>NW_028232785.1:27934077-29301347 GCF_057557595.1 Rhyacophila brunnea | reverse complement strand
GCAAATTCCTTCTGATTCAACTTTCCAAATGTATTATTCAAGGAAAAATAATGTTTATAACTTGACCGTCTACGAAGCTGTTTCACCAAACGATGCATATTGCATCTCTTGGACTAAATTGAATGGACAAAGAGGAAGTGCTTTATTTTACTGGATTAAGTAGCTGCCTTCTGAAATTCACTACTTGAGATTATTCTATGATACATGCGGCGGATAGAAAAGAAATCAGAATATTGCAGCACTTCTCCTACATATCGTAACTACCACAGAAATATCTACAATCGAGCAAATATTCCTAGAATCAGGTCATACACATAATATGGAGGTAGATTCTGCCCACAGCGTAATCGAACATAGAAAAAACATGTGTCTGGGTATTCCATGATTGATTTGCTGAATATTTTCCGCTCTGTCCGTTCCACGAGAAATCGTAAATCTGCTCGCCCTCATAAGACAAAGCAGTTAGATTTTTATGAAATTTCCGATTTTGCCGCATTATGCAAGGGTACAATTAGTAATAGAAAAATAGATGAGGATAGAAACACAGTTTATTGGCTAAAAATAAAATGTTTAAAATTTGAAAAATAATATAATAATTCAATATCGATACGATCATAATGGTGAATATAAAAAAATATTTACGAACATAACAAGAAGTAGAGCCGCAAGAAGTCTTGAATCTGGAAATAATAATTTAAACAAAAGTCTACTTCCTATATCGATTGCTAAGAAAAAGGATCTCGAACGACTTAGGAATGATTTCAACAGAACTGCATGGATGGTATAAAAGTTTACCGGTATCTAAAATCCAAGTGGACACACTTCCAGAAACGGAAACTGAAGATAACGAAGAAAATGTCGATTAGATTTTTTTTACCTTAAGTCAATATTTTTGTGGTTTAATTTTTATAATAATTTTTTTAAGATCGATTCTGACTTCACAACATTTTTACTGTTTAAATAAATGTGCCAATGATTCTGTAACTTGTGAATGTTTTTTGTGAAAACATTGTTTCCATATCGACAACCTTTTTATGTTTATTTATTTATTTCACATCCATTTATGTCGAATTTTATAATATTTTTACATGTTAATGTTGATATTTTATTATAATTTGATTTCATTTCATCTATCCACTGTTTATTTCTAATTTACATCTTAGTATCTATTCTTATACTTGCACCCATTCTTTGAGAAGCAAAACTTTGTAAGTGCAACCTTTTAAATAAAAACCAACAAAATGAATATCATTTGTTCATTTATTTATACCAAACTTTATTTGTATCAGATAAGCATAAATCAATATATATTTTGATATTATAATGATCAACAAAACCGTATATATTGAAGCTAGAGGCTCTATCCTAAAAGTTCAAATTTTCATTTGCTGTTTTCTCAGAACTATCAATATGTTACTTACCAACTTCTGCCAGTACGACAGTAAGATTAATTGATTTGAAATTGACTTTTCTTCGAATATTTCAAGTCGTACATTTGCATTAGCACCGCTACCAGCTAATTACCATTGTAAAATAATCAGAAATTAACATAGAACAAAACTATTAATTAATTAAAATTACGCGCTAAAATTGGCGGTAATTGAAATGTAACGGAAAAATTCAAAATGTCCAAGACCCCCCACTACCGCGGCCTCTTTCAGAGGATATAAAAACTTGATTTCTTCCGCAAAAAAGTAGTTGCAACAAGGGATCCGACCTGGACCCCGCGCCAAGTATATATGTAAATTCCTTTACGCAAAGCTACAGCGCGAGTCAGTAAAGAAAAAAGCCGATCATCGCAAAATCCACGTCTGGTGGTAATAAGAAAGAGATTGCATACAAAGATCCGTTCGGGCGTAATTATAAAACGTTGCCAGACAAGCTGTCGAGTCATTCGCGTGAAATTGTAGTAATGGGCGGCCATTTTGTGGGAATTATACGGCGAATAACCAACCGCCGTCTGTAACAGACGATCTAGAGTCTAAGGTTTACTATAAGTTAGAATTAATAAATGCCTGTAATATAACTATAAACTGAATGTGATCGTTACGTGAATAAAGTGGGACAATACTACTTCTCTAGAGTTTTCTTATTTTTTTTACACCTTGCCGAACACTGACAAAAAAATAAATAAATTATGATACCAGGGTTCGAATTGGACATCGTCTGAGCTGGACCGGAACCCTGGATTTATCACTACCATCATTAAATTTACATGGAAAAGGTGTCATTTGTGCTTATATTTTGCCAATCTGTCTTAAAGCACAAAACTCTTGTTTACTGTACCTAAATAAAAAAAAATCTTTGGCACTTTTGTAAAACGGGGTAACTTTAAGCCAAACAATGTTAATTACATATTGTAAAATAAAGTCATAATTAGATACCTAGTTTATTTATTATTGTATAGGTAATAAATAAGATATCCTGATATTATGTGCCATTTCTAGAATCTTGTTTGATATTAAACTTACCTACATAGAAATAATAAAATGCGTCACAAATACGAACGTTTCAATTTAAACGTACCTATCTATGAATGTCGTGTATTAATAATACATCCTGATGGCATAACAAACGAGGGCCTTCGGAAGGACACCAGCAGCCTATTGCCCACACCTAGGTAGGTACCACCTTTAACACAGAACTCGCCGACATTTACCCCAAGCGCCAAGTTTAGTGGTATTAATAAGGCTCACAACTCCTCCTCACCATAAGATTTAAAAGATCACAAGGTAACATAAAAATATGATTAATAAACACTACCATTTATTTGAAAAAAAAAAATACATTATCAACCAGTATTCATTCATGTACATGGAATGTACTTTCCCTGATCACCTTTATTTGAAACATGTTGTTATAGGACAAAGATTTCGAAAATGTTTATACACAGTAAATCTCGTTAAGAAATTCTCTACAAGATGGCATTAACAGTTCATTTTATACAAAAAATGGACTTGGAGTATTATTTTCTTGTGTTTTTCATATAAGTATGACTGACAAAGTTTTGTGTGCACTATTTATGTCGAATCTTAACAGCCCATCTCCACCATTAGCCACTGGTGTTTTGTGATTATTTCGGTTTCATGTTCCTTCTATAATTTTATTTAGGAATAAAGTAATTTAATAAAAAAATGTAATCTATGTCAAAGATCACACTTTTTCACAATGTCAGTTTAAAGTTTTTTCATGTAGTTTTTGTTAGAATACCATTGGTTCTCATATACATACTTCTTGTTATGATAATTGATTAAAATTTAATCATACTTGAGATGTTTTTCTACAATATTCAAGGAAAATTTAAAAGTAAATGCACTTGTGATGATGTTTTATATATATTATGGTGCTGTTTACCTCTAACATGTTTTACAAATTCAAATGACATGTTGCAGTATTCGAAGCAGAGAAGTGGCAACACGCACCTGATTTCTTTTATGACATTTGGTGTTGACGTTCGAAAATTGGAATTTGCCAATGGTAAAGTACACCAAGTCGTTTCGGTGTTGTTTCCCTCTAACCACCTATTACTTAGCATACGGGGATAATGAATATCATATTATCTTCTTGGTGTCATATCCCTCGGAAATAAACTATAACATAGTGTAATATGCCTTTCATAATATTTGTTTCTAGTAGGATTATGACATTGTTGAGTATATCACTAGAAAGAGAGTCGAGAGGTATACTACACTATGCCGATATCTCAATTTCGCTAAAAATCGACATAGTGTAGTTTACCTCCCATGGACAGTAATGTTAATTTTACGTTGTATCCAGTGGCGGCTTGTACATATGCACTGCGGAACTGCTGCACACCCAAGCATATTGAGAAACTTTCAATATTATAATATACATACATAAATTTATGTAAGTATATTATTGAATAATAATCAATTATTATTGAAATACAGCATTATTTGACCAATGTGAACTTTTTACTTTACATAAGTACCTAATAAATAGATTTTTATGTCTACATCTAGACATGGTTGTCCATTATTTTGATCTACAAATTGAAAAGTCAAGGATTTAAAATAATAAAGTTACTCTGATCTGACAACAGCACATGGAATATTTTTTCCCACAAAAAAATCACTTGACTGAAAAAAGGTTTTTTTCAGAAACTGGAAAATATATACTTAATATAATATTTTTTAGGTGAATGACCTATTATGCAATGTAATAACAAATAAAAATCATTCAATAATTATAGTAAAAGATTAATTATTGTCACACTTATTCAGAGTTTGAAACTTAAACAGATAGAATATAATTTGCGGATGGTACCGATTAGTTTTTAATACTCAACTAAACCTGCCACCACAAGAGTTTAGATAGGTATGTTGTGGGCGTTCTGACAAAAATAGTGCACACTTTTTCAGTCATACTTATTTGTTTTCGTTGAATTGAGAATAAATAATAATTATAATGTTCCTGTCTTACCATACAACAATCTATAAAAATATTCCTCTATCTACAAAATATCTTAAATTGTGTATATCTTATGGACACATATAGTAATAATAGATTTGTTAAGACACTCGTTTGTTTTTATTAAATTACTAAATTCCTAAATAAACTTATGGAAGGAACATGAAACTGAAATAATAACAAAACACCAGTGGTCAAGGGTGGAGGTAAGCTGCTAAGTTTCGACATAAATAGTGCACACAAAACTTTGTCAGTCATACTTATTAGTTTTTATTGAACTAAGGATATAATCTGCAGATGGCACCGATTCTCAATTAAGCCTTGCAATCATAATAGTATAGTTATGTTGTGGGCGATCTACAAAAATAGTGCACAGTTTTTCAGTCATACTTATGTGTTTTCGTTGAATTAAGAATACATATTATAATATATTATTACAGTGTTAGTTAGGTTTTTTTAAATTTATTAAACCCTGCCTTACCAAACCATGATCGATTAAAATATTCATATAAGTATTGTTACCAACTAATGATGGCCGACTTTCACTTTCGATACATACTACGCTGAAACCATTTCCTTAGGTGTTATTTTCAGCCGCCAAAAAAATTGTACCTCTTACCTACCTCACAAGATATTAACAGAAACGATAATTCTGTCCGCTGTACCTACCTCCGACAACCTTTTCTTCGCAGCCTCTAATGCCAGCGCTCCATTGGCGAGCCAAAAGTCCGACGACAATAAGTCTTCAGATTTTTCTACGTTCTGCTACTGGCCAACAGACGTTCAACGAAACGAGTATATAATTAATTTGACGAGTAAAACAGTCGACTTTGACAGCATAGATAATATACGTATATCTGACAGTTAAATCGTGATGGCGTAAATGATACCGACGTTTTATGTTTTTTGGGTTATTGGGTGGCAGATAATGTAATAACGAAGCAAAGGGTACACAAATACTGGGTGAAACATTGGATAAGGAAACGAACGACATTATCCCACACAAATTTAATACGAGAATTGCGTTTGCAACCGAGCGATTTCCGCAATTATTTGCGAATGTCGGAGGATGTATACACAGAACTGTATAATTTGGCCTCCCCATTTATTAAAAAAAAAATACTATGATGAGGGAAGCTATTTCTCCTCATGATAGATTATGTGCAACCCTGCGATTTTTGGCTGCCGGCGGAACATTCACTGACTTGCATTATAGAACTGCGATTGGAAGACAAACTCTGGGCAAGATAATTCCCGAAACTTGCCAAGTCATCATTGACGTTTTGAAAGGAGAATATTTCAAGGTGTGTATTATATTATACGTCATCTAATAAAGTTGGGCAAATTTACAAATATATCATTAACAAGTAGACATTGGTTGGTCTTATAAAGTGAACGTTTAGTGGATTGTTTTACCTATATAAATCATAGACGGCAACATCATAAGAATGGCAGACAAGATGCATTTGAGATAGGTATATATATAGTCACAAATAAGGCCATCGTTGACATGCTAAATATTCAATAGACCATTAGAATGCTGTACCTAGCCAGGACTCTCCATATAGGCTGTAAGCAAGCTGCTTAATTATTCCTGTTGAATGTATTGTAATACTAGTCATATTCTTCGAAAAGCAAGCATGGAATTTGATTTCTAAATGAGGCCACATAATAATATAGGTTTGCTAACATAGCTCAAATACTTACCATTTGTTGTATCGCTTAAGCTAAGGTTTATAGGCATAAAAACAAACAAAAAAACAAATATTTTTACAAGATATTTATTCATACAAAAAACATTAATTTATTATACCGGCTTTTGTACATTTTTGCTTAATATACGATAAACTGGTTGAGTATGAACAGTAGTTGCTGGCATTATTTTGTCACTTTGTCCCATAAAGGCAACTTCATGCATCAGCTTCTCGGCCAGCAATCTTTGTCCCTGTGACATCGATCGTAGTTTCATGGCCATCATTTTGCCAAAAACATCAAATTCATCTTCAGTCTTGCTTAGTTTGTCGGTGATTAATTCTAACACTTTGTTGGCGCTATCATTCGATTTTTTTCGTTTGAACGATGGGGGTTTTGGTGCTCTATTGAGATTCGACCTTGGAGTAGTCGACAACGTGGATGTTGAAGGCGAATATTCTATCTGTAAATAAAATGTTGATTATTTTTTGTTGCAGTTCCCTGATACGCACGAAGAAATGGAGACGATTGCAGAAGAATTTAATAGTAAATGGCAATTTCCAAATTGCCTGGGCGCAGTTGGTGGGAAACACATTGCAATCGTGCCACCTGCAGGCGCCGGCTCCCACTTTTATAATTACAAACATTTCCACAGCATTGTTTTGGTGGCGATTGCAAATGCTAATTATGAATTTATTTATGTTGATGTTGGAACAAATGGACGTATTTCTGATGGAGGCGTACTGAGAAAATCTGATTTTTTCAAACGTTTAGACGAAGGCAGATTAAAAATACCTGCACCAAAAAAATATTTTAATACTACCGGGGCTGTCACATGGCAAGAAAGTATGATAAGCAATAGATAAATTAAACCAATGTAACAATTTAGTTAAAATGTTTTACCTCAATACAATCTTCGTTGTTTAACGAGTTGGAGTAACTCTCATCAGGAGACATGTTTTCCAAATCGTCCACCATGCTGGATATTGAGCTCGATTCTGTAAAACAAAATGTAAATTGTTAAAATACAACATAATACTCAAACTTGTTTTTTATTATCTCTCCCCTAAGTACCCATTCCTTCATACGGTTAATATTGATATTGGTATAATTGGTGTAATCCAGTATATCGGGTATTTTCAAAATGTGTTTTCCGCTGTATTCCTCATAACCAAACTGTACCATTAATTTTGATTGATGATTGACGATTTATTGATTGTCTCTGAAGGAACCTAACTCGAGCGATTTTTGATTTTATGATCATTTCTTTTCTTCTTCTTTCGACCATGTCCGATCATAATATGGACCTCCACGGAGTGGAGGTTTGTATTGACAGATTTTGTTTTTACGAGAAATGGATGTCAGCCACTTGCTCAACATATTAGGTCCATACTCTGACTCATACACAAATTGAAATTCAATGTGTACTTGTCAGACCCAGGATTTGAACCTGGGACCCGACCACGACTCAATAAGCCGCGCTTCCACCGCCATGATCGTACCTATATATTATTATTTCTTACCTACCTCAGCAAAGAATAAGTAATTTTATTGTGACTAGAAATGATTCATAGCTGTATGTTTTAATTGCTTAATAGTTGCTAATCTAATGCGATGTCACTTTCAGAGCTACGACAATGTCATAGTCTGCACGTGTATAATAAATAGCTTTAAAGCATTCCCTCGTACCTATATATTATTATTATTTATTACCTACCTCAGCAAAGAATAAGTAATTTTATTGTGACTAGAAATGATTCATAGCTGTATGTTTTAATTGCTTAATAGTAGCTAATCTAATGCGATGTCACTTTCAGAGCTACGGCAATTTCATAATCTGCACGTGTATAATAAATAGCTTTAAAGCATTCCCACGTATCTTCCATTTGGTCGTTCAAGAACTCCAAATTTTTATAGTACCACAGTTTGGGTAGATATACTGCGTCTGTGCCGGCTCCGCTTCGATATGATGTCCTTACTTTATTTCTCTCCTTTCTGTAACCCGACCTCAATGTCTGTATTTTCTTTTTGACATCGTTGACCGTTGCCTGCGGCTCCACTTTGATTAATATTTCCAAAAGTTCCGCATACGCCAAGGACTTGGCATCACGATTCTTGTATAGTGGGCTGGTCGTCTTCCACAACGACGGGTTGTCTTTAAAACAACTAATAAAATCTTCCAAGAAACTTTTCGAATGCACTCGTAGATCTATCTACCATTGTTGTTTTCGATGTCCGAACACTTTGAATGACAGTAAAATAATGATGGCGCTCATAGACTAATATATGGCGCTGTCGTCCGTCGGCATAGATATAAATAATGTGACGGTAAAGCGTGGTGAACGTACGAATTTCAGCGGCTCGGCGAGTAAAATATCAAACATGTTTGAAATCCAACGAGCCTGGTCTGCGGATTAAAAAGTCCGCAGACCTGGGGTGCTCCACGCGAAAAAAAAGTCCGAAGACTGTAAATCGTCTGACTTGCGTGCCAATGGAGCGCCGGCATAACGGACCCGGCCATTTCGCAGAAATGCGTATCGGTACACACCCAAGTGACCACACATCGGTTACCCTCGACCGGCGGGGACTAGGAAGGACAACGAGTCGGTTAGCCGATAAACACCAAAGTCCGAGAGACCACCCTATCACTGGCATAGATCAACTTGGAGACATGATAAACCTTACAGCAAATGACTCCCGACTATTCTGAGGATACAAGAAGTTGCTCCGTGCAATGTTACGTACGGATCGTCTCTGACAACGCAGTTCCAGCTAATGAAATCACCACAAATTTCGTTACAAACCGCGGCACATTAAATCTAAGATACAGTGACTTCTAACCAAGATATCGGATATATATCTTCATATTTATATTCTTCAATGTCACCCGCTTCTGATGGATGTTATTTTCTTACTCGAAGACAAACGCAGCCATTCTTACAACAAAATACCTACTCGCGACGGTAGAAGCATTTTTTACCACTAGCAACCGTTCACATTCCGCCATTTTCGCCAGAAACATCATATGGGCACAAACGATATCTTTATCTCTTGGCAAGAAATCAGCGCATTGAACAATACTAGTCTCCATTCTATCTGGTGAAAACTCGCGATGTCAGGAGCGATGACATCATGGCGGAGGCGTGCAAAACCGCCGACCCCTATGTAACACATCTCCTAAAGGATGGAAGCCATCAGAAGACAGTAACGCCTTACACCATCGTGAAGCCAGGAGCTTGGGCTTCCAACAGAAGCTGCAAGGTATTACGTGCAAAGCAAGAAGACGTCGTGGGCCGCACCACGCACCTACCTACGTGTAGGAAATTTTAGGTACAGGTAACACATCGCGAATTAAAAATACCTACGCCGTAAAAACCTAGCAAAAGTTAATCGCCTCCAGCAATTGTTTTATCATAATTCGAACATTTTTAATTACTATAATCATGCCTTAAAGATATAACTATTAAATCAATTTTTGTATATCAAATTATTGGTCAAATCAATAAATTTTATAATATGAAAGTCATTTCGTTCATCCATAACTATTATTTTCTATTAGGAATCGAATTTAACCTTCTAAATTTTAATCCTTATGATTATAAAAATTACAGCAGATAGCCAGACATGTCGTCATACCGTCATATTTTGTCTGAATTCGAAAATTCGTTGAAAAAAAATAATTAAATTACCGTTCCGCGTAGCATGTTCCATAGGAAGCTATACAAATACATACCTAAATACCGTGTCGGCGCATTGCAGAGATTACAAAATAATTAGTACCCGTTATTACCGCTCCAAAAACGCCATGCTCCAGCCGTGGGTATAAAAAATCGAGCTCAGCACTATGGAAAGGCAGTCTACTCCATCCTACTCTAGACTGCAGTCAGTCTACTCCAGAGATCAGCCTACGCTAGTAGGTCACATCCAGCAGCCTTCTAGTCTTGTTATGGTTATCACCTTACGAAGGTTTCCGGCTTAAGTAGCCCTCGCCTAGTAAAACTGGTCGACTCCCCTTGAGGGTAACCAGCGCAGCCAACCAGCCACTAATGCCGTCGACCATTTTTTTCTGCCAGTTAGAATCAGTGCATCTCTTTATAGCCCGGTCAGTTACCATTAATATAAATAACTTCACTGTCAGGGAGAAGTATTTTCATAAAGTTGGTGGGGCTATCAATTTTTTTTTTATTGACTTGTTCGCCTTATTTCGCCTGCGCAATATAGCCGGTATCAGTATCTATAAAATATCTAAAATTTTCTATGATTTAATCGCAAAATTGAATATTTTTTTTACTATTTACTATGTCTTGGATTAGGCAGAGATTAATTGGATTTAAAAACTAAAAAATACTAAGTAGGTATCTACATTTTGTAGTCATGGTCATCGAATAAAATGAACATAAATATGTTTGACTTACTAAGTATAGTGTGCACAATTTATGTTGGATATTAAAAGTCCACCTCCACCCTTTGCCACTGCAAAACACGTACCTATATAAAATAGTTTAACCCTTTGGCTGCTACGATGTTGTGCAAAATCCGGTCGAAGATTGCTACCTACCAATAATTGTCGATAAATTAAAGTATTGTGTTATTTTTAGACACCTTACCACTCTAATTGATTCTGCGAAATCGGAATATTATGAAAACACATTTTGTAATTAGTTTATCGTTTTGAATAGATAATGAGGCTATTAGATATCCCCCACTTCGTCTGCCTTTAAAATTAATTGAAATTCTCTTTCTCGCTCTATCATACTGACTGAAGGTAGGTAATCATAACATAATCAAAACATGCATAGGTACATCGTTATATTTACGAAACAATATAGGGGATCACTATGTGAAGTTGCAAAAAAAAAAAAAATCGGAGTGCCACGATCGATATCAATACATAGGAAATATTTTCTTTCCGAATCTGGTTACTGTGGGTATAGAGTTTCCTATATTATGTATCGAAAGGCATAAGTCACATCTTATCTACCAAGTTAGTGAGCTTTGTCTAAAAATTTATTTGAAATACATCTTATAGCACTATAATCCTAATGCACCTAGGATTCTTCAGCCTATAGATATAACTGTTTTCCCTCCTGTTAAAGCTGCAAAATATCGCAAAATGCTATTTTCATCCTTAAAGATTTTACGATGTAGTGGGCAATTAAACAGAAGAAAACCTTAAAAATATTCAAAATACTAGCGGAGGTAAACAGATGAAACATTTTTTATACCATACCTACCGATTGCGGAAAAACTTATCTGACAACAGCTAGAGCATAGAAAATATAAGCCAATTAAATGTATCTAATGTCGTCCCCTTATTGCAGAACTAGCCTAACTGATTTTTTGTGATTTTTTTTTTATTTGATAGAAAAATTCCTTTTTTGATTCTCTATTTGGAGTCCGAACAGGCGTATCTGAATTATCAATATAAAAAAAGTTATCAGCTTAGATCATTCCAAGCCTAAATTCAATCTTAAAAATAATTTGGAACTAAATTAGCCTAACTGACGTTAAGCTAGTTCTGCATGCAAAAGTACACCTACACGTTGGCAATATCGCCTCTTTCTATTGCAGTTAGGATTTATTTGTACTAGTTTGCTGTCAATGTCAACTGCCAACGTAATTACGCTGATGCTGTAATTACCGACAAGTATTGCAATTATTCTATGGACCATCTAGTGGCTCCTTCCACATCTAATTCGGTTGATGATGATGAGATAGTTAACACATTTTCTACCGAAATCAGTGGCATGACTGGAGTTCAATCAACACCAAATCGAT
This sequence comes from Rhyacophila brunnea, assembly GCF_057557595.1. Taxonomy (NCBI): domain Eukaryota; kingdom Metazoa; phylum Arthropoda; class Insecta; order Trichoptera; family Rhyacophilidae; genus Rhyacophila; species Rhyacophila brunnea. The sequence continues at coordinate 29,289,446 of NW_028232785.1, read as the reverse complement.
TGATCCCGCTGACTCCAAATAACGAAGGAGAAATCAGTGCCACAGTGGCCCACTTTACATTAGAACAACGAGGTAATTATGAGTTTTATTGTTCACTTTTACAACAAAAATAAACACTTTCTTGACTGAAATAAGAACTGCAATTTGCTTCTATCCCGCACATTAGCTCAATGATGTATATATTTTCAGACTCTATAATCATCGACAAGGTTTGCAATAATTTTATGGATGATCAAGAGGTTCTTTCGACATCTGATTCCTTTGATAATGATGGGAAAGTGGACCCATTTTCTACCGACAGTGTATCAGACTATGAACCACCACAGCATTCACTATCATCACACAGTGATGAAAACTCATCAAATGGTATTGGTAATATTGTAAATCGACTTTCAGTACCTGTCCTAGAGGTGTATAACTCAAGTCAAGCAGGGAAAAAAGACTAGGAAAAGACATCGTAATGAAGCTCTGTGGCGCAGAAATGTAATAAAAAAGTAGCGAAATTCTGGAAACGAATTTATAAACTGGAAAAACAATGTAATATGTGAGTGTCAAATGAAGGAACCCTCTCCTCAAACATGAAAATTTGGTTGTTCTATAAAAATTACCCAAGAACAGAGGGTTGCAATATTTCATCAGTTTTGGAATTTAGGTGATATAAATAATCAACGTGAACCGCTTCGTTGAATTTAATAAAAAAAAAGAACTGCAATTGATATAAGTGAAGGTCGAGAAAGAAGTCATCGTAAAATGACTGACAACTCAAATTTTCTTTCAGAAGATCTTAACAAGATTAAAATATGCCAATTGTTTTTAAACTCATTGAGCATACGTTATCAAATGGTTAAGACTGCTGCAAAGAATTCATACCACCTTAATTCAAGCACGGTTGCTGATGACAGCAGAGGGTCGCAGAGGATATTTGCGGTAAGCGACCACATGAAGCAAAATGTAAGGGATCACATTAACAGCTTTTCTACAGTAAGCAGCCATTATTGCCGAAAAAAGACCACGAAGCAGTACTTGGATGCAGCATTAAATATAACAAAGATGTTTTACCTATATAAAAAGGACTACGAAGGAAAAAGCTTGACAGTAGCCATTGCTTCAATGTACTTACATATAGAGGCATATTTTGTAATGAATTTAATTATTCTTTACTCCGAAGAAGGACCAGTGTGACTTTTTCTTGAAATATGAGCAGAGCAGTAATGAAGAAAAAGATATTATGAAAGCAGAATAGTATGATACTCATTTAAAAAATAAAGAAATTACCCGAAAGTTAAAATAAATGTCAAGGAGCAGGCAAACTTAAATAAAACGTTCCTATTGCGCAACAAGTCTTACAAATCCCAGAGCAGAAGCCGCACAACTATACTATAAACATAAACGAAAGTATGCCACATACAATCTCAGTATTCATGGTCTAGGATCACAACAAGATCATTGTTTTATGTGGCATGGATCAATTGGAATGAGAGGAGTGTGTGAAATTTGGAAGCTGTGTCTTTGATTTCATCAAACAACAGGTATCGGAAGGGATAAAAGAATTCATATTTTTTTCAGATAATCGTGCTGGAAAAAATTGTATCCATTTCATGTACTGTATATACATGTTCTGTGCGGCCAATTTCTCTTGTAAAATAACACATATCTTTTCAGAAAAAGGTCACACGCAGAATGAAGTTGATTCGATTCATAGTGTTATTGAAAGGGCTGCCAAGAAAATACCAGTATATACACTGAGCTAGTGGTATTCAATAGCACGATCAGCATGTAGGAAGAGACCCTACGCCTACATTGCTTGAAATCAACAACCAAAAATTGGGATTAGGATGAACGTGGAATCAAATTTTCTTGGCAAAAGATAAAACGAATCTCAGTAATGCCAGAAAATCCACACACACTCCAAATCGAGTACAGCTTTGAAGATTCGCCTGCACCAGTTAATACAGCTGAGCGTAGCCGTGGACCACTAATTCAAAAGATAACTGACTTCAAATTGATGCCAGTAAGAAGTTCGGTCATACCAATAGCTAAGCTAAAACATTGTGACCTAATGTATCTTTGCCCGGAGAAAATAATCCCTGTTGACTACCATTCTTTCTATACAGGACTGATCACCTCACCACAAGAAGTGAATAGGGATGAAACCGACAGTGATTAAATTAAAAATAGTGCTTATGAGTAATAGGTTTTATTGCCTTTTCATTTATATAACTTCTTGAACTTTAACTTTCATTAATAACTACAGTATATTATAAGTACCCATGTTCATTGAAGTGTTTGGTAGATTTTGTGAATAAAAAAACTATGTCGTGAGATTTAATTTTTATTTTGTAGTGCTATACAAATTTAGCCTAACTTCCTAATGCGCTTAAGGTACCATTTTTTATTGCCTTATGTTCGCGTTCAAATACCTTAACTCAATTAAGATAGTTCTCATCTGAATTATTGTAGTACAACTATATCCTAATAGTTATGCAGAACAAGCTTAACTCAAATAAGATGGTGCTGATTTCAAATACTGTAGTGCAAAAGTAGCCTATCTGCATAAAATATGTGACGGAATATACTTTTTGGTATTTTTTTTTCACATAAATAAAGCATTTAACCAATGCATTATCATATATTTAAATCAATTTTTTTATATTTACAGTTTTCAAATTAATGACGAAATAAAGTTTAAAAGTGCTCTCCTGTAAAATGTCCAAAAATCAGTTAGGCTAGTTCTGCAATAAGGGGACGATGTGTCCGTGCCGTGAGAGAATGCAACATGGCAATAGATACTGAACGCATGGAAGAAATAAATGAAAATTTGGTAAATATAATATCTACAGTTCTTCAGTTCCATTATCATGGCCTCAGATACCAAAAATAAACGATAAACATTTTTTACAAAGAGTTCCATTCGCCATTACTTTGCAAAAATATAGAGATATTTAAGACCAAAAAATGGAAAACAAAAAAAGTGCAGAGGAAGATAAAAAAATAGCACATTTTAACGAGGCAATTGAAAGAAGAGGCAATCAAAAATAATAAAGTTTAAAAAATGGCGGCCAAAATCGTTGTGCGATTTGTGAAATAATAATAAAACATCTTAATAAATTAGAATGCTCAGTGTATAACGATAGCTTCCATTCAAATTGCGTTCCAAAATCTCAGCTGGTCCATGCCCCAATTGAGATTGTTTATTTTTGTTTCTCGCACAAAAAAACAGAGCTTTTGCGAAATTCCGAGGGCATTAATTTATGGATCACTTCCGACCAAAAATGCTCACTGGCGAATTCAATAAAATCCATTATAAAATAAAATCAAGGGCTTGTTTATCTCTTACGGGATAATATTCTCTTGGCTTGCACACATTTTCTATAAAACTTAGGTACTACCTACGAAAATGTTCTGACTGGCCTTGTATGCCATGTAAGTAAATCTGAAATTTGAAATTTTACGATTCTATATTATGCGCTAATGCAAGTTACTCAACATCATCATCAGGGGCGCGACAACCCGGTGTGGGTCCTGGCCTCCTCCAACAGCTCCCTCCACTTGGCCCTATCTAGTGTGGCTGCTTTCCAATTTGGTACCCCCAGAATACGGCAGTCACTGGCAGCTCAATCTAACCAGCGAATCTTTGGCCTCCCTCTTCTTCTACGTCCTATTGGATTGCTGGACATCACTCTCTTTGCCGGTTCATTGTCATTCATACGGTGCACATGACCTAGCCATCGCAGTCTCCCAATCTTAATTGATTGAACTGCGCTGCAATCTTCGCACAGTCCGTAGAGCTCAGCATTATATCTTCTCCTCCAATTGGTGCCATCCCTGATCGGTCCATATATACGGCGGAGAATTTTTCTTTCAAAGATGTTCAGGGCTCGTTCATTTCGCAGAGTTATTGTCCAGGTTTCCGATGCGTAGGTGAGCACTGGCTTTACAAGTGTTTTGTAAAGAGTGCTTTTAGTTCGACGAGATAGTAAGCGGGACTAAAAATGTCTTAACAGACCAAAGTAGCATTTATTCGCAGACATGATTCTCTTGTTGATTTCTTCTGTAATAAAATTATGTCGAGTTACAAGAGATCCAAGGTATATGAAACTGTCGACCGTATCAAACTTGTATGCACCAATATCTAACTTTGGTGCGACTTCTCGTGGTGTGACATAGACAGGCATGTATTTGGTTTTTGCCTCGTTTATTTGTAAACCCATTCTTTTGGCAGAGGCTTCTAGTGCTGTGAATGCCTTTTTCAGCGCCAATTCTGATATGGCAATGATGTCGATATCATCGGCATACGCCAGCAGCTGCACAGGCTTAGTAAATATCGTGCCGCTGCCACGGGCATCAATCTTTGCATCCCGTATCGTCTTTTCTAGCGCAATATTGAAAAGAAGGCATGCCAGAGCGTCACCTTGCCTTAGGCCATTCAGTGATATAAATGGCTCGGATATTTCCGCTTGAAGCTTTACCCGGCATTGTACTGGTGTCATTGTCATCTCTACAAGTTTAATTATTTTCGTCTGAATTTCAAATTCTCGCATTGCTTCGTATAGCCGGTATCGATTAATTCTATCATAAGCTGCCTTAAAATCGATGAACAGGTGATACGTGTTAATATTGAATTCAGTGGTCTTTTCTAGAATCTGCCTTAGAGTGAATATTTGAGTAACACATGATCTCCCTCGTCGAAAGCCTCCTTGGTAGTGCCTGAGTATTCCTTCTACAATGGGTTCCAGCCGCTGGAATATCAGAATCGACAACAGTTTATATGCAGAGTTAAGGAGTGTCACCCCTCTGTAGTTACTACATTCTAGTTGGTCTCCTTTCTTGTGCAGGGGACAAATCAGCCCATCCTTCCACTCTTCTGGCATCTTTTCTGAAGTCCATACTTGGTGGATTAGGCTATGTAAATGTTTGAGCAGGCTTTCTCTCCCACATTTTATTAATTCACTCTAGAGGTTATCTATTCCAGGCGATTTGTTTGTTTTTAACCTTGACATGGCACCTTTTACCTCATTTAATGTCGGTGGTTCTTCGTTATCATCCATGCCACTTTGTACTGATTCCTGGTCATGAGTATTAATGTTAGTGTTGCCGGCATCATTATGGGGGGTATTTAAATGTTGATCAAAGAAACCCACCCACCGGGCAAGAATACGGTGCTTTTCTGTGAGTATCATGCCATTGTCATCCTTGCACATTGTGGTACGAGGCTTGAAACCCTTCCTAACATTATTTATCTTTCTATAGAACAGCCGACTTTCTTGGGCTTTATAGTGTTCTTGGAGTAGGATCATTTCCTTTTTTAAATAATCACGTTTCTTTTTCTTGTGTAGTTTCTTTTCTTCACGCCGGCGCTTTTTATACTCATCGTCTGATTCCAGTTAGCGATGTAGTGATCATTAGCTGAGGATACTATGGCAGTCTTGCACTCTTCTCAGTGTTGATTCACTTCTTCATGGTCTCCAACTTCAACATTGTCGCTGAGGTGAGTGTTCAAGCTCTCCTGGTACCGAGCCAGTTCCTGCGGAATCTTCAGTTTCTCTGTGTCAAATGGTTTTGCTCTTGCTCCCATTTCCTTTTTGGTGTTCGAGATCTTTGCTCTAACTTTTCCACACACTAGGAAATGGTCTGAGTCTACATTAGCCCCTCTGTATGTCCGGACGCTCATTAGATCCGATCTGTGCCTGTTGTCTATCAAAATATGGTCTATTTGGTTTATTGTGCACCCATCCGGGGATTTCCAAGTTCCCTTATATATATCCTTACGGGGAAACATTGTGCTACCAATAACCATATTTAGTGACGCTGCACAGTTAATTAGTCGGGTACCATTGTCATTACTTTCATTGTAAAGACTATGTTTTCCGACAATGGCAGTGTAGATCTCCTCCCGTCCTATTTTGGCATTTAGATCACCGAGTATTATTTTGACATCGTGATTTGGGCAACTGTTGTACGTGCTTTCTAACGCATCGTAGAAGTCCTCTTTTTCCTCATCCGACTTATCCTCTGTAGGGGCATCTACACTTATAAATGAGTAATTGAAGAAACTTCCTTTAATTCGCAGTCGCATGATCCTTGGGTTGACTGGTTCGAACCCAATAATTAAATGTTTCACTCGTTTGCTTACGATGAATCCAGTCCCAAAGTGATGTTCACTATCATGGCAGCTATAGAGTACCTATAGTGCAGTCTCGTTTCTCCATCACTCATTGACCTATCCATCGCATCTCCTGTATGGCGTAATATCACATTGGTATTTTATGAGTTGTTCTGTAAGGAGTTTAAGTGCTCCTGGTCGATAGAGTGATAATGTATTCCATGTTCCAAATCGTATTTCCTTAAAGCGTTTGCCAGGTTGTGTGAGTTTAGTGTCCGGTTTCCGAGGCTGTTGGTGTGGTTTCGTAACAATGTGTTTTTTTACGGGATGAGGTTGTTAGCCCCACGCCCAACCCCCTTTTCGGAGGGCCATTTCTTCCTTCTCCGTTAGCCCTGACTACACCTTCCACCAGGGTTGACTACCTGATCTTAGGTGTAGTTGCTCAGGTTTCCAGGGTTCACCACGTGGAAGTAGAGATAGGAATTGAGTAGTAGAGGCTATGCGACACTATCTACCCCGTTAGATGTTAGTTAGGTTATTTTGTTTCTCGCACAAATAAACTGAGCTTTTGAGAAATTCCGAGGATCACTTCCGACCAAAATTCTCGCTGGCGAATTCAATAAAATCCATTTTAAATCAAAGTAAAAGGGATTTTTTTATCTCTTTCGATTGAGTATTCTCTCGGCTTGCACAAATAATATTCTTTAAGACTTTCTAAATTACTTACCTACAGAACCTCCATAAAAAACAATTTTGACTGGCAGTAAATCTGAAATCGTTTGAAATTTTACGATTCTATTTGCGAATGCAAGTTAATAGGTGTCAAAAATCATATTTGATTCAATACTGCGGCAAATCCAGGAGAATCATTAGGTACCTATAAATAGAAACAGGTCGATATGTCGGTACCTACCTAAACTTTAGCTGGAAATATTATGCCATTAAAAAATTCATTTCAATGGTTGGAAACAAAGTGTATTAATAAACATAAAAGGTTTTACAAGACTTTAATATTTTGACGGGTTCGCGTTGTCTAGTTAACTTCCGTTGTGCAAGCAAGCTGAGCAATGACACGTGTACATTTTTTTAATTATAGGTTGGTACATGATTAGGTATCTATTTAATTTATCAAAATATTTTTGCCATTCACTCGCGAGTTTTGAAAGTTGTCAGGTGTACTATTATTTTAATGTAGGTACCTAATGTATCCGAAACTGTGGTCTCGCAATATGGACCATTGAAGTAGAGATGACATTTCAATTATTAGATTAAGTGGTATATATTATTTTGTTAGTTATGTACACAACACTTTTTTCAGATAGGTAGTGTCACTCTGAAAGGATGAGGAAGGATCTGATGTAGGATCTGGTACCCCTCCCGGACCTTTGATAGTGTAGCAGATGAGGTAGATTTCGTCTTCTCCTTCTTTCGGGGACATGCTCGTTGAGTGACAACGCGGATTTCAAGAATAACGGCGTATTTTATTAGACGAGAATACATTGATTACAGCAAGTTACAGCGTAATGTACATTTAACAAGAATATTTATAAAAATTAATAAATTTAAATTGGCGGAGACGTCGACGTCTCGCTCGAGAGTACGAAAACCGAATGACTCAACCTTTTTGGGACCCAGGTCAGCTCCAGGCAATAATTATTAAACAATACCCACTACACGACTTCACTGAAAATGACGAAAAGGCACGCTTCGCAAAATACCCGAAACTTGTAGGTAATAAGGTACCTGGGTTTTGAAGCCGAAGTAGACCCTTCGCTGCGCGTCTGTTGGCATTATTCAAAATTATTACTTACTAGGTACCTAGTAGGCTAGTAGGTATAATTTTAAAATATTTCTTTGCTATGTACATCGCCAGCGTTTTGGAAGATGCGTGCGTATTTTTTTGAATTTTCGGCGGCTGGCGAATAATTATTGCTGGACAAATGCGATCAGACATATTTTTACAAAATAATATGAAACAGTTTTGAGTGAGGTATATTGTATGGCTTGAGATTAATGAATTATTTATATTTATTTATTCAGAAAATGAATTTAATATAAATGCTGTTATGATAATTATTAAGTATGAATTTAATAAAGCTTTAGACTTTAGGAGAATGAGTGTAATGCTAGGGTGGATTATAATAAAAGAATATTATTATATAGTTTAACCTAGTTTATTATCCAAACCCTATAATATAACAGGGCTGCCAACTACATTTATATATTTTTTTCAATATTAAAGATAGGTACATAAAAACATCAGAAACAAACCCGTCGCTATAATACCCCATGAGTTCCGTCACCATGGACGACCATCACTTACTCGCAGCGATGCTACAAAAGAGATATCCGCGCTGCTTGTTTCACATGTTGCAAGACGTGGCGATGGACCTAGGTAGGTCGTACGACCTTGTTCTTGCACTATGCCCCAACACTGGGTAATCGATGACTGGGTGAAGTACGTAGCAAACAACAATAATCAGTAAGTATACCAAATTATATTCTATCATATGAGCGCATCAAAAATAAAAATATATTTAGGAATATTATAAAACTAGAATAATTATAATTTACTTGTCAGCATATTTTTTTAGTGGGTAATTGATGAATTAATGATGAATGATGATAAATAATGAATTAATGAACCGATTAATTGGTGTTGGTTCAGTATAAACCTGGTACAAATAATAATTTTTAAATTACAATTCAGGTGTTTATAAACATACATGTTTCTATTCTCCAGATGTTTGATGGTTTTGGCAGGAAACAAGACGTAGTATTAATTTATTCCGGTAGGAAATTCCAATACAACGTACAATGGCACAACAAGAAAAACAACGTTTATTTTATTAGGTATCAATTAATATTCAGAGGCAACTTCATACAAAGGCGGCAAGATCAGTTGGTTTAAATCAGATGGCAATATAAAGGTAGTCGATCAAGGTGGCGTCTGACAAATAAACAATTTCGTACAAATACCCTTAATATCCACAACCCCCAGGATTGCTAGGCAAGAGATCATAAAATAAACATACCTATCTTACATTTATAAGGGTACACACAGTATGAATCTTATCATTTATTAAAGCAAAGGACGTCCCGAACGTGCATATTATGAATATAATATACGATGGCAGCGACATAAGACTCGACCTATAGGGTCATGGGTCCCAGGTTCGAATCCTGGCTGACATCATATCTCATAAAAATTAATTCTGTTAATGCAACCTCCACTCTGTAAAGGCCAACATGATTTTAATAGGATCGGACATGGCCGAGAAAAATATTGCATTCAAAAAAATATTCACTAGAAGGTCTCATTAGATGTCTTTTAAGACAATTACGTCATGATATGCAAATGGACATAAAGTGCATTTATTTATATTATTTATACACAATACTTATATTACTATCAAGGTTTTTTTGCCCAGAATGTGCATTTCACGTACTCTAAGCTGAGAAAGACGCGAGCAACTATAAAAGCATATATGACATTTATAAGGTGTTTAACCGGTAAGTCCTTTTATTGGATTTACGCGAGAAAACATTGTCCTGACATTGATAAGAAAAAACGCATGTGTGAATCATTTTGAAGTTTTTTCAAGCATTTCCGCATCAAAAAACTGCATTACATATGCTGCAAATCAAAATACGTCAGAAAAGTACCAACTTATGTTCCCAAATAACTACATAAGCATATATTGCAGTTAAAAGGTCTTCGCCAGTATACGTCTTCATTGTATGTGTTTTAAGAGTACTACTTTGCAAACATATATATGGGCATACGGTGAATTAATAAGATTATTTACCAGTGTATGTCACTTCATGTCTTTTAAGATAACTCAGTTGCGAGCATCTATATAAGCATACCTTGCATTTATGAGGTTTTTCATGTCATTTCATGTTTTTTGACACAACTAAGTCGCAAGCACCTATATGGGCACACCTGACGTTTATAACTTATTCACCTGTCATTTCATGGTTTTTAAAATTAATAAGTTGCGAGCATCAAGATGAGCAAACATTGCATTTATGAAGTTTTTCACCTGTGTGTGTCATTTCATGTCTTTTAAGATCACTAAGTTGCGACCATCTATATGTGCATACTTTCCATTTATGACGTTTTTTACTTTTGTGTGTCATTTAATGGTTTTTAAGACTTTGCTTTGACTAAGAAGTTGCGAGCATCCATATGGGCATACCTTGCATTTATGAGGTTTATCACCTGTGCCATTTCATCGATTTTACAATAACAAATTTGCGAGCATCTACATGGGCATACTTTGCATTTATTAGGTTTTACTCCAGTGTATTATTTCATGTCTTTTAAGATGACTATGTCGCGACCATCTATATGTGCATACTTTCCATTTATGACGTTTTTTACTTTTGTGTGTCATTTAATGGTTTTTAAGACTTTGCTTTGACTAAGAAGTTGCGAGCATCCATATGGGCATACCTTGCATTTATGAGGTTTATCACCTGTGCCATTTCATCGATTTTACAATAACAAATTTGCGAGCATCTACATGGGCATACTTTGCATTTATTAGGTTTTACTCCAGTGTATTATTTCATGTCTTTTAAGATGACTATGTCGCGATCATCTATATGAGCATACTTTGCATTTATGAGGTTTTTCACCTGTATGTGTCATTTTATGTTTTTTAAGACTACTAAAATCCGAGCAACTATATGGACAAACCTTGCATTTATGAGGTTTTTCACCTGTGTCATTTGATCGATTTTACAATTACTAATTTTCGAGCATCTACATGGGCATACTTTGCATTTCGTCGTCATACAAGAGAAAGTGACCAAGTGCATTTTTTACGAAATTGGTTTTATTGACTATTTGACATCTTACTAACATAATGGTTGTCTGGAAAAAATGACCAACTGAATTTCAGCCTGGAAACATACTATCTCGAATTTATCAAAATGACTATCTGCATTAAGGCACATTTTTTGCCAAGCAAAATTGACTATTAGACACATGGTCATTTCTTTTTGTAATCTTTTACAATAAAAAATGACCAAGTGACAGTTTTCCTTGTAGTAGTTATTCTGTAGTAGTGAAGTTAGTCATTTATTTCTTACGAAACGTTTGACGTATCAATTTTCTCTCATTGTAAAGTGATAGAATCCGTTCATAAAATGATCTGTAGAAGTAAATTAATGGTGGAAATGAGTCAAAACTAATTTAGAGGTGAGTTTGAATCTATTTGTTTATCCGTTGTATAAACATAAACATTTTTAGAGCAGCTCAATCCCAACGAAATAAAAATAAAAATAGTGATAACATATGCAGTGGATGAGTTAAGAACCAAATTTAATGCCGCCTATTTGACGCTTGCATTCTGACGGTGCTGCTTTAGCGAATCATGGCACCTTACGAAGGCTCAGAGCAACCGTGTACTGAACTTAGAAAACAGATGTTTGCGACAGATACTGGGTGTGCAGTGGTATGACTTTATGAGCAACGAGGAGATAAAAGATCGCACTAAGTAGCCTCTCATCACGCTGAGAGTGAAGAGGCAACGTTGGACCAGAATTTCAACCTGGCTTGCCCGTTCTTTAAGCCAACCGGATCTATAAAGTGTATACGACAGAGCTACGGGATGCTGGTTTGACCTGGAACAATGCAAGAAGACTGGCAAGCGACAGAGATTCTTGGAGGCGCCTGGTGTCTATATGTCCATATGCTCTGAGAAATCGGTATGAGCGTGTCAGACCAGGACACATTCTCCATAAAATATTCTTATAACGACGACGTTCAAACCCTGTCAGTGTTTGGGCGAGGTCGGCCGCCACTTGTTCCCTCATTAAAATCCTTATTCAAAGAAGAACTTAATATAACCAGGCTAAAAAGAGAGATTTTGTAAAGCTGTGTGATACTGGAGCAATTCCTCGTGATTATCATGGATGGTACAGATAACTTGCTGAAAATAACATGCCAGACATGCCAGACAGGACCAAACATGGATTCTCAATCTGAAGCAGAGTATTTTTTTACATTAATTTATTTTAATGTACTTATATTTTTGTGACTTTTGTACTTTTTCATGTAAAGCAACTAGCAACTGGGTATATTTTCCATAGAAAATTAAAAAAAATGTATTCTATTTTCGCCATTCTATTCAAAATGCACTCAAAATAAAGTTAATTTAAAGAAAAATACCTATACTTCATTTTTGTTTTACCTGTATTCCAAGAATGAAAAGTGACTATCTGCAATTTTTCCATTAATTCATGGGTGGTAAAACTGACCAACTTCATTTCGTATTTTTAAAAGCTATAACAAAAGTAATTTTTTCAAATATTATTATTTCATTTTAAAAGTAAATATCATATCTACACCCACAAAAATAATCAGAAATGCGAATGCAATATAAGGATTTTTTAGATTGATTACAAATGTTAAAATGGCTCTCCTGAACAATTTACTATTTTGCACTTGGTCACTTTCTCTTGTATGACGACGATTTATTAGGTTTTATACCTGTGTGTTATTTCATGTCTTTTAATATGACTATGTCGCGAGCATCTATATGAGCATACTTTGCATTTATGAGGTTTTTCACCTGTGTGTGTCATTTCATGTTTTTTAAGACTACTAAAATCCGAGCATCTATATGGACATATCTTGCATTTATGAGGTTTTTCACCTGTGTGTCTTGACATGATTTTTAAGATTACTAAGATGCGAGCATCTATATGGACATACCTTGCATTTATGAGGTTTTTCACCTGTGTGTGTCATTTCATGTTTTTTAAGACTACTTTTTAGCGAGCATCTATACGGGCATACCTTGCATTTATGAGGTTTTTCACCTGTGTGTGTCATTTCATGATTTTTAAGACTACTAAGTAGCGAGCATCTATATGGGCATACCTTGCATTTATGAGGTTTTTCACCTGTGTGTGTCATTTCATGCTGTTTAAGAGTACTAAAACGCGAGCATCTATATGGGCATATATTGCATTTATGAGGTTTTTCACCTGTGTGTGTCATTTCATGTTTTTTAAGACTACCAAATTCCGAGCATCTATATGGACATATCTTGCATTTATGAGGTTTTTCACCTGTGTGTGTCATTACATGGTATTTAAGATTACCAAGATGCGAGCATCTATATGGACATATCTTGCATTTATGAGGTTTTTCACCTGTGTGTGTCATTTTATGTTTTTTAAGACTACTAAAATCCGAGCATTTATATGGACATATCTTGCATTTATGAGGTTTTTCACCTGTGTGTGTCATTACATGGTTTTTAAGATTACCAAGACGCGAGCATCTATATGGACATATCTTGCATTTATGAGGTTTTTCACCTGTGTGTGTCATTTCATGTATTTTAAGATTACTCAGTTGGATGGTTCGATATAAGCATACATTACATTTATGTGGTTTTTCACCTGTGTGTGTCATTTCATGTTCTTTAAGATATCTCAGTTGCGAGCATCTATATGGGCATATTTTGCATTTATGAGGTTTGTCACTTGTGTGTGTCGTTTCATGCTGTTTAAGATTACTTGGTTGCGAGCATTTAGATGGGCATACTTTGCATTTATGAGGTTTTTCACCTGTATATGCCATTTTATGTACTTTGAGATGATTTATTTGCGAGAATATATTTTCTTGATTTTTATGAGCAATCACGTCCATGTGAATTACTTTGTGGCTTTTTAGAGCACTTTTGCATTTAAAAACTGCGTTACAAAAGCTGCAAATCAAATTACGTGAGAAATGTACCACTTTTCTCAGAATAAGTCGAAGTTCCTTCGGAGTCTCTCGTTCTGAGATTTCTTTTTAAATGTTTTGTTCATCTATCGTCACCTCTGAATACTGTATCATTCTATCTTGGATTCCGTCAGGTGAGGATTGTTGACACCTTTCTATATCGTGATGATTTGTGAAAAGGCCTTTAGTAGAAACCTATAAAAACCAAAATAATCGATGTCAATATTATTATAAATTAAATTTTATAATATTCCATTTGAGTTATGTTTTATTCTTTTGCCTTTCAGCATCTACAGACATTAAAAGTGTAGTGAGAATGAAAATGACGTTAAGAAATGGTAATAGTACCAACATTGATATTAAAAATACAATGTTACCGTAAATAGTTTTTTTTTTTTAAATCCACCTATATGTAACATCGTAAAGCAAATGCACAAAACAGAGAACGACACAATTGTGGTGCAACTCTTGGTAATATGTGAAAATTTATTATAGTTTTTAATGCCAAATTTTAGATTGATGTGAATGAGATAGTTTCACTTTACTGTGTTTATTTATAATATTTCTTGATAAAATAATAATTAAAGAACACCAAAATAACGTACATACTATGAGGCAGTTTCGCACTCCGTTCGATAAAAACATTATAAGCTTCGTGGAAGCACTTCGTACCCTTAGGTACCCTTATAGTACCCGTAGGCACAGCCTCAACCTGCCTCCCTCACCCTGCAGTGATGCTACAAAACGACCTACGTGCTGCAGGTCTGACATGGCGGGAGGCACAGGAGTTGGCGATGGACCGAGGGAAGTGACGCCAACTTGTGCTTGCCCTATGCCCCAATGTTGAGACGTGACAGGGTGAAAGAAGAAGAAGACGAAGAAGAAGCTTCGTGTAGTAACTAGTAATTTCTGTGTCAGTGTGTTATTGGAGAGTGTGCACATTGTCGGAAGATGCCGAAAGGTGAAACCAATGTCACAAACAATATTCAAATTGAGAGAATTTATATTTAAATTTTATCAAGCGATTTCGATCAACAGTTTAAGCAATATATTAATATATCATACTTCTGAATTCGTAAGGGAACGCATACTAAGTGTCCGGCAGTTATCCAAAAAGCGACACTGAAGACATGAGAATGAAAGCTATACAAAGACTAAATAGTGAATTTTACAGGAGTGCCTATTAACATTAACTGATATTCAGTTTAGTTTCAACAACTTTACTAAAAAAACCAATGAAGACATTATTTGAAAATTATAATAGAATGTGATTGGGTCATCGATATTTTTAATATGAGTACTGATCACTACAACTAATTGAGTCATATTTTGGGTTCTCTTAATTATTTAATTGATATATACCTGCAGCAATACAATCAGTTATTGTGGATTTAATAAGTGTTTTATTCAAAACTCAATAATTACCCAGTATTAATCAACCTATCATATTAAAGAAGTTAAGACTTTAATTAATGGCTCTCACAATAGTGAAGCGCTTTCTAAATGAAGTGACCATAGGCAATCGGCTTATATATTTTAAATCAAAGTAGGTAGGTATTGATTACCTTAATTATTTTTTTCAATACGACTGGCTATTAATAGTACGGAGATTTAATGAAATTTTAAACGTCAACTTCATGTTGATAAAAATCAGCGAATAGAGAAGTAAATGTGAGCGTAGTTATACACAAACAGCCAGGCCACAATTTTGAAAAATAAATGAATTATTGTGATTTCCATAATCTCACACGTTTGTTTTATATTCTGCACAAATCAGCCAAGCTGCTGTCATACAAAAATCTCATATAAATGCGTTTTAAAGATTTTGCAAATCGCAGAATATGACATTTTCGATTTGCATAAAGCAACCAAACTGCTCTCATACAAAAATGTCCTATAAATGCGTTCTTAAATAAGCCACATTAGATCTGCAAAAAGCAGCCACATGGTAATATTATGTACTTACCTTATTATTAAAAACCTGACTGTAAGGTGTGTTTTTCTACATTCAATTAATATACATTATTTTCTCAATTACATTATATGTTTTTCATTTTATTATATATAACACATAATATATATATTTTTTTAAGTTAAAATTAGTGCCAGGCAGCTAAATACTAATGTATGATTTACAAGGTTTTCAGACTATTTTCAGAACTTTAAAATTTACATAATACTTGTACAACTTTTTTAAGAAAATAGATGAAAAATAACGCTTTTTCTACAAAAATAAGAGTTAGCTGCATTCAAGAATTAACACTCTAAAAAACCCGTTTTGCACAAAACAGCCTGGACTGCTAAAACACCAGAATTTCATAGATGTCATGCTTTTATCTCTTTATAAGTTACACAAATTCATATATATATATATATTATATACTATCTATCATTCGAAAGGTATAGACAGTATACAAAGGCTTTGTGGATTTAAAGAAACACGCTTTACATAAAAGTGCTCCTATCTCTGTTTGAGGTTTGTGTGGACTGGCTGGTTTGCGTATAACTACGCTCATGTTACAATATATAAAATTGAATGTACCCCATTTACTGGTGTGTAATCTGAATATGAACATCCGGGTTGAGGATCTTCATCAGAAAATGGTGGCATTTTATCTTCAGTGAATTCGCGCTTTATGTCAGTTTCAGCTTTAATACCAGTGACACCCGTCGCAGCGAACTGAAATAAACAACGTTTTATGTTGTAAATATTTACATAATATAACAAATTAAAATGTTATTATCTAGGTGGAAGTAGGCTGTTGACATCCGACATAAATAGTGCACACTTAACATTATCAGGCATACTTATTTGTTTTCATTAAATCGAATTTTATGAAAATAGGACTTGATCAATAATTATTGTCAACCACCCCATAATATAATATAACTATGTCCAATCCTAATAGAGTCATATGGGCCTCCACCAATGACATTAATAATGGACAGTGCTCTCAACACAGTAGCTAGCAAGTAAATTCGCGCATAGCGACATTGGCATATGCATAGGTAGTTGTCACGAAATTTCCATTATCCGATATCACGCATCGGAAATTTATAGCAATATCACCTTTATTGTAATAGCGTTAGAACAGTGTTTCTAGTGTCAATGTTCATTTGGCCGAACCCGTTCGAACCGAACCATTCAGCAGACCGACAAAAAGCATCAGGAATTTATATCAATATCACCTTTGTTGTAATGGCGTTAGAACAGATTATGCCATTCGGCAGACCCGACAAAAAAGTGAGTGTCATTTTTTTTCCAGATGCTTCGTCCATATTAATGGCATTGGCTGTATTTGTATTAACAGATTTTATTTTTACGTGAAATGGATGTCAGCCACTTGCTCAACCTATTAAGTCCATAATCTGACTAATACACAAATTGAAAAACAATATGTGTACCAACATGCTAGACCCAGGATTCTAACCTGTGACCCACGACGCTATAGGACGATGTGAAATTGTAAACATAAGTACGTAGTAGGTACGTATTATTGCAGAACCCATTTTGTTAATTCGAAGAAAAGACCACTGCAGGTATAAACCTTTTTGTTCCTTCCGATTTAAAAATAATATTGTCCAGCAAGAGAAGACTAGCATTTTGATGGCCTAATGTTAATATCCCGTAAGTGTCTTTTTACAAATTGCGAAGGCCGCTAAAAAAACTTAATATTGAATATTGAAATGAAAAAAAATGAATAACCCGTAACGTAAAAGTGGTAAAGCAAAGGCACAAAACGACTAGTTTAATGATAAAAGCCAATAAAATGTGACATACCTATAACGTATAAAAATAAACATCCAAATTTGTTATATTATTACTTACTATTTTACCTGTTAAATAATTCGAAACTGACATTTTGGAGCTGAACTCAACACACGTTATGCAATACGCTTAACAGCTTAGAGGCAAGATACGGGCTATTAAAGGTTTATTCCTGGAATGTTCAGATACGGGAAATTACTATAATGACTGTACCATTTTCGCTAAAATAATTACAGATATGGGAATTTCACATTCGATGAACAGTATTGTTGTTGTTTTTAGTACTTACATCAAAAAGACATTTTCGTCATATAGGTCGGATACGGGGTATTGACATTAGAACATCCAATTATTAATTTTTTGCTTAATTCCGTTTAGAAATTGACTGCGCATTTGTCGACAAAATTATGAATACCTTTGCTTAAACAAATAAAGGATCTATTTACCTCTTTTAAGGGTGAATTGCTGTCGTCCTCGATATTTTCCTGTTTGACTGACACGTCAAATCGACCCTTGCCCTTGAAGTGATTGACGTCTATCCGTTGGTATGCACGGTCGCCGATTATCTCCGCTGTTTTGTCAGGCAATAATTCATCGTTTGTTTCAGTTTTTACTTCCATTTTATGCGGTATTTGATATCAGAATCTGTCAATAGCT
This sequence comes from Rhyacophila brunnea, assembly GCF_057557595.1. Classification (NCBI taxonomy): domain Eukaryota; kingdom Metazoa; phylum Arthropoda; class Insecta; order Trichoptera; family Rhyacophilidae; genus Rhyacophila; species Rhyacophila brunnea. The sequence continues at coordinate 29,271,170 of NW_028232785.1, read as the reverse complement.
TCACGACCACGTGCGTCGTGTTTTAATAGATAATATACAATGGCATAGACAAAATGACTTCTACCAATTTACCATAGACATCAGGAGATCGACCACAAAGCAGAGTGGTAATACTGACAATATTGAATTGATCAGTAACTACCAATATAAACAGAGCTTAATGCTGTAAAGATCTATAACTGGGGACATACCTACCTTTGGGATTTTTGTAAAAAGGGGTAACTTTAAGCCAAACAATGTAATTACTTAGTGTAACATAAAATCAGATTTAGGTACCTACCTAGTTTATTTATTAGATAATAATATTATAACAAAAAAGATATCATGATTTTATGTGCCATTTCTAGAATCTTGATTGATATTAAACTAACTTACATAGAAATAATAGAATGCGCCACAAACACGAGCGTTTCAATTTAAACGTACCTACCTATCTATGAATGTCATGACGTATTAATAATACATCTTGATGGCACAAAAAACCAGGGCCTTCGGAAGGACACCAGCAGCCCATTGCCCATACCTAGGTAGGTACCACCTTTAAAACAGAACTCGCCGACATTTTAACCCCAAGCGCCAAGTAGAATCAACAAAGTTCGCAACTCCGCCTCACCATTAGGTTTAAAAGATGATAAGGTAACATAAAAATATGATTAATATACACTAGGTAGGTACCATTTATTTGAAAAAATACAATACATATTATTATCACTCGGTATTCATTCATGCGTATTGAATGTACTTTTCCTGACCACCTTTATTAGAATACGTTTTTATAGGACAAATATTTATTTTCTGAAAATGTTTATCAACAGTAAAAAAATATGTTAGGAATTCTCCACAATATGGCATTAACAGTTCATTTTATACAAAAAATGGACTTGAATATTATTTACTTGTGGTTCATATAAAACAAGTATGACTGACAAAGTTTTGTGTGCACTATTTATATTGAATCTTAACAGCATACCTCCCACCATTGGCCACTGGTGGTTTGTGATTATTTCGGTTTCATGTTCCTTCTATAATTTTATTTAGGAATTAAGTAATTTAATAAAAAAAAAACGAGTGTCTTAACCATGTCTTAACACATCTATTTTTATTGTACCTATAAAATTGTGTCCATATGATATAATCAAATTTGGTATACTCATTATTGTTGTCTTCTACGGACCTAAATAAATAAATAATTAAAAGTAGGTAGGTGTATATTTTTGTTTTAAAAATTAGTTTGGCAGCCCTAATCTGCGATGTATGAAAGATAATACGAGGGTGGGTCAATAATTCCTTAGAAAAAGCATTAAAACAGTTTTTATTCTTGTATTTTTTTTTTATTTCTCAACATAATCTCCTTGGAGCTCAATACATTTGGTTAGACGTTTCTCAATTTTTTTTAAACCGTCAGAAAAATAAGTTTTCGGAAGGTCCTCAAAATAAGCATTTTTTGTCCGATCGATGACTTCTTCATTTGAAAAAAACGTTGTCCACTTAGCCATTTTTTTAAGTTTGGGAAAAGGAAAAAGTCACTGGGGGCTAAATCTGGCGAATACGGTGGGTGGTCGACCAATTCGAACTTCAATTCTTCAATTGAATACGTGTATTAATTAAGGCTCTAAGTACCAAAAAGTAGTATTGCCTGTAGATACAAAATACCGAGTCATTGCAGTAAAATTTCATGAAGCAGACCTTTTGAAAAATGTGGTTTTACAGTGTGAAGCAATCACGGCAGCTTCTATAATTTTAGGTATTAGGAAGTCGCAAGTGTCAACACACCATCGTCAGCCATTTTATATTGAATGAAGTTGACCACTGTAGTGCTATTTACACAATTATAAATAAAATAGGCCAACGGACTTACAACGTCAACAGGTTTAAATATTTTGCTGTATTTTTTTGACTTGCTTGAGGCACTTAGACCATAGCCGAAGTTATTGGCGTTAGTATGTAGAACACTTTTTTATAAAAATGTCAGTTTTTTTGTTTTTGGTACTTAGAGCCTTAATTAATACACGTATTCACTTTTAGCCATTGATCGTAAACATGTGTGAACACGGGCATTGTCCTGATGAAAGAGAATTTTTTTCCTGTTTAAATGAGGCCGTTTTTCTTCAATTTTGTTTTTTAGCTGGTCCAATAAAGATGCATAATAATCCCCTGTTATTGTTTTTCCTTTTTCCAAATAGTCAACGAAAATAATTCCACGTGCATCCCAAAATACAGTAGCCATAACCTTACCAGCTGATTTTACGGTTTTCGCCTTCTTTGGACATGGTTCGCCTTTCGCAATCCACTGCTTTGACTGTTCTTTCGTCTCGGGAGTATAGTGGTGTATCCATGTTTCATCTACAGTCACAAAGCGACGAAAAAATTTATCCGGATTGCGTTGCATGAGCGACAACAGGGCTTTAGAGGCCACCACCCTATTGCGTTTATTGTCGACTGTGAGCAAACGCGGCACCCATCTTGCAGAAATTTTTTTCATGCCCAATTTGTCATGTAAAATAGAAATGACGCTACCTTTTGAGATCCCTGTAACCTCAATTATCTCACTCAACTTTAATCTTCGGTCACTTAACACCATATCGTGGATTTTATTGATCATTTCTGGTGTAGTCACCTCTACAGGACGTCCTGAGCGTGGTTCATCCTTTGTTGATGTACGACCACGTTTAAATTCATTTAACCAGTTATAAATAGTTGCAAGTGAAGGAGCAGATATGCCGTGAACTAAATCCAACTCATTTTTTATTTCCTTTGCTGTTAACCCTTTTATATTAAAATGTTTAATAACAGCTCTAAGCTCAATTTTCTCCATTTTCCATTTTTCCATTTTCCACAAGCAATTTTTTTTTTAAATGTACGAGAAACACACAACAACCCGACCAATCTGATTGAAACTTCGCAGCATACTGAATCGGTAGTGCCGCTGCATGAAAACAAACCGCTTACAGTACAAGTCGCGCCACCTGTTGGCTTTTCTAAGGACTTATTGACCCACCCTCGTATATTACCCACCTATTATTGTTTATGTACGTCATGACAGATTTGAATACCTACGGAGCATGTTTGTGTACCTATATTAATCAATTATTAATCAGTCCTAATGTTAATTTATCATTGTATCCAGTGGCGGCTCGTCCATATGCACCGCAGAACTTCAGCACACCCAAGCAAACTGAGAAAATTTTCATAAAATAATATACCTACATACATTTATGACATATATTATTGAATAATAAACAATTAATATTTAATTTGACGCAATGACATTATTAATGGACGACGCACTCAGTACAGTAGCTAGCAAGTAAATTCGCCCATAGTGACATTCGCACGTGCATAAGTAGACGACACGCAATATCCATTATGCGATATCACGCATCGGGAATTTATAGCAATATCACCTTTATTGTAACGGCGTTAGAACAGTGTTTCTAGTATCAATGTTCGTTTGAACGAACCTGTTCGATTCGAACCATTCGGCAGACCCGACAATTTATAGCAATATCACCTTTATTGTAATGGCATTAGAACAGATTATGCCATTCGGCAGACCCGACAAAAAAGTGAGTGTCATTTTATTTTCTAGATGCTTCGTCCATATTAATGTCATTGATTTGACGAATGTGAACTTTTTTATTATGCATAATAAATATATTTTTATGTACACATTTGGAATAAAGTAGGTAGGTACCTACATCTAGAGATGATTGTCCATTATTTTGATCTGCAAATTTAAAAGTCTAGGATTTATAATAATAAAGATACTCTGGTCTGACCACAACAACAGCACATGGAATATGTTTTCCCACAAAAAAATTACTTGAATGTAAAAAGATTTTTTTTCAGAAACAGGAAAAAAGATACTTTTTACAGGTAATATTTTTTAAGAGAATGTCCTATTATGCAATATAATAACAAATAAAAATCATTAAAAAATTCTGGTAATAGATAAATTGTACCCAACACTTATTCAGAGTTTGAAACTTGTCGATTTACTCAAAATTATACAGATGTGACATAGAATGATATTTGCTTGTGGACTTCATTTGTTTTCTATTGATCTAAGAATAAAATTTGCATATGGAACCGGTTAGTTTTTAAAACTCAATTATACCCTGCCACCATAAGAGTTTAGATAAGTATGTTGTGGGCGATCTGACAAAAATAGTGCACACTTTTTCAGTCATACTTATATTTTGTTTTCGTTGAATTGAGAATACATTATTATAATCGTGTTAGCTTTATTTTAAACCCTGTCTCACCATACCACAATCTATAAAAATATTCCTTTATCTACAAAATATCTTAAATTTTGTATGATTTAATGGCACAATTTTAGATATTTTATAGATAAACGAATATTTTTTTACTGTTTACTATGTCTTGGATTAGGCAGAGTTGAATTGAATTTGAAAACTAAAAAAAACTAGTTATCTACATATTGTAGTCATGGTCACAGAATAAAATGAACATACATACGCTTGACTTACAAAGTTTATTGTGCACTATTTATATTGGACCTTAAAAGTCCACCTCCACCCTTCGCCACTGAAAACCACGTACCTACTGTCACGACCTCGGACATAAAATAGTTTTAGTAGGTAGGTAATCATAAAACCAAATAAAAACATGCACACATCATTATATTTACGAAACAATATTGGTTTGAATTAATTGTCAATTCTTAATAAATTTAAGATAACATTGTTCTCCTAGCTTCAATATTTATTCGAGGAGGAAATTCTAATCATAACAACACGTATAACTAAAAATATAGCAGGTACCTAACTACCTAAGGAAATATTATGATTGGTCTCGCATGCCAAGTAAGTAAATCCGAAACCATTTGAAATTTTAGGTTTCAATATGCGCTAACGCAAATTATGCTATGTATCTACTAGTGGTCAGAAATGAATTTGACTCAATACTTCAAACCACTTACTCAGACGCTGTTGTGACACAAGATATAAGAGGATACCATGTTTATTATTGAATTCTTAGATTAAAATCGACCAGTGACGTCCCGTGGGGGTAGACAGTGACGATACCCCGGTCCTGGTGATGATGCAAGGACGTTAAATTCTCAACCAGCCCTGTCCCTAGACCAGATTGAGAGCCCCTGCTTTAGGCTAGCTCAGCACGGGGTCAGAGAGGTTAGTCAAGTAAGAGTTCTAAACGACACTTTTGAACACACCATAGCAATACTGCGATGTAATGGCTTAGAAACGCCACCTAATAATGTTAGGATGACGTCAGAATCTCATGGATATATTATTTATTTAATTTAAAAATTATTTCACGGTTACTACGTGAAACGTCAAAGAACAGCTGGTGATCTGAATTCAATGTCACCGAGCTTACGAGCCGTATTGTGGCTCTCGTAATATAGATCGCGGATCCATTTAAATTAAAAGTCTTCGTAGTTATTGTTTAATTATTTATTTAATTATTCTTTAATAAAATATTTTTTTTATAGTTAATTTTTATCAGATATCTTAACACTAGTATTTTATTTTGCAAATAAATTGAAAATATTTATTTAAGTATATAAACTTATTTTAGACACTTAATATAAATCTATTTATATTTATTTTTATATTTCATTTTACTTATAGGTATGGCTGCGCATTTATTATATTATTGAGGCACCGACAATAGAGATTGGAAACCGCTGTCCCTTTTAATATGTGTACTCCCGACTACTTAATAACTACGTACTTAGTGACGTATTCACCCGCGAAGTGAATAATTTTCCGCGACGTCATACACGGATGACGCGGATCGCTGTGACGTATTCACACGTACCACGAGAAAATAATCTTCCGATTGATTTTTCAAAAAAACACGAATGTTTGCAAATCTTCGCGAAGAACTGCGTGGATTGAGGTCTTATCTCTAAACGCAGGAGCCGTTGACTGAATTTGTATGGAAAAACGCGGGTTTTTATACCCGTCAGGCGGTGATTTCCATGAAACACTGACGTCAGGGAGACAAGGCCCCCTTCTCCGTTCTTAAGTTTTCACTAAATATCTTATGAATCGTCAATAATTCCGATCAAGAAATTATACAAGCTAATAGCGGTCTCGATTCCCGCTATCGTGATATATATTTTAACAGATTAGTAAAATGCGGGAAAAAGCCGTACATGACTTTTCAGGGCGTGTTTGCGCGCGGAAGGTGGACCAATGAGATCGTTTTCGTCTCCTTCCACCAGTCCAGGAGCAAAATACTGGGGCCAAGTACGGAAAACCGGTTTGTTTTCACGCTTTCCCGGAAAATTATGAGTATCTTATTAAGTTAGAAACAAGCGTCCCCCAGGTACCTAATTTCATAATCATCGCAAAAGCCCTAATAGTACTTTTAACGTAAAGCAGGTAAACATTTTCCGATTGATATATCGGGATTATAATAATATGAAAAGAAAGGTTATCAATTTAAAACGTAACGTATTGTTAATACGTACGGAAATGTCAGGCTTCAAATATCCGCGCGACCTTACATCGGCTGCTAGAATGAATCGAAAGTACTTACTTACTTAGGGTATTGCGCGTATTCATGAGGGATGCCTGACGGTTCTTTAAGCGTCTACTCCCGCAATATCTAGTGCCTATCTGTGAGGGCGCTTGATTGGTGATGGTGAGACCCGGCCTCGGTGGCTTCGCGACCGAGCGAGGCCGGGTTGTAGGTCTCAGTGAATTGATCTGGATGATTTAAAAAGTAAAAGCAAACTTCACGCAGGCGTCCGTCGATTGCTCCGCACACCTCTTGTTGCTTCTAGCTCGTTCTCTTCATTTCCGGTCTTCGCCGTAGCCTGGAAGAGCTCCGAGTATCGCCGCTCGGAGCTCTGCTTCTTGGCGGTTGGCAGGGTTGGGCTGGGTCTTGGTTCTTGCACGTGGATTGGAGGGCTTACTTCTTTTTCAAGAAGTAGGCGCGTTGGTTGGTCTCGCGGCAGTAGTCATTGGCTGTTTTGGGCGTCTTTATCTTCTTATTTTTCTTTTTCTTCGGTTTTTGGTCGGTTGTTGGTGATGCAGGGTCTGGAAGATTGATGGTTACATCGTGTTGCGGTGTGGCGCTTTTTAACGAGAGGGCAGTGTGTTCTGCTACGTCGAGCTTATACACTATCTCGTTGTAGTCTGTCGGCTGGTGTTCATTTTGGTCGGGAATTGGTACATCTGAGGTCTTGCTTGATTCGTTTAGGCGGTGGTTAAGTGCCTTTGAGAATTCGCCCAGGAAGAAGTATGTTTTTTCGTCATCCTTGCAGTCCTGTTGTTTTTTGAGTCCTTCAATGTCTATGAAGTCGGATCTTATGATGCTTTCGGAGTGTTCGGTGCGATTTAGGAGGTCTTGGATTCCTTCGCGGATTGAGCGTTTATGTTCGGAGTCGAGTTTTTCTTTGTGGAGTCTTCTGATCAGCTTGGTCCTTTCCTCGGTATAGACCAGTTTCGGTGGTCCAGGGTCGGAAACGGGGGACTTGGTTCGTTTTGTTTCCGGGGACTTCCGGCTGATGGTCTGCTGAGGTTCGACAGGTAGGTCATCTTGTGAGTGGTCATTGTCACTCTGATAAAACTCGCATCGCCTTTTATAGTCAACATTTTCCGCCCGGATTTCCTCGTTTAGTGGGAAAACACGACTTTGATCTATACACATGAATACGTGTATTAATTAAGGCGCTAAGTACCACAAACATAAAAACTGACATTTTTATAGAAAAATGTTCTACATACCAACGCCAATAACTTCAACTATAGTCTAAGTGCCTCAAGCAAGTAAAAAAATACAGAAAAATAATTAAACCTGTCGAGGTTGTAAGTCCGTTGGCGTGTTTTATTTATAACGGTGTAAGTAGCACTGCAGTGGTCAACTGCATTCAATATAAAATAACTGACGATGGTGTGTTGACACTTGCGAGTTCTTAAAACATAAAATTATAGAAGCTACCGTGATTGATTCACACTGTAAAACTACATTTTTCAAAAGATCTGCTTCATGAAATTTTACTGCAATGACTCAGTAATTTGTACAACAGGCAATACTACTTTTTAGTACTTAGAGCCTTATTTAATACACGTATTCACATTATGTTTATAAGGCAGAGATCTAAACGATATTTGCACGACATGTGAGGGTTTACGGGGTCTAAAGATTACCTGTTTTAGTGCATTTTTTTTACAGATTGAAAACGATCTGTAAGGCTTAGCTGACGGATCCAAGATATAATTTTTACTTCTAAATTAACAAAATAATAGTCCCTCCAAACTTACATTATTGAATTTCCAACTTTCGTATATTTATCCTATTCATTAACCACATAAGTACGTACTTTATCACGAGCAAAAATTCTAATTTATCATTTACATTAGGTCTAAGCAGCCAATTCTCACAATATCTAATCATTTGATTTTCATTCCAACATTATCTGGTATCATATTTTAATTTTTTTATTCAAAGTATTTTCATAAGTTAATTATTCTACTCAGAGGAGTGCCTCGCTCACTGACATCGATTTATTTATTAAAGTGGCTTCTCCTTTTATCTCATAGCGCTTACATTACATTTTTCTCGCGCAGATTCAAAATATTACGTACGCAAAAATGATTTTATATAATGCAAAGAAGATTACAGTTATAAATTAGCTTTAGTTTACAGCATTTAGCTAATGATATCGCATCTCAAGTTGTTCACATAAAATTGTTTATTTTTAATCTTAAATTCTAGACTTTTAAAGTACTTACATTTTTCTTATAAAGACCGATTTATAAGACTGCACACATACTAGCTGATGGCACACATTTTGTGGCCGTGTCAACAGACTGAGCGTCGCTTGGGGGCAGCAGATACTCAAAGGGCGACAAATCGAGGAGAAGCATTAGGTATATATAGGAATAAGTACCTAAACTTAGTATGTAATGATGGTTCCGCTTAAAAAATTGAGCTCACTTGTTGGAAACAAAATATATTTATTAACATAAAAGGTTTTACAAGACTGCCTTTTTTTGTGGGGTTCGCGATTTCTAGCTTACTTCTGTTGTCATTGGACGTCACGTCCTTGATGACCAGCAAGGAAACGTGTACATTTTCTTATTATATTTAACTATTTAACTTTTTTTTTAATCCTGCCCATTTCATTATTGCACCTGTATAAATCATCTCAATAAATAAATCAACGACATTGGATGAATCTCTGAGGGACTGCAAAAGGGTATTACATTGAACGTCATTGCTCTTTGGTTGGCGTATTTTGTGGGACCATATCTCATCAAATATAAATAGATATAAGTTTTTGTTTGTCCCCGGTTGACCTAATCACCAATACACTCATACCTAAATGGCTTGCAAGCTTTTAACGGCTTCCAATCCTCGATTTTAAATTAATACAATTTTTCTCGTAAATATCACTGCCACCTGTGTTTCATTTATGTAACATAATACCCTTTAATATACAAAAATAGTAATAAGTATAATAGGAAAGGGGCAGACTTGAGGATTAGTAAACAGTTTTGTGTTTTCAAATCCCTACAGGTTCAACCAGTGGTTGTTATACTGGCATCTGTGGTCCAGTATCCCCAAACAAAGCCCTTTATTGAGGCTATTATATAGGATTAAATTACTGTATAATCTTCATAATACTAAGAATTTCTTTTTTTAGTTACTATACGACGTGTCACTATTCCAATGTAATTTATATCAAACCTGTGTTATTAATTAATTTTTGTCTGTATAATTCCATGATTAAATTTCTTTTGTTATTAATTAACTTTTTATGCCTGTATAATTCCAATTAAATTTATTTTTAATAATAAACAACATAACCTTATATTTCTATCGCCTATTGCAATAAACTTGTTCTTTTTGAAAAGACCGAGTGTTGCCAATCACTCATAGTTTTGAAAGTTGTCAGCTGGTGATTTTTAATGTATCTAAAACCGTGGACTCGCAATATTGACCATTAAAGTAGAGATGGCATTTTAATTAGATTTATTAGTATACATTTTGTAAGTGAAGTATACAAGACCATTCTCAGATAGGTAGGTATTGAAGTTATGAAACGATGATAAAAAAATACTCTATAAAAATGGGGCGGTATTTTGTCAAGGAATGTCACTGAAATCGACACTTTTGTTGGAATCTGAACAATATTAACAACTGCTGTAACATGAGCACCGCGATGTCCGAGTGGTAATGTATCCGCTTGGTAAGTCGAGGGTCTGTTTAAATCCAGAGCATGGAACAAATAGGTAGAGCAAATGGTTAACATCCATTTCTCGTAAAAAATAATCGTGGGGCGGGCAGGATCCACAATGGATTGTGGAGCCAATTATAATTATAATATAATATTCTAACTATTTAAAAATAAAGTGTTATATGATTATGTTTTTTACAGTGGATTATATTAAAGGAATAATATTATAAAGTAAAACCTATTTTATTATCTAAACCCCATAACATAACAGGGCTGCCAATTACAGTTTCAAAACAAAAATATATTTTTATTTTTCAAAATTGAAGATTGGTACATAATTAAAGTTTAATTTAATTTAAATAATTAATTTATTTTGCCAGCATCTATATGAGCAAACCTTGCATTTATGAGGTTTTACACCTGTGTGTCATTTCATGTTTTTGAAGGTCACTAAGTGTCGAGCATCTATAAGAGCATACCTTGCAATGCCTTGCACTTATGAGGTCTTTCACCTGTACGTGTCATTTCATAGCTTTTAAAATTAATAAGCTGCGAGCATCGATATGTGCATACCTTGCATTTATGAGGTTTTTCACCTGTGTGTGTCATTTTATGTCTTTAAAGATCACTCAGTTGCGAACTTCTATATTAGCAAACATTGCCTTTATGAAGGTTTTCACCAGTGTGTCACTTCATGTCTTTTAAAATAACTCAGTTGCGAGGATCTATATGTGCATTTATTTCATTTATGAAGTTTTTCACCTCTGTGATTAATTTTATGGTTTTTAAGATATCTCAGTTGCGAGCATCTTTATGTGCATACCTTGCATTTATGAGGTTTTTCACCAGTGTGTGTCATTACATGTTTTTTAAGATTAATTAGTTGCTGGAATCTAAATGGGCATACCTTGCATTTATGAGGTTTATCACCTGTGTGTGTCATTTTATGTCTTTTAAGAACACTCAGTTGCGAGCATCTATATTTGCATTTATTGTATTAATGAGGTTTTTCACCTGTGTGTGTCATTTCATGGATTTTAAGATAACTCAGTTGCGAACATCTATATTAGCACACATTGCATTTATGAGGGTTTTCGCCTGTGTGTCACTTCATGTCTTTTAAAATAACTCAGTTGCGAGCATCTATATGTGTATTTATTGCATTTAAGAAGTTTTTCACCTCTATGTTTCATTTCATGGTTTTTAAGATATCTCAGTTGCGAGCATCTATATGTACATACCTTGCATTTATAAGGTTTTTCACCAGTGTGTATCATTATATGTATATTTAGATTAATTAGTTGCGAGAATTTATATGGGCATACCTTGCATTTATGAGGTTTATCACCTGTGTGTGTCATTTCATGTTTTTTTAAAACTACCAAGTTGCGAGCATTTATATGTGCATACCTTGCATTTATGAGGTTTTTCACCCGTGTATGTCATTTCATGGGTTTTAAGGCTACGGAAATGCGTTTGCACCTGTGTGTGTAATTTCATGTCTTTTAAGATGACTATGTTGCGAGCATCTATATGTGCATACCTTGCATTTATGAGGTTTTTCACCTGTGTGTGTCATTTCGTGGTTTTTAAGAGTACTAAGTTGCGAGCACCTATATTGGCATACTTTGCATTTATATGGTTTTTCACCTGTGTGTGTCATTTTATGTTTTTTAAGACTACTAAGTAGCGAGCATCTATATGGGCATACATTGCATTTATGAGGTTTTTCACCTGTGTGTGTCATTTCATGCTGTTTAAGAGTACTAAGTTGCGAGCATATATATGGGCATACCTTGCATTTATGAGGTTTTTTACCTGTGTGTGTCATTTCATGGTTTTTAAGACTATTTAGTCGCAAGCACCTATATGTGCATACTTTACATTTATGAGGTTTTTCACCTGTGTGTGTCATTTCATGGCTTTTAAGATATCTCAGTTGCGAGCATCTATATGTGCATACTTTGCATTTATGAGGTTTTTCACCTCTGTGTTTTATTTCATGGTTTTTAAGATATCTCAGTTGCGAGCATCTATATGTGCATACCTTGCATTTATAAGGTTTTTCACCAGTGTGTGTCATTACATGTTTTTTTAGATTAATTAGTTGCGAGAATCTATATGGGCATACCTTGCATTTATGAGGTTTATCACCTGTGTGTGTCATTTCATGTTTTTTAAGACTACCAAGTTGCGAGCATTTATATGTGCATACCTTGCATTTATGAGGTTTTTCACCCGTGTGTGTCATTTCATGGGTTTTTAGGCTACGAAAATCCGAGCATCTATATGGGCATACCTTGCATTTATGAGGTTTTTCACCTGTATGTGTCATGAAATGTTTTTGAAGACTACTAAGACTCGAGCATCTATAAGGGCATACCTTGCATATATGAGGTTTTTCACCTGTATGTGTCATTTCATGGCTTTTAAGATTAATATGTTGCGAGCATCGATATGTGCATACCTTGCATTTATGAGGTCTTTCACCTGTGTGTGTCATTTCATGGTTTTTAAGATTACGAAGTTGTGAGCATCTATATGGGCATATTTTGCATTTATGCGGTTTTTCACCTGTGTGTGTCATTTCATGTCTTTTAAGAGCACTCAGTTGCGAGCATCTATATTTGCATTTATTGCATTTATGAGGTTTTTCACCTGTGTGTGTCATTTCATGTTTTTTAAGATTACTAAGTCGCGAGCATTTATGTGAGCATACCTTGCATTTATGAGGTTTTTCACCTGTGTGTGTCATTTCATGGTTTTTAAGATGACCTAGTTGCGAGCATCTATATGAGCATACCTTGCATTTATGAGGTTTTTCACTAGGGTGTGTCATTTTATGTGCTTTGAGATGATTTAGTTGCGAAAATATATTTTCTTGATATTGATCAGCATTCACGTTCGTGTGATTTATTTTGTGGCGTTTAAGAGCCCTTCCGCATCCAAAAACTTCATTACAAAAGCTGCAAATCAAATTACGTGAGAAATGTACTACTCTTCTCAGAATAAGTTGAAGTTCCTTCGGAGTCTCCCGTTCTGAGATTTCTCTTTTAAGGTTTTGTTCATCTACCGTCACCTCTGAATATAGTATCATTCTATCTTGGATTCTATCAGGCGAGGATTGTTGACACCTGTCTATATCGTGATGCTTTGTAAAAAAGCCTTTAGTAGAAAACTAGAAAAAACAAATATAAGTTAATTTTATTTTTAATTAGATTTTAAGCTGTTATTTTTTTCAAAGCTTATGCCTGTCAGCCAGCATCTTGCAGCAAGTGTGTTGAAAATGAATATGAGGATAAGAAATGGTAATAGTACCAACACAGATATTAAATACTAACAATGTTACGGAACGATTCGTAAGTAGTTTTTTAAAAATGCATCTACATATAATATCGAAAAGCAAATGCACAAAACTGACTATGACAAAATTGTGGTACTTTTCTTGGTAATATGTTTCGAATGCCAAATCTTAGATTGATGTGAATAGGATAGTTTCAAGGGCGGACTTGCTCAGCGTGGGTCAAAATGGAGCTTTTCTTTTTATTTTCAAAGCATGATCCTGGACATACCTTAAACGTTGTAGACACTCTATTTATATAATTTTGAAACCTTATTATCCTTTATATTCATTTTAAACATTTGATGACTGCATAAAGTATTTTTATTACATAAAATAGTACTCTTTTAAACCTCTCGCTCTAGTTTTAGAAAATTGTCATATTTCAGTACATAAAGGTGCAGTGGTGTCATAAACGCATTTATAAAACCATCTTATCGGTACCTAACCGATTTTTATTTTTAAACATTGCAAGGCATTCACAGCACTAGAAGCCTCTGCCAAAAGAATGGGTTTAAAAATAAACTAGGCAAAAACTAAATACATGCTTGTCTATGTCACACCACGAGAAGTCGCACCAAAGTTAGATATTGGTGCATACAAGTTTGATACGGTCGACAGTTTCATATTCCTTGGATCTCTTGTAACTCAACATAATGATATTACAGAACAAATCAATAAGCGAATCATGTCTGCGAATAAATGCTACTTTGGTCTGTTAAGACATTTTAAGTCCCGCTTACTATCTCGTCGAACTAAAAGCACTCATTACAAGACACTTGAAAAGTCAGTGCATACCTACGCATCGGAAACCTGGACATTAACTCTGCGAAATGAACGAGCTCTGAACATCTTTGAAAGACAAATTCTCCGCCGTATATATGGACTGATCAGGGATGGCACCAATTGGAGGAGAAGATATAATGCTGAGCCCTACGGGCTGTACAAAGATTGCAGCGCAGTTCAATCAATTAAGATTGGGAAACTGCGATGGCTAGGTCATGTGCACCGTATGAATGACAATAAACCGGCAAAGAGAGTGATGTCCAGCAATCCAATAGGACGTAGAAGGAGAGGGAGGCCAAAGATTCGCTGGTTAGATGGAGCTGCCAGTGACTGCCGTTTTTTTTTTTTTTTTTTTTTTTTCAATTTTAATTTATTTTACATATTGTGGACATTACAAATTATAAGTTTAAGACGTTCACAACATGACATTTAGAAACAAATAAATATTATTAAAAAAGTATTATGTAATATTGTAATTATGCAATATTAAGTTATTCTATAGTATAAATGTGTAAATACAAAAAATATGAAGTACATATATAGGTACACGGAAGTACACCGGATGAGTTGTGATGATTCTGGGGTTACCAAATTGGAAAGCGGCCACACTGGATAGGGACAGGTAGAGGGAGCTGTTGGAGGAGGCTAGGACCCACACCGGGTTGTCGCGCCCCTGATGATGATGATGACATGTTCAAACACGCGCGTTAACATCATTTTACTCCTCCTTCAATTATAGTTTGTCAATTTATGGCTACGGCCGTATGTTGTAGCTTAACTACTGTGGAATGCCAAATGGCGTATTTCAAAAAAACACTACCTTATTCTGAGGTCAATAATTATTATAATGCAATCATTATTCGTAGGATGTTTATCACATTTCAATGGTCAAAGACATAGCTTATAATGAGTATCTTTAGAATTATCTTCAAATGTGTTATTTTTGCCCTAATAATCTTGAATAATAAAATGCCCAATTCTTGTCAAATTTGAGATCACAGAGATTATTAATATATTTTTTTATAGTAAATATTTCACTATAAAAATGTTATAGTGAATATTATGTTAGTGATGCTAACGCGCGTGTTTGAACATGTACCGTTTAAAAAAAAATCAGTTAGGTACCGATAAGTTGGTTTTATAAATACGTTTGAATATTAATAAATGTGAAAAATGTTAACACCACTGCACATTTATGTACTGAATATGACTATATTCTAAAACATTAGAGCAAGAGGTTTAAAAGAATACTATTTAATGTAATAAAAATACTTTAGGCAGTCATCAAATGTTTAAAATAAATATATAGGATAATAAGGCTTCAAAATTATATAAAATTTATATTATCGATTTATTTATATTATTCATAAAGATTATCTACAACGTTTAAGGCATGACCAGGATCATGCTTTGAAAAGAAAACAAAAGCTCCATTTTGACCTACGCTGAGCATGTCCCCCCTTAAATGCTGCGTCCTTGTGTGAAAAGTCGATACAATAGTATATTTACAGTTTACAATGAAAACTTCATCTCTATCGGTTTTTGACAAAAATCCTTTACAAAGACAAGCACGAGAAATTATTGTTTTTAATTTGACCGAATATTTAAAAGTAGATATATATTTATATAGAAAATGATTTTAAAGTCTGCGTTTTATAACAACTTTACTAAAATACAAATAAAACCATTATTTGAAAATTATAAAAAAATGTGATTGGGTCATCGATATATTATTTAATATGTATACTGATCACTTCTACTATTTCAGTCATAAGTTGTGTTCTCCTAATTATTTAATGAATACATACCTGCAGCAATACAATTAGTTAATGTGGCTTTAATAAGTGTTTTCTTCAAAACTCAATAATAACCCAGTAATAATTAACCTACCTATCATAATAATAAATAAGTTAAGACTTTAACTAATGGCTCTTACAATACTATCTGAAGCGCTTTACAAATTGAGTTACTATATGCAATCGGCTTTTGTATTTGAAATCAAAGTAGATAGGTATTGATTACTTTAATTACAATTTCAATACGACTGGCTAGGAATAGTACGGAGATTTATTGAAATTTTAAACGTCAACCTTCGATAAAAATCGGCGAATATATAAAATTGAATGTACCTCATGTCCTGGTGTGTAATCTGTATGCGAACATCCAGGTTGAGGATCTTCATCAGAAAATGGTGGCATTTTATTTTCAGTGAATTCGCGCTTTATGTCAGTCTCAGCTTTGACACCTGTGACAACCGTCGCAGCGAACTGAAATAAACGTTTCATATAACATGTTGTCAATATTTACATATAACAAATTAAAGTTTTATTATGTAGGTGGAAGTAGGCTGTTGAAATCCGACATAAATAGTGCATAATAAACATTATCAGGCATACTTATTTGTTTTCATTAAATCGAATTTTATGAAAATTGGACATGATCCATAATTATTGTGAACACCCATATATATAATAAATAACTGTGTCCGATCCTAATAGAGTCATATGGGCCTCCACAGAGTGGAGTTTTATATTAACAGATTATGTTTGTACGTGAAATGGGTGTCAGCCACTCGCTCAACCTATTAGTTCCATAATCTGACTAATACACAAATTGAAAAACAATATGTGTACCTCCATGCCAGACCCAGGATTTTAACCTGTGACCCACGACGCTATAGTACTGATACCTCTACGTTTCTACGTGTATGGAAGACCCCTTTAGGGTAAAGTATGAGCGAAGCTATGGATGCCACATTCATGTTTTTTACTGTCCGCTAAGCCAAATATCCGTCAATCGTCGCTCCATCAAATAAAGTGCACTGTACTTTTATTAATCATAATAATTAATAAGTTAAGACTTTAACTAATGGCTCTTATAATACTCTCTGAAGCGCTTTCCAAATTGAGTTACCATAGGCAATCGGCATTTTTTTGTATTTTAAATCAAAGTAGGTTGGTACCTATTGATTACTTCAATTACTTTTTTCAATACGACTGGCTAGGAATAGTACGGAGATTTATTGAAATTTTAAACGTCAACCTTCGATAAAAATCGGCGAATAGAGAAGCAAATGTTACAATATATAAAATTGAATGTACCCCATGTCCTGGTGTGTAATCTGAATGCGAACATCCGGGTTGAGGATCTCTATCAGAAAATGGTGGCATTTTATCTTCAATGAATTCGCGCTTTATGTCAGTCTCAGCTTTGATGCCAGTGACACCCGTCGGAGCGAACTGAAATAAACAACGTTTCATATAACGTGTTGTCAATATTTACATATAACAAATTAAAGTTTTATTATCTAAGTGGAAGTAGGCTGTCGAAATCCGACATAAATAGTGCACACTAAACATTATCAGGCTTCCTTATTTGTTATCATTAAATCGAAATTTATGAAAATTGGACTTGATCCATAATTATTGTGAACCACCCATATATTATATTATTATATAAATGTGTCCGATCCTAATAAGAGTAATATGGGCCTCCAAGGTTTGTATTAACAGATTTTGTTTTTATGTAAATGGATGTCAGCCACTTTCTCAACCTATAAGGTCCATAATCTGACTATTACACAAATTGAAAAACAACATGTACCTACATGCCAGACCCAGGATTCTAACCTGTGACCCACGACGCTATAGAACGAAGTGATACTGTAAACAGAAGTACTTAGTACGTATTATTGCAGAACTCATTTTGTTTTCGAAGAAAAGACCACTGTTGTCGGTATAAACCTTTTTGTTCCTTCCGATTTAAAAATAATATTGTCCAGCAAGAGAAGACTAGCAAGACTTTTTACAAATTGCGAAGGAAGCTAAAAAAACAGAATATTGAATTTTGAACAGAAAAAAAAGAATAACCCGTAGAGTAAAAAGTGGTAAAGCAAAGCACATAACGACTAATATAATGATGAAAGCCAATAAAATGTGACATACCTATAAGGTATAAAAATAAACATCCAAATTTGTTATATTATTACTTACTGTTTTACCTGTTAAATAATTCGAAAGTGACATTTTGAAGCTGAACTCAACACACGTCATGCAACACGCTTAACAGCTTAAAGGAAAGGATACGGGCTATTACATGTTATTTCCTGCAACGTTCAAATACGGGAAATTACTATAATGGCTGTACCATTTTTGTTAAAATAATTACAGATAGGTATGGGAATTTCACATTCGTTGAACAGTATTTTTGTTGTTTTTAGTACTTACATCAAAAAGACATTTTCGTCATATAGGTCGGATACGGGGTTAGAACATCCAATTGTAATTTTTTGCTTAATTCCGTTTAGAAAGTGACTGCGCATTTGTCGACAAAATTATGAATACCTTCGCTTAAACAAAATAGGAATCTGCTTACCTCTTCTAAGGGGATAATATTGCTGTCGTCCTCGATATTCTCCTGTTTGACTGACACGTCAAATCGACCCTTGCCCTCGAAGTGATTGAGGTCTATCCATTGGCATGCAGCGTCGCCGATTACCTCCGCCGTTTCGTCAGGCAATAATTTATCGTTTGTTTCCATTTTATGCGGTATTTGATATCAGAATCTGTCAAAAGCTTCACGACCAAGTGCGTCGTGTTTTAATAGATAATATACAATGGCATAGACAAAATGGATTCTACCAAATTACCATAGACATCAGGAGATCGACCACAAAGAAGACTGGTATTATTGACAATTTTGAATTGAGCAGTTACTACCAATATAAACAGAGCTTAATGCTGTCAAGATCTATAACTGGGGACATACCTACCTACCTAAAATATTACTATGATTAATTATAAGATTCTGGTGGACCCTTCTTTAAATTATTTTCAACTGGTTTACCAATGTACCTACCATCATTAAATTTACATGGAAAAGGTTTCATTTGTGCTTATATTTGACCAATCTGTCTTAAAGCACAAAACTCTTTTTTACTTAAAAAAAAAAAAAAATCTTTTGCATTTTTGTAAAACGGGGTAACTTTAAGCCAAACAATGTTAATTACATAATTGTAAAATAAAGTCATAATTAGGTAGTTAATTGATTATTGTATAGGTAATAAATAAGATTCCCTGGTTTTATGTGCCATTTCTAGATTCTTGTTTGACATTATACTTACCTACATAGAAATAATAGAATACGCCACAAAAACGAGCGTTTTAATTTAAACGTACCTAGTCATTATCATATCATTGTCATATCAGTGTCATGTATTTATAATACATCCTGATGGCACAAAAAACGAGGGCCTTCGGAAGTACACCAGCAGCCCATTGCCCACATCTAGGTAGGTACCACCTTTAACACAGAACTCGCCGGCATTTTTACCCCAAGCGCCAAATAGAATCAATAAAGTTCGCAACTCCGCCTCACCATAAGGTTTAAAAGATCACAAGGTAACATAAAAATATGAATAATAAACACTATCATTAATTTATTTGAAAAAAAAATACAATACATTATTACCCAGTATTCATTCATGCACATGGAATGCAATTTCCCTGATCACCTTAGAAACTCTCACCTTAGATCACCTTAGAAAAATCGTATTGACAATAAAATAAGTAATAACACAGTAAAATACGTGAAAAATTCTCCACAAGATGGCATTAACAGTTTATTTTATACTAAAACTGGACTTGGAGTAACTATACTTACTTCATTGTGTTTTAATTAATATAAGTATTGTAAAGTAAAGTACCTAACTACCTAAAGAAATATTCTAATTGGTCTCGCATGCCAAGTAAGAAACTAGAAACCGTTTGAAATTTAACGTTTCTATATGCGCTAACGCAAGTTATGCTATGTACATGTAGTGGTCAGAAATGATTTTTACTCAATACTTCAAACCACTTACTCTGACGCTGTTGTGATAAAAGAATAAGAAGTTACCATGTTTATTAATGAAAATTCTTAGATACAAATCGACCAGTGATGTCCCGTGGGGTTAGACAGATTGAGCGTCGCTTGCCGAAGGGCGACAAATCGAGGAGAATCATTAGGTGTTTATAAAAATAAGTAGGTACCTACATAAACTTAGTATGTAATGACGGTTCCATTAAAAAAAAAGCTCACTTGTTGGAAACCTAATGTAAGTACCTATCTATTAACATACAATTTTAACAAGACTGCAATTTTTTTGACGGGTTCGCGATTTTAAGTTTACTTCCGTTGTCATTGGACGTCACATCCTTGATGACCAGCAATGACACGTGTACATTTTCTTATTATTTTTGAATTATTATAGGTTTGGACATGCTTACCTATTTAATTTATCAAAATATTTTTGACAATCACTCGTATCTTTGAAAGTTGTCAGCTGGCAGTGGCGCACCCAGGGGGGGGGGGGCGAGGGGCCCTGGCACCCCCCAAAAATGAAAATTATCAAAATGATTTAAACATTGAAATTGAAAGCCAATAAACTATACCTTTGGGCTTAGACAAATAAAAACACGGCAAAAAAATGATTTGTAATAATTTTCCAGCACAGTTTTTAGAAAAATTTCTTAGATTTTAATTTCTAACACAAAAATTTCGAAACACTAATGTCAGGTTTTTTTAAAAACCCAATCCCTAATGGAACTGTCAAAAAATTCTCGGTGTCCACCCGAATTCTGGAGTGGTGTAGGTCATGGCTGGGGAGGACTGACAGGGCTCTAGTCTTTAATCAAATACATAAATTAGCTTTCATAGTAAAAACAAAGTCGCCTGCGGGGCTATTGTACTTCATGGCCATGAACATTTTCAATTACTTATATAATTGTGCAATATATTATTTGATTATTATGTGTCAATACTTGACAGCTCCATTATTAAAGTAGATATATTAAAAATCACCAATAATTCACTGTATAAGTACCCGTAATTTGAACTAAAACACAATTTTAAAAACGTTAATGTAGTGTTTAACACTGCCTTTAATCTTAGCGGTAGGTAGGGGGCTCCCCAATATCCTAACCTGAGGGCTCGCTTCAGGATGAGGGGACCATGGTGTAGGTACACCGAGTGCAATAGACAAAAGTCCGATAAACGAGAAATTAGGTTGTGAAGAAGAAAAAGAGCCTATAGGACTAATTTACTTTCTTCCCTTTGGGCCCCCCCCAATATTAAATCCTGGGTGCGCCACTGTCAGCTGGTGTAGTGATTTTAATGTGTCTGAAACCGTGGACTCGCAATATTGACCATTAAATTAGAGTTGGCATTTCAATTAGATTTAGTGGTATATATTTTGTAAGTAATCTATTCAACACCTTTCTCAGATAGGTAGGTACCTATTAAAGTCATTAAATGAAGATAAAAAACACCGTATAAAAAATGGGGCGGTATTTTGTCTAGGAATGTCACTGAAATCGACAGTCTTGTTGGACTCTGAACAATAACAACAACTGCTATAATATAAACGCCCACGATTGCCGAGTGATAATGTATCCGCTTGGTAAGTCGAGGGACTCTGGTCCAAATCCCGGGTCTGGTAAAAATCACAGGAATCCAGAGGATGGAACTTTAATAAAACCTATTTTTGTGAGGCGGCCAAGATCCACATCGGATTGTGGAGCCAATTAATAATAATGACAACATAATATCCAAACTTTTTAAGTATAAAGTGTTATGTGGATTTACAGTGGATTATAATAAAAAGAATAATATTATTTAGCTAGTTATATCTTTTATTATCCAAAACCCATAAAATAACAGGGCTGCCAACTACATTTTCAACACAAAAATATAAAATTTTTATTTTTTTTAATATTGAATATACACACATAAAATATAAAAACATCAGAAACAAGCCCGTCGCTATACCTCATGAGTTTCGTCACCAAGGACTACCCTGCCTTTCCCCCCAGCGATGCCATAAGAAAAATCAACGCACTGCTTGTCTCACATGTCACGAGACGTGGCGATGGACCTTGGTACATCGTACGACCTTGTTCTTGCACAATGACCCAACACTGGATAATCAATTTTTTTAACATTTTTTTTCAATCTCAAAATTTTATCATTTTTTTTATCAAATTTCTAAATAAAATGATGGACCATAAAACTAAAATAATCATAATTTACGTTGCAGCATACTTTTTTAGTGGGTAAATTATGAGAAAATGTATGCATGAACCGATAAATTAGTGTGGGTTTATTTTAAACTCCTAATAATTTAAAAATAACAATTCAGGTTTATATAAAAATACATTTTTCTATTCTCCAGATGTTCTATAGTTTTAGCAGGAAACAAGACGAAGTTTTAATTTATTCCGGTAACCGGAAATACAACGAGATAGCAATATAAAAGAATTACTAACCTACATTATCGGTATGAATCTTGTCATTATTATTCAAGCATAGGACGTCCATATTATTATGAATACATATCATATACGATGGCCGCTGCATAAGCGTCGACCTATAGCTGCGTGGATCTCAAGTTCGAATCATGGCTGACATCCATTTCTCGTAAAAACTAAATCTCTCAAAACAACCTCCACTCTATGGAGGCCCATATGATTTTATTAGGATCGGACATGTTCGAGAAAAATATTGCATTTAATATAATATTTACTATCCTATCGTGTTCATTAGACGTCTTTTAAGACGAACAAGTCGTGAGCATCTATATAAACATACAGTGCATTTATAATGGTGTTCACCAGTACGATATTTTATGTCTTTTAAGATCACAAAGTTGCGGTGATGTTCATCGATATGAACATTCATTCCATTTAAAAGGTTTGTCATCAGAATGTGTAATTTTACGTACTTTAAGATGAGCAAGGTGCGATCAAATATAAAAGCATACATTACATTTACAAGGGTTTTAACGGGTATGTGTCCTTTTATTGGCTTTGCGCGAAAAAACATTGTCTTTACATTGATCAGCAATTGCGCCCATGTGAAACATTATGCAAATCCAATTACGAGAGTTATGTGCTCATTTTGTAACATAACTAGATGGGCATTTCTTGCAAAGAAAAGGTCTTCAACAGAATACTTCATTGTATGTGTTTTAAGTGTACTAAGTTGTAAGCATCTCTATGGGTATACGTTGAATTTATAAAATTATTTACCAGTGTGTGTCATTTCATGTTTTTTAAGACTACCAAGTTTCGAGCATCCATATGGGCATACCTTGCACTTATGAAGTTTTTCACCTGTGTGTGTCATTTCATGTTTTTGAAGGTTACTTAGATGCGAGCATCTATATCGGCATGCCTTGCATTTATGAGGTTTTTTACCTGTATGTGTCATTTCATGTCTTTTAAGATTACCAAGTGACGAACATCTATATGGGCATTCCTTGCATTTATGTGGCTTTTTACCTGTGTGTGTCATTTCATGTCTTTTAAGATTACCAAGTTTCGAGCATCCATATGGGCATACCTTGCACTTATGAAGTTTTTCACCTGTGTGTGTCATTTCATGTTTTTGAAGTTTACTAAGATGCGAACATCTATATCGGCATGCCTTGCATTTATGAGGTTTTTTACCTGTATGTGTCATTTCATGTCTTTTAAGATAACCAAGTGTCGAGCATCTATATGGGCATACCTTGCATTTATGACGTTTTTCACCAGTGTGTGTCATTTCATGGGTTTTAAGATTATTTTGTTTCGAGCATCTATATGGGCATACTTTGCATTTATGACGTTTTTCTCCTGTGTGTGTCATTTTATGTTTTTTAAGACTACTAAGTTTCGAGCATGTATATGTGCATACCTTGCATTTATGAAGTTTTACACCTGTGTGTGTCATTTCATGAAGTTTAAGATAACTTAGTCGCAAACATCTAAATGGGCATACCTTGCATTTATGAGGTTTTACACCAGTATGTGTAATTTCATGATTTTTAAGATATCTCAGTTGCGAGCATCTATATGGGCATACTTTGCATTTATAAGGTTTTTCACTTGTGTGCGTCATTTCATGTTGTTTAAGACTACCTAAGTGCGAGCATCTATATGTGCATGCTTTGCATTTATGAGGTTTAACACCTGTGTGTGTCATTTCATGGAGTTTAAGATGACTAAGTCGCGAGCATCGATATGGACATACCTTGCATTTATGCGGTTTTTCGTCAGTATGTGTCATTTTATATGCTTCGAGATGATTTAGTTGCGAGAATAAATTTTCTTGGTTTTGGTCAGGAATCACGCCCGTGTGAACCTTTTTGTGACTTTTCAGAGCACTTTCGCATCCAAAAACTGCGTTACAAAAACTGCAAATCAAATTACGTGAGAAATGTACTACTCTTCTCAGAATAAGTAGAAGTTCCTTCGGAGTCTCTCGTTCTGAGATTTCTCTCTTGATGTTTTGTTCATCTATCGTCACTTCTGAATACTGTATCATTCTTCCTTGGATTCCATCAGGTGAGGATTTTTGAAACCTGTCTACATCGTGATGATTTGTGAAAAAGCCTTTAGTAGAAACCTAGAAAGACCAAAATAAACGATCTCATTATTATTATAAATAAGCTTTTAAACTGTTATATTTGAGTTATTTTTTTCAAAGCTTATGCCTTTCAGCATCTTCAAACATTAAAGCATGGTGAGAATGAAAATGACGTTAAGAAATGGTAATAGTACCAACATAGATATGAAATACAAATAATGTTACGGAACAATCCGTTAATAGTTTTACAAAAATCCACCTACATGTAACATCAAAAGAAAATGCACAAAACAGACTGAAACAATTATGGTGCTACCCTTGGTAATATGTATGAATCTATTATAGTTTCGAATACAAAATTTTAGATTGATGTGAATAAGATAGTTTCACTTTACTGTGTTTATTTCTAATATTTATCGATAAAATAATTTAACATTACCAGAATAACGTATACGCCCACGGTGGCCGCGCGACTTGAGCGTTGGACTATCATGCAATGGGTCCCAGGTTCGAATCCTGGGTCTGGCAAGTACACATATTGTTTTTCAATTTGTGTGTGAGTCAGGGTATGGACCTAATAGGTTCAGCAAGTGGCTGACATCCATTTCTCGTAAAAATAAAAATCTGTTAATACAAACTTCCACTCTGTGGAGGCCAATATGATCTTATTAGGATAGGATAGGTCGAAAGAAAGAAGAATAACGTAAATACTATGAGGCAGTTTTGCACCATGCTCGATTAAAAACATTGTAAGCTTCGTGTAGTAGTAACTAATAATTTATGTGTCAGCGTGTTATTGGAGAGTGTGCATAGTGTCAAAAGATGCCAAAAGGCGAAAGCAATGTCACAAACAATATTCAAATTGAGAAAATTTATATTCAAATTTTATCAAGTAACCTCGTTCAACAGTATAAAAAATGATAAAAAAAGACAACAGACAAAACAGAATTAACTGAAAATGAAATCAATTCTACTTAAAGATGGCTAAAAGTAAAAAAAAATGCATTGTCATCGTGTTTTGATATATTCTAAAAGTTTTATATGTCTAGTTTGTCGGGAAGTTAGTTGAAATCGATTGTAATATTTGTACCGGACAATAAGAATACGAGCTAAGAAAAACGTTGTAAAATAAACACGATAAGTGTTTTGTTGATAATGTAAATGTTGTATAAGATGACAATTTAATTTTTTTATAAACGTGGCGAAGGGTAGGATAGGCTGTTACGATCCGCCATAAATAAGCACACTAAACTTTGACAGACATACGTATGTGTTTTCATTGAAATAAGACTACAATTTATAGAGGCGTTGCTTAGTTTTAAAATTCAATTAAACAATGCGAAACCAAGCCATGATCGTTAATAGTACATACCAAAACATATTCGCTTATCTATAAAATATTTATAATCATCCAATTAAATCATACATAACTTTGAATATTTAATAGGGACAATAATATTTTTATATCTGTTACAGTTTGGTTAGGCAGGACTATGAATTTAAATAAATAAACCGGCAATATGTGTAATATGGATTCTTAATCCAACGAAAACAGATAAGTATGATTGAAAAAATGTGTACAATTTTGTCGTATCGCCCATCATATACCAAAACTATTATGATTTGAATTAGGCAGGGTTTGATTGATTTTTAAAAACTAACCAACACCATCTGCAAATCGTAGTTTTAGTTTAATTAAAACAAATAATACATATGACTAACAAAGTTTAATGTGCACTATTTATAGCGGATCTTAACTGCCTACCTCCACCCTTCACCACTGATATAATCAAAGCCCATACGACTGACTAGGAAAAGGTCTGAGATTTATTTGAAATTTTAAACGTCAGCCTTCGATAAAAATCAGCGAATAGAGAAGCAAATGTTACAATATATAAACTTGAATGTACCCCATGTCCTGGTGTGTAATCTGAATGCGAACATCCGGGTTGAGGATCTTCATCAGAAAATGGTGGCATTTTATCTTCAGTGAATTCGCGCTTTATGTCAGTCTCAGCTTTGATACCAGTGACTCCCGTCGCAGCGAACTGAAATAAATAACATTTCATATAACATATTGTCAATATGTACAAATTATTATTATAAATAATTAAAACGTTATAATCTAGGTGGAAGTAGGCTATTCAGATCCGACATAAATAGTGCACACTAAACATCATCAGGCATACTTATTTGTTTTCATTAAATTAGAATATAAAGTTCCATGTAACCCTGCCCAAACTAAACCATAATATATCGCTTAATAATAAGAGCTTTCCAAATTCAAGTACTATTGCCAATCGGATTTTGTATTTTAAATCAAAGTGGGTTTTTTAAAATTTAAAATTTAAGGTTATTTAAAATGCACGTTAATTACTATCAACAGGCCGCCTGGTCATTACGCTCTAGGTGCGTCTATAGCGTCGAATGACTTAATTCCTTTAATTAAGTACTTTTTTCCTTTTTTCCAAAAAAAGATATATTATATTTTCTCAGAAGAGTTTTCAAAATAATGTATGTTCAATATATAAAATACCATAAAAATGTTATTATTTTATAAAGGATGACACCAACACAAAAACGTTTATCTTCGATTGGTGCTTGTAGAAGTACAATCTTAACGACATAACTGCATATTTCAGCCTTGTAGTCAATCCTTTCGCTGAATGAAGTGACGTTAACCGCCCACAACAAAACCGACAGAAAATTCCCGAAGTAAGTCCCGCAGTTCACACTGATCAGTTTAGCAACTACTCAGAGTGAGCTGTGGATGATGAAAGTCGACCTAAACGGTCAAGAATAAATCATATGTAAGTATTATAGAAAGTTTTACATAGGAATAGTTTCGTAAATTTTGTTGGTACTTCTCGCGTACATCGCGAATCATTATATATCTGAGATGTTACTATTGTATAGAATCATGTAAAAGCTGTACATTTCATATAAATATTATTTTCATGCAAATTCACGCAATATTGTCGCGCGACTTCTCTTTCCAACAGATGCTATATAACCCTTTGTGTTAGATAGTCAATATTCGGAACAATATTTTTTCTCACACATTTTTGTTGAAAGTATAAAACATAGTGTGTGAAAAAAAGAACACTCTAGCGAGACAATTCTCTATAGCTAAATCTCGTACGTGTGAGCGAGATAATTCCGTAATCCCAAAATGCAGTATTAATCAAAATTTTGCAGATTAATCATTTGTGAAGCGATTATTGATTTATATAAGCTTAGATACAAGGTAAACATTGTTTTATGTTGATTAATTAGGATAATATAAGTCTTTATAAACGTTTATATCTAAATTGTAATAGTTTGAGCAGTGGCGCTCTTAGGATTTAATATTGGGGGGGGGGGCAAAGAGAAAAATGTAAATTAGTCCCGTAGGCTGTTTCTCTTCTTCACATAATTATTTTTAGATATTTTCACAATACACGGCGGCATATTTGTACAGTTTCTTCTAGTTTTTATTAAATTGGAGGCATAGTAGCGGTAACCATTGAACCGTCCAGCGACCATGCTGGACATGTGCGCCTAGTACCAATGCTAAAAAATTACTAAAATAAAATCGGCTGTGCTACCCGCTTGGTCTAGGCTCTAGACGAGAGTTTAATATTTATGCCGAATGCCACTGAAAAAAAAAGATTCTTTTGATTTACACCACCACCGACAGTAGGTAGTGGGTGTAGTCGTTTTTTTCGCCAAATGTTTATCGTCGATTTTTGGTTTTTTAATATTGAAATTCCAAAATATTAACACAATCGCTGCGTAACTTTTAATTACTTTTTAATTACCGTATTTAAATAACATGTTAATTGGATCGATCGGCCGCTTAACGGGGACACGGCAGCCGTGTCATCCGCGTCGAATGAGTTAATTGAAAATGGTCAAAAAAAGGTATTATTGCATTTAACTTATACACAAACCTAGTCAACACAACACAGCCTAATTTCTCGTTTATCGGTCTTTTGTCTATTGCATTCGGTGTACCTACACCATGGCCCCCATATCTTGAAACGGGCCCTCAGGCTAGGATATTTGGCGGGCCCCCTACCTACCGCTAAGAGTAAAGGGAATGTGAAACACTACATTACATTTTTCAAATTGTGTTTTAGTTCAAATTAAATTACTTATACAGTATTACTTATACCAATAATTGGCATTTTTTAATACATCTACTTTAATAATGGAGCTGTCGAGTATCGACACATAAATAATCAGAAAATATAGTGCACAATTATATAATTTAAAATGTTTATGGCTAATTTATGATGTGTGCTTATCTCACTTATCTGGTCAACCTGACACGCCGGGCCCCCCACAGCCCGGGCGCCCAGGCTAGAGCCCTGTCAGCCCTCCCCAGTTATGACCTACACCACTCCGGAATTCGGGTAGACACCGAGAATTTTTTGACAGTTCCTAAAGATTGGGTTTCTAAAAACAACCCGACATTAGTGTTTCGAAATTTTTGTGTTAGAAATTGAAATCTTAGAAATTTTTCTAAAAAGGTGCTGGAGAATTACAAATCATTTTTTTCCCATCATTTTTATAGTTTATTGGCTTTCAATTTCAATGTTTAAAAATCATTTTAATTATTATGATAATTTTTATGTTTGGGGGGTGCCAGGGCCCCTTGAGTGCGTGCGCCCTGGGTGCGCCACTGAGTTTGAGAGGTAAGATATTAATCCACGCAACGTATCTCTTCCCTCTTCCTAATCAAATCTGATTGGCTCGCGTATCGCGAGAGAAGTTGTATGGAATATTAAAGATATCAAAATCCCTTATTTCCAAATCTTCTAGCTTTCTCGAAAGTAGCTAATTCGCTATCTATTAACTTATTCTATCTTGTGTATACCTTTTTTGGGCAAATCTTTGCGTAATTGCTGACCCCATCTAAGAGTATGCTCTTAGCTCTTCACCTATTATTCTAGTGTCCACTGTGAGAAATGGTGGAAGTAGGCATATGAAATTCGCAGTATGCATACAGGCTATCAGCCTCTATCTAATCACCCCCCCTTATATCGGAAAATTACAACCGATGCATTTACCCACGAATTTTCTTCTCGGTAAAAATGGACGGGAGGGTTTTCCCTCTCTGGCAAAACTCCCTCCCGATGTCCCTCTGGGCCACTATAAAAGAGGATAATATCTCTGTACAAATCAGTTCCGTCCCAGTGATACTCTCCGAGCACGTGCAAGACTTCTCTGGTCTGCTACGCACTCTTCGTTAACAGTTTCGGTATAATACGTACCCGCGAATAAAAACCTCTACTAGTTTTACTCCTCGCTAAACAGTCGTCACTCTTCTATGACGTCACACACACAGTAACCGCGAAACTAGTGCTCAACGTTACGATCAGCTGTTCTACTACGAACACAAAATAAATACGCGTACGATATTCTAAATTTAATCAAGACGCTTTCCTCTCAAATTAAAATAGTATTATCAAGTTTAAACTTTAACAATAATCATATAAAACTATTTTCAATTATAACTTTATGCCAAATCTAAGATTACAAATAATTAAATGAATAAATGAACATTTTACAGCTTTAACTTATAAACTGAGTTCCTCAAGTAAAAGACTATTAACTATATTTATATAAACATCTTATAAACAATTACGAGTTTTATTATAACTTTCTATAAGTTCGAACTCCGACCAAAGACAATAACTATAGGTTGTTTGTGAACCTATTACTGTGACTAATTAAGACTTTTTACAATTCTAGATTAAATAAGTTAGTTCGTAGAATTCTTAATATAAACTATATATTTTTTTTATATTTTACTGTGACCTTGGACCTAGACAAGAGGGCTGTGTCATAGACAATAAATGTCATTAAAATAAAGCGAGTTTCATACATCAGTGCATATATTGGAGCACCATCAACGAGTGCATCTACCGTCTACTCCGATTCCTCACTAAGGTGATTTCCTCTCACGACACTTGAGCTAGTCGAACATAGGAGTTCGGCATATTTGACCCCCACACACATCAGACGCTGTCACCCCCAAGTAGGTGTGACGTCAG
Organism: Rhyacophila brunnea; assembly: GCF_057557595.1. Lineage (NCBI taxonomy): Eukaryota > Metazoa > Arthropoda > Insecta > Trichoptera > Rhyacophilidae > Rhyacophila > Rhyacophila brunnea. Next base: position 29,240,434 of record NW_028232785.1, on the reverse strand, counting down.
AGGGGCATATAATCGTTGGTGCCGATCAGAGGGGACTGTCAAGGAACGTCTCTCGACAATATGTCTGAAACGAATTCTACAGTTTTTTGACATATTGTTCGGCGCGGAGCTGATACTCTGGAGAGACATGTAGTTTTGGGTAGCCTCCAAGGCAGATGAAGCGGAGGAAGAGCGACCAAGTAAAAGAGCTGACTGAGGGCAGCCTTCACTCTGTCCTGATAGAAGCAGAGGATTGAGAGGAGCTGAAATTCTTGATCGCTCAAAAGATGATAACATGCCAAGGTGGTTACCATCCTCTGACCTCTACCATGAGGGAACGACTAAGAACTAATGGGAAACATTGAAAATATACAGATGAATTGTGCTTTTATTTAGCGATAATAACCGTTTACACGTAAAAGTGCTGACTGTCGCCAATCTCATTCTTAAATAAATAAGCGAGACGCCATGTTGTCATTTTATGCTACTTTTTGACATGTCGCCAAAATCGGTTAACTTCAAAATGAGACTGCGCAGTGTAGTTTGTTTTATTTCCTGCAGGTTTGCCAGTATCGCTCTACTGCGCAGGCGAAGATTTCAAACAAATACCAAATGTCGCGTGAAAATTCAGAAGCGAACTTTTTTGATTCATGCAAGGAATCTTGCATCTTGCACGATAATACATGTTTACATGTGCATTTTCTTTTTATGGCCGCGATAATACGTACTGTCAGCAGTAAATCAATGTACGTGTGAACGGGGTATAAAGCTAATAATTATGAATAGTAAAAAAAACTAACCTCAAAATTGCAAATGGGATCGTCTCTATTCTCTTGCTTTACATAAGTGCTGGCGTCAGGATTATTTGGATGCCTAATCATTGGTGCATCAATCGAAGGTTTATCCTCTGTATTACACTGGTCTCCATCACAATATTCTCGCTGTACATCCATGTTTGCGAGCGTACATACGACATACACCTTCGTGTCAACGTTTTCCAAACCATAGATACTTTAGCGCAGTGTTGCCATCTTTTTCTCACCGAAATTTATTTAGCCCATCCAAGAAATTATCGTATTTCGGCAATTATTATTATAGTGCGCGTTTCCATCTTTGTTGAAAATGTACAAATGAGTTTATTTTTGTTTCTCGCACAATAAAAAAGAGCTTTTGCGAAATTCCGAGGGCATTTATGGATCACTTCCGACAAAAAATGCTCAATGGCGCATTCAATATAATCCATTTTAAAATAAAGTCAAGGGCAAGGCCTGAACAAAAACGATGCATGAGTGCGAGTGAGAAAGTATTCGGCACCCTTACAATCTCTGCGACACGTGCTAGAGTAAGATACAAGGTCTACTAGCTACAAGCCAGTTTCCAAAAGTATCGCCATTAAATCGGGGCGAAACGCTTCACATAGCGTCGACAACTTGCGAGCTCGTGTTGCTAAAATTGATATTTTTTGTGTTAAACATAAAGTCAGTGGTAAATATTTTTGGTTGATTAAGTAGAAAAGATGGTTCTGTGTGTTGTCTTAAAATGTGGAAGCCGTACTGATAAGCAAGAAGATGGTATTACGTTTCATAAGTAAGTTGATACATGTTCGTGATAATTTATTTGTATTTTATTATGTATTATAATATCAGTGACCTAGTGTTTCTTTAAAATAACTTAAATTATAGATATCTTTATCTAATGGTTGCATTTTGACCGCTTAAAAATACTATATAACGTAAAAAAATAGAAAATTATATTTTAATTCTGAGCTTCTAGTGCGAGCACTTTGGGCGAGCACTAGCGAAATGGTCTATGGTCTCGAACATTTTTAGACGAATGCGTTCGCTCGCTCACAAACCAAACGCAAGGCACGCAGCTTCATTTGGCAATGCAACGGGTGGCGTCTAGATGTATCTATAGTCTAAGGTCAAGGGCTTTTTAATTTCTTTCGGGATAGTATTCTCTCGTCTTGCACACATTTTATATGAAACTTTCTAAATTACCTACCAACCAAGGCCTGAACAAAAACGATGCATGAGTGCGAGTGAGAAAGTATTCGGCACCCTTTCAATGTCTGCGACACGCACTAGAGTAAGATAAAAGGTCTACTAGCTACAAGCCAGTTTCCAATAGTATCGCCATCAAATCGGGGCGAAACGCTTCACATAGCGTCGATAACTTGCGAGCTCGTGTTGCTAAAATTGATATTTTTTGTGTTAAACATAAAGTCAGTAGTAAATATTTTTGGTTAATTAAGTAGAAAAGATAGTTCTGTGTGTTGTCTTAAAATATGGTAGCCGTACTGATAAGCAAGAAGATGGTATTACGTTTCATAAGTAAGTTGATACATGTTCGTGATAATTTATTTGTATTTTATTATATATTTTAATATCAGTGACCTAGTGTTTCTTTAAAATAACTTAAATTATGGATATCTTTATCTAATGGTTGCATTTTGACCGCTTAAAAATACTATATAACGTAAAAAAATAGAAAATTATATTTTAATTCTGAGCGTCTAGTGCGAGCACTTTGGGCGAGCACTAGCGAAATGGTCCATGGTCTCGAACATTTGTAGACGAATGCGTTCGCTCGCTCACAAACCAAACGCAAGGCACGCGGCTTCATTTAGCAATGCAACGGGTGGCGTCTACATGTATCTATAGTCTAAGCTACCAACGAAAATATTCTGACAGGCCTTGTATGCCATGTAAGTAAATCTGAAATCTTTTAAAATTGTACGATTCTATATGCGCTAATGCAAGTTACTCGGTGTCAAAAATCATATTTAATTCAATACTGCGGCAAATCGAGGATAATCATTAGGTACCTATATATAGAAACAGGTCGATATGTAGGTACCTACCCAAACATTAGATGAAAATAATATCCCATTAAAAATTCATTCCAGTGGTTGGTATTATGGAATCGGGATCGGGATGCCACAGAAAGCACTCACTTCACTACATAAACCATTTATTTATAATGTCAATCATACAATAGGTACACCTTAAATTAAACTTCACAAATTATTATTAACGTTTAAGCAACTCAGTTGCTTATAAGTATTAACAATTTATAAACATATACTATTTAATTCAATAATAATAATTACACTGGAGGAGTTGACGGTGTGATGGATTAATTGGAACTGATATTAGAACTGATTGACATGAGAAATATGGCTATAAATAGGAGTTTAGAAAGTACATTTATTAAGGTAACTTTTGTACTTGTTTTGATATTAGAGAAATGGAACTTTTATAATATTTGATATATAATGTTATTTAAGTTAAACATGAATAGTTTGTCTTTCGATTGATAATAGGATATAATGGACAACATTGATAAGGATATAATGGATAAGATAATTATGTTAGGGGTGTAAACATCAATTGATTCATCAGGGCTTCTCAATGTGTAAGATGTAAAATATTAAGTATAAGAGTAGGTAGGTACATAACATTGGAAACAAAGTGTATTAATTTATTAACATAAAAGGTTTAACAAGACTTTAATTTTTTGACGGGTTCTTTTTGTCTAGTTAACTTCCGTTGTGCAAGCAAGCTGAGCAATGACACGTGTACATTTTTTAATTATATTTGAATTATATGTTGGTACATGGTTAGGTACCTATTTAATTTATCAAAATATTTTTACCATTCACTCGCGAGTTTTGAAAGTTGTCAGGTGTAGTATTTTTTAATGTAGGTACCTGATGTATCTGAAACTTTGGTCTCGCAATATTGACCATTAAAGTAGAGATGGCATTTCAATTATTATTAGATTTAGTGGTATATATTATTTTGTTAGTTATGTATACAACACCTTTTATCAGATAGGTACCTAGTGTCATCTCCGAAAGAATGAGGGAGGGTCTGACGTAGGATCTGGTACCCCTCCCGGACCTTTGATAGTGTGGCACATCCATGTTGCAGATCACAAACCTTCCAAGTCATAAAATACGTTTTTAGAGGAGAAGGTTAAAACTGATTTATTTGATAATGTAAGTCTTTTATTTAAAAAAAATATCCAAAGTCTAATGTTTTTGTATTTTTAATAGATTGTATAACTTTATTTGTAACTAATATAAACCGTATTACATTTACCATGCCATAGAAGTATTGTGCACTCAGATTTGTTAAAATATTTGACATAGGAGGTTTTTCTTTACATTACATTTTATGAGAAAAGTAAATAAGTTTTATTTAAAAAATAATGAAACAGTTTGCGTGACATACGAGTTAAATATTTAATGGCTGCATAGTTAATTAATTAATACAAAGAATGAATATTTAACTAATGTACATGTTTATAAATAACCAATGGAATCAAACCCAACATAGTTATGTATGAAGATTTTTTAAATTGTAACATAATATACATTATATAATTATTTAAATTATAAATGTGGTAAATAGTCCCTTGGAATCACACATTTTAGTTTCTGCAGGTGTTTCAACTTGTTGGCCGATATTTCTTCTTGATCCGTGCAATCTTGGATAAACAATTGGAACTGTTATGATCTTCGGTCGTCTCGGTATCTCTTTAAGATCATGACTAAAATTAATTCTGTACTAGATTTTTCCATTTGGAAGGTAAGCCAATTGACACACATCGTTAACAATATTGGATCCCCTATTTTGTTTCTGGATCTTACTAACGTGTACCGAAGTCACTAGTACATTATAGTTAAGTAAAACATCACGAGTTGCATAGTCCGCTCTATAAGGAAATGACATATTTATGGCTTTTCATGTAACCACTGCATAATCAGATGGCAGATGAATTTCCCTGTTTTTCAATTTTCTTTCGATTGCAGCATGTACAGAATCTTTCTCCATTTACTTGTGCCCAACTCCAAATATTTTTGAGAAAGTGCCTACCTAATCTAGAATTGATATTTTATTGCCAATTCGAGGAGTGCATTAAATTTTTAAGAATATTTTTCTTATTTTGACACACGCACCCATTGCTCAATATTTTAATAGACCGGTTTCTAATTTTGCATGAGGTTTGTGAGGTGATTAATCAAGAGATGTAAATGTCGGAGCTTGTAAGTCTTCTTATAAGTGAACATCATCAAATGTAAACTATGACAATGCCTTATTTGATGTTTCATTAAATCTATCTTTGTAAACTCGACAAAGGCCCATTTTCTTACGAAACACCGGTTCAAGAAAAAGTCTTAATGGATCTCTATGGCATTAATGTGACTTCATTCGTGGTAGTGAATCGATAAATTCTTCAGCATATTTTTTCCAAGTATGAACATTTCGCCCATTGTCCTTGCAATGCTGGTTTTGATTTCTAGCACTCTAATCTCATATGGCGAAAGTATTACAGAACATTTATCGGCAAACTTATTTTCTTTCCTCGTTCATCTTTAAATGGTAATGATAGATATACTCCCTTCTACCTACCTCCAGAGATCTTATATAGCTTCTGATTGGGGTCTATACAATCTATTAGTAAAGAAACGTATGATTTTCTCTGTGGCCATTACATATTCAACCAAAAGTGGCTGAAGTGCCCGGGTTTCTTGATATATCTGTGAGAAAAACCGCTTTCCAGATGAGACACATGCTTGTGAGATGCAACGTGGACCAAGCTTTCGTTTGTTTTTATTTTTACATAATGTTTTTTACTGATATTGTCTTTTAACTCGGCCATGGTATTCCTGTTCTTTCATTCTATTATTTGCAGATATATTTCGTTTCCATGCACTTTGCTTTTGTTTCTTTTTACATCATTGATATACCTTTCTATTATCTCAGTCGCTAGAATATTTCCATTATCTTGAACAGAATCTAAAAGTATAGGTTTATACATACCGACAATTCTTGATTTTTATTTAGTTTCAATCAAAGAGATTGGACTCCTCCGACAGTCTTCAATCTCTTTGGTTTCAATGTTAATTGCATGATCTTTCTACTTCTGGAACTCATAATTTGGGTTAAAGTTATCAAAAACGTAGACCTAAAAGACTTTACCTCTACCTCTAATAAAATAGGTACTTTTTGTATACAGTTTTGCTTGTAAAACTTCACTGATAGCTTCATAAAATGAACTGATATAGAAATAATGTGCAGCAACTTCACATCGCTGCGTTAACATGTATTCACAAAACTCCTAACTCACGTCGCGAAGGAGGTTTGTGCAACATAATACGATGAATATGACATATAGGAGTTTTAATTAAAATATCAATTAACTGGGCTATATTTCTCTTTGACATAGGAGCTTTACCAATCCGTTAAATTGTTGTCGATTTTTTGATGCCATAAAGTCAAAATCGTAAAATTTGACATAGAAGGTTTGTGATCTGCAACATCGACATGGGTTATATTGCGTCTTCTTTTTCTTTCGGGGACATGCTTGTTGAGTGACAACAAGGATTTCAAGAATAACGGCGTATTTTATTAGACAAGAATACATTGATTACAGCAAGTTACAGAGTATATGTACATTTAACAAGAATATTTATAAAAAAATAATAAATTTTATTGACGGAGACTTCGACGCCGGACGCGGCCGACGTCTCGCTCGAGAGTACGAAAACCGAATGACTCAACATTTTGGGACACAGGTCAGCTCCAGGCAAGATAAAAATAATACCTACTACAAATTCCTTCACTGAAAAATGACAAAAAGGCACGCTTCGCAACATACCCAAAGCTTGTAGGTGGTTAGGCACCTGGGTTTCGAAGCCGAAGTAGACCCTTCGCTGCGCGTCTGTTAGCATTATTAAAAATTATTACTTACTAGGTACCTAGTAGGTATAATTTTAAAATATTTCTTTGCTAAGTACACCGTAGGCGTTTTGGAAGATGCGTGCGTATTTTTTTGAATTTTCGGCGGCCGGGGAATAATTATTGCAGGGCAAATTCGATCAGACATATTTTTACAAAATAATATGAAACAGTTTTGAGTGAAACTAGACTAATTGATACGATTAGGTATATTGTATGGCTTGAGATGAATGAATTATTTATATTTAATTATTATGCATTGACTTTACCTTAAGGCCATGCATTAGTTGAGGCACGGTCTAAAAAGATCGTCGCTAGGCGATGCGCGGATTGCGGGTGGCGGGTGAAAATGACGCCTGTCAAACGAACTATTAATTGTCATATAAATCCAACATACGTCCATTTTATGTTCTGTTTATTGTTCTATTAGTAACAATAATAATATATTCATTGACATGTTTTCTTTTTAAAGTAAATGGGTAACGTTTTTAGTCATCTTTACACGATTTTAGAATTAATTGACCCGTCGCCATCACGCAGCAAAGTGACGTGTTCCTGGGTCAACATTCTCTCAGTGAATGGCAGCGAGCCCAAAATTTCGTCGCGCGTACAGTTGAAAATTATTTGGCGTTTCACTGATGCGTCACCTTAACAATGCTGCTATGGCAATTATAATGCAAATGAATTTAATATAAATGCTTTTATGATAATTATTAACTATGAATTGAATAAAGCTTTAGAGTTTAGGAGAATGAGTGTAATGCTAGGGTTTACTTGGCTTGTTTCTAGAATTAATGTAGGTATAAAAAATGCAGGATTTTATATACATTAAGGGCTAGAATGATTCTATTAAATTTTGTTGAAGTTGCAAAAGGGTGACTATAATTTGTCGTACATCTATGCTTACAAGCTAGAAATGTCTCTTTCGCAGTTGATCGGCTCATGTCTGCATGAATCCGCCCAATGATTATTCAGGCCTCGTCATGGCCTTGGATCTTCTGAGGATGCCACGCTTTAGGCGGTATCAGTAGGTATTGAAGTCATGAAACGATGATAAAAAATGGAGCGGTATTTTGTCTAGGGATGTCACTGAAATCGGCACTCTTGTTGGACTCTGTACAATAATAACAACTGTCTGTTTTCTGTCTGTTTGTTCAAATCTGTCTGTTTAAATCCAGAGCATAGACCAATTAGGTTGAGCAAGTGGTTAACATCCATTTCTCGTAAAAAGTAATGTTATGATACCTGTTTGTGGGGCGGGCAAGATCAGCAAAGGATTGTGGAGCCAATAAATTGTAATAATATGATAATCAAATTTTAATAACAGTGTTATGTGATTATGATGATTTTAAAAAATCGATTATAATAAAAGAATAATATTATAAAGTGAAACCTATTTTATTATCCAAACCCCATAATATAACTACATTTACAATTTTTTTTTCAATATTGATAGGTATATAAAAACATTAGAAACAAACCCGGTGCTATAATACCTCACGAGTTCCGTCACCACCCGGCTGACCGACGACCAATGGACGACCCTCCCTTCCCCACAGCGATGCTACAAAAGAGATCTACGCGCAACTTGTTTCACATGTCGCGATTCGTAGGTATGGACCTAGCTATGTCGGACGACCTTGTTCTTGCACTATACCCCAACACTGGGTAATCAATGACAGGATGAAGTACGAATAAAACAACAATAAACAGAAAGTATAGGTACCAAATTATATTATATCATATTATGAGCACATCAAAAACAATAATATATCTAGGTATAACATAAAACTAAAATAATCGTAATTTACGTGTCAGCATATTTTTTGTGGGTTTTTATGAAAATATGCATGCATGAACCGATAAATTCGTGTAGGGTAAGCCGCCCAGTGAATGCACACTTAAGGACTTTGGATAATTGTAAAATTTCTAAAAAAGCATAGGTATTCTTATAGTTCTTTTAAAAAATATTGTACTTATCTATAACTTATGAAGATTAAAATGAATTTAATAGATATAATGTGCAACCCATATCTGTTTAATAAAAAAATAATATATAAATTAACAAAGAAAAGCCCAGTAATTGAACACGGAATCTAAAGTATGAACCTGAGAAAAACCAGTTAATAAACTAAGCATATTAAACATATTAAGCATTTATTATTCAACAACGACAACCATAAATGTCAGTACAATTAATTGTCTATAGCGATGTTATTACTAATTTTATAACATTGAATATGATTTTTCTGAAAAAATACAAAAATTTCGGAATTTTGTTAAACATTAAAGTTGCTCATTTATCTGCGCCACATCACAAAAATGTTATTGTACTGTTAATATTCCTTTTTGAGAAGTAATCATAGATAAAATAGTTAAGGTCTACTTTTCAACCATAATACATTATTAAATTCTTTGGTCCATTCATAAGATTAAAAATGCTGGTTTATTAATTGGTACCGTAGTGTTCAAAAAAGTGTTCAAATACTAGTTATAAGCTTTTTAATACATTTACATACATAAATATCGACATTACAGCTATATATTATAATCATTAAAGGGTATAATAATAAATAAATATATTATCACTAATCTAAAGAATAAACACACCGTTTATTAATTGAATTAACCTCCATTAGAAAGACCACTTAATGAACACTGATATTTAACGTTACGGCACAAAAAACATATGAATAAAACGATATCTAACCTTTATAATCTTCAGTTACTTCAGCAAAGTCAATAATTGGGTAATGCAGGGAAGAGGGTAGAAAAGTCACAATTAAAATTTCGGACCACGCACACTCTTTAGTACAGCTAGGAACAAAACTTCATGAACAAAAAAGTCGGCCGAATATCAGCCCACCTCCTTGGCTACTGAGGCAGAAGGGGGTTTCTGAAGTTGATTTCATATGAATATAAGTATTGTCAACGTATAAAAAAATCCCTACTCCAGATCACCCAATCACCGTATCACCCAATTCTTATGATTTTAAAATAATAGAGTTTTGTTCATTCACTGGGCGGCTTACCCTACCAAGTCGCAATGGCCGACCGGTTCAACTGAGGGTCGGACCGACTTGAGAAGCTCTTCCCTTTCAACCGACATAATATGGGGACACTCCCAGAGGATGTGATCGGCATCCTGCAATTCGCCACATAAGCAAGTCGGAGATTCTATTAGGCCAAACTGACTTGGAAGCAAAACCACTGTGTCCGGTTAAGAACTGAAAAGTCAATCTGGCTATCTCCATGCGCCACTTTATATTAGGAAAAATCAAATGCGTTTGTCTGCCGTTGGAAGAAGTGGTCCATTTCCCCTGCCACGCACGCAGCGCCGTGTTATAAGCCAGGTCGCGTACAATAACCGTTCGAGCGCACCGGCTCATGGATCCAAGGACAGGCAACGCGTCGGTAAAGGCGGCTCACGTGGTGCAGTGGGTTAGGCGCTGGCCTTCCACCCGAGAGTTCTGGGTTCGATTCCCGGTCATGACACAAACATTTATGTGTTTTTCTCAAAGCCTGGGTGTTTGTGATGGTTCAAAATTACTAACAACCACCTTGTACGAAAAAGCAGGGACATGGTTATTAATAATTCTATAAAAAAAAAAAAACGCGTCGGTAAAAGTCGTCTTATAAGCCTAAGTGAGGGCAAGTAATGCTGAGCGTTGACCGCTGAGAAGAGATTTCCATGATAACATGTACTGGCGGCATATCCAGTGATTCATTCCTTTTCGGTAGTATAGTGGTAAGTATTTCTGCCTGTCAGTATGATACAGTCGTGATATGGATATGGACATAAAGTGCATTTAAAATGTTTTTCACCAGTACATTTTCACAGTTTCGAGCATCGATATGAACATACATTACATTTTTAAGGTTTTTTTTACCAGAATGTGTCATTTCACATACTCTAAAATAATAATGATGCGAGAAACTATAGAAGAATACATGACATTTACAGGTGTGAGTCATTTTTAAGCTTTTTCAAAAATTTGCGTATCAAAAAACTGCATTACAAATGCCGCAAATCAGAATACGTGAGAAATGTACTCATCTTCCCAAATAACTACAAAATCATATATTGAAGTTAAAAGGTCTTCACCAGTATTTATACGTCTTTATTGTATGTGTTTTAAGAGTACTACTTGGCAAACATCTATATGAGCATACGGTGAATTAATAAGATTATTTACCAGTATATTTCACTTCATGTCTTTTAAGATTACTAAGTTGCGAGCATCTATATGAGCATAACTTGCATTTATGGGGTTTTACACCTGTGTGTGTCATTTCATGGTTTTTAAGATTACTAAGTTGCGACCATCTATATGATCATACTTTGCATTTATGAGGTTTTTCACCTGTGTGTGTCCTTTCATGTTTTTGAAGACTACTAAGTCGCGAGCATCTATATGGGCATACATTGCATTCATGAGGTTTTTCACCTGTGTGTGTCATTTCGTGGTTTTTAAGATTACTTAGTTGCGAGCACTTATATTGGCATACTTTGCATTTATAAGGTTTTTCACCTGTGTGTGTCATTTCATGTTTTTTAAGACTACTAAGTAGCGAGCATCTATATGGGCATACCTTGCATTTATAAGGTTTTTCACCTGTGTGTGTCAATTCATGCTGTTTAACAGTACTAAGTAGCGAGCATCTATATGGGCATATCTTGCATTTATGAGGTTTTTCACCTGTGTGAGTCATTTCATGTTTTTTAAGACTACTAAAATCCGAGCATCTATATGGACATATCTTGCATTAATGACGTTTTTCATCTGTGTGTGTCATTTCATGGTTTTTAAGATTACTAAGTCGCGAGCACCTATATGTGCATACTTTACATTTATGAGGTTATTCACCTGTGTGTGTCATTTCATGGTTTTTAAGATCACTAGGTCGCGAGCATCTGTATGTGCATACCTTGCATTTATGAGGTTTTTCACCTGTGTGTGTTATTTCGTGGTTTTTAAGATTACCATGTTGCGAGCATCTATATGGACATACTTTGCATTTATGAGGTTTTTCACCTGTGTGTGTCATTCCATGTTTTTGAAGACTACTTAGTTGCGAGCACCTATATTGGCACACATTGCATTTATAAGGTTTTTCACCTGTGTGTGTCATTTCATGTTTTTTAAGATTACTAAGTAGCGAGCATCTAAATGGGCATACCTTGCATTTATGAGGTTTTTCACCAGTGTGTGTCATTAAATGTATTTTAAGATTACTAAGTAGCGAGCATCTAAATGGGCATACCTTGCATTTATGAGGTTTTTCACCTGTGTGTGTCATTTCATGTCTTTTAAGATGACCTAGTTGCGAGCATATATATGGACATACCTTGCATTTATGACGTTTTTCACCTGTGTGTGTCATTTCATGTTTTTTAAGACTACTAAGTTGCGAGCATCTATATGTGCATACCTTGCATTTATGAGGTTTTTCACCTGTGTGTGTCATTTCATGGAGTTTAAGACTACTTAAGTGCGAGCATCTATATGTGCATACCTTGCATTTATGAGGTTCAACACCTGTGTGTGTCATTTCATGGAGTTTAAGATAACTAAGTTGCGAGCATCTATATGGACATACCTTGCATTTATGCGGTTTTTCACCAGTATAAGTCATTTTATATGCTTCGAGATGATTTAGTTGCAAGAATAAATTTTCTTGGTTTTGGTCAGGAATCACGCCCGTGTGAACCTTTTTGTGACTTTTCAGAGCACTTCCGCATTCAAAAACTGCGTTACAAAAGCTGCAAATCAAATTACGTGAGAAATGAACTACTCTTCTTAAAATAAGTCGAAGTTCCTTCGGAGTCGATCGTTCTGAGATTTCTCTTTTAATGTTTTGTTCATCTATCGTCACTTCTGAATACTGTGTCATTCTATCTTGGATTCCATCAGGCGAGGATTGTTGACACCTGTCTATATCGTGATGCTTTTTGAAAAAGCCTTTAGTAGAAACCTAGAAAAAACAAAAATAATCGTCAATATTATTCTAAATTAGATATTTAACTGTTCTATTTGAGTTATTTTTTTCAAAGCTTATGCCTTTCAGCATCTTCAGGCATTATAAGTGTAGTTAAAATGAAAATGACGTTAAGAAATGGTAATAGTACCAACATAGATATAAATACAAATAATGTTACGAAATGATCCATAAATATTTTTATTTTATATTCACCTACATGTAACATCGAAAAACAAATGCACAAAATAGACGATGACACAATTTTTGTGGTACTGCTCTTGGTAATATGTATGAATCTATAATAATTTCGAATGCAAAATTTTAAAATAATAATTTAAGAACACCAGAATAACGTACATACTATGAGGCAGTTTTGCACCTTGTTCAATAAAACCACATTGTAAGCTTCGAGTAGTAACTAGTAATTTATGTGTCAGTGTGTTAATTGAGAGTCTCCATAGTGTCGGAAAATGCTAAAGGCGAAACCAATGTCACAAACAATATTCAAATTGAGAGAATTTATATTCAAATTTCATCAAGTAACCTCGATCAACAGTATAAAAAATGATTTGATATATTATACTAGAACCATCTTGAAAAACTAGAACACTCACGATTGCCGCGCGGCTTAAGCGTTATCGTATTGCGTCGTGGGTACCAGGTGTGAGTCAGAGTTTGAACCTAATTCGTTGAGCAAGTGGCTGACAACCATTTCTCGTAAAAAGAAAATCTGTTAAGACAATCCTCTACTCTGTGGAGGCACATATGATCCTATTAGGATCGGACATGGTCGAAAGAAAAGAGAAAAAGAACCATCTTATCTTGGCTACGATTATAAACTGTTGTATGCAGCGTTACATACTATATCGGGGACGTAGATTTATACATGAAAGTGCGGGAGAGAATTTATATTCAAATTTCATCAGGCGACTTCGATCAACAGTTTAAACAATATTTAAATATATCATACTTCTGAATTCCTGAGGCCACGCATACTAAGCGTCGCATAGGGACGGCAGTTATCCAAATAGCGACAGTCTCGAGAAGGAATGACTCGGTTTATATAATTTACACATATAAATTGTTATAGCATAAATATTTTGTGAATTTATAATAAATTCAGTTTACCGGTTGAGCACATCTGATATTTAAATAATGCTCTAAGTCGTATTTTGCTAAACAACTTAAAAACGGACCTGCGCAGAAGCACATTTACTTTCGTGCGCATATAGTAGGTGTATAAATGCTGTGACCTTGTGTGAAAACTCTGTTTTACACGAGACAATAGTATACTAACAGTGTTTAATGAAAACCTCATCTCTATCGGGGTATGACAAAGATCCTTTACAAAGACAAGCACGAGAAATTATTGTTTTTAATTTGACCGAATATTTAAAAGTGATGAGAAGCAGTACAATTTTATGATAAGTAGATATTTTTTTTATATGGAAAATGTTTTTCACAGTTTGCGTTTTATAACAACTTTACTGAAATACGAATAAAGCTTTTATTTGAAAATTATAAAAAAATGTGATTGCGTCATCGATATATTTAATATGTATACTGATAACTTCTACTAATTAAGTCATAGATAGAGCCCGATGCTCAATCGTCTGTCATAACTAAAATGTATTTACAACAAAACACTATGCAGAAAGCCTTTCATAGTTATGATCGAGTTGTCTATGGTCCACCAGATCTGCAATAGCTTCGTTCCGTTTTTCTATTGAAAATAATACAATATATAAAAAAATTCTCTTTTTATAATTTAGGTAAATTATTTTGTAATTGTTAAACGATGACAAAAATATGAAACCTATTCAAAATAAATTCAATAATTATACATACACAATTAATATTTAATTAAAATTATTTAATGTCTCCGCAATTAGTGAATAATTTAAGATACTTTTTGATCCATGTTTTTCCCGATACGGTAACACTTGCCGTATAAATGTCAGATGATGTCCTTTACAATTATTACAAATTTGCTATGATGAGAATGATTATATAAAATGATTAAAACTCATATTACCATGTTGGTGTGTAGGTAACTAGGTATTTATATATTTCAACTACCTATCTATTGGTTTAATATTACATAAGTATCTAAATCTGAATAAGAAAAGTTAATTTATAATTCATAGACACTGATGTTTCAATTCGATAATCGGTTTTACTAAATAAGTAAGACATGTACAGAATCAACGAAAGTAAAGGAAAGTATGTCGTAATAAATGTCACGGATATTTAATAGTTGTTCAACAGTTTTAATTTGCAATAGGTAATTAAAATATCGTATACCTACTGTTATGAAATTGTACCTACTCATAACATAATAATAATAATATATACTACCTACCTAATAATGAGTACCTAATGAATGAGTTAAGGACTGTTGACAATTATTCACAATATAATATTATTGTAAGTATTGTGTTTCAATCGAAAACAAAAGATCTCTGTTCTCTATTTTCGAGATTGTACATTATCGGCATTTGGCGCGAATTCTACCAAGCGTACATCACTGTTTGCAATAACTGCAAACTGTGTACAAGCATATTCTGCATGCAGGTACATGCCAAATGAATTAAAACTATCAATATCCATATTGAGATCAATAATAATTGTTAATGAATTTGATTGTATAGACTGTTTTATAGATATGCGAATTTATTTTAACAGCAGCTGTCAGTGGTAAATGGTAATACAGAAGGGGGCGTGTTTATAACAACAGTCGTCTATGGTTAAGGATTCTTTAGTTATATAGTTACCATATGGATTTCGGTTACTTACCAATTTTACTGTAAGTACGAATTGAGTATCGGGCTCTTAGTTTGTGTTCTCCTAATTATTTATAGAATACATACATGCAGCAATACAAACAGTTAACGTGGCCTTAATGAGTGTTTTCTTCAAAACTCAATAATTACCCAGTATTAATCAACCGATCATAATAATTAAGATAGTAGGAGTACGGAGATTTATTGAAATTTTAAACGTCAACCTTTGATAAAATTCGGCGAATAGAGAAGCAAATGTTACAATAATTATAAAATTAAATGTACCCCATGTCCTGGTATGTAATCTGAATGCGAACATCCGGGTTGAGGATCTTCATCAGAAAATGGTGGCATTTCGTCTTCAGTGAATTCGCGCATTATGTCAGTCTCAGCTTTGATACCAGTGACACCCGTCGCAGAGAACTGAAATAAACAACGTTTCATATAACATGTTGTCAATAAGTACATATTATTAATATAACAGATTAAAACGTTATTATCTAGGTGAAAGTAGGCTGTTAAGATCCGACATAAATAGTGCACACTAAATATTATCAGGCATTCTTATCTGTTTTCATTAAATTAGTATTTAAAATTCCATTAAACCCTGCCTAAACTAAACCATAATATCGCGGTTAATAATAAGCGCTATCAAAAATTGATTTACTATTGCCAATCGGCTTTTGTATTTTAGTATCAAAGTAGGTTTTATAAAATGTAAATTTTAGAGGTAATTTAAAATGCACGTTAATTACTATCGATAAGCCGCCTGGTCATTACGCACCATGTGCGTCTTTAGCGTCCAATGACTTAATTACTGTAAGTATGTACTTTTTCACCTTTTTTTCTAAAAAAAAATATTTTGTTTGTTATATTATATTTTCGCAGAAGCAGTGGCGGCCGGTAGTCTTCAGAATAGCATTTTCTGGTAGTGCACAATGGTTTACCTTCTATAAAGAGAAGATCTTTTTCTTTCACCCTCTCACTACCCAGCATTCGAGCATAGGGCAAGCACAAGTTCGCGCCACTTCCCTTGATCCATCGCCAACTCTTGCGCCTCCCGCCATGTCAGACCTGCACCACGTAGGTCGCTTTTGTGGCACCGTTGCAGGGTGAGTGAGGGCCGGCAATGGTGACGGAACCCTTGAGGCTGTGCCATAAGGGTACAACGTGTCACACTTTTTGGCGGCATCCGGAGCACGTGTCCTAGCCACGTAAGGTCGTAAAGCGTTTTTTCATGATTGCCTCAATCACCGAAGGCTACCGTGTTCTCTTACCGACTTCTCAGAAGGTAAATTAAATATGTCTTTGTTTATTTATACTATTTCTCAAAAAAGATTTGAACAGCAAGAATGATTTAATATCAATAAAGAAATATAAATGTCACAGTTTATGGCTTACGCTCTGAGCGAACAAAGCTTTAGCCAAATAAATAACCGCTGAAGTGTTTTGTGAAGTGAATGAATTTGAGTGGTTTAGAAATAAACGCGGCAGGTTTGTATTTTCGTAAAATGTTGGCGATTCATTAAATATTTTAACTGTAAAAATATTAAAAATTAACTCCCCAACATAGTTATAAAACAGAAACTAGCGTTTTAGTTTCTAGAGTCCTTCGTTTCGTGCGCCGATCTAAAAGTGTGTAAAAAATTCTACACAAAACGCCATTACAGGAACATTCGGTTACCGTTTAAGCATTCATTGTAATTCTGTGCAAACTGAACATCTATTTGGACGCAATCGTTTTGCGCTCATGAACGGAGAATTGTTAATAATACTGCTACATGTTCTACTTCGCGAAGTGAGTGATACACGTATGAATAACAATGAAAACTTGAGCGATGTCTTCAAAAATGCAGGCAGTGCGTTGCACTTGCATGGTATAAGAGGAGCCGGCGCTGCTCAGAAGTGTTTTCAAAATTATGTATGTTCAATATATAAAATACCATTAAAATGTTAATATTTTATAAAGGATGACATCAACACAAAAACGTTGATCTTCGGTTGGTGTTTGTAGAAGTAGAATCTTAACGACATAGGTAACTGCAAATTTCAGCCTTGTAGTCAATCCTTTCGCTGAATAAAGTGACGTTAACCGCCCACAACAAAACCGATGCAAAATTCCCGAAGTAAGTCCCGCAGTTCACACTGATCAGTTTAGCAACTTCTCAGAGTGAGCTGTGGATGATGAAAGTCGACCTAAACGGTCAAGAATAAATCGTAAATAAGTAGGTATTATAGAAAAAATTACATATGGATAGTTTCGTAAATTTTGTTGGTACTTCTCGCGTACATCGCGAATCATTATATATCTGAGATGTTTTATTGTATTATCAATTTGAAATCGCAGATCAAATTTAATCTGCAATTGCGATTGTATAGAATTATGTGAAAGCTGTACGTTTCATATACATTTTATTGTCACGCAAATTCACGCGAATATTGTCGCGCGACTTCTCTTTCCAACAGATGCTATACAACCCTTTGTGTTAGATATATTTAATCAATAAGATAATTTTAATGTTTGGGGGGTGACAGGGCCCCTTGCCCCCCCCCCCCACCATGGGTGCGCCACTATGTTTGAGAGGTAAGATATTAATCGACGCAACGTATCTCTTCACTCTTCCTAATCAAATCTGATTGGCTCGCGTATCGCGAGAGAAGTTGTATGGAATATTAAAGATATCAAAATCCCTTATTTCCAAATCTTCTAGCTTTCTCGAAAGTAGCTAATTCGCTATCTATTAACTTATTCTATCTTGTGTAATTGCTGACCCCCATCTAAGAGTATGCTCTTAGCTCTTCACCTATTATTCTAGTGTCCACTGTGAGAAATGGTGGAAGTAGGCATATGAAATTCGCAGTATGCATACAGGCCATCAGCCTCTATCTAATCACCCCCCCTTATATCGGAAAATTACAACCGGTGCATTTACCCACGAATTTTCTTCTCGGTAAAAAGGGACGGGAGTTTTTTCCCTCTCTCGCAAAACTCCATCCCGATGTCCCTCTGGGCCACTATAAAAGAGGATAATATGTCTATACAAATCAGTTCCGTCCCAGTGATATTCTCCGAGCACGTGCAAGACTTCTCTGGTCTGCTACGCACTATTTGTTAACAGTTTCGGTATAATACGTACCCGCGAATAAAAACCTCTACGAGTTTTACTCCTCCCTAAACAGTCGTCACTCTTCTATGACGTCACACACACACAGTAACCGCGAAACTAGTGCTCAACGTTACGATCAGCTGTTCTACTACGAACACAAAATAAATACGCGTACGATATTCTAAATTTAATCAAGACGCTTTCCTCTCAAATTAAAATAGTATTATTAAGTTTAAACTTTAACAATAATCATATAAAACTATTTTCAATTATAATTATATGCCAAATCTAAGATTACAAATAATTAAATGAATAAATAAACATTTTACAGCTTTAACTTATAAACTGAGTTCCTCAAGTAAAAGACTATTAACTGTATTTATAAAAACATCTTATAAACAATTACGAGTTTTATTATAACTTTCTATAAGTTCGAACTCCGACCAAAGACAATAACTAAGTTAGTTCGTAGAATTCTTAATATAAACTATATATTTTTTTATATTCTACTGTGACCTTGGCCCTAGACAAGAGGGCTGTGTCATAGACAATAAATGCCATTAAAATAAAGCGAGTTTTATACATCAGTGCCTATATTGGAGCACCATCAACGAGTGCATCTACCGTCTACTCCGATTCCTCACGAAGGTGATTTCTTCTCACGACACTTGAGCTAGTCGAGCATAGGAGTTCGCCATATTTGACCCCCACACACATCAGACGCTGTCACCCCAAGTAGGTGTAACGTCAGAGGGGCATATAATCGTTGGTGCCGATCAGAGGGGACTGTCAAGGAACGTCTCTCGACAATATGTCTGAAACGAATTCTACAGTTTTTTGACATATTGTTCGGCGCGGAGCTGATACTCTGGAGAGACATGTAGTTTTGGGTAGCCTCCAAGGCAGACGAAGCGGAGGAAGAGCGACCAAGTAAAAGAGCTGACTGAGGGCAGCCTTCACTCTGTCCTGATAGAAGCAGAGGATTGAGAGGAGCTGAAATTCTTGATCGCTCAAAAGATGATAACATGCCAAGGTGGTTACCATCCTCTGACCTCTACCATGAGGGAACGACTAAGAACTAATGGGAAACATTGAAAATATACAGATGAATTGTGCTTTTATTTAGCGATAATAACCGTTTACACGTAAAAGTGCTGACTGTCGCCAATCTCATTCTTAAATAGTAAGCGAGACGCCATGTTGTCATTTTATGCTACTTTTTGACATGTCGCCAAGATCGGTTAACTTCAAAATGAGACTGCGCAGTGTAGTTTGTTTTATTTCCTGCAGGTTTGCCAGTATCGCTCTACTGCGCAGGCGAAGATTTCAAACAAATACCAAATGTCGCGTGAAAATTCAGAAGCGAACTTTTTTGATTCATGCAAGGAATCTTGCATCTTGCACGATAATACATGTTTACATGTGCATTTTCTTTTTATGGCCGCGATAATACGTACTGTCAGCAGTAAATCAATGTACGTGTGAACGGGGTATAAAGCTAATAATTATGAATAGTAAAAAAAACTAACCTCAAAATTGCAAATGGGATCGTCTCTATTCTCTTGCTTTACATAAGTGCTGGCGTCAGGATTATTTGGATGCCTAATCATTGGTGCATCAATCGAAGGTTTATCCTCTGTATTACACTGGTCTCCATCACAATATTCTCGCTTTACATCCATGTTTGCGAGCGTACATACGACATACACCTTCGTGTCAACGTTTTCCAAACCATAGATACTTTAGCGCAGTGTTGCCATCTTTTTCTCACCGAAATTTATTTAGCCCATCCAAGAAATTATCGTATTTCGGCAATTATTATTATAGTGCGCGTTTCCATCTTTGTTGAAAATGTACAAATGAGTTTATTTTTGTTTCTCGCACAATAAAAAAGAGCTTTTGCGAAATTCCGAGGGCATTTATGGATCACTTCCGATAAAAAATGCTCAATGGCGAATTCAATATAATCCATTTTAAAATAAAGTCAAGGGCAAGGCCTGAACAAAAACGATGCATGAGTGCGAGTGAGAAAGTATTCGGCACCCTTACAATCTCTGCGACACGTGCTAGAGTAAGATAAAAGGTCTACTAGCTACAAGCCAGTTTCCAAAAGTATCGCCATTAAATCGGGGCGAAACGCTTCACATAGCGTCGACAACTTGCGAGCTCGTGTTGCTAAAATTGATATTTTTTGTGTTAAACATAAAGTCAGTGGTAAATATTTTTGGTTGATTAAGTAGAAAAGATGGTTCTGTGTGTTGTCTTAAAATGTGGAAGCCGTACTGATAAGCAAGAAGATGGTATTACGTTTCATAAGTAAGTTGATACATGTTCGTGATAATTTATTTGTATTTTATTATGTATTATAATATCAGTGACCTAGTGTTTCTTTAAAATAACTTAAATTATAGATATCTTTATCTAATGGTTGCATTTTGACCTCTTAAAAATACTATATAACGTAAAAAAATAGAAAATTATATTTTAATTCTGAGCGTCTAGTGCGAGCACTTTGGGCGAGCACTAGCGAAATGGTCTATGGTCTCGAACATTTTTAGACGAATGCGTTCGCTCGCTCACAAACCAAACGCAAGGCACGCAGCTTCATTTGGCAATGCAACGGGTGGCGTCTAGATGTATCTATAGTCTAAGGTCAAGGGCTTTTTAATTTCTTTCGGGATAGTATTCTCTCGTCTTGCACACATTTTATATGAAACTTTCTAAATTACCTACCAACGAAAATATTCTGACAGGCCTTGTATGCCATGTAAGTAAACCTGAAATCTTTTAAAATTGTACGATTCTATATGCGCTAATGCAAGTTACTAGGTGACAAAAATCATATTTAATTCAATACTGCGGCAAATCGAGGATAATCATTAGGTACCTATATATAGAAACAGGTCGATATGTAGGTACCTACCCAAACATTAGATGAAAATAATATCCCATTAAAAATTCATTCCAGTGGTTGGTATTATGGAATCGGGATCGGGATGCCACAGAAAGCACTCACTTCACTACATAAACCATTTATTTATAATGTCAATCATACAATAGGTACACCTTAAATTAAACTTCACAAATTATTATTAACGTTTAAGCAACTCAGTTGCTTATAAGTATTAACAATTTATAAACATATACTATTTAATTCAATAATAATAATTACACTGGAGGAGTTGACGGTGTGATGGATTAATTGGAACTGATATTAGAACTGATTGACATGAGAAATATGGCGATAAATAGGAGTTTAGAAAGTACATTTATTAAGGTAACTTTTGTACTTGTTTTGATATTAGAGAAATGGAACTTTTATAATATTTGATATATAATGTTATTTAAGTTAAACATGAATAGTTTGTCTTTCGATTGATAATAGGATATAATGGACAACATTGATAAGGATATAATGGATAAGATAATTATGTTAGGGGTGTAAACATCAATTGATTCATCAGGGCTTCTCAATGTGTAAGATGTAAAATATTAAGTATAAGAGTAGGTAGGTACATAACATTGGAAACAAAGTGTATTAATTTATTAACATAAAAGGTTTAACAAGACTTTAATTTTTTGACGGGTTCTTTTTGTCTAGTTAACTTCCGTTGTGCAAGCAAGCTGAGCAATGACACGTGTACATTTTTTAATTATATTTGAATTATATGTTGGTACATGGTTAGGTACCTATTTAATTTATCAAAATATTTTTACCATTCACTCGCGAGTTTTGAAAGTTGTCAGGTGTAGTATTTTTTAATGTAGGTACCTGATGTATCTGAAACTTTGGTCTCGCAATATTGACCATTAAAGTAGAGATGGCATTTCAATTATTAGATTTAGTGGTATATATTATTTTGTTAGTTATGTATACAACACCTTTTATCAGATAGGTACCTAGTGTCATCTCCGAAAGAATGAGGGAGGGTCTGACGTAGGATCTGGTACCCCTCCCGGACCTTTGATAGTGTGGCACATCCATGTTGCAGATCACAAACCTTCCAAGTCATAAAATACGTTTTTAGAGGAGAAGGTTAAAACTGATTTATTTGATAATGTAAGTCTTTTATTTAAAAAAAATATCCAAAGTCTAATGTTTTTGTATTTTTAATAGATTGTATAACTTTATTTGTAACTAATATAAACCGTATTACATTTACCATGCCATAGAAGTATTGTGCACTCAGATTTGTTAAAATATTTGACATAGGAGGTTTTTCTTTACATTACATTTTATGAGAAAAGTAAATAAGTTTTATTTAAAAAATAATGAAACAGTTTGCGTGACATACGAGTTAAATATTTAATGGCTGCATAGTTAATTAATTAATACAAAGAATGAATATTTAACTAATGTACATGTTTATAAATAACCAATGGAATCAAACCCAACATAGTTATGTATGAAGATTTTTTAAATTGTAACATAATATACATTATATAATTATTTAAATTATAAATGTGGTAAATAGTCCCTTGGAATCACACATTTTAGTTTCTGCAGGTGTTTCAACTTGTTGGCCGATATTTCTTCTTGATCCGTGCAATCTTGGATAAACAATTGGAACTGTTATGATCTTCGGTCGTCTCGGTATCTCTTTAAGATCATGACTAAAATTAATTCTGTACTAGATTTTTCCATTTGGAAGGTAAGCCAAGTGACACACATCGTTAACAATATTGGATCCCCTATTTTGTTTCTGGATCTTACTAACGTGTACCGAAGTCACTAGTACATTAAGGTTAAGTAAAACATCACGAGTTGCATAGTCCGCTCTATAAGGAAATGACATATTTATGGCTTTTCATGTAGCCACTGCATAATCAGATGGCAGATGAATTTCCCTGTTTTTCAATTTTCTTTCGATTGCAGCATGTACAGAATCTTTCTCCATTTACTTGTGCCCAACTCCAAATATTTTTGAGAAAGTGCCTACCTAATCTCGAATTGATATTTAATTGCCAATTCGAGGAGTGCATTAAATTTTTAAGAATATTTTTCTTATTTTGACACACGCACCCATTGCTCAATATTTTAATAGACCGGTTTCTAATTTTGCATGAGGTTTGTAAGGTGATTAATCAAGAGATGTAAATGTCGGAGCTTGTAAGTCTTCTTATAAGTGAACATCATCAAATGTAAACTATGACAATGCCTTATTTGATGTTTCATTAAATCTATCTTTGTAAACTCGACAAAGGCCCATTTTCTTACGAAACACCGGTTCAAGAAAAAGTCTTAATGGATCTCTATGGCATTAATGTGACTTCATTCGTGGTAGTGAATCGATAAATTCTTCAGCATATTTTTTCGAAGTATGAACATTTCGCCCATTGTCCTTGCAATGCTGGTTTTGATTTCTAGCACTCTAATCTCATATGGCGAAAGTATTACAGAACATTTATCGACAAACTTATTTTCTTTCCTCGTTCATCTTTAAATGGTAATGATAGATATACTCCCTTCTACCTACCTCCAGAGATCTTATATAGCTTCTGATTGGGGTCTATACAATCTATCAGTAAAGAAACGTATGATTTTCTCTGTGGCCATTACATATTCAACCAAAAGTGGCTGAAGTGCCCGGGTTTCTTGATATATCTGTGAGAAAAACCGCTTTCCAGATGAGTCACTTGCTTGTGAGATGCAACGTGGACCAAGCTTTCGTTTGTTTTTATTTTTACATAATGTTTTTTACTGATATTGTCTTTTAACTCGGCCCTGGTATTCCTGTTCTTTCATTCTATTATTTGCAGATATATTTCGTTTCCATGCACTTTGCTTTTGTTTCTTTTTACATCATTGATATACCTTTCTATTATCTCAGTCGTAAGAATATTTCCATGATCTTGAACAGAATCTAAAAGTATAGATTTATACATACTGACAATTCTTGATTTTTATTTAGTTTCAATCAAAGAGATTGGACTCCTCCGACAGTCTTCAATCTCTTTGGTTTCAATGATAATTGCATGAACTTTCTACTTCTGGAACTCATAATTTGGGTTAAAGTTATCAAAAACGTAGACCTAAAACCCTTTTACCTCTAATAAAATAGGTACTTTTTGTATACAGTTTTGCTTGTAAAACTTCACTGATAGCTTCATACAATGAACTGATATAGAAACATTGTGCAGCAACTTCACATCGCTGCGTTAACATGTATTCACAAAACTCCTAACTCACGTCGCGAAGGAGGTTTGTGCAACATAATACGATGAATATGACATAGGAGTTTTAATTAAAATATCAATTAACTGGGCTATATTTCTCTTTGACATAGGAGCTTTACCAATCCGTTAAATTGTTGTCGATTTTTTGATACCATAAAGTCAAAATCGTAAAATTTGACATAGAAGGTTTGTGATCTGCAACATCGACATGGGTTATATTGCGTCTTCTTTTTCTTTCGGGGACATGCTTGTTGAGTGACAACAAGGATTTCAAGAATAACGGCGTATTTTATTAGACAAGAATACATTGATTACAGCAAGTTACAGAGTATATGTACATTTAACAAGAATATTTATAAAAAAATAATAAATTTTATTGGCGGAGACTTCGACGCCGGACGCAGCCGACGTCTCGCTCGAGAGTACGAAAACCGAATGACTCAACATTTTGGGACACAGGTCAGCTCCAGGCAAGATAAAAATAATACCTACTACAAATTCCTTCACTGAAAAATGACAAAAAGGCACGCTTCGCAACATACCCAAAGCTTGTAGGTGGTTAGGTACCTGGGTTTCGAAGCCGAAGTAGACCCTTCGCTGCGCGTCTGTTAGCATTATTAAAAATTATTACTTACTAGGTACCTAGTAGGTATAATTTTAAAATATTTCTTTGCTAAGTTCACCGTTGGCGTTTTGGAAGATGCGTGCGTATTTTTTTGAATTTTCGGCGGCTGGGGAATAATTATTGCAGGGCAAATTCGATCAGACATATTTTTACAAAATAATATGAAACAGTTTTGAGTGAAACTAGACTAATTGATACGATTAGGTATATTGTATGGCTTGAGATGAATGAATTATTTATATTTAATTATTATGCATTGACTTTACCTTAAGGCCATGCATTAGTTGAGGCACGGTCTAAAAAGATCGTCGCTAGGCGATGCGCGGATTGCGGTTGGCGGGTGAAAATGACGCCTGTCAAACGAAATATTAATTGTCATATAAATCCAACATACGTCCATTTTATGTTCTGTTTATTGTTCTATTAGTAACAATAATAATATATTCATTGACATGTTTTCTATTTAAAGTAAATGGGTAACGCTTTTAGTCATCTTTACACGATTTTAGAATTAATTGACCCGTCGCCATCACGCAGCAAAGTGACGTGTTCCTGGGTCAACATTCTCTCAGTGAATGGCAGCGAGTCCAAAATTTCGTCGCGCGTACAGTTGAAAATTATTTGGCGTTTCACTGATGCGTCACCTTAACAATGCTGCTATGGCAATTATAATGCAAATGAATTTAATATAAATGCTTTTATGATAATTATTAACTATGAATTGAATAAAGCTTTAGAGTTTAGGAGAATGAGTGTAATGCTAGGGTTTACTTGGCTTGTTTCTAGAATTAATGTAGGTATAAAAAATGCAGGATTTTATATACATTAAGGGCTAGAATGATTCTATTAAATTTTGTTGAAGTTGCAAAAGGGTGACTATAATTTGTCGTACATCTAAGCTTACAAGCTAGAAATGTCTCTTTCGCAGTTGATCGGCTCATGTCTGCATGAATCCGCCCAATGATTATTCAGGCCTCGTCATGGCCTTGGATCTTCTGAGGATGCCACGCTTTAGGCGGTATCAGTAGGTATTGAAGTCATGAAACGATGATAAAAAATGGAGCGGTATTTTGTCTAGGGATGTCACTGAAATCGGCACTCTTGTTGGACTCTGTACAATAATAACAACTGTCTGTTTTCTGTCTGTTTGTTCAAATCTGTCTGTTTAAATCCAGAGCATAGACCAATTAGGTTGAGCAAGTGGTTAACATCCATTTCTCGTAAAAAGTAATGTTATGATACCTGTTTGTGGGGCGGGCAAGATCAGCAAAGGATTGTGGAGCCAATAAATTGTAATAATATGATAATCAAATTTTAATAACAGTGTTATGTGATTATGATGATTTTAAAAAATCGATTATAATAAAAGAATAATATTATAAAGTGAAACCTATTTTATTATCCAAACCCCATAATATAACTACATTTACAATTTTTTTTTCAATATTGATAGGTATATAAAAACATTAGAAACAAACCCGGTGCTATAATACCTCACGAGTTCCGTCACCACCCGGCTGACCGACGACCAATGGACGACCCTCCCTTCCCCACAGCGATGCTACAAAAGAGATCTACGCGCAACTTGTTTCACATGTCGCGATTCGTAGGTATGGACCTAGCTATGTCGGACGACCTTGTTCTTGCACTATACCCCAACACTGGGTAATCAATGACAGGATGAAGTACGAATAAAACAACAATAAACAGAAAGTATAGGTACCAAATTATATTATATCATATTATGAGCACATCAAAAACAATAATATATCTAGGTATAACATAAAACTAAAATAATCGTAATTTACGTGTCAGCATATTTTTTGTGGGTTTTTATGAAAATATGCATGCATGAACCGATAAATTCGTGTAGGGTAAGCCGCCCAGTGAATGCACACTTAAGGACTTTGGATAATTGTAAAATTTCTAAAAAAGCATAGGTATTCTTATAGTTCTTTTAAAAAATATTGTACTTATCTATAACTTATGAAGATTAAAATGAATTTAATAGATATAATGTGCAACCCATATCTGTTTAATAAAAAAATAATATATAAATTAACAAAGAAAAGCCCAGTAATTGAACACGGAATCTAAAGTATGAACCTGAGAAAAACCAGTAAATAAACTAAGCATATTAAACATATTAAGCATTTATTATTCAACAACGACAACCATAAATGTCAGTACAATTAATTGTGTATAGCGATGTTATTACTAATTTTATGACATTGAATATGATTTTTCTGAAAAAATACGAAAATTTCGAAATTTTGTTAAACATTAAAGTTGCTCATTTATCTGCGCCACATCACAAAAAATTTATTGTACTGTTAATATTCCTTTTTGAGAAGTAATCATAGATAAAATAGTTAAGGTCTACTTTTCAACCATAATACATTATTAAATTCTTTGGTCCATTCATAAGATTAAAAATGCTGGTTTATTAATTGGTACCGTAGTGTTAAAAAAACTGTTCAAATACTAGCTATAAGCTTTTTAATACATTTACATACATAAATATCGACATTACAGCTATATATTATAATCATTAAAGGGTATAATAATAAATAAATATATTATAACTAATCTAAAGAATAAACACACCGTTTATTAATTGAATTAACCTCCATTAGAAAGACCACTTAATGAACACTGATATTTAACGTTACGGCACAAAAAACATACGAATAAAACGATATCTAACCTTTATAATCTTCAGTTACTTCAGCAAAGTCAATAATTGGGTAATGCAGGGAAGAGGGTAGAAAAGTCACAATTAAAATTTCGGACCACGCACACTCTTTAGTACAGCTAGGAACAAAACTTCATGAACAAAAAAGTCGGCCGAATATCAGCCCACCTCCTTGGCTACTGAGGCAGAAGGGGGTTTCTGAAGTTGTTTTCATATGAATATAAGTATTGTCAACGTATAAAAAAATCCCTACTCCAGATCACCCAATCACCGTATCACCCAATTCTTATGATTTTAAAATAATAGAGTTTTGTTCATTCACTGGGCGGCTTACCCTACCAAGTCGCAATGGCCGACCGGTTCAACTGAGGGTCGGACCGACTTGAGAAGCTCTTCCCTTTCAACCGACATAATATGGGGACACTCCCAGAGGATGTGATCGGCATCCTGCAATTCGCCACATAAGCAAGTCGGAGATTCTATTAGGCCAAACTGACTTGGAAGCAAAACCACTGTGTCCGGTTAAGAACTGAAAAGTCAATCAGGCTATCTCCATGCGCCACTTTATATTAGGAAAAATCAAATGCGTTTGTCTGCCGTTGGAAGAAGTGGTCCATTTCCCCTGCCACGCACGCAGCGCCGTGTTATAAGCCAGGTCGCGTACAAT
Organism: Rhyacophila brunnea; assembly: GCF_057557595.1. NCBI lineage: Eukaryota > Metazoa > Arthropoda > Insecta > Trichoptera > Rhyacophilidae > Rhyacophila > Rhyacophila brunnea. The sequence goes on along the minus strand of NW_028232785.1, from coordinate 29,211,670 downwards.
AACCGTTCGAGCGCACCGGCTCATGGATCCAAGGACAGGCAACGCGTCGGTAAAGGCGGCTCACGTGGTGCAGTGGGTTAGGCGCTGGCCTTCCACCCGAGAGTTCTGGGTTCGATTCCCGGTCATGACACAAACATTTATGTGTTTTTCTCAAAGCCTGGGTGTTTGTGATGGTTCAAAATTACTAACAACCACCTCGTACGAAAAAGCAGGGACATGGTTATTAATAATTCTATAAAAAAAAAAACGCGTCGGTAAAAGTCGTCTTATAAGCCTAAGTGAGGGCAAGTAATGCTGAGCGTTGACCGCTGAGAAGAGATTTCCATGATAACATGTACTGGCGGCATATCCAATGATTCATTCCTTTTCGGTAGTATAGTGGTAAGTATTTCTGCCTGTCAGTATGATACAGTCGTGATATGGATATGGATATAAAGTGCATTTAAAATGTTTTTCACCAGTACATTTTCACAGTTTCGAGCATCGATATGAACATACATTCCATTTTTAAGGTTTTTTTTACCAGAATGTGTCATTTCACATACTCTAAAATAATAATGATGCGAGAAACTATAGAAGAATACATGACATTTACAGGTGTGAATCATTTTTAAGCTTTTTCAAAAATTTGCGTATCAAAAAACTGCATTACAAATGCCGCAAATCAGAATACGTGAGAAATGTACTCATCTTCCCAAATAACTACAAAATCATATATTGAAGTTAAAAGGTCTTCACCAGTATTTATACGTCTACATTGTATGTGTTTTAGGAGTACTACTTGGCAAACATCTATATGAGCATACGGTGAATTAATAAGATTATTTACCAGTATATTTCACTTCATGTCTTTTAAGATTACTAAGTTGCGAGCATCTATATGAGCATAACTTGCATTTATGGGGTTTTACACCTGTGTGTGTCATTTCATGGTTTTTAAGATTACTAAGTTGCGACCATCTATATGATCATACTTTGCATTTATGAGGTTTTTCACCTGTGTGTGTCCTTTCATGTTTTTGAAGACTACTAAGTCGCGAGCATCTATATGGGCATACATTGCATTCATGAGGTTTTTCACCTGTGTGTGTCATTTCGTGGTTTTTAAGATTACTTAGTTGCGAGCACTTATATTGGCATACTTTGCATTTATAAGGTTTTTCACCTGTGTGTATCATTTCATGTTTTTTAAGACTACTAAGTAGCGAGCATCTATATGGGCATACCTTGCATTTATGAGGTTTTTCACCTGTGTGTGTCAATTCATGCTGTTTAACAGTACTAAGTAGCGAGCATCTATATGGGCATACCTTGCATTTATGAGGTTTTTCACCTGTGTGTGTCATTTCATGTTTTTTAAGACTACTAAAATCCGAGCATCTATATGGACATATCTTGCATTAATGACGTTTTTCACCTGTGTGTGTCATTTCATGGTTTTTAAGATTACTAAGTCGCGAGCACCTATATGTGCATACTTTACATTTATGAGGTTATTCACCTGTGTGTGTCATTTCATGGTTTTTAAGATCACTAGGTCGCGAGCATCTGTATGTGCATACCTTGCATTTATGAGGTTTTTCACCTGTGTGTGTTATTTCGTGGTTTTTAAGATTACCAAGTTGCGAGCATCTATATGGACATACTTTGCATTTATGAGGTTTTTCACCTGTGTGTGTCATTCCATGTTTTTGAAGACTACTTAGTTGCGAGCACCTATATTGGCACACATTGCATTTATAAGGTTTTTCACCTGTGTGTGTCATTTCATGTTTTTTAAGATTACTAAGTAGCGAGCATCTAAATGGGCATACCTTGCATTTATGAGGTTTTTCACCAGTGTGTGTCATTAAATGTATTTTAAGATTACTAAGTAGCGAGCATCTAAATGGGCATACCTTGCATTTATGAGGTTTTTCACCTGTGTGTGTCATTTCATGTCTTTTAAGATGACCTAGTTGCGAGCATATATATGGACATACCTTGCATTTATGACGTTTTTCACCTGTGTGTGTCATTTCATGTTTTTTAAGACTACTAAGTTGCGAGCATCTATATGTGCATACCTTGCATTTATGAGGTTTTTCACCTGTGTGTGTCATTTCATGGAGTTTAAGACTACTTAAGTGCGAGCATCTATATGTGCATATCTTGCATTTATGAGGTTCAACACCTGTGTGTGTCATTTCATGGAGTTTAAGATAACTAAGTTGCGAGCATCTATATGGACATACCTTGCATTTATGCGGTTTTTCACCAGTATAAGTCATTTTATATGCTTCGAGATGATTTAGTTGCAAGAATAAATTTTCTTGGTTTTGGTCAGGAATCACGCCCGTGTGAACCTTTTTGTGACTTTTCAGAGCACTTCCGCATCCAAAAACTGCGTTACAAAAGCTGCAAATCAAATTACGTGAGAAATGAACTACTCTTCTTAAAATAAGTCGAAGTTCCTTCGGAGTCGATCGTTCTGACATTTCTCTTTTAATATTTTGTTCATCTATCGTCACTTCTGAATACTGTGTCATTCTATCTTGGATTCCATCAGGCGAGGATTGTTGACACCTGTCTATATCGTGATGCTTTTTGAAAAAGCCTTTAGTAGAAACCTAGAAAAAACAAAAATAATCGTCAATATTATTCTAAATTAGATATTTAACTGTTCTATTTGAGTTATTTTTTTCAAAGCTTATGCCTTTCAGCATCTTCAGGCATTATAAGTGTAGTTAAAATGAAAATGACGTTAAGAAATGGTAATAGTACCAACATAGATATAAATACAAATAATGTTACGAAATGATCCATAAATATTTTTATTTTATATTCACCTACATGTAACATCGAAAAACAAATGCACAAAATAGACGATGACACAATTTTTGTGGTACTGCTCTTGGTAATATGTATGAATCTATAATAATTTCGAATGCAAAATTTTAAAATAATAATTTAAGAACACCAGAATAACGTACATACTATGAGGCAGTTTTGCACCTTGTTCAATAAAACCACATTGTAAGCTTCGAGTAGTAACTAGTAATTTACGTGTCAGTGTGTTAATTGAGAGTCTCCATAGTGTCGGAAAATGCTAAAGGCGAAACCAATGTCACAAACAATATTCAAATTGAGAGAATTTATATTCAAATTTCATCAAGTAACCTCGATCAACAGTATAAAAAATGATTTGATATATTATACTAGAACCATCTTGAAAAACTAGAACACTCACGATTGCCGCGCGGCTTAAGCGTTATCGTATTGCGTCGTGGGTACCAGGTGTGAGTCAGAGTTTGAACCTAATTCGTTGAGCAAGTGGCTGACAACCATTTCTCGTAAAAAGAAAATCTGTTAAGACAATCCTCTACTCTGTGGAGGCACATATGATCCTATTAGGATCGGACATGGTCGAAAGAAAAGAGAAAAAGAACCATCTTATCTTGGCTACGATTATAAACTTTTGTATGCAGCGTTACATACTATATCGGGGACGTAGATTTATACATGAAAGTGCGGGAGAGAATTTATATTCAAATTTCATCAGGCGACTTCGATCAACAGTTTAAACAATATTTTAATATATCATACTTCTGAATTCCTGAGGCCACGCATACTAAGCGTCGCATAGGGACGGCAGTTATCCAAATAGCGACAGTCTCGAGAAGGAATGACTCGGTTTATATAATTTACACATATAAATTGTTATAGCATAAATATTTTGTGAATTTATAATAAATTCAGTTTACCGGTTGAGCACATCTGATATTTAAATAATGCTCTGAGTCGTATTTTGCTAAACAACTTAAAAACGGACCTGCGCAGAAGCACATTTACTTTCGTGCGCATATAGTAGGTGTATAAATGCTGTGACCTTGTGTGAAAACTCTGTTTTACACGAGACAATAGTATACTAACAGTGTTTAATGAAAACCTCATCTCTATCGGGGTATGACAAAGATCCTTTACAAAGACAAGCACGAGAAATTATTGTTTTTAATTTGACCGAATATTTAAAAGTGATGAGAAGCAGTACAATTTTATGATAAGTAGATATATTTTTTATATGGAAAATGTTTTTCACAGTTTGCGTTTTATAACAACTTTACTGAAATACCAATAAAGCTATTATTTGAAAATTATAAAAAAATGTGATTGCGTCATCGATATATTTAATATGTATACTGATAACTTCTACTAATTAAGTCATAGATAGAGCCCGATGCTCAATCGTCTGTCATAACTAAAATGTATTTACAACAAAACACTATGCAGAAAGCCTTTCATAGTTATGATCGAGTTGTCTATGGTCCACCAGATCTGCAATAGCTTCGTTCCGTTTTTCTATTGAAAATAATACAATATATAAAAAAATTCTCTTTTTATAATTTAGGTAAATTATTTTGTAATTGTTAAACGATGACAAAAATATGAAACCTATTCAAAATAAATTCAATAATTATACATACACAATTAATATTTAATTAAAATGATTTAATGTCTCCGCAATTAGTGAATAATTTAAGATACTTTTTGATCCATGTTTTTCCCGATACGGAAACACTTGCCGTATAAATCGACTGCCTCATGTAATAACACACCAATTCGAAATAGTGTGTTTTATGTTTTTTGAGCTATTGTTGCATAGAAAAAAATACCACACCAGCCAATTTTTTTTTGGATTTTTTTCTCGAAAACCACCCAAAATACTGTTTAAAATAATACTCGTAAGTAGAGTTATGATTATATAACATTTTTTGTAAAATCTTAAATTACATGGAATAATAATCCACTTGTAGTTGGTGTGTTATTACTCGGAAAAAATATACATGCTCCCTACACAAATCATTTTAGTGTATCATTTAACTATGATTTCACCGTGGAATATGACACTAATTCAACTTTCACCTTGAAATCTCGCCTTTATCAACATATAACAACACTGTATTGAAAAATCATTATCCTTTGTAATGAATCGCACCTACTTTCATTATCACAAATTGCTTTTGTTATTGTGTACAAATGACTAATTTTAATATTATTATTAATACTATCGGCCTATGGTAGGTACTATTGGAATTTGAATTTAAATTCTAATGGATTTAAGTTATGAACTATTCCATTTAATTAATATGTCGCCAACTAGATCTTGGCGAATATTACAATAAGCTCAAGAGACTAATAAAATAAAGGATGGAAACAATAAAAAAATAAATCTCCTATTTCAGACAACATATTTTTAGGTTATAATTATAAATGATTCAACCTTAAATATTCTGTCTGTACTATTGGCTCCTATAGGATTTTCAATGTTTATAATATTCTGTGTTTCGTAATATAAACTATAACGTCTTCCTATCATTAGTAAGCATCGTATAAATGCATATTTGCACCATTAGTTTCCAATTTACAACCTACAATAATTATTCTTCTTGTATTGATTCCATGACGACTTGTGATAAGTAAATAAGGTAATACTTGCCTATTTTTGCACATGTGTTGACCTTTTTACTATACTTTTATGATAAATATGGTAGTAAAAAAAGTCTAAAAGGTTTATTGCATGTTTGGGTGAAAATTGGATAGTCCAGGTTGATTTTATCCCCATTTGAAGACTCCGAATAGTCCTAGTGATCCTGGATTGTCGGGTTTTAGTTGTTCTTCCAGTGTGCCATTATGACGGAAAATTTTGGAGGAGATTTGGGAATGATTGATGATTTGATCGAAGAAATTACGAAATCTCCAGCAGATCTTACACAGAATGAAATATATCGCTCTATTTTAGAGCATATTAAATAACAGTATACTTCTGTCAGTACTTTGCCACCTTGAAACATAAATGCACTTGTAGACATCACGTCATCAGACATGACGTTGTACCTACTTAGTGCATCTGTACAAAGTATTTTCACTATAAATTGACACACTTGAATCGAGAAAAAGAAGAGAGCTGTAATTTAAGACTTGTGTAAAAGGAAGAAAGCCAAAAAAGCATTCAATTCAGGTGAAGAATATGTGAATGAATATAAGAATATTTGAATACCATGGAAGCAATATGTAAAAATTCTTGCCAATTCAAATATGTGCCCAAAAAATGAGTGAATCCGAACGTCAAGTTAGTTTTGATTCATTTTGTATTATTGGCAATCATGAGAAACAATGGGATTACATCTTACGATATGACAAGTCAGTGCAAAAGAAAACCCAAAAACTACCAGCTTCTTTAAGACGTTTAAAAGCACTTATTTATGGTTTGTCATGCAATAACGAAATAATAAAAGTATGTAAAACTATGTTTTTACAAACACTTTCAATTTCAAATATGTGGGTGGTGAGTGCTTTTAAAAAAAGGAAGATTCAGAATTGCTATTGTATAGTCAAGGCAGGTACAACAACCGTTCTCATGCACTCAAGGAAGCAAAAAAAATAGTATAATTGAACATGTTAATAATATATTTCATAAGAAAAGAATCCCACTATGTTAGAAAAAATAGCCAAAAAGAATATTAAGACGAGAATTTGAATATGGTGAAAATGTTTCCCCAATATAGCATATGATTTGGATCAAAATAATATCAATTTCCAATTGCTACTGAACGCCAATATAAAGGCATATTTTTCTCGTATTTCTTCGTCTGAACAGGAACGGAAACAATAATTGAGTAAATTAAATATTTAATAAAAAATAAAGTGATTATCAGCAACATTTATTATTTACAGAACGTTCGAGAGAGATGAAACAGGGTGATATAAATCGTGCAAAAGAAAATCACATTACAACTGTTACAGCATGTTTTGATTTACAAAAGTTTTAACTGTGTCACACAATGAAGTATTAATGTCATTGGTGTCACAAAGTGAAGTATGAGTCTTTCATTATAAGAGAAAATAATATGCCATCTATAATCTCACTGTTCATGATAGGATGGCTATTAATTGTTACATTTGGCATCTACAAACAGCTAAGTGAGGTGCGATAGAAATAAGTAGCTGCATAGAAGTATAGAAGTCTTATAAGTACTATTTTTACATATTTTAAATCTAATTTTAAGAATACAGTTGTATATTATATGATAGTTTTCCTATACTTAATTTAAAAAAGTTTAATTTACATAACGTTTATAATGCTGCAACGTAATTTACGTAAAATATATAGGCAACAAACTATCCTATCATTTCTTAATTTATACTACCAATCATTATTATGTTGAGTGGAATATTCATTAAGTAACTTTGCAATTATTTTACTATAATATTATGTTCTGTAAAACAATTTCCTCAAACTGACTGAATGGTTAAAATACAGTTTATTGCGATAAAATATTGTTTAATTAAAAAATCTCTTCATATTCCATCAGAATATCTAAACATATTTTTGGTTTAATCAAATATCATCGAGAGAGAAAACACTAAGAGCACATAGTATGTCATTCCCCGTAAAAGTCAAAACAAAAATCTCTCTAAGTCGAGATATTTAAGATTATCTTTCAGAATTAGCATGAAAAAAAACACCATCTCAAGTTACGTGGTACTTTTTTTATGAAAAAAAAAATAATTACGTGGAAAAACACACCAAGTATAGATATATACACCCTCTAAAAATATATAAACGGGAAAAATCACACCAAATCTAGATGTAATATTTTAGTTGTCAAACTTAACGTGGAAAAACACATTTAGGGTATTATTTCCCAAATTATTGTCTTGCAAAAGTTGATTGTATGCTTAAATGATACTCTATTTAAAGATATAAATTATAATTTAAATAATATTTGCACATAATAAACGGCTTTTGCTACACATTTTTTTGAATGGTTTTTTTGCTCTCCTGAAAAGTTGATAATTTAGAGTTAGTGTGTTATACCATGAGGTAGTCGAAATGTCAGATGATGTCCTTTACAATTATTACAAATTTAATTTGCTATGATGAGAATGATTATATAAAATGATTAAAACTCATATTACCATGTTGGTGTGTAGGTAACTAGGTATTAATATATTTCAACTACCTATCTATTGGTTTAATATTACATAAGTATCTAAATCTGAATAAGAAAAGTTAATTTATAATTCATAGACACTGATGTTTCAATTCGATAATCGGTTTTACTAAATAAGTAAGACATGTACAGAATCAACGAAAGTAAAGGAAAGTATGTCGTAATAAATGTCACGGATATTTAATAGTTGTTCAACAGTTTTAATTTGCAATAGGTAATTAAAATATCGTATACCTACTGTTATGAAATTGTACCTACTCATAACATAATAATAATAATATATACTACCTACCTAATAATGAGTACCTAATGAATGAGTTAAGGACTGTTGACAATTATTCACAATATAATATTATTGTAAGTATTGTGTTTCAATCGAAAACAAAAGATCTCTGTTCTCTATTTTCGAGATTGTACATTATCGGCATTTGGCGCGAATTCTACCAAGCGTACATCACTGTTTGCAATAACTGCAAACTGTGTACAAGCATATTCTGCATGCAGGTACATGCCAAATGAATTAAAACTATCAATATCCATATTGAGATCAATAATTGTTAATGAATTTGATTGTATAGACTGTTTTATAGATATGCGAATTTATTTTAACAGCAGCTGTCAGTGGTAAATGGTAATACAGAAGGGGGCGTGTTTATAACAACAGTCGTCTATGGTTAAGGATTCTTTAGTTAAATAGTTACCATATGGATTTCGGTTACTTACCAATTTTACTGTAAGTACGAATTGAGTATCGGGCTCTTAGTTTGTGTTCTCCTAATTATTTAATGAATACATACATGCAGCAATACAAACAGTTAACGTGGCCTTAATGAATGTTTTCTTCAAAACTCAATAATTACCCAGTATTAATCAACCGATCATAATAATTAAGATAGTAGGAGTACGGAGATTTATTGAAATTTTAAACGTCAACCTTTGATAAAATTCGGCGAATAGAGAAGCAAATGTTACAATAATTATAAAATTAAATGTACCCCATGTCCTGGTATGTAATCTGAATGCGAACATCCGGGTTGAGGATCTCCATCAGAAAATGGTGGCATTTCGTCTTCAGTGAATTCGCGCATTATGTCAGTCTCAGCTTTGATACCAGTGACACCCGTCGCAGAGAACTGAAATAAACAACGTTTCATATAACATGTTGTCAATAAGTACATATTATTAATATAACAGATTAAAACGTTATTATCTAGGTGAAAGTAGGCTGTTAAGATCCGACATAAATAGTGCACACTAAATATTATCAGGCATTCTTATCTGTTTTCATTAAATTAGTATTTAAAATTCCATTAAACCCTGCCTAAACTAAACCATAATATCGCAGTTAATAATAAGCGCTATCAAAAATTGATTTACTATTGCCAATCGGCTTTTGTATTTTAGTATCAAAGTAGGTTTTATAAAATGTAAATTTTAGAGGTAATTTAAAATGCACGTTAATTACTATCGATAAGCCGCCTGGTCATTACGCACCATGTGCGTCTTTAGCGTCAAATGACTTAATTACTGTAAGTATGTACTTTTTTACCTTTTTTTCTAAAAAAAAATATTTTGTTTGTTATATTATATTTTCGCAGAAGCAGTGGCGGCCGGTAGTCTTCAGAATAGCATTTTCTGGTAGTGCACAATGGTTTACCTTCTATAAAGAGAAGATCTTTTTCTTTCACCCTCTCACTACCCAGCATTCGAGCATAGGGCAAGCACAAGTTCGCGCCACTTCCCTTGATCCATCGCCAACTCTTGCGCCTCCCGCCATGTCAGACCTGCACCACGTAGGTCGCTTTTGTGGCACCGTTGCAGGGTGAGTGAGGGCCGGCAATGGTGACGGAACCCTTGAGGCTGTGCCATAAGGGTACAACGTGTCACACTTTTTGGCGGCATCCGGAGCACGTGTCCTAGCCACGTAAGGTCGTAAAGCGTTTTTTCATGATTGCCTCAATCACCGAAGGCTACCGTGTTCTCTTACCGACTTCTCAGAAGGTAAATTAAATATGTCTTTGTTTATTTATACTATTTCTCAAAAAAGATTTGAACAGCAAGAATGATTTAATATCAATAAAGAAATATAAATGTCACAGTTTATGGCTTACGCTCTGAGCGAACAAAGCTTTAGCCAAATAAATAACCGCTGAAGTGTTTTGTGAAGTGAATGAATTTGAGTGGTTTAGAAATAAACGCGGCAGGTTTGTATTTTCGTAAAATGTTGGCGATTCATTAAATATTTTAACTGTAAAAATATTAAAAATTAACTCCCCAACATAGTTATAAAACAGAAACTAGCGTTTTAGTTTCTAGAGTCCTTCGTTTCGTGCGCCGATCTAAAAGTGTGTAAAAAATTCTACACAAAACGCCATTACAGGAACATTCGGTTACCGTTTAAGCATTCATTGTAATTCTGTGCAAACTGAACATCTATTTGGACGCAATCGTTTTGCGCTCATGAACGGAGAATTGTTAATAATACTGCTACATGTTCTACTTCGCGAAGTGAGTGATACACGTATGAATAACAATGAAAACTTGAGCGATGTCTTCAAAAATGCAGGCAGTGCGTTGCACTTGCATGGTATAAGAGGAGCCGGCGCTGCTCAGAAGTGTTTTCAAAATTATGTATGTTCAATATATAAAATACCATTAAAATGTTAATATTTTATAAAGGATGACATCAACACAAAAACGTTGATCTTCGGTTGGTGTTTGTAGAAGTAGAATCTTAACGACATAGGTAACTGCAAATTTCAGCCTTGTAGTCAATCCTTTCGCTGAATAAAGTGACGTTAACCGCCCACAACAAAACCGATGCAAAATTCCCGAAGTAAGTCCCGCAGTTCACACTGATCAGTTTAGCAACTTCTCAGAGTGAGCTTTGGATGATGAAAGTCGACCTAAACGGTCAAGAATAAATCGTAAATAAGTAGGTATTATAGAAAAAATTACATATGAATAGTTTCGTAAATTTTGTTGGTACTTCTCGCGTACATCGCGAATCATTATATATCTGAGATGTTTTATTGTATTATCAATTTGAAATCGCAGATCAAATTTAATCTGCAATTGCGATTGTATAGAATTATGTGAAAGCTGTACGTTTCATATACATTTTATTGTCACGCAAATTCACGCGAATATTGTCGCGCGACTTCTCTTTCCAACAGATGCTATACAACCCTTTGTGTTAGATATATTTAATCAATAAGATAATTTTAATGTTTGGGGGGTGACAGGGCCCCTTGCCCCCCCCCCCACCATGGGTGCGCCACTATGTTTGAGAGGTAAGATATTAATCGACGCAACGTATCTCTTCACTCTTCCTAATCAAATCTGATTGGCTCGCGTATCGCGAGAGAAGTTGTATGGAATATTAAAGATATCAAAATCCCTTATTTCCAAATCTTCTAGCTTTCTCGAAAGTAGCTAATTCGCTATCTATTAACTTATTCTATCTTGTGTAATTGCTGACCCCCATCTAAGAGTATGCTCTTAGCTCTTCACCTATTATTCTAGTGTCCACTGTGAGAAATGGTGGAAGTAGGCATATGAAATTCGCAGTATGCATACAGGCCATCAGCCTCTATCTAATCACCCCCCCTTATATCGGAAAATTACAACCGGTGCATTTACCCACGAATTTTCTTCTCGGTAAAAAGGGACGGGAGTTTTTTCCCTCTCTCGCAAAACTCCATCCCGATGTCCCTCTGGGCCACTATAAAAGAGGATAATATGTCTATACAAATCAGTTCCGTCCCAGTGATATTCTCCGAGCACGTGCAAGACTTCTCTGGTCTGCTACGCACTATTTGTTAACAGTTTCGGTATAATACGTACCCGCGAATAAAAACCTCTACTAGTTTTACTCCTCGCTAAACAGTCGTCACTCTTCTATGACGTCACACACACAGTAACCGCGAAACTAGTGCTCAACGTTACGATCAGCTGTTCTACTACGAACACAAAATAAATACGCGTACGATATTCTAAATTTAATCAAGACGCTTTCCTCTCAAATTAAAATAGTATTATCAAGTTTAAACTTTAACAATAATCATATAAAACTATTTTCAATTATAACTTTATGCCAAATCTAAGATTACAAATAATTAAATGAATAAATAGACATTTTACAGCTTTAACTTATAAACTGAGTTCCTCAAGTAAAAGACTATTAACTATATTTATATAAACATCTTATAAACAATTACGAGTTTTATTATAACTTTCTATAAGTTCGAACTCCGACCAAAGACAATAACTATAGGTTGTTTGTGAACCTATTACTGTGACTAATTAAGACTTTTTACAAGTCTAGATTAAATAAGTTAGTTCGTAGAATTCTTAATATAAACTATATATTTTTTATATTCTACTGTGACCTTGGCCCTAGACAAGAGGGCTGTGTCATTGACAATAAATGTCATTAAAATAAAGCGAGTTTTATACATCAGTGCCTATATTGGAGCACCATCGACGAGTGCATCTACCGTCTACTCCGATTCCTCACTAAGGTGATTTCCTCTCACGACACTTGAGCTAGTCGAACATAGGAGTTCGCCATATTTGACCCCCACACACATCAGACGCTGTCACCCCCAAGTAGGTGTGACGTCAGAGGGGCATATAATCGTTGGTGCCGATCAAAGAAGACTGTCAAGGAACGTCTCTCGACAATATGTCTGAGACGAATTCTACAGTTTTTTTGACATATTGTTCGGCGCGGAGCTGATACTCTGGAGATACTGGTAGTTTTGGGTAGCCTCCAAGGCAGATGAAGCGGAGGAAGAGCGACCAAGTAAAAGAGCTGACTGAGGGCAGCCTTCACACTGTCCTGATAGAAGCAGAGGATTGAGAGGAGCTGAATTTCTTGATCGCTCAAAAGATGATAACATGCCAAGGTGGTTACCATCCTCTGACCTCTACCATGAGGGAACGACTAAGAACTAATGGGAAACATTGAAAATATACAGATGAATTGTGCTTTTATTTAGCGATAATAACCGTTTACACGTAAAAGTGCTGACTGTCGCCAATCTCATTCTTAAATAGTAAGCGAGACGCCATGTTGTCATTTTATGCTACTTTTTGACATGTCGCCAAGATCGGTTAACTTCAAAATGAGACTGCGCAGTGTAGTTTGTTTTATTTCCTGCAGGTTTGCCAGTATCGCTCTACTGCGCAGGCGAAGATTTCAAACAAATACCAAATGTCGCGTGAAAATTCAGAAGCGAACTTTTTTGATTCATGCAAGGAATCTTGCATCTTGCACGATAATACATGTTTACATGTGCATTTTCTTTTTATGGCCGCGATAATACGTACTGTCAGCAGTAAATCAATGTACGTGTGAACGCGGTATAAAGCTAATAATTATGAATAGTAAAAAAAACTAACCTCAAAATTGCATATGGGATCGTCTCTATTCTCTTGCTTTACATAAGTGCTGGCGTCAGGATTATTTGGATGCCTAATCATTGGTGCATCAATCGAAGGTTTATCCTCTGCATTATACTGGTCTCCATCACAATATTCTCGCTTGACATCCATGTTTGCGAGGGTACATACGACATACACCTTCGTATCAACGTTTTCCAAACCATAGATACGTTCGCGCAGTGTTGCCATCTTTTTCTCACCGAAATTTATTAAATGGTCCAAGAAATTATAGTATTTCGGCAATTATTATTATAGTGCGCGTTTCCATTTTTGTTGAAAATGTACAAATGAGTTTATTTTTGTTTCTCGCACAAAAAAAGAGCTTTTGCGAAATTCCGAGGGCATTTATGGATCAATTCCGATTAAAAATTCTCAATGGCGAATTCAATAAAATCCATTTTAAAATAAAGTCAAGGGCTTTTTTATTTCTTTCGGGATAGTATTCTCTCGGCTTGCACACATTTTATATGAAACTTTCTAAATTACCTACCAACGAAAATATTCTGACAGGCCTTGTATGCCATGTAAGTAAATCTGAAATCGTTTGAAATTGTACGATTCTATATGCGCTAATGCAAGTTACTAGATGTCAAAAATCATATTTGATTCAATACTGCGGCAAATCTAGGATAATCATTAGGTACCTATATATAGAAACAGATCGATAGGTAGGTACCTACCCAAACTTTAGATAAAAATAATATCCCATTAAAAAATTCATTCCAGTGGTTGGTGTTATGGAATCGGGATCGGGATGCCACAGAAAGCACTCACTTCACTACATAAACTATTTATTTATAATGTCAATCATACAATAGGTACACCTTAAATTAAAATTCACAAATTATTATTAACGTTTAAGCAATTGAGATAGTATTAACAATTTATAAACATATTATACTATTTAATTCAATAATAATAATTACACTGGAGGAGTTGACGGTGTGATGGATTAATTGGAACTGATATTAGAACTGATTGACATGAGAAATATGGCGATAAATAGGAGTTTAGAAAGTATATTTATTAAGGTAACTTTTGTACTTGTTTTGATATTAGAGAAATGGAACTTTTATAATATTTGTTATATAATGTTATTTAAGTTAAACATGAATAGTTTGTCTTTCGATTGATAATAGGATATAATGGACAACATTGGCTAGACGAGCAAAAAATAGAAAAGATAATTATGTTAGGGGTGTAAACATAAATTGATTCATCAGGGCTTCTCAATGTGTAAGATGTAAAATATTAAGTATAAGAGTAGGTAGGTACATAACATTGGAAACAAAGTGTATTAATTAACATAAAAGGTTTAACAAGACTTTAATTTTTTGACGGGTTCGCGTTGTCTATTTAACTTTCGTTGTGCAAGCAAGCTGAGCAATGACACGTGTACATTTTTTAATTATATTTGAATTATATGTTGGTACATGGTTAGGTACCTATTTAATTTATCAAAATATTTTTGCCATTCACTCGCGAGTTTTGAAAGTTGTCAGGTGTAGTATTTTTTAATGTAGGTACCGTCGATTGGGGTGAATAGAGACTGTGGGGTGAAAAGAGACAAAAACATGGTATGAATTTCAACACAACTTTAATAAGTATCCTACGTATTTATCATGAGTATGTGAATATTTTTTGACTGCTGGTAATCTCATATTTTGGATGACAACACCAAAGCAACTCTATAATCTGTCAAAATTTAAACAACTGCGTTAGACTTCGGTGTCCGTGAATCGTTACTTTTCGACTGCTCAAAAACTTTGATATTATTCCAGAAAACATAAGTATAACTGTGTTAACATAATAATTTACATTTACTGCAAGTGTTTTTTATACTATAAACACAAGTTTGTATAGTATTTCATCGAATTTAGGCATTATTGGGCTCTTTTTACAGAGCTTGAAATTTTCACATATTTTGGGGTGAATAGAGACGAGAAGGGGGTGAATAGAGACGCCATTAGGGGTGAATAGAGACGCAATACGGGGTGAATAAGGACAGCCTGTGGGTGAATAGAGACAGCGATAATACAGAAAACTAAAATTTAAATAGTTTGAAAAGTGACTATGTTTGGTATAATATTTCTTCTTTTTCTTTTTTTAGAAAGATCACTGTACAATATAAACATGCCAAGTGTTTTAAACCAGATCCCCGAAGCACCAAAAGACACCTCAAACACAACCCATAGGTTTTGAAGAATGCTGTACAAGCTATTATATTGGGAAAACTTCCAATAATACTAATTAATGTTAATAACTAAATAATAATGATTTTATTCATTGATAAAAATCTTTTTAAATAACGCACATGTAAAATTAATAATTTCATTTAATACCTAAACTCCATAGATTTGAGCATTTTTAATTTTCAGTTACCTACTCATCTACCTAATAAACTCATAATATTAATTTTATGTAACTAGATATCTACCTATATTATAATATTTTCATAATTGATTGATAATTATCTTTCAAAAAGAAACCTAGTGCAATAATTGTAAAATAAATATTTTGATTTTATAAATTACATAAATGTATGTAAAGTTAGTATAAGGAAACCAAATGCTTATATTTATATATTGATAAATATTATGTTTTATAAAATTGCACTTGTTACATTATAATTCGATTTAATAATCTCAAATTTATTTGTAACTAACATAAACCGTATTACATTTACCATGCCATAGAAGTATTGTGCACTCAGATTTGTTAAAATATTTGACATAGGAGGTTTTTCTTTACATTACATTTTATGAGAAAAGTAAATAAGTTTTATTTAAAAAATAATGAAACAGTTTGCGTGACATACGAGTTAAATATTTAATGGCTGCATAATTAATTAATTAATAACAAATAATGAATATTTAACTAATGTACATGTTTATAAATAACCAATGGAATCAAACCCAACATAGTTATGTATGAAGATTTTTTTAAATTGTAACATAATATACATTATATAATTATTTAAATTATAAATGTCGTAAATAGTCTCTTGGAATCACACATTTTAGTTTCTGCAGGTGTTTCAACTTGTTGGCCGATATTTCTTCTTGATCCGTGCAATCTTGGATAAACAATTGGAACTGTTATGATCTTCGGTCGTCTCGGTATCTCTTTAAGATCATGACTAAAATTAATTCTGTACTAGATTTTTCCATTTGGAAGGTAAGCCAAGTGACATACGTCGTTAACAATATTGGATCCCCTATTTTGCTTCTGGATCTTACTAACGTGTACCGAAGTCACTAGTACATTATAGTTAAGTAAAACATCACGAGTTGCATAGTCCGCTCTATAAGGAAATGACATATTTATGGCTTTTCATGTAGCCACTGCATAATCAGATGGCAGATGAATTTCTTTGTTTTTCAATTTTCTTTCGATTGCAGCATGTAAAGAATCTTTCTCCATTTACTTGTGCCCAACTCCAAATATTTTTGAGAAAGTGCCTACCTAATCTCGAATTGATATTTTACTGCCAATTCGAGGAGTGCATTAAATTTTCAAGAATATTGTCCTTATTTTGACACACGCATCCATTGCTCAATATTTTAATAGACCGGTTTCTAATTTTGTATGAGGTTTGTGAGGTGATTAATCAAGAGATGTTAATGTCGGAGCTTGTACGTCTTCTTATAAGTGAACATCATCAAATGTAAACTATGACAATGCCTTATTTGATGTTTCATTACATCTATCTTTGTAAACTCGACAAAGGCCCATTTTCTTACGAAACACCGGTTCAAGAAAAAGTCTTAATGGATCTCTATGGCATTAATGTGACTTCATTCGTGGTAGTGAATCGATAAATTCTTCAGCATATTTTTTCGAAGTATGAACATTTCGCCCATTGTCCTTGCAATGCTGGTTTTGATTTCTAGCACTCTAATCTCATATGGCGAAAGTATTACAGAACATTTATCGGCAAACTTATTTTCTTTCCTCGTTCATTTTTAAATGGTAATGATAGATATACTCCCTTCTACCTACCTCCAGAGTTCTTATATAGCTTCTGATTGGGGTCTATACAATCTTAGTAAAGAAACGTATGATTTTCTCTGTGGCCATTACATATTCAACCAAAAGTGGCTGAAGTGCCCGGGTTTCTTGATATATCTGTGAGAAAAACCGCTTTCCAGATGAGACACATGCTTGTGAGATGCAACGTGGACCAAGCTTTCGTTTGTTTTTATTTTTACATAATGTTTTTTACTGATATTGTCTTTTAACTCGGCCCTGGTATTCCTGTTCTTTCATTCTATTATTTGCAGATATATTTCGTTTCCATGCACTTTGCTTTTGTTTCTTTTTACATCATTGATATACCTTTCTATTATCTCAGTCGCTAGAATATTTCCATTATCTTGAACAGAATCTAAAAGTATAGGTTTATACATACCGACAATTCTTGATTTTTATTTAGTTTCAATCAAAGAGATTGGACTCCTCCGACAGTCTTCAATCTCTTTGGTTTCAATGCTAATTGCATGATCTTTCTACTTCTGGAAATCCTCAACGGAAAAGTCAAAATCGTAAAATTTTACATATAAGGTTTGTGATCTGCAACATCGACATGGGTTATAT
The DNA here is from genome assembly GCF_057557595.1 of Rhyacophila brunnea. NCBI lineage: Eukaryota > Metazoa > Arthropoda > Insecta > Trichoptera > Rhyacophilidae > Rhyacophila > Rhyacophila brunnea. Next base: position 29,193,632 of record NW_028232785.1, on the reverse strand, counting down.
TGCGTCGTCTTTTTCTTTCGGGGACATGCTTGTTGAGTGACAACAAGGATTTCAAGAATAACGGCGTATTTTATTAGACAAGAATACATTGATTACAGCAAGTTACAGCGTATATGTATATTTAACAAGAATATTTATAAAAAATAATAAATTTAAATTGGCGGAGACGTCGACGCCTGACGCGGCCGACGTCTCGCTCGAGAGTACGAAAACCGAATGACTCAACATTTTGGGACACAGGTCAGCTCCAGGCAAGATAAAAATAATACCTACTACAAATTCCTTCACTGAAAAATGACAAAAAGGTACGCTTCGCAACATACCCTAAGCTTGTAGGTGGTTAGGTACCTGGGTTTCGAAGCCGAAGTAGACCCTTCGCTGCGCGTCTGTTAGCATTATTAAAAATTATTACTTACTAGGTACCTAGTAGGTATAATTTTAAAATATTTCTTTGCTAAGTACATCGTCGGCGTTTTGGAAGATGCGTGCGTATTTTTTTGAATTTTCGGCGGCTGGGGAATAATTATTGCTGGGCAAATTCGATGAGACATATTTTTACAATATAATATGAAACAGTTTCGAGTGAAACTAGACTAATTGATACGATTAGGTATATTGTATGGCTTGAGATGAATGAATTATTTATATTTAATTATTATGCATTGACTTTACTTTAACAATGCTGCTATGGCAATTATTATGCAAATGAATTTAATATAAATGCTTTTATGATATATATTAAGTATGAATTTAATAAAGCTTTAGAGTTTAGGAGAATGAGTGTAATGCTAGGGTTTACTTGGCTTGTTTCTAGAATTATTGTAGGTATAAAAAAATGCAGGATTTTATATACATTAAGGGCTAGAATGATTCTATTAAATTTTGTTGAAGTTGCAAAAGGGTGACTATAATTTGTCGTACATCTAAGCTTACAAGCTAGAAATGTCTCTTTCGCAGTTGATCGGCTCATGTCTGCATGAATCCGCCCAATGATTATTCAGGCCTCGTCATGGCCTTGGATCTTCTGAGGATGCCAAGCTTTAGGCGGTATCAGTAGGTATTGAAGTCATGAAATGATGATAAAAAATGGAGCGGTATTTTGTCTAGGGATGTCACTGAAATCGGCACTCTTTTTGGACTCTGTACAATAATAACAACTGTCTGTTTTCTGTCGGTTTGTTCAAATCTGTCTGTTTAAATCCAGAGCATAGACCAAATAGGTTGAGCAAGTGGTTTACATCCATTTCTCGTAAAAAGTAATGTTATGATACCTGTTTGTGGGGCGGACAAGATCAACAAAGGATTGTGGAGCCAATAAATTTCAATAATATGATAATCAAATTTTAATAACAGTGTTATGTGATTATGATAATTTAAAAAAAATCGATTATAATAAAAGAATAATATTATAAAGTGAAACTTATTTTATTATCCAAACCCCATAATATAACAGGGCTGCCAACTACATTTACATTTTTTTTCAATATTGAATATAGGTATATAAAAACATTAGAAACAAACCCGTTGCTATAATACCTCATGAGTTCCGTCACCACCCGGCTGACCGACGACCAATGGACGACCCTCCCTTCCCCACAGCGATGCTACAAAAGAGATCTACGCGCAGCTTGTTTCACATGTCGCGATTCGTAGGTATGGACCTAGCTATGTCGGACGACCTTGTTCTTGCACTATATCCCAACACTGGGTAATCAATGACAGGATGAAGTACGAATAAAACAACAATAAACAGAAAGTATAGGTACCAAATTATATTATATCATATTATGAGCACATCAAAAACAATAATATATTTAGGTAAAGCATAAAACTAAAATAATCGTAATTTACGTGTCAGCATATTTTTTGTGGGTTTTTATGAAAATATGCATGCTTGAACCGATAAATTCGTGTAGGGTAAGCCGCCCAGTGAATGCACACTTAAGGACTTTGGATAATTGTAAAATTTCTAAAAAAGCATAGATATTCTTATACTTAGTTCTTTTAAAAAATATTGTACTCATCTATAACTTATGAAGATTTAAATTAATTTAATAGATATAATATGCAAACCATATCTGTTTAATAAAAAAATAATATATAAATTAACAAAGAAAAGCCCAGTAATTGAACACGGAATCTAAAGTATGAACCTGAGAAAAACCAGTAAATAAACTAAGCATATCAAACATATTATTAAGCATTTATTATTTTACAACTATAACCATAAATGTCAGTACAATTAATTGTGTATAGCTAAGTTATTACTAATTTTATGACATTGAAGATAATTTTTCTGAAAAAATACGAAAATTTCGAAATTTGGTTAATCATTAAAGATGCTCATTTATCTGCGCCCATCACAAAAACTGTTATTGTACTGTTAATATTCCTTTTTGAGAAGTAATCATAGATAAAATAGTTAAGGTCTACTTTTTAACCATAATACATTATTAAATTCCTTGGTCCATTCATTAGATTAAAAATGCTGGTTATTGAATTGGTACCGTAGTGTTCAAAAAAGTGTTCAAATACTAGCTATAAGCTTTTGAATACATTTACATACATAAATATCGACATTACAGCTATATATTATAATCATTAAGGGTATAATAATAAATAAATATATTATCACTAATCTAAAGAATAAACACACCGTTTATTAATTGAATTAACCTTCATTAGAAAGACCACTTAATGAACACTGATATTTAACCCTACGGCACAAAAAACATACGAATAAAACGATAAACGATCTCTCCTTTATTATCTTCAGTTACTTCAGCAAAATCAATAATTCGGTAATGCAGGGAAGAGGGTAACAAAGTCACAATTAAAATTTCGGACCACGCACACTCTTTAGTACAGCTAGGAACAAAACTTCATGAACAAAAAAGTCGGCCGAATATCAGCCCACCTCCTTGGCAACTGAGGCAGGAGGGGGTTTCTGAAGTTGTTTTCATATGAATAAAAGTGTTGCAAACGTATAAAAAAATCCCTACTCCAGAACACCCAATCACCGTATCACCCAATTCTTATGATTTTAAAATAATAGAGTTTTGTTCATTCACTGGGCGGCTTACCCTACCAAGTCGCAATGGCCGACCGGTTCAACTGAGGGTCGGACCGACTTGAGAAGCTCTTCCCTTTCAACCGACATAATATGGGGACACTCCCAGAGGATGTGATCGGCATCCTGCAATTCGCCACATAAGCAAGTCGGAGATTCTATTAGGCCAAACTGACTTGGAAGCAAAACCACTGTGTCCGGTTAAGAACTGAAAAGTCAATCTGGCTATCTCCATGCGCCACTTTATATTAGGAAAAATCAAATGCGTTTGTCTGCCGTTGGAAGAAGTGGTCCATTTCCCCTGCCACGCACGCAGCGCCGTGTTATAAGCCAGGTCGCGTACAATAACCGTTCGAGCGCATCGGCTCATGGATCCAAGACGTTATGGCAGCGATATGAAGATACCGCCAACCTCCGCCCCCCGATCGCCGAGCAAGGCGGTCGTGGCACCACGGATTTGAATGTGCAGGTCTAGCAGAAGCACTCTAGCACGGACAGGCAACGCGTCGGTAGAAGTCGTCTTATAAGCCTTAGCGAGGGCAAGTAATGCTGAGCGTTGACCGGTGAGAAGAGTTTTCTATGATAACATGTACTGGCGGCATATCCAGTGATTCATTCCTTTTCGGTAGTATAGTGGTAAGTATTTCTGCCTGTCAGTATGATACAGTCGTGATATGGATATGGATATAAAGTGCATTTAAACTGTTTTTCACCAGTACATTTTCACAGTTTCGAGCATCGATATGAACATACATTACATTTTTATAAGCTTTTTTTTTACCAGAATGTGTCATTTCACGTACTATAAAATAATAAAGATGCGAGCAACTATAGAAGAATACATGACATTTACAGTTGTGAATCATTTTGAAGCTTTTTCAAGCATTTGCGCATCAAAAAACTGCATTACAAATCAGAATACGTGAGAAATGTACTCATCTTCCCAAATAACTACATAAGCATATATTGAAGTTAAAAGGTCTTCACCAGTATACGTCTTCATTGTATGTGTTTTAAGAGTACTACTTTACAAACATCTATATGAGCATACGGTAAATTAATAAGATTATTTACCAGTACATGTCACTTCATGTCTTTTAAGATGACAAATTTGCGAGCATCTATATGAGCATAACTTGCATTTATGAGGTTTTACACCTGTGTGTGTCATTTCATGGTTTTTAAGATTACTAAGTTGCGAGCATCTATATGAGCATAACTTGCATTTATGAGGTTTTTCACCTGTGTGTGTCATTTCATGGTTTTTAAGATTACTAAGTTGCGAGCATCTATATGAGCATAACTTGCATTTATGAGGTTTTACACCTGTGTGTGTCATTTCATGGTTTTTAAGATTACTAAGTTGCGAGCATCTATATGAGCATAACTTGCATTTATGAGGTTTTTCACCTGTGTGTGTCATTTCATGGTTTTTAAGATGACTAAGTTGCGAGCATCTATATGAGCATAACTTGCATTTATGAGGTTTTTCACCCGTGTGTGTCATTTCATGGTTTTTAAGATGACTAAGTTGCGAGCATATAAATGGGCATACCTTGCATTTATGAGGTTTTTTACCTGTGTGTGTCATTTCATGTCTTTTAAGATTACCAAGTGTCGAGCATCTATATGGACATACCTTGCATTTATGACGTTTTTCACCTGTGTGTCTCATTTCATGGTTTTTAAGATAACTAAGTTGCGAGCATCTATATGGGCATACCTTGCATTTATGAAGTTTTTCACCTGTGTGTCTCGTTTCATGATTTTTAAGATGACTAAGTTGCGAGCACCTATATGTGCATACTTTGCATTTGTGAGGTTTGTCACCTGTGTGTATCATTTCATGTCTTTTAAGACAACTAAGTCGCGAGCATCTATATGGGCATACCTTGCATTTATGAGGTTTTTCACCTGTGTGTGTCATTTCATGTGCTTTGAGATGATTTAGTTGCGAGAATATATTTTCTTGATATTGATCAGCATTTAGGTTCGTGTGAATTATTTTGTGACTTTTTAGAGCACTTTCGCATCCAAAAACTGCGTTACAAAAGCTGCAAATCAAATTACGTGAGAAGTGTACTACTTTTCTCAGAATAAGTCGAAGTTCCTTCTGAGTTTCTCGTGCTGAGATTTCTCTCTTGATGTTTTGTTCATCTATCGTCACTTCTGAATACTGTATCATTCTATCTTGGATTCCATCAGGCGAGGATTGTTGACACCTGTCTATATCGTGATGCTTTTTGAAAAAGCCTTTAGTAGAAACCTAGAAAAAACAAAAATAATCGTCAATATTATTCTAAATTAGGTTTTTAACTGTTTTATTTGAGTTATTTTTTTCGACGCTTATGCCTTTCAGCATCTTCAGACATTATGAGTGTATTGAGAATGAAAATTACGTTAAGAAATGGTAATAGTACCAACATAGATATTATATATAGAGCATCGGCGCATTGAAGCAACTAAATGAAGGAGCTTACTGAAGGCAGCATTCACTCTGCCCTGAGATAAGCAGATAACCGTGAGGAGTGGAGAGTTTTAGATGCTCAAAAGATTACTGCACTTCAGGCTCGTCACGATCTGCAGTCATGAGGGAACGACCAATAAGAATCTATTATATGGTGCCAGCGCATCGTGCACCGTTATTCGATATTCCCCGCTAACTCCTTTTACATGTAGCCGCAATACTACCCGATATTCATACAGTCCACTTGCTCGTTTTTAAATATTGTGACCGTTCACTTTGGTAACAGTTTAAAGTTGGAGGGATGTATGATATAATGCTTACTTTGAATTAAACATAATCAAGAAATGAGCTTGCTGAAGGCAGCTTCACTCTGCCTCTGCCCTGTGATAATCGGATGACCGTGAGGGGTGGAGAGTTTTAGATGCTCAAAATATGATTGCATTTCAGGGTGGTCAGCTATAAGGGAACGTCCAAGAAAGGAAACTGGAATCTACGGAACCACTGTAATTTAGATATGGTTATATGTACATTTATTTAAGTATTCTGATCTCTTTCGTTTATATTATATAAAAAATCCACCTACATGTAACATCGTAAAGCAAATGCACAAAACAGAGAACGACACAATTGTGGTGCAACTCTTGGTAATATGTGTAAATGTATTACAGTTTTAAATGCCAAATTTTAGATTAATGTGAATGAGATAGTTTCACTTTACTCTGTTTATTTCTAATATTTCTTGATAAAATAATTGAAGACATGAGAATGAAAGCTATACAAAGACCAAATAATGAATTTTACAGGAGTGCCTATAAACTGATATTCAATTTAGTTTCAACACTTTTAATAAAAAAACCAATAAAGACATTATTTGAAAATTATAAAAGAATGTGATTGGGTCATCGATATATTTAATATGAATACTGATCACTTGTGGCCCAACACTATGGAATAAAGCTTTAGACAGTCTATTAACAATACTCTTATCCCCAATACACACATACAAGCCTTTGCTGGCGATGTATTAATATTGATAGCAGCAAAGGATATCGACAAACTGGAATTAAAAATCAATAGCGTGCTTCAAAAAGTAAACTCTTGGGGTGAAAACGCAAAACTAACATTTTCAGATATAAAGACAAATGTAATATTTATCAACAAAAGAAAAATACAGACACCAGAAATCCAGTGGAAAGGAAAACCAAAAGAGTTGGATGATTCCTTTAAAATTCATGGCATAATACTAGACAGCACATCAATTGGGCGAAACACATTGACTACATAATATGTAAGAAAGGAGCTCAAATTGGAAAATTCTTTTTAAAAACAGCAAGAGCCACTTGGGGGGCATCTCCTGAAGTTTTGAAAATTATATATCATGGAGATGTGGAGCTAACCTATCCAATCCAAAAAAGACTGAATTCCGCGCAAAGGCCTTTCGCAATATCAATTTGCAAGGGATATCACACCATATCACTAACGTCAGCACAAGTCCTGGCAGGCAAAGTGCCGATAGATATAAAAATACAAGAACTTATAGGAATATTGTAACGATATTTATTCTCGTACCCTAGAATAAAATACGTTATGAACATTATGGCAACATTTTGCCTCAGAAATTTATCGTCGTTAACATGCCAGACGGCAAGGCATGCATCTTTAAGTTGGCTTTTCTGTGCCGTGACGTTAGAATGCGTCCGTGGATCGGGACAGTCAACATCCGGAGGGGAACGAGTGAAGTCCAGTTTTGAACGAGGCATGCGTGCCGGTCTCGGGCACCGGCCGCACAAGATGGAAGTCGATTCTCAACCGGTATTTATCGTATCACCTTGTTTACAATTAGATTCTTGTTTTTAATCTTTAATAACTCCCCACAGAAACTCTAGTTCTCGTTGTATTAGGTATGGCATTTGTTTGAATCTCAATTGGAACCCTTTATTAATATACTTTGGCAGTTGTGCCACGTGATAATATTGCTTCTTCTTGTTTTTTAATAAATCTTAAGTGTCCAGTCTCGGAACCTATTAAACCAATCTTATTATTTTAATTCTTTGCCTTGATTTGTCCCCCGTGTATGGTACGCGCAGTTGGAGGAATCTGAGCATCGATGGCGCCCTATCATTCTTCATTATAATTACCGAACATTCTTAAAGGGAGCACTGGAAGCTTGAAAACATTATGAACATATGCAACGGTCTCCACGACCAAGTAAATAAGTAGGTTTGCTTCTTACAGGGAGTTGGGGTCATAGGCTTTACCGCTGCATTTGTTTCTGAGCTAGTCGGATGTTTTCACATTATAGGTACACACATACATGCATTATTTATCTATGTTACAATATACCAAGTTAAAACAAGCCACATACTTCCTCGACACTTACCTACAGATAGAACATACGAAAACATAATACATCACACACAACTTCCACACCCTGGTATCAGACATCTAGAAAATATAGAACACATAGGAACAGTTGACGAAGACACTAAAACAAAATACCATATCACAGGATTGGAGATCTACTACACAGAAGGCAGTCTAATCGATGACAAAGTAGGGGCAGCTTTTGTAGCCTACTAAAATGGAACATTAATAACCCCCCGAAAATTTAAGCTCGAAAGCTACTGCACTGTTTACTAAGCAGAAATATTTGCTATCAAAGAATCTCTCGAGTATTCGAACATATTCTCAGATAGCCAATTCGGTCTGGTACCTCTCCAAAATCCATCATCTACACACCCACTTGTAAGAGACATTTTAACACTATCAATATAGCTTCGAATGATAGAAACAAACCCTAGATTCTTCTGGATAAGAAGTCACACAGGGATAGCCGGAAACGAGGAAGCTGATAAATACGCTAAAAAGCCACAACAGATAATAGACCTTTAACCTACACACATTTCCCTCTAAGTTACGCAAAACAAAAACTAAACGAAAACACAACATCCGCGACAGGATCAATAACGCAGAAATTTATTCCAAACATAAACTCTGCCATCACTCTTGGCAGGAACTTAAAAATATCACACAGATTCTAACAGGCTACGGAGCGGTGCGAGCTCGCTCATTAAAAAGATTCAAATTGAGAGATGATGACTGTTGTCCATGTGACGACAACACATCTCAGACTGTGTGACATGTCATCAACGACTGCCCTATACTAAAAAAAGAGCGATGGACTCTCAGGACTCGGCGTAGACAGCATAATCATGAAATTGACTTCCAAAAGCCTCACGAAGTACTAAGCAATAGAACACTACACAAAATATTTAATCCTGGCCAAAAAGAAAATTAAAGATATAAATGGAGGAACCTAATTAACCCCACGGCAATGCAACTAACCCACCCAACCACCTTATACGAAGAAGCAAGGGCGGTTATTAATATTAAAAAAAAGAAAATGTCCACTATTCATAACGGATCTTAACTGCCTACCTCCACACTTCGCCACTGATATAATCATAGCCGATACGATTGGCTAGGAATAGTACGGAGATTTATTGAAATTTTAAGCGTCAACCTTCGATAAAAATCGGCGATAGATAGAGAAGAGAAATGATACAATATATAAAATTGAATGTACCCCATGTCCTGGTGTGTAATCTGAATGCGAACATCCGGGTTGAGGATCTTCATCAGAAAATGGTGGCATTTTATCTTCAGAGAATTCGCGCTTTATGTCAGTCTCAGCTTTGATACCAGTGACACCCGTCGCAGCAAACTGAAATAAACAACGTTTCATATAACATGTTGTCAATATTTACATTTAACAAATTAAAGTTTTATTATCTAGGTGGAAGTAGGCTGTTCAAATCCAACATAAATAGTGCACATTAAACATTATGAGGCATATTTATATACAGGGCTCGAAATGGACCGGAGCGCCGTTCCGGGTCATAAAATCGGCAGCATTGTCGCGGCGTCTCGCAGAAAAAGTAATTTTACCGTTTGAGCTAGAATGGCCATTTAACAAAAAATCAAACACAAAATTAGATAACTGTGTTAATATTTTCAGAAAATTAACGAGCGCTCCGCTCGAGTGCTGCTTATATTTTGTTTTCATTAAATTACTTTTCAAAATTCCATGAAACCCTCCCTAAACTAAACCATAATATCGCAGTTAATAATAAGCGCTTTCCAAATTGGGTTACTATTGCCCATCGGCTTTTGTATTTTAAATCAAAGTAGGCATTAAAAAAGATTTCTTCCGTTTGTTATATATTTTGTCAGAAGTGTTTTCAAAATCAATGTTTTGAATAATATGTTCAATATATAAAATTAAATACATAATAATTACTTACAAGATAAAAAGAAATTTTTATATACCACGGTTTTAAATTTTCTGTAGAATCATATAAACTTGACAATTCAATGTATTAATAAATACTTTTTTTTGTACTTGATAGATAATATAAGTACTGAATAAATATAGAATACTGAAATGTCATTTTGACATTTCCTATTGATTTTCATAGTAACGCATGTATATATTAATAATTTAGTTGCTAGGACCCTCTTCGCATACAATAAAAGTGTATTACTTTTAACGATTTTTTTCCGAAATAACTTTCCATACAAAACAGAATTAACTGAAAATTAATTCAATTCTGCTTAAAGATGGCTGTATTAAAATAATGCATTGTAATCGTGTTCTGATACATTATAAAAGTTTCAAATGTCTAGCTAATCGGAAAGTTAGTGAAAAATGGATTGCAAGATTTGTATTGATGCGATGTTGTCATTTTATGCTACTTTTTGACATGTCGTCAAAATCGGTTAACCTCAAAATGAGACTCAGCGGTGTATTTGTTTTTTTTCAGCAGGTTTGCCACTGTCGCTCTACTGCTTAGGCGAAGATATGAAACAAATCTCAACTGTCGCGTGAAAATTCAGAAGCGAACTTAATTCATGCAAGGAATCTTGCATCTTGCACGATAGTACATGTTTACATGAGCATTTTCTATTTATGGCCGCGATAATAGGTACTGTCAGCAGTAAATCAATGTACCTACGTGTAAACGCTGTATAAAGCTAATTGTTATTAATAGTAAAAAAACTAACCTCGAAATTGCAAATAGGATCGTCTCTATTCTCTTGCTTTACATAAGTGCTGGCGTCAGGATTATATGGATGCTTAATCATTGCTGCATCAATCCAAGGTTTATCCTCTGCATTATACTGGTCTCCATCACAATATTCTCGCTTTACATCCATGTTTGCGAGAGTACATCGACATACACTTTCGTACCAACGTTTTCCAAGCAATAGATACTTTCGCGCAGTGTTGCCATCTTTTTCTCACCGAAATTTATTTAGCCCATCCAAGAAATTATAGTATTTCGGCAATTATTATTATAGTGCGCGTTTCCATCTTTGTTGAAAATGTACAAATGAGTTTATTTTTGTTTCTCGCACAAAAAAGAGCTTTTGCGAAATTCCGAGGGCATTTATGGTTCACTTCCGACAAAAATTGCTCAATGGCGAATTCAATAAAATCCATTTTAAAATAAAGTCAAGGGCTTTTTTTTCTTTCGGGATAGTATTCTCTCGGCTTGCACACATTTTCTATAAAACTTTCTAAATTACCTACCAACGAAAATATTCTGACAGACCTTGTATGTTATGTAAGTAAATCTGAAATCTTTTGAAATTGTACGATTCTATATGCGTGTCTACTAGGTGTCAAAAATCATATTTGATTCAATACTGCGGCAAATCTAGGATAATCATTAGGTACCTATATATAGAAACAGGTCGATAGGTAGGTACCTACCCAAACTTTAGATGAAAATAATATCCCATTAAAAAATTCATTCCAGTGGTTAGAAACAAACTTAACATAGGTAAAAGGTTTAACAAGACTTTAATTTTTGACGGGTTCGCGTCGTCTAGTTAACTTCCGTTGTGCAAGCAAGCTGAGCAATGACACGTGTACATTTTTTAATAATAGGTTGGTACATGGTTAGGTACCTATTTAATTTATCTAAATATTTTTGTCATTCGCTCGCGAGTTTTGAAAGTTGTCAGGTGTAGTATTTTTTAATGTAGGTACCAGATGTATCTGAAACTGTGGTCTAGCAATACCTATTGACCATTGAAGTAGAGATTGCATTTCAATAATTGATTTAGTGGTATATATTATTTTGTTAGTTATGTATACAACACCTTTTATCAGATAGGTACCTAGTGTCATCTCCGAAAGAATGAGGGAGGGTCTGACGTAGGATCTGGTACCCCTCCCGGACCTTTGATAGTGTGGCACATCCATGTTGCAGATCACAAACCTTCCAAGTCAAAAAATACGATTTTACAGGAGAAGGTTAAAACTGATTTCTTTGATAATGTAAGTCTTTTATTTAAAAAAAATATATAAAGTCTAATGTTTTTGTATTTTTAATAGATTTTATAACTTTATTTGTAACTAACATAAACCGTATTACATTTACCATGCCATAGAAGTATTGTGCACTCAGATTTGTTAAAATATTTGACATAGGAGGTTTTTCTTTAGATTACATTTTATGAGAAAAGTAAATAAGTTTTATTTAAAAAATAATGAAACAGTTTGCGTGACATACGAGTTAAATATTTAATGGCTGCATAGTTAATTAATTAATACAAATAATGAATATTTAACTAATGTACATGTTTATAAATAACCAATGGAATCAAACCCCAACATAGTTATGTATGAAGATTTTTTTAAATTGTAACATAATATACATTATATAATTATTTAAATTATAAATGTCGTAAATAGTCTCTTGGAATCACACATTTTAGTTTCTGCAGGTGTTTCAACTTGTTGGCCGATATTTCTTCTTGATCCGTGCAATCTTGGATAAACAATTGGAACTGTTATGATCTTCGGTCGTCTCGGTATCTCTTTAAGATCATGACTAAAATTAATTCTGTACTAGATATTTCCATTTGGAAGGTAAGCCAAGTGACACACATCGTTAACAATTGGATCCCCTATTTTGTTTCTGGATCTTACTAACGTGTACCGAAGTCACTAGTACAAAACATCATGAGTTGCATAGTCCGCTCGATAAGTAAATGACATATTTATGGCTTTTCATGTAGCCACTGCATAATCAGATTGCAGATGAATTTCCCTGTTTTTCAATTTTCTTTCGATTGCAGCATGTACAGAATCTTTCTCCATTTACTTGTGCCCAACTCCAAATATTTTTGAGAAAGTGCCTACCTAATCTCGAATTGATATTTTACTGCCAATTCGAGGAGTGCATTAAATTTTCAAGAATATTTTTCTTATTTTGACACACGCACCCATTGCTCAATATTTTAATAGACCGGTTTCTAATTTTGTATGAGGTTTGTGAGGTGATTAATCAAGAGATGTAAATGTCGGAGCTTGTAAGTCTTCTTATAAGTGAACTTCATCAAATGTAAACTATGACAATGCCTTATTTGATGTTTCATTACGTCTATCTTTGTAAACTCGACAAAGGCACATTTTCATACGAAACACCGGTTCAAGAAAAAGTCTTAATGGATCTTTATGGCATTAATGTGACTCCATTTGTGGTAGTGAATCGATAAATTCTTCAGCATATTTTTTCCAAGTATGAACATCTCGCTCATTGTCCTTGCAATGCTGGTTTTGATTTCTAGCACTCTAATCTCATATGGCGAAAGTATTACCTACAGAACATTTATCGGCAAACTTATTTTCTTTCCTCGTTCATCTTTAAATGGTAATGATAGATATACTCCCTTCTACCTACCTCCAGAGTTCTTATATAGCTTCTGATTGGGGTCTATACAATCTATTAGTAAAGAAACGTATGATTTTCTCGTTGGCCATTACATATTCAACCAAAAGTGGCTGAAGTGCCCGGGTTTCTTGATATATCTGTGAGAAAAACCGCTTTCCAGATGAGACACATGCTTGTGAGATGCAACGTGGACCAAGCTTTCGTTTGTTTTTATTTTTACATAATGTTTTTTACTGATATTGTCTTTTAACTCGGCCATGGTATTCCTGTTCTTTCATTCTATTATTTGCAGATATATTTCGTTTCCATGCACTTTGCTTTTGTTTCTTTTTACATCATTGATATACCTTTCTATTATCTCAGTCGCTAGAATATTTCCATTATCTTGAACAGAATCTAAAAGTATAGGTTTATACATACCGACAATTCTTGATTTTTATTTAGTTTCAATCAAAGAGATTGGACTCCTCCGACAGTCTTCAATCTCTTTGGTTTCAATGTTAATTGCATGATCTTTCTACTTCTGGAACTCATAATTTGGGTTAAAGTTATCAAAAACGTAGACCTAAAACCCTTTTACCTCTAATAAAATAGGTACTTTTTGTATACAGTTTTGCTTGTAAAACTTCACTGATAGCTTCATACAATGAACTGATATAGAAACAATGTGCAGCAACCTCACATCGCTGCGTTAAAATGTATTCACAAAACTCCTAACTCACGTCGCGAGGGAGGTTTGTGCAACATAATACGATGAATATGACATAGGAGTTTTAATTAAAATATCAATTAACTGGGCTATATTTCTCTTTGACATAGGAGCTTTACCAATCCGTTAAATTGTTGTCGATTTTTTGATACCATAAAGTCAAAATCGTAAAATTTGACATAGAAGGTTTGTGATCTGCAACATCGACATGGGTTATATTGCGTCTTCTTTTTCTTTCGGGGACATGCTTGTTGAGTGACAACAAGGATTTCAAGAATAACGGCGTATTTTATTAGACAAGAATACATTGATTATAGCAAGTTACAGCGTATATGTACATTTAACAAGAATATTTATAAATAACATACGAATAAAACGATATCTCACCTTTATAATCTTCAGTTACTTCAGCAAAGTCAATAATTAGGTAATGCAGGGAAGAGGGTAGAAAAGTCACAATTAAAATTTCGGACCACGCACACTCTTTAGTACAGCTAGGAACAAAACTTCATGAACAAAAAAGTCGGCCGAATATCAGCCCACCTCCTTGGCTACTGAGGCAGGAGGGGGTTTCTGAAGTTGTTTTCATATGAATATAAGTATTGCCAACGTATAAAAAAATCCCACTCCAGATCACCCAATCACCGTATCACCCAATTCTTATGATTTTAAAATAATAGAGTTTTGTTCATTCACTGGGCGGCTTACCCTACCAATTCGCAATGGCCGAACGGTTCAACTGAGGGTCGGACCGACTTGAGAAGCTCTTCCCTTTCAACCGACATAATATGGGGACACTCCCAGAGGATGTGATCGGCATCCTGTAATTCGCCACATGAGCAAGTCGGAGATTCTATTAGGCCAAACTGACTTGGAAGCAAAACCACTGTGTCCGGTTAAGAATTGAGAAGTCAATCTGGCTATCTCCATGCGCCACTTTATATTAGGAAAAAACAAATGCGTTTGTCTGCCGTTGGAAGAAGTGGTCCATTTCCCCTGCCACGCACGCAGCGCCGTGTTATAAGCCATGTCGCGTACAATAACCGTTCGAGCGCACCGGCTCATGGATCCAAGACGTTATGGCAGCGATATGAAGATACCGCCAACCTCCGCCCCCCAATCGCCGAGCAAGGCAGTCGTGGCACCACGGATTTGAATGTGCAGGTCTAGCAGAAGCACTTTAGCACGGACAGGCAACGCGTCGGTAGAAGTCGTCTTATAAGCCTTAGTGAGGGCAAGTAATGCTGAGCGTTGACCGCTGAGAAGAGTTTTCTATGATACCATGTGCTGGTGGCATATCCAGTGATTCATTCCTTTTCGGTAGTATAGTGGTAAGTATTTCTGCCTGTTAGTATGATACAGTCGTGATATGGATATGGACATAGAGCGGAATGCACAATCTAAGATTTCGTTCCTAAGGATAAGTCGCCGAAAAGGATGACTTAACTATAGACAATCCTGAGTATAGAGTTAAGGAATCCTTAACCATAGACAACTTTTGTTATGAACACGCCCCCTTCTGTATTACCATTTACCACTGACAGCTGCTGTCAAAATAAATTCGCATGTCTATAACACAGTCCATACACTCAAATTCATTTGACAATGTATCTCAATATGGATATTGATAGTGTTAATTCGTTTGGCATGTACTTGCAGAATATTATTTTATTTTTATACGCCAGCCCGGAGAAATACAAAATACCAGATGAAGAATGACACTTGATGCTAGTGTTACCATGTTAAAAAAAAAATCTTGTGGTGCCTGTGGAATCACGTATAATGACTTATAACGGAAACATAAGAGTATTATAATTAAATATTAATAAATGTATTTATAGTTATTGCATTTATAAAATGCAGTTGTCATATTTTTGTCATCGTTTAACGATTATAAAATAATTTACCTAATTTACCTAACGAGAATTTTTAAATATGGTATTATTTTCAATAACAATGATCTTAACTAAGGACAGTGTTTCTGCATAGTGTTTTCTGCTAAGGAAATTTTAGTTATGACAAATGTTTCTGCATTCCGCTCATAAAGTGCATTTAAAATGTTTTTCACCAGTACATTTTCACAGTTTCGAGCATCGATATGAACATACATTACATTTTTATAAGCTTTTTTTTTACCAGAATGTGTCATTTCACGTACTATAAAATAATAAAGATGCGAGCAACTATAGAAGAATACATGAAATTTACGTTGTGAATCATTTTGAAGCTTTTTCAAGCATTTGCGCATCAAAAAACTGCATTACAAATCAGAATACGTGAGAAATGTACTCATCTTCCCAAATAACTACATAAGCATATATTGAAGTTAAAAGGTCTTCACCAGTATACGTCTACATTGTATGTGTTTTAAGAGTACTACTTTGCAAACATCTATATGAGCATACGGTAAATTAATAAGATTATTTACCAGTACATGTCACTTCATGTCTTTTAAGATGACAAAGTTGCGAGCATCTATATGAGCATAACTTGCATTTATGAGGTTTTACACCTGTGTGTGTCATTTCATGGTTTTTAAGATTACTAAGTTGCGAGCATCTATATGAGCATAACTTGCATTTATGAGGTTTTTCACCTGTGTGTGTCATTTCATGGTTTTTAAGATGACTAAGTTGCGAGCATCTATATGAGCATAACTTGCATTTATGAGGTTTTTCACCTGTGTGTGTCATTTCATGGTTTTTAAGATGACTAAGTTGCGAGCATCTATATGAGCATAACTTGCATTTATGAGGTTTTTCACCTGTGTGTGTCATTTCATGGTTTTTAATATGACTAAGTTGCGAGCATCTATATGAGCATAACTTGCATTTATGAGGTTTTTCACCTGTGTGTGTCATTTCATGGTTTTTAAGATTACTAAGTTGCGAGCATCTATATGAGCATAACTTGCATTTATGAGGTTTTTCACCTGTGTGTCTCATTTCATGGTTTTTAAGATAACTAAGTTGCGAGCATCTATGTGGGCATACCTTGCATTTATGAAGTTTTTCACCTGTGTGTCTCATTTCATGGTTTTTAAGATGACTAAGTTGCGAGCATCTATATGGGCATACCTTGCATTTATGAGGTTTTTCACCTGTGTGTGTTATTTCATGGTTTTTAAGACTACTAAGTCGCGAGCACCTATATGTGCATACTTTACATTTATGAGGTTTTTCACCTGTGTGTGTCATTTCATGTTTTTGAAGATTACTTAGTTGCGAGCACCTATATTGGCATACTTTGCATTTGTGAGGTTTGTCACCTATGTGTATCATTTCATGTCTTTTAAGACAACTAAGTCGCGAGCATCTATATGGGCATACTTTGCATTTGTGAGGTTTGTCACCTGTGTGTATCATTTCATGTCTTTTAAGACAACTAAGTCGCGAGCATCTATATGGGCATACCTTGCATTTATGAGGTTTTTTACCTGTGTGTGTCATTTCATGTGCTTTAAGATGATTTAGTTGCGAGAATATATTTTCTTGATATTGATCAGAATTTAGGTTCGTGTGAATTATTTTGTGACTTTTTAGAGCACTTTCGCATCCAAAAACTGCGTTACAAAAGCTGCAAATCAAATTACGTGAGAAGTGTACTACTTTTCTCAGAATAAGTCGAAGTTCCTTCTGAGTTTCTCGTGCTGAGATTTCTCTCTTGATGTTTTGTTCATCTATCGTCACTTCTGAATACTGTATCATTCTATCTTGGATTCCATCAGGCGAGGATTGTTGACACCTGTCTATATCGTGATGCTTTTTGAAAAAGCCTTTAGTAGAAACCTAGAAAAAACAAAAATAATCGTCAATATTATTCTAAATTAGGTTTTTAACTGTTTTATTTGAGTTATTTTTTTCGACGCTTATGCCTTTCAGCATCTTCAGACATTATGAGTGTATTGAGAATGAAAATTACGTTAAGAAATGGTAATAGTACCAACATAGATATTATATATAGAGCATCGGCGCATTGAAGCAACTAAATGAAGGAGCTTACTGAAGGCAGCATTCACTCTGCCCTGAGATAAGCAGATAACCGTGAGGAGTGGAGAGTTTTAGATGCTCAAAAGATTACTGCACTTCAGGCTCGTCACGATCTGCAGTCATGAGGGAACGACCAATAAGAATCTATTATATGGTGCCAGCGCATCGTGCACCGTTATTCGATATTCCCCGCTAACTCCTTTTACATGTAGCCGCAATACTACCCGATATTCATACAGTCCACTTGCTCGTTTTTAAATATTGTGACCGTTCACTTTGGTAACAGTTTAAAGTTGGAGGGATGTATGATATAATGCTTACTTTGAATTAAACATAATCAAGAAATGAGCTTGCTGAAGGCAGCTTCACTCTGCCTCTGCCCTGTGATAATCGGATGACCGTGAGGGGTGGAGAGTTTTAGATGCTCAAAATATGATTGCATTTCAGGGTGGTCAGCTATAAGGGAACGTCCAAGAAAGGAAACTGGAATCTACGGAACCACTGTAATTTAGATATGGTTATATGTACATTTATTTAAGTATTCTGATCTCTTTCGTTTATATTATATAAAAAATCCACCTACATGTAACATCGTAAAGCAAATGCACAAAACAGAGAACGACACAATTGTGGTGCAACTCTTGGTAATATGTGTAAATGTATTACAGTTTTAAATGCCAAATTTTAGATTAATGTGAATGAGATAGTTTCACTTTACTCTGTTTATTTCTAATATTTCTTGATAAAATAATTGAAGACATGAGAATGAAAGCTATACAAAGACCAAATAATGAATTTTACAGGAGTGCCTATAAACTGATATTCAATTTAGTTTCAACACTTTTAATAAAAAAACCAATAAAGACATTATTTGAAAATTATAAAAGAATGTGATTGGGTCATCGATATATTTAATATGAATACTGATCACTTGTGGCCCAACACTATGGAATAACGCTTTAGACAGTCTATTAACAATACTCTTATCCCCAATACACACATACAAGCCTTTGCTGGCGATGTATTAATATTGATAGCAGCAAAGGATATCGACAAACTGGAATTAAAAATCAATAGCGTGCTTCAAAAAGTAAACTCTTGGGGTGAAAACGCAAAACTAACATTTTCAGATATAAAGACAAATGTAATATTTATCAACAAAAGAAAAATACAGACACCAGAAATCCAGTGGAAAGGAAAACCAAAAGAGTTGGTTGATTCCTTTAAGGGGGGACATGCTCGTCGAAGGTCAAAATTGAGTTTTTATTGTATATTCAAACCATGATCCTGGATACTCCTTAAACGTTGTAGATGATCTATTTATATACTTTTGAAGCGTTATTATCCTTTATAGTTATTTTAAACATTTGATGACTGCATGAAGTATTTTTGTTACATAAAATAGTATTCTTTTAAACCTCTCGCTCTAATGTTTTAGAATATAGTCATATTTCGGTACATAACTGTGCAGTGGTGTTAAGATTTTTTACATTTATTAATTTTTAAACGCATTTATAAAACCATTAGCATAATTTATTACGAGATAATTTTTGTAAAATATTCACGATAAAAAATTATATTGATAATCTCTGTGATCCCAAATTTGACAAGAATTAGGCATTTTATTATTCAAAAAATCGGCAAGATTAACACATTTCAAGATGATTCTATAGATATTTATTATAAGCTATGTCTTTGACCATTCAAGTGTGATAAACATCTTATGAATAATGATTGCTTTATAATAATTATTGACCTAAGAATAAGGTAGTGTTTTTTTGAAATACGCCATTTCTTTTGTCATTCCCCAGTGGTTAAGCTACAACATACGGCCGTAGCCATAAATTGACAAACTATAATTGAAATAAAGAGTAAAATGATATTGACGCGCGTGTTTGAACATGTACCGTTTAAAAAAAAATAAAAAAAAAATCGGTTAGGTACATGTTCAAACACGCGCGTTAACATAATTTTACTCCCTACTTTAATTATAGTTTGTCATTTTATGGCTACGGCCGTATGTTGTAGCTTAACCACTTGGGAATGACAAAAGAAATGGCGTATTTCAAAAAAACACTACCTTATTCTTAGGTCAATAATTATTATAAAGCAATCATTATTCATAAGATTTTTATCACACTTGAATGGTCAAAGACATAGCTTATAATAAATATCTTTAGAATCATCTTCAAATGTGTTAATCTTGCCGATTTTTTGAATAATAAAATGCCTAATTCTTGTCAAATTTGGGATCACAGAGATTATCAAAATAATTTTTTATCGTGAATATTTTACAAAAATTATCTCGTAATAAATTATACTAATGGTTTTATAAATGCGTTTAAAAATTAATAAATGTAAAAAATCTTAACACCACTGCACAGTTCTGTACCGAAATATGACTATATTCTAAAACATTAGAGCGAGAGGTTTAAAAGAATACTATTTTATGTAACAAAAATACTTCATGCAGTCATCAAATGTTTAAAATAACTATAAAGGATAATAACGCTTCAAAGGTATATAAATAGATCATCTACAACGTTTAAGGAGTATCCAGGATCATGGTTTGAATATACAATAAAAACTCAATTTTGACCTTCGACGAGCATGTCCCCCTTAAAATTCATGGCATAATACTAGACAGGCACAACAATTGGGCGAAACACATTGACTACATATGTAAGAAAGCAGCTCAAATTGGAAAATTCTTTTTAAAAACAGCAAGAGCCACTTGGGGGGCATCTCCTGAAGTTTTGAAAATTATATATCATGGAGATGTGGAGCTAACCTATCCAATCCAAAAAAGACTGAATTCCGCGCAAAGGCCTTTCGCAATATCAATTTGCAAGGGATATCGCACCATATCACTAACGTCAGCACAAGTCCTGGCAGGCAAAGTGCTGATAGATATAAAAATACAAGAACTTATAGGAATATTGTAACGATATTTATTCTCGTACCCTAGAATAAAATACGTTATGAACATTATGGCAACATTTTGCCTCAGAAATTTATCGTCGTTAACATGCCAGACTGCAAGGCATGCATCTTTAAGTTGGCTTTTCTGTGCCGTGACGTTAGAATGCGTCCGTGGATCGGGACAGTCAACATCCGGAGGGGAACGAGTGAAGTCCAGTTTTGAACGAGGCATGCGTGCCGGTCTCGGGAACCGGCCGCACAAGATGGAAGTCGATTCTCAACCGGTATTTATCGATCACCTTGTTTACGATTAGATTCTTGTTTTTAATCTTTAATA
The DNA here is from genome assembly GCF_057557595.1 of Rhyacophila brunnea. Taxonomy (NCBI): domain Eukaryota; kingdom Metazoa; phylum Arthropoda; class Insecta; order Trichoptera; family Rhyacophilidae; genus Rhyacophila; species Rhyacophila brunnea. The sequence continues at coordinate 29,172,393 of NW_028232785.1, read as the reverse complement.
ACTCCCCACAGAAACTCTAGTTCTCGTTGTATTAGGTATGGCATTTGTTTGAATCTCAATTGGAACCCTTTATTAATATACTTTGGCTGTTGTGCCACGTGATAATATTGCTTCTTCTTGTTTTTTAATAAATCTTAAGTGTCCAGTCTCGGAACCTATTAAACCAATCTTATTATTTTAATTCTTTGCCTTGATTTGTCCCCCGTGTATGGTACGCGCAGTTGGAGGAATCTGAGCATCGATGGCGCCCTATCATTCTTCATTATAATTACCAAACATTCTTAAAGGGAGCACTGGAAGCTTGAAAACATTAGGAACATATGCAACGGTCTCCACGACCAAGTAAATATGTAGGTTTGCTTCTTACAGGGAGTTGGGGTCATAGGCTTTACCGCTGCATTTGTTTCTGAGCTAGTCGGATGTTTTAACATTATAGGTACACACATACATGCATTATTTATCTATGTTACAATATACCAAGTTAAAACAAGCCACATACTTCCCCGACACTTACCTACAGATAGAACATACGAAAACGAAATACATTACACACAACTTCCACACCCTGGTATCAGACATCTAGAAAATATAGAACACATAGGAACAGTTGACGAAGACACTAAAACAAAATACCATATCACAGGATTGGAGATCTACTACACAGATGGCAGTCTAATCGATGACAAAGTAGGGGCAGCTTTTGTAGCCTACTAAAATGGAACATTAATAACCCCCCGAAAATTTAAGCTCGAAAGCTACTGCACTGTTTACTAAGCAGAAATATTTGCTATCAAAGAATCTCTCGAGTGGGCACTGAAAAAATTAAAGTTCTACAGATACGACTATATTAACATATTCTCAGATAGCCAATCCAGTCTGGTAGCTCTCCAAAACCCATCATCCACACACCCACTTGTAAGAGACATTTTAACACTATCAATATAGCTTCGAATGATAGGGACAAACCCTAGATTCTTCTGGATAAGAAGTCACACAGGGATAGCCGGAAACGAGGAAGCTGATAAATACGCTAAACAAGCCACAACAGATAATAGACCTTTAACCTACACACACTTCCCTCTAAGTTACGCAAAACAAAAACTAAACGAAGACACAATAGAGCTATGGAACCACAGATACACAACATCCGCGACAGGATCAATAACGCAGAAATTTATTCCAAACATAAACTCTGCCATCACTCTTGGCAGGAACTTAAAAATATCACACAGATTCTAACAGGCCACGGAGCGGTGCAAGCTCATCTAAAAAGATTCAAATTGAGAGATGATGACTGTTGTCCATGTAACGACAACACATCTCGGACTGTGTGGCATGTCATCAACGACTGCCCTATACTAAAAAGGGAGCGATGGACTCTCAGGACTCGGTGTAGACAGCATAATCATGAAATTGACTTCCAAAAGCCTCACGAAGTACTAAGCAATAGAACACTACACAAAATATTTATTCCTGGCCAAAAATAAAATTAAAGATATAAATGGAGGAACCTAATTAGCCCTACAGCAATGCAACTAACCCACCCAACCACCTTATACGAAAAAGCAAGGGCGTGGTTATTAATATTTAAAAAAGAAAATGTCCACTATTCATAACGGATTTTAACTGCCTACCTCCACACTTCGCCACTGATATAATCATAGCCGATACGATTGGGTAGGAATAGTACGGAGATTTATTGAAATTTTAAGCGTTAACCTTTGATAAAAATCGGCGAATAGAGAAGAGAAATGATACAATATATAAAATTGAATGTACCCTATGTCCTTGTGTGTAATCTGAATGCGCACATCCGGATTGAGGATCTTCGTCAGAAAATGGTGGCATTTTATCTTCAGTGAATTCGCGCTTTATGTCAGTCTCAGCTTTGATACCAGTGACACCCGTCGCAGCGAACTGAAATAAACAACGTTTCATATAACATGTTGTCAATATTTACATTTAACAAATTAAAGTTTTATTATCTAGATGGAAGTAGGCTGTTCAAATCAAACATAAATAGTGCACACTAGACATTATGAGGCATATTTATATACAGGGATCGAAATGGACCGGAGCGCCGTTCCGGGTCATAAAATCGGCAGCATTGTAGCGGCGTCTCGCGGAAAAAATAATTTTACCGTTTGAGCTAGAATGGCCATTTAACAAAAAATCAAACACAAAATTAGATAACTGTGTTAATATTTTCAGAAAATTAACGAGCGCTCCGCTCGAGTGCTGCTTATATTTTGTTTTCATTAAATTACTTTTCAAAATTCCATGAAACCCTCCCTAAACTAAACCATAATATTGCAGTTAATAATAAGCGCTTTCCAAATTGGGTTACTATTGCCAATCGGCTTTTGTATTTTAAATCAAAGTAGGCATTAAAAAAGATTTCTTCCGTTTGTTATATATTTTGTCAGAAGTGTTTTCAAAATCAATGTTTTGAATAATATGTTCAATATATAAAATTAAATACATAATAATTACAAGATAAAAAGAAATTTTTATATACCACGGTTTTAAATTTTCTGTAGAATCATATAAACTTGACAATTCAATGTATTAATAAATACTTTTTTTTTGTACTTGATAGATAATATCGTCCGTATACTGGCAAATGACTTTAAGTCGAAAATTGACCGTTTTGACCTAATAATGCAGTTTGGTAGATTATATCACGCTCTATCGTCTGAAAAAACAAGCTTTGGCAGATTCCTATCCATTTATACGTAATATTGAAATGTCACTATGAATTAAGTCAATATTGATCATATTATTTCTGGAAAAATACTGTATATGACTAAACGTCATTTGACACACACTAAAATGAATATCAATACTGGAAAAACACTTCAAACTAACTTAGGATTAATTGTCTGTACATATTATATATTTCGTAGTGTATTCTATTTCTGGACAAAAACTTCAAACATACTTGCAGCTATTTGCCAGTACAAACTTCACGCCTATATGTACTTAGCGTGCTGTTGGCACTATTGCAATCAATGCTCATACTATTTTGACAGCTCCGTTTACGCGCCCACATTTTTTTCTACGTTATTAATCATTTTCTTATTTCTTTCATCTATTTTTATTCTATCAAATCAAAATGTATCAATCAAGGTCTGATAAAATCATGAGTTTGTGCGAGCAGCAAAATAAAATACCAACAAATAAAGCAGGTATGTGTATCAATAATTTCTAACCTCAAAATAAATCATTAATACAAGTATTCTGTTTCCTACTTGTCCTTTATTGTGTATATTTTGACTAATTATTCATTAGATATTGTGTTTACAAATATTTACACGTAGTATAATTATTTGGATACAGTTCGGGTCTATGGAGAAAACCTTATTTAACGGATATTCTTTAAATTTTCAGAAACTGAACCGATACATGAGGTTGACTTGGAGAAGATTCCTATAATATTATGCGACGCAGGATTTGAATACCATGATTTGGATAGCCAACAGCAAATTCCACAGGAAAAAGAAATAGGTAAGTCACTAACTATTTGTGATTAATAGACTAGGTTAGATAATGACCCATAGAATTATAATACATTGAAATTATTTCACTATCGTAAAATTGAATTATACTAAATATATGCAAACTCAATTAATTAATTAACTCTCTTTGTGAGTTAAACTTACATAAATCAATAAAATTGTATATGGATATTATTTATTTAAAAATAATTAGTGACATTAAAAGTGCTTACCATGCGCTACATATTATTATAATAAGACATACACAGAAAATGTCTTGCAATACGGGCTGAAGTATTTTTTTAGTTATAGTTATATATTTATATATTTATATAAGTAGTTAGTATATGACGTAATGTTAAATGGTTGATTTTAATTATTTACAGAAATTACACAAGACGTTGCATTGGACAATAATATAATCATAGAATACAGAGAAGAAAGTGACATGGACGAAGATCAAATAAAGCTGGCAGATGAGATTGGAAATATTGTTGCCGATGAAGATTTTTTACTGTCTCCACCTATGATTTTGCCTGTTTCACCATCCACAGGAGTTGAAAATAATTGTCCTAATCCTATGGATAACGAACTGCAAGAAGTTGCACCCCAAGATCTATCTGCACGACATACCCGTTGGAAGACATGTCATCCTGCAGGATGGAAGCGAAACATTCAAAAAGAAAAAAGGGACAACTGTCTACCTTACGAAAACAGAAAAGGCAACATGAAAGTAGCAAAACTCCCGAAGATTATTGATTGCTCTTTATGCAGATTTAAATGTTGTGATCATTTTACACCGGAAGATCGTCAACATATTTGTGGGATTTACTGGGGCTTGAGAAATCATGAAAGGAAAAGAGATTTTATTTTAAGAAATGTGGAGTCCAGCAGTCCAAAATACCGTAAACAGAACACTGTAACAGGTAAACAACGTAAAGATGCAAAAGCATATTACTTATATAAGACCGGCCAAATTAGGCAAAGAGTTTGCCAAAACTTTTTTATAAAGACGATATGCATCTCTAACACAGTTATAAAAAATGCTTTCAAAACAGAAGGTGACCAAGGCGTATTTATAGGGATGGATATGAGAGGACGCAAAAGCCCATCAAATAAAACTAAACAGGAGGACATTCAATTTGTAAAGGGTCATATTGAAAGATACCCAAAAATGGAAAGCCACTATACCAGAGCATCTTCAACGAGGGAATATCTGGATAGTGGTTTGTCCATTTCCAAAATGTACGATCAGTACATAGTGTACTGCGAAGAAAACAATAAAGTCCCGGTGAGTTCAATAACTTATAGGCGAACTTTTAGCCTTAATTATAATTTAAGTTTTTTTAAACCTAAAAAGGATCAGTGCGTCAATTGCATTCGGTATTCTCAAGCCTCTAGTGAGGAAAAAATCATACTGGAATCAGAGTATCGAATGCACATTGAACGGAAAATGGCAGCTGAACTATCAAAGTCATCGGACAAAAACATTTCAATCAACAACGCAAAATACATTACAGTAACTTTTGACCTGCAGAAAGTCCTACAAATACCATCGTCAAGAGCTTCACTGGCATATTATATGCGGAAGCTTAATATGTTTAATTTAACCATATATGAAGGTGCTCCTCCAAATAGAGGATTTTGCTATGCATGGAGTGAAGTAGACGGAAAGAGGGGAGCTTGTGAAATCGGATCATGTTTGGCCATCTATATAAGAAATGAAGTGCCACTAACAGCAACTAACTTGGTGCTGTATTCCGATACATGTGGAGGCCAAAATCGCAATATTCATATAGCAGCTCTCCTGTTACACCTGGTGCAAACCACACATTTAAGTGTGATCGAACATAAATTTTTAGAGAGTGGGCATACATACATGGAAGTCGATAGCATGCACAGTGCTATCGAGTATAAGAAAAAATTTATGGACGTGTTCAGTGTGCAGGATTGGCTGAACATTTTCAAAATGAGCCGTGTGGCACGGAAGTCTAAGAATGTTAATAAAAATCCCTATCATGTAAAACAATTGACATTCAACGACATGCTCGACTTGAAGACATTATCGAAAAAAATTATCAAAAATAAAAATGTTGACGAAGACAAAGATAAAGTCCACTGGCTCAAAGTGAAATGTTTTAAATATGAAAAAACTTCGCCAGGAACAATCTTTTACCGCTACGATTATTCAAGTGAATACAAAAAAATTGATATATTTGGTAATCGTAGAGGTCGAAGAAGTGTTCTACCACTAGAAGACATACCAAACGCTTACGCTTCCCAGTTACACATTTCCAATGAGAAAAAAAAAGATTTATTGACAATGTGTAGCAAAAACATTATTCCTCCAGAGCTTCATCCCTGGTATCAAAGTTTGCCCAGCTCTTCGTTAATTGATACTGTACCAGAGCCCTCAGAATTCGATTCTGACGTAGAAAATTAGTTAAAGATGTACCTATGTATAGATTTCTCCCTTTGATCATTCATATTAGAGTATTTAAAATGTTTGTGTAATTATTGATTATAAATAATTATGTTAATGCAATAGTGTTATTAATAAGTCTGTTCTGTTATTGATAAAATTATAACATAGCAATATCAACTGATAAAATGAATACATTAGTTAATAAAACGTTGAACTGCACATTTAGAATTGATCATAATAAATCATAAGTATGTATTTTCGTTAATTAAGTTAGGATGTATTTTCATTAATTAAGTTTATGTTAAGGTAAAACTCATTTTAAATTGGTTACTTTGTATTTTTTTTATTTATAAATTTTTCCTGTCGACAAATTGATATCCAAATATTTGAAATGTTTGTGTAATTAATTATTGATTATAAATTATGTTAATGCATAAGTGTTATTATTAAGTCTGTTATTGATAAAATTAAAACATAGCAATATCAACTGATAAAATGAATACATTAGTTAATAAAACGTTGAACTGCACATTTAGAATTGATCATAATAAATCATAAGAATGTATTTTCATTAATTAAGTTTATATTAATGTATAACTCATTTTAAATTGGTTACTTTGTATTTTGTTATTTTTAATTATTTTATTTATAGATTTTTCCTGTTGACAAATTGATATTCAAATATTTGAAATGTTTTTTCAATTATTGATTATAAATTTATTATGTAACTGTACACGTGTTCTTAAGTCTGTCATTGATCAAATTAATTGATAAATTGAATCAATTTATTAATAAAATGTTTACCTGCACATTAAAAATTGATGATCTATTTTTTTAATAAATCATAATAATATAAGTATGTATTTTCATTCAAAATTGATAATATTAAACCATTTTATGTTTTAGTTCTCTGTATATGTCTTTTTGATAAATAAATAATTGATATTATGCAAAAAATAAGTCTATTTTCATTAGAACCTATCCTCCAAACCATTTTTAATAGTAAAACATTACTTGTGGTAGAAAAAAATCTCAATACAATCCCATTTTGTGTTCTGGCAAAAAACTCTAAGTGGTACCATTTTGCAAACAATTAACAAAAAATACCTATTATTACCATAAATAAGACTTAATATGAATATAATCATGATATTAAATCATTAATGAACTACAGGAAGTGTTTTTTTTTACTAATTGGAATTAAAGTGTATTTAACAGATAGCTTCAAACTTTAAAAATCGATTTTCTCAAAACAGTGTTTTTTGACTTAAAGCTTTTTGCCAGTATACCCACGATATAAGTACTGAATAAATATAGAATACTGAAATGTCATTTTGACATTTCCTATTGATTTTCATAGTAACGCATGTATATATTAATAATTTAGTTTCTAGGACCCTCTTCGCATACAATAAAAGTGTATTACTTTTAACGATTTTTTTCCGAAATAACTTTCCATACAAAACAGAATTAACTGAAAATTAATTCAATTCTGCATAAAGATGGCTAAAAGTATTAAAATAATGCATTGTAATCGTGTTCTGATACATTATAAAAGTTTCAAATGTCTAGCTAATCGGAAAGTTAGTGAAAAATGGATTGCAAGATTTGTATTGATGCGATGTTGTTATTTTATGCTACTTTTTGGCATGTCGTCAAAATCGGTTAACCTCAAAATGAGACTCAGCGGTGTATTTGTTTTTTTTTTCAGCAGGTTTGCCACTGTCGCTCTACTGCGTAGACGAAGATGTCAAACAAATCTCAACTGTCGCGTGAAAATTCAGAAGCGAACTTAATTCATGCAAGGAATCTTGTTTCTTGCACGATAGTACATGTATACATGAGCATTTTCTATTTATGGCCGCGATAATAGGTACTGTCAGCAGTAAATCAATGTACCTACGTGTAAACGGGGTATAAAGCTAATTGTTATTAATAGTAAAAAAACTAACCTCGAAATTGCAAATAGGATCGTCTCTATTCTCTTGCTTTACATAAGTGCTGGCGTCAGGATTATTTGGATGCTTAATCATCGGTGCATCAATCCAAGGTTTATCCTCTGCATTATACTGGTCTCCATCACAATATTCTCGCTTTACATCCATGTTTGCGAGAGTACATACGACATACACTTTCGTACCAACGTTTTCCAAGCAATAGATACTTTCGCGCAGTGTTGCCATCTTTTTCTCACCGAAATTTATTTAGCCCATCCAAGAAATTATAGTATTTCGGCAATTATTATTATAGTGCGCGTTTCCATCTTTGTTGAAAATGTACAAATGAGTTTATTTTTGTTTCTCGCACAAAAAAGAGCTTTTGCGAAATTCCGAGGGCATTTATGGTTCACTTCCGACAAAAATTGCTCAATGGCGAATTCAATAAAATCCATTTTAAAATAAAGTCAAGGGCTTTTTTTTCTTTCGGGATAGTATTCTCTCGGCTTGCACACATTTTCTATAAAACTTTCTAAATTACCTACTAACGAAAATATTCTGACAGACCTTGTATGTTATGTAAGTAAATCTGAAATCTTTTGAAATTGTACGATTCTATATGCGTGTCTACTAGGTGTCAAAAATCATATTTGATTCAATACTGCGGCAAATCTAGGATAATCATTAGGTACCTATATATAGAAACAGGTCGATAGGTAGGTACCTACCCAAACTTTAGATGAAAATAATATCCCATTAAAAAATTCATTCCAGTGGTTAGAAACAAACTTAACATAGGTAAAAGGTTTAACAAGACTTTAATTTTTGACGGGTTCGCGTCGTCTAGTTAACTTCCGTTGTGCAAGCAAGCTGAGCAATGACACGTGTACATTTTTTAATAATAGGTTGGTACATGGTTAGGTACCTATTTAATTTATCTAAATATTTTTGTCATTCGCTCGCGAGTTTTGAAAGTTGTCAGGTGTAGTATTTTTTAATGTAGGTACCAGATGTATCTGAAACTGTGGTCTAGCAATACCTATTGACCATTGAAGTAGAGATTGCATTTCAATAATTGATTTAGTGGTATATATTATTTTGTTAGTTATGTATACAACACCTTTTATCAGATAGGTACCTAGTGTCATCTCCGAAAGAATGAGGGAGGGTCTGACGTAGGATCTGGTACCCCTCCCGGACCTTTGATAGTGTGGCACATCCATGTTGCAGATCACAAACCTTCCAAGTCAAAAAATACGATTTTACAGGAGAAGGTTAAAACTGATTTCTTTGATAATGTAAGTCTTTTATTTAAAAAAAATATATAAAGTCTAATGTTTTTGTATTTTTAATAGATTTTATAACTTTATTTGTAACTAACATAAACCGTATTACATTTACCATGCCATAGAAGTATTGTGCACTCAGATTTGTTAAAATATTTGACATAGGAGGTTTTTCTTTAGATTACATTTTATGAGAAAAGTAAATAAGTTTTATTTAAAAAATAATGAAACAGTTTGCGTGACATACGAGTTAAATATTTAATGGCTGCATAGTTAATTAATTAATACAAATAATGAATATTTAACTAATGTACATGTTTATAAATAACCAATGGAATCAAACCCCAACATAGTTATGTATGAAGATTTTTTTAAATTGTAACATAATATACATTATATAATTATTTAAATTATAAATGTCGTAAATAGTCTCTTGGAATCACACATTTTAGTTTCTGCAGGTGTTTCAACTTGTTGGCCGATATTTCTTCTTGATCCGTGCAATCTTGGATAAACAATTGGAACTGTTATGATCTTCGGTCGTCTCGGTATCTCTTTAAGATCATGACTAAAATTAATTCTGTACTAGATATTTCCATTTGGAAGGTAAGCCAAGTGACACACATCGTTAACAATTGGATCCCCTATTTTGTTTCTGGATCTTACTAACGTGTACCGAAGTCACTAGTACAAAACATCATGAGTTGCATAGTCCGCTCGATAAGTAAATGACATATTTATGGCTTTTCATGTAGCCACTGCATAATCAGATTGCAGATGAATTTCCCTGTTTTTCAATTTTCTTTCGATTGCAGCATGTACAGAATCTTTCTCCATTTACTTGTGCCCAACTCCAAATATTTTTGAGAAAGTGCCTACCTAATCTCGAATTGATATTTTACTGCCAATTCGAGGAGTGCATTAAATTTTCAAGAATATTTTTCTTATTTTGACACACGCACCCATTGCTCAATATTTTAATAGACCGGTTTCTAATTTTGTATGAGGTTTGTGAGGTGATTAATCAAGAGATGTAAATGTCGGAGCTTGTAAGTCTTCTTATAAGTGAACTTCATCAAATGTAAACTATGACAATGCCTTATTTGATGTTTCATTACGTCTATCTTTGTAAACTCGACAAAGGCACATTTTCATACGAAACACCGGTTCAAGAAAAAGTCTTAATGGATCTTTATGGCATTAATGTGACTCCATTTGTGGTAGTGAATCGATAAATTCTTCAGCATATTTTTTCCAAGTATGAACATCTCGCTCATTGTCCTTGCAATGCTGGTTTTGATTTCTAGCACTCTAATCTCATATGGCGAAAGTATTACCTACAGAACATTTATCGGCAAACTTATTTTCTTTCCTCGTTCATCTTTAAATGGTAATGATAGATATACTCCCTTCTACCTACCTCCAGAGTTCTTATATAGCTTCTGATTGGGGTCTATACAATCTATTAGTAAAGAAACGTATGATTTTCTCGTTGGCCATTACATATTCAACCAAAAGTGGCTGAAGTGCCCGGGTTTCTTGATATATCTGTGAGAAAAACCGCTTTCCAGATGAGACACATGCTTGTGAGATGCAACGTGGACCAAGCTTTCGTTTGTTTTTATTTTTACATAATGTTTTTTACTGATATTGTCTTTTAACTCGGCCATGGTATTCCTGTTCTTTCATTCTATTATTTGCAGATATATTTCGTTTCCATGCACTTTGCTTTTGTTTCTTTTTACATCATTGATATACCTTTCTATTATCTCAGTCGCTAGAATATTTCCATTATCTTGAACAGAATCTAAAAGTATAGGTTTATACATACCGACAATTCTTGATTTTTATTTAGTTTCAATCAAAGAGATTGGACTCCTCCGACAGTCTTCAATCTCTTTGGTTTCAATGTTAATTGCATGATCTTTCTACTTCTGGAACTCATAATTTGGGTTAAAGTTATCAAAAACGTAGACCTAAAACCCTTTTACCTCTAATAAAATAGGTACTTTTTGTATACAGTTTTGCTTGTAAAACTTCACTGATAGCTTCATACAATGAACTGATATAGAAACAATGTGCAGCAACCTCACATCGCTGCGTTAAAATGTATTCACAAAACTCCTAACTCACGTCGCGAGGGAGGTTTGTGCAACATAATACGATGAATATGACATAGGAGTTTTAATTAAAATATCAATTAACTGGGCTATATTTCTCTTTGACATAGGAGCTTTACCAATCCGTTAAATTGTTGTCGATTTTTTGATACCATAAAGTCAAAATCGTAAAATTTGACATAGAAGGTTTGTGATCTGCAACATCGACATGGGTTATATTGCGTCTTCTTTTTCTTTCGGGGACATGCTTGTTGAGTGACAACAAGGATTTCAAGAATAACGGCGTATTTTATTAGACAAGAATACATTGATTATAGCAAGTTACAGCGTATATGTACATTTAACAAGAATATTTATAAATAACATACGAATAAAACGATATCTCACCTTTATAATCTTCAGTTACTTCAGCAAAGTCAATAATTAGGTAATGCAGGGAAGAGGGTAGAAAAGTCACAATTAAAATTTCGGACCACGCACACTCTTTAGTACAGCTAGGAACAAAACTTCATGAACAAAAAAGTCGGCCGAATATCAGCCCACCTCCTTGGCTACTGAGGCAGGAGGGGGTTTCTGAAGTTGTTTTCATATGAATATAAGTATTGCCAACGTATAAAAAAATCCCACTCCAGATCACCCAATCACCGTATCACCCAATTCTTATGATTTTAAAATAATAGAGTTTTGTTCATTCACTGGGCGGCTTACCCTACCAATTCGCAATGGCCGAACGGTTCAACTGAGGGTCGGACCGACTTGAGAAGCTCTTCCCTTTCAACCGACATAATATGGGGACACTCCCAGAGGATGTGATCGGCATCCTGTAATTCACCACATGAGCAAGTCGGAGATTCTATTAGGCCAAACTGACTTGGAAGCAAAACCACTGTGTCCGGTTAAGAATTGAGAAGTCAATCTGGCTATCTCCATGCGCCACTTTATATTAGGAAAAAACAAATGCGTTTGTCTGCCGTTGGAAGAAGTGGTCCATTTCCCCTGCCACGCACGCAGCGCCGTGTTATAAGCCATGTCGCGTACAATAACCGTTCGAGCGCACCGGCTCATGGATCCAAGACGTTATGGCAGCGATATGAAGATACCGCCAACCTCCGCCCCCCAATCGCCGAGCAAGGCAGTCGTGGCACCACGGATTTGAATGTGCAGGTCTAGCAGAAGCACTTTAGCACGGACAGGCAACGCGTCGGTAGAAGTCGTCTTATAAGCCTTAGTGAGGGCAAGTAATGCTGAGCGTTGACCGCTGAGAAGAGTTTTCTATGATACCATGTGCTGGTGGCATATCCAGTGATTCATTCCTTTTCGGTAGTATAGTGGTAAGTATTTCTGCCTGTTAGTATGATACAGTCGTGATATGGATATGGACATAGAGCGGAATGCACAATCTAAGATTTCGTTCCTAAGGATAAGTCGCCGAAAAGGATGATTTAACTATAGACAATCCTGAGTATAGAGTTAAGTAATCCTTAACCATAGACTACTTTTGTTATGAACACGCCCCCTTCTGTATTACCATTTACCACTGACAGCTGCTGTCAAAATAAATTCGCATGTCTATAATACAGTCCATACACTCAAATTCATTTGACAATGTATCTCAATATGGATATTGATAGTGTTAATTCGTTTGGCATGTACTTGCAGAATATTATTTTATTTTTATACGCCAGCCCGCAGAAATTCAAAATACCAGATGAAGAATGACACTTGATGCTAGTGTTACCATGTTAAAAAAAAATCTTGTGGTGCCTGTGGAATCACGTATAATGACTTATAACGGAAACATAAGAGTATTATAATTAAATATTAATATGTATTTATAGTTATTGCATTTATAAAATGCAGTTGTCATATTTTTGTCATCGTTTAACGATTATAAAATAATTTACCTAATTTACCTAACGAGAATTTTTAAATATGGTATTATTTTCAATAAAAATGATCTTAACTAAGGACAGTGTTTCTGCATAGTGTTTTCTGCTAAGGAAATTTTAGTTATGACAAATGTTTCTGCATTCCGCTCATAAAGTGCATTTAAAATGTTTTTCACCAGTACATTTTCACAGTTTCGAGCATCGATATGAACATACATTACATTTTTATAAGCTTTTTTTTTACCAGAATGTGTCATTTCACGTACTATAAAATAATAAAGATGCGAGCAACTATAGAAGAATACATGAAATTTACGTTGTGAATCATTTTGAAGCTTTTTCAAGCATTTGCGCATCAAAAAACTGCATTACAAATCAGAATACGTGAGAAATGTACTCATCTTCCCAAATAACTACATAAGCATATATTGAAGTTAAAAGGTCTTCACCAGTATACGTCTACATTGTATGTGTTTTAAGAGTACTACTTTGCAAACATCTATATGAGCATACGGTAAATTAATAAGATTATTTACCAGTACATGTCACTTCATGTCTTTTAAGATGACAAAGTTGCGAGCATCTATATGAGCATAACTTGCATTTATGAGGTTTTACACCTGTGTGTGTCATTTCATGGTTTTTAAGATTACTAAGTTGCGAGCATCTATATGAGCATAACTTGCATTTATGAGGTTTTTCACCTGTGTGTGTCATTTCATGGTTTTTAAGATGACTAAGTTGCGAGCATCTATATGAGCATAACTTGCATTTATGAGGTTTTTCACCTGTGTGTGTCATTTCATGGTTTTTAAGATGACTAAGTTGCGAGCATCTATATGAGCATAACTTGCATTTATGAGGTTTTTCACCTGTGTGTGTCATTTCATGGTTTTTAATATGACTAAGTTGCGAGCATCTATATGAGCATAACTTGCATTTATGAGGTTTTTCACCTGTGTGTGTCATTTCATGGTTTTTAAGATTACTAAGTTGCGAGCATCTATATGAGCATAACTTGCATTTATGAGGTTTTTCACCTGTGTGTCTCATTTCATGGTTTTTAAGATAACTAAGTTGCGAGCATCTATATGGGCATACCTTGCATTTATGAAGTTTTTCACCTGTGTGTCTCATTTCATGGTTTTTAAGATGACTAAGTTGCGAGCATCTATATGGGCATACCTTGCATTTATGAGGTTTTTCACCTGTGTGTGTTATTTCATGGTTTTTAAGACTACTAAGTCGCGAGCACCTATATGTGCATACTTTACATTTATGAGGTTTTTCACCTGTGTGTGTCATTTCATGTTTTTGAAGATTACTTAGTTGCGAGCACCTATATTGGCATACTTTGCATTTGTGAGGTTTGTCACCTATGTGTATCATTTCATGTCTTTTAAGACAACTAAGTCGCGAGCATCTATATGGGCATACTTTGCATTTGTGAGGTTTGTCACCTGTGTGTATCATTTCATGTCTTTTAAGACAACTAAGTCGCGAGCATCTATATGGGCATACCTTGCATTTATGAGGTTTTTTACCTGTGTGTGTCATTTCATGTGCTTTGAGATGATTTAGTTGCGAGAATATATTTTCTTGATATTGATCAGAATTTAGGTTCGTGTGAATTATTTTGTGACTTTTTAGAGCACTTTCGCATCCAAAAACTGCGTTACAAAAGCTGCAAATCAAATTACGTGAGAAGTGTACTACTTTTCTCAGAATAAGTCGAAGTTCCTTCTGAGTTTCTCGTGCTGAGATTTCTCTCTTGATGTTTTGTTCATCTATCGTCACTTCTGAATACTGTATCATTCTATCTTGGATTCCATCAGGCGAGGATTGTTGACACCTGTCTATATCGTGATGCTTTTTGAAAAAGCCTTTAGTAGAAACCTAGAAAAAACAAAAATAATCGTCAATATTATTCTAAATTAGGTTTTTAACTGTTTTATTTGAGTTATTTTTTTCGACGCTTATGCCTTTCAGCATCTTCAGACATTATGAGTGTATTGAGAATGAAAATTACGTTAAGAAATGGTAATAGTACCAACATAGATATTATATATAGAGCATCGGCGCATTGAAGCAACTAAATGAAGGAGCTTACTGAAGGCAGCATTCACTCTGCCCTGAGATAAGCAGATAACCGTGAGGAGTGGAGAGTTTTAGATGCTCAAAAGATTACTGCACTTCAGGCTCGTCACGATCTGCAGTCATGAGGGAACGACCAATAAGAATCTATTATATGGTGCCAGCGCATCGTGCACCGTTATTCGATATTCCCCGCTAACTCCTTTTACATGTAGCCGCAATACTACCCGATATTCATACAGTCCACTTGCTCGTTTTTAAATATTGTGACCGTTCACTTTGGTAACAGTTTAAAGTTGGAGGGATGTATGATATAATGCTTACTTTGAATTAAACATAATCAAGAAATGAGCTTGCTGAAGGCAGCTTCACTCTGCCTCTGCCCTGTGATAATCGGATGACCGTGAGGGGTGGAGAGTTTTAGATGCTCAAAATATGATTGCATTTCAGGGTGGTCAGCTATAAGGGAACGTCCAAGAAAGGAAACTGGAATCTACGGAACCACTGTAATTTAGATATGGTTATATGTACATTTATTTAAGTATTCTGATCTCTTTCGTTTATATTATATAAAAAATCCACCTACATGTAACATCGTAAAGCAAATGCACAAAACAGAGAACGACACAATTGTGGTGCAACTCTTGGTAATATGTGTAAATGTATTACAGTTTTAAATGCCAAATTTTAGATTAATGTGAATGAGATAGTTTCACTTTACTCTGTTTATTTCTAATATTTCTTGATAAAATAATTGAAGACATGAGAATGAAAGCTATACAAAGACCAAATAATGAATTTTACAGGAGTGCCTATAAACTGATATTCAATTTAGTTTCAACACTTTTAATAAAAAAACCAATAAAGACATTATTTGAAAATTATAAAAGAATGTGATTGGGTCATCGATATATTTAATATGAATACTGATCACTTGTGGCCCAACACTATGGAATAACGCTT
Source organism: Rhyacophila brunnea (assembly GCF_057557595.1). Taxonomy (NCBI): domain Eukaryota; kingdom Metazoa; phylum Arthropoda; class Insecta; order Trichoptera; family Rhyacophilidae; genus Rhyacophila; species Rhyacophila brunnea. Next base: position 29,156,182 of record NW_028232785.1, on the reverse strand, counting down.
TAGACAGTCTATTAACAATACTCTTATCCCCAATACACACATACAAGCCTTTGCTGGCGATGTATTAATATTGATAGCAGCAAAGGATATCGACAAACTGGAATTAAAAATCAATAGCGTGCTTCAAAAAGTAAACTCTTGGGGTGAAAACGCAAAACTAACATTTTCAGATATAAAGACAAATGTAATATTTATCAACAAAAGAAAAATACAGACACCAGAAATCCAGTGGAAAGGAAAACCAAAAGAGTTGGTTGATTCCTTTAAGGGGGGACATGCTCGTCGAAGGTCAAAATTGAGTTTTTATTGTATATTCAAACCATGATCCTGGATACTCCTTAAACGTTGTAGATGATCTATTTATATACTTTTGAAGCGTTATTATCCTTTATAGTTATTTTAAACATTTGATGACTGCATGAAGTATTTTTGTTACATAAAATAGTATTCTTTTAAACCTCTCGCTCTAATGTTTTAGAATATAGTCATATTTCGGTACATAACTGTGCAGTGGTGTTAAGATTTTTTACATTTATTAATTTTTAAACGCATTTATAAAACCATTAGCATAATTTATTACGAGATAATTTTTGTAAAATATTCACGATAAAAAATTATATTGATAATCTCTGTGATCCCAAATTTGACAAGAATTAGGCATTTTATTATTCAAAAAATCGGCAAGATTAACACATTTCAAGATGATTCTATAGATATTTATTATAAGCTATGTCTTTGACCATTCAAGTGTGATAAACATCTTATGAATAATGATTGCTTTATAATAATTATTGACCTAAGAATAAGGTAGTGTTTTTTTGAAATACGCCATTTCTTTTGTCATTCCCCAGTGGTTAAGCTACAACATACGGCCGTAGCCATAAATTGACAATAATAGCTTATAATAAATATCTTTAGAATCATCTTCAAATGTGTTAATCTTGCCGATTTTTTGAATAATAAAATGCCTAATTCTTGTCAAATTTGGGATCACAGAGATTATCAAAATAATTTTTTATCGTGAATATTTTACAAAAATTATCTCGTAATAAATTATACTAATGGTTTTATAAATGCGTTTAAAAATTAATAAATGTAAAAAATCTTAACACCACTGCACAGTTCTGTACCGAAATATGACTATATTCTAAAACATTAGAGCGAGAGGTTTAAAAGAATACTATTTTATGTAACAAAAATACTTCATGCAGTCATCAAATGTTTAAAATAACTATAAAGGATAATAACGCTTCAAAGGTATATAAATAGATCATCTACAACGTTTAAGGAGTATCCAGGATCATGGTTTGAATATACAATAAAAACTCAATTTTGACCTTCGACGAGCATGTCCCCCCTTAAAATTCATGGCATAATACTAGACAGGCACAACAATTGGGCGAAACACATTGACTACATATGTAAGAAAGCAGCTCAAATTGGAAAATTCTTTTTAAAAACAGCAAGAGCCACTTGGGGGGCATCTCCTGAAGTTTTGAAAATTATATATCATGGAGATGTGGAGCTAACCTATCCAATCCAAAAAAGACTGAATTCCGCGCAAAGGCCTTTCGCAATATCAATTTGCAAGGGATATCGCACCATATCACTAACGTCAGCACAAGTCCTGGCAGGCAAAGTGCTGATAGATATAAAAATACAAGAACTTATAGGAATATTGTAACGATATTTATTCTCGTACCCTAGAATAAAATACGTTATGAACATTATGGCAACATTTTGCCTCAGAAATTTATCGTCGTTAACATGCCAGACTGCAAGGCATGCATCTTTAAGTTGGCTTTTCTGTGCCGTGACGTTAGAATGCGTCCGTGGATCGGGACAGTCAACATCCGGAGGGGAACGAGTGAAGTCCAGTTTTGAACGAGGCATGCGTGCCGGTCTCGGGAACCGGCCGCACAAGATGGAAGTCGATTCTCAACCGGTATTTATCGATCACCTTGTTTACGATTAGATTCTTGTTTTTAATCTTTAATAACTCCCCACAGAAACTCTAGTTCTCGTTGTATTAGGTATGGCATTTGTTTGAATCTCAATTGGAACCCTTTATTAATATACTTTGGCTGTTGTGCCACGTGATAATATTGCTTCTTCTTGTTTTTTAATAAATCTTAAGTGTCCAGTCTCGGAACCTATTAAACCAATCTTATTATTTTAATTCTTTGCCTTGATTTGTCCCCCGTGTATGGTACGCGCAGTTGGAGGAATCTGAGCATCGATGGCGCCCTATCATTCTTCATTATAATTACCAAACATTCTTAAAGGGAGCACTGGAAGCTTGAAAACATTAGGAACATATGCAACGGTCTCCACGACCAAGTAAATATGTAGGTTTGCTTCTTACAGGGAGTTGGGGTCATAGGCTTTACCGCTGCATTTGTTTCTGAGCTAGTCGGATGTTTTAACATTATAGGTACACACATACATGCATTATTTATCTATGTTACAATATACCAAGTTAAAACAAGCCACATACTTCCCCGACACTTACCTACAGATAGAACATACGAAAACGAAATACATTACACACAACTTCCACACCCTGGTATCAGACATCTAGAAAATATAGAACACATAGGAACAGTTGACGAAGACACTAAAACAAAATACCATATCACAGGATTGGAGATCTACTACACAGATGGCAGTCTAATCGATGACAAAGTAGGGGCAGCTTTTGTAGCCTACTAAAATGGAACATTAATAACCCCCCGAAAATTTAAGCTCGAAAGCTACTGCACTGTTTACTAAGCAGAAATATTTGCTATCAAAGAATCTCTCGAGTGGGCACTGAAAAAATTAAAGTTCTACAGATACGACTATATTAACATATTCTCAGATAGCCAATCCAGTCTGGTAGCTCTCCAAAACCCATCATCCACACACCCACTTGTAAGAGACATTTTAACACTATCAATATAGCTTCGAATGATAGGGACAAACCCTAGATTCTTCTGGATAAGAAGTCACACAGGGATAGCCGGAAACGAGGAAGCTGATAAATACGCTAAACAAGCCACAACAGATAATAGACCTTTAACCTACACACACTTCCCTCTAAGTTACGCAAAACAAAAACTAAACGAAGACACAATAGAGCTATGGAACCACAGATACACAACATCCGCGACAGGATCAATAACGCAGAAATTTATTCCAAACATAAACTCTGCCATCACTCTTGGCAGGAACTTAAAAATATCACACAGATTCTAACAGGCCACGGAGCGGTGCAAGCTCATCTAAAAAGATTCAAATTGAGAGATGATGACTGTTGTCCATGTAACGACAACACATCTCGGACTGTGTGGCATGTCATCAACGACTGCCCTATACTAAAAAGGGAGCGATGGACTCTCAGGACTCGGTGTAGACAGCATAATCATGAAATTGACTTCCAAAAGCCTCACGAAGTACTAAGCAATAGAACACTACACAAAATATTTATTCCTGGCCAAAAATAAAATTAAAGATATAAATGGAGGAACCTAATTAGCCCTACAGCAATGCAACTAACCCACCCAACCACCTTATACGAAAAAGCAAGGGCGTGGTTATTAATATTTAAAAAAGAAAATGTCCACTATTCATAACGGATTTTAACTGCCTACCTCCACACTTCGCCACTGATATAATCATAGCCGATACGATTGGGTAGGAATAGTACGGAGATTTATTGAAATTTTAAGCGTTAACCTTTGATAAAAATCGGCGAATAGAGAAGAGAAATGATACAATATATAAAATTGAATGTACCCTATGTCCTTGTGTGTAATCTGAATGCGCACATCCGGATTGAGGATCTTCGTCAGAAAATGGTGGCATTTTATCTTCAGTGAATTCGCGCTTTATGTCAGTCTCAGCTTTGATACCAGTGACACCCGTCGCAGCGAACTGAAATAAACAACGTTTCATATAACATGTTGTCAATATTTACATTTAACAAATTAAAGTTTTATTATCTAGATGGAAGTAGGCTGTTCAAATCAAACATAAATAGTGCACACTAGACATTATGAGGCATATTTATATACAGGGATCGAAATGGACCGGAGCGCCGTTCCGGGTCATAAAATCGGCAGCATTGTAGCGGCGTCTCGCGGAAAAAATAATTTTACCGTTTGAGCTAGAATGGCCATTTAACAAAAAATCAAACACAAAATTAGATAACTGTGTTAATATTTTCAGAAAATTAACGAGCGCTCCGCTCGAGTGCTGCTTATATTTTGTTTTCATTAAATTACTTTTCAAAATTCCATGAAACCCTCCCTAAACTAAACCATAATATTGCAGTTAATAATAAGCGCTTTCCAAATTGGGTTACTATTGCCAATCGGCTTTTGTATTTTAAATCAAAGTAGGCATTAAAAAAGATTTCTTCCGTTTGTTATATATTTTGTCAGAAGTGTTTTCAAAATCAATGTTTTGAATAATATGTTCAATATATAAAATTAAATACATAATAATTACAAGATAAAAAGAAATTTTTATATACCACGGTTTTAAATTTTCTGTAGAATCATATAAACTTGACAATTCAATGTATTAATAAATACTTTTTTTTTGTACTTGATAGATAATATCGTCCGTATACTGGCAAATGACTTTAAGTCGAAAATTGACCGTTTTGACCTAATAATGCAGTTTGGTAGATTATATCACGCTCTATCGTCTGAAAAAACAAGCTTTGGCAGATTCCTATCCATTTATACGTAATATTGAAATGTCACTATGAATTAAGTCAATATTGATCATATTATTTCTGGAAAAATACTGTATATGACTAAACGTCATTTGACACACACTAAAATGAATATCAATACTGGAAAAACACTTCAAACTAACTTAGGATTAATTGTCTGTACATATTATATATTTCGTAGTGTATTCTATTTCTGGACAAAAACTTCAAACATACTTGCAGCTATTTGCCAGTACAAACTTCACGCCTATATGTACTTAGCGTGCTGTTGGCACTATTGCAATCAATGCTCATACTATTTTGACAGCTCCGTTTACGCGCCCACATTTTTTTCTACGTTATTAATCATTTTCTTATTTCTTTCATCTATTTTTATTCTATCAAATCAAAATGTATCAATCAAGGTCTGATAAAATCATGAGTTTGTGCGAGCAGCAAAATAAAATACCAACAAATAAAGCAGGTATGTGTATCAATAATTTCTAACCTCAAAATAAATCATTAATACAAGTATTCTGTTTCCTACTTGTCCTTTATTGTGTATATTTTGACTAATTATTCATTAGATATTGTGTTTACAAATATTTACACGTAGTATAATTATTTGGATACAGTTCGGGTCTATGGAGAAAACCTTATTTAACGGATATTCTTTAAATTTTCAGAAACTGAACCGATACATGAGGTTGACTTGGAGAAGATTCCTATAATATTATGCGACGCAGGATTTGAATACCATGATTTGGATAGCCAACAGCAAATTCCACAGGAAAAAGAAATAGGTAAGTCACTAACTATTTGTGATTAATAGACTAGGTTAGATAATGACCCATAGAATTATAATACATTGAAATTATTTCACTATCGTAAAATTGAATTATACTAAATATATGCAAACTCAATTAATTAATTAACTCTCTTTGTGAGTTAAACTTACATAAATCAATAAAATTGTATATGGATATTATTTATTTAAAAATAATTAGTGACATTAAAAGTGCTTACCATGCGCTACATATTATTATAATAAGACATACACAGAAAATGTCTTGCAATACGGGCTGAAGTATTTTTTTAGTTATAGTTATATATTTATATAGTTATATAAGTAGTTAGTATATGACGTAATGTTAAATGGTTGATTTTAATTATTTACAGAAATTACACAAGACGTTGCATTGGACAATAATATAATCATAGAATACAGAGAAGAAAGTGACATGGACGAAGATCAAATAAAGCTGGCAGATGAGATTGGAAATATTGTTGCCGATGAAGATTTTTTACTGTCTCCACCTATGATTTTGCCTGTTTCACCATCCACAGGAGTTGAAAATAATTGTCCTAATCCTATGGATAACGAACTGCAAGAAGTTGCACCCCAAGATCTATCTGCACGACATACCCGTTGGAAGACATGTCATCCTGCAGGATGGAAGCGAAACATTCAAAAAGAAAAAAGGGACAACTGTCTACCTTACGAAAACAGAAAAGGCAACATGAAAGTAGCAAAACTCCCGAAGATTATTGATTGCTCTTTATGCAGATTTAAATGTTGTGATCATTTTACACCGGAAGATCGTCAACATATTTGTGGGATTTACTGGGGCTTGAGAAATCATGAAAGGAAAAGAGATTTTATTTTAAGAAATGTGGAGTCCAGCAGTCCAAAATACCGTAAACAGAACACTGTAACAGGTAAACAACGTAAAGATGCAAAAGCATATTACTTATATAAGACCGGCCAAATTAGGCAAAGAGTTTGCCAAAACTTTTTTATAAAGACGATATGCATCTCTAACACAGTTATAAAAAATGCTTTCAAAACAGAAGGTGACCAAGGCGTATTTATAGGGATGGATATGAGAGGACGCAAAAGCCCATCAAATAAAACTAAACAGGAGGACATTCAATTTGTAAAGGGTCATATTGAAAGATACCCAAAAATGGAAAGCCACTATACCAGAGCATCTTCAACGAGGGAATATCTGGATAGTGGTTTGTCCATTTCCAAAATGTACGATCAGTACATAGTGTACTGCGAAGAAAACAATAAAGTCCCGGTGAGTTCAATAACTTATAGGCGAACTTTTAGCCTTAATTATAATTTAAGTTTTTTTAAACCTAAAAAGGATCAGTGCGTCAATTGCATTCGGTATTCTCAAGCCTCTAGTGAGGAAAAAATCATACTGGAATCAGAGTATCGAATGCACATTGAACGGAAAATGGCAGCTGAACTATCAAAGTCATCGGACAAAAACATTTCAATCAACAACGCAAAATACATTACAGTAACTTTTGACCTGCAGAAAGTCCTACAAATACCATCGTCAAGAGCTTCACTGGCATATTATATGCGGAAGCTTAATATGTTTAATTTAACCATATATGAAGGTGCTCCTCCAAATAGAGGATTTTGCTATGCATGGAGTGAAGTAGACGGAAAGAGGGGAGCTTGTGAAATCGGATCATGTTTGGCCATCTATATAAGAAATGAAGTGCCACTAACAGCAACTAACTTGGTGCTGTATTCCGATACATGTGGAGGCCAAAATCGCAATATTCATATAGCAGCTCTCCTGTTACACCTGGTGCAAACCACACATTTAAGTGTGATCGAACATAAATTTTTAGAGAGTGGGCATACATACATGGAAGTCGATAGCATGCACAGTGCTATCGAGTATAAGAAAAAATTTATGGACGTGTTCAGTGTGCAGGATTGGCTGAACATTTTCAAAATGAGCCGTGTGGCACGGAAGTCTAAGAATGTTAATAAAAATCCCTATCATGTAAAACAATTGACATTCAACGACATGCTCGACTTGAAGACATTATCGAAAAAAATTATCAAAAATAAAAATGTTGACGAAGACAAAGATAAAGTCCACTGGCTCAAAGTGAAATGTTTTAAATATGAAAAAACTTCGCCAGGAACAATCTTTTACCGCTACGATTATTCAAGTGAATACAAAAAAATTGATATATTTGGTAATCGTAGAGGTCGAAGAAGTGTTCTACCACTAGAAGACATACCAAACGCTTACGCTTCCCAGTTACACATTTCCAATGAGAAAAAAAAAGATTTATTGACAATGTGTAGCAAAAACATTATTCCTCCAGAGCTTCATCCCTGGTATCAAAGTTTGCCCAGCTCTTCGTTAATTGATACTGTACCAGAGCCCTCAGAATTCGATTCTGACGTAGAAAATTAGTTAAAGATGTACCTATGTATAGATTTCTCCCTTTGATCATTCATATTAGAGTATTTAAAATGTTTGTGTAATTATTGATTATAAATAATTATGTTAATGCAATAGTGTTATTAATAAGTCTGTTCTGTTATTGATAAAATTATAACATAGCAATATCAACTGATAAAATGAATACATTAGTTAATAAAACGTTGAACTGCACATTTAGAATTGATCATAATAAATCATAAGTATGTATTTTCGTTAATTAAGTTAGGATGTATTTTCATTAATTAAGTTTATGTTAAGGTAAAACTCATTTTAAATTGGTTACTTTGTATTTTTTTTATTTATAAATTTTTCCTGTCGACAAATTGATATCCAAATATTTGAAATGTTTGTGTAATTAATTATTGATTATAAATTATGTTAATGCATAAGTGTTATTATTAAGTCTGTTATTGATAAAATTAAAACATAGCAATATCAACTGATAAAATGAATACATTAGTTAATAAAACGTTGAACTGCACATTTAGAATTGATCATAATAAATCATAAGAATGTATTTTCATTAATTAAGTTTATATTAATGTATAACTCATTTTAAATTGGTTACTTTGTATTTTGTTATTTTTAATTATTTTATTTATAGATTTTTCCTGTTGACAAATTGATATTCAAATATTTGAAATGTTTTTTCAATTATTGATTATAAATTTATTATGTAACTGTACACGTGTTCTTAAGTCTGTCATTGATCAAATTAATTGATAAATTGAATCAATTTATTAATAAAATGTTTACCTGCACATTAAAAATTGATGATCTATTTTTTTAATAAATCATAATAATATAAGTATGTATTTTCATTCAAAATTGATAATATTAAACCATTTTATGTTTTAGTTCTCTGTATATGTCTTTTTGATAAATAAATAATTGATATTATGCAAAAAATAAGTCTATTTTCATTAGAACCTATCCTCCAAACCATTTTTAATAGTAAAACATTACTTGTGGTAGAAAAAAATCTCAATACAATCCCATTTTGTGTTCTGGCAAAAAACTCTAAGTGGTACCATTTTGCAAACAATTAACAAAAAATACCTATTATTACCATAAATAAGACTTAATATGAATATAATCATGATATTAAATCATTAATGAACTACAGGAAGTGTTTTTTTTTACTAATTGGAATTAAAGTGTATTTAACAGATAGCTTCAAACTTTAAAAATCGATTTTCTCAAAACAGTGTTTTTTGACTTAAAGCTTTTTGCCAGTATACCCACGATATAAGTACTGAATAAATATAGAATACTGAAATGTCATTTTGACATTTCCTATTGATTTTCATAGTAACGCATGTATATATTAATAATTTAGTTTCTAGGACCCTCTTCGCATACAATAAAAGTGTATTACTTTTAACGATTTTTTTCCGAAATAACTTTCCATACAAAACAGAATTAACTGAAAATTAATTCAATTCTGCATAAAGATGGCTAAAAGTATTAAAATAATGCATTGTAATCGTGTTCTGATACATTATAAAAGTTTCAAATGTCTAGCTAATCGGAAAGTTAGTGAAAAATGGATTGCAAGATTTGTATTGATGCGATGTTGTTATTTTATGCTACTTTTTGGCATGTCGTCAAAATCGGTTAACCTCAAAATGAGACTCAGCGGTGTATTTGTTTTTTTTTTCAGCAGGTTTGCCACTGTCGCTCTACTGCGTAGACGAAGATGTCAAACAAATCTCAACTGTCGCGTGAAAATTCAGAAGCGAACTTAATTCATGCAAGGAATCTTGTTTCTTGCACGATAGTACATGTATACATGAGCATTTTCTATTTATGGCCGCGATAATAGGTACTGTCAGCAGTAAATCAATGTACCTACGTGTAAACGGGGTATAAAGCTAATTGTTATTAATAGTAAAAAAACTAACCTCGAAATTGCAAATAGGATCGTCTCTATTCTCTTGCTTTACATAAGTGCTGGCGTCAGGATTATTTGGATGCTTAATCATCGGTGCATCAATCCAAGGTTTATCCTCTGCATTATACTGGTCTCCATCACAATATTCTCGCTTTACATCCATGTTTGCGAGAGTACATACGACATACACTTTCGTACCAACGTTTTCCAAGCAATAGATACTTTCGCGCAGTGTTGCCATCTTTTTCTCACCGAAATTTATTTAGCCCATCCAAGAAATTATAGTATTTCGGCAATTATTATTATAGTGCGCGTTTCCATCTTTGTTGAAAATGTACAAATGAGTTTATTTTTGTTTCTCGCACAAAAAAGAGCTTTTGCGAAATTCCGAGGGCATTTATGGTTCACTTCCGACAAAAATTGCTCAATGGCGAATTCAATAAAATCCATTTTAAAATAAAGTCAAGGGCTTTTTTTTCTTTCGGGATAGTATTCTCTCGGCTTGCACACATTTTCTATAAAACTTTCTAAATTACCTACCAACGAAAATATTCTGACAGACCTTGTATGTTATGTAAGTAAATCTGAAATCTTTTGAAATTGTACGATTCTATATGCGTGTCTACTAGGTGTCAAAAATCATATTTGATTCAATACTGCGGCAAATCTAGGATAATCATTAGGTACCTATATATAGAAACAGGTCGATAGGTAGGTACCTACCCAAACTTTAGATGAAAATAATATCCCATTAAAAAATTCATTCCAGTGGTTAGAAACAAACTTAACATAGGTAAAAGGTTTAACAAGACTTTAATTTTTGACGGGTTCGCGTCGTCTAGTTAACTTCCGTTGTGCAAGCAAGCTGAGCAATGACACGTGTACATTTTTTAATAATAGGTTGGTACATGGTTAGGTACCTATTTAATTTATCTAAATATTTTTGTCATTCGCTCGCGAGTTTTGAAAGTTGTCAGGTGTAGTATTTTTTAATGTAGGTACCAGATGTATCTGAAACTGTGGTCTAGCAATACCTATTGACCATTGAAGAAGAGATTGCATTTCAATAATTGATTTAGTGGTATATATTATTTTGTTAGTTATGTATACAACACCTTTTATCAGATAGGTACCTAGTGTCATCTCCGAAAGAATGAGGGAGGGTCTGACGTAGGATCTGGTACCCCTCCCGGACCTTTGATAGTGTGGCACATCCATGTTGCAGATCACAAACCTTCCAAGTAAAAAAATACGATTTTACAGGAGAAGGTTAAAACTGATTTATTTGATAATGTAAGTCTTTTATTTAAAAAAAAATATATAAAGTCTAATGTTTTTGTATTTTTAATAGATTTTATAACTTTATTTGTAACTAACATAAACCGTATTACATTTACCATGCCATAGAAGTATTGTGCACTCAGATTTGTTAAAATATTTGACATAGGAGGTTTTTCTTTAGATTACATTTTATGAGAAAAGTAAATAAGTTTTATTTAAAAAATAATGAAACAGTTTGCGTGACATACGAGTTAAATATTTAATGGCTGCATAGTTAATTAATTAATACAAATAATGAATATTTAACTAATGTACATGTTTATAAATAACCAATGGAATCAAACCCCAACATAGTTATGTATGAAGATTTTTTTAAATTGTAACATAATATACATTATATAATTATTTAAATTATAAATGTCGTAAATAGTCTCTTGGAATCACACATTTTAGTTTCTGCAGGTGTTTCAACTTGTTGGCCGATATTTCTTCTTGATCCGTGCAATCTTGGATAAACAATTGGAACTGTTATGATCTTCGGTCGTCTCGGTATCTCTTTAAGATCATGACTAAAATTAATTCTGTACTAGATATTTCCATTTGGAAGGTAAGCCAAGTGACACACATCGTTAACAATTGGATCCCCTATTTTGTTTCTGGATCTTACTAACGTGTACCGAAGTCACTAGTACAAAACATCATGAGTTGCATAGTCCGCTCGATAAGTAAATGACATATTTATGGCTTTTCATGTAGCCACTGCATAATCAGATTGCAGATGAATTTCCCTGTTTTTCAATTTTCTTTCGATTGCAGCATGTACAGAATCTTTCTCCATTTACTTGTGCCCAACTCCAAATATTTTTGAGAAAGTGCCTACCTAATCTCGAATTGATATTTTACTGCCAATTCGAGGAGTGCATTAAATTTTCAAGAATATTTTTCTTATTTTGACACACGCACCCATTGCTCAATATTTTAATAGACCGGTTTCTAATTTTGTATGAGGTTTGTGAGGTGATTAATCAAGAGATGTAAATGTCGGAGCTTGTAAGTCTTCTTATAAGTGAACTTCATCAAATGTAAACTATGACAATGCCTTATTTGATGTTTCATTACGTCTATCTTTGTAAACTCGACAAAGGCACATTTTCATACGAAACACCGGTTCAAGAAAAAGTCTTAATGGATCTTTATGGCATTAATGTGACTCCATTTGTGGTAGTGAATCGATAAATTCTTCAGCATATTTTTTCCAAGTATGAACATCTCGCTCATTGTCCTTGCAATGCTGGTTTTGATTTCTAGCACTCTAATCTCATATGGCGAAAGTATTACCTACAGAACATTTATCGGCAAACTTATTTTCTTTCCTCGTTCATCTTTAAATGGTAATGATAGATATACTCCCTTCTACCTACCTCCAGAGTTCTTATATAGCTTCTGATTGGGGTCTATACAATCTATTAGTAAAGAAACGTATGATTTTCTCGTTGGCCATTACATATTCAACCAAAAGTGGCTGAAGTGCCCGGGTTTCTTGATATATCTGTGAGAAAAACCGCTTTCCAGATGAGACACATGCTTGTGAGATGCAACGTGGACCAAGCTTTCGTTTGTTTTTATTTTTACATAATGTTTTTTACTGATATTGTCTTTTAACTCGGCCATGGTATTCCTGTTCTTTCATTCTATTATTTGCAGATATATTTCGTTTCCATGCACTTTGCTTTTGTTTCTTTTTACATCATTGATATACCTTTCTATTATCTCAGTCGCTAGAATATTTCCATTATCTTGAACAGAATCTAAAAGTATAGGTTTATACATACCGACAATTCTTGATTTTTATTTAGTTTCAATCAAAGAGATTGGACTCCTCCGACAGTCTTCAATCTCTTTGGTTTCAATGTTAATTGCATGATCTTTCTACTTCTGGAACTCATAATTTGGGTTAAAGTTATCAAAAACGTAGACCTAAAACCCTTTTACCTCTAATAAAATAGGTACTTTTTGTATACAGTTTTGCTTGTAAAACTTCACTGATAGCTTCATACAATGAACTGATATAGAAACAATGTGCAGCAACCTCACATCGCTGCGTTAAAATGTATTCACAAAACTCCTAACTCACGTCGCGAGGGAGGTTTGTGCAACATAATACGATGAATATGACATAGGAGTTTTAATTAAAATATCAATTAACTGGGCTATATTTCTCTTTGACATAGGAGCTTTACCAATCCGTTAAATTGTTGTCGATTTTTTGATACCATAAAGTCAAAATCGTAAAATTTGACATAGAAGGTTTGTGATCTGCAACATCGACATGGGTTATATTGCGTCTTCTTTTTCTTTCGGGGACATGCTTGTTGAGTGACAACAAGGATTTCAAGAATAACGGCGTATTTTATTAGACAAGAATACATTGATTATAGCAAGTTACAGCGTATATGTACATTTAACAAGAATATTTATAAATAACATACGAATAAAACGATATCTCACCTTTATAATCTTCAGTTACTTCAGCAAAGTCAATAATTAGGTAATGCAGGGAAGAGGGTAGAAAAGTCACAATTAAAATTTCGGACCACGCACACTCTTTAGTACAGCTAGGAACAAAACTTCATGAACAAAAAAGTCGGCCGAATATCAGCCCACCTCCTTGGCTACTGAGGCAGGAGGGGGTTTCTGAAGTTGTTTTCATATGAATATAAGTATTGCCAACGTATAAAAAAATCCCACTCCAGATCACCCAATCACCGTATCACCCAATTCTTATGATTTTAAAATAATAGAGTTTTGTTCATTCACTGGGCGGCTTACCCTACCAATTCGCAATGGCCGAACGGTTCAACTGAGGGTCGGACCGACTTGAGAAGCTCTTCCCTTTCAACCGACATAATATGGGGACACTCCCAGAGGATGTGATCGGCATCCTGTAATTCGCCACATGAGCAAGTCGGAGATTCTATTAGGCCAAACTGACTTGGAAGCAAAACCACTGTGTCCGGTTAAGAATTGAGAAGTCAATCTGGCTATCTCCATGCGCCACTTTATATTAGGAAAAAACAAATGCGTTTGTCTGCCGTTGGAAGAAGTGGTCCATTTCCCCTGCCACGCACGCAGCGCCGTGTTATAAGCCATGTCGCGTACAATAACCGTTCGAGCGCACCGGCTCATGGATCCAAGACGTTATGGCAGCGATATGAAGATACCGCCAACCTCCGCCCCCCAATCGCCGAGCAAGGCAGTCGTGGCACCACGGATTTGAATGTGCAGGTCTAGCAGAAGCACTTTAGCACGGACAGGCAACGCGTCGGTAGAAGTCGTCTTATAAGCCTTAGTGAGGGCAAGTAATGCTGAGCGTTGACCGCTGAGAAGAGTTTTCTATGATACCATGTGCTGGTGGCATATCCAGTGATTCATTCCTTTTCGGTAGTATAGTGGTAAGTATTTCTGCCTGTTAGTATGATACAGTCGTGATATGGATATGGACATAGAGCGGAATGCACAATCTAAGATTTCGTTCCTAAGGATAAGTCGCCGAAAAGGATGATTTAACTATAGACAATCCTGAGTATAGAGTTAAGTAATCCTTAACCATAGACTACTTTTGTTATGAACACGCCCCCTTCTGTATTACCATTTACCACTGACAGCTGCTGTCAAAATAAATTCGCATGTCTATAATACAGTCCATACACTCAAATTCATTTGACAATGTATCTCAATATGGATATTGATAGTGTTAATTCGTTTGGCATGTACTTGCAGAATATTATTTTATTTTTATACGCCAGCCCGCAGAAATTCAAAATACCAGATGAAGAATGACACTTGATGCTAGTGTTACCATGTTAAAAAAAAATCTTGTGGTGCCTGTGGAATCACGTATAATGACTTATAACGGAAACATAAGAGTATTATAATTAAATATTAATATGTATTTATAGTTATTGCATTTATAAAATGCAGTTGTCATATTTTTGTCATCGTTTAACGATTATAAAATAATTTACCTAATTTACCTAACGAGAATTTTTAAATATGGTATTATTTTCAATAAAAATGATCTTAACTAAGGACAGTGTTTCTGCATAGTGTTTTCTGCTAAGGAAATTTTAGTTATGACAAATGTTTCTGCATTCCGCTCATAAAGTGCATTTAAAATGTTTTTCACCAGTACATTTTCACAGTTTCGAGCATCGATATGAACATACATTACATTTTTATAAGCTTTTTTTTTACCAGAATGTGTCATTTCACGTACTATAAAATAATAAAGATGCGAGCAACTATAGAAGAATACATGAAATTTACGTTGTGAATCATTTTGAAGCTTTTTCAAGCATTTGCGCATCAAAAAACTGCATTACAAATCAGAATACGTGAGAAATGTACTCATCTTCCCAAATAACTACATAAGCATATATTGAAGTTAAAAGGTCTTCACCAGTATACGTCTACATTGTATGTGTTTTAAGAGTACTACTTTGCAAACATCTATATGAGCATACGGTAAATTAATAAGATTATTTACCAGTACATGTCACTTCATGTCTTTTAAGATGACAAAGTTGCGAGCATCTATATGAGCATAACTTGCATTTATGAGGTTTTACACCTGTGTGTGTCATTTCATGGTTTTTAAGATTACTAAGTTGCGAGCATCTATATGAGCATAACTTGCATTTATGAGGTTTTTCACCTGTGTGTGTCATTTCATGGTTTTTAAGATGACTAAGTTGCGAGCATCTATATGAGCATAACTTGCATTTATGAGGTTTTTCACCTGTGTGTGTCATTTCATGGTTTTTAAGATGACTAAGTTGCGAGCATCTATATGAGCATAACTTGCATTTATGAGGTTTTTCACCTGTGTGTGTCATTTCATGGTTTTTAATATGACTAAGTTGCGAGCATCTATATGAGCATAACTTGCATTTATGAGGTTTTTCACCTGTGTGTGTCATTTCATGGTTTTTAAGATTACTAAGTTGCGAGCATCTATATGAGCATAACTTGCATTTATGAGGTTTTTCACCTGTGTGTCTCATTTCATGGTTTTTAAGATAACTAAGTTGCGAGCATCTATATGGGCATACCTTGCATTTATGAAGTTTTTCACCTGTGTGTCTCATTTCATGGTTTTTAAGATGACTAAGTTGCGAGCATCTATATGGGCATACCTTGCATTTATGAGGTTTTTCACCTGTGTGTGTTATTTCATGGTTTTTAAGACTACTAAGTCGCGAGCACCTATATGTGCATACTTTACATTTATGAGGTTTTTCACCTGTGTGTGTCATTTCATGTTTTTGAAGATTACTTAGTTGCGAGCACCTATATTGGCATACTTTGCATTTGTGAGGTTTGTCACCTATGTGTATCATTTCATGTCTTTTAAGACAACTAAGTCGCGAGCATCTATATGGGCATACTTTGCATTTGTGAGGTTTGTCACCTGTGTGTATCATTTCATGTCTTTTAAGACAACTAAGTCGCGAGCATCTATATGGGCATACCTTGCATTTATGAGGTTTTTTACCTGTGTGTGTCATTTCATGTGCTTTGAGATGATTTAGTTGCGAGAATATATTTTCTTGATATTGATCAGAATTTAGGTTCGTGTGAATTATTTTGTGACTTTTTAGAGCACTTTCGCATCCAAAAACTGCGTTACAAAAGCTGCAAATCAAATTACGTGAGAAGTGTACTACTTTTCTCAGAATAAGTCGAAGTTCCTTCTGAGTTTCTCGTGCTGAGATTTCTCTCTTGATGTTTTGTTCATCTATCGTCACTTCTGAATACTGTATCATTCTATCTTGGATTCCATCAGGCGAGGATTGTTGACACCTGTCTATATCGTGATGCTTTTTGAAAAAGCCTTTAGTAGAAACCTAGAAAAAACAAAAATAATCGTCAATATTATTCTAAATTAGGTTTTTAACTGTTTTATTTGAGTTATTTTTTTCGACGCTTATGCCTTTCAGCATCTTCAGACATTATGAGTGTATTGAGAATGAAAATTACGTTAAGAAATGGTAATAGTACCAACATAGATATTATATATAGAGCATCGGCGCATTGAAGCAACTAAATGAAGGAGCTTACTGAAGGCAGCATTCACTCTGCCCTGAGATAAGCAGATAACCGTGAGGAGTGGAGAGTTTTAGATGCTCAAAAGATTACTGCACTTCAGGCTCGTCACGATCTGCAGTCATGAGGGAACGACCAATAAGAATCTATTATATGGTGCCAGCGCATCGTGCACCGTTATTCGATATTCCCCGCTAACTCCTTTTACATGTAGCCGCAATACTACCCGATATTCATACAGTCCACTTGCTCGTTTTTAAATATTGTGACCGTTCACTTTGGTAACAGTTTAAAGTTGGAGGGATGTATGATATAATGCTTACTTTGAATTAAACATAATCAAGAAATGAGCTTGCTGAAGGCAGCTTCACTCTGCCTCTGCCCTGTGATAATCGGATGACCGTGAGGGGTGGAGAGTTTTAGATGCTCAAAATATGATTGCATTTCAGGGTGGTCAGCTATAAGGGAACGTCCAAGAAAGGAAACTGGAATCTACGGAACCACTGTAATTTAGATATGGTTATATGTACATTTATTTAAGTATTCTGATCTCTTTCGTTTATATTATATAAAAAATCCACCTACATGTAACATCGTAAAGCAAATGCACAAAACAGAGAACGACACAATTGTGGTGCAACTCTTGGTAATATGTGTAAATGTATTACAGTTTTAAATGCCAAATTTTAGATTAATGTGAATGAGATAGTTTCACTTTACTCTGTTTATTTCTAATATTTCTTGATAAAATAATTGAAGACATGAGAATGAAAGCTATACAAAGACCAAATAATGAATTTTACAGGAGTGCCTATAAACTGATATTCAATTTAGTTTCAACACTTTTAATAAAAAAACCAATAAAGACATTATTTGAAAATTATAAAAGAATGTGATTGGGTCATCGATATATTTAATATGAATACTGATCACTTGTGGCCCAACACTATGGAATAACGCTTTAGACAGTCTATTAACAATACTCTTATCCCCAATACACACATACAAGCCTTTGCTGGCGATGTATTAATATTGATAGCAGCAAAGGATATCGACAAACTGGAATTAAAAATCAATAGCGTGCTTCAAAAAGTAAACTCTTGGGGTGAAAACGCAAAACTAACATTTTCAGATATAAAGACAAATGTAATATTTATCAACAAAAGAAAAATACAGACACCAGAAATCCAGTGGAAAGGAAAACCAAAAGAGTTGGTTGATTCCTTTAAGGGGGGACATGCTCGTCGAAGGTCAAAATTGAGTTTTTATTGTATATTCAAACCATGATCCTGGATACTCCTTAAACGTTGTAGATGATCTATTTATATACTTTTGAAGCGTTATTATCCTTTATAGTTATTTTAAACATTTGATGACTGCATGAAGTATTTTTGTTACATAAAATAGTATTCTTTTAAACCTCTCGCTCTAATGTTTTAGAATATAGTCATATTTCGGTACATAACTGTGCAGTGGTGTTAAGATTTTTTACATTTATTAATTTTTAAACGCATTTATAAAACCATTAGCATAATTTATTACGAGATAATTTTTGTAAAATATTCACGATAAAAAATTATATTGATAATCTCTGTGATCCCAAATTTGACAAGAATTAGGCATTTTATTATTCAAAAAATCGGCAAGATTAACACATTTCAAGATGATTCTATAGATATTTATTATAAGCTATGTCTTTGACCATTCAAGTGTGATAAACATCTTATGAATAATGATTGCTTTATAATAATTATTGACCTAAGAATAAGGTAGTGTTTTTTTGAAATACGCCATTTCTTTTGTCATTCCCCAGTGGTTAAGCTACAACATACGGCCGTAGCCATAAATTGACAATAATAGCTTATAATAAATATCTTTAGAATCATCTTCAAATGTGTTAATCTTGCCGATTTTTTGAATAATAAAATGCCTAATTCTTGTCAAATTTGGGATCACAGAGATTATCAAAATAATTTTTTATCGTGAATATTTTACAAAAATTATCTCGTAATAAATTATACTAATGGTTTTATAAATGCGTTTAAAAATTAATAAATGTAAAAAATCTTAACACCACTGCACAGTTCTGTACCGAAATATGACTATATTCTAAAACATTAGAGCGAGAGGTTTAAAAGAATACTATTTTATGTAACAAAAATACTTCATGCAGTCATCAAATGTTTAAAATAACTATAAAGGATAATAACGCTTCAAAGGTATATAAATAGATCATCTACAACGTTTAAGGAGTATCCAGGATCATGGTTTGAATATACAATAAAAACTCAATTTTGACCTTCGACGAGCATGTCCCCCCTTAAAATTCATGGCATAATACTAGACAGGCACAACAATTGGGCGAAACACATTGACTACATATGTAAGAAAGCAGCTCAAATTGGAAAATTCTTTTTAAAAACAGCAAGAGCCACTTGGGGGGCATCTCCTGAAGTTTTGAAAATTATATATCATGGAGATGTGGAGCTAACCTATCCAATCCAAAAAAGACTGAATTCCGCGCAAAGGCCTTTCGCAATATCAATTTGCAAGGGATATCGCACCATATCACTAACGTCAGCACAAGTCCTGGCAGGCAAAGTGCTGATAGATATAAAAATACAAGAACTTATAGGAATATTGTAACGATATTTATTCTCGTACCCTAGAATAAAATACGTTATGAACATTATGGCAACATTTTGCCTCAGAAATTTATCGTCGTTAACATGCCAGACTGCAAGGCATGCATCTTTAAGTTGGCTTTTCTGTGCCGTGACGTTAGAATGCGTCCGTGGATCGGGACAGTCAACATCCGGAGGGGAACGAGTGAAGTCCAGTTTTGAACGAGGCATGCGTGCCGGTCTCGGGAACCGGCCGCACAAGATGGAAGTCGATTCTCAACCGGTATTTATCGATCACCTTGTTTACGATTAGATTCTTGTTTTTAATCTTTAATAACTCCCCACAGAAACTCTAGTTCTCGTTGTATTAGGTATGGCATTTGTTTGAATCTCAATTGGAACCCTTTATTAATATACTTTGGCTGTTGTGCCACGTGATAATATTGCTTCTTCTTGTTTTTTAATAAATCTTAAGTGTCCAGTCTCGGAACCTATTAAACCAATCTTATTATTTTAATTCTTTGCCTTGATTTGTCCCCCGTGTATGGTACGCGCAGTTGGAGGAATCTGAGCATCGATGGCGCCCTATCATTCTTCATTATAATTACCAAACATTCTTAAAGGGAGCACTGGAAGCTTGAAAACATTAGGAACATATGCAACGGTCTCCACGACCAAGTAAATATGTAGGTTTGCTTCTTACAGGGAGTTGGGGTCATAGGCTTTACCGCTGCATTTGTTTCTGAGCTAGTCGGATGTTTTAACATTATAGGTACACACATACATGCATTATTTATCTATGTTACAATATACCAAGTTAAAACAAGCCACATACTTCCCCGACACTTACCTACAGATAGAACATACGAAAACGAAATACATTACACACAACTTCCACACCCTGGTATCAGACATCTAGAAAATATAGAACACATAGGAACAGTTGACGAAGACACTAAAACAAAATACCATATCACAGGATTGGAGATCTACTACACAGATGGCAGTCTAATCGATGACAAAGTAGGGGCAGCTTTTGTAGCCTACTAAAATGGAACATTAATAACCCCCCGAAAATTTAAGCTCGAAAGCTACTGCACTGTTTACTAAGCAGAAATATTTGCTATCAAAGAATCTCTCGAGTGGGCACTGAAAAAATTAAAGTTCTACAGATACGACTATATTAACATATTCTCAGATAGCCAATCCAGTCTGGTAGCTCTCCAAAACCCATCATCCACACACCCACTTGTAAGAGACATTTTAACACTATCAATATAGCTTCGAATGATAGGGACAAACCCTAGATTCTTCTGGATAAGAAGTCACACAGGGATAGCCGGAAACGAGGAAGCTGATAAATACGCTAAACAAGCCACAACAGATAATAGACCTTTAACCTACACACACTTCCCTCTAAGTTACGCAAAACAAAAACTAAACGAAGACACAATAGAGCTATGGAACCACAGATACACAACATCCGCGACAGGATCAATAACGCAGAAATTTATTCCAAACATAAACTCTGCCATCACTCTTGGCAGGAACTTAAAAATATCACACAGATTCTAACAGGCCACGGAGCGGTGCAAGCTCATCTAAAAAGATTCAAATTGAGAGATGATGACTGTTGTCCATGTAACGACAACACATCTCGGACTGTGTGGCATGTCATCAACGACTGCCCTATACTAAAAAGGGAGCGATGGACTCTCAGGACTCGGTGTAGACAGCATAATCATGAAATTGACTTCCAAAAGCCTCACGAAGTACTAAGCAATAGAACACTACACAAAATATTTATTCCTGGCCAAAAATAAAATTAAAGATATAAATGGAGGAACCTAATTAGCCCTACAGCAATGCAACTAACCCACCCAACCACCTTATACGAAAAAGCAAGGGCGTGGTTATTAATATTTAAAAAAGAAAATGTCCACTATTCATAACGGATTTTAACTGCCTACCTCCACACTTCGCCACTGATATAATCATAGCCGATACGATTGGGTAGGAATAGTACGGAGATTTATTGAAATTTTAAGCGTTAACCTTTGATAAAAATCGGCGAATAGAGAAGAGAAATGATACAATATATAAAATTGAATGTACCCTATGTCCTTGTGTGTAATCTGAATGCGCACATCCGGATTGAGGATCTTCGTCAGAAAATGGTGGCATTTTATCTTCAGTGAATTCGCGCTTTATGTCAGTCTCAGCTTTGATACCAGTGACACCCGTCGCAGCGAACTGAAATAAACAACGTTTCATATAACATGTTGTCAATATTTACATTTAACAAATTAAAGTTTTATTATCTAGATGGAAGTAGGCTGTTCAAATCAAACATAAATAGTGCACACTAAACATTATGAGGCATATTTATATACAGGGATCGAAATGGACCGGAGCGCCGTTCCGGGTCATAAAATCGGCAGCATTGTAGCGGCGTCTCGCGGAAAAAATAATTTTACCGTTTGAGCTAGAATGGCCATTTAACAAAAAATCAAACACAAAATTAGATAACTGTGTTAATATTTTCAGAAAATTAAC
Organism: Rhyacophila brunnea; assembly: GCF_057557595.1. NCBI lineage: Eukaryota > Metazoa > Arthropoda > Insecta > Trichoptera > Rhyacophilidae > Rhyacophila > Rhyacophila brunnea. The sequence goes on along the minus strand of NW_028232785.1, from coordinate 29,133,754 downwards.
GAGCGCTCCGCTCGAGTGCTGCTTATATTTTGTTTTCATTAAATTACTTTTCAAAATTCCATGAAACCCTCCCTAAACTAAACCATAATATTGCAGTTAATAATAAGCGCTTTCCAAATTGGGTTACTATTGCCAATCGGCTTTTGTATTTTAAATCAAAGTAGGCATTAAAAAAGATTTCTTCCGTTTGTTATATATTTTGTCAGAAGTGTTTTCAAAATCAATGTTTTGAATAATATGTTCAATATATAAAATTAAATACATAATAATTACAAGATAAAAAGAAATTTTTATATACCACGGTTTTAAATTTTCTGTAGAATCATATAAACTTGACAATTCAATGTATTAATAAATACTTTTTTTTTGTACTTGATAGATAAATAAGTACTGAATAAATATAGAATACTGAAATGTCATTTTGACATTTCCTATTGATTTTCATAGTAACGCATGTATATATTAATAATTTAGTTTCTAGGACCCTCTTCGCATACAATAAAAGTGTATTACTTTTAACGATTTTTTTCCGAAATAACTTTCCATACAAAACAGAATTAACTGAAAATTAATTCAATTCTGCATAAAGATGGCTAAAAGTATTAAAATAATGCATTGTAATCGTGTTCTGATACATTATAAAAGTTTCAAATGTCTAGCTAATCGGAAAGTTAGTGAAAAATGGATTGCAAGATTTGTATTGATGCGATGTTGTTATTTTATGCTACTTTTTGGCATGTCGTCAAAATCGGTTAACCTCAAAATGAGACTCAGCGGTGTATTTGTTTTTTTTTTCAGCAGGTTTGCCACTGTCGCTCTACTGCGTAGACGAAGATGTCAAACAAATCTCAACTGTCGCGTGAAAATTCAGAAGCGAACTTAATTCATGCAAGGAATCTTGTTTCTTGCACGATAGTACATGTATACATGAGCATTTTCTATTTATGGCCGCGATAATAGGTACTGTCAGCAGTAAATCAATGTACCTACGTGTAAACGGGGTATAAAGCTAATTGTTATTAATAGTAAAAAAACTAACCTCGAAATTGCAAATAGGATCGTCTCTATTCTCTTGCTTTACATAAGTGCTGGCGTCAGGATTATTTGGATGCTTAATCATCGGTGCATCAATCCAAGGTTTATCCTCTGCATTATACTGGTCTCCATCACAATATTCTCGCTTTACATCCATGTTTGCGAGAGTACATACGACATACACTTTCGTACCAACGTTTTCCAAGCAATAGATACTTTCGCGCAGTGTTGCCATCTTTTTCTCACCGAAATTTATTTAGCCCATCCAAGAAATTATAGTATTTCGGCAATTATTATTATAGTGCGCGTTTCCATCTTTGTTGAAAATGTACAAATGAGTTTATTTTTGTTTCTCGCACAAAAAAGAGCTTTTGCGAAATTCCGAGGGCATTTATGGTTCACTTCCGACAAAAATTGCTCAATGGCGAATTCAATAAAATCCATTTTAAAATAAAGTCAAGGGCTTTTTTATTTCTTTCGGGATAGTATTCTCTCGGCTTGCACACATTTTCTATAAAACTTTCTAAATTACCTACCAACGAAAATATTCTGACAGACCTTGTATGTTATGTAAGTAAATCTGAAATCTTTTGAAATTGTACGATTCTATATGCGTGTCTACTAGGTGTCAAAAATCATATTTGATTCAATACTGCGGCAAATCTAGGATAATCATTAGGTACCTATATATAGAAACAGGTCGATAGGTAGGTACCTACCCAAACTTTAGATGAAAATAATATCCCATTAAAAAATTCATTCCAGTGGTTAGAAACAAACTTAACATAGGTAAAAGGTTTAACAAGACTTTAATTTTTGACGGGTTCGCGTCGTCTAGTTAACTTCCGTTGTGCAAGCAAGCTGAGCAATGACACGTGTACATTTTTTAATAATAGGTTGGTACATGGTTAGGTACCTATTTAATTTATCTAAATATTTTTGTCATTCGCTCGCGAGTTTTGAAAGTTGTCAGGTGTAGTATTTTTTAATGTAGGTACCAGATGTATCTGAAACTGTGGTCTAGCAATACCTATTGACCATTGAAGTAGAGATTGCATTTCAATAATTGATTTAGTGGTATATATTATTTTGTTAGTTATGTATACAACACCTTTTATCAGATAGGTACCTAGTGTCATCTCCGAAAGAATGAGGGAGGGTCTGACGTAGGATCTGGTACCCCTCCCGGACCTTTGATAGTGTGGCACATCCATGTTGCAGATCACAAACCTTCCAAGTAAAAAAATACGATTTTACAGGAGAAGGTTAAAACTGATTTATTTGATAATGTAAGTCTTTTATTTAAAAAAAAATATATAAAGTCTAATGTTTTTGTATTTTTAATAGATTTTATAACTTTATTTGTAACTAACATAAACCGTATTACATTTACCATGCCATAGAAGTATTGTGCACTCAGATTTGTTAAAATATTTGACATAGGAGGTTTTTCTTTAGATTACATTTTATGAGAAAAGTAAATAAGTTTTATTTAAAAAATAATGAAACAGTTTGCGTGACATACGAGTTAAATATTTAATGGCTGCATAGTTAATTAATTAATACAAATAATGAATATTTAACTAATGTACATGTTTATAAATAACCAATGGAATCAAACCCCAACATAGTTATGTATGAAGATTTTTTTAAATTGTAACATAATATACATTATATAATTATTTAAATTATAAATGTCGTAAATAGTCTCTTGGAATCACACATTTTAGTTTCTGCAGGTGTTTCAACTTGTTGGCCGATATTTCTTCTTGATCCGTGCAATCTTGGATAAACAATTGGAACTGTTATGATCTTCGGTCGTCTCGGTATCTCTTTAAGATCATGACTAAAATTAATTCTGTACTAGATATTTCCATTTGGAAGGTAAGCCAAGTGACACACATCGTTAACAATTGGATCCCCTATTTTGTTTCTGGATCTTACTAACGTGTACCGAAGTCACTAGTACAAAACATCATGAGTTGCATAGTCCGCTCGATAAGTAAATGACATATTTATGGCTTTTCATGTAGCCACTGCATAATCAGATTGCAGATGAATTTCCCTGTTTTTCAATTTTCTTTCGATTGCAGCATGTACAGAATCTTTCTCCATTTACTTGTGCCCAACTCCAAATATTTTTGAGAAAGTGCCTACCTAATCTCGAATTGATATTTTACTGCCAATTCGAGGAGTGCATTAAATTTTCAAGAATATTTTTCTTATTTTGACACACGCACCCATTGCTCAATATTTTAATAGACCGGTTTCTAATTTTGTATGAGGTTTGTGAGGTGATTAATCAAGAGATGTAAATGTCGGAGCTTGTAAGTCTTCTTATAAGTGAACTTCATCAAATGTAAACTATGACAATGCCTTATTTGATGTTTCATTACGTCTATCTTTGTAAACTCGACAAAGGCACATTTTCATACGAAACACCGGTTCAAGAAAAAGTCTTAATGGATCTTTATGGCATTAATGTGACTCCATTTGTGGTAGTGAATCGATAAATTCTTCAGCATATTTTTTCCAAGTATGAACATCTCGCTCATTGTCCTTGCAATGCTGGTTTTGATTTCTAGCACTCTAATCTCATATGGCGAAAGTATTACCTACAGAACATTTATCGGCAAACTTATTTTCTTTCCTCGTTCATCTTTAAATGGTAATGATAGATATACTCCCTTCTACCTACCTCCAGAGTTCTTATATAGCTTCTGATTGGGGTCTATACAATCTATTAGTAAAGAAACGTATGATTTTCTCGTTGGCCATTACATATTCAACCAAAAGTGGCTGAAGTGCCCGGGTTTCTTGATATATCTGTGAGAAAAACCGCTTTCCAGATGAGACACATGCTTGTGAGATGCAACGTGGACCAAGCTTTCGTTTGTTTTTATTTTTACATAATGTTTTTTACTGATATTGTCTTTTAACTCGGCCATGGTATTCCTGTTCTTTCATTCTATTATTTGCAGATATATTTCGTTTCCATGCACTTTGCTTTTGTTTCTTTTTACATCATTGATATACCTTTCTATTATCTCAGTCGCTAGAATATTTCCATTATCTTGAACAGAATCTAAAAGTATAGGTTTATACATACCGACAATTCTTGATTTTTATTTAGTTTCAATCAAAGAGATTGGACTCCTCCGACAGTCTTCAATCTCTTTGGTTTCAATGTTAATTGCATGATCTTTCTACTTCTGGAACTCATAATTTGGGTTAAAGTTATCAAAAACGTAGACCTAAAACCCTTTTACCTCTAATAAAATAGGTACTTTTTGTATACAGTTTTGCTTGTAAAACTTCACTGATAGCTTCATACAATGAACTGATATAGAAACAATGTGCAGCAACCTCACATCGCTGCGTTAAAATGTATTCACAAAACTCCTAACTCACGTCGCGAGGGAGGTTTGTGCAACATAATACGATGAATATGACATAGGAGTTTTAATTAAAATATCAATTAACTGGGCTATATTTCTCTTTGACATAGGAGCTTTACCAATCCGTTAAATTGTTGTCGATTTTTTGATACCATAAAGTCAAAATCGTAAAATTTGACATAGAAGGTTTGTGATCTGCAACATCGACATGGGTTATATTGCGTCTTCTTTTTCTTTCGGGGACATGCTTGTTGAGTGACAACAAGGATTTCAAGAATAACGGCGTATTTTATTAGACAAGAATACATTGATTATAGCAAGTTACAGCGTATATGTACATTTAACAAGAATATTTATAAATAACATACGAATAAAACGATATCTCACCTTTATAATCTTCAGTTACTTCAGCAAAGTCAATAATTAGGTAATGCAGGGAAGAGGGTAGAAAAGTCACAATTAAAATTTCGGACCACGCACACTCTTTAGTACAGCTAGGAACAAAACTTCATGAACAAAAAAGTCGGCCGAATATTAGCCCACCTCCTTGGCTACTGAGGCAGGAGGGGGTTTCTGAAGTTGTTTTCATATGAATATAAGTATTGCCAACGTATAAAAAAATCCCACTCCAGATCACCCAATCACCGTATCACCCAATTCTTATGATTTTAAAATAATAGAGTTTTGTTCATTCACTGGGCGGCTTACCCTACCAATTCGCAATGGCCGAACGGTTCAACTGAGGGTCGGACCGACTTGAGAAGCTCTTCCCTTTCAACCGACATAATATGGGGACACTCCCAGAGGATGTGATCGGCATCCTGTAATTCGCCACATGAGCAAGTCGGAGATTCTATTAGGCCAAACTGACTTGGAAGCAAAACCACTGTGTCCGGTTAAGAATTGAGAAGTCAATCTGGCTATCTCCATGCGCCACTTTATATTAGGAAAAAACAAATGCGTTTGTCTGCCGTTGGAAGAAGTGGTCCATTTCCCCTGCCACGCACGCAGCGCCGTGTTATAAGCCATGTCGCGTACAATAACCGTTCGAGCGCACCGGCTCATGGATCCAAGACGTTATGGCAGCGATATGAAGATACCGCCAACCTCCGCCCCCCAATCGCCGAGCAAGGCAGTCGTGGCACCACGGATTTGAATGTGCAGGTCTAGCAGAAGCACTTTAGCACGGACAGGCAACGCGTCGGTAGAAGTCGTCTTATAAGCCTTAGTGAGGGCAAGTAATGCTGAGCGTTGACCGCTGAGAAGAGTTTTCTATGATACCATGTGCTGGTGGCATATCCAGTGATTCATTCCTTTTCGGTAGTATAGTGGTAAGTATTTCTGCCTGTTAGTATGATACAGTCGTGATATGGATATGGACATAGAGCGGAATGCACAATCTAAGATTTCGTTCCTAAGGATAAGTCGCCGAAAAGGATGATTTAACTATAGACAATCCTGAGTATAGAGTTAAGTAATCCTTAACCATAGACTACTTTTGTTATGAACACGCCCCCTTCTGTATTACCATTTACCACTGACAGCTGCTGTCAAAATAAATTCGCATGTCTATAATACAGTCCATACACTCAAATTCATTTGACAATGTATCTCAATATGGATATTGATAGTGTTAATTCGTTTGGCATGTACTTGCAGAATATTATTTTATTTTTATACGCCAGCCCGCAGAAATTCAAAATACCAGATGAAGAATGACACTTGATGCTAGTGTTACCATGTTAAAAAAAAATCTTGTGGTGCCTGTGGAATCACGTATAATGACTTATAACGGAAACATAAGAGTATTATAATTAAATATTAATATGTATTTATAGTTATTGCATTTATAAAATGCAGTTGTCATATTTTTGTCATCGTTTAACGATTATAAAATAATTTACCTAATTTACCTAACGAGAATTTTTAAATATGGTATTATTTTCAATAAAAATGATCTTAACTAAGGACAGTGTTTCTGCATAGTGTTTTCTGCTAAGGAAATTTTAGTTATGACAAATGTTTCTGCATTCCGCTCATAAAGTGCATTTAAAATGTTTTTCACCAGTACATTTTCACAGTTTCGAGCATCGATATGAACATACATTACATTTTTATAAGCTTTTTTTTTACCAGAATGTGTCATTTCACGTACTATAAAATAATAAAGATGCGAGCAACTATAGAAGAATACATGAAATTTACGTTGTGAATCATTTTGAAGCTTTTTCAAGCATTTGCGCATCAAAAAACTGCATTACAAATCAGAATACGTGAGAAATGTACTCATCTTCCCAAATAACTACATAAGCATATATTGAAGTTAAAAGGTCTTCACCAGTATACGTCTACATTGTATGTGTTTTAAGAGTACTACTTTGCAAACATCTATATGAGCATACGGTAAATTAATAAGATTATTTACCAGTACATGTCACTTCATGTCTTTTAAGATGACAAAGTTGCGAGCATCTATATGAGCATAACTTGCATTTATGAGGTTTTACACCTGTGTGTGTCATTTCATGGTTTTTAAGATTACTAAGTTGCGAGCATCTATATGAGCATAACTTGCATTTATGAGGTTTTTCACCTGTGTGTGTCATTTCATGGTTTTTAAGATGACTAAGTTGCGAGCATCTATATGAGCATAACTTGCATTTATGAGGTTTTTCACCTGTGTGTGTCATTTCATGGTTTTTAAGATGACTAAGTTGCGAGCATCTATATGAGCATAACTTGCATTTATGAGGTTTTTCACCTGTGTGTGTCATTTCATGGTTTTTAATATGACTAAGTTGCGAGCATCTATATGAGCATAACTTGCATTTATGAGGTTTTTCACCTGTGTGTGTCATTTCATGGTTTTTAAGATTACTAAGTTGCGAGCATCTATATGAGCATAACTTGCATTTATGAGGTTTTTCACCTGTGTGTCTCATTTCATGGTTTTTAAGATAACTAAGTTGCGAGCATCTATATGGGCATACCTTGCATTTATGAAGTTTTTCACCTGTGTGTCTCATTTCATGGTTTTTAAGATGACTAAGTTGCGAGCATCTATATGGGCATACCTTGCATTTATGAGGTTTTTCACCTGTGTGTGTTATTTCATGGTTTTTAAGACTACTAAGTCGCGAGCACCTATATGTGCATACTTTACATTTATGAGGTTTTTCACCTGTGTGTGTCATTTCATGTTTTTGAAGATTACTTAGTTGCGAGCACCTATATTGGCATACTTTGCATTTGTGAGGTTTGTCACCTATGTGTATCATTTCATGTCTTTTAAGACAACTAAGTCGCGAGCATCTATATGGGCATACTTTGCATTTGTGAGGTTTGTCACCTGTGTGTATCATTTCATGTCTTTTAAGACAACTAAGTCGCGAGCATCTATATGGGCATACCTTGCATTTATGAGGTTTTTTACCTGTGTGTGTCATTTCATGTGCTTTGAGATGATTTAGTTGCGAGAATATATTTTCTTGATATTGATCAGAATTTAGGTTCGTGTGAATTATTTTGTGACTTTTTAGAGCACTTTCGCATCCAAAAACTGCGTTACAAAAGCTGCAAATCAAATTACGTGAGAAGTGTACTACTTTTCTCAGAATAAGTCGAAGTTCCTTCTGAGTTTCTCGTGCTGAGATTTCTCTCTTGATGTTTTGTTCATCTATCGTCACTTCTGAATACTGTATCATTCTATCTTGGATTCCATCAGGCGAGGATTGTTGACACCTGTCTATATCGTGATGCTTTTTGAAAAAGCCTTTAGTAGAAACCTAGAAAAAACAAAAATAATCGTCAATATTATTCTAAATTAGGTTTTTAACTGTTTTATTTGAGTTATTTTTTTCGACGCTTATGCCTTTCAGCATCTTCAGACATTATGAGTGTATTGAGAATGAAAATTACGTTAAGAAATGGTAATAGTACCAACATAGATATTATATATAGAGCATCGGCGCATTGAAGCAACTAAATGAAGGAGCTTACTGAAGGCAGCATTCACTCTGCCCTGAGATAAGCAGATAACCGTGAGGAGTGGAGAGTTTTAGATGCTCAAAAGATTACTGCACTTCAGGCTCGTCACGATCTGCAGTCATGAGGGAACGACCAATAAGAATCTATTATATGGTGCCAGCGCATCGTGCACCGTTATTCGATATTCCCCGCTAACTCCTTTTACATGTAGCCGCAATACTACCCGATATTCATACAGTCCACTTGCTCGTTTTTAAATATTGTGACCGTTCACTTTGGTAACAGTTTAAAGTTGGAGGGATGTATGATATAATGCTTACTTTGAATTAAACATAATCAAGAAATGAGCTTGCTGAAGGCAGCTTCACTCTGCCTCTGCCCTGTGATAATCGGATGACCGTGAGGGGTGGAGAGTTTTAGATGCTCAAAATATGATTGCATTTCAGGGTGGTCAGCTATAAGGGAACGTCCAAGAAAGGAAACTGGAATCTACGGAACCACTGTAATTTAGATATGGTTATATGTACATTTATTTAAGTATTCTGATCTCTTTCGTTTATATTATATAAAAAATCCACCTACATGTAACATCGTAAAGCAAATGCACAAAACAGAGAACGACACAATTGTGGTGCAACTCTTGGTAATATGTGTAAATGTATTACAGTTTTAAATGCCAAATTTTAGATTAATGTGAATGAGATAGTTTCACTTTACTCTGTTTATTTCTAATATTTCTTGATAAAATAATTGAAGACATGAGAATGAAAGCTATACAAAGACCAAATAATGAATTTTACAGGAGTGCCTATAAACTGATATTCAATTTAGTTTCAACACTTTTAATAAAAAAACCAATAAAGACATTATTTGAAAATTATAAAAGAATGTGATTGGGTCATCGATATATTTAATATGAATACTGATCACTTGTGGCCCAACACTATGGAATAACGCTTTAGACAGTCTATTAACAATACTCTTATCCCCAATACACACATACAAGCCTTTGCTGGCGATGTATTAATATTGATAGCAGCAAAGGATATCGACAAACTGGAATTAAAAATCAATAGCGTGCTTCAAAAAGTAAACTCTTGGGGTGAAAACGCAAAACTAACATTTTCAGATATAAAGACAAATGTAATATTTATCAACAAAAGAAAAATACAGACACCAGAAATCCAGTGGAAAGGAAAACCAAAAGAGTTGGTTGATTCCTTTAAGGGGGGACATGCTCGTCGAAGGTCAAAATTGAGTTTTTATTGTATATTCAAACCATGATCCTGGATACTCCTTAAACGTTGTAGATGATCTATTTATATACTTTTGAAGCGTTATTATCCTTTATAGTTATTTTAAACATTTGATGACTGCATGAAGTATTTTTGTTACATAAAATAGTATTCTTTTAAACCTCTCGCTCTAATGTTTTAGAATATAGTCATATTTCGGTACATAACTGTGCAGTGGTGTTAAGATTTTTTAAATTTATTAATTTTTAAACGCATTTATAAAACCATTAGCATAATTTATTACGAGATAATTTTTGTAAAATATTCACGATAAAAAATTATATTGATAATCTCTGTGATCCCAAATTTGACAAGAATTAGGCATTTTATTATTCAAAAAATCGGCAAGATTAACACATTTCAAGATGATTCTATAGATATTTATTATAAGCTATGTCTTTGACCATTCAAGTGTGATAAACATCTTATGAATAATGATTGCTTTATAATAATTATTGACCTAAGAATAAGGTAGTGTTTTTTTGAAATACGCCATTTCTTTTGTCATTCCCCAGTGGTTAAGCTACAACATACGGCCGTAGCCATAAATTGACAAACTATAATTGAAATAAAGAGTAAAATGATATTGACGCGCGTGTTTGAACATGTACCGTTTAAAAAAAAATAAAAAAAAATTCGGTTAGGTACATGTTCAAACACGCGCGTTAACATAATTTTACTCCCTACTTTAATTATAGTTTGTCATTTTATGGCTACGGCCGTATGTTGTAGCTTAACCACTTGGGAATGACAAAAGAAATGGCGTATTTCAAAAAAACACTACCTTATTCTTAGGTCAATAATTATTATAAAGCAATCATTATTCATAAGATTTTTATCACACTTGAATGGTCAAAGACATAGCTTATAATAAATATCTTTAGAATCATCTTCAAATGTGTTAATCTTGCCGATTTTTTGAATAATAAAATGCCTAATTCTTGTCAAATTTGGGATCACAGAGATTATCAAAATATTTTTTTATCGTGAATATTTTACAAAAATTATCTCGTAATAAATTATACTAATGGTTTTATAAATGCGTTTAAAAATTAATAAATGTAAAAAATCTTAACACCACTGCACAGTTCTGTACCGAAATATGACTATATTCTAAAACATTAGAGCGAGAGGTTTAAAAGAATACTATTTTATGTAACAAAAATACTTCATGCAGTCATCAAATGTTTAAAATAACTATAAAGGATAATAACGCTTCAAAGGTATATAAATAGATCATCTACAACGTTTAAGGAGTATCCAGGATCATGGTTTGAATATACAATAAAAACTCAATTTTGACCTTCGACGAGCATGTCCCCCTTAAAATTCATGGCATAATACTAGACAGGCACAACAATTGGGCGAAACACATTGACTACATATGTAAGAAAGCAGCTCAAATTGGAAAATTCTTTTTAAAAACAGCAAGAGCCACTTGGGGGGCATCTCCTGAAGTTTTGAAAATTATATATCATGGAGATGTGGAGCTAACCTATCCAATCCAAAAAAGACTGAATTCCGCGCAAAGGCCTTTCGCAATATCAATTTGCAAGGGATATCGCACCATATCACTAACGTCAGCACAAGTCCTGGCAGGCAAAGTGCTGATAGATATAAAAATACAAGAACTTATAGGAATATTGTAACGATATTTATTCTCGTACCCTAGAATAAAATACGTTATGAACATTATGGCAACATTTTGCCTCAGAAATTTATCGTCGTTAACATGCCAGACTGCAAGGCATGCATCTTTAAGTTGGCTTTTCTGTGCCGTGACGTTAGAATGCGTCCGTGGATCGGGACAGTCAACATCCGGAGGGGAACGAGTGAAGTCCAGTTTTGAACGAGGCATGCGTGCCGGTCTCGGGAACCGGCCGCACAAGATGGAAGTCGATTCTCAACCGGTATTTATCGATCACCTTGTTTACGATTAGATTCTTGTTTTTAATCTTTAATAACTCCCCACAGAAACTCTAGTTCTCGTTGTATTAGGTATGGCATTTGTTTGAATCTCAATTGGAACCCTTTATTAATATACTTTGGCTGTTGTGCCACGTGATAATATTGCTTCTTCTTGTTTTTTAATAAATCTTAAGTGTCCAGTCTCGGAACCTATTAAACCAATCTTATTATTTTAATTCTTTGCCTTGATTTGTCCCCCGTGTATGGTACGCGCAGTTGGAGGAATCTGAGCATCGATGGCGCCCTATCATTCTTCATTATAATTACCAAACATTCTTAAAGGGAGCACTGGAAGCTTGAAAACATTAGGAACATATGCAACGGTCTCCACGACCAAGTAAATATGTAGGTTTGCTTCTTACAGGGAGTTGGGGTCATAGGCTTTACCGCTGCATTTGTTTCTGAGCTAGTCGGATGTTTTAACATTATAGGTACACACATACATGCATTATTTATCTATGTTACAATATACCAAGTTAAAACAAGCCACATACTTCCCCGACACTTACCTACAGATAGAACATACGAAAACGAAATACATTACACACAACTTCCACACCCTGGTATCAGACATCTAGAAAATATAGAACACATAGGAACAGTTGACGAAGACACTAAAACAAAATACCATATCACAGGATTGGAGATCTACTACACAGATGGCAGTCTAATCGATGACAAAGTAGGGGCAGCTTTTGTAGCCTACTAAAATGGAACATTAATAACCCCCCGAAAATTTAAGCTCGAAAGCTACTGCACTGTTTACTAAGCAGAAATATTTGCTATCAAAGAATCTCTCGAGTGGGCACTGAAAAAATTAAAGTTCTACAGATACGACTATATTAACATATTCTCAGATAGCCAATCCAGTCTGGTAGCTCTCCAAAACCCATCATCCACACACCCACTTGTAAGAGACATTTTAACACTATCAATATAGCTTCGAATGATAGGGACAAACCCTAGATTCTTCTGGATAAGAAGTCACACAGGGATAGCCGGAAACGAGGAAGCTGATAAATACGCTAAACAAGCCACAACAGATAATAGACCTTTAACCTACACACACTTCCCTCTAAGTTACGCAAAACAAAAACTAAACGAAGACACAATAGAGCTATGGAACCACAGATACACAACATCCGCGACAGGATCAATAACGCAGAAATTTATTCCAAACATAAACTCTGCCATCACTCTTGGCAGGAACTTAAAAATATCACACAGATTCTAACAGGCCACGGAGCGGTGCAAGCTCATCTAAAAAGATTCAAATTGAGAGATGATGACTGTTGTCCATGTAACGACAACACATCTCGGACTGTGTGGCATGTCATCAACGACTGCCCTATACTAAAAAGGGAGCGATGGACTCTCAGGACTCGGTGTAGACAGCATAATCATGAAATTGACTTCCAAAAGCCTCACGAAGTACTAAGCAATAGAACACTACACAAAATATTTATTCCTGGCCAAAAATAAAATTAAAGATATAAATGGAGGAACCTAATTAGCCCTACAGCAATGCAACTAACCCACCCAACCACCTTATACGAAAAAGCAAGGGCGTGGTTATTAATATTTAAAAAAGAAAATGTCCACTATTCATAACGGATTTTAACTGCCTACCTCCACACTTCGCCACTGATATAATCATAGCCGATACGATTGGGTAGGAATAGTACGGAGATTTATTGAAATTTTAAGCGTTAACCTTTGATAAAAATCGGCGAATAGAGAAGAGAAATGATACAATATATAAAATTGAATGTACCCTATGTCCTTGTGTGTAATCTGAATGCGCACATCCGGATTGAGGATCTTCGTCAGAAAATGGTGGCATTTTATCTTCAGTGAATTCGCGCTTTATGTCAGTCTCAGCTTTGATACCAGTGACACCCGTCGCAGCGAACTGAAATAAACAACGTTTCATATAACATGTTGTCAATATTTACATTTAACAAATTAAAGTTTTATTATCTAGATGGAAGTAGGCTGTTCAAATCAAACATAAATAGTGCACACTAGACATTATGAGGCATATTTATATACAGGGATCGAAATGGACCGGAGCGCCGTTCCGGGTCATAAAATCGGCAGCATTGTAGCGGCGTCTCGCGGAAAAAATAATTTTACCGTTTGAGCTAGAATGGCCATTTAACAAAAAATCAAACACAAAATTAGATAACTGTGTTAATATTTTCAGAAAATTAACGAGCGCTCCGCTCGAGTGCTGCTTATATTTTGTTTTCATTAAATTACTTTTCAAAATTCCATGAAACCCTCCCTAAACTAAACCATAATATTGCAGTTAATAATAAGCGCTTTCCAAATTGGGTTACTATTGCCAATCGGCTTTTGTATTTTAAATCAAAGTAGGCATTAAAAAAGATTTCTTCCGTTTGTTATATATTTTGTCAGAAGTGTTTTCAAAATCAATGTTTTGAATAATATGTTCAATATATAAAATTAAATACATAATAATTACAAGATAAAAAGAAATTTTTATATACCACGGTTTTAAATTTTCTGTAGAATCATATAAACTTGACAATTCAATGTATTAATAAATACTTTTTTTTTGTACTTGATAGATAATATCGTCCGTATACTGGCAAATGACTTTAAGTCGAAAATTGACCGTTTTGACCTAATAATGCAGTTTGGTAGATTATATCACGCTCTATCGTCTGAAAAAACAAGCTTTGGCAGATTCCTATCCATTTATACGTAATATTGAAATGTCACTATGAATTAAGTCAATATTGATCATATTATTTCTGGAAAAATACTGTATATGACTAAACGTCATTTGACACACACTAAAATGAATATCAATACTGGAAAAACACTTCAAACTAACTTAGGATTAATTGTCTGTACATATTATATATTTCGTAGTGTATTCTATTTCTGGACAAAAACTTCAAACATACTTGCAGCTATTTGCCAGTACAAACTTCACGCCTATATGTACTTAGCGTGCTGTTGGCACTATTGCAATCAATGCTCATACTATTTTGACAGCTCCGTTTACGCGCCCACATTTTTTTCTACGTTATTAATCATTTTCTTATTTCTTTCATCTATTTTTATTCTATCAAATCAAAATGTATCAATCAAGGTCTGATAAAATCATGAGTTTGTGCGAGCAGCAAAATAAAATACCAACAAATAAAGCAGGTATGTGTATCAATAATTTCTAACCTCAAAATAAATCATTAATACAAGTATTCTGTTTCCTACTTGTCCTTTATTGTGTATATTTTGACTAATTATTCATTAGATATTGTGTTTACAAATATTTACACGTAGTATAATTATTTGGATACAGTTCGGGTCTATGGAGAAAACCTTATTTAACGGATATTCTTTAAATTTTCAGAAACTGAACCGATACATGAGGTTGACTTGGAGAAGATTCCTATAATATTATGCGACGCAGGATTTGAATACCATGATTTGGATAGCCAACAGCAAATTCCACAGGAAAAAGAAATAGGTAAGTCACTAACTATTTGTGATTAATAGACTAGGTTAGATAATGACCCATAGAATTATAATACATTGAAATTATTTCACTATCGTAAAATTGAATTATACTAAATATATGCAAACTCAATTAATTAATTAACTCTCTTTGTGAGTTAAACTTACATAAATCAATAAAATTGTATATGGATATTATTTATTTAAAAATAATTAGTGACATTAAAAGTGCTTACCATGCGCTACATATTATTATAATAAGACATACACAGAAAATGTCTTGCAATACGGGCTGAAGTATTTTTTTAGTTATAGTTATATATTTATATATTTATATAAGTAGTTAGTATATGACGTAATGTTAAATGGTTGATTTTAATTATTTACAGAAATTACACAAGACGTTGCATTGGACAATAATATAATCATAGAATACAGAGAAGAAAGTGACATGGACGAAGATCAAATAAAGCTGGCAGATGAGATTGGAAATATTGTTGCCGATGAAGATTTTTTACTGTCTCCACCTATGATTTTGCCTGTTTCACCATCCACAGGAGTTGAAAATAATTGTCCTAATCCTATGGATAACGAACTGCAAGAAGTTGCACCCCAAGATCTATCTGCACGACATACCCGTTGGAAGACATGTCATCCTGCAGGATGGAAGCGAAACATTCAAAAAGAAAAAAGGGACAACTGTCTACCTTACGAAAACAGAAAAGGCAACATGAAAGTAGCAAAACTCCCGAAGATTATTGATTGCTCTTTATGCAGATTTAAATGTTGTGATCATTTTACACCGGAAGATCGTCAACATATTTGTGGGATTTACTGGGGCTTGAGAAATCATGAAAGGAAAAGAGATTTTATTTTAAGAAATGTGGAGTCCAGCAGTCCAAAATACCGTAAACAGAACACTGTAACAGGTAAACAACGTAAAGATGCAAAAGCATATTACTTATATAAGACCGGCCAAATTAGGCAAAGAGTTTGCCAAAACTTTTTTATAAAGACGATATGCATCTCTAACACAGTTATAAAAAATGCTTTCAAAACAGAAGGTGACCAAGGCGTATTTATAGGGATGGATATGAGAGGACGCAAAAGCCCATCAAATAAAACTAAACAGGAGGACATTCAATTTGTAAAGGGTCATATTGAAAGATACCCAAAAATGGAAAGCCACTATACCAGAGCATCTTCAACGAGGGAATATCTGGATAGTGGTTTGTCCATTTCCAAAATGTACGATCAGTACATAGTGTACTGCGAAGAAAACAATAAAGTCCCGGTGAGTTCAATAACTTATAGGCGAACTTTTAGCCTTAATTATAATTTAAGTTTTTTTAAACCTAAAAAGGATCAGTGCGTCAATTGCATTCGGTATTCTCAAGCCTCTAGTGAGGAAAAAATCATACTGGAATCAGAGTATCGAATGCACATTGAACGGAAAATGGCAGCTGAACTATCAAAGTCATCGGACAAAAACATTTCAATCAACAACGCAAAATACATTACAGTAACTTTTGACCTGCAGAAAGTCCTACAAATACCATCGTCAAGAGCTTCACTGGCATATTATATGCGGAAGCTTAATATGTTTAATTTAACCATATATGAAGGTGCTCCTCCAAATAGAGGATTTTGCTATGCATGGAGTGAAGTAGACGGAAAGAGGGGAGCTTGTGAAATCGGATCATGTTTGGCCATCTATATAAGAAATGAAGTGCCACTAACAGCAACTAACTTGGTGCTGTATTCCGATACATGTGGAGGCCAAAATCGCAATATTCATATAGCAGCTCTCCTGTTACACCTGGTGCAAACCACACATTTAAGTGTGATCGAACATAAATTTTTAGAGAGTGGGCATACATACATGGAAGTCGATAGCATGCACAGTGCTATCGAGTATAAGAAAAAATTTATGGACGTGTTCAGTGTGCAGGATTGGCTGAACATTTTCAAAATGAGCCGTGTGGCACGGAAGTCTAAGAATGTTAATAAAAATCCCTATCATGTAAAACAATTGACATTCAACGACATGCTCGACTTGAAGACATTATCGAAAAAAATTATCAAAAATAAAAATGTTGACGAAGACAAAGATAAAGTCCACTGGCTCAAAGTGAAATGTTTTAAATATGAAAAAACTTCGCCAGGAACAATCTTTTACCGCTACGATTATTCAAGTGAATACAAAAAAATTGATATATTTGGTAATCGTAGAGGTCGAAGAAGTGTTCTACCACTAGAAGACATACCAAACGCTTACGCTTCCCAGTTACACATTTCCAATGAGAAAAAAAAGATTTATTGACAATGTGTAGCAAAAACATTATTCCTCCAGAGCTTCATCCCTGGTATCAAAGTTTGCCCAGCTCTTCGTTAATTGATACTGTACCAGAGCCCTCAGAATTCGATTCTGACGTAGAAAATTAGTTAAAGATGTACCTATGTATAGATTTCTCCCTTTGATCATTCATATTAGAGTATTTAAAATGTTTGTGTAATTATTGATTATAAATAATTATGTTAATGCAATAGTGTTATTAATAAGTCTGTTCTGTTATTGATAAAATTATAACATAGCAATATCAACTGATAAAATGAATACATTAGTTAATAAAACGTTGAACTGCACATTTAGAATTGATCATAATAAATCATAAGTATGTATTTTCGTTAATTAAGTTAGGATGTATTTTCATTAATTAAGTTTATGTTAAGGTAAAACTCATTTTAAATTGGTTACTTTGTATTTTTTTTATTTATAAATTTTTCCTGTCGACAAATTGATATCCAAATATTTGAAATGTTTGTGTAATTAATTATTGATTATAAATTATGTTAATGCATAAGTGTTATTATTAAGTCTGTTATTGATAAAATTAAAACATAGCAATATCAACTGATAAAATGAATACATTAGTTAATAAAACGTTGAACTGCACATTTAGAATTGATCATAATAAATCATAAGAATGTATTTTCATTAATTAAGTTTATATTAATGTATAACTCATTTTAAATTGGTTACTTTGTATTTTGTTATTTTTAATTATTTTATTTATAGATTTTTCCTGTTGACAAATTGATATTCAAATATTTGAAATGTTTTTTCAATTATTGATTATAAATTTATTATGTAACTGTACACGTGTTCTTAAGTCTGTCATTGATCAAATTAATTGATAAATTGAATCAATTTATTAATAAAATGTTTACCTGCACATTAAAAATTGATGATCTATTTTTTTAATAAATCATAATAATATAAGTATGTATTTTCATTCAAAATTGATAATATTAAACCATTTTATGTTTTAGTTCTCTGTATATGTCTTTTTGATAAATAAATAATTGATATTATGCAAAAAATAAGTCTATTTTCATTAGAACCTATCCTCCAAACCATTTTTAATAGTAAAACATTACTTGTGGTAGAAAAAAATCTCAATACAATCCCATTTTGTGTTCTGGCAAAAAACTCTAAGTGGTACCATTTTGCAAACAATTAACAAAAAATACCTATTATTACCATAAATAAGACTTAATATGAATATAATCATGATATTAAATCATTAATGAACTACAGGAAGTGTTTTTTTTTACTAATTGGAATTAAAGTGTATTTAACAGATAGCTTCAAACTTTAAAAATCGATTTTCTCAAAACAGTGTTTTTTGACTTAAAGCTTTTTGCCAGTATACCCACGATATAAGTACTGAATAAATATAGAATACTGAAATGTCATTTTGACATTTCCTATTGATTTTCATAGTAACGCATGTATATATTAATAATTTAGTTTCTAGGACCCTCTTCGCATACAATAAAAGTGTATTACTTTTAACGATTTTTTTCCGAAATAACTTTCCATACAAAACAGAATTAACTGAAAATTAATTCAATTCTGCATAAAGATGGCTAAAAGTATTAAAATAATGCATTGTAATCGTGTTCTGATACATTATAAAAGTTTCAAATGTCTAGCTAATCGGAAAGTTAGTGAAAAATGGATTGCAAGATTTGTATTGATGCGATGTTGTTATTTTATGCTACTTTTTGGCATGTCGTCAAAATCGGTTAACCTCAAAATGAGACTCAGCGGTGTATTTGTTTTTTTTTTCAGCAGGTTTGCCACTGTCGCTCTACTGCGTAGACGAAGATGTCAAACAAATCTCAACTGTCGCGTGAAAATTCAGAAGCGAACTTAATTCATGCAAGGAATCTTGTTTCTTGCACGATAGTACATGTATACATGAGCATTTTCTATTTATGGCCGCGATAATAGGTACTGTCAGCAGTAAATCAATGTACCTACGTGTAAACGGGGTATAAAGCTAATTGTTATTAATAGTAAAAAAACTAACCTCGAAATTGCAAATAGGATCGTCTCTATTCTCTTGCTTTACATAAGTGCTGGCGTCAGGATTATTTGGATGCTTAATCATCGGTGCATCAATCCAAGGTTTATCCTCTGCATTATACTGGTCTCCATCACAATATTCTCGCTTTACATCCATGTTTGCGAGAGTACATACGACATACACTTTCGTACCAACGTTTTCCAAGCAATAGATACTTTCGCGCAGTGTTGCCATCTTTTTCTCACCGAAATTTATTTAGCCCATCCAAGAAATTATAGTATTTCGGCAATTATTATTATAGTGCGCGTTTCCATCTTTGTTGAAAATGTACAAATGAGTTTATTTTTGTTTCTCGCACAAAAAAGAGCTTTTGCGAAATTCCGAGGGCATTTATGGTTCACTTCCGACAAAAATTGCTCAATGGCGAATTCAATAAAATCCATTTTAAAATAAAGTCAAGGGCTTTTTTTTCTTTCGGGATAGTATTCTCTCGGCTTGCACACATTTTCTATAAAACTTTCTAAATTACCTACCAACGAAAATATTCTGACAGACCTTGTATGTTATGTAAGTAAATCTGAAATCTTTTGAAATTGTACGATTCTATATGCGTGTCTACTAGGTGTCAAAAATCATATTTGATTCAATACTGCGGCAAATCTAGGATAATCATTAGGTACCTATATATAGAAACAGGTCGATAGGTAGGTACCTACCCAAACTTTAGATGAAAATAATATCCCATTAAAAAATTCATTCCAGTGGTTAGAAACAAACTTAACATAGGTAAAAGGTTTAACAAGACTTTAATTTTTGACGGGTTCGCGTCGTCTAGTTAACTTCCGTTGTGCAAGCAAGCTGAGCAATGACACGTGTACATTTTTTAATAATAGGTTGGTACATGGTTAGGTACCTATTTAATTTATCTAAATATTTTTGTCATTCGCTCGCGAGTTTTGAAAGTTGTCAGGTGTAGTATTTTTTAATGTAGGTACCAGATGTATCTGAAACTGTGGTCTAGCAATACCTATTGACCATTGAAGTAGAGATTGCATTTCAATAATTGATTTAGTGGTATATATTATTTTGTTAGTTATGTATACAACACCTTTTATCAGATAGGTACCTAGTGTCATCTCCGAAAGAATGAGGGAGGGTCTGACGTAGGATCTGGTACCCCTCCCGGACCTTTGATAGTGTGGCACATCCATGTTGCAGATCACAAACCTTCCAAGTCAAAAAATACGATTTTACAGGAGAAGGTTAAAACTGATTTCTTTGATAATGTAAGTCTTTTATTTAAAAAAAATATATAAAGTCTAATGTTTTTGTATTTTTAATAGATTTTATAACTTTATTTGTAACTAACATAAACCGTATTACATTTACCATGCCATAGAAGTATTGTGCACTCAGATTTGTTAAAATATTTGACATAGGAGGTTTTTCTTTAGATTACATTTTATGAGAAAAGTAAATAAGTTTTATTTTAAAAATAATGAAACAGTTTGCGTGACATACGAGTTAAATATTTAATGGCTGCATAGTTAATTAATTAATACAAATAATGAATATTTAACTAATGTACATGTTTATAAATAACCAATGGAATCAAACCCCAACATAGTTATGTATGAAGATTTTTTTAAATTGTAACATAATATACATTATATAATTATTTAAATTATAAATGTCGTAAATAGTCTCTTGGAATCACACATTTTAGTTTCTGCAGGTGTTTCAACTTGTTGGCCGATATTTCTTCTTGATCCGTGCAATCTTGGATAAACAATTGGAACTGTTATGATCTTCGGTCGTCTCGGTATCTCTTTAAGATCATGACTAAAATTAATTCTGTACTAGATATTTCCATTTGGAAGGTAAGCCAAGTGACACACATCGTTAACAATTGGATCCCCTATTTTGTTTCTGGATCTTACTAACGTGTACCGAAGTCACTAGTACAAAACATCATGAGTTGCATAGTCCGCTCGATAAGTAAATGACATATTTATGGCTTTTCATGTAGCCACTGCATAATCAGATTGCAGATGAATTTCCCTGTTTTTCAATTTTCTTTCGATTGCAGCATGTACAGAATCTTTCTCCATTTACTTGTGCCCAACTCCAAATATTTTTGAGAAAGTGCCTACCTAATCTCGAATTGATATTTTACTGCCAATTCGAGGAGTGCATTAAATTTTCAAGAATATTTTTCTTATTTTGACACACGCACCCATTGCTCAATATTTTAATAGACCGGTTTCTAATTTTGTATGAGGTTTGTGAGGTGATTAATCAAGAGATGTAAATGTCGGAGCTTGTAAGTCTTCTTATAAGTGAACTTCATCAAATGTAAACTATGACAATGCCTTATTTCATGTTTCATTACATCTATCTTTGTAAACTCGACAAAGGCACATTTTCTTACGAAACACCGGTTCAAGAAAAAGTCTTAATGGATCTTTATGGCATTAATGTGACTCCATTCGTGGTAGTGAATCGATAAATTCTTCAGCATATTTTTTCCAAGTATGAACATTTCGCTCATTGTCCTTGTAATGCTGGTTTTGATTTCTAGCACTCTAATCTCATATGGCGAAAGTATTACCTACAGAAAATTTATCGGCAAACTTATTTTCTTTCCTCGTTCATCTTTAAATGGTAATGATAGATATACTCCCTTCTACCTACCTCCAGAGTTCTTATATAGCTTCTGATTGGGGTCTATACAATCTTAGTAAAGAAACGTATGATTTTCTCTGTGGCCATTACATATTCAACCAAAAGTGGCTGAAGTGCCCGGGTTTCTTGATATATCTGTGAGAAAAACCGCTTTCCAGATGAGACACATGCTTGTGAGATGCAACGTGGACCAAGCTTTCGTTTGCTTTTATTTTTACATAATGTTTTTTACTGATATTGTCTTTTAACTCGGCCCTGGTATTCCTGTTCTTTCATTCTATTATTTGCAGATATATTTCGTTTACATGCACTTTGCTTTTGTTTCTTTTTACATCATTGATATACCTTTCTATTATCTCAGTCGCTAGAATATTTCCATTATCTTGAACAGAATCTAAAAGTATAGGTTTATACATACCGACAATTCTTGATTTTTATTTAGTTTCAATCAAAGAGATTGGACTCCTCCGACAGTCTTCAATCTCTTTGGTTTCAATGTTAATTGCATGATCTTTCTACTTCTGCGGGGCTATTCTAACGTATCCAAACGTATGTGTTAAAAGGTTAAAACGGCTAATTATGATAAAATTATCAAAATTAACACATTTGCTATTCTCGCGGTCATTTGCGTAAGAAAGTTAACCGATATCCCTGTCAAAGTTAGCGGCACCTCGATGTGCCGTGCTACTGCGAGAACGAGAGAAAATATGTCAATTTTACATATTGAAAATTGAGATGCAAGATAATATGCAAAGTTTCAAACCACAATTTGTGGTTCGGTTCTACGGATTCTATGGTTAGAATCATAGATACTATTACTAATAAATGTTCGTTTCGCGGATGTCAAATAACTGTCGTAATATTGTTTTATCAATTTTATTATCCATCTACATTCTACAATTATACAGACTGTCGAAAGAAATAGTGACCAAATTGGACTCCGTGTTGATGAGAGGCATACCCAAAGGAATTCCTGTCCAAATTCAGGTAATTAAAATCACAAATTACTTCGACATTTAGTAGCTATACTTAACCCTACTTTATGACAGCGCAAGATAACATCATGGGTAAGATACATTTACTCAGTTTGACAACAGCACATGTAAATAGGTACCTACCTACTTCATCTTTAAGCATTCACCACGACAGAAAACATATTAAAATTAACAGATTATCATTGTTCATTGTCCTTCGTCATTCTTCATTTCCTCTTGTTATTGATTGATCCAAAAAACATTTTAGGTGATTCAGGGTATGCGGTAGAAAAATATATGCTCATTCCGATTCTACGTGCCGAGGTAGATTCACCTGAAGCTCGCTATACGGCTGCCCACTGCTCAACAAGGAATGTCATAGAGAGACTGAACGGTGTGTTGAAAGCAAAATTTAGATGCCTTCGAGGGGATAGAGCCCTCCATTATAAACCTGAGAAGGCAACCAAGATAATATATGCGTGTTGTATTCTGCATAACATGATGCAACATTATAGGTAATTATTGAAGTTTCAAGTACATGAAAACATTACTTAAATAGATGTGACATTGGACTGAGTCTGTCATGTGCTAACACATCTCTTTTTCTTTCTTTTTCAGGATACCGAATCTAGAACCTGTTGATGAGCCTGTCCTATCGGAATTCGTGTATAATGAGACGCGGAATCAAAATAGATTAAGGGAGGCATATGCTACTCGTCAACGAATTGTTGACATCTATTTTGGTGACGATTAACACAATCACTATACCAGTAGGTATCTAATGGACAGGCTCGTTTTCAGCGCTCAATAACTCATTCCACACCGTTCCACATGTATGTGCCAAATAATTTAGCCTGTATTCAAACGTATATATGATATACGAAGGAGATGCAGCTAATGTTGGACAACAAGAAGACCAGGATCATCCCTCGTCATTTGCAGCTCGCCATCCGCAACGAGGAGCTGAACAAGCTGCTCTCCGGCGTCACCATCGCCCAGGGTGGAGTGCTGCCCAATATCCAGGCGGTGCTCTTGCCCAAGAAGACTGAGAAGGCGTGAAAAAAAATCTTATCGTCTATGATTACATGCAATAATCCATCTATCGTCGTACAAAAGGCCCTTTTCAGGGCCCCCATTTTTATTCAAATTCGACTGGTAGCGAACGTGTCGAGGTCGTTATTGTTGCTTATGAGATGATATTTATTATTTAACGAATCACTGGTCAAATTGGAAATGGAACGATTGCATAACGAAAGAGTTTTAACTTAAAGTTTAGTGTGCACTATTTATGGCGGATCTTAACAGCCTACCTCCACCCTTCGCCACTGGCACTGCCAGTAACAAACATTTTCGTTTGGTTTTACAATTACCCGTATTCCGTAGACATCAAAGGAATCAAAATTTTGCATAGTTATGAGTGGGTATTTAATGAAACAACAATGTATAACGTTTCAAATTTATTTAATCAAAAACATATTCAAAAAACAGATTGTGATCATTGAAATCTTAGTTCTGCATTCAGCTGACGAACGTGAAGCAGATGATGTAGTCGGTTGCAGCTTTCGTCTTCTCTCTCGGTCATCTTCGTTATTCTCTTGTTTCCTTTTGGTTTTCTTGGTATTGACTGATCTAAAAACATTTCAGGCAAATTAGGTTATGCGGTTGAGAAACCCACTGTTCATCGAATGTGGTAGAGAGACTCAACGGTGTACTTAAAACAAAATTTAGATGCCTACGAGCGAACAAAAAGCAACAAAAATAAAAAAAATATATGCATATTGTATTCTGCACAACGTGATACAAGAATTTAGGTAATTTAAGTTCAAGTAAATGAAAACAATAGGTACTTAAATAGATGTGACATTGGATTGAGTATGTAATGTATTGTGCTAACAAATCTCTTTTTTTACAGGATACCGAATCTAACTTGTAGATGACCCTGTCCCATCTGAATTTGTATATACTGACACTTGGAATGCCAATAGGATAAGGCAGGCGTATTCTGCTCAACAGATATTTTGGTGCCAATAATTAATTAAATAAATGCGGCGTAATAAATAACTAACCTTTTATCCAATATATTATCGACAAATGACTGAAATATGCCAAATTTATCATAATGCACATACTATTATGTACTTATTCTGTTTTATACTTTTATATATAATAATTATATTGTATTATATTAAGATTAATAAAAATTGTTAGTAATGGTTTTATACTTGGATTATTTTTTTTACAACACATATACATAATTTCTCCTGATACAATACTCTCTTTTGATATTGTAGTAGGGTGGCCCTCGACTTTAAAATAATTCGTTATTTCGTACATTTCTTACAATGTAGATTCTTGTTGATAATGCAAAAACTGTAATCTACCACGCAGTTGCTACTCTCTCCTCCGTTCCCTGTCACCTTCTCAAATATATAAAAGGGTGGTATTCGACTATTTATATATATATAACAAGTTTCTAAAGAAACACCCGTTAACTTTATTACACCCATTGATAAATAAATAATATTTTAATGTACACTTTCTGAGGAACTAATTACGTGTGAAAGTCGAGGGCCACATGTATTAAGTATAGATATGGCAGGCGTATGTACTACTTACTTACTAAATAAATATTGTTTGTTTACATACTGCATACATAATATTATATTAGTGTAAAGCAAGTATGAATGCAGTCAATCGGTCATGATGACCTAGTCTAGGTGAATGCTATTTTGATATAGTTAAAATATATAGATATTATATCGTCACCGTTCAGGCAAAAGTCACCAACCCTGAAAATGGCAGTTTTGAGTTGAGTATGTCACCGGAAGCGTAAAATTATGTTCATTAAGATGCAAAACTCACCTCGGTACATTAGTTAGTAAAATTTTGCTTAAATCCGAATTATTTGTTTTTCACTAAATGACTTTCGATAAAATCTTAACAAGCAAAAGTCATTATAGGTGAATAGACATTATTGACTCTATAAAAAAAAAATCCTTCGTTATAAATATACAAGCAAAAGTCACTATACTATGGATGGTGAGTTTTACTGATGCTTCTTTTGGCTAACATTGTTCAGATTATTAACAAGCAAAAGTCACCAAACCATAATTTGAGCTACCTTGCCTCCTTTAAAACCTTCCAGATGTTTTCATTAGCATCAAAAAGTAAATGTACCTTAAATAAATTATTAAGAAGACATGAGAAAATAATTTAATGTAGATAAAACCTTCAAAACATTAAAATCTGATTTTTCCTGCATTTTCAAACTTTCAAATTGCGATATCTCAAAACTATGTTTTTAGGGTTGGTGACTTTTGCCTGAACGGTGACGATATAATGAATGTATTATAATAGTACTTTCGTCTGGTTATTCTCCAATAAAAGGTTGGAAACATCCCTATTCATGGCCGGCAACATTGATGGAAAAAATATAAGACAAGCTGTATGTTTGCGGTATTTTTTCAATCATTTTCCTACACCAAGGTTTTCTTCAATATTTTTTATATAAACAAATATGAAACAAACAATATTTAACTATTACCTCTAGGCCGGGGTTGCAATGGTGTGCTCTCGGCTTCTTCCACAGGATGACGCCTTGATATTTTACGTGCTGGAATATAAAAAAGTTTTGTACTATAGTTGCATAATAATCCCAAACAAAATAATATACCTACTGTTCCATACACACAAACAACATTGTAATATTTAAATTATATATTCTTACCGTCAAAATCTTTGTCCGATTGACAATTGACTTTACGTATATTATCTATATTTTATGCAATTGACATGACTGGCAAAATTGTAGGTTAAGTTTGGTTACGTTTGACGTTTGACATTTATATAAACAAAGCTCGCGCCGTTCGGGTACCAGAGACAACGCGGCACGAACATGGCCGATTTTAACCGAAGTCAGAAAATCATAGATAATATACCAGCAAATAACGTACGTACTTCACGCCGTAGTTAGCCGTTTAAACCGGATATGAAAGTTAGCTGCCGCTAAAGTGATAATATCTGACATGTGCCTGAATAACAAATGTGTTAACTTGGACCAATGGTAACATCGTAAATGTGCTAAAGTGATAATTGTTAAGAATAGGCCTACTGGAACTCATAATTTGGGTTAAAGTTATCAAAAACGTAGACCTAAAACCCTTTTACCTCTAATAAAATAGGTACTTTTTGTATACAGTTTTGCTTGTAAAACTTCACTGATAGCTTCATACAATGAACTGATATAGAAACAATGTGCAGCAACCTCACATCGCTGCGTTAGAATGTATTTACAAAACTCCTAACTCACGTCGCGAGGGAGGTTTGTGCAACATAATACGATGAATATGACATAGGAGTTTTAATTAAAATATCAATTAACTGGGCTATATTTCTCTTTGACATAGGAGCTTTACCAATCCGTTAAATTGTTGTCGATTTTTTGATACCATAAAGTCAAAATCGTAAAATTTGACATAGAAGGTTTGTGATCTGCAACATCGACATGGGTTATATTGCGTCTTCTTTTTCTTTCGGGGACCTGCTTGTTGAGACGTGACAACAAGGATTTCAAGAATAACGGCGTATTTTATTAGACAAGAATACATTGATTACAGCAAGTTACAGCGTATATGTACATTTAACAAGAATATTTATAAAAAATAATAAATTTTATTGGCAGAGACGTCGACGCCGGACGCGGCCGACGTCTCGCTCGAGAGTACGAAAACCGAATGACTCAACATTTTGGGACACAGGTCAGCTCCAGGCAAGATAAAAATAATACCTACTACAAATTCCTTCATTGAAAAATGACAAAAAGGCACGCTTCGCAACATACCCAAAGCTTGTAGGTGGTTAGGTACGAGTACCTGGGTTTCGAAGCCGAAGTAGACCCTTCGCTGCGCGTCTGTTAGCATTATTAAAAATTATTACTTACTAGGTACCTAGTAGGTATAATTTTAAAATATTTCTTTGCTAAGTACATCGTCGGCGTTTTGGAAGATGCGTGCGTATTTTTTTGAATTTTCGGCGGCTGGGGAATAATTATTGCTGGGCAAATTCGATCAGACATATTTTTACAAAATAATATGAAACAGTTTTGAGTGAAACTAGACTAATTGATACGATTAGGTATATTGTATGGCTTGAGATGAATGAATTATTTATATTTAATTATTATGCATTGACTTTACTTTAACAATGCTGCTATGGCAATTATTATGCAAATGAATATAATATAAATGCTTTTATGATATATATTAAGTATGAATTTAATAAAGCTTTAGAGTTTAGGAGAATGAGGGTAATGCTAGGGTTTACTTGGCTTGTTTTTAGAATTATTGAAGGTATAAAAAATGCAGGATTTTATATGCATTAAGGGCTAGAATGATTCTATTAAATTTTGTTGAAGTTGCAAAAGGGTGACAATAATTTGTCGTACATCTAAGCTTATAAGCTAGAAATGTCTCTTTCGCAGTTGATCGGCTCATGTCTGCATGAATTATTCAGGCCTCGTCATGGTCTTGGATCTTCTGAGGATGCCACGCTTTAGGCGGTATCAGTAGGTATTGAAGTCATGAAATGATGATAAAAAATGGAGCGGTATTTTGTCTAGGGATGTCACTGAAATCGGCACTCTTTTTGGACTCTGTACAATAATAACAACTGTCCGTTTTCTGTCGGTTTGTTCAAATCTGTCTGTTTACATCCAGAGCATAGACCAAATAGGTTGAGCAAGTGGTTTACATCCATTTCTCGTAAAAAGTAATGTTATGATACCTGTTTGTGGGGCGGACAAGATCAACAAAGGATTGTGGAGCCAATAAATTTTATTAATATGATAATCAAATTTTAATAACAGTGTTATGTGATTATGATAATTTTAAAAAATTCGATTATAATAAAAGAATAATATTATAAAGTGAAACCTATTTTATTATCCAAATCCCATAATATAACAGGGCTGCCAACTACATTAACATTTTTTTTTCAATATTGAATATAGGTATATAAAAACATTAGAAACAAACCCGTTGCTATAATATCTCAAGAGTTCCGTCACCACCCGGCTGACCGACGACCAATGGACGACCCTCCCTTCCCCACAGCGATGCTACAAAAGAGATCTACGCCCAACTTGTTTCACATGTCGCGATTCGTAGGTATGGACCTAGCTATGTCGGACTACCTTGTTCTTGCACTATATCCCAACACTGGGTAATCAATGACAGGATGAAGTACGAATAAAACAACAATAAACAGAAAGTATAGGTACCAAATTATATTATATCATATTATGAGCACATCAAAAACAATAATATATTTAGGTATAACATTAATCTAAAATAATCGTAATTTACGTGTCACCATATTTTTTGTGGGTTTTTATGAAAATATGCATGCATGAACCGATAAATTCGTGTAGGGTAAGCCGCCCAGTGAATGCACACTTAAGGACTTTGGATAATTGTAAAATTACTAAAAAAGCATACCTAGGTATTCTTATAGTTCTTTTAAAAAATATTGTACTCATCTATAACTTATGAAGATTTAAATGAATTTAATAGATATAATGTGCAACCCATATCTGTTTAATAAAAAAATAATATATAATTTAACAAAGAAAAGCCCAGTAATTGAACACGGAATCTAAAGTATGAACCTGAGAAAAACCAGTAAATAAACTAAGCATATTAAACATATTAAGCATTTATTATTCAACAACGACAACCATAAATGTCAGTACAATTAATTGTGTATAGCGATGTTATTACTAATTTTATGACATTGAATATGATTTTTCTGAAAAAATACGAAAATTTCGAAATTTTGATAAAACTTAAAGTTGCTCATTTATCTGCGCCACATCACAAAAATGTTATTGTACTGTTAATATTCCTTTTTGAGAAGTAATCATAGATAAAATAGTTAAGGTCTACTTTTCAACCATAATACATTATTAAATTCTTTTGTCCATTCATTAGATTAAAAATGCTGGTTAATGAATTGGTACCGTTTTGTTAAAAAAAAGTGTTCAAATACTAGCTATAAGCTTTTTAATACATTTACATACATAAATATCGACATTACAGCTATATATTATAATCATTAAAGGGTATAATAATAAATAAATATATTATAACTAATCTAAAGAATAAACACACCGTTTATTAATTGAATTAACCTCCATTAGAAAGACCACTTAATGAACACTGATATTTAACGTTACGGCACAAAAAACATACGAATAAAACGATATCTCACCTTTATAATCTTCAGTTACTTCAGCAAAGTCAATAATTGGGTAATGCAGGGAAGAGGGTAGAAAAGTGACAATTAAAATTTCGGACCACGCACACTCTTTAGTAAAGCTAGGAACAAAACTTCATGATCAAAAAAGTCGGCCGAATATCAGCCCACCTCCTTGGCTACTGAGGCAGAAGGGGGTTTCTGAAGTTGTTTTCATATGAATATTAGTATTGCCAACGTATAAAAAATCCCTACTCCAGATCACCCAATCACCGTATCACCCAATTCTTATGATTTTAAAATAATAGAGTTTTGTTCATTCACTGGGCGGCTTACCCTACCAAGTCGCAATGGCCGACCGGTTCAACTGAGGGTCGGACCGACTTGAGAAGCTCTTCCCTTTCAACCGACATAATATGGGGACACTCCCAGAGGATGTGATCGGCATCCTGCAATTCGCCACATAAGCAAGTCGGAGATTCTATTAGGCCAAACTGACTTGGAAGCAAAACCACTGTGTCCGGTTAAGAACTGAAAAGTCAATCTGGCTATCTCCATGCGCCACTTTATATTAGGAAAAAACAAATGCGTTTGTCTGCCGTTGGAAGAAGTGGTCCATTTCCCCTGCCACGCACGCAGCGCCGTGTTATAAGCCAGGTCGCGTACAATAACCGTTCGAGCGCACCGGCTCATGGATACAAGACGTAATGGCGGCGATATGAAGATACCGCCAACCTCCGCCCCCCGACCACCGAGCAAGGCGGTCGTGGCACCACTGATTTGAATGTGCAGGTCTAACAGAAGCACTCTAGCAAGGACAGGCAACGCGTCGGTAAAAGTCGTCTTATAAGCCTTAGTGAGGGCAAGTAATGCTGAGCGTTGACCGCTGAGAAGAGTTTTCCATGATAACATGTACTGGCGGCATATCCAGTGATTCATTCCTTTTCGGTAGTATAGTGGTAAGTATTTCTGCCTGTCAGTATGATACAGTCGTGATATGGATATGGACATAAAGTGCATTTAAAATGTTTTTCACCAGTACATTTTCACAGTTTCGAGCATCGATATGAACATACATTACATTTTTAAGGTTTTTTTTTTACCAGAATGTGTCATTTCACGTACTCTAAAATAATAAAGATGCGAGCAACTATGAAGAATACATGACATTTACAGGTTATCATGGAATGATTTTTGTGCGGGGTAAGGAATAGGTATGGATGGGGATATAGGATAGGGATAAGCATGAGACTCGGGGAAATAGGATGCAGGGTCGTGGATGGTTTGACTTTTACCTCTAAGACCTCAGTTACCTGTCCGGCTACTTTACTCACTCGTTGGATGTTCCTGTATAATAATAAAGTACATAAAGATGGAATAAATATAAATATCTCGGATTGAGCGCCACTCTATGATGATGCATAGAGACAATAGTGATAAGGAAAATTAAATGAAAAGCAAGTAGAGAAATTTCAACAATTGTATATTAATAAATAAGATAACTTGCGGGCTACAGTGTATAAAGAAGTATAATTACTTAAGTGAATCACGAGCACCTAAAGCGATACAATATTTAATTAAATAAGAACAAAAACCCAAAAGCTAATTCGAAACAAAGACTAGCTCGGTGGACCGTAACATAAAAGAACAATAAATACCAATTACACAAAAGGCTCTCCAGCCTATTCGCTGCCCTCGATTCCTTCCAGGACGGAATCGAGGGGTCCGTCTTCAAACGTGTGGGAACCGTGGAGTTCCTCCGATCTCCTGGCGTGGGGGGGACGTCCTTCAGATGACCATCGTCCACGTCTCCAAAACGTCAGGAAATCGAAAGCCCTGAGCCCAGGGTCCGAGGCTCGGAACTGGCCAAGACGTCTGCTTCCTTCGAACGATCAAGACTGAGAGATCGACTCCCGCTTCACCTTCGTGTAAAAAGCCCGCTATCTCCTATAGCGCCGGAAATAGTGTCACGAACTCCGTACAAACTATTCCGTGCGCAGGCGCGATCCGGTCGTACTTTTGCGTAGTGTTGCCCTCGTAAAGACTTCCTTGGCTTAGTGTGTTATGTTATAAAATAACATGACAAGGTGTGAATCATTTTTAAGCTTTTTCAAAAATTTGCGTATCAAAAAACTGCATTACAAATGCCGCAAATCAGAATACGTGAGAAATGTACTCATCTTCCCAAATAACTACAAAATCATATATTGAAGTTAAAAGGTCTTCACCAGTATACGTCTTCATTGTATGTGTTTTAAGAGTACTACTTTGCAAACATCTATATGAGCATACAGTAAATTAATAAGATTATTTACCAGTATAATATGTCACTTCATGTCTTTTAAGATTACTAAGTTTCGAGCATCTTTATGAGCATAACTTGCATTTATGAGGTTTTACACCTGTGTGTGTCATTTCATGGTTTTTAAGATTACTTAGTTGCGAGCATCTATATGATCATACTTTGCATTTATGAGGTTTTTCACCTGTGTGTGTCATTACATGGTTTTTAAGATTACCAAGATGCGAGCATTTATATGGACATATCTTGCATTTATGAGGTTTTTCACCTGTGTGTGTCATTACATGGTTTTTAAGATTACCAAGTTGTGAGCATCTATATGGGCATACCTTGCATTTATGAGGTTTCTCACCTGTGTGTGTCATTTCATGTTTTTTAAGATTACTAAGTAGCGAGCATCTATATGGGCATACCTTGCATTTATGAGGTTTTTCAACTGTGTGTGTCATTTCATGTTTTTTAAGAGTACTAAAATCCGAGCATCTATATGGGCATACCTTGCATTTATGAGGTTTTTCACCTGTGTGTGTCATTTCATGATTTTTAAGACTACTAAGTAGCGAGCATCTATATGGGCATACCTTGCATGTATGAGGTTTTTCACCTGTGTGTTTCATTTCATGCTGTTTAAGAGTACTAAAACGCGAGCATCTATATGAGCATACCTTGCATTTATGAGGTTTTTCACCTGTGTGTGTCATTTCATGTTTTTTAAGATTACTAAATTCCGAGCATCTATATGGACATATCTTGCATTTATGAGGTTTTTCACCTGTGTGTGTCATTACATGTCTTTTAAGATAACCAAGATGCGAGCATCTATATGGACATATCTTGCATTTATGAGGTTTTTCACCTGTGTGTGTCATTTTATGTTTTTTAAGACTACTAAAATCCGAGCATTTATATGGACATATCTTGCATTTATGAGGTTTTTCACCTGTGTGTGTCATTACATGGTTTTTAAGATTACCAAGACGCGAGCATCTATATGGACATATCTTGCATTTATGAGGTTTTTTACCTGTGTGTGTCATTTCATGTCTTTTAAGATTACTCAGTTGGAAGGTTCGATATAAGCATACATTACATTTATGTGGTTTTTCACCTGTGTGTGTCATTTCATGTTCTTTAAGATATCTCAGTTGC
The DNA here is from genome assembly GCF_057557595.1 of Rhyacophila brunnea. NCBI lineage: Eukaryota > Metazoa > Arthropoda > Insecta > Trichoptera > Rhyacophilidae > Rhyacophila > Rhyacophila brunnea. Next base: position 29,099,845 of record NW_028232785.1, on the reverse strand, counting down.
GAGCATCTATATGGGCATATTTTGCATTTATGAGGTTTGTCACTTGTGTGTGTCGTTTCATGCTGTTTAAGATTACTTGGTTGCGAGCATTTAGATGGGCATACTTTGCATTTATGAGGTTTTTCACCTGTATATGCCATTTTATGTACTTTGAGATGATTTATTTGCGAGAATATATTTTCTTGATTTTTATGAGCAATCACGTCCATGTGAATTACTTTGTGGCTTTTTAGAGCACTTTTGCATTTAAAAACTGCGTTACAAAAGCTGCAAATCAAATTACGTGAGAAATGTACCACTTTTCTCAGAATAAATCGAAGTTCCTTCGGAGTCTCTCGTTCTGAGATTTCTTTTTTAATGTTTTGTTCATCTATCGTCACCTCTGAATACTGTATCATTCTATCTTGGATTCCGTGAGGTGAGGATTGTTGACACCTTTCTATATCGTGATGATTTGTGAAAAGGCCTTTAGTAGAAACCTAGAAAAACCAAAATAATCGATGTCAATATTATTATAAATTAAATTTTATACTATTCCATTTAAGTTATTTTTTATTCTTTTGCCTTTTAGCATCTTCAGACATTAAAAGTGTAGTGAGAATGAAAATGACGTTAAGAAAATGGTAATAGTACCAACATTGATATTAAAAATACAATGTTACCGTAAATAGTTTTTTTTTTAAATCCACCTATATGTAACATCGTAAAGCAAATGCACAAAACAGAGAACGACACAATTGTGGTGCAACTCTTGGTAATATGTGTAAATGTATTATAGTTTTTAATGCCAAATTTTAGATTGATGTGAATGAGATAGTTTCACTTTACTGTGTTTATTTATAATATTTCTTGATAAAATAATAATTAAAGAACACCAAAATAACGTACATATTATGAGGCAGTTTTGCACTCCGTTCGATAAAAACATTATAAGTTTCGTGTAAGCACTTCGTACCCTTAGGTACCCTTATAGTACCCGTAGGCACAGCCTCAACCTGCCTCCCTCACCCTGCAGTGATGCTACAAAACGACCTACGTGCTGCAGGTCTGACATGGCGGGAGGCACAGGAGTTGGCGATGGACCGAGGGAAGTGGCGCTAACTTGTGCTTGCCCTATGCCCCAATGTTGTGACGTGACAGGGTGAAAGAAGAAGAAGACGAAGAAGAAGCTTCGTGTAGTAACTAGTAATATCTGTGTCAGTGTGTTATTGGAGAGTGTGCACATTGTCGGAAGATGCCGAAAGGTGAAACCAATGTCACAAACAATATTCAAAATGAGAGAATTTGTATTTAAATTTTATCAAGCGATTTCGATCAACAGTTTAAGCAATATATTAACATATCATACTTCTGAATTCGTAAGGGAACGCATACTAAGTGTCGCATAGGGACAGTGTCCGTTAGCAGGAACGTTTCAAGACATGAGAATGAAAGCTATACAAAGACTAAATAGTGAATTTTACAGGAGTGCCTATTAACTGATATTCGATTTAGTTTCAACAACTTTACTAAAAAAACCAATGAAGACATTATTTGAAAATTATAATAGAATGTGATCGATCGATGTCATCGATATTTTTAATATGAGTACTGATCACTACAACTAATTGAGTCATATTTTGGGTTCTCTTAATTATTTAATTGATATATACCTGCAGCAATACAATCAGTAATTGTGGATTTAATAAGTGTTTTATTCAAAACTCAATAATTACCCAGTATTAATCAACCTATCATATTAAAGAAGTTAAGACTTTAATTAATGGCTCTCACAATAGTGAAGCGCTTTCTAAATGAAGTGACCATAGGCAATCGGCTTATATATTTTAAATCAAAGTAGGTAGGTATTGATTACCTTAATTATTTTTTTCAATACGACTGGCTATTAATAGTACGGAGATTTAATGAAATTTTAAACGTCAACTTCATGTTGATAAAAATCAGCGAATAGAGAAGTAAATGTGAGCGTAGTTATACACAAACAGCCAGGCCACAATTTTGAAAAATAAATGAATTATTGTGATTTCCATAATCTCACACGTTTGTTTTATATTCTGCACAAATCAGCCAAGCTGCTGTCATACAAAAATCTCATATAAATGCGTTTTAAAGATTTTGCAAATCGCAGAATATGACATTTTCGATTTGCATAAAGCAACCAAACTGCTCTCATACAAAAATGTCCTATAAATGCGTTCTTAAATAAGCCACATTAGATCTGCAAAAAGCAGCCACATGGTAATATTATGTACTTACCTTATTATTAAAAACCTGACTGTAAGGTGTGTTTTTCTACATTGAATTAATATACATTATTTTCTCAATTACATTATATGTTTTTCATTTTATTATATATAACACATAATATATATATTTTTTTAAGTTAAAATTAGTGCCAGGCAGCTAAATACTAATGTATGATTTACAAGGTTTTCAGACTATTTTCAGAACTTTAAAATTTACATAATACTTGTACAACTTTTTTAAGAAAATAGATGAAAAATAACGCTTTTTCTACAAAAATAAGAGTTAGCTGCATTCAAGAATTAACACTCTAAAAAACCCGTTTTGCACAAAACAGCCTGGACTGCTAAAACACCAGAATTTCATAGATGTCATGCTTTTATCTCTTTATAAGTTACACAAATTCAAATATATATATATATTATATACTATCTATCATTCGAAAGGTATAGACAGTATACAAAGGCTTTGTGGATTTAAAGAAACACGCTTTACATAAAAGTGCTCCTATCTCTGTTTGAGGTTTGTGTGGACTGGCTGGTTTGCGTATAACTACGCTCATGTTACAATATATAAAATTGAATGTACCCCATTTACTGGTGTGTAATCTGAATATGAACATCCGGGTTGAGGATCTTCATCAGAAAATGGTGGCATTTTATCTTCAGTGAATTCGCGCTTTATGTCAGTTTCAGCTTTAATACCAGTGACACCCGTCGCAGCGAACTGAAATAAACAACGTTTTATGTTGTAAATATTTACATAATATAACAAATTAAAATGTTATTATCTAGGTGGAAGTAGGCTGTTGACATCCGACATAAATAGTGCACACTTAACATTATCAGGCATACTTATTTGTTTTCATTAAATTGAATTTTATGAAAATAGGACTTGATCAATAATTATTGTCAACCACCCCATAATATAATATAACTATGTCCAATCCTAATAGAGTCATATGGGCCTCCACCAATGACATTAATAATGGACAGTGCTCTCAACACAGTAGCTAGCAAGTAAATTCGCGCATAGCGACATTGGCATATGCATAGGTAGTTGTCACGAAATTTCCATTATCCGATATCACGCATCGGAAATTTATAGCAATATCACCTTTATTGTAATAAAGTTAGAACAGTGTTTCTGGTGTCAATGTTCATTTGGCCGAACCGTTCGAACCGAACCATTCAGCAGACCGACAAAAAGCATCAGGAATTTATATCAATATCACCTTTGTTGTAATGGCGTTAGAACAGATTATGCCATTCGGCAGACCCGACAAAAAAGTGAGTGTCATTTTTTTTCCAGATGCTTCGTCCATATTAATGGCATTGGCTGTATTTGTATTAATTTACTTTTTATTATTTTTACGTGAAATGGATGTCAGCCACTTGCTCAACCTATTAAGTCCATAATCTGACTAATACACAAATTGAAAAACAATATGTGTACCAACATGCTAGACCCAGGATTCTAACCTGTGACCCACGACGCTATAGGACGATGTGAAATTGTAAACATAAGTACGTAGTAGGTACGTATTATTGCAGAACCCATTTTGTTAATTCGAAGAAAAGACCACTGCAGGTATAAACCTTTTTGTTCCTTCCGATTTAAAAATAATATTGTCCAGCAAGAGAAGACTAGCATTTTGATGGCCTAATGTTAATATCCCGTAAGTGTCTTTTTACAAATTGCGAAGGCCGCTAAAAAAACTTAATATTGAATATTGAAATGAAAAAAAATGAATAACCCGTAACGTAAAAGTGGTAAAGCAAAGGCACAAAACGACTAGTTTAATGATAAAAGCCAATAAAATGTGACATACCTATAACGTATAAAAATAAACATCCAAATTTGTTATATTATTACTTACTATTTTACCTGTTAAATAATTCGAAACTGACATTTTGGAGCTGAACTCAACACACGTTATGCAATACGCTTAACAGCTTAGAGGCAAGATACGGGCTATTAAAGGTTTATTCCTGGAATGTTCAGATACGGGAAATTACTATAATGACTGTACCATTTTCGCTAAAATAATTACAGATATGGGAATTTCACATTCGATGAACAGTATTGTTGTTGTTTTTAGTACTTACATCAAAAAGACATTTTCGTCATATAGGTCGGATACGGGGTATTGACATTAGAACATCCAATTATTAATTTTTTGCTTAATTCCGTTTAGAAATTGACTGCGCATTTGTCGACAAAATTATGAATACCTTTGCTTAAACAAATAAAGGATCTATTTACCTCTTTTAAGGGTGAATTGCTGTCGTCCTCGATATTTTCCTGTTTAACTGACACGTCAAATCGACCCTTGCCCTTGAAGTGATTGACGTCTATCCGTTGGTATGCACGGTCGCCGATTATCTCCGCTGTTTTGTCAGGCAATAATTCATCGTTTGTTTCAGTTTTTACTTCCATTTTATGCGGTATTTGATATCAGAATCTGTCAATAGCTTCACGACCACGTGCGTCGTGTTTTAATAGATAATATACAATGGCATAGACAAAATGACTTCTACCAATTTACCATAGACATCAGGAGATCGACCACAAAGCAGAGTGGTAATACTGACAATATTGAATTGATCAGTAACTACCAATATAAACAGAGCTTAATGCTGTAAAGATCTATAACTGGGGACATACCTACCTTTGGGATTTTTGTAAAAAGGGGTAACTTTAAGCCAAACAATGTAATTACTTAGTGTAACATAAAATCAGATTTAGGTACCTACCTAGTTTATTTATTATATAATAATATTATAACAAAAAAGATATCATGATTTTATGTGCCATTTCTAGAATCTTGATTGATATTAAACTAACTTACATAGAAATAATAGAATGCGCCACAAACACGAGCGTTTCAATTTAAACGTACCTACCTATCTATGAATGTCATGACGTATTAATAATACATCTTGATGGCACAAAAAACCAGGGCCTTCGGAAGGACACCAGCAGCCCATTGCCCATACCTAGGTAGGTACCACCTTTAAAACAGAACTCGCCGACATTTTAACCCCAAGCGCCAAGTAGAATCAACAAAGTTCGCAACTCCGCCTCACCATTAGGTTTAAAAGATGATAAGGTAACATAAAAATATGATTAATATACACTAGGTAGGTACCATTTATTTGAAAAAATACAATACATATTATTATCACTCGGTATTCATTCATGCGTATTGAATGTACTTTTCCTGACCACCTTTATTAGAATACGTTTTTATAGGACAATTAATATTTATTTTCTGAAAATGTTTATCAACAGTAAAAAAATATGTTAGGAATTCTCCACAATATGGCATTAACAGTTCATTTTATACAAAAAATGGACTTGAATATTATTTACTTGTGGTTCATATAAAACAAGTATGACTGACAAAGTTTTGTGTGCACTATTTATATTGAATCTTAACAGCATACCTCCCACCATTGGCCACTGGTGGTTTGTGATTATTTCGGTTTCATGTTCCTTCTATAATTTTATTTAGGAATTAAGTAATTTATTTTAATAAAAAAAAAAAAACGAGTGTCTTAACCATGTCTTAACACATCTATTTTTATTGTACCTATAAAATTGTGTCCATATGATATAATCAAATTTGGTATACTCATTATTGTTGTCTTCTACGGACCTAAATAAATAAATAATTAAAAGTAGGTAGGTGTATATTTTTGTTTTAAAAATTAGTTTGGCAGCCCTAATCTGCGATGTATGAAAGATAATACGAGGGTGGGTCAATAATTCCTTAGAAAAAAGCATTAAAACAGTTTTTATTTTTGTATTTTTTTTTTATTTCTCAACATAATCTCCTTGGAGCTCAATACACTTGGTTGGACGTTTCTCAATTTTTTTTAAACCGTCAGAAAAATAAGTTTTCGGAAGGTCCTCAAAATAAGCATTTGTCCGATCGATGACTTCTTCATTTGAAAAAAAACGTTGTCCACTTAGCCATTTTTTTAAGTTTGGGAAAAGGAAAAAGTCACTGGGGGCTAAATCTGGCGAATACGGTGGGTGGTCGACCAATTCGAACTTCAATTCTTCAATTTTAGCCATTGATCGTAAACATGTGCGAACACGGGCATTGTCCTGATGAAAGAGGATTTTTTTCCTGTTTAAATGAGGCCGTTTTTCTTCAATTTTGTTTTTTAGCTGGTCCAATAAAGATGCATAATAATCCCCTGTTATTGTTTTTCCTTTTTCCAAATAGTCAACGAAAATAATTCCACGTGCATCCCAAAATACAGTAGCCATAACCTTACCAGCTGATTTTACGGTTTTCGCCTTCTTTGGACATGGTTCGCCTTTCGCAATCCACTGCTTTGACTGTTCTTTCGTCTCGGGAGTATAGTGGTGTATCCATGTTTCATCTACAGTCACAAAGCGACGAAAAAATTTATCCGGATTGCGTTGCATGAGCGACAACAGGGCTTTAGAGGCCACCACCCTATTGCGTTTATTGTCGACTGTGAGCAAACGCGGCACCCATCTTGCAGAAATTTTTTTCATGCCCAATTTGTCATGTAAAATAGAAATGACGCTACCTTTTGAGATCCCTGTAACCTCAATTATCTCACTCAACTTTAATCTTCGGTCACTTAACACCATATCGTGGATTTTATTGATCATTTCTGGTGTAGTCACCTCTACAGGACGTCCTGAGCGTGGTTCATCCTTTGTTGATGTACGACCACGTTTAAATTCATTTAACCAGTTATAAATAGTTGCAAGTGAAGGAGCAGATATGCCGTGAACTAAATCCAACTCATTTTTTATTTCCTTTGCTGTTAACCCTTTTATATAAAAATGTTTAATAACAGCTCTAAACTCAATTTTCTCCATTTTCCATTTTTCCATTTTCCACAAGCAATTTTTTTTTAAATGTACGAGAAACACACAACAACCCGACCAATCTGATTGAAACTTCGCAGCATACTGAATCGGTAGTGCCGCTGCATGAAAACAAACCGCTTACAGTACTAGTCGCGCCACCTGTTGGCTTTTCTAAGGACTTATTGACCCACCCTCGTATATTACCCACCTATTATTGTTTATGTACGTCATGACAGATTTGAATACCTACGGAGCATGTTTGTGTACCTATATTAATCAATTATTAATCAGTCCTAATGTTAATTTATCATTGTATCCAGTGGCGGCTCGTCCATATGCACCGCAGAACTTCAGCACACCCAAGCAAACTGAGAAAATTTTCATAAAATAATATACCTACATACATTTATGACATATATTATTGAATAATAAACAATTAATATTTAATTTGACGCAATGACATTATTAATGGACGACGCACTCAGTACAGTAGCTAGCAAGTAAATTCGCCCATAGTGACATTCGCACGTGCATAAGTAGACGACACGCAATATCCATTATGCGATATCACGCATCGGGAATTTATAGCAATATCACCTTTATTGTAACGGCGTTAGAACAGTGTTTCTAGTATCAATGTTCGTTTGAACGAACCTGTTCGAACCGAACCATTCGGCAGACCCGACAATTTATAGCAATATCACCTTTATTGTAATGGCATTTGAACAGATTATGCCATTCGGCAGACCCGACAAAAAAGTGAGTGTCATTTTATTTTCTAGATGCTTCGTCCATATTAATGTCATTGATTTGACGAATGTGAACTTTTTTATTATGCATAATAAATATATTTTTATGTACACATTTGGAATAAAGTAGGTAGGTACCTACATCTAGAGATGATTGTCCATTATTTTGATCTGCAAATTTAAAAGTCTAGGATTTATAATAATAAAGATACTCTGGTCTGACCACAACAACAGCACATGGAATATGTTTTCCCACAAAAAAATTACTTGAATGTAAAAAGATTTTTTTTCAGAAACAGGAAAAAAGATACTTTTTACAGGTAATATTTTTTAAGAGAATGTCCTATTATGCAATATAATAACAAATAAAAATCATTAAAAATTCTGGTAATAGATAAATTGTACCCAACACTTATTCAGAGTTTGAAACTTGTCGATTTACTCAAAATTATACAGATGTGACATAGAATGATATTTGCTTGTGGACTTCATTTGTTTTCTATTGATCTAAGAATATAATTTGCATATGGAACCGGTTAGTTTTTAAAACTCAATTATACCCTGCCACCATAAGAGTTTAGATAAGTATGTTGTGGGCGATCTGACAAAAATAGTGCACACTTTTTCAGTCATACTTATATTTTGTTTTCGTTGAATTGAGAATACATTATTATAATCGTGTTAGCTTTATTTTAAACCCTGTCTCACCATACCACAATCTATAAAAATATTCCTTTATCTACAAAATATCTTAAATTTTGTATGATTTAATGGCACAATTTTAGATATTTTATAGATAAACGAATATTTTTTTACTGTTTACTATGTCTTGGATTAGGCAGAGTTGAATTGAATTTGAAAACTAAAAAAAACCAGTTATCTACATATTGTAGTCATGGTCACAGAATAAAATGAACATAAATACGCTTGACTTACAAAGTTTATTGTGCACTATTTATATTGGACCTTAAAAGTCCACCTCCACCCTTCGCCACTGAAAAACACGTACCTACTGTCACGACCTCGACATAAAATAGTTTTAGTAGGTAGGTAATCATAAAACCAAATAAAAACATGCATACATCATTATATTTACGAAACAATATTGGTTTGAATTAATTGTCAATTCTTAATAAATTTAAGATAACATTGTTCTCCTAGCTTCAATATTTATTCGAGGAGGAAATTCCAATCATAACAACACGTATAACTAAAAATATAGCAGGTACCTAACTACCTAAGGAAATATTCTGATTGGTCTCGCATGCCAAGTAAGTAAATCCGAAACCATTTGAAATTTTAGGTTTCAATATGCGCTAACGCAAATTATGCTATGTATCTACTAGTGGTCAGAAATGAATTTGACTCAATACTTCAAACCACTTACTCTGACGCTGTTGTGACACAAGATATAAGAGGTTACCATGTTTATTATTGAATTCTTAGATTAAAATCGACCAGTGACGTCCCGTGGGGGTAGACAGTGACGATACCCCGGTCCTGGTGATGATGCAAGGACGTTAAATTCTCAACCAGCCCTGTCCCTAGACCAGATTGAGAGCCCCTGCTTTAGGCTAGCTCAGCACGGGGTCAGAGAGGTTAGTCAAGTAAGAGTTCTAAACGACACTTTTGAACACACCATAGCAATACTGCGATGTAATGGCTTAGAAACGCCACCTAATAATGTTAGGATGACGTCAGAATCTAATGGATATATTATTTATTTGATTTAAAAATTATTTCACGGTTACTACGTGAAACGTCAAAGAACAGCTGGTGATCTGAATTCAATGTCACCGAGCTTACGAGCCGTATTGTGGCTCTCGTAATATAGATCGCGGATCCATTTAATTTAAAAGTCTTCGTAGTTATTGTTTAATTATTTATTTAATTATTCTTTAATAAAATATTTTTTTTATAGATAATTTTTATCAGATATCTTAACACTAGTATTTTATTTTGCAAATAAATTGAAAATATTTATTTAAGTATATAAACTTATTTTAGACACTTAATATAAATCTATTTATATTTATTTTTATATTTCATTTTACTTATAGGTATGGCTGCGCATTTATTATATTATTGAGGCACCGACAATAGAGATTGGAAACCGCTGTCCCTTTTAATATGTGTACTCCTGACTACTTAATAACTACGTACTTAGTGACGTATTCACCCGCGAAGTGAATAATTTTCCGCGACGTCATACACGGATGACGCGGATCGCTGTGACGTATTCACACGTACCACGAGAAAATAATCTTCCAATTGATTTTTCAAAAAAACACGAATGTTTGCAAATCTTCGCGAAGTACTGCGTGGATTGAGGTCTTATCTCTAAACGCAGGAGCCGTTGACTGAATTTGTATGGAAAAACGCGGGTTTTTATACCCGTCAGGCGGTGATTTCCATGAAACACTGACGTCAGGGAGACAAGGCCCCCTTCTCCGTTCAAGTTTTCTCTAAATATCTTATGAATCGTCAATAATTCCGATCAAGAAATTATACAAGCTAATAGCGGTCTCGATTCCCGCTATCGTGATATATATTTTAACAGATTAGGAAAATGCGGGAAAAAGCCGTACATGACTTTTCAGGGCGTGTTTGCGCGCGGAAGGTGGATCAATGAGATCGTTTTCGTCTCCTTCCACCAGTCCAGGAGCAAAATACTCGGGCCAAGTACGGAAAAGCGGTTTGTTTTCCCGCTTTCCCGGAAAATTATGAGTACCTTATTAAGTTAGAAACAAGCGTCCCCCAGGTACCTAATTTCATAATCATCGCAAAAGCCCTACTAGTACTTTTAACGTAAAGCAGGTAAACATTTTCCGATTGATATATCGGGATTATAATAATATGAAAAGAAAGGTTATCGATAATTTAAAACGGTGCATATTTTTGATACGTACGGAAATGTCAGGCCTCAAATAACCGCGCTACCTTACATCGGCTGCTAGAATGAATCGAAAGTAAAACTCACATTGCCTTTTACAGTCAACACTTTCCGCCCGGTTTTCCTCGTTTAGGGGGAAAACACGACTTTGATCTATACAAATATGTTTATAAGGCAGAGATCGAAACTATATTTGCACGAAAAGTGTGGGTTTACGGGGTCTAAAGATTACCTGTTTTAGTGCATTTTTTACAGATTGAAAACAATCTGTAAGGCTTATCTGACGGATCCAAGATATAATTTTTACTTCTAAATTAACAAAATAATAGTCTCTCCAAACTTACATTATTGAATTTCCAACTTTCGTATATTTATCCTATTCATTAACCACATAAGTACGTACTTTATCACGAGCAAAAATTCTAATTTATCATTTACATTAGGTCTACGCAGCCAATTCTCACAATATCTAATCATTTGATTTTCATTCCAACATTATCTGGTATCATATTTTAATTTTTTTATTCAAAGTATTTTCATAAGTTAATTATTCTACTCCGAGGAGTGCCTCGCTCACTGACATCGATTTATTTATTAAAGTGGCTTCTCCTTTTATCTCATAGCGCTTACATTACATTTTTCTCGCGCAGATTCAAAATATTACGTACGCAAAAATGATTTTATATAATGCAAAGAAGATTACAGTTATAAATTAGCTTTAGTTTACAGCATTTAGCTAATGATATCGCATCTCAAGTTGTTCACATAAAATTGTTTATTTTTAATCTTAAATTCTAGACTTTTAAAGTACTTACATTTTTCTTATAAAGACCGATTTATAAGACTGCACACATACTAGCTGATGGCACACATTTTGAGGCCGTGTCAACAGACTGAGCGTCGCTCGGGGGCGGCAGTTACTCAAAGGGCGACGAATCAAGGAGAAGCATTAGGTATATATAGGAATAAGTACCTTAACTTAGTATGTAATGACGGTTCCGCTTAAAAAATTGAGCTCACTTGTTGGAAACAAAATATATTTATTAACATAAAAGGTTTTACAAGACTGCTTTTTTTTGTGGGGTTCGCGATTTCTAGCTTACTTCTGTTGTCATTGGACGTCACGTCCTTGATGACCAGCAAGGACACGTGTACATTTTCTTATTATATTTAACTATTTAACTTTTTTTTTTAATCCTGCCCATTTCATTATTGCACCTGTATAAATCATCTCAATAAATAAATCAACGACATTGGATGAATCTATGAGGGACTGCAAAAGGGTATTTCATTGAACGTCATTGCTCTTTGGTTGGTGTATTTTGTGGGACCATATCTCATCAAATATACATAGATATAAGTTTTTGTTTGTCCCCGGTTGACCTAATCACCAATACACTCATACCTAAATGGCTTGCAAGCTTTTAACGGCTTCCAATCCTCGATTTTAAATTAATACAATTTTTCTCGTAAATATCACTGCCACCTGTATTTCATTTATGTAACATAATAACCTTTAATAATATACAAAATAGTAATAAGTATAATAGGAAAGGGGCAGACTTGAGGATTAGTAAACAGCTTTGTATTTTCAAATCCCTACAGGTTCAACCAGTGGTTGTTATACTGGTCATCTGTGGTCCAGTATCCCCAAACAAAGCCCTGTATTGGGCTATCATAAAGGATTAAATTACTGTATAATCTTTATAATACTAAGAATTTCTTCTTTTAGTTACTATTCGACTTGTCACTATTCCAATGTAATTTATATTATACCTGTGTTATTAATTACCTTTTGTCTGTTGTCATGTTATTTACACATGACACACTTTATTCATATGGCAACAAAACGCAAAAGATCGACCTCAGTGCGCATGCGCATTACGAGTTTCAACGCAGTTCGTCCTATCCATTTCCGGCGCTAAAGACGCAAGGCGGCTTTTTAACATCAAGGGGAAGCAAAATTCGGTCTCACAGTTCCGATCGTTCGAGCAAAGAAGACCTTCTGAAGAGCATATTTGTTTTGTGGTATTTATTAATATTTTCATTACGTTACGGTCCACCGAACTAGCATTCGATTTGTATTCTAAATTGTCTGAATATTATATTACGTTAGGCGCCCGTAATTGATTTGATTAATTTACACCTTTATACACTTTCGCCCGCTAGTAAATTTATTTATTAATTATACATCTGTTAAAGTTCTTTACACGCGTTTTATTTGAATTACCTTCTATCACTATGCATTTCATAGAGTGGCGCTCAAAACCGAGATATCTATCATTGCATTTCCATGTATTTTATATTATAGGAACATACACGAATGAGTGAAGTAGCCGGACAGGTAACTGAGGTTTTAGAGGTATTGTCAAACCACCCACGATCCTGCATTTCCCCATGTCTCATCATCTGCCGCGTTCCTATCCCATCCGACTCCAATTCACTCCTCTTTTCCCTACGTTACAATCTGATAAATTGTCACAATTCCCAACTTTCCTTCTCCTCATCCTCTTTCCTAACATGACACTGTATAATTCCATGATTAAATTTCTTTTGTTATTAATTAACTTTTTATGCCTGTATAATTCCAATTAAACTTATTTTTAATAATAAACAACATAACCCTATATTTCTATCGCCTATTGCAATAAACTTGTTCTTTTTGAAAAGACCGAGTGTTGCCAATCACTCATAGTTTTGAAAGTTGTCAGCTGGTGATTTTTAATGTATCTAAAACCGTGGACTCGCAATATTGACCATTAAAGTAGAGATGGCATTTCAATTAGATTTATTAGTATACATTTTGTAAGTGAAGTATACAAGAACATTCTCAGATAGGTAGGTATTGAGGTTATGAAACGATGATAAAAAATACTCTATAAAAATGGGGCGGTATTTTGTCAAGGAATGTCACTGAAATCGATACTCTTGTTGGAATCTGCACAATATTGACAACTGCTATAACATGAGCACCGCGATGTCCGAGTGGTAATGTATCCGCTTGGTAAGTCGAGGGTCTCGGGTTCAAATCCAGGGTCTAGTAAAATTCACATGTATTTTTTCATGTCTGTTTAAATCCAGAGCATGGAACAAATAGGTAGAGCAAATGGTTAACATCCATTTCTCGTAAAAAATAATCGTGGGGCGGGCAGGATCCACAATGGATTGTGGAGCCAATTATAATTATAATATAATATTCAAACTATTTAAAAATAAAGTGTTATATGATTATGTTTTTTACAGTGGATTATATTAAAGGAATAATATTACAAAGTGAAACCTATTTTATTATCTAAACCCCATAACATAACAGGGCTGCCAATTACAGTTTCAAAACAAAAATATATTTTTATTTTTCAAAATTGAAGATTGGTACATAATTAAAGTTTAATTTAATATAAATAATTAATTTATTTTGCCAGCATCTATATGAGCAAACCTTGCATTTATGAGGTTTTACACCTGTGTGTCATTTCATGTTTATGAAGATCACTAAGTGTCGAGCATCTATAAGTGCATAATTTGCATTTATGAAGACTTTCACCTGTATGTGTCATTTCATGGCTTTTAAAATTAATAAGCTGCGAGCATCGATATGTGCATACCTTGCATTTATGAGGTTTTTCACCTGTGTGTGTTATTTCATGGTTTTTAAGATTACGAAGTTGTGAGCATCTATAAGGGCATACCTTGCATTTATGAGGTTTTTCACCTGTGTGTGTCATTTCATGTTATTTAAGACTACTTAGTAGCAAGCATCTATATGGGCATACCTTGCATTTATGAAGTTTATCACCTGTGTGTGTCATTTTATGTCTTTAAAGATCACTCAGTTGCGAGCATCAATATTTTCATTTTTATTGCATAAATGAGGTTTTTCGCCTGTGTCATTTCATGGATTTTAAGATAACTCAGTTGCGAACATCTATATTAGCAAACATTGCCTTTATGAAGGTTTTCACCAGTGTGTCACTTCATGTCTTTTACAATAACTCAGTTGCGAGGATCTAAATGTGCATTTATTTCATTTATGAAGTTTTTCACCTCTGTGATTAATTTTTTGGTTTTTAAGATATCTCAGTTGCGAGCATCTTTATGTGCATACCTTGCATTTATGAGGTTTTTCACCAGTGTGTGTCATTACATGTTTTTTAAGATTAATTAGTTGCTGGAATCTATATGGGCATACCTTGCATTTATGAGGTTTATCACCTGTGTGTGTCATTTTATGTCTTTTAAGAACACTCAGTTGCGAGCATCTATATTTGCATTTATTGCATTAATGAGGTTTTTCACCTGTGTGTGTCATTTCATGGATTTTAAGATAACTCAGTTGCGAACATCTATATTAGCACACATTGCATTTATGAGGGTTTTCGCCTGTGTGTCACTTCATGTCTTTTAAAATAACTCAGTTGCGAGCATCTATATGTGTATTTATTGCATTTAAGAAGTTTTTCACCTTTATGTTTCATTTCATGGTTTTTAAGATATCTCAGTTGCGAGCATCTACATGTACATACCTTGCATTTATAAGGTTTTTCACCAGTGTGTATCATTGTACATTACATGTATATTTAGATAAATTAGTTGCGAGAATCTATATGGGCATACCTTGCATTTATGAGGTTTATCACCTGTGTGTGTCATTTCATGTTTTTTAAGACTACCAAGTTGCGAGCATTTATATGTGCATACCTTGCATTTATGAGGTTTTTCACCCGTGTATGTCATTTCATGGGTTTTAAGGCTACGGAAATGCGTTTGCACCTGTGTGTGTAATTTCATGTCTTTTAAGATGACCATGTTGCGAGCATCTATATGTGCATACCTTGCATTTATGAGGTTTTTCACCTGTGTGTGTCATTTCGTGGTTTTTAAGAGTACTAAGTTGCGAGCACCTATATTGGCATACTTTGCATTTATATGGTTTTTCACCTGTGTGTGTCATTTTATGTTTTTTAAGACTACTAAGTAGCGAGCATCTATATGGGCATACATTGCATTTATGAGGTTTTTCACCTGTGTGTCATTTCATGCTGTTTAAGAGTACTAAGTTGCGAGCATATATATGGGCATACCTTGCATTTATGAGGTTTTTTACCTGTGTGTGTCATTTCATGGTTTTTAAGACTATTTAGTCGCAAGCACCTATATGTGCATACTTTACATTTATGAGGTTTTTCACCTGTGTGTGTCATTTCATGGCTTTTAAGATATCTCAGTTGCGAGCATCTATATGTGCATACTTTGCATTTATGCGGTTTTTCGCCTGTGTGTGTCATTTCATGTCTTTTAAGATCACTCAGTTGCGAGCATCTATATTTGCATACCTTGCATTTATAAGGTTTTTCACCAGTGTGTGTCATTACATGTTTTTTTAGATTAATTAGTTGCGAGAATCTATATGGGCATACCTTGCATTTATGAGGTTTATCACCTGTGTGTGTCATTTCATGTTTTTTAAGACTACCAAGTTGCGAGCATTTATATGTGCATACCTTGCATTTATGAGGTTTTTCACCCGTGTGTGTCATTTCATGGGTTTTTAGGCTACGAAAATCCGAGCATCTATATGGGCATACCTTGCATTTATGAAGTTTATCACCTGTGTGTGTCATTTTATGTCTTTAAAGATCACTCAGTTGCGAGCATCAATATTTTCATTTTTATTGCATAAATGAGGTTTTTCGCCTGTGTCATTTCATGGATTTTAAGATAACTCAGTTGCGAACATCTATATTAGCAAACATTGCCTTTATGAAGGTTTTCACCAGTGTGTCACTTCATGTCTTTTACAATAACTCAGTTGCGAGGATCTAAATGTGCATTTATTTCATTTATGAAGTTTTTCACCTCTGTGATTAATTTTTTGGTTTTTAAGATATCTCAGTTGCGAGCATCTTTATGTGCATACCTTGCATTTATGAGGTTTTTCACCAGTGTGTGTCATTACATGTTTTTTAAGATTAATTAGTTGCTGGAATCTATATGGGCATACCTTGCATTTATGAGGTTTATCACCTGTGTGTGTCATTTTATGTCTTTTAAGAACACTCAGTTGCGAGCATCTATATTTGCATTTATTGCATTAATGAGGTTTTTCACCTGTGTGTGTCATTTCATGGATTTTAAGATAACTCAGTTGCGAACATCTATATTAGCACACATTGCATTTATGAGGGTTTTCGCCTGTGTGTCACTTCATGTCTTTTAAAATAACTCAGTTGCGAGCATCTATATGTGTATTTATTGCATTTAAGAAGTTTTTCACCTTTATGTTTCATTTCATGGTTTTTAAGATATCTCAGTTGCGAGCATCTACATGTACATACCTTGCATTTATAAGGTTTTTCACCAGTGTGTATCA
The DNA here is from genome assembly GCF_057557595.1 of Rhyacophila brunnea. NCBI lineage: Eukaryota > Metazoa > Arthropoda > Insecta > Trichoptera > Rhyacophilidae > Rhyacophila > Rhyacophila brunnea. The sequence goes on along the minus strand of NW_028232785.1, from coordinate 29,082,729 downwards.
TTGTACATTACATGTATATTTAGATAAATTAGTTGCGAGAATCTATATGGGCATACCTTGCATTTATGAGGTTTATCACCTGTGTGTGTCATTTCATGTTTTTTAAGACTACCAAGTTGCGAGCATTTATATGTGCATACTTTGCATTTATGAGGTTTTTCACCCGTGTATGTCATTTCATGGGTTTTAAGGCTACGGAAATGCGTTTGCACCTTCGTGTGTAATTTCATGTCTTTTAAGATGACCATGTTGCGAGCATCTATATGTGCATACCTTGCATTTATGAGGTTTTTCACCTGTGTGTGTCATTTCGTGGTTTTTAAGAGTACTAAGTTGCGAGCACCTATATTGGCATACTTTGCATTTATATGGTTTTTCACCTGTGTGTGTCATTTTATGTTTTTTAAGACTACTAAGTAGCGAGCATCTATATGGGCATACATTGCATTTATGAGGTTTTTCACCTGTGTGTGTCATTTCATGCTGTTTAAGAGTACTAAGTTGCGAGCATATATATGGGCATACCTTGCATTTATGAGGTTTTTTACCTGTGTGTGTCATTTCATGGTTTTTAAGACTATTTAGTCGCAAGCACCTATATGTGCATACTTTACATTTATGAGGTTTTTCACCTGTGTGTGTCATTTCATGGCTTTTAAGATATCTCAGTTGCGAGCATCTATATGTGCATACTTTGCATTTATGCGGTTTTTCGCCTGTGTGTGTCATTTCATGTCTTTTAAGATCACTCAGTTGCGAGCATCTATATTTGCATACCTTGCATTTATAAGGTTTTTCACCAGTGTGTGTCATTACATGTTTTTTTAGATTAATTAGTTGCGAGAATCTATATGGGCATACCTTGCATTTATGAGGTTTATCACCTGTGTGTGTCATTTCATGTTTTTTAAGACTACCAAGTTGCGAGCATTTATATGTGCATACCTTGCATTTATGAGGTTTTTCACCCGTGTGTGTCATTTCATGGGTTTTTAGGCTACGAAAATCCGAGCATCTATATGGGCATACCTTGCATTTATGAGGTTTTTCACCTGTATGTGTCATGAAATGTTTTTGAAGACTACCAAGACTCGAGCATCTATAAGGGCATAACTTGCATATATGAGGTTTTTCACCTGTATGTGTCATTTCATGGCTTTTAAGATTAATAAGCTGCGAGCATCGATATGTGCATACCTTGCATTTATGAGGTCTTTCACCTGTGTGTGTCATTTCATGGTTTTTAAGATTACGAAGTTGTGAGCATCTATATGGGCATATTTTGCATTTATGCGGTTTTTCACCTGTGTGTGTCATTTCATGTCTTTTAAGAGCACTCAGTTGCGAGCATCTATATTTGCATTTATTGCATTTATGAGGTTTTTCACCTGTGTGTGTCATTTCATGTTTTTTAAGATTACTAAGTCGCGAGCATTTATATGAGCATACCTTGCATTTATGAGGTTTTTCACCTGTGTGTGTCATTTCATGGTTTTTAAGATGACCTAGTTGCGAGCATCTATATGAGCATACCTTGCATTTATGAGGTTTTTCACTAGGGTGTGTCATTTTATGTGCTTTGAGATGATTTAGTTGCGAAAATATATTTTCTTGATATTGATCAGCATTCACGTTCGTGTGATTTATTTTGTGGCGTTTAAGAGCCCTTCCGCATCCAAAAACTTCATTACAAAAGCTGCAAATCAAATTACGTGAGAAATGTACTACTCTTCTCAGAATAAGTTGAAGTTCCTTCGGAGTCTCCCGTTCTGAGATTTCTCTTTTAAGGTTTTGTTCATCTACCGTCACCTCTGAATATAGTATCATTCTATCTTGGATTCTATCAGGCGAGGATTGTTTACACCTGTCTATATCGTGATGCTTTGTGAATAAGCCTTTAGTAGAAAACTAGAAAAAACAAATATAAGTCAATTTTATTTTTAATTAGATTTTAAGCTGTTATTTTTTTCAAAGCTTATGCCTGTCAGCCAGCATCTTGCAGCAAGTGTGTTGAAAATGAATATGAGGATAAGAAATGGTAATAGTACCAACACAGATAATAAATACTAACAATGTTACGGAATGAATAGTAAGTAGTTTTTTAAAAATGCATCTACATATAATATCGAAAAGCAAATGCACAAAACTGACTATGACAAAATTGTGGTACTTTTCTTGGTAATATGTTTCGAATGCCAAATCTTAGATTGATGTGAATAGGATAGTTTCAAGGGCGGACTTGCTCAGCGTGGGTCAAAATGGTGCTTTTCTTTTTATTTTCAAAGCATGATCCTGGACATACCTTAAACGTTGTAGACACTCTATTTATATAATTTTGAAACCTTATTATCCTTTATATTCATTTTAAACATTTGATAACTGCATAAAGTATTTTTATTACATAAAATAGTACTCTTTTAAACTTCTCGCTCTAGTTTTAGAAAATTGTCATATTTAAGTACATAAAGGTGCAGTGGTGTCATAAACGCATTTATAAAACCATCTTATCGGTACCTAACCGATTTTTATTTTTAAACATTGCAAGGCATTCAAAGCACTAGAAGCCTCTGCCAAAAGAATGGGTTTAAAAATAAACTAGGCAAAAACTAAATACATGCTTGTCTATGTCACACCACGAGAAGTCGCACCAAAGTTAGATATTGGTGCATACAAGTTTGATACGGTCGACAGTTTCATATTCCTTGGATCTCTTGTAACTCGACATAATGATCTTACAGAACAAATCAATAAGAGAATCATGTCTGCGAATAAATGCTACTTTGGTCTGTTAAGACATTTTAAGTCCCGCTTACTATCTCGTCGAACTAAAAGCACTCATTACAAGACACTTGAAAAGTCAGTGCATACCTACGCATCGGAAACCTGGACATTAACTCTGCGAAATGAACGAGCTCTGAACATCTTTGAAAGACAAATTCTCCGCCGTATATATGGACTGATCAGGGATGGCACCAATTGGAGGAGAAGATATAATGCTGAGCCCTACGGGCTGTACAAAGATTGCAGCGCAGTTCAATCAATTAAGATTGCGAAACTGCGATGGCTAGGTCATGTGCACCGTATGAATGACAATAAACCGGCAAAGAGAGTGATGTCCAGCAATCCAATAGGACGTAGAAGGAGAGGGAGGCCAAAGATTCGCTGGTTAGATGGAGCTGCCAGTGACTGCCGTTTTTTTTTTTTTTTTTTTTTCAATTTTAATTTATTTTACATATTGTGGACATTACATATTATAAGTTTAAGACGTTCACAACATGACATTTAGAAACAAATAAATATTATTAAAAAAGTATTATGTAATATTGTAATTATGCAATATTAAGTTATTCTATAGTATAAATGTGTAAATACAAAAAATATGAAGTATATAGGTACAAGGAAGTACACCGGATGAGTTGTGATGATTCTGGGGTTACCAAATTGGAAAGCGGCCACACTGGATAGGGACAGGTAGAGGGAGCTGTTGGAGGAGGCTAGGACCCACACCGGGTTGTCGCGCCCCTGATGATGATGATGACATGTTCAAACACGCGCGTTAACATCATTTTACTCCTCCTTCAATTATAGTTTGTCAATTTATGGCTACGGCCGTATGTTGTAGCTTAACTACTGGGGAATGCCAAATGGCGTATTTCAAAAAAACACTACCTTATTCTGAGGTCAATAATTATTATAATGCAATCATTATTCGTAGGATGTTTATCACATTTCAATGGTCAAATACATAGCTTATAATGAGTATCTTTAGAATTATCTTCAAATGTGTTATTCTTGCCCTAATAATATTGAATAATAAAATGCCCAATTCTTGTCAAATTTGAGATCACAGGGATTATTAATATATTTTTTTATAGTAAATATTTCCACTATAATAATGTTATAGTGAATGTTATGTTAGTGATGCTAACGCGCGTGTTTGAACAAGTACCGTTTTAAAAAAAATCAGTTAGGTACCGATAAGTTGGTTTTATAAATACGTTTGAATATTAATAAATGTGAAAAATGTTAACACCACTGCACATTTATGTACTGAAATATGACTATATTCTAAAACATTAGAGCAAGAGGTTTAAAAGAATAATATTTAATGTAATAAAAATACTTTATGCAGTCATCAAATGTTTAAAATAAATATAAAGGATAATAAGGCTTCAAAATTATATAAAATTTATATTATCGATTTATTTATATTTTTCATAAAGATTATCTACAACGTTTAAGGCATGTCCAGGATCATGCTTTAAAAAGAAAACAAAAGCTCCATTTTGACCTACGCTGAGCATGTCCCCCTTAAATGTTGCGTCCTTGTGTGAAAAGTCGATACAATAGTATATTTACAGTTTACAATGAAAACTTCATCTCTATCGGTTTTTGACAAAAATCCTTAACAAAGACAAGCACGATAAATTATTGTTTTTAATTTGACCGAATATTTAAAAGTAGATATATATTTATATGGAAAATGATTTTAAAGTCTGCGTTTTATAACAACTTTACTAAAATACGAATAAAACCATTATTTGAAAATTATAAAAAAAATGTGATTGGGTCATCGATATATTATTTAATATGTATACTGATCACTTCTTCTAATTCAGTCATAAGTTGTGTTATCCTAATTATTTAATGAATACATACCGGCAGCAATACAATTAGTTAATGTGGCTTTAATGAGTGTTTTCTTCAAAACTCAATAATAACCCAGCAATAATTAACCTACCTATCATAATAATTAATAAGTTAAGACTTTAACTAATGGCTCTTACAATACTATCTGAAGCGCTTTCCAAATTGAGTTACTATATGCAATCGGCTTTTGTATTTAAAATCAAAGTAGATAGGTATTGATTACTTTAATTACAATTTCAATACGACTGGCTAGGAATAGTACGGAGATTTATTGAAATTTTAAACGTCAACCTTCGATAAAAATCGGCGAATATATAAAATTGAATGTACCTCATGTCCTGGTGTGTAATCTGAATGCGAACATCCGGGTTGAGGATCTTCATCAGAAAATGGTGGCATTTTATTTTCAGTGAATTCGCGCTTTATGTCAGTCTCAGTTTTGACACCTGTGACAACCGTCGCAGCGAACTGAAATAAACGTTTCATATAACATTTTGTCAATATTTACATATAACAAATTAAAGTTTTATTATGTAGGTGGAAGTAGGCTGTTGAAATCCGACATAAATAGTGCATAATAAACATTATCAGGCATACTTATTTGTTTTCATTAAATCGAATTTTATGAAAATTGGACATGATCCATAATTATTGTGAACACCCATATATATAATAAATAACTGTGTCCGATCCTAATAGAGTCATATGGGCCTCCACAGAGTGGAGGTTTATATTAACAGATTGTGTTTGTACGTGAAATGGGTGTCAGCCACTCGCTCAACCTATTAGTTCCATAATCTGACTAATACACAAATTGAAAAACAATATGTGTACCTCCATGCCAGACCCAGGATTTTAACCTGTGACCCACGACGCTATAGAACGAAGTGATACTGTCAGAAGTACTTAGTACGTATTATTGCAGAACTCATTTTGTTTTCGAAGAAAAGACCACTGTTGTCGGTATAAACCTTTTTGTTCCTTCCGATTTAAAAATAATATTGTCCAGCAAGAGAAGACTAGCAAGACTTTTTACAAATTGCGAAGGAAGCTAAAAAAACAGAATATTGAATATTGAACAGAAAAAAAAGAATAACCCGTAGAGTAAAAAGTGGTAAAGCAAAGCACATAACGACTAATATAATGATGAAAGCCAATAAAATGTGACATACCTATAAGGTATAAAAATAAACATCCAAATTTGTTATATTATTACTTACTGTTTTACCTGTTAAATAATTCGATAGTGACATTTTGAAGCTGAACTCAACACACGTCATGCAACGAGCTTAACATCTTAAATGAAAGGATACGGGCTATTACAGGTTAATTCATGCAACGTTCAAATACGGGAAATTACTATAATGGCTGTATCATTTTTGTTAAAATAATTACAGATAGGTATGGGAATTTCACATTTCGTTGAACAGTATTTTTGTTGTTTTTAGTACTTACATCAAAAAGACATTTTCGTCATATAGGTCGGATACGGGGTTAGAACATCCAATTGTAATTTTTTGCTTAATTCCGTTTAGAAAGTGACTGCGCATTTGTCGACAAAATTATGAATACCTTCGCTTAAACAAAATAGGAATCTGCTTACCTCTTTTAAGGGTATAATATTGCTGTCATCCTCGATATTCTCCTGTTTGACTGACACGTCAAATCGACCCTTGCCTTCGAAGTGATTGACGTCTATCCATTGGAATGCAGCGTCGCCGATTACCTCCGCCGTTTCGTCAGGCAATAATTCATCGTTTGTTTCCATTTTATGCGGTATTTGATATCAGAATCTGTCAAAAGCTTCACGACCAAGTGCGTCGTGTTTTAATAGATAATATACAATGGCATAGACAAAATGGATTCTACCAAATTACCATAGACATCAGGAGATCGACCACAAAGAAGACTGGTAATAATGACAATATTGAATTGAGCAGTTACTACCAATATAAACAGAGCTTAAGTGCAAGAACGTAGTGATCGCGCGGGGGCGGCGCGGCGGCGTCTTGCAAAACTCAAACGTATAACCGTGTTTAAAATGTTTGTAGACAGTGTCTTTTTTGGAGGATAATACACACGGTTTTACGTTTGAGTTTCGCAAGACGCCGCCGCGCCGCGCCCGCCAGATGACTACGGACGAGCACTAAGGGTTCAAATAGACTAAATGACGATTGGGCACATATATGCTAAGAGCGTTTTAGTGTCTATGATCAAATCTATGCCATTCCGACAATTATACAATATTGTATGAGAGCTATGACATCGTATTTACACTCTGTGACACCCTGTGACACAGTACGCCAACATAAGAAACGGGTTTTTCGACATATATATGACCGATCGTCATAGAGTGTATTTGAAGCATGATGCTGTCAAGATCTATAACTGGGGACATTCATACCTACCTAAAATATTACTGTGATTAATTATAAGATTCTGGTGGACCCTTCTTTAAATTATTTTCAACTGGTTTACCAATGTACCTACCATCATTAAATTTACATGGAAAAGGTTTCATTTGTGCTGATATTTTGCCAATCTGTCTTAAAGCACAAAACTCTTGTTTACTGTAAATAAAAAAAAATCTTTGGCATTTTTGTAAAACGGGGTAACTTTAAGCCAAACATGTTAATTACATATTATTGTAAAATAAAGTCATAATTAGGTACCTAGTTTATTTATTATTGTATAGGTAATAAATAAGATATCCTGATATTATGTGCCATTTCTAGAATCTTGTTTGATATTAAACTTACCTACATAGAAATAATAAAATGCGTCACGAATACGAACGTTTCAATTTAAACGTATCTATCTATGAATGTCATGTATTAATAATACATCCTGATGGCATAAAAAACGAGGGCCTTCGGAAGGACACCAGCAGCCTATTGCCCACACCTAGGTAGGTACCACCTTTAACACAGAACTCGGCGACATTTACCCCAAGCGCCTTGTTTAGTGGTGTTAATTAGGTTCACAACTCCTCCTCACCATAAGATTTAAAAGATCACAAGGTAACATAAAAATATGATTAATAAAGACTACCATTTATTTGAAAAAAATACAATACATTATCAACCAGTATTCATTCATGTACATGGAATGTACTTTCCCTGATCACCTTTATTTCGACTCCTCCTACGTATAGTATTGTAACTTCATAATCGCAACTTTACAGGAGAGCGGTTTAAAGATACAAAAGCTTGGTGTAAGTCGACCTTTTGAATGTTTTGCACCAAATTTGGGATGTCTATTGTCAATTATAAATAGATTTGTTTTGCATTTAAGGATATCTAATATTTTTTGTGGTTTATCAGAAAATGCTGTTACAATATTATACTGCGGAAAAGAATTTGTTCGAAATATTGTATCAAGCACATACAATAGTTTACGGCGGAACCTCTTACATGCATTTAGTTGTATGTGATACTTATCATAATTTACGTCGTCCTAGTTTTATTGAAATATATTGTATATACTAAAAACATTTTGTTACCTAGGATTTTTTGCGTATTTTAAATCATAATTCGGTAATAACAATAATTAAAAATTATGGTATGGGTCGTCAGACAGGTAGGTTGGAAAAAATACTCTCTAAATAAAATTACTTAATAAAACATAAAATAAATTTAAGTCTTTCATGACGTGATAAAAATTAAACATTCAGACAAAAATAAAGAAGAAACAATTTCAATCAAAAATCCAATTCAAGGAAGTATGTAAATATTGAAATAAAATGAAAAGCAAAAAATAAAAATTACAATCACTTCAAACCAACGTTCTTACGAATTCTTGGTAAATTAATATATCAATAATATCAAAGTAAAATCAGACAAGGGAATAACAATGGGTGATTAGATGGAAGGGCGCACTGCAGGTTAAAATATACGTGAAACTGAAAAAAAATCATTATGCAACTATATTTTTAGTTTGGAATGAATTTTCAATTATATGATGTGACAAAAGAACCATGCAAAATTTAAAACATACAACCAAAAAGAAATTGTTTACACTGGCATATTATTAATTATTAAGCTGATTTTATTTTCATCCTACGAGAACACAATTTGGTATAGGTTTTCGTATTCACAAATAATAAAATCAATCTTCCTCAGAATCTGCTGGTGGAATTTCAGTGGTAGGTATTGACATGTATGAAATTACTGAAAAACTAGATATAACTCCAGGAATGATTCCACTGTTGCACGTATTCAGTAAATCATCTGTCATAGCTTTTGGAATTGGCAATATTTGTGATTAAAGACAATGAAGTTTGTCGTTGCGTGGGCTAGGTGTTACTTTTCACGACCATGGTCGAGTAGACAGTGCTAGACAAGTCGCACTTGTAATTAATCTTAAACGGATCATTGTGATTTATAGTAATTTGCATTAGTCCATAATATATGATATTTTAATAGAGCTCTGAAATCAAACATGTCTACGTGATTAATCCCTACCACATCCTCGGGTTTTCTCTCTTGTTTTTCCCATCTAACTAGACAGTACCGTTCTGGAGGTGCAAAAATTTGTTTGTTTTTTGAACATCTTTTAATCAGGGCTTGAGCGCAGTCCTCTTTATTTTGCGTATGTCCCCATTCCAAAAATGTGTACTTTACATTAACATTATATTTATGGACCGCATACAGTCATATTAAAGTCATAATTAATGCGATTTCTGTTTGTTAGACCAAAACCTGAAGTCTTTTGCTCATTGGGCACAATATTTGGTTACAAAATTAAGTAAGCAACTTGAGTCCTCATTTGCACCTCGTTTGCCTTCAGCCTTCTGCTACATGTATAATGTAGCAACCATTTGTGTGAATTGAAAAACAGTGAAATTGAAAACCGATAATTTACGTTTATAATAAAATATACTCAAATTCCCGTGAAGGGCATTCTGCCATTTGATGATTGAACATCATGTTTATCAAATAATTTGAACTGACGATTAAGGTTCTTGCCATAAACTGGGAGTTGCTCAGTGGATGCTACTCTTACTTGTAAGTTTTTGAAAATGTGACATTGGTCACACTGGTCCTTTTTAGGGACATAGTTACACAACACAGTTTAAAATTTTCATTGATTATAAATAATTGATACTGCCTTTCTGTTTGAGCTTTATGTGTGTATATTGTGGGTTCATACCATTCATTATATAGTTTAAACAGAGGGATAAAATCCAGGTCGCCATCCAAGTAAAATTTGCTTGATCGCTGTCGAACATAATATGATTCGTCCGGTTGGATGGACTTAACATGGTCGGAAACACTGATTTTCATATCATAAGTTAATACAACATTATAATGTTTGTGTCGACTTCGTTGATCAGGTATTAAAACGCAAGTTTCATTATCCACCTTGTCCAAAGCTGTGCATACGAATTGGTTACAAATAGAGAATGTAGCTAGAAACTTTTTTTGCAGACTTTTACCAATTCTATATTATTTTCATTTCGTCAGATGACATTTAATGGTAAAACTTTGCCACGACTGAGTTTCAGTAAAAACTCTGCATTGCTTTTCATTTATCGCTAATTTAGCTACATATTTCCACTTTATTTCGATCACCCAAAACCTTAACCATTAAAAATGGGGGGTTTTTTTTAAGGATTATAAATCTCATGCCTTATGGTAACAGTACCTCTTCAGGTGATTTTTCACAATAATAGCTCTATATAATTTATCTAATTACTTTTACTATTAATCTTTTCGAGAGAATGTAGTCTGTTTGTATCAGCAACGCTGGCACTAGTCTCATCATCGTCACAAATAATGTCTAAAAGTTCCATTATCATATTTTAATTAGCACCTGGAGGCAGTGGTGACTCTGTAAAAAGCAAAACAACTAAATAAACATGAATTTATAAAAGTTATCACACGTATACTATTGCAACTAAAATTGTATGTCGCCGTATAATATGATAAGTACTACATACAATTTATTTTACTAAAATAAGCACGACGTAAATTACCATAAGTGATAGATACAATATTTTTTTTCAGTTTTTTCCGACGTAAAATATGGTAAATATTACATACAATAATAGTTACAAGCAAAGAAACGACGAAGACAATGGTTATTATTACTTACGATACTTTTTGTTGTCGTACGAGAAAAAAATTAAAAATATTAACTTACCTTGAATTCTAAAGTCACAGTTTCCCTGGGTAGAATTTATTTCGTCCATTGTTGTTTTACTATTATTATCCGTTTCTATAATATTATACGCTGTACTATTAATTGTCCCATCTGGCCTAATCACACATTTTTGTGAACGCATAGATTTTCTATCAATTTTTGTATTCTTGACACTAAAGTGCTGTAGAGGCGGGCATATTGCGCAATTTTTATTGGCATTGTCTAGATCTCTTCATTATGGTATTTAATATTTACCAAATCATACAACAAAATACAATATAACCAAAAGTTCACACTGGTAGCGGTGTGTCACCTCCCGTCCGAAGTGAAGTATCGTAATTAGCAGTAACAATACACCCGCGCGGCAAGATCTCCGTTTGTTTCCCGCGTATAGTATTGCTAAATACTTTACCATACTTCACGTCGGAAAAAATTCAAGATATTTGAGATACAATAATGTGCAATTTTTGAAAATCGCACTTATAATACAAATTTTGAAATTCTGTAAATGGCATCATATGTAATACATAGTCTATGGATACGAAAAATGAAAAAAAGTGAAAAACGCCATTTTGTTAGTTACAATAGTATACGTAGGAGGTGTCGATTTGAAACATGTTGTTATACTAGGACAAAGATCGACTTTTTCGAAAATGTTTATACACAGTAAATCTCGTTAAGAAATTCTCTACAAGATGGTATTAACAGCTCATTTTATACAAAAAATGGACTTGGAGTATTATTTTCTTGTGTTTTTCATATAAGTATGACTGACAAAGTTTTGTGTGCACTATTTATGTCGAATCTTAACAGCCCATCTCCACCATTAGCCACTGGTGTTTTGTGATTATTTCGATTTCATGTTCCTTCTATAATGTTATTTAGGAATAAAGTAATTTAATAAAAAAAATGTAATCTATGTCAAAGATCACACTTTTTCACAATGTCTGTTTAAAGTTTTTTCATGAAGTTTTTGTTAGAATACCATTGGTTCTCATATACCTACTTCTTGTTATGATACTTGATTAAAATTTAATCATACTTGAGATGTTTTTCTACAATATTCAAGGAAAATTTAAAAGTAAATGCACTTGACTGTGATGTTTTATATATATTATGGTGCTGTTTACCTCTAAAACGTTTTACAAATTCAAATGACATGGTGCAGTATTCGAAGCAGAGAAGTGGCAACACGCACCTGATTTCTTTTATGACATTTATTAGGTGTTGACGTTCGAAAATTGGAATTTGCCAGTGGTAAAGTACACCAAGTCGTTTCGGTGTTGTTTCCCTCTAACCACCTATTACTTAGCATACGGGGATAATGAATACCATATCTTCTTGGTATCATATCCCTCGGAAATGAACTATAACATAGTGTAATATGCATTTCATAATATTTGTTTCTAGTAGGATTATGACATTGTGGAGTATATCACTAGAAAGAGCATCGAGAGGTATACTACACTATGTCGATATCTCAATTTAGCTAAAAATCGACATAGTGTAGTTTACCTCCCATGGACAGTAATGTTAATTTTACGTTGTATCCAGTGGCGGCTTGTCCATATGCACTGCGGAACTGCAGCACACCCAAGTATATGGAGAAATTTTCAATATTATAATATACATACATAAATTTATGTAAGTATATTATTGAATAATAAACAATTGTTATTGAAATACAGCATTATTTGACCAATGTGAACTTTTTACTTTACATAAGTACCTAATAAATAGATTTTTATGTCTACATCTAGACATGGTTGTTCATTATTTTTATCTGCAAATTGAAAAGTCTAGGATTTATAATAATAAAGTTACTCTGATCTGACAACAGCACATGGAATATTTTTTCCCTCAAAAAATGACTTGACTGGAAAAAGGTTTTTTTCAGAAACAGAAAAATATATAAGTACTTAATATTATATTTTTAAGTGAATGGCCTATAATGCAATGTAATAACAAATTAAAATCATTTAAAAATTATAGTAAAAGATTAATTATTGTCACACTTATTCAGAGTTTGAAACTTAAAAAATCGATTGACTCAAAATGATACAGATAAAAATAAATATAATTTGCCGATGGTACCGATTAGTTTTTAATACTCAACTAAACCTGCCACCATAAGAGTGTAGATAGGTATGTTGTGGGCGATCTGACAAAAATAGTGCACACTTTTTCTGTCATACCTACTTATTTGTTTTCGTTGAATTGAGAATATACAATATAATGTGTTAGCCTTTTTTTAAACCCTGTTTTACCATACAACAATCTATAAAAATATTCCTATATCTTCAAAATATCTTAAATTGTGTGTCTCTTATGGACACATTATAGTAATAATAGATCTGTTAAGACACTCTTATTTTATTAAATTACTAAATTCCTAAATAAAGTTATGGAAGGAACATGTAACTGAAATAATAACAAAACACCAGTGGTCAAGGGTGGAGGTAAGCTGCTAAGTTTCGACATAAATAGTGCACACAAAACTTTGTCAGTCATACTTATTAGTTTTTATTGAACTAAGGATATAATCTGCAGATGGCACCGATTCTCAATTAAGCCTTGCAACCATAATAGTATAGTTATGTTGTGGGCGATCTACAAAAATAGTGCACAGTTTTTCAGTCATACTTATGTGTTTTCGTTAAATTAAGAATACATATTATAACATATTACAGTGTTAGTTAGGTTTTTTTAAATTTATTAAACCCTGCCTTACCAAACCATGATCGATTAAAATATTCATATAAGTATTGTTACCAACTAATGATGGCCGACTTTCACTTTCGATACATACTACGCTGAAACCATTGCCTTAGGTGTTATTTTCAGCCGCCAAAAAAATTGTACCTCTTACCTACCTCACAAGATATTAACAGAAACGATAATTCTGTCCGCTGTACCTACCTCCGACAACCTTTTCTTCGCAGCCTCTAACGGACCCGGCCATTTCGCAGAAATGCGTATCGGTACACACCCAAGTGACCGCACATCGGTTACCCTCGACCGGCGGGGACTAGGAAGGACAACGAGTCGGTTAGCCGATAAACACCAAAGTCCGAGAGACCACCCTATCACTGGTATAGATCAACTTGGAGACATGATAAACCTTACAGCAAATGACTCCCGACTATTCTGAGGATACAAGAAGTTGCCCCGTGCAATGTTACGTACGGATCGTCTCTGACAACGCAGTTCCAGCTAATGAAATCACCACAAATTTCGTTACAAACCGCGGCACATTAAATCCAAGATACAGTGACTTCTAACTAAGATATCGGATATATCTTCATATTAATTATATTCTTCAATGTCACCCGCTTCTGATGGATGTTATTTCCTTACTCGAAGACAAACGCAGCCATTCTTACAACAAAATACCTACTCGCGACGGTAGAAGCATTTTTTACCACTAGCAGCCGTTCACATTCCGCCATTTTCGCCAGAAACATAATATAGGCACAAACGATATCTTTATCTCTTGGCAAGAAATCAGCGCATTGAACAATACTAGTCTCCATTCTATCTGGTGAAAACTCGCGATGTCAGGAGCGATGACATCATGGCGGAGGCATGCAAAACCGCCGACCCCTATGTAACACATCTCCTAAAGGATGGAAGCCATCAGAAGACAGTAACGCCTTACACCATCGTGAAGCCAGGAGCTTGGGCTTCCAACAGAAGCTGCAAGGTATTACGTGCAAAGCAAGAAGACGTCGTGGGCCGCACCACGCACCTACCTACGTGTAGGAAATTTTAGGTACAGGTAACACATCGCGAATTAAAAATACCTACGCCGTAAAAACCTAGCAAAAGTTAATCGCCTCCAGCAATTGTTTTATCATAACTCGAACATTTTTAAATACTATAATCATGCCTTAAAGATATAACTATTAAATCGATTTTTGTATATCAAATTATTGGTCAAATCAATTGAAAATCGTACAGCGCTTACTTAACTTAATCTTTGACACTGTAAAATCAATTTTATAATATGAAAGTCATTTCGTTCATCCATAACTATTATTTTCTATTAGGAATCAAATTTAACCTTCTAAATTTTAATCCTTATGATTATAAAAATTACAGCAGATAGCCAGACATGTCGTCATATAACGTCATATTTTATCTGAATTCGAAAATTCGTTGAAAAAATTAATTAAATTACCGTTCCGCGTAGCATGTTCCATAGGAAGCTATACAAATACATACCTAAATACCGTGTCCGCGCATTGCAGAGATTACAAAATAATTAGTACCCGTTATTACCGCTCCAAAAACGCCATGCTCCAGCCGTGGGTATAAAAAATCGAGCTCAGCACTATGGAAAGGCAGTCTACTCCATCCTACTCTAGAGTGCAGTCAGTCTACTCCAGAGATCAGCCTACGCTAGTAGGTCACATCCAGCAGCCTTCTAGTCTTGTTATGGTTATCACCTTACGAAGGTTTCCGGCTTGACAAGTAGCCCTCGCCTAGCAAGACTGGTCGACTCCCCTTGAGGGTAACCAGCGCAGCCAACCAGCCACCAATGCCGTCGACCATTTTTTTCTGCCAGTTAGAATCAGTGCATCTCTTTATAGCCCGTTCAGTTACCATTAATATAAATAACTTCAGTGTCAGGGAGAAGTATTTTCATAAAGTTGGTGGGGCTATCAATTTTTTTTTTATTGACTTTTTCGCCTTGACTATTTTCATGTTGTGCTTACTGACTTATGCATAGTGATGACAATTCTCATGTTGTGCCTGTGACTTATGTGTTTTATGTACTGTATTGCTGTCAAATAAATATTGTGCAACCCTGTTCGAGCGTATTTTCGTCCACCACCCACTCTCTTCCACTGTCAAAAATGTTAGTTGGCTAGCGATATTGAATATTGCGCAATATAGCCGGAATCAGTATCTATAAAATATCTAAAATTTTCTATGATTTAATCGCAAAATTGAATATTTTTTTTACTATTTACTATGTCTTGGATTAGGCAGAGATTAATTGGATTTAAAAACTAAAAAATACTAAGTAGGTATCTACATTTTGTAGTCATGGTCATCGAATAAAATGAACATAAATATGTTTGACTTACAAAGTATAGTGTGCACAATTTATGTTGGATATTAAAAGTCCACCTCCACCCTTTGCCACTGCAAAACACGTACCTATATAAAATAGTTTAACCCTTTGGCTGCTACGATGTTGTGCAAAATCCGGTCGAAGATTGCTACCTACCAATAATTGTCGATAAATTAAAGTATTGTGTTATTTTTAGACACCTTACCACTCTAATTGATTCTGCGAAATCGGAATATTATGAAAACACGTTTTGTAATTAGTTTATCGTTTTGAATAGATAATGAGGCTATTAGATATCCCCCACTTCGTCTGCCTTTAAAATTAATTGAAATTCTCTTTCTCGCTCTATCATACTGACTGAAGGTAGGTAATCATAACATAATCAAAACATGCATAGGTACATCGTTATATTTACGAAACAATATGGGAGATCACTATGTGAAGTTGCAAAAAAAAAAAAAAATCGGAGTGCCACGATCGATATCAATACATAGGAAATATTTTCTATCCGAATCTGGTTACTGTGGGTATAGAGTTTCCTATATTATGTATCGAAAGGCATAAGTCACATCTTATCTACCAAGTTAGTGAGCTTTGTCTAAAAATTTATTTGAAATACATCTTATAGCACTAGAATCCTAATGCACCTAGGATTCTTCAGCCTATAGATATAACTGTTTTCCCTCCAGTTAAAGCTGCAAAATATCGCAAAATGCTGTTTTCATCCTTAAAGATTTTACGATGTAGTGGGCAATTAAACAGAAGAAAACCTTAAAAATATTCAAAATACTAGCGGAGGTAAACAGATGAAACATTTTTTATACCATACCTACCGATTGCGGAAAAACTTATCTGACAACAGCTAGAGCATAGAAAATATAAGCCAATTAAATGTATCTAATGTGTCCGTGCCGAGAGAGAATGCAACATGGCAATAGATACTGAACGCATGGAAGAAATAAATGAAAATTTGGTAAATATAATATCTACAGTTCTTCAGTTCCATTATCATGGCCTCAGATACCAAAAATAAACGATAAACATTTTTTACAAAGAGTTCCATTCGCCATTACTTTGCAAAAATATAGAGATATTTAGGACCAAAAAATGGAAAACAAAAAAAGTGCAGAGGAAGATAAAAAAATAGCACATTTTAACGAGGCAATTGAAAGTAGAGGCAATCAAAAATAATAAAGTTTAAAAAATGGCGGCCAAAGACGTTGTGCGATTTGTGAAATAATAATAAAACATCTTAATAAATTAGAATGTTCAGTGTATAACGATAGCTTCCATTCAAATTGCGTTCCAAAATCTCAGCAGGTCCATGTCCTAATTGAGATTGTTTATTTTTGTTTCTCGCACAAAAAAACAGAGCTTTTGCGAAATTCCGAGGGCATTAATTTATGGATCACTTCCGACCAAAAATGCTCACTGGCGAATTCAATAAAGTCCATTATAAAATAAAATCAAGGGCTTGTTTATCTCTTACGGGATAATATTCTCTTGGCTTGCACACATTTTCTATAAAACTTAGGTACTACCTACGAAAATGTTCTGACTGGCCTTGTATGGCATGTAAGTAAATCTGAAATCGTTTGAAATTTTACGATTCTATATTATGCGCTAATGCAAGTTACTCATCATCATCATCAGGGGCGCGACAACCCGGTGTGGGTCCTGGCCTCCTCCAACAGCTCCCTCCACCTGGCCCTATCCAGTGTGGCTGCTTTCCAATTTGGTACCCCCAGAATACGGCAGTCACTGGCAGCTCCATCTAACCAGCGAATCTTTGGCCTCCCTCTTCTTCTACGTCCTATTGAATTGCTGGACATCACTCTCTTTGCCGGTTCATTGTCATTCAAACGGTGCACATGACCTAGCCATCGCAGTCTCCCAATCTTAATTGATTGAACTGCGCTGCAATCTTCGCACAGTCCGTAGAGCTCAGCATTATATCTTCTCCTCCAATTGGTGCCATCCCTGATCGGTCCATATATACGGCGGAGAATTTTTCTTTCAAAGATGTTCAGGGCTCGTTCATTTCGCAGAGTTAATGTCCAGGTTTCCGATGCGTAGGTGAGCACTGGCTTTACAAGTGTTTTGTAAAGAGTGCTTTTAGTTCGACGAGATAGTAAGCGGGACTAAAAATGTCTTAACAGACCAAAGTAGCATTTATTCGCAGACATGATTCTCTTGTTGATTTCTTCTGTAATATCATTATGTCGAGTTACAAGAGATCCAAGGTATATGAAACTGTCGACCGTATCAAACTTGTATGCACCAATATCTAACTTTGGTGCGACTTCTCGTGGTGTGACATAGACAGGCATGTATTTGGTTTTTGCCTCGTTTATTTGTAAACCCATTCTTTTGGCAGAGGCTTCTAGTGCTGTGAATGCCTTTTTCAGCGCCAATTCTGATATGGCAATGATGTCGATATCATCGGCATACGCCAGCAGCTGCACAGGCTTAGTAAATATCGTGCCGCTGCCACGGGCATCAATCTTTGCATCCCGTATCGTCTTTTCTAGCGCAATATTGAAAAGAAGGCATGCCAGAGCGTCACCTTGCCTTAGGCCATTCAGTGATACAAATGGCTCGGATATTTCCGCTTGAAGCTTTACCCGGCATTGTACTGGTGTCATTGTCATCTCTACAAGTTTAATTATTTTCGCCGGAATTTCAAATTCTCGCATTGCTTCGTATAGCCGGTATCGATTAATGCTATCATAAGCTGCCTTAAAATCGATGAACAGGTGATACGTGTTAATATTAAATTCAGTGGTCTTTTCTAGAATCTGCCTTAGAGTGAATATTTGAGTAACACATGATCTCCCTCGTCAAAAGCCTCCTTGGTAGTGCCCGAGTATTCCTTCTACAATGGGTTCCAGCCGCTGGAATATCAGAATCGACAACAGTTTATATGCAGAGTTAAGGAGTGTCACCCCTCTGTAGTTACTACATTCTAGTTGGTCTCCTTTCTTGTGCAGGGGACAAATCAGCCCATCCTTCCACTCTTCTGGCATCTTTTCTGAAGTCCATACTTGGTGGATTAGGCCATGTAAATATTTGAGCAGGGTTTCTCTCCCACATTTTATTAATTCACTCTGGAGGTTATCTATTCCAGGCGATTTGTTTGTTTTTAACCTTGACATGGCACCTTTTACCTCATTTAATGTCGGTGGTTCTTCGTTATCATCCATGCCACTTTGTACTGATTCCTGGTCATGAGTATTAATGTTAGTGTTGCCGGCATCATTATGGGGGGTATTTAAATGTTGATCAAAGAAACCCACCCACCGGGCTAGAATACGGTGCTTTTCTGTGAGTATCATGCCATTGTCATCCTTGCACATTGTGGTACGAGGCTTGAATTATTATTCTTTCTATAGAACAGCCGACTTTCTTGGGCTTTATAGTGTTCTTGGAGTAGGATCATTTCCTTTTTTAAATAATCACGTTTCTTTTTCTTGTGTAGTTTCTTTTCTTCACGCCGCCGCTTTGTATACTCATCGTCTGATGCCCGTGTTTTCTTCTGTAGCATCATTAAGTAAGCCTCTTTCTTTCTCGTAGTGACTTCGCGGCAATGTTCGTCAAACCATTCTGATCGTTCACCTGTTTTTCGGCGTCCTACGGTATCATTAGCTGAGGATACTATGGCAGTCTTGCACTCTTTCCAGTGTTGATTCACCTCTTCATGGTCTCTAACCTCAACATTGTCGCTCAGGTGAGTGTTCAAGCTCTCCTGGTACCGAGCCAATTCCTGCGGAATCTTCAGTTTCTCTGTGTCAAATGGTTTTGCTCTTGCTCCCATTTCCTTTTTGGTGTTCGAGATCTTTGCTCTAACTTTTCCACACACTAGGAAATGGTCTGAGTCTACATTAGCCCCTCTGTATGTCCGGACGCTCATTAGATCCGATCTGTCCCTGTTGTCTTTCAAAATATGGTCTATTTGGTTTATTGTGCACCCATCCGGGGATTTCCAAGTTCCCTTATATATTATATCCTTACGGGGAAACATTGTGCTACCAATAACCATATTTAGTGACGCTGCACAGTTAATTAGTCGGGTACCATTGTCATTACTTTCATTGTGAAGACTATGTTTTCCGACAATGGCAGTGTAGATCTCCTCCCGTCCTATTTTGGCATTTAGATCACCGAGTATTGTTTTGACATCGTGATTTGGGCAACTGTTGTACGTGCTTTCTAACGCATCGTAGAAGTCCTCTTTTTCCTCATCCGACTTATCCTCTGTAGGGGCATCTACACTTATAAATGAGTAATTGAAGAAACTTCCTTTAATTCGAAGTCGCATGATCCTTGGGTTGACTGGTTTGAACCCAATAATTAAATGTTTCACTCGTTTGCTTACGATGAATCCAGTCCCAAAGTGATGTTCACTATCATGGCAGCTATAGAGTATAGTGCAGTCTCGTTTCTCCATCACTCCTTGACCAATCCATCGCATCTCCTGTAGGGCCGTAATATCACATTGGTATTTTATGAGTTGTTCTGTAAGGAGTTTAAGTGCTCCTGGTCGATAGAGTGATAATGTATTCCATGTTCCAAATCGTATTTCCTTAAAGCGTTTGCCAGGTTGTCTGAGTTTAGTGTCCGGTTTCCGAGGCTGTTGGTGTGGTTTCGTAACAATGTGTTTTTTTACGGGATGAGGTTGTTAGCCCCACGCCCAACCCCCTTTTCGGAGGGCCATTTCTTCCTTCTCCGTTAGCCCTGACTACACCTTCCACCAGGGTTGACTACCTGATCTTAGGTGTAGTTGCTCAGGTTTCCAGGGTTCACCACGTGGAGGTAGAGATAGGAATTGAGTAGGAGAGGCTATGCGACACTATCGGGATACAGTGTTGTGCGGTACGCATGCACTACCCCGTTAGATGTTAGTTAGGTTATTTTGTTTCTCGCACAAATAAACTGAGCTTTTGAGAAATTCCGAGGGCATTTATGGATCACTTCCGACCAAAATTCTCGCTGGCGAATTCAATAAAATCCATTTTAAATCAAAGTAAAAGGGATTTTTTTATCTCTTTCGATTGAGTATTCTCTCGGCTTGCACAAATAATATTCTTATAACTTTCTAAATTACTTACCTACAGAACCTCCATAAAAAAAATTTTTGACTGGCAGTAAATCTGAAATCGTTTGAAATTTTACAATTCTATGTGCGAATGCAAGTTACTAGGTGTCAAAAATCATATTTGATTCAATACTGCGGCAAATCCAGGAGAATCATTAGGTACCTATAAATAGAAATAGGTCGATATGTCGGTACCTACCTAAACTTTAGCTGGAAATATTATGCCATTAAAAAATTCATTTCAGTGGTTGGAAACAAAGTGTATTAATAAACATAAAAGGTTTAACAAGACTTTAATATTTTGACGGGTTCGCGTTGTCTAGTTAACTTCCGTTGTGCAAGCAAGCTGAGCAATGACACGTGTACATTTTTTTAATTATAGGTTGGTACATGATTAGGTATCTATTTAATTTATCAAAATATTTTTGCCATTCACTCGCGAGTTTTGAAAGTTGTCAGGTGTACTATTATTTTAATGTAGGTACCTAATGTATCCGAAACTGTGGTCTCGCAATATGGACCATTGAAGTAGAGATGACATTTCAATTATTAGATTTAGTGGTATATATTATTTTGTTAGTAATGTACACAACACATTTTTCAGATAGGTAGTGTCACTCCGAAAGGATGAGGAAGGGTCTGATGTAGGATCTGGTACCCCTCCCGGACCTTTGATAGTGTGGCAGATGAGGTAGATTTCGTCTTCTCCTTCTTTCGGGGACATGCTTGTTGAGTGACAACGCGGATTTCAAGAATAACGGCGTATTTTATTAGACAAGAATACATTGATTACAGCAAGTTACAGCGTAATGTACATTTAACAAGAATATTTATAAAAATTAATAAATTTAAATTGGCGGAGACGTCGACGCCGGACGCGGCCGACGTCGACGTATCGCTCGAAAGTACGAAAACCGAATGACTCAACCTTTTTGGGACCCAGGTCAGCTCCAGGCAAGAATTAAACAATACCCACTACACGACTTCACTGAAAATGACGAAAAGGCACGCTTCGCAAAATACCCGAAACTTGTAGGTAGTTAGGTACCTGGGTTTCGAAGCCGAAGTAGACCTTTCGCTGCGCGTCTGTTGGCATTATTCAAAATTATTACTTACTAGGTACCTAGTAGGCTAGTAGGTATGATTTTAAAATATTTCTTTGCTATGTACATCGCCAGCGTTTTGGAAGATGCCTGCGTATTTTTTTTGAATTTTCGGCGGCTGGCGAATAATTATTGCTGGGCAAATGCGATCAGACATATTTTTACAAAATAATATGAAACAGTTTTGAGTGAAATAAGACTAAATACGATTAGGTATATTGTATGGCTTGAGATTAATGAATTATTTATATTTATTTATTCAGCAAATGAATTTAATATAAATGCTGCTATGATAATTATTAAGTATGAATTTAATAATGCTTTAGAGTTTAGGAGAATGAGTGTAATGCTAGGGTGGATTATAATAAAATAATAATATTATATAGTTTAACCTAGTTTATTATCCAAACCCTATAATATAACAGGGCTGCCAACTACATTTATATTTTTTTTTCAATATTAAAGATAGGTACATAAAAACATCAGAAACAAACCCGTCGCTATAATACCCCATGAGTTCCGTCACCATGGACGACCATCACTTACTCGCAGCGATGCTACAAAAGAGATCTCCGCGCTGCTTGTTTCACATGTTGCAAGACGTTGCGATGGACCTAGGTAGGTCGTACGACCTTGTTCTTGCACTATGCCCCAACACTGGGTAATCGATGACTGGGTGAAGTACGTACTCGTAGCAAACAACAATAATCAGTAAGTATACCAAATTATATTCTATCATATGAGCGCATCAAAAATAAAAATATATTTAGGAATATTATAAAACTAGAATAATTATAATTTACTTGTCAGCATATTTTTTTAGTGGGTAATTGATGAATTAATGATGAATGATGATAAATAATGAATTAATGAACCGATTAATTGGTGTTGGTTCAGTTTAAACCTGGTACAAATAATAATTTTTAAATAACAATTCAGGTGTTTATAAACATACATGTTTCTATTCTCCAGATGTTTGATGGTTTTGGCAGGAAACAAGACGTAGTATTAATTTATTCCGGTAGGAAATTCCAATACAACGTACAATGGCACAACAAGAAAAACAACGTTTATTTTATTAGGTATCAATTAATATTCAGAGGCAACTTCATACAAAGGCGGCAAGATCAGTTGGTTTAAATCAGATGGCAATATAAAGGTAGTCGATCAAGGTGGCGTCTGACAAATAAACAATTTCGTACAAATACCCTTAATATCCACAACCCCCAGGATTGCTAGGCAAGAGATCATAAAATAAACATACCTATCTTACATTTATAAGGGTACACACAGTATGAATCTTATCATTTATTAAAGCAAAGGACGTCCCGAACGTGCATATTATGAATATAATATACGATGGCAGCGACATAAGACTCGACCTATAGGGTCATGGGTCCCAGGTTCGAATCCTGGCTGACATCATATCTCATAAAAATTAATTCTGTTAATGCAACCTCCACTCTGTAAAGGCCAACATGATTTTAATAGGATCGGACATGGCCGAGAAAAATATTGCATTCAAAAAAATATTCACTAGAAGGTCTCATTAGATGTCTTTTAAGACAATTACGTCATGATATGCAAATGGACATAAAGTGCATTTATTTATATTATTTATACACAATACTTATATTACTATCAAGGTTTTTTTGCCCAGAATGTGCATTTCACGTACTCTAAGCTGAGAAAGACGCGAGCAACTATAAAAGCATATATGACATTTATAAGGTGTTTAACCGGTAAGTCCTTTTATTGGATTTACGCGAGAAAACATTGTCCTGACATTGATAAGAAAAAACGCATGTGTGAATCATTTTGAAGTTTTTTCAAGCATTTCCGCATCAAAAAACTGCATTACATATGCTGCAAATCAAAATACGTCAGAAAAGTACCAACTTATGTTCCCAAATAACTACATAAGCATATATTGCAGTTAAAAGGTCTTCGCCAGTATACGTCTTCATTGTATGTGTTTTAAGAGTACTACTTTGCAAACATATATATGGGCATACGGTGAATTAATAAGATTATTTACCAGTGTATGTCACTTCATGTCTTTTAAGATAACTCAGTTGCGAGCATCTATATAAGCATACCTTGCATTTATGAGGTTTTTCATGTCATTTCATGTTTTTTGACACAACTAAGTCGCAAGCACCTATATGGGCACACCTGACGTTTATAACTTATTCACCTGTCATTTCATGGTTTTTTAAATTAATAAGTTGCGAGCATCAAGATGAGCAAACATTGCATTTATGAAGTTTTTCACCTGTGTGTGTCATTTCATGTCTTTTAAGATCACTAAGTTGCGACCATCTATATGTGCATACTTTCCATTTATGACGTTTTTTACTTTTGTGTGTCATTTAATGGTTTTTAAGACTTTGCTTTGACTTAGAAGTTGCGAGCATCCATATGGGCATACCTTGCATTTATGAGGTTTATCACCTGTGCCATTTCATCGATTTTACAATAACAAATTTGCGAGCATCTACATGGGCATACTTTGCATTTATTAGGTTTTACTCCAGTGTATTATTTCATGTCTTTTAAGATGACTATGTCGCGACCATCTATATGTGCATACTTTCCATTTATGACGTTTTTTACTTTTGTGTGTCATTTAATGGTTTTTAAGACTTTGCTTTGACTAAGAAGTTGCGAGCATCCATATGGGCATACCTTGCATTTATGAGGTTTATCACCTGTGCCATTTCATCGATTTTACAATAACAAATTTGCGAGCATCTACATGGGCATACTTTGCATTTATTAGGTTTTACTCCAGTGTATTATTTCATGTCTTTTAAGATGACTATGTCGCGATCATCTATATGAGCATACTTTGCATTTATGAGGTTTTTCACCTGTATGTGTCATTTTATGTTTTTTAAGACTACTAAAATCCGAGCAACTATATGGACAAACCTTGCATTTATGAGGTTTTTCACCTGTGTCATTTGATCGATTTTACAATTACTAATTTTCGAGCATCTACATGGGCATACTTTGCATTTATTAGGTTTTATACCTGTGTGTTATTTCATGTCTTTTAATATGACTATGTCGCGAGCATCTATATGAGCATACTTTGCATTTATGAGGTTTTTCACCTGTGTGTGTCATTTTATGTTTTTTAAGACTACTAAAATCCGAGCATCTATATGGACATATCTTGCATTTATGAGGTTTTTCACCTGTGTGTCTTGACATGATTTTTAAGATTACTAAGATGCGAGCATCTATATGGACATACCTTGCATTTATGAGGTTTTTTACCTGTGTGTGTCATTTCATGTTTTTTAAGACTACTTTTTAGCGAGCATCTATACGGGCATACCTTGCATTTATGAGGTTTTTTACCTGTGTGTGTCATTTCATGATTTTTAAGACTACTAAGTAGCGAGCATCTATATGGGCATACCTTGCATTTATGAGGTTTTTCACCTGTGTGTGTCATTTCATGCTGTTTAAGAGTACTAAAACGCGAGCATCTATATGGGCATATATTGCATTTATGAGGTTTTTCACCTGTGTGTGTCATTTCATGTTTTTTAAGACTACCAAATTCCGAGCATCTATATGGACATATCTTGCATTTATGAGGTTTTTCACCTGTGTGTGTCATTACATGGTATTTAAGATTACCAAGATGCGAGCATCTATATGGACATATCTTGCATTTATGAGGTTTTTCACCTGTGTGTGTCATTTTATGTTTTTTAAGACTACTAAAATCCGAGCATTTATATGGACATATCTTGCATTTATGAGGTTTTTCACCTGTGTGTGTCATTACATGGTTTTTAAGATTACCAAGACGCGAGCATCTATATGGACATATCTTGCATTTATGAGGTTTTTCACCTGTGTGTGTCATTTCATGTATTTTAAGATTACTCAGTTGGATGGTTCGATATAAGCATACATTACATTTATGTGGTTTTTCACCTGTGTGTGTCATTTCATGTTCTTTAAGATATCTCAGTTGCGAGCATCTATATGGGCATATTTTGCATTTATGAGGTTTGTCACTTGTGTGTGTCGTTTCATGCTGTTTAAGATTACTTGGTTGCGAGCATTTAGATGGGCATACTTTGCATTTATGAGGTTTTTCACCTGTATATGCCATTTTATGTACTTTGAGATGATTTATTTGCGAGAATATATTTTCTTGATTTTTATGAGCAATCACGTCCATGTGAATTACTTTGTGGCTTTTTAGAGCACTTTTGCATTTAAAAACTGCGTTACAAAAGCTGCAAATCAAATTACGTGAGAAATGTACCACTTTTCTCAGAATAAGTCGAAGTTCCTTCGGAGTCTCTCGTTCTGAGATTTCTTTTTTAATGTTTTGTTCATCTATCGTCACCTCTGAATACTGTATCATTCTATCTTGGATTCCGTCAGGTGAGGATTGTTGACACCTTTCTATATCGTGATGATTTGTGAAAAGGCCTTTAGTAGAAACCTATAAAAACCAAAATAATCGATGTCAATATTATTATAAATTAAATTTTATAATATTCCATTTGAGTTATGTTTTATTCTTTTGCCTTTCAGCATCTACAGACATTAAAAGTGTAGTGAGAATGAAAATGACGTTAAGAAATGGTAATAGTACCAACATTGATACTAAAAATACAATGTTACCGTAAATAGTTTTTTTTTTAAATCCACCTATATGTAACATCGTAAAGCAAATGCACAAAACAGAGAACGACACAATTGTGGTGCAACTCTTGGTAATATGTGAAAATTTATTATAGTTTTTAATGCCAAATTTTAGATTGATGTGAATGAGATAGTTTCACTTTACTGTGTTTATTTATAATATTTCTTGATAAAATAATAATTAAAGAACACCAAAATAACGTACATACTATGAGGCAGTTTCGCACTCCGTTCGATAAAAACATTATAAGCTTCGTGGAAGCACTTCGTACCCTTAGGTACCCTTATAGTACCCGTAGGCACAGCCTCAACCTGCCTCCCTCACCCTGCAGTGATGCTACAAAACGACCTACGTGCTGCAGGTCTGACATGGCGGGAGGCACAGGAGTTGGCGATGGACCGAGGGAAGTGACGCCAACTTGTGCTTGCCCTATGCCCCAATGTTGAGACGTGACAGGGTGAAAGAAGAAGAAGACGAAGAAGAAGCTTCGTGTAGTAACTAGTAATTTCTGTGTCAGTGTGTTATTGGAGAGTGTGCACATTGTCGGAAGATGCCGAAAGGTGAAACCAATGTCACAAACAATATTCAAATTGAGAGAATTTATATTTAAATTTTATCAAGCGATTTCGATCAACAGTTTAAGCAATATATTAATATATCATACTTCTGAATTCGTAAGGGAACGCATACTAAGTGTCCGGCAGTTATCCAAAAAGCGACACTGAAGACATGAGAATGAAAGCTATACAAAGACTAAATAGTGAATTTTACAGGAGTGCCTATTAACATTAACTGATATTCAGTTTAGTTTCAACAACTTTACTAAAAAAACCAATGAAGACATTATTTGAAAATTATAATAGAATGTGATTGGGTCATCGATATTTTTAATATGAGTACTGATCACTTCAACTAATTGAGTCATATTTTGTGTTCTCTTAATTATTTAATTGATATATACCTGCAGCAATACAATCAGTTATTGTGGATTTAATAAGTGTTTTATTCAAAACTCAATAATTACCCAGTATTAATCAACCTATCATATTAAAGAAGTTAAGACTTTAATTAATGGCTCTCACAATAGTGAAGCGCTTTCTAAATGAAGTGACCATAGGCAATCGGCTTATATATTTTAAATCAAAGTAGGTAGGTATTGATTACCTTAATTATTTTTTTCAATACGACTGGCTATTAATAGTACGGAGATTTAATGAAATTTTAAACGTCAACTTCATGTTGATAAAAATCAACGAATAGAGAAGTAAATGTGAGCGTAGTTATACACAAACAGCCAGGCCACAATTTTGAAAAATAAATGAATTATTGTGATTTCCATAATTTCACACGTTTGTTTTATATTCTGCACAAATCAGCCAAGCTGCTGTCATACAAAAATCTCATATAAATGCGTTTTAAAGATTTTGCAAATCGCAGAATATGACATTTTCGATTTGCATAAAGCAACCAAACTGCTCTCATACAAAAATGTCCTATAAATGCGTTCTTAAATAAGCCACATTAGATCTGCAAAAAGCAGCCACATGGTAATATTATGTACTTACCTAATTATTAAAAACCTGACTGTAAGGTGTGTTTTTCTACATTCAATTAATATACATTATTTTCTCAATTACATTATATGTTTTTCATTTTATTATATATAACACATAATATAAAATAATATATATATTTTTTTAAGTTAAAATTAGTGCCAGGCAGCTAAATACTAATGTATGATTTACAAGGTTTTCAGACTATTTTCAGAACTTTAAAATTTACATAATACTTGTACAACTTTTTTAAGAAAATAGATGAAAAATAACCCTTTTTCTACAAAAATAAGAGTTAGCTGCATTCAAGAATTAACACTCTAAAAAACCCGTTTTGCACAAAACAGCCTGGACTGCTAAAACACCAGAATTTCATAGATGTCATGCTTTTATCTCTTTATAAGTTACACAAATTCATATATATATATATATATATTATATACTATCTATCATTCGAAAGGTATAGACAGTATACAAAGGCTTTGTGGATTTAAAGAAACACGCTTTACATAAAAGTGCTCCTATCTCTGTTTGAGGTTTGTGTGGACTGGCTGGTTTGCGTATAACTACGCTCATGTTACAATATATAAAATTGAATGTACCCCATTTACTGGTGTGTAATCTGAATATGAACATCCGGGTTGAGGATCTTCATCAGAAGGATCTTCACCCGTCGCAGCGAACTGAAATAAACAACGTTTTATGTTGTAAATATTTACATAATATAACAAATTAAAATGTTATTATCTAGGTGGAAGTAGGCTGTTGACATCCGACATAAATAGTGCACACTTAACATTATCAGGCATACTTATTTGTTTTCATTAAATCGAATTTTATGAAAATAGGACTTGATCAATAATTATTGTCAACCACCCCATAATATAATATAACTATGTCCAATCCTAATAGAGTCATATGGGCCTCCACCAATGACATTAATAATGGACAGTGCTCTCAACACAGTAGCTAGCAAGTAAATTCGCGCATAGCGACATTGGCATATGCATAGGTAGTTGTCACGAAATTTCCATTATCCGATATCACGCATCGGAAATTTATAGCAATATCACCTTTATTGTAATAGCGTTAGAACAGTGTTTCTAGTGTCAATGTTCATTTGGCCGAACCCGTTCGAACCGAACCATTCAGCAGACCGACAAAAAGCATCAGGAATTTATATCAATATCACCTTTGTTGTAATGGCGTTAGAACAGATTATGCCATTCGGCAGACCCGACAAAAAAGTGAGTGTCATTTTTTTTCCAGATGCTTCGTCCATATTAATGGCATTGGCTGTATTTGTATTAACAGATTTTATTTTTACGTGAAATGGATGTCAGCCACTTGCTCAACCTATTAAGTCCATAATCTGACTAATACACAAATTGAAAAACAATATGTGTACCAACATGCTAGACCCAGGATTCTAACCTGTGACCCACGACGCTATAGGACGATGTGAAATTGTAAACATAAGTACGTATTAGGTACGTATTATTGCAGAACCCATTTTGTTAATTCGAAGAAAAGACCACTGCAGGTATAAACCTTTTTGTTCCTTCCGATTTAAAAATAATATTGTCCAGCAAGAGAAGACTAGCATTTTGATGGCCTAATGTTAATATCCCGTAAGTGTCTTTTTACAAATTGCGAAGGCCGCTAAAAAAACTTAATATTGAATATTGAAATGAAAAAAAATGAATAACCCGTAACGTAAAAGTGGTAAAGCAAAGGCACAAAACGACTAGTTTAATGATAAAAGCCAATAAAATGTGACATACCTATAACGTATAAAAATAAACATCCAAATTTGTTATATTATTACTTACTATTTTACCTGTTAAATAATTCGAAACTGACATTTTGGAGCTGAACTCAACACACGTTATGCAATACGCTTAACAGCTTAGAGGCAAGATACGGGCTATTAAAGGTTTATTCCTGGAATGTTCAGATACGGGAAATTACTATAATGACTGTACCATTTTCGCTAAAATAATTACAGATATGGGAATTTCACATTCGATGAACAGTATTGTTGTTGTTTTTAGTACTTACATCAAAAAGACATTTTCGTCATATAGGTCGGATACGGGGTATTGACATTAGAACATCCAATTATTAATTTTTTGCTTAATTGACTGCGCATTTGTCGACAAAATTATGAATACCTTTGCTTAACCAAATAAAGGATCTATTTACCTCTTTTAAGGGTGAATTGCTGTCGTCCTCGATATTTTCCTGTTTAACTGACACGTCAAATCGACCCTTGCCCTTGAAGTGATTGACGTCTATCCGTTGGTATGCACGGTCGCCGATTATCTCCGCTGTTTTGTCAGGCAATAATTCATCGTTTGTTTCAGTTTTTACTTCCATTTTATGCGGTATTTGATATCAGAATCTGTCAATAGCTTCACGACCACGTGCGTCGTGTTTTAATAGATAATATACAATGGCATAGACAAAATGACTTCTACCAATTTACCATAGACATCAGGAGATCGACCACAAAGCAGAGTGGTAATACTGACAATATTGAATTGATCAGTAACTACCAATATAAACAGAGCTTAATGCTGTAAAGATCTATAACTGGGGACATACCTACCTTTGGGATTTTTGTAAAAAGGGGTAACTTTAAGCCAAACAATGTAATTACTTAGTGTAACATAAAATCAGATTTAGGTACCTACCTAGTTTATTTATTATATAATAATATTATAACAAAAAAGATATCATGATTTTATGTGCCATTTCTAGAATCTTGATTGATATTAAACTAACTTACATAGAAATAATAGAATGCGCCACAAACACGAGCGTTTCAATTTAAACGTACCTACCTATCTATAAATGTCATGACGTATAAATAATACATCTTGATGGCACAAAAAACCAGGGCCTTCGGAAGGACACCAGCAGCCCATTGCCCATACCTAGGTAGGTACCACCTTTAAAACAGAACTCGCCGACATTTTAACCCCAAGCGCCAAGTAGAATCAACAAAGTTCGCAACTCCGCCTCACCATTAGGTTTAAAAGATGATAAGGTAACATAAAAATATGATTAATATACACTAGGTAGGTACCATTTATTTGAAAAAATACAATACATATTATTATCACTCGGTATTCATTCATGCGTATTGAATGTACTTTTCCTGACCACCTTTATTAGAATACGTTTTTATAGGACAAATATTTATTTTCTGAAAATGTTTATCAACAGTAAAAAAATATGTTAGGAATTCTCCACAATATGGCATTAACAGTTAATTTTATACAAAAAATGGACTTGAATATTATTTACTTGTGGTTCATATAAAACAAGTATGACTGACAAAGTTTTGTGTGCACTATTTATATTGAATCTTAACAGCATACCTCCCACCATTGGCCACTGGTGGTTTGTGATTATTTCGGTTTCATGTTCCTTCTATAATTTTATTTAGGAATTAAGTAATTTAATAAAAAAAAAAAACGAGTGTCTTAACCATGTCTTAACACATCTATTTTTATTGTACCTATAAAATTGTGTCCATATGATATAATCAAATTTGGTATACTCATTATTGTTGTCTTCTACGGACCTAAATAAATAAATAATTAAAAGTAGGTAGGTGTATATTTTTGTTTTAAAAATTAGTTTGGCAGCCCTAATCTGCGATGTATGAAAGATAATACGAGGGTGGGTCAATAATTCCTTAGAAAAAAGCATTAAAACAGTTTTTATTTTTGTATTTTTTTTTTATTTCTCAACATAATCTCCTTGGAGCTCAATACACTTGGTTAGACGTTTCTCAATTTTTTTTAAACCGTCAGAAAAATAAGTTTTCGGAAGGTCCTCAAAATAAGCATTTGTCCGATCGATGACTTCTTCATTTGAAAAAAAACGTTGTCCACTTAGCCATTTTTTTAAGTTTGGGAAAAGGAAAAAGTCACTGGGGGCTAAATCTGGCGAATACGGTGGGTGGTCGACCAATTCGAACTTCAATTCTTCAATTTTAGCCATTGATCGTAAACATGTGCGAACACGGGCATTGTCCTGATGAAAGAGGATTTTTTTCCTGTTTAAATGAGGCCGTTTTTCTTCAATTTTGTTTTTTAGCTGGTCCAATAAAGATGCATAATAATCCCCTGTTATTGTTTTTCCTTTTTCCAAATAGTCAACGAAAATAATTCCACGTGCATCCCAAAATACAGTAGCCATAACCTTACCAGCTGATTTTACGGTTTTCGCCTTCTTTGGACATGGTTCGCCTTTCGCAATCCACTGCTTTGACTGTTCTTTCGTCTCGGGAGTATAGTGGTGTATCCATGTTTCATCTACAGTCACAAAGCGACGAAAAAATTTATCCGGATTGCGTTGCATGAGCGACAACAGGGCTTTAGAGGCCACCACCCTATTGCGTTTATTGTCGACTGTGAGCAAACGCGGCACCCATCTTGCAGAAATTTTTTTCATGCCCAATTTGTCATGTAAAATAGAAATGACGCTACCTTTTGAGATCCCTGTAACCTCAATTATCTCACTCAACTTTAATCTTCGGTCACTTAACACCATATCGTGGATTTTATTGATCATTTCTGGTGTAGTCACCTCTACAGGACGTGCTGAGCGTGGTTCATCCTTTGTTGATGTACGACCACGTTTAAATTCATTTAACCGGTTATAAATAGTTGCAAGTGAAGGAGCAGATATGCCGTGAACTAAATCCAACTCATTTTTTATTTCCTTTGCTGTTAACCCTTTTATATTAAAATGTTTAATAACAGCTCTAAACTCAATTTTCTCCATTTTCCATTTTTCCATTTTCCACAAGCTTATTTTTTTTTTTTTAAGTAGTTATTTTTTTAAATGTACGAGAAACACACAACAACCCGACCAATCTGATTGAAACTTCGCAGCATACTGAATCGGTAGTGCCGCTGCATGAAAACAAACCGCTTACAGTACTAGTCGCGCCACCTGTTGGCTTTTCTAAGGACTTATTGACCCACCCTCGTATATTACCCACCTATTATTGTTTATGTACGTCATGACAGATTTGAATACCTACGGAGCATGTTTGTGTACCTATATTAATCAATTATTAATCAGTCCTAATGTTAATTTATCATTGTATCCAGTGGCGGCTCGTCCATATGCACCGCAGAACTTCAGCACACCCAAGCAAACTGAGAAAATTTTCATAAAATAATATACCTACATACATTTATGACATATATTATTGAATAATAAACAATTAATATTTAATTTGACGCAATGACATTATTAATGGACGACGCACTCAGTACAGTAGCTAGCAAGTAAATTCGCCCATAGTGACATTCGCACGTGCATAAGTAGACGACACGCAATATCCATTATGCGATATCACGCATCGGGAATTTATAGCAATATCACCTTTATTGTAACGGCGTTAGAACAGTGTTTCTAGTATCAATGTTCGTTTGAACGAACCTGTTCGAACCGAACCATTCGGCAGACCCGACAATTTATAGCAATATCACCTTTATTGTAATGGCATTAGAACAGATTATGCCATTCGGCAGACCCGACAAAAAAGTGAGTGTCATTTTATTTTCTAGATGCTTCGTCCATATTAATGTCATTGATTTGACGAATGTGAACTTTTTTATTATGCATAATAAATATATTTTTATGTACACATTTGGAATAAAGTAGGTAGGTACCTACATCTAGAGATGATTGTCCATTATTTTGATCTGCAAATTTAAAAGTCTAGGATTTATAATAATAAAGATACTCTGGTCTGACCACAACAACAGCACATGGAATATGTTTTCCCACAAAAAATGACTTGAATGTAAAAAGATTTTTTTTCAGAAACCGGAAAAAATATACTTTTTACAGGTAATATTTTTAAGAGAATGTCCTATTATGCAATATAATAACAAATAAAAATCATTAAAAAATTCTGGTAATAGATAAATTGTACCCAACACTTATTCAGAGTTTGAAACTTTACGATTTACTCAAAATTATACAGATGTGACATAGAATGATATTTGCTTGTGGACTTCATTTGTTTTCTATTGATCTAAGAATATAATTTGCATATGGAACCGGTTAGTTTTTAAAACTCAATTATACCCTGCCACCATAAGAGTTTAGATAAGTATGTTGTGGGCGATCTGACAAAAATAGTGCACACTTTTTCAGTCATACTTATATTTTGTTTTCGTTGAATTGAGAATACATTATTATAATCGTGTTAGCTTTATTTTAAACCCTGTCTCACCATACCACAATCTATAAAAATATTCCTTTATCTACAAAATATCTTAAATTTTGTATGATTTAATGGCACAATTTTAGATATTTTATAGATAAACGAATATTTTTTTACTGTTTACTATGTCTTGGATTAGGCAGAGTTGAATTGAATTTGAAAACTAAAAAAAACTAGTTATCTACATATTGTAGTCATGGTCACAGAATAAAATGAACATACATACGCTTGACTTACAAAGTTTATTGTGCACTATTTATATTGGACCTTAAAAGTCCACCTCCACCCTTCGCCACTGAAAACCACGTACCTACTGTCACGACCTCGGACATAAAATAGTTTTAGTAGGTAGGTAATCATAAAACCAAATAAAAACATGCATACATCATTATATTTACGAAACAATATTGGTTTGAATTAATTGTCAATTCTTAATAAATTTAAGATAACATTGTTCTCCTAGCTTCAATATTTATTCGAGGAGGAAATTCCAATCATAACAACACGTATAACTAAAAATATAGCAGGTACCTAACTACCTAAGGAAATATTCTGATTGGTCTCGCATGCCAAGTAAGTAAATCCGAAACCATTTGAAATTTTAGGTTTCAATATGCGCTAACGCAAATTATGCTATGTATCTACTAGTGGTCAGAAATGAATTTGACTCAATACTTCAAACCACTTACTCAGACGCTGTTGTGACACAAGATATAAGAGGATACCATGTTTATTATTGAATTCTTAGATTAAAATCGACCAGTGACGTCCCGTGGGGGTAGACAGTGACGATACCCCGGTCCTGGTGATGATGCAAGGACGTTAAATTCTCAACCAGCCCTGTCCCTAGACCAGATTGAGAGCCCCTGCTTTAGGCTAGCTCAGCACGGGGTCAGAGAGGTTAGTCAAGTAAGAGTTCTAAACGACACTTTTGAACACACCATAGCAATACTGCGATGTAATGGCTTAGAAACGCCACCTAATAATGTTAGGATGACGTCAGAATCTAATGGATATATTATTTATTTGATTTAAAAATTATTTCACGGTTACTACGTGAAACGTCAAAGAACAGCTGGTGATCTGAATTCAATGTCACCGAGCTTACGAGCCGTATTGTGGCTCTCGTAATATAGATCGCGGATCCATTTAAATTAAAAGTCTTCGTAGTTATTGTTTAATTATTTATTTAAATCTATAAAAATGGGGCGGTATTTTGTCAAGGAATGTCACTGAAATCGATACTCTTGTTGGAATCTGCACAATATTAACAACTGCTATAACATGAGCACCGCGATGTCCGAGTGGTAATGTATCCGCTTGGTAAGTCGAGGGTCTCGGGTTCAAATCCAGGGTCTAGTAAAATTCACATGTATTTTTTCATGTCTGTTTAAATCCAGAGCATGGAACAAATAGGTAGAGCAAATGGTTAACATCCATTTCTCGTAAAAAATAATCGTAGGGCGGGCAGGATCCACAATGGATTGTGGAGCCAATTATAATTATAATATAATATTCTAACTATTTAAAAATAAAGTGTTATATGATTATGTTTTTTACAGTGGATTATATTAAAGGAATAATATTATAAAGTGAAACCTATTTTATTATCTAAACCCCATAACATAACAGGGCTGCCAATTACAGTTTCAAAACAAAAATATATTTTTATTTTTCAAAATTGAAGATTGGTACATAATTAAAGTTTAATTTAATATAAATAATTAATTTATTTTGCCAGCATCTATATTATGAGCAAACCTTGCATTTATGAGGTTTTACACCTGTGTGTCATTTCATGTTTATGAAGATCACTAAGTGTCGAGCATCTATAAGTGCATAATTTGCATTTATGAAGACTTTCACCTGTATGTGTCATTTCATGGCTTTTAAAATTAATAAGCTGCGAGCATCGATATGTGCATACCTTGCATTTATGAGGTTTTTCGCCTGTGTGTGTTATTTCATGGTTTTTAAGATTACGAAGTTGTGAGCATCTATAAGGGCATACCTTGCATTTATGAGGTTTTACACCTGTGTGTCATTTCATGTTTTTTAAGACTACTTAGTAGCAAGCATCTATATGGGCATACCTTGCATTTATGAAGTTTATCACCTGTGTGTGTCATTTTATGTCTTTAAAGATCACTCAGTTGTGAGCATCAATATTTGCATTTATTGCATAAATGCGGTTTTTCGCCTGTGTCATTTCATGGATTTTAAGATAACTCAGTTGCGAACATCTATATTAGCAAACATTGCCTTTATGAAGGTTTTCACCAGTGTGTCACTTCATGTCTTTTACAATGACTCAGTTGCGAGGATCTATATGTGCATTTATTTCATTTATGAAGTTTTTCACCTCTGTGATTAATTTTATGGTTTTTAAGATATATCAGTTGCGAGTATCTTTATCTGCATACCTTGCATTTATAAGGTTTTTCACCAGTGTGTGTCATTACATGTTTTTTGAGATTAATAAGTTGCTGGAATCTATATGGGCATACCTTGCATTTATGAGGTTTATCACCTGTGTGTGTCATTTTATGTCTTTTAAGAACACTCAGTTGCGAGCATCTATATTTGCATTTATTGCATTAATGAGGTTTTTCACCTGTGTGTGTCATTTCATGGATTTTAAGATAACTCAGTTGCGAACATCTATATTAGCATACATTGCATTAATGAGCGTTTTCGCCTGTGAGTCACTTCATGTCGTCTAAAATAACTCAGTTGCGAGCATCTATATGTGTATTTATTGCATTTAAGAAGTTTTTCACCTCTATGTTTCATTTCATGGTTTTTAAGATATCTCAGGTGCGAGCATCTATATGTGCATACCTTGCATTTATAAGGTTTTTCACCAGTGTGTATCATTGTACATTACATGTATATTTAGATTAATTAGTTGCGAGAATCTATATGGGCATACCTTGCATTTATGAGGTTTATCACCTGTGTGTGTCATTTCATGTTTTTTAAGACTACCAAGTTGCGAGCATTTATATTAGCATACATTGCATTAATTTGATGAGTTTTCTGTCGGTTTGTTCAAATCTGTCTGTTTAAATCCAGAGCATAGACCAAATAGGTTGAGCAAGTGGCTTACATCCATTTCTCGTAAAAAGTAATGTTATGATACCTGTTTGTGGGGCGGACAAGATCAACAAAGGATTGTGGAGCCAATAAATTTTATTAATATGATAATCAAATTTTAATAACAGTGTTATGTGATTATGATAATTTTAAAAAATCGATTATAATAAAAGAATAATATTATAAAGTCAAACCTATTTTATTATCCAAACCCCATAATATAACAGGGCTGCCAACTACATTAACATTTTTTTTTCAATATTGAATATAGGTATATAAAAACATTAGAAACAAACCCGTTGCTATAATATCTCATGAGTTCCGTCACCACCCGGCTGACCGACGACCAATGGACGACCCTCCCTTCCCCACAGCGATGCTACAAAAGAGATCTACGCGCAGCTTGTTTCACATGTCGCGATTCGTAGGTATCGACCTAGCTATGTCGGACGACCTTGTTCTTGCACTATATCCCAACACTGGGTAATCAATGACAGGATGAAGTACGAATAAAACAACAATAAACAGAAAGTATAGGTACCAAATTATATTATATCATATTATGAGCACATCAAAAACAATAATATATTTAGGTATAACATAAAACTAAAATAATCGTAATTTACGTGTCACCATATTTTTTGTGGGTTTTTATGAAAATATGCATGCATGAACCGATAAATTCGTGTAGGGTAAGCCGCCCAGTGAATGCACACTTAAGGACTTTGGATAATTGTAAAATTTCTAAAAAAGCATAGGTATTCTTATACTTAGTTCTTTTAAAAAATATTGTACTTATCTATAACTTATGAAGATTAAAATGAATTAAATAGATATAATGTGCAACCCATATCTGTTTAATAAAAAAATAATATATAAATTAACAAAGAAAAGCCCAGTAATTGAACACGGAATCTAAAGTGTGAACCTGAGAAAAACCAGTAAATAAACTAAGCATATTAAACATATTAAGCATTTATTATTCAACAACTACACCCATAAATGTCAGTACAATTAATTGTGTATAGCTATGTTATTACTAATTTTATGACAATGAATATGATTTTTCTGAAAAAATACGAAAATTTCGAAATTTTGTTAAACATTAAAGTTGCTCATTTATCTGCGCCACATCACAAAAAATGTTATTGTACTGTTAATATTCCTTTTTGAGAAGTAATCATAGATAAAATAGTTAAGGTCTACTTTTCAACCATAATACATTATTAAATTCTTTGGTCCATTCATTAGATTAAAAATGCTAGTTAATGAATTGGTACCGTAGTGTTCAAAAAAGTCTTCAAATACTAGCTATAAGCTTTTTAATACATTTACATACATAAATATCGACATTACAGCTATATATTATAATCATTAAAGGGTAATAATAATAAATAAATATATTATAACTAATCTAAAGAATAAACACACCGTTTATTAATTGAATTAACCTCCATTAGAAAGATCACTTAATGAACACTGATATTTAACGTTACGGCACAAAAAACATACGAATAAAACGATATCTCACCTTTATAATTTTCAGTTACTTCAGCAAAGTCAATAATTAGGTAATGCAGGGAAGAGGGTAGAAAAGTCACAATTAAAATTTCGGACCACGCACACTCTTTAGTACAGCTAGGAACAAAACTTCATGAACAAAAAAGTCGGCCGAATATCAGCCCACCTCCTTGGCTACTGAGGCAGGAGGGGGTTTCTGAAGTTGTTTTCATATGAATATAAGTATTGCCAACGTATAAAAAAAACCACTCCAGATCACCCAATCACCGTATCACCCAATTCTTATGATTTTAAAATAATAGAGTTTTGTTCATTCACTGGGCGGCTTACCCTACCAAGTCGCAATGGCCGAACGGTTCAACTGAGGGTCGGACCGACTTGAGAAGCTCTTCCCTTTCAACCGACATAATATGGGGACACTCCCAGAGGATGTGATCGGCATCCTGTAATTCGCCACATGAGCAAGTCGGAGATTCTATTAGGCCAAACTGACTTGGAAGCAAAACCACTGTGTCCGGTTAAGAATTGAGAAGTCAATCTGGCTATTTCCATGCGCCACTTTATATTAGGAAAAAACAAATGCGTTTGTCTGCCGTTGGAAGAAGTGGTCCATTTCCCCTGCCACGCACGCAGCGCCGTGTTATAAGCCAGGTCGCGTACAATAACCGTTCGAGCGCACCGGCTCATGGATCCAAGACGTTATGGCAGCGATATGAAGATACCGCCAACCTCCGCCCCCCAATCGCCGAGCAAGGCAGTCGTGGCACCACGGATTTGAATGTGCAGGTCTAGCAGAAGCACTTTAGCACGGACAGGCAACGCGTCGGTAGAAGTCGTCTTATAAGCCTTAGTGAGGGCAAGTAATGCTGAGCGTTGACCGCTGAGAAGAGTTTTCTATGATACCATGTGCTGGTGGCATATCCAGTGATTCATTCCTTTTCGGTAGTATAGTGGTAAGTATTTCTGCCTGTTAGTATGATACAGTCGTGATATGGATATGGACATAGAGCGGAATGCACAATCTAAGATTTCGTTCCTAAGGATAAGTCGCCGAAAAGGATGACTTAACTATAGACAATCCTGAGTATAGAGTTAAGGAATCCTTAACCATAGACAACTTTTGTTATGAACACGCCCCCTTCTGTATTACCATTTACCACTGACAGCTGCTGTCAAAATAAATTCGCATGTCTATAACACAGTCCATACACTCAAATTCATTTGACAATGTATCTCAATATGGATATTGATAGTGTTAATTCGTTTGGCATGTACTTGCAGAATATTATTTTATTTTTATACGCCAGCCCGGAGAAATACAAAATACCAGATGAAGAATGACACTTGATGCTAGTGTTACCATGTTAAAAAAAAAATCTTGTGGTGCCTGTGGAATCACGTATAATGACTTATAACGGAAACATAAGAGTATTATAATTAAATATTAATAAATGTATTTATAGTTATTGCATTTATAAAATGCAGTTGTCATATTTTTGTCATCGTTTAACGATTATAAAATAATTTACCTAATTTACCTAACGAGAATTTTTAAATATGGTATTATTTTCAATAAAAATGATCTTAACTAAGGACAGTGTTTCTGCATAGTGTTTTCTGCTAAGGAAATTTTAGTTATGACAAATGTTTCTGCATTCCGCTCATAAAGTGCATTTAAAATGTTTTTCACCAGTACATTTTCACAGTTTCGAGCATCGATATGAACATACATTACATTTTTATAAGCTTTTTTTTTTACCAGAATGTGTCATTTCACGTACTATAAAATAATAAAGATGCGAGCAACTATAGAAGAATACATGAAATTTACAGTTGTGAATCATTTTGAAGCTTTTTCAAGCATTTGCGCATCAAAAAACTGCATTACAAATCAGAATACGTGAGAAATGTACTCATCTTCCCAAATAACTACATAAGCATATATTGAAGTTAAAAGGTCTTCACCAGTATACGTCTACATTGTATGTGTTTTAAGAGTACTACTTTGCAAACATCTATATGAGCATACGGTAAATTAATAAGATTATTTACCAGTACATGTCACTTCATGTCTTTTAAGATTACAAAGTTGCGAGCATCTATATGAGCATAACTTGCATTTATGAGGTTTTACACCTGTGTGTGTCATTTCATGGTTTTTAAGATTACTAAGTTGCGAGCATCTATATGAGCATAACTTGCATTTATGAGGTTTTTCACCTGTGTGTGTCATTTCATGGTTTTTAAGATGACTAAGTTGCGAGCATCTATATGAGCATAACTTGCATTTATGAGGTTTTTCACCTGTGTTTGTCATTTCATGGTTTTTAAGATGACTAAGTTGCGAGCATCTATATGAGCATAACTTGCATTTATGAGGTTTTTCACCTGTGTGTGTCATTTCATGGTTTTTAAGATGACTAAGTTGCGAGCATCTATATGAGCATAACTTGCATTTATGAGGTTTTTCACCCGTGTGTGTCATTTCATGGTTTTTAAGATGACTAAGTTGCGAGCATATAAATGGGCATACCTTGCATTTATGAGGTTTTTTACCTGTGTGTGTCATTTCATGTCTTTTAAGATTACCAAGTGTCGAGCATCTATATGGACATACCTTGCATTTATGACGTTTTTCACCTGTGTGTCTCATTTCATGGTTTTTAAGATGACTAAGTTGCGAGCATCTATATGGGCATACCTTGCATTTATGAGGTTTTTCACCTGTGTGTGTTATTTCATGGTTTTTAAGACTACTAAGTCGCGAGCACCTATATGTGCATACTTTACATTTATGACGTTTTTCACCTGTGTGTGTCATTTCATGTTTTTTAAGACTACTTAGTCGCGAGCATCTATATGGGCATACCTTGCATTTATGAGGTTTTTCACCTGTGTGTGTCATTGCATGTGCTTTGAGATGATTTAGTTGCGAGAATATATTTTCTTGATATTGATCAGAATTTAGGTTCGTGTGAATTATTTTGTGACTTTTTAGAGCACTTTCGCATCCAAAAACTGCGTTACAAAAGCTGCAAATCAAATTACGTGAGAAGTGTACTACTTTTCTCAGAATAAGTCGAAGTTCCTTCTGAGTTTCTCGTGCTGAGATTTCTCTCTTGATGTTTTGTTCATCTATCGTCACTTCTGAATACTGTATCATTCTATCTTAGATTCCATCAGGCGAGGATTGTTGACACCTGTCTATATCGTGATGCTTTTTGAAAAAGCCTTTAGTAGAAACCTAGAAAAAACAAAAATAATCGTCAATATTATTCTAAATTAGGTTTTTAACTGTTTTATTTGAGTTATTTTTTTCGACGCTTATGTCTTTCAGCATCTTCAGACATTATGAGTGTA
The DNA here is from genome assembly GCF_057557595.1 of Rhyacophila brunnea. Lineage (NCBI taxonomy): Eukaryota > Metazoa > Arthropoda > Insecta > Trichoptera > Rhyacophilidae > Rhyacophila > Rhyacophila brunnea. Next base: position 29,040,187 of record NW_028232785.1, on the reverse strand, counting down.
TTGAGAATGAAAATTACGTTAAGAAATGGTAATAGTACCAACATAGATATTATATATAGAGCATCGGCGCATTGAAGCAACTAAATGAAGGAGCTTACTGAAGGCAGCATTCACTCTGCCCTGAGATAAGCAGATAACCGTGAGGAGTGGAGAGTTTTAGATGCTCAAAAGATTACTGCACTTCAGGCTCGTCACGATCTGCAGTCATGAGGGAACGACCAATAAGAATCTATTATATGGTGCCAGCGCATCGTGCACCGTTATTCGATATTCCCCGCTAACTCCTTTTACATGTAGCCGCAATACTACCCGATATTCATACAGTCCACTTGCTCGTTTTTAAATATTGTGACCGTTCACTTTGGTAACAGTTTAAAGTTGGAGGGATGTCTGATATAATGCTTACTTTGAATTAAACATAATCAAGAAATGAGCTTGCTGAAGGCAGCCTTCACTCTGCCTCTGCCCTGTGATAATCGGATGACCGTGAGGGGTGGAGAGTTTTAGATGCTCAAAATATGATTGCATTTCAGGGTGGTCAGCTATAAGGGAACGTCCAAGAAAGGAAACTGGAATCTACGGAACCACTGTAATTTAGATATGGTTATATGTACATTTATTTAAGTATTCTGATCTCTTTCGTTTATATTATATAAAAAATCCACCTACATGTAACATCGTAAAGCAAATGCACAAAACAGAGAACGACACAATTGTGGTGCAACTCTTGGTAATATGTGTAAATGTATTACAGTTTTAAATGCCAAATTTTAGATTAATGTAAATGAGATAGTTTCACTTTACTCTGTTTATTTCTAATATTTCTTGATAAAATAATTGAAGACATGAGAATGAAAGCTATACAAAGACCAAATAATGAATTTTACAGGAGTGCCTATAAACTGATATTCAATTTAGTTTCAACAACTTTAATAAAAAAACCAATAAAGACATTATTTGAAAATTATAAAAGAATGTGATTGGGTCATCGATATATTTAATATGAATACTGATCACTTTTGGCCCAACACTATGGAATATCGCTTTAGACAGTCTATTAACAATACTCTTATTCCCAATACACACATACAAGCCTTTGCTGGCGATGTATTAATATTGATAGCAGCAAAGGATATCGACAAACTGGAATTAAAAATCAATAGCGTGCTTCAAAAAGTAAACTCTTGGGGTGAAAACGCAAAACTAACATTTTCAGATATAAAGACAAATGTAATGTTTATCAACAAAAGAAAAATACAGACACCAGAAATCCAGTGGAAAGGAAAACCAAAAGAGTTGGTTGATTCCTTTATAATTCATGGCATAATACTAGACAGGCACATCAATTGGGCGAAACACATTGACTACATAATATGTAAGAAAGCAGCTCAAATTGGAAAATTCTTTTTAAAAACAGCAAGAGCCACTTGGGGGCATCTCCTGAAGTTTTGAAAATTATATATCATGGAGATGTGGAGCTAACCTATCCAATCCAAAAAAGACTGAATTCCGCGCAAAGGCCTTTCGCAATATCAATTTGCAAGGGATATCGCACCATATCACTAACGTCAGCACAAGTCCTGGCAGGCAAAGTGCCGATAGATATAAAAATACAAGAACTTATAGGAATATTGTAACGATATTTATTCTCGTACCCTAGAATAAAATACGTTATGAACATTATGGCAACATTTTGCCTCAGAAATTTATCGTCGTTAACATGCCAGACTGCAAGGCATGCATCTTTAAGTTGGCTTTTCTGTGCCGTGACGTTAAAATGCGTCCGTGGATCGGGACAGTCAACATCCGGAGGGGAACGAGTGAAGTCCAGTTTTGAACGAGGCATGCGTGCCGGTCTCGGGCACCGGCCGCACAAGATGGAAGTCGATTCTCAACCGGTATTTATCGTATCACCTTGTTTACGATTAGATTCTTGTTTTTAATCTTTAATAACCCCCCACAGAAACTCTAGTTCTCGTTGTATTAGGTATGGCATTTGTTTGAATCTCAATTGGAACCCTTTATTAATATACTTTGGCAGTTGTGCCACGTGATAATATTGCTTCTTCTTGTTTTTTAATAAATCTTAAGTGTCCAGTCTCGGAACCTATTAAACCAATCTTATTATTTTAATTCTTTGCCTTGATTTGTCCCCCGTGTACGGTACGCGCAGTTGGAGGAATTTGAGCATCGATGGCGCCCTATCATTCTTCATTATAATTACCAAACATTCTTAAAGGGAGCACTGGAAGCTTGAAAACATTATGAACATATGCAACGGTCTCCACGACCAAGTAAATAAGTAGGTTTGCTTCTTACAGGGAGTTGGGGTCATAGGCTTTACCGCTGCATTTGTTTCTGAGCTAGTCGGATGTTTTAACATTATAGGTACACACATACATGCATTATTTATCTATGTTACAACAAACCAAGTTAAAACAAGCCACATACTTCCCCGACACTTACCTACAGATAGAACATACGAAAACGAAATACATTACACACAACTTCCACACCCTGGTATCAGACATCTAGAAAATATAGAACACATAGGAACAGTTGACGAAGACACTAAAACAAAATACCATATCATAGGATTGGAGATCTACTACACAGATGGCAGTCTAATCGATGACAAAGTAGGGGCAGCTTTTGTAGCCTACTAAAATGGAACATTAATAACCCCCCGAAAATTTAAGCTCGAAAGCTACTGCACTGTTTACTAAGCATAAATATTTGCTATCAAAGAATCTCTCGAGTGGGCACTGAAAAAGTTAAAGTTCCACAGATACGACTATGTTAACATATTCTCAGATAGCCAATCCGGTCTGGTACCTCTCCAAAACCCATCATCCACACACCCACTTGTAAGAGACATTTTAACACTATCAATATAGCTTCGAATGATAGGGACAAACCCTAGATTCTTCTGGATAAGAAGTCACACAGGGATAGCCGGAAACGAGGAAGCTGATAAATACGCTAAACAAGCCACAACAGATAATAGACCTTTAACCTACACACACTTCCCTCTAAGTTACGCAAAACAAAAACTAAACGAAGACACAATAGAGCTATGGAACCACAGATACACAACATCCGCGACAGGATCAATAACGCAGAAATTTATTCCAAACATAAACTCTGCCATCACTCTTGGCAGGAACTTAAAAATATCACCTAGATTCTAACAGGCCACGGAGCGGTGCAAGCTCATCTAAAAAGATTCAAATTGAGAGATGATGACTGTTGTCCATGTGACGACAACACATCTCGGACTGTGTGGCATGTCATCAACGACTGCCCTATACTAAAAAGGGAGCGATGGACTCTCAGGACTCGGTGTAGACAGCATAATCATGAAATTGACTTCCAAAAGCCTCACGAAGTACTAAGCAATAGAACACTACACAAAATATTTATTCCTGGCCAAAAAGAAAATTAAAGATATAAATGGAGGAACCTAATTAGCCCTACAGCAATGCAACTAACCCACCCAACCACCTTATACGAAAAAGCAAGGGCGTGGTTATTAATATTTAAAAAAGAAAATGTCCACTATTCATAACGGATTTTAACTGCCTACCTCCACACTTCGCCACTGATATAATCATAGCCGATACGATTGGCTAGGAATAGTACGGAGATTTATTGAAATTTTAAGCGTTAACCTTCGATAAAAATCGGCGAATAGAGAAGAGAAATGATACAATATATAAAATTGAATGTACCCCATGTCCTTGTGTGTAATCTGAATGCGCACATCCGGGTTGAGGATCTTCGTCAGAAAATGGTGGCATTTTATCTTCAGTGAATTCGCGCTTTATGTCAGTCTCAGCTTTGATACCAGTGACACCCGTCGCAGCGAACTGAAATAAACAACGTTTCATATAACATGTTGTCAATATTTACATTTAACAAATTAAAGTTTTATTATCTAGGTGGAAGTAGGCTGTTCAAATCAAACATAAATAGTGCACACTAAACATTATGAGGCATATTTATATACAGGGCTCGAAATGGACCGGAGCGCCGTTCCGGGTCATAAAATCGGCAGCATTGTCGCGGCGTCTCGCGGAAAAAATAATTTTACCGTTTGAGCTAGAATGGCCATTTAACAAAAAATCAAACACAAAATTAGATAACTGTGTTAATATTTTCAGAAAATTAACGAGCGCTCCGCTCGAGTGCTGCTTATATTTTGTTTTCATTAAATTACTTTTCAAAATTCCATGAAACCCTCCCTAAACTAAACCATAATATCGCAGTTAATAATAAGCGCTTTCCAAATTGGGTTACTATTGCCAATCGGCTTTTGTATTTTAAATCAAAGTAGGCATTAAAAAAGATTTCTTCCGTTTGTTATATATTTTGTCAGAAGTGTTTTCAAAATCAATGTTTTGAATAATATGTTCAATATATAAAATTAAATACATAATAATTACAAGATAAAAAGAAATTTTTATATACCACGGTTTTAAATTTTCTGTAGAATCATATAAACTTGACAATTCAATGTATTAATAAATACTTTTTTTTTGTACCTGATAGATAATATAAGTACTGAATAAATATAGAATACTGAAATGTCATTTTGACATTTCCTATTGATTTTCATAGTAACGCATGTATATATTAATAATTTAGTTGCTAGGACCCTCTTCGCATACAATACAAGTGTATTACTTTTAACGATTTTTTTCCGAAATAACTTTCCATACAAAACAGAATTAACTGAAAATTAATTCAATTCTGCATAAAGATGGCTAAAAGTATTAAAATAATGCATTTTAATCGTGTTCTGATACATTATAAAAGTTTCAAATGTCTAGCTAATCGGAAAGTTAGTGAAAAATGGATTGCAAGATTTGTATTGATGCGATGTTGTCATTTTATGCTACTTTTTGGCATGTCGTCAAAATCGGTTAACCTCAAAATGAGACTCAGCGGTGTATTTGTTTTTTTTTTTCAGCAGGTTTGCCACTGTCGCTCTACTGCGTAGACGAAGATGTCAAACAAATCTCAACTGTCGCGTGAAAATTCAGAAGCGAACTTAATTCATGCAAGGAATCTTGCATCATGCACGATAGTACATGTTTACATGAGCATTTTCTATTTATGGCCGCGATAATAGGTACTGTCAGCAGTAAATCAATGTACCTACGTGTAAACGGGGTATAAAGCTAATTGTTATTAATAGTAAAAAAACTAACCTCGAAATTGCAAATAGGATCGTCTCTATTCTCTTGTTTTACATAAGTGCTGGCGTCAGGATTATATGGATGCTTAATCATTGCTGCATCAATCCAAGGTTTATCCTCTGCATTATACTGGTCTCCATCACAATATTCTCGCTTTACATCCATGTTTGCGAGAGTACATACGACATACACTTTCGTACCAACGTTTTCCAAGCAATAGATACTTTCGCGCAGTGTTGCCATCTTTTTCTCACCGAAATTTATTTAGCCCATCCAAGAAATTATAGTATTTCGGCAATTATTATTATAGTGCGCGTTTCCATTTTTGTTGAAAATGTACAAATGAGTTTATTTTTGTTTCTCGCACAAAAAAGAGCTTTTGCGAAATTCCGAGGGCATTTATGGATCACTTCCGACAAAAATTGGTCAATGGCGAATTCAATAAAATCCATTTTAAAATAAAGTCAAGGGCTTTTTTTTCTTTCGGGATAGTATTCTCTCGGCTTGCACACATTTTCTATAAAACTTTCTAAATTACCTACCAACGAAAATATTCTGACAGACCTTGTATGTTATGTAAGTAAATCTGAAATCTTTTGAAATTGTACGATTCTATATGCGTGTCTACTAGGTGTCAAAAATCATATTTGATTCAATACTGCGGCAAATCTACGATAATCATTAGGTACCTATATATAGAAACAGGTCGATAGGTAGGTACCTACCCAAACTTTAGATGAAAATAATATCCCATTAAAAAATTCATTCCAGTGGTTAGAAACAAACTTAACATATGTAAAAGGTTTAACAAGACTTTAATTTTTGACGGGTTCGCGTCGTCTAGTTAACTTCCGTTGTGCAAGCAAGCTGAGCAATGACACGTGTACATTTTTTAATAATAGGTTGGTACATGGTTAGGTACCTATTTAATTTATCTATATATTTTTGTCATTCGCTCGCAAATTTTGAAAGTTGTCAGGTGTAGTATTTTTTAATGTAGGTACCTGATGTATCTGAAACTGTGGTCTAGCAATATTGACCATTGAAGTAGAGATGGCATTTCAATAATTGATTTAGTGGTATATATTATTTTGTTAGTTATGTATACAACACCTTTTATCAGATAGGTACCTAGTGTCATCTCCGAAAGAATGAGGGAGGGTCTGACGTAGGATCTGGTACCCCTCCCGGACCTTTGATAGTGTGGCACATCCATGTTGCAGATCACAAACCTTCCAAGTCAAAAAATACGATTTTACAGGAGAAGGTTAAAACTGATTTATTTGATAATGTAAGTCTTTTATTTAAAAAAAAATATATAAAGTCTAATGTTTTTGTATTTTTATTAGATTGTCTAACTTTATTTGTAACTAACATAAACCGTATTACATTTACCATGCCATAGAAATATTGTGCACTCAGATTTGTTAAAATATTTGACATATGAGGTTTTTCTTTACATTACATTTTATGAGAAAAGTAAATAAGTTTTATTTAAAAAATAATGAAACAGTTTGCGTGACATACGAGTTAAATATTTAATGGCTGCATAGTTAATTAATTAATACAAAGAATGAATATTTAACTAATGTACTTACATGTATATAAATAACTAATGGAATCAAACCCAACATAGTTATGTATGAAGATTTTTTTAAATTGTAACATAATATACATTATATAATTATTTAAATTATAAATGTGGTAAATAGTCTCTTGGAATCACACATTTTAGTTTCTGCAGGTGTTTCAACTTGTTGGCCGATATTTCTTCTTGATCCGTGCAATCTTGGATAAACAATTGGAACTGTTATGATCTTCGGTCGTCTCGGTATCTCTTTAAGATCATGACTAAAATTAATTCTGTAATAGATTTTTCCATTTGGAAGGTAAGCCAAGTGACACACATCGTTAACAATATTGGATCCCCTATTTTGTTTCTGGATCTTACTAACGTGTACCGAAGTCACTAGTACATTACGAGTTGCATAGCCCGCTCTATAAGGAAATGACATATTTATGGCTTTTCATGTACCTAGCCACTGCATAATCAGATGGCAGATGAATTTCCCTGTTTTTCAATTTTCTTTCGATTGCAGCATGTACAGAATCTTTCTCCATTTACTTGTGCCCAACTCCAAATATTTTTGAGAAAGTGCCTACCTAATCTCGAATTGATATTTTACTGCCAATTCGAGGAGTGCATTAAATTTTCAAGAATATTTTTCTTATTTTGACACACGCACCCATTGCTCAATATTTTAATAGACCGTTTTCTAATTTTGTATGAGGTTTGTGAGGTGATTAATCAAGAGATGTAAATGTCGGAGCTTGTAAGTCTTCTTATAAGTGAACTTCATCAAATGTAAACTATGACAATGCCTTATTATTTGATGTTTCATTACATCTATCTTTGTAAACTCGACAAAGGCACATTTTCTTACGAAACTCCGGTTCAAGAAAAAGTCTTAATGGATCTTTATGGCATTAATGTGACTCCATTCGTGGTAGTGAATCGATAAATTCTTCAGCATATTTTTTCCAAGTATGAACATTTCGCTTATTGTCCTTGCAATGCTGGTTTTGATTTCTAGCACTCTAATCTCATATGGCGAAAGTATTACCTACAGAACATTTATCGGCAAACTTATTTTCTTTCCTCGTTCATCTTTAAATGGTAATGATAGATATACTCCCTTCTACCTACCTCCAGAGTTCTTATATAGCTTCTGATTGGGGTCTATACAATCTATTAGTAAAGAAACGTATGATTTTCTCTGTGGCCATTACATATTCAACCAAAAGTGGCTGAAGTGCCCGGGTTTCTTGATATATCTGTGAGAAAAACCGCTTTCCAGATGAGACACATGCTTGTGAGATGCAACGTGGACCAAGCTTTCGTTTGTTTTTATTTTTACATAATGTTTTTTACTGATATTGTCTTTAAACTCGGCCCTGGTATTCCTGTTCTTTCATTCTATTATTTGCAGATATATTTCGTTTCCATGCACTTTGCTTTTGTATCATTGATATACCTTTCTATTATCTCAGTCGCTAGAATATTTCCTTTATCTTGAACAGAATCTAAAAGTATAGGTTTATACATACCGACAATTCTTGATTTTTATTTAGTTTCAATCAAAGAGATTGGACTCCTCCGACAGTCTTCAATCTGTTTGGTTTCAATGCTAATTGCATGATCTTTTTACTTCTGGAACTCATAATTTGGGTTAAAGTTATCAAAAACGTAGACCTAAAAGACTTTTACCTCTAATAAAATAGGTACTTTTTGTATACAGTTTTGCTTGTAAAACTTCACTGATAGCTTCATAAAATGAACTGATATAGAAATAATGTGCAGCAACTTCACATCGCTGCGTTAACATGTATTCACAAAACTCTTAACTCACGTCGCGAGGGAGGTTTGTGCAACATAATACGATGAATATGACATATAGGAGTTTTAATTAAAATATCAATAAACAGGGCTATATTTCTCTTTGACATAGGAGCTTTACCAATCCATTAAATTTTTGTCTATTTATTGATACCATAAAGTCAAAATCGTAAAAATTTACATATAAGGTTTGTGATCTGCAACATCGACATGGGTTATATTACGTCTTCTTTTTCTTTCGGGGACATGCTTGTTGAGTGACAACAAGGATTTCAAGAATAACGGCGTATTTTATTAGACAAGAATACATTGATTACAGCAAGTTACAGCGTATATGTACATTTAACCCGATCGGCGCGTTAAGTTTCCATACAAAAGATGTGCTGTCCGCGGTAGGTTTTTCGAAATGTTATTCTTCGCTGTATTATAATAAATACGGCAGTTAAAAATTGTGGCTACAACTGTTATCATGCCTAGATACATAAGGATCCAAGTGCCACACTAAAACACATAATGGAGTGTTGAATTTCACTGTGTTTACTTTAACAAAACTACCGTATTGCTTTGTTCGGATAAACTCTGTAGCCATTTTCTATGACAAAGCACTCGACTTCAAAACAAGTGCGCCGATGAAGGCAATTAATCACTGACTAATTTTATTTTACTCGTGTTAAAAACACTTAAAAATGCCATAAAAATTATTGAAAATAATAGCTTTTATGTGTGACTTATGAATTATTGTTAATTAGTGTAAGTTTTATTGATGACAAATCCATTAAAATTGGATGGTAGTCACCAGTTTTATTTCGTGGCATAGATTGTGTCAGCATTTTACATGTTTTATGGGCCATTCTAATTTAAGCGTAAAGGTGAGTCCACACTGGTTGAAAATATTATAATATTTTTTTTGTTTTTTTTTTTTTAGTGAAACTTGGATTTTGTAGATTACTTTTCAGTTTTATTGAGCATTGTATTATGTTAGTGATTGTCATTTTATGTTTTGTAAAAAAAACAATATTTATTTTTTGAATTGCGTAAATTTTTCAAAGTGCTATAAAAACTTTTTTTTGGGTAAGGTTTAAAAAATTTATAAGCATTAAATTGTACGCGAAGATAATATGTAATATAGTTGAAAAGTCAATATTCCATGATTTATATTTTATATTATATTTTATACCTACCCGTGTGTTTTTTTAGCAAAAATTTATACGTTTTATATATTCCTTCATAGTAATTCGTAATTTATTGGTAAAACTTGCAATCCTCTAAAATATAATAATATATATTTTTTCATTCCGTGTGGACGCAGCTTTACTAAATATTTACGACTTGCAATAATGAGCTCGATTTATGACTTTGAAACAATTAGGGAGACACATGAGTAATAAATGACATAATCCAGAACACAAGTTCAAGTACATTTTTAGAAATATTACAACAAATTTCTTTTCGTTTTTTGGTTGTCTTTTTCGTATTCCCGCACATGATGTAAAAATCGCGGTGAATTCAACTTTACACGGTAAATACTCGGCGCACACTCAACTCGAATGAAATATATTTTGTATACCTACTGCGCAGCCGCGAAAAATACCGCGTAGATTTGAACTGATGCAATCGTACCGGCGAATCTCGATAGATCGAGGGGGTTCGAAAGATCGATGTTTATGAAATTAAAACAACATATTTTTGACAAAGTTATCGATATGGCGGTACGAACACGAATCAGAGCATTTTTCAATACAAAAATTAATACTATGCGTGAAGTATTTCCTACTTTACCGACATTTCAATTTTCGATATCAACAGTTGCGACATCCGCCCAGTATCAGAGCTTATGTAAAAAACAACATATGTCCCATCCGCGGCGATCGGGTTAACAAGAATATTTATAAAAAAATAATAAATTTTATTGGCGGAGACTTCGACGCCGGACGCGGCCGACGTCTCGCTCGAGAGTACGAAAACCGAATGACTCAACATTTTGGGACACAGGTCAGCTCCAGGCAAGATAAAAATAATACCTACTACAAATTCCTTCACTGAAAAATGACAAAAAGGCACGCTTCGCAACATACCCAAAGCTTGTAGGTGGTTAGGCACCTGGGTTTCGAAGCCGAAGTAGACCCTTCGCTGCGCGTCTGTTAGCATTATCAAAAATTATTACTTACTAGGTACGAGGGTGGGTCAATAAGTCCTTAGAAAAGCCGACAGGTGGCGCGACTAGTACTGTAAGCGGTTTGTTTTCATGCAGCGGCACTACCGATTCAGTATGCTGCGAAGTTTCAATCAGATTGGTCGGGTTGTTGTGTGTTTCTCGTACATTTAAAAAAAAATGGAAAAATGCTTGTGGAAAATGGAAAAATGGAAAATTGAGTTTAGAGCTGTTATTAAACATTTTAATATAAAAAGGTTAACAGCAGAGGAAATAAAAAATGAGATAAAAAACTATTTATAACTGGTTAAATGAATTTAAACGTGGTCGTACATCAACAAAGGATGAACCACGCTCAGGACGTCCTGTAGAGGTGACTACACCAGAAATGATCAATAAAATCCTCGATATCGTGTTAAGTGACCGAAGATTAAAGTTGAGTGAGATAATTGAGGTTACAGGGATCTCAAAAGGTAGCGTCATTTCTATTTTACATGACAAATTGGGCATGAAAAAAATTTCTGCAAGATGGGTGCCGCGTTTGCTCACAGTCGACAATAAACGCAATAGGGTGGTGGCCTCTAAAGCCCTGTTGTCGCTCATGCAACGCAATCCGGATAAATTTTTTCGTCGCTTTGTGACTGTAGATGAAACATGGATACACCACTATACTCCCGAGACGAAAGAACAGTCAAAGCAGTGGATTGCGAAAGGCGAACCATGTCCAAAGAAGGCGAAAACCGTAAAATCAGCTGGTAAGGTTATGGCTACTGTATTTTGGGATGCACGTGGAATTATTTTCGTTGACTATTTGGAAAAAGGAAAAACAATAACAGGGGATTATTATGCATCTTTATTGGACCAGCTAAAAAACAAAATTGAAGAAAAACGGCCTCATTTAAACAGGAAAAAAATCCTCTTTCATCAGGACAATGCCCGTGTTCACACATGTTTACGATCAATGGCTAAAATTGAAGAATTGAAGTTCGAATTGGTCGACCACCCACCGTATTCGCCAGATTTAGCCCCCAGTGACTTTTTCCTTTTCCCAAACTTATAAAAATGGCTAAGTGGACAACGTTTTTTTTCAAATGAAGAAGTCATCGATCGGACAAATGCTTATTTTGAGGACCTTCCGAAAACTTATTTTTCTGACGGTTTAAAAAAAATTGAGAAACGTCTAACCAAGTGTATTGAGCTCTGTCATGTTATTTTATAACATAACACACTAAGCCAAGGAAGTCTTTACGAGGGCAACACTACGCAAAAGTACGACCGGATCGCGCCTGCGCACGGGATAGTTTGTACGGAGTTCGTGACACTATTTCCGGCGCTATAGGAGATAGCGGGCTTTTTACACGAAGGCGAAGCGGGAGTCGATCTCTCAGTCTTGATCGTTCGAAGGAAGCAGACGTCTTGGCCAGTTCCGAGCCTCGGACCCTGGGCACAGGGCTTTCGATTTCCTGACGTTTTGGAGACGAGGACGATGGCCTTCTGAAGGATGTCCCCCCCCCACGCCAGGAGATCGGAGGAACTCCACGGTCCCCACACGTTCGAAGACGCACTCCTCGATTCCGTCCTGGAAGGAATCGAGGGCAGCGAATAGGCTGGAGAGTCTTTTGTGTAATCGGTATTTATTGTTATTTTATGTTACGGTCCACCGACCGAACTAGTCTTTGTTTCGAATTAGCTTTTGGGTTTTTGTTCCTATTTATTTAAATATTGTATCGCATTATATGACATTGGCACCCAACAAGCATCGTGTTTCTTTTTGAATATTTCTTTTCCAAAACACGATGACTTACCTCTTAACTCTTACAGTTATTTGTTTCGGATTATGAACTCGTTCGTTATTTTGTCCTAATGTTCTAAATTTAATTTGTTCCGATAATAAAAATCTAAATTTTGCTAGTCACGATTTCATACAATAATTGTTACCGTAACTGTATTTTGTTTTCAGAGTCATTAGTTCTAATTATACCGATTTTTGCCGGCTCACTTTTAAATTTTTTTATTACCGTCGTGTGACATCGCTTGCGTGCGCTTCCGTATCGGGCGTGATTTTAGACGCACTTTGATAATTATTCTATTTGTTATAACTTATTAAACTTATAAATTAATTAATGACAAATTAAAACGTATTATTTGCTTAATATTTTTTCTTAAATTTTTCTGGTTCGGTGGTCGTAACTATGTGTGTTATATTTTTCATATATTTATATAGTCTTTTATTGACTTACGCGGTACTTGCAACAGACGGGAGACTAGTCGATGCTGTACGCGAAGAAGGACGGATCTAAATGATAGATCAATACGTCACGCCAATTTCATTATTGTCCTTGTGGAATTAATTTAATTTTGTGTTGTAAGCTACAATTATTCCTTCGCAAATTAATATTAAGAGTGTTATATGGTTTACACCTAATTTTGAAATACAATTTGCACATTTATCATCAATACATATTTCTTCTATAATTTATGTGATACCCACATTATTGGTATGGAAATGTCAATATTTGGGCATCGGAATTTGTGTTAACCATTGATTGTTTCAGCAAAAAGTTTGTTTTATGTTTAGTATGGTGCTATAAGTGATTTAATAAAGTTCCAAAGGAGAAGGAAGGATGTCAAACTTGGACGAGATCGACATGAACATTTATATACCTACTGGATGACAAGAATTATTAACCTCAAATTTGATAGAACCATTGGATTGAAACATACTATGTGGATGTAACACCAAATCAATTGGACAGCTGGATGAACCTTATTATGGAATGGAGTTTACAAAAGGTCCTTTCGTTCCATTTCTATATTGTGAATAATTAATAATTTTTCTATCTCAAATAAAATCAATATCGGGTCATTCATTTTAGTCGGCAGTCGCGCTGTCATCGATTATGAGTGATATATTTTCATTCTTGTTAAAATTTGACACTAAATTATTCTGAATTCATTTCTTCTTAATTATTAACTTTCTATTCATTTTATTTTGCTATTACAATTAATTATTTGCGACGGTAGATTACATTTATTTCGGATAATATGTTTTTACATTGTTTTTCTTACTAGTTTGACAGTTCGATATTAGTTTTTCAAATCTGTTCTTTTTATAATGTAGACAATTGAAATTATTAATTTCGCGTTCATTATTGATAAAATTGAAATAACCTTTCGTTCATTGAAATAAATTTAGTCATTTTTAATTCCTATTCAATTATTCATATTCCAAATTGATTTCTGGGTAAAACTTTAAACGTCAAGCGCGCTTACATTTGCAGTCGATAGATGACACCTTCGTAGAATTTATTTGAAATATTTAATTTCAAGATTCTGTTCTTTCGTATGAATGATTATTTATTATACATAAATAATTATTTTTACAGGTGAATATTTTTAATAAAATTTTCCTTCTCGTTTCCTATATAAAACTTCCGTCTACATATTTTTTTGAATCAATTTAATTTTTTCTCTCCTGTCACAATCCTTTCTAATTTAAAGACATATTTTTTTTTAAAGCTTTTTGATTTCATTCTAGATGCTTTCACTCAACTATATGCAACTTTCCGTCCTCTCCTAATTTTTTTAAAGCATATAAGCTAACATTAATTAATATTTTTAAATTCTTTTTTTCTCTTTTCAAATCCTAGCATCCGCTATTTATTATTCATAAACATTCAATTTACTTTCACTTAAATTATTAATTACATTCTTTTTGATTTTGCAATTTTTTTATATAAATAAATAATTATTATTTAAAACTTCCATATATGCATTTAGAGTACATTTTAATTTTGAATATTCTCTTTCATTGATATTTAAAAAAATTTTCTTTGAGTATTAAAATATTTTTCTTTCAAATACAATCTGGAATTTGATATTTAACTACATTTACATTTGAAATAACTAAATTATTTTTTCTTTCAATTTAACTTGAATTTAATTATTGATTATTTTTTTTTGCTTGTTCACCATGCTTATTTAAATGGGCAATTTTTTTTTTAAAAATGCTGATATTTTAATTTATTATCAACTATGTTTGAAACCTTTAGGAGTTATCAAACCTTCATTCATTATGACACACACTCTGTCAAATATTTTTTCTTTGATTATTATGGAAAGGTGTGTTTCCGTGCTAATGACACTCAACAAATTATTTTGAATTTTGTCAGGGCCGCATTTTAATAATGCCTATTTATTAATATTCAATTCTTTCGTGAAGGAATTTTGTACTGTTTTGTCTTTTGTCTATTACACACCTCAGATATTTCTAAATTATAATTATTATTTTTGCTCTTTTACAAGCTTCTTTTTTGGATTGATTTTCTTTTTATCGAATTAATTATCGCAAATTTTATACATATATTATGTCATTGAGTAATATTTTCTATTATAAAATTCTATATTTCTTTATTTCAATTTCTTTGTGAATTTTTACTCACCTATGGTAAACTATTTCAGTTACTGACTTCTTTCCTGCACATGGCAATACACCCTTGTTCCGGTGAACGTCCATCGCAAAGGTGGTGGTTGCAGACCTTTCGGGAAGGAGGCCTACTCAATTCATACCACACATTCAGCATCTGGACCTACTTTTGGTAAACAAGCATAGTTCTAAAATACTACCATAGTGCCAGGATGAGAATTATGGTGTTCCCGGAAGACGCAACCGCTGTCTTAGCGTTTCGAAGGGCCTGTCAGTTTAGCTACCTAGTGATAAAATATCTATATTTAAAATTACCTACAATTGTCTAATTAAGTACATCGCGCTGGTGATCGTGTGATCTTTATTTATACCAGTTGCCTTTGTACTTGTTTTTGCGTGACGGTTTTGTTTGCTATTTTTATTATATATTTTTTTTTATTGATTGTAGTGATTGGTTATACTTGTTCTGTCAATGTATCTTTGTCGGTACAGGTTGCGGGGAGATTTTATTATTATTTGTTGGCTGCTAGCTCCTTGGAAGTCGTGGGAACTGAAGGTGTCTCACTACTGTCCGGTTTGTTTTAGTGATCCGGGGTGCCGAAGATGTTCCTCGGACGCGTCTGATTTTTTTTCTCTAGCAGTCAACCCTCTTGGTATTTGGGTTGAACTATCGGTGCTGAAGACGGTCCCGTTAGTCCCCTCTCTTTGTGGCGTTGGAATCTGCCGCTGATTGTGTGGATTCCACCGCACTCTGATGTTTATGGTGGTGAGTTGGCAGGCGTGATGCGAATAATAGAAGCGATCGTCTGTCAACACTGATGATGTTGTGCAGCGGCCTGGACTGTATGAAGGAAATCAACCTACTTATCAAAATTCCTTGAGGGAAGAAAGTGGACGTTATTATACGATCTCTTTAGCCTTTCATTCTTTATTTTTTGCAGCCCCAACTTGAATGTCGGACCAGTTGCGAACCATGTTGTTCTTTAATTACATTTAGTTTCCGATGTGTTCATGGTTTCCTCGTCGTTGCCTGGTTTTCGTGTGGTGCTTCCTTAACTTCGTTTTTTTTTTGCTCATCCGGATCAGGTCTCTTCTTGCTGGATTGCTAACAGCAAGGAGGGAGTTGTCTCGAGATGGCGTCTCGGGTTTGGCGGGATTGAGTTGGTCCAGAATCTGCGGCGGAGTATTTTAAGTAGTTAGCTTTAAGTGTGTATGAAAGGGATATGGCTAGTTTTGCTATCGCGAGGTTTTAGAGTAGTTTGAAGCAGAGCCGTATATTCTGGAACGGACGATATCTTGCTACACCATTGTAGACTTTAACGTAGTATACTAAAATCGATGATTAATTTTAATGTTATATTTTGTACTAGGAATTCTTTTCTAGCTTAGTTTCCTCCTTGTTCGCGTTATTTTATTTGTGGGAGCGCTGCTTGGGATCCGGACCATGGCTTGGAATTCCATCACACGTCATTTGTTCTTTCAGGCTTAACAGAGAATCCACATCACAGCTGTTGGTTGTTAGCCACATTGTTATTTTTATTCAGATTAGACATCTGAAAGTAGTATATTTTAGTAATGTTCTTTTTAAATATTCGGACGGTGCTTGACGCACAGTATTTATTACTTTCCGACAGATACGCCCTCACGCAAAAGCAAACTGGCACTCATTGTTTATTAATTATTATGTTATTTGTTCGAACCAAGTTGGTGAATTTATTGTATTTATTATTTTGTATTATGTATACTTGCCAAAAACCACGGCATATACGATTGAGAATTTATATTTTTTGCTTTGTGCACTTTATAACTTTTGCCAACTATTAAAGGTTCATCTTTTTTTCAATAACTTAATATTATTCGAAATCAATCTATTAAATCATTCATTGATCTATTATTATTTTCAACTTAATTACTCAATGCTTATATTATTACTCAAATTATGGAAGCAATTTTAATTTCTATTAATTACTTTATTATATTATACTATCTCTGCAATTTTATCAATTTAATGAATTGAATTAAATTTCTTGAACCAAAATATTAATTCATTTATATACAATATATTAATTTATTATACCATTTTATATATTATCTGAGGTGCATTTATGTAAATTTTTTGGCTATTATTTCCATTTTTTATACTGATATCAAATCTTTTCAAACTAATAATCATTATACAACTCTTCCTATCTTTTTGGAAGCTTTATCTAAATCAATTTTTATATATTCTAAATATTGCAGTTTTACACTGCTGGGTTGAATCCCCACTATTTGTTATGATGTGAATTATCTGTGATAAATTATAATATTTTATATATTTCTATATACACGAGCTTAGGTGTTTTTATATTTATTAGATCTTTTTCAAAATTTATAAATTATTGGTGGACCGGTTAGGTAGGGTAAATCTACGAGACCTCTCCCAGCTCTTCACTCTTCAGCAAATAATCTTCTTCGTTTTTTTGGATTCTTCATAAGCCTCTCCCTCTGTCACCAAATAACAGAGTGGAAATTTCATCTATATGTCTCCTTCGCTTCGCCTGTAGCCGCGCTATCTCTAAGCATGCCGTCCATGATGCCCAACCCCTGGGAGGATTGATGCTATCAGAAGACCCCCCCGAGAAGTTGACAGTCGAAGTCCTCGCTATGGCTTGTCCTTCTCTTACCGAGGTTGGAGGTAATGTCATGTTATTTTATAACATAACACACTAAGCCAAGGAAGTCTTTACGAGGGCAACACTACGCAAAAGTACGACCGGATCGCGCCTGCGCACGGGATAGTTTGTACGGAGTTCGTGACACTATTTCCGGCGCTATAGGAGATAGCGGGCTTTTTACACGAAGGCGAAGCGGGAGTCGATCTCTCAGTCTTGATCGTTCGAAGGAAGCAGACGTCTTGGCCAGTTCCGAGCCTCGGACCCTGGGCACAGGGCTTTCGATTTCCTGACGTTTTGGAGACGAGGACGATGGCCTTCTGAAGGATGTCCCCCCCCACGCCAGGAGATCGGAGGAACTCCACGGTCCCCACACGTTCGAAGACGCACTCCTCGATTCCGTCCTGGAAGGAATCGAGGGCAGCGAATAGGCTGGAGAGTCTTTTGTGTAATCGGTATTTATTGTTATTTTATGTTACGGTCCACCGACCGAACTAGTCTTTGTTTCGAATTAGCTTTTGGGTTTTTGTTCTTATTTATTTAAATATTGTATCGCTTTAGGTGCTCGTGATTCACTTAAGTAATTATACATTTTTATACACTGTAGCCCGCAAGTTATCTTATTTATTAATATACAATTGTTGAAATTTCTCTACTTGCGTTTCATTTAATTATCCTTCACTATTGTCTCTATGCATCAACATAGAGTGGCGCTCAAATCCGAGATATTTATATTTATTCCATCTTTATGTACTTTATTATTATACAGGAACATCCAACGAATGAGTGTAGTAACCGGACGGGTAACTGAGGTCTTAGAGGTAATAAGTCAAACCATCCACGACCCTGCATCCTATTTCCCCGAGTCTCATGCTTATCCCTATCCCATATTCCCTAAATCCCCATCCCATCCTTCCTAAATCCACATGTCAAAATCTTCAACATGACAGCTCCAAGGAGATTATGTTGAGAAATAAAAAAAAATACAAGAATAAAAACTGTTTTAATGCTTTTTTCTAAGGAATTATTGACCCACCCTCGTACCTAGTAGGTATAATTTTAAAATATTTCTTTGCTAAGTACATCGTCGGCGTTTTGGAAGATGCGTGCGTATTTTTTTGAATTTTCGGCGGCTGGGGAATAATTATTGCTGGGCAAATTCGATCAGACATATTTTTACAAAATAATATGAAACAGTTTTGAGTGAAACTAGACTAATTGATACGATTAGGTATATTGTATGGCTTGAGATGAATGAATTATTTATATTTAATTATTATGCATTGACTTTACTTTAACAATGCTGCTATGGCAATTATTATGCAAATGAATATAATATAAATGCTTTTATGATATATATTAAGTATGAATTTAATAAAGCTTTAGAGTTTAGGAGAATGAGAGTAATGCTAGGGTTTACTTGGCTTGTTTTTAGAATTAATGAAGGTATAAAAAATGAAGAATTAGGGTGACGCACCCAATTGTTGGCACTCCACCAATTATCAGCACCCTTCAAGTTAACGTAAAAATATAAGATATGTAAGCATAGTTAAGTTTGCCAAGTATAAAAAATGTGTTTAGCAATTAATATTGTTTACGACAAGCAACATTCATCACACCAGGATTAACAAAATAGCGAGAAAATAGTGCGTCAAAAGTGCTCCGTTGTGTTTTGTGATTTTTTCCGCCATTTTTTTTCTGCTACGGTAAGAAAATGTTTCAATAGCCTTGCTATTTTGTCTACATCTAAGTGTTTATCAATAAACTGACGATTTAAATGATTGCGGGATAGAGCCAGGCATTTGAATTTAAAATTTAATTTAAGGTTAATTGTTCGTTGTCTATGTTTAAAGGGTGCCAACATTTGGTATCGTGATTGAGTAGTTTTCCTATTATTGGCACATGTGCTAATAATTGGTTATTTTGATAAAGTATTATTTTTAACAGATTTTAATTTCTATAGCCTATATCATTAAGGCTCTAAGTAATTCCATTGATAAAAATATGTTACACTCGTTTTTTCCAAATGTTAGCCCCATGCTAATAATTGGTTTTGGCTTGTGCCAATAATAGGGTTAAATTATAGCTTGTGTCTTTATTTTCAGACTGAAGTATTCAAAATGGATCCAGTTAATGTGAAAAAGAGGAAAGAGAAGAAGAAGACTCTCGACAACACAATAATAAAAAGAAAAATATACAACCATGATAACTTGGTAAAAGCACTTGAGGCTGTAAAGTGCGGTATGAGTAAAAAACTGGCCGCAAAAACCTTTCATGTACCGAGAGGAACTATTCAGTTCAGGTTACGGAAAGTAGATCATCAAGACCTTCCAGGACCAAGTACAGTATTAACCAAAAACGAGGAAGAGACTTTGGTGAAATGGATTAAAGACTGTTGCCGCAAAGGATTCCCTAGAAGAAAACTAGATGTTCAATTGAGTGTTGCACATTTCATAAAGAAAGCAAATAGAAAGAATCCATTCAAAGATGGAATACCTGGTAATAAATGGTACCAACTCTTTTTGTATCGTCATCCCGGATTAAGTATACGTGCACCTGAGGCAGTCACAGCATCAAGTGCGGCAGTGTCAGAGCAAGATATAAGAAACTGGTTCATTGGAATTGAAACCTACTTAAAAGACAACAGTTACTTTACCATTCTCTCGGATCCAAGTCGCGTGTTCAACGGTGACGAGTCAAACTTTCAGCTATGCCCAAAAAGTGGAAAGGTTATTGCAATGAGAGGTGAGAAAGATGTTTATGAAGTAGACCATGCATCTGCCAAATCTGCTCTAACAGTTCTATTCACGTTTTCTGCCAATGGAGATACCACGCCTCCAATGATCATATTTCCGAATAAAAGGTTGCCTAAGGATATAACATTAAATGTGCCAGGAGACTGGGGTATTGGTTTGAGCGATTCGGGATGGATGAAGGCAGAGGTATTTTATGATGAACCGAAAACACCTCAAAGAAAAGGCGTTAAACAAAGTGAAAGAGTTTCCTTTGTCTTAACTTCAGACGAATGGCAAAGCAAGGAAACCCAGAAACGGAGAGAATAAGGTCTTAAAGAAGAACAAGTCAAGAAAAGAAAAGAGGAGAGAATCCAAAAACAAAAGGAAGTGAAAACTAAACAAGGAGAAAAGAAAAACCTTACAAAAAAAACAGCAGCAACGTTAATAAATAAACAGAGTAAGAAAGTGCAGTTCGGACTTGGTTCGGTGCAGTTAAGATTGAACAAGCCTCTGGTGCCAATAGTTAACCAACAAGTCTCGAATCCCATAGTTGATGAAGACAAGAAAAATGATGGGATTAGAGATCCTTTTGATAAAATTTTAAGCAGTCGTAAGAAATCATACACGGTGGAAGAACTTGAAGCCATTTTAAATGATGATGATTAAATATTTAAACGGTTAACATCATAAGAACTTACGTAATTTATTTTAGACACCTAAATATTTTTTGAGAATTTTTGATCTCAATTAGTTCCTGAATTTATTTAAATATAATCATTATTTCTTTTGAGGTTTTTTAAAAATAATGTTACCTAATAATAAATGTATGAATACTAGTGTAAAACGTGTTTAATTTGCATGATTAATACACTTTTTTGGATCTCTATTAACTGTGCCAATAATTGGAAAAGGTTGTGTCAATAATAGGAAAAAGTATGCCAATAATTGGAGTAAGGGCCAAACTCAGAAAATATCACAATTGTGTGCATATGCACAATACAAAAGTGTTATTGGAAGTATTCAAATAAAAGTTAAGTAAACATATTATTTAAATCAGAAACATAGGAACTTAGAAAGATAATTGATAGAATACTGTGCGAACTTGAACTGCTCAGTTCCCTTAAAGTGCCAATAATTGGGTGCTTCACCCTATATATGCATTAAGGGCTAGAATGAGTCTATTAAATTTTGTTGAAGTTGCAAAAGGGTGACAATAATTTGTCGTACATCTAAGCTTATAAGCTAGAAATGTCTCTTTCGCAGTTGATCGGCTCATGTCTGCATGAATTATTCAGGCCTCGTCATGGTCTTGGATCTTCTGAGGATGCCACGCTTTAGGCGGTATCAGTAGGTATTGAAGTCATGAAATGATGATAAAAAATGGAGCGGTATTTTGTCTAGGGATGTCACTGAAATCGGCACTCTTTTTGGACTCTGTACAATAATAACAACTGTCCGTTTTCTGTCGGTTTGTTCAAATCTGTCTGTTTAAATCCAGAACATAGACCAAATAGGTTGAGCAAGTGGTTTACATCCATTTCTCGTAAAAAGTAATGTTATGATACCTGTTTGTGGGGCGGACAAGATCAACAAAGGATTGTGGAGCCAATAAATTTTATTAATATGATAATCAAATTTTATTAACAGTGTTATGTGATTATGATAATTTTAAAAAATCGATTATAATAAAAGAATAATATTATAAAGTGAAACCTATTTTATTATCCAAACCCCATAATATAACAGGGCTGCCAACTACATTAACATTTTTTTTTCAATATTGAATATAGGTATATAAAAACATTAGAAACAAACCCGTTGCTATAATATCTCAAGAGTTCCGTCACCACCCGGCTGACCGACGACCAATGGACGACCCTCCCTTCCCCACAGCGATGCTACAAAAGAGATCTACGCGCAACTTGTTTCACATGTCGCGATTCGGAGGTATGGACCTAGCTATGTCGGACGACCTTGTTCTTGCACTATATCCCAACACTGGGTAATCAATGACAGGATGAAGTACGAATAAAACAACAATAAACAGAAAGTATAGGTACCAAATTATATTATATCATATTATGAGCACATCAAAAACAATAATATATTTAGGTATAACATAAAACTAAAATAATCGTAATTTACGTGTCACCATATTTTTTGTGGGTTTTTATGAAAATATGCATGCATGAACCGATAAATTCGTGTAGGGTAAACCGCCCAGTGAATGCACACTTAAGGACTTTGGATAATTGTAAAATTTCTAAAAAAGCATAGGTATTCTTATAGTTCTTTTAAAAAATATTGTACTTATCTATAACTTATGAAGATTAAAATTAATTTAATAGATATAATGTGCAAACCATATCTGTTTAATAAAAAAATAATATATAAATTAACAAAGAAAAGCCCAGTAATTGAACACGGAATCTAAAGTATGAACCTGAGAAAAACCAGTAAATAAACTAAGCATATTAAACATATTAAGCATTTATTATTCAACAACGACAACCATAAATGTCAGTACAATTAATTGTGTATAGCTATGTTATTACTAATTTAATGGCATTGAAGATGATTTTTCTGAAAAAATACAAAAATTTCGAAATTTTGTTAAACATTAAAGTTGCTCATTTATCTGCGCCACATCACAAAAACTGTTATTGTACTGTTAATATTCCTTTTTGAGAAGTAATCATAGATAAAATAGTTAAGGTCTACTTTTCAACCATAATACATTATTAAATTTTTTGGTCCATTCATTAGATTAAAAATGCTGGTTAATGAATTGGTACCGTAGTGTTCAAAAAAGTGTTCAAATACTAGCTTTAAGCTTTTTTATACATTTACATACATAAATATCGACATTACAGCTATATATTATAATCATTAAAGGGTATAATAATAAAAAAATATATTATAACTAATCTAAAGAATAAACACACCGTTTATTAATTGAATTAACCTCCATTAGAAAGACCACTTAATGAACACTGATATTTAACGTTACGGCACAAAAAACATACGAATAAAACGATATCTAACCTTTATAATCTTCAGTTACTTCAGCAAAGTCAATAAATGGGTAATGCAGGGAAGAGGGTAGAAAAGTCACAATTAAAATTTCGGACCACGCACACTCTTTAGTACAGCTAGGAACAAAACTTCATGAACAAAAAAGTCGGCCGAATATCAGCCCACCTCCTTGGCTACTGAGGCAGAAGGGGGTTTCTGAAGTTGTTTTCATATGAATATAAGTATTGTCAACGTATAAAAAAATCCCTACTCCAGATCACCCAATCACCGTATCACCCAATTCTTATGATTTTAAAATAATAGAGTTTTGTTCATTCACTGGGCGGCTTACCCTACCAAGTCGCAATGGCCGACCGGTTCAACTGAGGGTCGGACCGACTTGAGAAGCTCTTCCCTTTCAACCGACATAATATGGGGACACTCCCAGAGGATGTGATCGGCATCCTGCAATTCGCCACATAAGCAAGTCGGAGATTCTATTAGGCCAAACTGACTTGGAAGCAAAACCACTGTGTCCGGTTAAGAACTGAAAAGTCAATCTGGCTATCTCCATGCGCCACTTTATATTAGGAAAAATCAAATGCGTTTGTCTGCCGTTGGAAGAAGTGGTCCATTTCCCCTGCCACGCAAGCAGCGCCGTGTTATAAGCCAGGTCGCGTACAATAACCGTTCGAGCGCACAGGCTCATGGATCCAAGGACAGGCAACGCGTCGGTAAAGGCTGCTCACGTGGTGCAGTGGGTTAGGCGCTGGCCTTCCACCCGAGAGTTCTGGGTTCGATTCCCGGTCATGACACAAACATTTATGTGTTTTTCTCAAAGCCTGGGTGTTTGTGATGGTTCAAAATTACTAACAACCACCTTGTACGAAAAAGCAGGGACATGGTTATTAATAATTCTATAAAAAAAAAAAACGCGTCGGTAAAAGTCGTCTTATAAGCCTAAGTGAGGGCAAGTAATGCTGAGCGTTGACCGCTGAGAAGAGATTTCCATGATAACATGTATTGGCGGCATATCCAGTGATTCATTCCTTTTCGGTAGTATAGTGGTAAGTATTTCTGCCTGTCAGTATGATACAGTCGTGATATGGATATGGACATAAAGTGCATTTAAAATGTTTTTCACCAGTACATTTTCACAGTTTCGAGCATCGATATGAACATACATTACATTTTTAAGGTTTTTTTTACCAGAATGTGTCATTTCACATACTCTAAAATAATAATGATGCGAGAAACTATAGAAGAATACATGACATTTACAGGTGTGAATCATTTTTAAGCTTTTTCAAAAATTTGCGCATCAAAAAACTGCATTACAAATGCCGCAAATCAGAATACGTGAGAAATGTACTCATCTTCCCAAATAACTACAAAATCATATATTGAAGTTAAAAGGTCTTCACCAGTATTTATACGTCTACATTGTATGTGTTTTAAGAGTACTACTTGGCAAACATCTATATGAGCATACGGTGAATTAATAAGATTATTTACCAGTATATTTCACTTCATGTCTTTTAAGATTACTAAGTTGCGAGCATCTATATGAGCATAACTTGCATTTATGGGGTTTTACACCTGTGTGTGTCATTTCATGGTTTTTAAGATTACTTAGTTGCGACCATCTATATGATCATACTTTGCATTTATGAGGTTTTACACCTGTGTGTGTCCTTTCATGTTTTTGAAGACTACTAAGTCGCGAGCATCTATATGGGCATACATTGCATTCATGAGGTTTTTCACCTGTGTGTGTCATTTCGTGGTTTTTAAGATTACTTAGTTGCGAGCACTTATATTGGCATACTTTGCATTTATAAGGTTTTTCACCTGTGTGTGTCATTTCATGTTTTTTAAGACTACTAAGTAGCGAGCATCTATATGGGCATACCTTGCATTTATAAGGTTTTTCACCTGTGTGTGTCAATTCATGCTGTTAAACAGTACTAAGTAGCGAGCATCTATATGGGCATACCTTGCATTTATGAGGTTTTTCACCTGTGTGTGTCATTTCATGTTTTTTAAGACTACTAAAATCCGAGCATCTATATGGACATATCTTGCATTAATGACGTTTTTCACCTGTGTGTGTCATTTCATGGTTTTTAAGATTACTAAGTCGCGAGCACCTATATGTGCATACTTTACATTTATGAGGTTATTCACCTGTGTGTGTCATTTCATGGTTTTTAAGATCACTAAGTCGCGAGCATCTGTATGTGCATACCTTGCATTTATGAGGTTTTTCACCTGTGTGTGTTATTTCGTGGTTTTTAAGATTACCAAGTTGCGAGCATCTATATGGACATACTTTGCATTTATGAGGTTTTTCACCTGTGTGTGTCATTCCATGTTTTTGAAGACTACTTAGTTGCGAGCACCTATATTGGCACACATTGCATTTATAAGGTTTTTCACCTGTGTGTGTCATTTCATGTTTTTTAAGATTACTAAGTAGCGAGCATCTAAATGGGCATACCTTGCATTTATGAGGTTTTTCACCAGTGTGTGTCATTAAATGTATTTTAAGATTACTAAGTAGCGAGCATCTAAATGGGCATACCTTGCATTTATGAGGTTTTTCACCTGTGTGTGTCATTTCATGTCTTTTAAGATGACCTAGTTGCGAGCATATATATGGACATACCTTGCATTTATGACGTTTTTCACCTGTGTGTGTCATTTCATGTTTTTTAAGACTACTAAGTTGCGAGCATCTATATGTGCATACCTTGCATTTATGAGGTTTTTCACCTGTGTGTGTCATTTCATGGAGTTTAAGACTACTTAAGTGCGAGCATCTATATGTGCATACCTTGCATTTATGAGGTTCAACACCTGTGTGTGTCATTTCATGGAGTTTAAGATAACTAAGTTGCGAGCATCTATATGGACATACCTTGCATTTATGCGGTTTTTCACCAGTATAAGTCATTTTATATGCTTCGAGATGATTTAGTTGCAAGAATAAATTTTCTTGGTTTTGGTCAGGAATCACGCCCGTGTGAACCTTTTTGTGACTTTTCAGAGCACTTCCGCATCCAAAAACTGCGTTACAAAAGCTGCAAATCAAATTACGTGAGAAATGAACTACTCTTCTTAAAATAAGTCGAAGTTCCTTCGGAGTCGATCGTTCTGAGATTTCTCTTTTAATGTTTTGTTCATCTATCGTCACTTCTGAATACTGTGTCATTCTATCTTGGATTCCATCAGGCGAGGATTGTTGACACCTGTCTATATCGTGATGCTTTGTGAAAAAGCCTTTAGTAGAAACCTAGAAAAAACAAAAATAATCGTCAATATTATTCTAAATTAGATTTTTAACTGTTCTATTTGAGTTATTTTTTCGAAGCTTATGCCTTTCAGCATCTTCAGGCATTATAAGTGTAGTTAAAATGAAAATTACGTTAAGAAATGGTAATAGTACCAACATAGATATAAATACAAATAATGTTACGAAATGATCCATAAATATTTTTATTTTAAATTCACCTACATGTAACATCGAAAAGCAAATGCTTAAAATAGACGATGACACATTTATTGAGGTACTGCTCTTGGTAATATGTATGAATCTATAATAATTTCGAATGCAAAATTTTAAAATAATAATTTAAGAACACCAGAATAACGTACATACTATGAGGGAGTTTTGCACCTTGTTCAATAAAAACACATTGTAAGCTTCGAGTAGTAACTAGTAATTTATGTGTCAGTGTATTAGTTGAGAGTGTCCATAGTGTCGGAAGATGCTAAAGGCGAAACCAATGTCACAAACAATATTCAAATTGAGAGAATTTATATTCAAATTTCATCAAAGTAACCTCGATCAACAGTATAAAAAAATGATTTGATATATTATACTAGAACCATCTTGAAAAACTAGAGAACTCACGATGGCCGCGCGGCTTAAGCGTTATCGTATTGCGTCGTGGGTACCATGTGTGAGTCAGAGTTTGAACCTAATTCGTTGAGCAAGTGGCTGACAACCATTTCTCGTAAAAAGAAAATCTGTTAAGACAATCCTCTACTCTGTGGAGGCTCATATGATCCTATTAGGATCGGACATGGTCGAAAGAAAAGAGAAAAAGAACCATCTTATCTTGGCTACAATTAAAAACTGTTGTATGCAGTGTTACATACTATATCGGGGACGTAGATTTATACATGACAGTGCGGGAGAGAATTTATATTCAAATTTCATCAGGCGACTTCGATCAACAGTTTAAACAATATTTTAATATATCATACTTCTGAATTCCTGAGGCCACGCATACTAAGCGTCGCATAGGGACGGCAGTTATCCAAATAGCGACAGTCTCGAGAAGGAATGACTCGGTTTATATAATTTACACATATAAATTGTTATAGCATAAATATTTTGTGAATTTATAATAAATTCAGTTTACCGGTTGAGCACATCTGATATTTAAATAATGCTCTGAGTCGTATTATAGCTAAACAACTTAAAAACGGACCTGCGCAGAAGCACACTTACTTTCGTGCGCATATAATAGGTGTATAAATGCTGTGACCTTGTGTGAAAACTCTGTTTTACACGAGACAATAGTATACTAACAGTGTTTAATGAAAACCTCATCTCTATCGGGGTATGACAAAGATCCTTTACAAAGACAAGCACGAGAAATTATTGTTTTTAATTTGACCGAATATTTAAAAGTGATGAGAAGCAGTACATTTTTATGATAAGTAGATATTTTTTTTATATGGAAAATGTTTTTCACAGTTTGCGTTTTATAACAACTTTACTGAAATATCAATAAAGCTATTATTTGAAAATTATAAAAAAATGTGATTGCGTCATCGATATATTTAATATGTATACTGATAACTTCTACTAATTAAGTCATAGATAGAGCCCGATGCTCAATCGTCTGTCATAACTAAAATGTATTTACAACAAAACACTATGCAGAAAGCCTTTCATAGTTATGATCGAGTTGTCTATGGTCCACCAGATCTGCAAGAGCTTCGTTCCGTTTTTCTATTGAAAATAATACCATATATAAAAAAATTCTCTTTTTATTATTTAGGTAAATTATTTTGTAATAATTGTTAAACGATGACAAAAATATGAAAACTGTTCAAAATAAATTCAATAACTATACATACACAATTAATATTTAATTAAAATGATTTAATGTCTCCGCAATTAGTGAATAATATAAGATACTTTTTGATCCATGTTTTTCCCGATACGGTAACACTTGCCGTATAAATGTCAGATGATGTCCTTTACAATTATTACAAATTTGCTATGATGAGAATAATTATATAAAATG
Organism: Rhyacophila brunnea; assembly: GCF_057557595.1. Lineage (NCBI taxonomy): Eukaryota > Metazoa > Arthropoda > Insecta > Trichoptera > Rhyacophilidae > Rhyacophila > Rhyacophila brunnea. The sequence goes on along the minus strand of NW_028232785.1, from coordinate 29,011,283 downwards.
ATTAAAACTCATATTACCATGTTGGTGTGTAGGTAACTAGGTACTTATATATTTCAACTACCTATCTATTGGTTTAATATTACATAAGTATCTAAATCTGAATAAGAAAATTTAATTCATAATTCATAGACACTGATGTTTCAATTCGATAATCGGTTTTACTAAATAATTAAGACATGTACAGAATCAACGAAAGTAAAGGAAAGTATGTCGTATTAAATGTCACGGATATTTAATAGTTGTTCAACAGTTTTAATTTGTAATAGGTAATTAAAATATCGTATACCTACTGTTATGAAATTGTACCTACTCATAACATTATAATAATAATATATACTACCTACCTAATAATGAGTACCTAATGAATGAGTTAAGGACTGTTGACAATTATTCACAATATAATATTATTGTAAGTATTGTGTTTCAATCGAAAACAAAAGATCTCTGTTCTCTATTTTCGAGATTGTACATTATCGGCATTTGGCGCGAATTCTACCAAGCGTACATCACTGTTTGCAATAACTGCAAACTGTGTACAAGCATATTCTGCATGCAGGTACATGCCAAATGAATTAAAACTATCAATATCCATATTGAGATCAATAATTGTTAATGAATTTGAGTGTATAGACTGTTTTATAGATATGCGAATTTATTTTAACAGCAGCTGTCAGTGGTAAATGGTAATACAGAAGGGGGCGTGTTTATAACAACAGTCGTCTATGGTTAAGGCGATGTCTTCGGCCTAAATAACACATATAATGTGACTTTTACGCCATCTATTTATATTTAAAGGCATCTACCATGAATTTCTAAAAATCTGTTACTAAAAACTTTGGTCAGTTTCAATCAGATGGCAGTGAGTTACCATAACTAATTTTAAAAGTAAATTAAAGTTGCCAATGGAATGGAATTCTAGATGAAAAAAATTGCTAGACAAAAATTCATTTACATATTATTATTTAAGAATATAATAATATATTCTAATATAACCACTTGAGACCCGAGGGAGAACCAGCCATCAAAAAAAATATTTCTTTGATTTTATGGAAGAGAAGTATTAGTCTATTGACAAAAAAATTTTTTTTACGTTTTTTTTATTTTATAAAGTAAAATATACTATATGCACATACCAGGTAACACTGCAGATGAATATTACCTACTCTATAAACTTAGGGAAGGTAAAGAAAACAACTTGTCATAGGAATGGTCAATTTTAATAGAACATTACACAATAAAAACAATACAAAAACATTATAAATAGGATAATTAAATATATTTACACTTAAAATTAGTTAAAATTATGAAATAAAAGCCTAAATATGTACTTTAAAATTGCTTTGAGCTGCATCCTATACTGTGTGATACAGCTCAAAGCAAAATTTTGTGCACACGTATATATTGCATTTTATGCAAATATACCTGGTGCGGGACTTGCATCCAGGGTATCTGCACACGGATGCTGAATGGTGGCCAACGCTGTCCAAACGTACCTCAGCGATCGGTTGGGGGAAAACCGTTCTCCTGCGAGCTGGTGGCTCTGTGTCTACCTGCGATGTCGACATGTTTCTTGGCCGACCTCGTGCTGGCAGTGTTAAAATGTTGGCTACCCGATCTTCATACCGAATCATAGCTTTCGCTAATCTGATTCAGTACGACAACAGTCTCATAATATCCTTTCGGGGTACATTTTCTAGTTTACAATTCCGCATATACATTAGCCAACAGTTTACTACCGCCAAGTCCACAAAGTGGTTAAAAACCCTCACAGGCCATTTGCATGTCTTCATCGCAGTCCTGTAATAAGCAATTATCCGATCGCAAAGATCAATGCCACCCATCGACATATTGTAGTGCTTTACAATGGCCGGCTGAGTGGCACTGATCTTCTTCTTTACTTCCTTGATCATCGCATGCAGGTACCAACAGGAGTACTGCCGACCGCAGTGGAAAATAATAACACGGATTTATTATCTTTCCACTTGACTACACAGACTTTGTCATCCTACCGAACCTTCTCATCCCAATCTCCCCTCTGCATTGCCTTATCGTTTTTTTAATTTCTTAATCACATCGCCGATTCTATTACTTCTGACAGTTCCAGTTAAGAATATTTTGTCTTGAAGTAACGAATCGGCGAGCTTCAAACTAGTGAAAAACGATCAGTATAGACAATGCAGGGGGATTGGGGAGAGTCCGGCAGAGTAACTTGACCACACTTGCGCCCAGACCGAACTGCTTCACATCTCCATCTGATACCGTTCCCTTCCCTACATATATGTGAAAATCTATCACTAATCCATCTCTGGCCGCGAGAACAAAATTTTTAAGGCCTACAGGATTTGGCTTGTTAAGCACAAATTGCCTGTGTCTACAGCGGCCAGTGAACGGCATCATTTGCTCGTCGATGGAGTTATGAGCAGGTCTGGGCAAAGTATGGCATTTTTTAGAACCTCACTTAAAAAGGGACTAATCTTCCAAAGTTTATCTGTGCAGCCCGTGCGGTCAGCGGTGTTATCTGCAAAATGAAAGTGATTCCGCAGTTCGAAGTACCCGTCTCTGGGCATTGCTTGATTAATGATTGGAATGCTTAGATCATAACACCAGTACATTTGAGTCTGCGGAAACCTTAATGTACCCATCATAATTTGGATGCCGGTGAATACGAATTTTGAATTCGTATTCACCGACCACAAGTCCCTTTTTTGTGCTGAATATAAATTTGTCTGCTCAGCTATTTTTTCGAAGAGAGCGAGGTTGAAGTATTCGAAAAAGGAGCTGAGTACATTGTCAGCAACATGCCCTCTCGCCAACAAATCTTCCTCCAATTCCGGACCAGCATTCGGCATACTGAAACAATAGGAAAAAAATATTATTACATAATCCATATTTCCTCATTAATTCAAGTATTTAGCAGTAAAAATACAAATAATGATGGGTAATAATATGTTTTGATTGAAGTTTACTATTCAAACCATCAACTCCTCATTCGAGACAATCGCTACATCATGTGTACAAGATGGAATGAATTCTTGTTTTTATGCCAAAGCATGTAATGAAAATGAATCTAGTGTATGACCGGATGGTATATAAAACCAATAAATATATTATTAAGAAAATTGTAAACCTACCATTTTGTGAGCCAGGGAAGCACCCTGGATTGTGATGTCGAAGGTTGTAAATGTCGAATGTAAATGTCGTCGCTGTTGTCGGACTCGTAACCGTCGCCGACTTCGCAGTCTGTCGTCCAATATTTCGTCGAGTTCATCAGTATTAAAAGATTTATCTATATGTAAACAAAAAAACATAACCTAATTACATTCATATACTCGTGTCAAACTTATCACTGTAGATAACGTTTTCAATTTACGATTATGTTGTATTAAAAACACGGACACGTGTTTGAAAGCACATAAAATATTTGATTATAATCGGTATTTATTAAATTCTAGGTAAGTTTATTAAATTCGGTTCTACAATCATAATATGCGAATGAAAGAAATTCACTATCAGATAATTTACAAAACGTACAAGATGGGCTCGATGACATTTGTCATAAACATAACCTCAAACTAACGTAAAGTATTTATAATTTTACGAAAACGATGAGTCTACGCCTAAAATAATATATATTGATGATAAATGCATGATGGTGATTGAAAATACAGTATATGTAACTCTTTTCAATAATTTTTGAATGTTTGTTTGACAATCAAAACTGCGAGACATAGTTTGTCATTTTGATGTACGATAATAATATTATTTATTATACACTGAAAAGTTTACTTACTTGACAAAAATGTTACTGATGAGTCGATTCCTTCCTGTTTTCAAACAATATACCTAATAATGGCCACATAAAGAAGAATTGTCATAAATCCGACATTCGACCGAGAGCACGAATGCTACCATAGACTAATGCTACCATATGTTAAAATGCGAGATTTGTTTATTTTGTTGATTATTTTTATCATAAATAATGATAAAAAAACAGTTGTAATTTAAGCAAATACTAATTGCAAATAATTCGCAGTTTCAAATTTTGAATATAGGCAGGTTTATACGTAAATTAAGTTAATATTGTAATTTCAATTATTAAGTTATTTTTATTCATATGGCAATTTCGCCTCAAACTGATAAACTGATTTTTGTCAAAATGCAGAGAAATGTTATTTTGTCTTGTCTATGTGTGAGTTTCATTTTCAACGTCATGTTATGGTATGTGTGTTTTGTATGGAGATATTTTGTTTCCAAATAATTCCACAACGGCAGCACCATACAGACAAACATGTTGCCAATTTGAGCAATTATTATGGTTTCGATTTCTATCGATTCGTTAATATACAAAAATACAAGATTAAATTTAAATAACTGCCGTAAAAATTAATAAATAATATTTTTAATAGAAACGCTAAGCGTTATTCGCGATAAATTGCGTGTAAGCCGAGATTTTTCGATTTTAATTGCGTGCTTTCTAACCTCTAAATCGATGTTTTTTAAATTTGAAAAAAAAGATATAAGGATATAATAAATTCCAATTTTCGCTTAGCGTTTCCCTGGGTAATAGATTTACGTACATTTTTATCGTAATTTTGATAATAAATCTTATGTCATTCATTCTTACCACCCGATAGAAATGTACCGAATTTGACACTTATTTTTGGTATATAGAACTCCATGATACTTCTTAATTTTTTATTTTATTTTTCTCATTACTTTTGAATATATATTTACCGATTAATAAACTTTTCTAGCTATTTTCGATAACAACTTTACCTAGAGACATCACCTTAAGGATTCTTTAGTTATATAGTTACCATATGGATTTCGGTTACTTACCAATTTTACTGTAAGTACGAATTGAGCATCGGGCTCTTAGTTTGTGTTCTCCTAATTATTTAATGAATACATACATGCAGCAATACAAACAGTTAACGTGGCCTTAATGAGTGTTTTCTTCAAAACTCAATAATTACCCAGTATTAATCAACCGATCATAATAATTAAGATACTAGGAGTACGGAGATTTATTGAAATTTTAAACGTCAACCTTTGATAAAATTCGGCGAATAGAGAAGCAAATGTTACAATAATTATAAAATTAAATGTACCCCATGTCCTGGTATGTAATCTGAATGCGAACATCCGGGTTGAGGATCTTCATCAGAAAATGGTGGCGTTTCGTCTTCAGTGAATTCGCGCATTATGTCAGTCTCAGCTTTGATACCAGTGACACCCGTCGCAGAGAACTGAAATAAACAACGTTTCGTATAACATGTTGTCAATAAGTACATATTATTAATATAACAGATTAAAACGTTATTATCTAGGTGAAAGTAGGCTGTTCAGATCCGACATAAATAGTGCACACTAAACATTATCAGGCATTCTTATCTGTTTTCATTAAATTAGTATTTAAAATTCCATTAAACCCTGTCTAAACTAAACCATAATATCGCGGTTAATAATAAGCGCTATCAAAAATTGATTTACTATTGCCAATCGGCTTTTGTATTTTAGTACCTATCAAAGTAGATTTTATAAAATGTAAATTTTAAAGGTAATTTAAAATGCACGTTATTTACTATCGATAAGCCGCCTGGTCATTACGCACCATGTGCGTCTTTAGCGTCCAATGACTTAATTACTGTAATTATGTACTTTTTTACTTTTTTTTCTAAAAAAAATTATTTTGTTTGTTATATTATATTTTCTCAGAAGCAGTGGCGGCCGGTAGTCTTCAGAATAGCATTTTCTGGTAGTGCGCAATGGTTTACCTTCTATAAAGAGAAGATCTTTTTCTTTCACCCTGTCACTACCCAGCATTCAAGCATAGGGCAAGCACAAGTTCGCGCCACTTCCCTTGATCCATCGCCAACTCTTGCGCCTTCCGCCATGTCAGACCTGCATCACGTAGGTCGCTTTTGTGGCACCGCTGCACGGTGAGTGAGGGCCGGCAATGGCGATGGAACCCTTGAGGCTGTGCCATAAGGGTACAACGTGTCACACTTTTTGGCGGCATCCGGAGCACGTGTCCTAGCCACGTAAGGTCGTAAAGCGTCTTTTCATGATTGCCTCAATCACCGAAGGCTACCGTGTTCTCTTACCGACTTCTCAGAAGGTAAATTAAATATGTCTTTGTTTATTTATACTATTTCTCAAAAAAGATTTTAACAGCAAGAATGATTTAATATCAATAAAGAAATATAAATGTCACAGTTTATGGCTTACGCTCTGAGCGAACAAAGCTTTAGCCAAATAAATAATCGCTGATGTGTTTTTTTGAATGAATTTAAGTGGTTTAGAAATAAACGCGGCAGGTTTGTATTTTCGTAAAATGTTGGCGATTCATTAAATATTTTAACTGTAAAAATATAAAAAATTAACTCCCCAACATAGTTATAAAACAGAAACTAGCGTTTTTGTTTCTAGAGTCCTACGTTTCGTGCGCCGATCTAAAAGTGTGTAAAAAATTCTACACAAAACGCCATTACAGGAACATTCGGTTACCGTTTAAGCAGTATACAATGATCTCATTGTAATTCTGTGCAAACTGAAAATCTATTTGGACGCAATCGTGTTGCGCTCATGAACGGAGAATTGTTAATAATACTGCTACATGTTCTACTTCGCGAAGTGAGTGATACACGTATGAATAACAATGAAAAGTTGAGCGATGTCTTCAAAAATGCAGGCAGTGCGTTGCACTTGCATGGTATTAGAGGAGCCGCCGCTGCTCGGAAGTGTTTTCAAAATTATGTATGTTCAATATATAAAATACCATTAAAATGTTAATATTTTATAAAGGATGACATCAACACAAAAACGTTGATCTTCGGTTGGTGTTTGTAGAAGTAGAATCTTAACGACATAGGTAACTGCAAATTTCAGCCTTGTAGTCAATCCTTTCGCTGAATAAAGTGACGTTAACCGCCCACAACAAAACCGATACAAAATTCCCGAAGTAAGTCCCGCAGTTCACACTGATCAGTTTAGCAACTACTCAGAGTGAGCTGTGGATGATGAAAGTCGACCTAAACGGTCAAGAATAAATCATAAATAAGAAGGTATTATAGAAAAAAATACATAGGAATAGTTTCGTAAATTTTGTTGGTACTTCTCGCGTACATCGCGAATCATTATATATCTGAGATATTTTATCGTATTATCAATTTGAAATCACAGATCAAATTTAATCTGCAATTGCGATTGTATAGAATCATGTGAAAGCTGTACGTTTCAAATACTATTATTGTCATGCAAATTCACGCGAATATTGTCGCGCGACTTCTCGTTCCAACAGATGCTATACAACCCTTTGTGTTAGATAGATTTAATCATTATGATAATTTTAATGTTTGGGGGGTGACAGGGCCTCTTGCCCCCCCCCCCCCCCCCCCTGGGTGCGCCACTGAGTTTGAGAGGTAAGATATTAATCGACGCAACGTATCTCTTCACTCTTCCTAATCAAATCTGATTGGCTCGCGTATCGCGAGAGAAGTTGTATGGAATATTAAAGATATCAAAATACCTTATTTCCAAATCTTCTATCTTTTTCGAAAACTTATTCTATCTTGTATATACCTTTTTTGGGCAAATCTTTGCGTAATTGCCGACCCCCATCTAAGAGTATGCTCTTAGCTCTTCTCCTATTATTCTAGTGTCCACTGTGAGAAATGGTGGAAGTAGGCATATGAAATTCGCAGTATGCATACAGGCCATCAGCCTCTATCTAATCACTCCCCCTTATATCGGAAAATTACAACCGGTGCATTTACCCACGAATTTTCTTCTCGGTAAAAAGGGGCGGGAGGGTTTTCCCTCTCTGGCAAAACTCCCTCCCGATGTCCCTCTGGGCCACTATAAAAGAGGATAATATCTCTGTACAAATCAGTTCCGTCCCAGTGATATTCTCCGAGCACGTGCAAGACTTCTCTGGTCTGCTACGCACTCTTCGTTAACAGTTTCGGTATAATACGTACCCGCGAATAAAAACCTCTACGAGTTTTACTCCTCGCCAAACAGTCGTCACTCTTCTATGACGTCACACACACACAGTAACCGCGAAACTAGTGCTCAACGTTGCGATCAGCTGTTCTACTACGAACACAAAATAAATACGCGTACGATCTTCTAAATTTAATCAAGACGCTTTCCTCTCAAATTAAAATAGTATTATTAAGTTTAAACTTTAACAATAATCATATAGAACTATTTTCAATTATAACTTTATGCTCCGACCAAAGACAATAACTATAGGTTGTTTGTGAACCTATTACTGTGACTAATTAAGACTTTTTACAAGTCTATAAGATTAAATAAGTTAGTTCGTAGAATTCTTAATATAAACTATATATTTTTTTTATATTTTACTGTGACCTTGGCCCTAAACAAGAGGGCCGTGTCATCGACAATAAATGTCATTAAAATAAAGCGAGTTTCATACATCAGTGCCTATATTGGAGCACCATCAACGAGTGCATCTACCGTCTACTCCTATTCCTCACTAAGGTGGTTTCCTCTCACGACACTTGAGCTAGTCGAACATAGGAGTTCGCCATATTTGACCCCCACACACATCAGACGCTGTCACCCCCAAGTAGGTGTGACGTCAGAGGGGCATATAATCGTTGGTGCCGATCAGAGGGGACTGTTAAGGAACGTCTCTCGACAATATGTCTGAAACGAATTCTACAGTTTTTTTACATATTGTTCGGCACGGAGCTGATACTCTGGAGAGACAGGTAGTTTTGGGTAGCCTCCAAGGCAGATGAAGCGGAGGAAGAGCGACCAAGTAAAAGAGCTGACAGAGGGCAGCCTTCACTCTGTCCTGATAGAAGCAGAGGATTGAGAGGAGCTGAAATTCTTGATCGCTCAAAAGATGTTAACATGCCAAGGTGGTTACCATCCTCTGACCTCTACCATGAGGGAACGACTAAGAACTAATGGGAAACATTGAAAATATACAGATGAATTGGGCTTTTATTTAGCGATAATAACCGTTTACACGTAAAAGTGCTGACTGTCGCCAATCTCATTCTTAAATAGTAAGCGAGACGCCATGTTGTCATTTTATGCTACTTTTTGACATGTCGCCAAAATCGGTTAACTTCAAAATGAGACTGCGCGGTGTAGTTTGTTTTATTTCCTGCATGTTTGCCAGTATCGCTCTACTGCGCAGGCGAAGATTTCAAACAAATACCAAATGTCGCGTGAAAATTCAGAAGCGAACTTTTTTGATTCATGCAAGGAATCTTGCATCTTGCACGATAATACATGTTTACATGTGCATTTTCTTTTTATGGCCGCGATAATACGTACTGTCAGCAGTAAATCAATGTACGTGTGAACGGGGTATAAAGCTAATAATTATGAATAGTAAAAAAAACTAACCTCAAAATTGCAAATGGGATCGTCTCTATTCTCTTGCTTTACATAAGTGCTGGCGTCAGGATTATTTGGATGCCTAATCATTGGTGCATCAATCGAAGGTTTATCCTCTGCATTATACTGGTCTCCATCACAATATTCTCGCTTTACATCCATGTTTGCGACGGTACATACGACATACACCTTCGTATCAACGTTTTCCAAACCATAGATACTTTCGCGCAGTGTTGCCATCTTTTTCTCACCGAAATTTATTAAATGGTCCAAGAAATTATAGTATTTCGGCTATTATTATATTATAGTGCGCGTTGCAATCTTTGTTGAAAATGTACAAATGGATTTTTTGTTTCTCGCACAAAAAAACTGAGCTTTTGAGAAATTCCGAGGGCATTTATGGACACTACCGCCCAATAATGCTCCCTGGCGAATTCTATAAAATCCATTTTATATCAAAGTCAAGGGTTTTTTATCTTTTTCACGATAGTATTCTCTCAGCTTGCACACATTTTCTTTAAAACTCTCTAAATTACCTACCTACAGTACCTACCTACGAAAATATTCTGACTGGCCTTGCATGCCAAGTAAGTAAATCAGAAATCGTTTGAAATTTTACGATTCTATATGCTAATAGTCAAAAACGATTTTTGATTCAATACTGCGGCAAATCGAGAATAATCATTAGGTACTTATATATAATAGCAACAGGTCGGTAACCTTTCAAAACTTTAGATGGAATTATTATTCCATTAAAAAAATCATTTCAGTGGTTGGAAACAAAGTGTTTTAATTAACATAAACGGTTTCAAGACGTTAAGTTTTTGACCGGTATGCGATGTCTAGTTTACTTCCGTTGTCACTAGTCGTCACGTCAGTGACAGGTGTACATTTTCTTAATATATGTGAATTATAGATTGGTACATGCTTACCTATTTAATTTATCAAAATATATTTTGCCAATCACTCTTAGTTTTGAAAGTTGTCAGATGGTGTAGTGTTTTTAATGTTGAAATGAAACCGTGGACTCCTAATATTGACCATTAAAGTAGAGATGGCATTTTAATTAAATTTATTAGTATATATTTTGTTAGTAATGTATACAACATCTTTCTCATATAGGAGGGTATTGAAGTCATGAAATGATAAAAAATGGGGCGGTATTTTGTCTAGGAAAGTGATTGAAATCGACACTCTTGTTGGAGTCTGAACAATAATAGCAGCTGCAATAACATGAGCGCTGCGATGGCCGATTGGTGATGTATCCGCTTGGTAAGTCGAGAGTCTCGTGTTCAAATTCGGGGTGTGGTAAAATTCACATATTGTTTTGCATGTCTGTTGAAATCCAGAGTATGGACCAAATAGGTTGAACAAGTGGTTAACATCCATTTCTCGTAAAAACTAATGTTATGATACCTGTTCGTGAGGCGGGCAAGATCCACAAAGGGTTGTGGAGACAATTAATGATTATAATATAATATTCAACCTTTTTAATAATAAAGTGTTGTGTGATTATGTTATATTACAGTGGATTATAATAAAAGAATAATATTATAAGGTTTAAACTATTTTAATATCCAAATTTCATAATATAACAGGGCTTCCAACTACATTTACAAGATTATTTTTTTTCAATTTTGAAGATAGGTAGGTACTGTGAAGAGGGTGTAGAAATCAAACGCTCGGTCTGTTAAAAAAGAACACGTTTATTGCAATAGGTGACAGAAATATAGGGTTAGATTGTTTATTAACAAAAATAAATTTAATGGGAATTATACAGGCATAAAAAGTCAATTATTAACAAAACAAATGTAATCATGGAATTAAACAGGCATAAAAAGTCAATTAATAACACAGGTATGATATAAATTAAATTACATTTGAATAGTGACACGTCGAATAGTAAACAAAAAGAAAGCATTATTGTTATAAAGATTATACAGTAATTTAATCCTATTTAATTGCCCCAATACAGGGCTTTGTTTGGGGATACTGGGCCAATGATGCCCAGTATGACAACCACAGATCAAACCTGTAGGGATTTGGCTACACGAAGTGCTTACCAATCCACAAGTCAGCCCCTTTCCAGAGAAAAGGATACTTCCTGGTATTCTGGCAGAATATTTTAGTATATTAAAGGTTATTATGTTACGTAAATAAAACACAGGTGGCAGTGATATTTACAAGAAAAATTGTATTAATTTAGAATCGAGGATTGGGAGCTGTTAAAAGCTTGCTAGCCGTACAGGTATGGTTGTATTGGCGATTAGGCCAACCGGGAATAAACAAAAACCTATATCTATTTATATTTGATGAGATATGGTGCCACAAAAATTAGCCAATCAAAGAGCAATGACGTTCGATGAAATACACTTTTGCGGGCGGGAATAGAGGCACAGTCCCTCAGAGATTCGTCCAATGTGTCGTTTATTTATTTATTGAGGAAGATTTGTCCGGATGTAATAATGAAATGGGTAGAATTAAAATATAATGAAAGTGAAATATTTTTTTACGAGACACAAACAAACAAAACCGTGCGTCCCAGCTAATACGCCTCTATCGGGTTTTCACAGATGGCAGTACACTCGATAGATCAAAATTACTGGGGTAAATTCAAACCGGATAAATACGACATACGAGAATTCAATGCAGCGATTATTCACTTACACACCAATTAACGCATCGTGGCACAATATAACATACTATAATATTACGGGTCTTAATTAAACATCGCATTAACAGGGCAATCTTAATTCCTAAACACGTAAACGGCGATATGAATACAATTAGACGAGAATTAATTTACAAATAATCACGAGGTATTCCTCGGAATGTGGATGGCTAGGGATGATAAATCGATCTCGATTAAAAGAGAAACACTCAAAGAACACAGTAAATAAAAATATGCTTTAAAATTAACAGGGAACTATAAACTATGAAATAACTAAATAATGATAATTAAAAATAAAGATAATGTCAACTAGAATTATTTTTAACGCTGACAGGGCACGGTTTTAATATTAATCAAGCACAATGTAATGCATTAGTTTGAAATAAACTTACATTAATTGACGTAAAACAAAAAATGGAACGACGAGAGATATTATTAAACAGGATTAAAAATAAAGAAAGAAACATTGATAAATAAGATAAAGAGTAATCAAGTTGTATGGCGGCGGGCTGATGGCTTCGGGACCTTCGGAGAAAGGCTCTGCAGGGACTCAGGTGTGGTCCGTAGGGCGTCGGGGAAGAAGAGAGAGATTTAAAGCCCCTCTCGCGCCGCCGAGGTGTAAGGAATGTTTTGATGGCGACCCATGGTTTCGCTATCCGCCGTTTTTATTTTGGCCTGGTATTTCGACAGGATTGTTGAACCAGACGAAGGTATTCTGGAGGCCCTTTGGGATGTCGTCCACCTGACTTCTCTGGTTTTAGCGTTTTGACGGTCGTCCCCCTTAACATAGGTGCTAAGCATCTTATCCGTTCAGCGGCTGGGCCGCCATTCACCGCGATGCGGCGCTAGGATGTACGTTTTTGCGATCCGATGGCCGCGGTGGGAAAGTTTGACATTTGAAAGATGCCTGCGTAATTATTATTGCCGGTCATCCAAAAAATAGTTACTGACATTATTAAGTCGATTGAGGTGGACAAGGCGGCGACTGAGAAAACAACAATTTCATGAAAATACTCTAGATATGCACTAACCCTGGGGTCGCTAGTCAAGAGAGTATAATATGAACATACCTATCTTACATTTATAAGGGTACACACAGGATGAATCTTATCATTTATTTAAGCAAAGAACGTCCCGAACGTTCATATTATGAATATATATCATGTACGATATAAAATATCGTAATATATTTTTTACGACACGACCTATAGGGTCGTGGGTCCCAGGTTCGAATCCTAGCTAACATCATGTCTCGTAAAAACTAAATCTGTTAATACAACCTCCACTCTGTGGAGGCCCACATGATCTTTTTTGAATCGGACATGGTCGAGAAAAATATTGCATTTAAAAAAAAATTACGAAAAGGTCTCTTAGATGTCTTTTAAGGTAATAACGTCATGATATGGATATGGACATAAAGTGCATTTATAATGTTTTCAAAAGTGTCATTTCACGAACTTCAAAATGAGAAAGAAAGGTATGTGTTCTTTAATTTGATTTGCGCGAGAACACATTGTCCTGACATTGATAAGCAATAACGCAGCTGTGAATCATTTCAAAGCTTTTTCGAGCATTTCCGCAGCCAAAAACTGCGATACAAAAGCTGAAAATCTTCCCAAATAACTACATAAGCGTCGGTCATAAGGTCTTCACCAGTATACGACTTCATTCTTTGGGTTTTTAAAAGAACTACTTTGCAAACATCTATATGAGCATAATGGTGAATTAATAAGATTATTTACCAGTATATGTCACTTCATGTGTTTTAAAATCACTTAGTTGCGAGCATCTATATGTGCATTTATGAGGTTATTCAGTTAAGGTGTCATTTCATGGTTTTTAAGATAAACAAGTTGCGAGCATATGTGTGACATTTAATGGTTTTGAAGACTACTAAGTTGCGAGGATTTACATAGGCATACCTTGAATTCATGTGGTTTTTTACCTGTCATTTCATGGATTTTAAGATAACTAATTTGCAAGCATCTATATGTGCATACTTTGCATTTATGTGGTTTTACACCTGTGTGTTATTTCATGTTTTTGAAAACACTAAGTTGCGAGCATCTATATTGGCATACCTTGCATTTATGAGGGTTTTCACCTGTGTGTCATTTCATGTTTTTTAAGATGACTCAGTTGCGAGCACCTATATTGGCATACTTTCCATTTATTAGGTTTTTCACCTGTGTGTCATTTCATGGTTTTTAAGATTACTAAGTCGCGAGCATCTGTATGGGCATACTTTGCATTTATGAGGTTTTTCACCTGTGTGTGTCATTTCATGATTTTTAAGATTACTCAGTTGCGAGCATCTATATGTGCATACGTTGCATTTATAAGGTTTTTCGCCTGTGTGTGTCATTTCATGTTTTTGAAGACTACTGAGTTGCGAGCACCTATATTGGCATACTTTGCATGTATAAGGTTTTTCACCTGTGTGTGTCATTTCATGATTTTTAAGATTATTAAGTAGCGAGCATCTATATGGGCATACCTTGCATTTATGAGGCTTTTCACCTGTGTGTGTCATTTCATGTTTTTTAAGAATACTAAGTTGCGAGCATCTATATGGGCATACCTTGCATTTATGAGGTTTTTCACATGTGTGTGTCATTTCATGTTTTTTAAGAATACTAAGCTGGGAGCATCTATATGGGCATACCTTGCATTTATGAGGTTTTTCACATGTGTGTGTCATTTCATGGTGTTTAAGATTAATAAGTTGCGAGCATCTATATGAGCATACCTTGCATTTATGAGGTTTTTCACCTGTGTGTGTCATTTCATGGTTTTTAAGACGACTAAGTCGCGAGAATCTATATGGGCATAACAGGCATTTATGAGGTTTTTCACTTGTGTGTGTCATTTCATGCTGTTTAAGATTACTAAGTTGCGAGCATCTAAATGGGCATACCTTGCATTTATGACGTTTTTCACCTGTGTGTGACATTTCATGGATTTTAAGATTACAAAGTTGGGAGCATCTATATGTGCAAACTTTGCATTTATGAGGTTTTTCACCTGTGTGTGTCATTTCATGTCTCTTAAGATTTTTAAGTCGCGAGCACCTATATGTGCATACTTTGCATTTATGAGGTTTTTCACCTGTGTGTATCATTTCATGGTGTTTAAGATTACTAAGTTGCGAGCATCTAAATGGGCATACCTTGCATTTATGACGTTTTTCACCTGTGTGTGACATTTCATGGATTTTAAGACCACCAAGTCGCGAGCACCTATATGTGCATACTTTGCATTTATGAGGTTTTTCACCTGTGTGTGTCATTTTATGCTGTTTAATATTACTAAGTCGTGAGCATCTATATGAGCATTCCTTGCATTTATGAATTTTTTCACCTGTATGAGCCATTTTATGTACTTTGAGATGATTTAGTTGCGAGAATATATTTTCTTGATTTTGATCAGCAATAAAGCCCGTGTGAATTACTTTGTGACTTATAAGAGCACTTTCGCACCCAAAAACTGCATTGCAAAAGCTGCAAATCAAATTACGTGAGAAATGTACTACTTTTCTCAGAATAAGTCGAAGTTCCTTCTGAGTGTCTCGTGCTGAGATTTCTCTCTTGATGTTTTGTTCATCTATCGTCACTTTTGAATACCTTATCATTCTACCTTCGATTCCATCAGGCGAGGATTGTTGAAACCTGTCTTCATCGTGATGCTTTGTGAAAAAGCCATTAGTAGAAACCTAGAAAGACCAAAATAATTGATCCCATTATTATTATAAATTAGCTTTCAAACTGTTCTATTTGAGTATGCCTTTCAGTATTTTTAAACATTAAAGCGTGGTGAGAATGAAAATGACGTTAAAAAATGGTAAAATTAGAAACATAGATATTAAATACAAACAATATTACGGAATGATCCGTAAATAGTTTTTAAAAATATTCACCTACATGTAACATCAAAAGTAAAACAGACAATGACACAATTGTGGTAGGTACTGCTCTTGGTAATATGTGTAAATCTATTATAGGTTTGAATGCAACATTTTAGATTGATTTGAATGAGATGGTTTCACTTTACTGTGTTTATTTCTAATATTTCTTGATAAAATAATTTAAGATCACCAGAATAACGTAAATACTATAAGGTAGTTTTGCACCCTGTTTGATTAAACATATTGTAAGCTTCGTGTAGTAGCTAGTAATTTCTGTGTTAGTGTATTATTGGAGAGTGTGCATAGTGTCAGAAGATGTCGAAAGGCGAAACCAATGTCACAAACAATATTTAAATTGAGAGAATTTATACTCAAAGTTTATCAAGTAACCTCGACCAATAGTATAAAAATTGATAAAAAAGACATCAGACAAAACAGAATTAACTGAAAATGAAATCAATTCTACTTAAATATGGCTAAAAGTATTAAAGAAATGCATTGTCATCGTGTTTTGATATAGGTTAGTTTCAAATGTCTTGCTAGTTAGTTAAAAATCTATTGCAAGATTCGTACCGGACAAATAAGAATACGAGCTAAGAAAAACGTTGTAAAATAAGCATTTATCGGCGGCAATATTCAGTTAGTCTGGATATCAAAGGCAGCACTGTGTCAAGGGACGTCACTTCATGTTCAATCTATTTACATGGCCACACTAGTTCTTTGTGTATATACAAAGCATGAAGATGATAGTGTAAATTACTAATAATATCGTAAGTATAAAATGACAATATAACATATTATATTACAGTGGCAAAGGGTGAGGTAGGCTGTTACGATCCGCCTTAAATAAGCACACTTAACTTTGACAGATATACCTATGTATGTGTTTTCATTGAAATAATACTACAATTTATAAAGGTGTTGCTTAGTTTTTAAGATTCAATTAAACCCTGCGAAACCAAGCCACGATAGTTAATAGTACATACCAACACATATTCGCTTATCTATAAAATATTTATAATCATCCAATTAAATCATACATAACTTTGAATATTGTACAGGGACAATAATATTTTTATATCTGTTATAGTTAAGTTAGGCAGGGCTATGAATTAAAATAAATGAACCGGCAATATGTGTAATATGTATTCATAATCCAACGAAAACAAATAAGTATGATTGAAAACGTGTGTACAATTTTGTCGTATCGCCCACCAAAACTATTATGGTTTGGTTTAGGCAGGGTTTGATTGATTTTTAAAAACTAGCCAACACCATCTGCAAATCGTAATTTTAGTTTAATTAAAACAAATAATACGTATGACTGACAAAGTTTAATGTCCACTATTTTATTTTATTATTTTTATTATTATTTTTTAATATTATTTAGATTCGAGTTCGAAATGCTGAGCGAGTAGAACGTACATTGTGTTATACCACGCCTCGTTAGTGAACCATTATCATTACCAATTAATAGTGCCAATATAACTGTTAAAAACTAATGACAATTGAATAACTTTAAAGCTAAAATATATATCACAGTGCAAATATCAAGCAAAACTACTAACGTGCTAGTGTGATTAAGTAATCAGTGTTAATCTGCAATTAAGTGCTAGTGCAATAAAATGTTGTATCATTAAGTGTCAATAATTTAATACTTAATGGGCAGTAGCAGTCGAACAACAAGGGTTATCAACTTCACTTACAAAGGTCTCAGACTCGATTACGCATTATTAAAAATGAGTGACACCGAACTGAAGAAGCGGCGTTCTCCACGACGCCGACTCATAAATAGCGACGCCCGGGATGACTCTTCTTCATTGAGAGAAGACTCACCATTCACCCCCAGTACGCTTCTTAAGAGAACACCAACTTATTCAGAAGCAAAATGTACCAAGATATGCTCAAAAATAAATTCCACTGAACTGCTGAACCAAGCAAATGGGTTGGTCATTTCCATCAAGGATGCACTGGCTGCCCAGTCAGCTAGAAACCTAACGCAACAAAAAACAATAATCTTAGACAAGATGGATACTCTGATGCATTTGTTTGCCGCAACAGTTGCCGAATCAACAGAAAATTTAGCATCTGTTAGAATTCTAGCACAACAATTATCCACGAATGAAGGAACTGTTCGTCAAGCAATGGAACTCATGAAAATGAAAGCCTTTAAAGATTCCAATTCATCCTATGCTGGTGCTGTAAAACAAACAACAATTCCACCACCTATATCCCGTCTAGGCGCTGCAGCACGTCCTACCAAGCCTGTGGTACTGGTTTTTTCGACAAATGACCAAATAAAACATTCCGCATCAACAAAGGCCATCATACAAGAAGCGATAAACCCCAAAGAGTGAGAAGTGAAAATCACCGGCGTACGATTTGTAAACAATCGTGGGGTCGTAATAAACACTGCCACAGAGTCAGACTCAGAACGCCTAGCAGCCGCACCAGGTTTCAAATCAAACAAACTAGAAGCAAAAATCCCACCCAAAAGACTTCCACGTATAATCTTTTACGTCATACCCCGGAAAGTTGAGGACGTAGACTTCCTACAAGGTATTTATCAATCAATCCGCAAAATACAATAACCTGACGAAGTGTTCACAAAAACAACCATCCGCAGTCATCTTGCTGGACCTCAAGAAGGCCCAACATGTCACCGAGTATTTTATGTCCAACCAGCAGTAAGGCACCTATTAATTGAACAAGGTCGGTGCTATTTTGAATGGTCTTCAGACAGAGTGCGGGATTTTACCAGTATAACATTGAGCACACAGTGTTGTATGTTTAGGCATCCGAGCAAATTTTGTAAAGAGCCTCAAGTTTGTTGCCACTGTGCATTACAGGGTCACATATCTTTGGCAAGGGATGGTGTGATGAGGGGTAGGTGATGAATAGAATCAGAAGGTTTTGATGCGTATAAAAGTAATGCCCCAAATTTATTATCCCTTAACACAAATTACAAATTCAATTTACAGCTGGAATAATACAAAGTTTATAAATTAGATTACGACGATAGTGTTTGTGATAAAAGTTATTTTAACGTTGAAGCGAGCGGCGTGTTATTAAGACGAGCGAATTTAAGGTACTGATTTCTTGTTGGATTGTCACGTCTGTTTTTATATTGAAAGTAGACAAAGAAAATGCTATCCACAGCGTGGGTAAATTTATTGTTTTTGTTCCCACACTGCGGATTGATTCCTGGGATTTTGTCTGCGAAATTTGATTAAGGTACAAACGTTATCAATTCAACAATGGATTTCTCACGACACAAAGACAGGAATGCACTGTTTACTCGTTCATTCCTGTGATGCGACAACTGACACCCGGCACGTAAGCATTTCTTCAGCCGGCGGGAGGCGATCATATGTCAGTTCGCACGGCCGCGTTTTTGCTGATTATTAAAACATTAAATAAAATATATTAAAATATTGTGATTATTAAAATGTTGTAATCTTTAGGTTTTCTTAACTGTCTTAACTGCTATTTACACATTTCACTGGTCTGCGGACTCCTTCCACCCTCATATCTAACGAGTGTCCATAGTCTAATAAAACACCAACATTTGCAGCTTGTACACGCTACGGGAAGCCCGCTATTCAC
Source organism: Rhyacophila brunnea (assembly GCF_057557595.1). NCBI lineage: Eukaryota > Metazoa > Arthropoda > Insecta > Trichoptera > Rhyacophilidae > Rhyacophila > Rhyacophila brunnea. Next base: position 28,991,718 of record NW_028232785.1, on the reverse strand, counting down.
AAGACAGGGGAAAAAATATTCCCTGCACAAGAAGCATATTTAAAAAAGTCTCTCAACTCAATCGTTTATGGCTGTAAAATAAAATTAGTATACTCCAATATCAGTCATAGCCAGAGAGCAATAATCCACCAAAGGACATCAGACCAAAAGAAAAATCAAACTTCTTGGAATATTACAGCATACAAAATTATTTTTCTTCAACAAAATCTTCAGCGATGCCGCTCAGCAATGGACCACGTCATATCTCAGGCTAAATACTATGGTATATTACTTCTTCAAGAGCCTTACGTCGGAAATATGGGCAGAGTAACATCTCTCCATAATTTAACAACATATCAGGCCCCGACGGAATAGCGGAAAATCCCTGCAAAGCCGTAATAATCATCTCCAATCCTAACCTCCGCCTTCTTAGGAGAAGCGACATATCTGACCAGTGCAATGCATTTGCAACCTTGATATCATGAACTTTGCAGTTAACGATTGGATCAATTTATATACCATCACCATCCTCAATATTGGCAACACTCGAAAAAATTGAAAAATTAGGAAAAGATAAAGGCGAATATATAATAGGAGGAGATTTCAATGCAAAAAGCAACTGGTGGGGTAGCACGAAAAAGGACAAAAGAAGCGAAGAGGTTATCAGTTGCCTAGCCAGTATTCGGTGGCACATATGTGATGAAGGATCAGTTCCAACTTACAGCACCTGGCGGAACGGGAAACATTTGGAATTTCATATCGATATCACTATCTCTTCACCAAACACAACACAACACACAAAATTGCTAACTAGATAGTAGAAGACCAACACCATCCCATCTCAGACCACAACCCAATCACCTTTACTTGGAACAATACAATTAGCGTACTCTCACCCACGACCGACTCAAGTCGCATTTTTAAAACAAATGAGAAAACCGACTGGAGAAAAATAAATGAATTGATAAGGGAAAACATGGACGAGCTTAACATAGATAAACAGTACCTTGAAAACATACATACAACTCCTGAACTCGACACTGCAGTGGAAAAGGTCACCTCGGCAATCTCTATCGCATGCCATAAAATACTCCCATAAAAAACGCAACATGATATCAGGAAAAATCCAATCTGGTGGAACGCTGAATTAACAAAAATGAAAAGAATAACTCTCAGATCAAAACGAAAATTACAAACTCAAGTGACATCATGTGTGACACCATCATATTGACAAAAGTGAAGCATATACAACGGCCACTGAGGAAGCAAAATTAAAAGCGCCAAATTATTTTATGAATCTCAGACGCCAATGACAGCATGGTCTTCGCTTACCAAAATAACAAAAAAAAAACGAATGCAAGCAACATACAATCGACACTTACCACAGAAGGAGTAAACCACTCAACCGCAAAAGACTCTGCAAAAGCCCTAATGGGAAAATTCTTTCCGTACGATGATCCAACAACAGATACACCAATACAACACCACATCAGATACACATCGGACAACCATATACCAGGCGGAGAGGATGATATCCAATTCACACTTACTGAGATTCTATCCGTTTTACAGAACATGACTCCAAAAATGGCACCTGGACACGACACGACAACATCACATTAGATATCTGCCAAAATTTCACAAAAAACTTCCCAGAAGAAATTCTACTACTTTACAATAAATGTCTGACACAAGATCATTAAGGCCGTTCCTAAGCCTGGAAAGGATGCAATGGACACAAAATCATACAAGCCTATCGGCCCCCTCCCCGTATTCGGAAAAGTGCCAGAAAAACTAGCAATTCAGAGAGTGCACTGGCATCTTACAAAAAACAACAAATTGAGCACTAAACAGTTTGGCTTTACCCCTCAGACATCAACAGAACCCACTTAACAAAGCCGTACATATAATCTCAACGCATCTCGAATTGAAAGAATCACTTATAGCAATTTCCTTAGATAGTCAAGGTGCATTTGATAATGCATGGTGGCCACACATAAAAACGCCCTTGCAATCAAGTCAACACCACCTAACTTGTACAAACTGTTGAACAGTTATCTAGAAGATAGGGAAGTAAAACTAAAGTATGCAGGGGAAGAAATAAAACAAGACCAAACCCAAGGTTGCATCCAAGGCTAAACTTGTGACCCAACACTATGGAATATCGCTTTAGACAGTCTATTAACAATACTCTTACCCCACAATACACACATACAAACCTTTGCTGACGATGTATTTATATAGATAGCAGCAAAAGATACCGACAAACTGGAATTAAAAACGAATAGCGTGCTTCAAAAAGTAAACTCGTGGGGTGAAAACGCAAAACTATCATTGTCAGATATTAAGACAAATGTAATGTTTATCAACAAAAGAAAAATACGGACACCAGAAATCCAGTGGAAAGGAAAACCGAAAGAGTTAAAATTCTTGGCATAATACTAGACAGGCACATCAATTGGGCGAAACACGTCGACTACATATGTAAGAAAGCAGCTCAAATGGGAAACTTCTTTTTAAAAATAGCAAGAGCCACTTGGGGGGCATCTCCTGAAGTTTTGACAATGATATATCATGGAGATGTGGAGCCAACCTATCCAATCCAAAAAAGACTGAATTCCACGCAAAGACTTTTCGCAATATCAATTTGCAAGGGATATCGCACCATATCACTAACGTCAGCACAAGTCCTGGCAGGCAAAGTGCCATTAGATATAAAAATACAAGAACTTACAGGAATATACCAAGTTAAAACAAGCCACATACTTCCCCGACACTTACCTACATATAGAACATTCGAAAACAAAATACATTACACACAACTTCCACACCCTGGTATCAGATATCTAGAAAATATAGAACGCATAGGAACAGCTGACGAAGACACTAAAACAAAATACCATATCACAGGATTGGAGATCTACTACACAGATGGCAGTCTAATCGATGACAAAGTAGGGGCAGCTTTTGTAGCCTACTAAAATGGAACATTAATAACCCCCCGAAAATTTAAGCTCGAAAGCTACTGCACTGTTTACTAAGCATAAATATTTGCTATCAAAGAATCTCTCGAGTGGGCACTGAAAAAGTTAAAGTTCCACAGATACGACTATGTTAACATATTCTCAGATAGCCAATCCGGTCTGGTACCTCTCCAAAATCCATCATCTACACACCCACTTGTAAGAGACATTTTAACACTATCAATATAGCTTCGAATGATAGGAACAAACCCTAGATTCTTCTGGATAAGAAGTCACACAGGGATAGCCGGAAACGAGGAAGCTGATAAATACGCTAAAAAAGCCACAACAGATAATAGACCTTTAACCTACACACATTTCCCTCTAAGTTACGCAAAACAAAAACTAAACGAAAACACAACATCCGCGACAGGATCAATAACGCAGAAATTTATTCCAAACATAAACTCTGCCATCACTCTTGGCAGGAACTTAAAAATATCACACAGATTCTAACAGGCTACGGAGCGGTGCGAGCTCATTAAAAAGATTCAAATTGAGAGATGATGACTGTTGTCCATGTGACGACAACACATCTCAGACTGTGTATCATGTCATCAACGACTGCCCTATACTAAAAAGGGAGCGATGGACTCTCAGGACTCGGTGTAGACAGCATAATCATGAAATTGACTTCCAAAAGCCTCACGAAGTACTAAGCAATAGAACACTACACAAAATATTTAATCCTGGCCAAAAAGAAAATTAAAGATATAAATGGAGGAACCTAATTAGCCCCACGGCAATGCAACTAACCCACCCAACCACCTTACACGAAAAAGCAAGGGCTTGGTTATTAATATTAAAAAAAAGAAAATGTCCACTATTCATAACGGATTTTAACTGCCTACCTCCACACTTCGCCACTGATATAATCATAGCCGATACGATTGGCTAGGAATAGTACGGAGATTTATTGAAATTTTAAGCGTCAACCTTCGATAAAAATCGGCGAATAGAGAAGAGAAATGATACAATATATAAAATTGAATATACCCCATGTCCTTGTGTGTAATCTGAATGCGCACATCCGGGTTGAGGATCTTCATCAGAAAATGGTGGCATTTTATCTTCAGTGAATTCGCGCTTTATGTCAGTCTCAGCTTTGATACCAGTGACACCCGTCGCAGCGAACTGAAATAAACAACGTTTCATATAACATGTTGTCAATATTTACATTTAACAAATTAAAGTTTTATTATCTAGGTGGAAGTAGGCTGTTCAAATCAAACATAAATAGTGCACACTAAACATTATGAGGCATATTTATATACAGGGATCGAAATGGACCGGAGCGCCGTTCCGGGTCATAAAATCGGCAGCATTGTCGCGGCGTCTCGCGGAAAAAATAATTTTACCGTTTGAGCTAGAATGGCCATTTAACAAAAAATCAAACACAAAATTAGATAACTGTGTTAATATTTTCAGAAAATTAACGAGCGCTCCGCTCGAGTGCTGCTTATATTTTGTTTTCATTAAATTACTTTTCAAAATTCCATGAAACCCTCCCTAAACTAAACCATAATGTCGCAGTTAATAATAAGCGCTTTCCAAATTGGGTTACTATTGCCAATCGGCTTTTGTATTTTAAATCAAAGTAGGCATTGAAAAAGATTTCTTCCGTTTGTTATATATTTTGTCAGAAGTGTTTTCAAAATCAATGTTTTGAATAATATGTTCAATATATAAAATTAAATACATAATAATTACTTACAAGATAAAAAGAAATTTTTATATACCACGGTTTTAAATTTTCTGTAGAATCATATAAACTTGACAATTCAATGTATTAATAAATACTTTTTTTTGTACTTGATAGATAATATAAGTACTGAATAAATATAGAATACTGAAATGTCATTTTGACATTTCCTATTGATTTTCATAGTAACGCATGTATATATTAATAATTTAGTTGCTAGGACCCTCTTCGCATACAATAAAAGTGTATTACTTTTAACGATTTTTTTCCGAAATAACTTTCCATACAAAACAGAATTAACTGAAAATTAATTCAATTCTGCTTAAAGATGGCTGTATTAAAATAATGCATTGTAATCGTGTTCTGATACATTATAAAAGTTTCAAATGTCTAGCTAATCGGAAAGTTAGTGAAAAATGGATTGCAAGATTTGTATTGATGCGATGTTGTCATTTTATGCTACTTTTTGGCATGTCGTCAAAATCGGTTAACCTCAAAATGAGACTCAGCGGTGTATTTGTTTTTTTTTTCAGCAAGTTTGCCACTGTCGCTCTACTGCGTAGACGAAGATGTCAAACAAATCTCAACTGTCGCGTGAAAATTCAGAAGCGAACTTAATTCATGCAAGGAATCTTGCATCTTGCACGATAGTACATGTTTACATGAGCATTTTCTATTTATGGCCGCGATAATAGGTACTGTCAGCAGTAAATCAATGTACCTACGTGTAAACGTGGTATAAAGCTAATTGTTATTAATAGTAAAAAAACTAACCTCGAAATTGCAAATAGGATCGTCTCTATTCTCTTGCTTTACATAAGTGCTGGCGTCAGGATTATATGGATGCTTAATCATTGCTGCATCAATCCAAGGTTTATCCTCTGCATTATACTGGTCTCCATCACAATATTCTCGCTTTACATCCATGTTTGCGAGAGTACATACGACATACACTTTCGTACCAACGTTTTCCAAGCAATAGATACTTTCGCGCAGTGTTGCCATCTTTTTCTCATCGAAATTTATTTAGCCCATCCAAGAAATTATAGTATTTCGGCAATTATTATTATAGTGCGCGTTTCCATCTTTGTTGAAAATGTACAAATGAGTTTATTTTTTTTTCTCGCACAAAAAAGAGCTTTTGCGAAATTCCGAGGGCATTTATGGATCACTTCTGACAAAAATTGCTCAATGGCGAATTCAATAAAATCCATTTTAAAATAAAGTCAAGGGCTTTTTTTTCTTTCGGGATAGTATTCTCTCGGCTTGCACACATTTTCTATAAAACTTTCTAAATTACCTACCAACGAAAATATTCTGACAGACCTTGTATGTTATGTAAGTAAATCTGAAATCATTGAAATTGTACGATTCTATATGCGTGTCTACTAGGTGTCAAAAATCATATTTGATTCAATACTGCGGCAAATCTAGGATAATCATTAGGTACCTATATATAGAAACAGGTCGATAGGTAGGTACCTACCCAAACTTTAGATGAAAATAATATCCCATTAAAAAATTCATTCCAGTGGTTAGAAACAAACTTAACATAGGTAAAAGGTTTAACAAGACTTTAATTTTTGACGGGTTCGCGTCGTCTAGTTAACTTCCGTTGTGCAAGCAAGCTGAGCAATGACACGTGGACATTTTTTAATAATAGGTTGGTACATGGTTAGGTACCTATTTAATTTACCTAAATATTTTTGTCATTCGCTCGCGAGTTTTGAAAGTTGTCAGGTGTAGTATTTTTTAATGTAGGTACCTGATGTATCTGAAACTGTGGTCTAGCAATATTGACCATTGAAGTAGAGATGGCAATTCAATAATTGATTTAGTGGTATATATTATTTTGTTAGTTATGTATACAACACCTTTTATCAGATAGGTACCTAGTGTCATCTCTGAAAGAATGAGGGAGGGTCTGACGTAGGATCTGGTACCCCTCCCGGACCTTTGATAGTGTGGCACATCCATGTTGCAGATCACTAACCTTCCAAGTCAAAAAATACGATTTTACAGGAGAAGGTGAAAACTGATTTATTTGATAATGTATTCTTTTATTTAAAAAAAATATATAAAGTCTAATGTTTTTGTATTTTTAATAGATTGTATAACTTTATTTGTAACTAACATAAGCCGTATTACATTTACCATGCCATAGAAGTATTGTGCACTCAGATTTGTTAAAATATTTGACATAGGAGGTTTTTCTTTACATTACATTTTATGAGAAAAGTAAATAAGTTTTATTTAAAAAATAATGAAACAGTTTGCGTGACATACGAGTTAAATATTTAATGGCTGCATAGTTAATTAATTAATACAAATAATGAATATTTAACTAATGTAAATGTTTATAAATAACCAATGGAATCAAACCCAACATAGTTATGTATGAAGATTTTTTTAAATTGTAACATAATATACATTATATAATTATTTAAATTATAAATGTGGTAAATAGTCTCTTGGAATCACACATTTTAGTTTCTGCAGGTGTTTCAACTTGTTGGCCGATATTTCTTCTTGATCCGTGCAATCTTGGATAAACAATTGGAACTGTTATGATCTTCGGTCGTCTCGGTATCTCTTTAAGATCATGACTAAAATTAATTCTGTACTAGATTTTTCCATTTGGAAGGTAAGCCAAGTGACACACATCGTTAACAATTGGATCCCCTATTTTGTTTCTGGATCTTACTAACGTGTACCGAAGTCACTAGTACATTACGAGTTGCATAGCCCGCTCTATAAGGAAATGACATATTTATGGCTTTTCATGTACCTAGCCACTGCATAATCAGATGGCAGATGAATTTCCCTGTTTTTCAATTTTCTTTCGATTGCAGCATGTACAGAATCTTTCTCCATTTACTTGTGCCCAACTCCAAATATTTTTGAGAAAGTGCCTACCTAATCTCGAATTGATATTTTACTGCCAATTCGAGGAGTGCATTAAATTTTCAAGAACATTTTTCTTATTTTGACACACGCACCCATTGCTCAATATTTTAATAGACCGGTTTCTAATTTTGTATGAGGTTTGTGAGGTGATTAATCAAGAGATGTAAATGTCGGAGCTTGTAAGTCTTCTTATAAGTGAACTTCATCAAATGTAAACTATGACAATGCCTTATTTGATGTTTCATTACATCTATCTTTGTAAACTCGACAAAGGCACATTTTCTTACGAAACACCGGTTCAAGAAAAAGTCTTAATGGATCTTTATGGCATTAATGTGACTCCATTCGTGGTAGTGAATCGATAAATTCTTCAGCATATTTTTTCCAAGTATGAACATTTCGCTCATTGTCCTTGCAATGCTGGTTTTGATTTCTAGCACTCTAATCTCATATGGCGAAAGTATTACCTACAGAACATTTATCGGCAAACTTATTTTCTTTCCTCGTTCATCTTTAAATGGTAATGATAGATAATATACTCCCTTCTACCTACCTCCAGAGTTCTTATATAGCTTCTGATTGGGGTCTATACAATCTATTAGTAAAGAAACGTATGATTTTCTCTGTGGCCATTACATATTCAACCAAAAGTGGCTGAAGTGCCTGGGTTTCTTGATATATCTGTGAGAAAAACCGCTTTCCAGATGAGACACATGCTTGTGAGATGCAACGTGGACCAAGCTTTCGTTTGTTTTTATTTTTACATAATGTTTTTTACTGATATTGTCTTTTAACTCGGCCCTGGTATTCCTGTTCTTTCATTCTATTATTTGCAGATATATTTCGTTTCCATGCACTTTGCTTTTGTTTCTTTTTACATCATTGATATACCTTTCTATTATCTCAGTCGCTAGAATATTTCCATTATCTTGAACAGAATCTAAAATTATAGGTTTATACATACCGACAATTCTTGATTTTTATTTAGTTTCAATCAAAGAGATTGGACTCCTCTGACAGTCTTCAATCTCTTTGGTTTCAATGCTAATTGCATTTTTACTTCTGGAACTCATAATTTGGGTTAAAGTTATCAAAAACGTAGACCTAAAAGACTTTAACCTCTAATAAAATAGGTACTTTTTGTATACAGTTTTGCTTGTAAAACTTCACTGATAGCTTCATAAAATGAACTGATATAGAAATAATGTGCAGCAACTTCACATCGCTGCGTTAACATGTATTCACAAAACTCTTAACTCACGTCGCGAGGGAGGTTTGTGCAACATAATACGATGAATATGACATATAGGAGTTTTAATTAAAATATCAATAAACAGGGCTATATTTCTCTTTGACATAGGAGCTTTACCAATCCGTTAAATTGTTGTCGATTTTTGTCTATTTATTGATACCATAAAGTCAAAATCGTAAAATTTTACATATAAGGTTTGTGATCTGCAACATCGACATGGGTTATATTGCGTCTTCTTTTTCTTTCGGGGACATCCTTGTTGAGTGACAACAAGGATTTCAAGTATAACGGCGTATTTTATTAGACAAGAATACATTGATTACAGCAAGTTATAGCGTATATGTACATTTAACAAGAGTATTTACAAAAAATAATAAATTTTATTGGCGGAGACTTCGACGCCGGACGCGGCCGACGTCTCGCTCGAGAGTACGAAAACCGAATGACTCAACATTTTGGGACACAGGTCAGCTCCAGGCAAGATAAAAATAATACCTACTACAAATTCCTTCACTGAAAAATGACAAAAAGGTACGCTTCGCAACATACCCTAAGCTTGTAGGTGGTTAGGTACCTGGGTTTCGAAGCCGAAGTAGACCCTTCGCTGCGCGTCTGTTAGCATTATTAAAAATTATTACTTACTAGGTACCTAGTAGGTATAATTTTAAAATATTTCTTTGCTAAGTACATCGTCGGCGTTTTGGAAGATGCGTGCGTATTTTTTTGAATTTTCGGCGGCTGGGGAATAATAATTATTGCTGGGCAAATTCGATGAGACATATTTTTACAATATAATATGAAACAGTTTTGAGTGAAACTAGACTAATTGATACGATTAGGTATATTGTATGGCTTGAGATGAATGAATTATTTATATTTAATTATTATGCATTGACTTTACTTTAACAATGCTGCTATGGCAATTATTATGCAAATGAATTTAATATAAATGCTTTTATGATAATTATTAAGTATGAATTTAATAAAGCTTTAGAGTTTATGAGAATGAGTGTAATGCTAGGGTTTACTTGGCTTGTTTCTAGAATTAATGTAGGTATAAAAAATGCAGGATTTTATATACATTAAGGGCTAGAATGATTCTATAAAATTTTGTTGAAGTTGCAAAAGGGTGACTATAATTTGTCGTACATCTAAGCTTACAAGCTAGAAATGTCTCTTTCGCAGTTGATCGGCTCATGTCTGCATGAATCCGCCCAATGATTATTCAGGCCTCGTCATGGCCTTGGATCTTCTGAGGATGCCACGCTTTAGGCGGTATCAGTAGGTATTGAAGTCATGAAATGATGATAAAAAATGGAGCGGTATTTTGTCTAGGGATGTCACTGAAATCGGCACTCTTGTTGGACTCTGTACAATAATAACAACTGTCTGTTTTCTGTCGGTTTGTTCAAATCTGTCTGTTTAAATCCAGAGCACAGACCAAATAGGTTGAGCAAGTGGTTAACATCCATTTCTCGTAAAAAGTAATGTTATGATACCTGTTTGTGGGGCGGGCAAGATCAACAAAGGATTGTGGAGCCAATAAATTTTAATATTATGATAATCAAATTTTAATAACAGTGTTTATGTGATTATGATAATTTAAAAAAATCGATTATAATAAAAGAATAATATTATAAAGTGAAACTTATTTTATTATCCAAACCCCATAATATAACAGGGCTGCCAACTACATTTACATTTGTTTTCAATATTGAATATAGGTATATAAAAACATTAGAAACAAACCCGTTGCTATAATACCTCATGAGTTCCGTCACCACCCGGCTGACCGACGACCAATGGACGACCCTCCCTTCCCCACAGCGATGCTACAAAAGAGATCTACGCGCAGCTTGTTTCACATGTCGCGATTCGTAGGTATCGACCTAGCTATGTCGGACGACCTTGTTCTTGCACTATATCCCAACACTGGGTAATCAATGACAGGATGAAGTACGAATAAAACAACAATAAACAGAAAGTATAGGTACCAAATTATATTATATCATATTATGAGCACATCAAAAACAATAATATATTTAGGTATAACATAAAACTAAAATAATCGTAATTTACGTGTCAGCATATTTTTCGTGGGTTTTTATGAAAATATACATGCATGAACCGATAAATTCGTGTAGGGTAAGCCGCCCAGTGAATGCACACTTAAGGACTTTGGATAATTGTAAAATTTCTAAAAAAGCATAGGTATTCTTATAGTTCTTTAAAAAAATATTGTACTTATCTATAACTTATGAAGATTAAAATGAATTTAATAGATATAATGTGCAACCCATATCTGTTTAATAAAAAAATAATATATAAATTAACAAAGAAAAGCCCAGTAATTGAACACGGAATCTAAAGTATGAACCTGAGAAAAACCAGTAAATAAACTAAGCATATTAAACATATTAAGCATTTATTATTCAACAACTACACCCATAAATGTCAGTACAATTAATTGTGTATAGCTATGTTATTACTAATTTTATGACATTGAATATGATTTTTCTGAAAAAATACGAAAATTTCGAAATCGAGGGTATACTGACAGAAAGCATTAAGTCATTAAAACAAGTTCTGAGATAATCGCATTAATAGCTTAATTTTTTTTTCAAAGCTTTCTCCCACGTAGAATGTTTTATGTTTTATATATTTTTTTTCTACATTATAAAGAATAACCTTTTTGGCATACAAAACATAAGATTTGATGTTGATAAGTTGTATGGATATTTTTTTAAAAATGTAAATGTAAGTGACCGCTGACATAATGCATTCTGTCAGTAACTATTTGCTAACTTTGACATATTATTAGATAAATGACAATGCATTATTGTTATATTTATTTATGTTAATGATTAGATTGGTACATAATAATACAAATAAAAATAATATTTTTAGTGAAAATAACATTATTTATTTCAAATTAGAGAAATATAGAAAAAATACAATGAAAATAATAATAAATCACAATAATTTTTAAACAGATTTTTTTTAGAATTAAATTATTTACCGTAAACTACAATAACATTTCTCTGAAGGGTATGCAGATTGGATAGTATGCTACATATTACGACTAGCCTTAATTCTGATTGACATTCTTTGCACCTTGCACTTGCACATTGCACTTATTTATGAAAACAATTAGATTAGTATCAGTATTAAGGCCATGCATTAGTTGAGGCATGGTCTAAAAAGATCGTTGCTAGGCGATGTGCGGATTGCGGGTCGCGGGTGAAAATGACGCCTGTCAAACGAAATATTATTTCTCATATAAATCCAACATACGTCCATTTTATGTTCTGTTTATTATTCTATTAGTATCAATAATAATATATTCATTGACATGTTTGCTTTTTAAAGTAAATGGGTAAAGTTTTTAGTCATCTTTACACGATTTTAGAATTAATTGGCCCGTCGCCATCACGCAGCAAAGTGACGTGCGTCCGACTCCACGTTTTCTCAATGAATGCGAAGCAAGTACAAATTTTCGTCGCGCGTACAGTTGAACATTATTTGGCGTTTCACTGATGCGTCACCTTAATATTAAAAAAAAGAATGTTCATTATTATTTGTCGTTTTTGGCATCGGAATCATTTATATCGGGCTCCGGAAGTAAGTCTGGATGGCTGTTATTCTCGGCAGATAATTGTTGAAACCACCAATGAAAAATGTCCAGTATTACACTTTTTTCACACAAATCCTTTTTTTTTGCACAACTTATTTTTAATGGATTTTTATATTATAATTGTGGAATGTTTTCGATTTCTACAAAACAAATTTGGTTGATACGCGAAGCATTTCTAATTTTTAAAACGTTTATTGTTTCGTACACATCACTAAAATTATATTTATATTGAATGGTAAATGGTTTTTCCTTTTCATATTTAAGACATTTCATTTTTAGCCGATTTACGCCAAGTTTTTATTTTTTATTAACTGATTCGACAAAAATTTGAGGTCATAAAAGTCAGTATATTTTAGCTCGTTTGCTTCGTATGGTTTCTTTTTCGAAATGAAACGAGACATTTAAAAATCATTTAGTCATTGGCACAATAAATCGACGCAAACTTTTGCCTGTTTTCTATGGCACTATGCATAGAATCGCATTCCATAGATTCAAGAAAAGAGCAGATACTTGCAAATTTCTATTATGGCCTCCGCATGTATCGGAGAAGAAAGATATTTCAGTTACACTCGATGGAAGCTGCTTGAGATACCACATGAGACAACTTCCTATTTCGCAACTCCCTCGTTTTCCATTTATTTCGGTCCAAGCCAAACAAAATCCTTTATTCGGCTTTGGACCTTCGTAAATAGTTAAGTTAAACATATTTAATTTTCTTTTATAATAGAGCAGTGAAACCTCTGTGGATAGTATATGTAACACACTCTGAAGATAGTATGTTACAGTCATGAATAAGGACTCATTATTAGACATATCCTTATCTTTTTCTTTTTCAGAATGACATTCATTTTTCCTTTTCAAATGACTCTGAAAATCCTCTTCCATTATGATGTTGTCTTCGGGGCAACTTACTTTGTATTTATTACAAAATGTGCACTGGTCCTTTTTTGGTTTGAAAAACGATAAATTATAATTTTTGCAGAACACTCTATGATAGGTTATCTGTGTCAATAGTCTTTACACAGGCTATACATTTTGCAAATTGTTAATTTACTGTCTAAATATTACCTTATATATATATGTCCTTTCTCGTGTAGTGACTCCATAAACGGGAAGGATTCTATGTGAGACTTTATATGGATTAAATTCTCATTGCTTGTTTTGTGAATAGGGGGATGTTTACCTCTACGATCGCGTAACGTAAACTGTACTTCCACGTCTTCTTGTTCTTTAAATGCGTGAATTACTGATCTATTTGAAATGTGTAAAGTACTCTAAAAAAATATTTCAGACTCTGACTTTTTGTCCACTCTTGAAAAAGAAATAACTCTTTAGTTTTGTCTGGATTTCCTTTTTTCATTCCTTGGTTTTCTATCAACGGGAATTTCAATCTCAACATTTTTTAGAATGTAATCTTTTTTGCGATCATAAGAACAACTCCAACACATCTTTAATATATTATGTTTTGCTCTTTGAGACGAAGCCATTCTAATAAATTCTTCAAATGGTTCAATGTATTGTTTCACTAATCACTAAAGACAGATGAATTAAAATTGCAAAGGTATGGCCTATGCCCTATGGTGACATCTATTGACAAAATTTGTACTGACAGAATGCATTATGTCACACTTAATGCATATGCCATGTTACAAGTCCTGTATTTTGTACACACAAAACGCATTATAGGTCATATAATGCTTTCTGTCAGTATAAAAAAATAACAATATGACTTAATGCAGTTTCTATTTTCTTACCAGTATATCCTATGACTAAGTGCGTTTTACCAGAACGTAGAGCGTAAAATTCTAAGAATTTTGGCATTTAAAACAGAAAAACAGCAAAAACTCACTTAATGCGTTCTGCAAGTATATCCTCGAAATTTTGTTAAACATTAAAGTTGCTCATTTATCTGCGCCACATCACAAAAATGTTATTGTACTGTTAATATTCCTTTTTGAGAAGTAATCATAGATAAAATAGTTAAGGTCTACTTTTCAACCATAATACATTATTAAATTCTTTTGTCCATTCATTAGATTAAAAATGCTGATTAATGAATTGGTACCGTAGTGTTAAAAAAAAGTGTTCAAATACTAGCTATAAGCTTTTTAATACATTTACATACACACATATCGACATTACAGCTATATATTATAATCATTAAAGGGTATAATAATAAATAAATATATTATAATTAATCTAAAGAATAAACACACCGTTTATTAATTGAATTAACCTCCATTAGAAAGACCACTTAATGAACACTGATATTTAACGTTACGGCACAAAAAACATACGAATAAAACGATATCTCACCTTTATAATCTTCAGTTACTTCAGCAAAGTTAATAATTGGGTAATGCAGGGAAGAGGGTAGAAAAGTCACAATTAAAATTTCGGACCACGCACACTCTTTAGTACAGCTAGGAACAAAACTTCATGAACAAAAAAGTCGGCCGAATATCAGCCCACCTCCTTAGCTACTGAGGCAGAAGGGGGTTTCTGAAGTTGTTTTCATATGAATATAAGTATTGTCAACGTATAAAAAAATCCCTACTCCAGATCACCCAATCACCGTATCACTTAATTCTTATGATTTTAAAATAATAGAGTTTTGTTCATTCACTGGGCGGCTTACCCTACCAAGTCGCAATGGCCGACCGGTTCAACTGAGGGTCGGACCGACTTGAGAAGCTCTTCCCTTTCAACCGACATAATATGGGGACACTCCCAGAGGATGTGATCGGCATCCTGCAATTCGCCACATAAGCAAGTCGGAGATTCTATTAGGCCAAACTGACTTGGAAGCAAAACCACTGTGTCCGGTTAAGAACTGAAAAGTCAATCTGGCTATCTCCATGCGCCACTTTTTATTAGGAAAAAACAAATGCGTTTGTCTGCCGTTGGAAGAAGTGGTCCATTTCCCCTGACACGCACGCAGCGCCGTGTTATAAGCCAGGTCGCGTACAATAACCGTTCGAGCGCACCGGCTCATGGATCCAAGACGTAATGGCGGCGATATGAAGATACCGCCAACCTCCGCCCCCCGACCGCCGAGCAAGGCGGTCGTGGCACCACGGATTTGAATGTGCAGGTCTAACAGAAGCACTCTAGCAAGGACAGGCAACGCGTCGGTAAAGGCGGCTCACGTGGTGCAGTGGGTTAGGCGCTGGCCTTCCACCCGAGAGTTCTGGGTTCGATTCCCGGTCATGACACAAACATTTATGTGTTTTTCTCAAAGCCTGGGTGTTTGTGATTGTTCAAAATTACTAACAACCACCTTGTACGAAAAAGCAGGGACATGGTTATTAATAATTCTATAAAAAAAAAAAACGCGTCGGTAAAAGTCGTCTTATAAGCCTAAGTGTGGGCAAGTAATGCTGAGCGTTGACCGCTGAGAAGAGTTTTCCATGATAACATGTACTGGCGGCATATCCAGTGATTCATTCCTTTTCGGTAGTATAGTGGTAAGTAATTTTCTGCCTGTCAGTATGATACAGTCGTGATATGGATATGGACATAAAGTGCATTTAAAATGTTTTTCACCAGTACATTTTCACAGTTTCGAGCATCGATATGAACATACATTACATTTTTAAGGTTTTTTTTACCAGATTGTGTCATTTCACATACTCTAAAATAATAATGATGCGAGAAACTATAGAAGAATACATGACATTTACAGGTGTGAATCATTTTTAAGCTTTTTCAAAAATTTGCGTATCAAAAAACTGCATTACAAATGCCGCAAATCAGAATACGTGAGAAATGTACTCATCTTCCCAAATAACTACAAAATCATATATTGAAGTTAAAAGGTCTTCACCAGTATACGTCTTCATTGTATGTGTTTTAAGAGTACTACTTTGCAAACATCTAAATGAGCATACGGTAAATTAATAAGATTATTTACCAGTATATGTCACTTCATGTCTTTTAAGATTACTAAGTTGCGAGCATCTATATGAGCATACTCGCATTTATGGGGTTTTACACCTGTGTGTGTCATTTCATGGTTTTTAAGATTACTAAGTTGCGACCATCTATATGATCATACTTTGCATTTATGAGGTTTTTCACCTGTGTGTGTCCTTTCATGTTTTTGAAGACTACTAAGTAGCGAGCATCTATATGGGCATACCTTGCATTTATGAGGTTTTTCACCTGTGTGTCACATGCTGTTTAACAGTACTAAGTAGCGAGCATCTATATGGGCATACCTTGCATTTATGAGGTTTTTCACCTGTGTGTGTCATTTCATGTTTTTTAAGATTACTAAGTAGCGAGCATCTAAATGGGCATACCTTGCATTTATGAGGTCTTTCACCAGTGTGTGTCATTAAATGTATTTTAAGATTAATTAGTTGCGAGCACCTATATGGGCATACCTTGCATTTATGAGGTTTTTCCCCTGTGTGTGTCATTTCATGTCTTTTAAGATGACCTAGTCGCGAGCATCTATATGGGCATACATTGCATTCATGAGGTTTTTCACCTGTGTATGTCATTTCGTGGTTTTTAAGATTACTAAGTTGCGAGCACTTATATTGGCATACTTTGCATTTATAACGTTTTTCACCTGTGTGTGTCATTTCATGTTTTTTAAGACTACTAAGTAGCGAGCATCTATATGGGCATACCTTGCATTTATGAGGTTTTTCACCTGTGTGTCACATGCTGTTTAACAGTACTAAGTAGCGAGCATCTATATGGGCATACCTTGCATTTATGAGGTTTTTCACCTGTGTGTGTCATTTCATGTTTTTTAAGACTACTAAAATCCGAGCATCTATATGGATATATCTTGCATTTATGACGTTTTTCACCTGTGTGTGTCATTTCATGGTTTTTAAGATTACCAAGTCGCAAGCACCTATATGTGCATACTTTACATTTATGAGGTTATTCACCTGTGTGTGTCATTTCATGGTTTTTAAGATCACTAAGTCGCGAGCATCTGTATGTGCATACCTTGCATTTATGAGGTTTTTCACCTGTGTGTGTTATTTCGTGGTTTTTAAGATTACCAAGTTGCGAGCATCTATATGGACATACTTTGCATTTATGAGGTTTTTCACCTGTGTGCGTCATTCCATGTTTTTGAAGACTACTTAGTTGCGAGCACCTATATTGGCACACATTGCATTTATAAGGTTTTTCACCTGTGTGTGTCATTTCATGTTTTTTAAGATTACTAAGTAGCGAGCATCTAAATGGGCATACCTTGCATTTATGAGGTCTTTCACCAGTGTGTGTCATTAAATGTATTTTAAGATTAATTAGTTGCGAGCACCTATATGGGCATACCTTGCATTTATGAGGTTTTTCCCCTGTGTGTGTCATTTCATGTCTTTTAAGATGACCTAGTTGCGAGCATATATATGGACATACCTTGCATTTATGACGTTTTTCACCTGTGTGTGTCATTTCATGTTTTTTAAGACTACTAAGTTGCGAGCATCTATATGTGCATACCTTGCATTTATGAGGTTTTTCACCTGTGTGTGTCATTTCATGGAGTTTAAGACTACTTAAGTGCGAGCATCTATATGTGCATACCTTGCATTTATGAGGTTCAACACCTATGTGTGTCATTTCATGGAGTTTAAGATAACTAAGTCGCGAGCATCTATATTGACATACCTTGCATTTATGCGGTTTTTTACCAGTATAAGTCATTTTATATGCTTCGAGATGATTTAGTTGCGAGAATAAATTTTCTTGGTTTTGGTCAGGAATCACGCCCTTGTGAACCTTTTTGTGACTTTTCAGAGCACTTCCGCATCCAAAAACTGCGTTACAAAAGCTGCAAATCAAATTACGTGAGAAATGTACTACCCTTCTTAAAATAAGTCGAAGTTCCTTCGGAGTCGATCGTTCTGAGATTTCTCCTTTAATGTTTTGTTCATCTATCGTCACTTCTGAATACTGTGTCATTCTATCTTGGATTCCATCAGACGAGGATTGTTGACACCTGTCTATATCGTGATGCTTTTTGAAAAAGCCTTTAGTAGAAACCTAGAAAAAACAAAAATAATCGTCAATGTAATTCTAAATTAGATATTTAACTGTTCTATTTGAGTTATTTTTTTCAAAGCTTATGCCTTTCAGCATCTTCAGGCATTATAAGTGTAGTTAAAATGAAAATGACGTTAAGAAATGGTAATAGAACCAACATAGATATAAATACAAATAATGTTACGAAATGATCCATAAATACTTTTATTTTATCATCACCTACATGTAACATCGAAAAGCAAATGCACAAAATAGACGATGACACAATTTTTGTGGTACTGCTCTTGGTAATATGTATGAATCTATAATAATTTCGAATGCAAAATTTTAAAATAATAATTTAAGAACACCAGAATAACGTACATACTATGAGGCAGTTTTGCACCTTGTTCAATAAAACCACATTGTAAGCTTCGAGTAGTAACTAGTAATTTATGTGTCAGTGTGTTAATTGAGAGTGTCCATAGTGTCGGAAGATGCTAAAGGCGAAACCAATGTCACAAACAATATTCAAATTGAGAGAATTTATATTCAAATTTCATCAAGTAACCTCGATCAACAGTATAAAAAATGATTTGAAATATTATACTAGAACCATCTTGAAAAACTAGAACACTCACGATTGCCGCGCGGCTTAAGCGTTATCGTATTGCGTCGTGGGTACCAGGTGTGAGTCAGAGTTTGAACCTAATTCGTTGAGCAAAAGGCTGACAACCATTTCTCGTAAAAAGAAAATCTGTTAAGACAATCCTCTACTCTGTGGAGGCTCATATGATCCTATTAGGATCGGACATGGTCGAAAGAAAAGAGAAAAAGAACCATCTTATCTTGGCTACGATTATAACTGTTGTATGCAGTGTTACATACTATATCGGGGACGTAGATTTATACATGAAAGTGCGGGAGAGAATTTATATTCAAATTTCATCAGGCGACTTCGATCAACAGTTTAAACAATATTTTAATATATCATACTTCTGAATTCCTGAGGCCACGCATACTAAGCGTCGCATTGTGACGGCAGTTATCCAAATAGCGACAGTCTCGAGAAGGAATGACTCGGTTTGTATAATTTACACATATAAATTGTTATAGCATAAATATTTTGTGAATTTATAATAAATTCAGTTTACCGGTTGAGCACATCTGATATTTAAATAATGCTCTGAGTCGTATTATAGCTAAACAACTTAAAAACGGACCTGCGCAGAAGCACACTTACTTTCGTGCGCATATAGTAGGTGTATAAATGCTGTGACCTTGTGTGAAAACTCTGTTTTACACGAGACAATAGTATACTAACAGTGTTTAATGAAAACCTCATCTCTATCGGGGTATGACAAAGATCCTTTACAAAGACAAGCACGAGAAATTATTGTTTTTAATTTGACCGAATATTTAAAAGTGATGAGAAGCAGTACAATTTTATGATAAGTAGATATTTTTTTTATATGGAAAATGTTTTTCACAGTTTGCGTTTTATAACAACTTTACTGAAATACCAATAAAGCTATTATTTGAAAATTATAAAAAAATGTGATTGCGTCATCGATATATTTAATATGAATACTGATAACTTCTACTAATTAAGTCATAGATAGAGCCCGATGCTCAATCGTCTGTCATAACTAAAATGTATTTACAACAAAACACTATGCAGAAAGCCTTTTATAGTTATGATCGAGTTGTCTATGGTCCACCAGATCTGCAATAGCTTCGTTCCGTTTTTCTATTGAAAATAATACCATATATAAAAAAATTCTCTTTTTATTATTTAGGTAAATTATTTTGTAATAATTGTTAAACGATGACAAAAATATGAAAACTGTTCAAAATAAATTCAATAACTATACATACACAATTAATATTTAATTAAAATGATTTAATGTCTCCGCAATTAGTGAATAATATAAGATACTTTTTGATCCATGTTTTTCCCGATACGGTAACACTTGCCGTATAAATGTCAGATGATGTCCTTTACAATTATTACAAATTTGCTATGATGAGAATGATTATATAAAATGATTAAAACTCATATTACCATGTTGGTGTGTAGGTAACTAGGTATTTATATATTTCAACTACCTATCTATTGGTTTAATATTACATAAGTATCTAAATCTGAATAAGAAAAGTTAATTTATAATTCATAGACACTGATGTTTCAATTCGATAATCGGTTTTACTAAATAAGTAAGACATGTACAGAATCAACGAAAGTAAAGGAAAGTATGTCGTAATAAATGTCACGGATATTTAATAGTTGTTCAACAGTTTTAATTTGCAATAGGTAATTAAAATATCGTATACCTACTGTTATGAAATTGTACCTACTCATAACATTATAATAATAATATATACTACCTACCTAATAATGAGTACCTAATGAATGAGTTAAGGACTGTTGACAATTATTCACAATATAATATTATTGTAAGTATTGTGTTTCAATCGAAAACAAAAGATCTCTGTTCTCTATTTTCGAGATTGTACATTATCGGCATTTGGCGCGAATTCTACCAAGCGTACATCACTGTTTGCAATAACTGCAAACTGTGTACAAGCATATTCTGCATGCAGGTACATGCCAAATGAATTAAAACTATCAATATCCATATTGAGATCAATAATTGTTAATGAATTTGAGTGTATAGACTGTTTTATAGATATGCGAATTTATTTTAACAGCAGCTGTCAGTGGTAAATGGTAATACAGAAGGGGGCGTGTTTATAACAACAGTAGTCTATGGTTAAGGATTCTTTAGTTATATAGTTACCATATGGATTTCGGTTACTTACCAATTTTACTGTAAGTACGAATTGAGTATCGGGCTCTTAGTTTGTGTTCTCCTAATTATTTAATGAATACATACATGCAGCAATACAAACAGTTAACGTTGCCTTAATGAGTGTTTTCTTCAAAACTCAATAATTACCCAGTATTAATTAACCGATCATAATAATTAAGACACTAGGAGTACGGAGATTTATTGAAATTTTAAACGTCAACCTTTGATAAAATTCGGCGAATAGAGAAGCAAATGTTACAATAATTATAAAATTAAATGTACCCCATGTCCTGGTATGTAATCTGAATGCGAACATCCGGGTTGAGGATCTTCATCAGAAAATGGTGGCGTTTCGTCTTCAGTGAATTCGCGCATTATGTCAGTCTCAGCTTTGATACCAGTGACACCCGTCGCAGAGAACTGAAATAAACAACGTTTCATATAACATGTTGTCAATAAGTACATATTATTAATATAACAAATTAAAACGTTATTATCTAGGTGAAAGTAGGCTGTTAAGATCCGACATAAATAGTGCACACTAAACATTATCAGGCATTCTTATCTGTTTTCATTAAATTAGTATTTAAAATTCCATTAAACCCTGCCTAAACTAAACCATAATATCGCGGTTAATAATAAACGCTATCAAAAATTGATTTACTATTGCCAATCGGCTTGTGTATTTTAGTATCAAAGTAGTAGTATAAAGCCTCCCCCACACCAAAGCGAATATTCGCGGCGAATATTCGCAGCGAATTATTCGCCAATCAAGCTCGTATTGGCTTACGGGACAGAGCACGCTTGCGCGACCGCCTTGCGTCTTGAGTGCGAATTTGCAGCGAATATTCGCTGCGATTTTCGGGAACTCTGTCGACAGCGAATTTATTCGCGGCGGACAATTTCGCCAAGGGAATTAGTAAAATCAAAATGGCGAAGACATTGAGCAGCTGATCGAGTTGGTCCGGAAATATCCAATCCTTTATGATTTCTCTGACAGTGACTACAAAACATAAGAAAGAAAGATAAGATATGGGATGAAATTGGCAGGGAAATTGTTGAAAATGGTATGAAGGTCGTCATAATAATATTATGTAGGTATCTTTGTCTAACCAAAGTATGTAAAGTTTTTTGACAGGATGAATACGCTATTATAAATAAATAACTTTAATCTAAGGTCCCGATATTTAAAAAATACATATTAATTTGCGTCATACACAGCCTTTAATAACAGAAACTTTATAACTTTGATTGTTAGTGCACTGACAGTTCTAACTTATTGCGATCGTTTGACGTTTTGGTTTCGACTTTCGAGCAGTCATATCAATAATGTTATAATTAGGTATCATTTACAATACCTACTTCAATCATATTCGGTATCGGTCACGTAAATACCCATGTTATATTCGTTGATAATATTTTTTTAGGTTAGATAGGTACCTAGTCTTTAAGATTATTTTTTTGCATCTAACATTATGCAGCATAGCATTTCTATTGTAGCTAAAGATATAATATACATATAGGTAGATAAGTAGGTACTCCATGTCGTCATTGTGGTATTTTGTAAGGTTTTAGACCAAAAACCTTACATACTACTTACTATCGGGTTATTTACAGTAGGACATACCTAGGTTGTGTTTGTTTTTTGATCTCAAGAGACCTCAATCACAAAAACGATATTATGTACCTATATACCTACTAGGTATATATTTCCTTCATTATGTATAGGTATATTGAGCTAATAAACTGGTTTTGCCCAGTGCCGACCGCGAACCAAGATAATATCTACATGTTCCATGTACCTATCTAACATAACCAATGTTTTCTGTTTCACATTAATTTGTATACCTACAAACATTTTAAACTTAATTGAGATGTTCTTAAACTTCTGTTCATGTAATATTATGTAGGTAGGTATATCTTGGTCTGCATTAGGCAATAAGATTAATAATTTTATGTGCATGTAAATATAAAGGTCAGATACCTCCTCTAAGTACATAATATTATATTATCATCATGGATACCTACCTGAATGATGTTGGAGATATACTAATGCTTTGTGATGAATTTAATTTTCGCAAAGATCTTCAACCTTTCAACGTAGGTACAAAGCACCAGAAGAAATTAAAAATGAAACCCCCGGCATTAACAGGAATAAAATAATATTTCATCATAAACATCAGTCGGGGTCATTCCACTGCTAGATGAAAGCCTCTTCTAGCTCCTTCTACTATTTTCGGTCTCTAGTTCTTCGCTGCTACATACTTTTATTGTACTTCACGTGAACAAAGAGATCAACTAAGTGAAGTGTCAATCAACAAAAGTGGCATTTGTGCACAATGTTAATGAATTTTCCAAAACATTAAGTGTGATAATATAATATACAAGGATGAATAAGGCGTGGGCGAGGGCCAAGGTCCATTTTATGATTCCTCTATTGATGTACCTATTTTTATTAAGAAAAATGTTTGCCGTAGAATGGGGTGAATACTGAATAGACCCTTTTTAAAATTTCTATTTTTCTGCTACACATTATTCGGACAAATATGAATGACTTAAAACCTGTTTCTATGGACATAATCATACTCTAAAATATTTTTAAACTACCATTTATTATCAAACAGCCAATTTTGTGTGATGTTTCTTTCTATCCAGCGTTGGGGTGATTATAGACATGGCGGGTGGATAGAATCGAATAATGGTAATTTCCTAATGTTAAAAATGTAATTAAGTACCTACTGTACATTACAAATTTATGTAGGTACATTTAAGTATGTAAATCAAAATCAAAAATATAAATTTAAATGTTATACAACACAGTATCATGTAAGTATTTAAAAAAACATATACCTACATAAACATCTATTTATCCAAGAATTATTTGATACTTGAATCTGTATTTTATATACCATATTCGATGGATGTATGTGGTGTATTTTGTAATATATTTGGTACGTATTTATTATTTAACTAAGCGTATTTAATTTGCTACGTGACCTGTAGCTCTTTTATAATCACAAATTATTGTTGAATGTTCCGAAAATGAGTTTATGTGCCGAAACAGCTGTCAAGGTAAATGACTCAGTTAAAGTAGAATTAACAAAAATAACTATATTTCAAAACCATTATAATCCATCTACCATATAAACACCATTTCAAGTAATAAAGAAATAAAAAGTCACCTAATTAAATAATATTGTACTATCTATATACCCACTTAATTTTCATTTAAAGTTGTAAAACGCCCGGTTACTAAATAGAGGAAGGACAGAGTCTTCTGGCACGACCGAATCACATTGGAACGGTGTTATTGTCATTTGAAAGTAACAATACTGACACCTAAATGAGTCGCCTGCACTGCCAGAATCATCTGAACCCTGTCTACCTATCTATATACAATTTATTGTTATTTTTTTTCATATTTGTCCATTTTATTACAATATCGTGTTACTTTTAAAGCTCATTGTAATTCTAATAATTATATAAATATTTTTCTTGTATTCTGTGCAAAAATGATTATTAAAACTTTCTTAACCTAAACCAAGTATTTTTTATTGAATGATCCTGCAAAAATATTCAAGTACAGTTAAGTGACATATTTTGTTTCGGTGTATAAGCCATAAATAAATATACATAAATTATATTTAATATATACATGTATACTGTATGTATAGCCACGGTTGGTCTTGCACTTGTTGCTGTAGCTATGCGATCTGGTGTGGTCCATTATCCAAAAACACTCAATCACATCCCTGGTCAAACAGCGGGCAGCCGTGTAGTGAGTCTGGCTGGCCTATGGTGGCACTAGAATGATTTCAATATACACAGTCTGTTAATTTGAATATGTTTTCGACTGAAAGTTGTAAAAATATTAGAAATCAGGATTTAAATAATTAAAAAACTGTTTCATTAAATATCATATTCATACCTATGCAAAATTTTGATTCCTTTGAAGTACCTATACAAAATACGGATGAATATAAACCAAACAAAAATATTTGTTACTGGTACTGCCATAGTAAAGTAAAGTTTAACATACTTCCCTAATAAAACAAAATTCCCAATTCTTGTCGTTCTGTAGATGTTTCATTTCAGTTTTTACCAACGATCCACTAAATATGAATTGGTCATAAACACTCAAAGGAAATCTGGCACTCACTGCCAGAATGTCCATGTCAGATACCTGCATAAAAATAAATGTCATGTTATGATATTATACGTAATGAATATGAATGTATCAGAAACAACATAGATTTTATTACGAATTTCACAGTTACAGAAAATTTTCTGCGCTCATTTTTGAAAGTCTCCAAGTATGACGGGTATATTCGCACATGGGTGCAGTTAATGCACCCAATGATTTTCGGGAAACCTGCCCTTTCTTGAAGTCTGAAATTAAAAAATATTTTTACCGACACAAAATAATATTCCCGTTAAATTCTTATTGAGTAGGTAATTTACTTGTTGTGTCTATGCGCAGTTACTCTAGTTACATGACATGTACATTGTAATATTGTATAAATTGATCAGAGGGTATCAACACAACACTAAAGACTGTCAGCGCTGTATGGCGACTGTATGTAAGTATTACTAAGCACTGCTATTATAGCATCGGACACGTTTCCTATGCATCTGCTTACTGATGCCTGGCTCATTGCGCAGAAGACTTGGCCTACCCGTTTTTGGTACGCTCCCTCTGCGTAGAAACGCAAAATAGTCAAAATCTACAATTCAAATAACGGAGACATGTTATTTCAATAGCATATTACCTTCAAATCCTGTTAACCCTTCATGGTAAATGCTTATTTATAATATGTGCAGTTATGAAACTGAGTAAATCTATCTTACCTATGAGCCATGGCAATCTTGCCCTGTCATAAAGTAAGGTTATATTAAATGTCGATGTAATTTGTCGCACGCCATCTCATTATATCTTCAGCGTGTAATAAGCATTCAGAAGACGTGTACATTTTGTCAACACACAACTGTCACTTTGACATTCGTATATGTATTTAGTCTATGGCTGCATCCAATGCTGCCACCTTGTTTCAGATAATTAAAATACACTTTACGCAAAGTGGGTAAAAGTTGTAGCAATTCTGAAAGCGCTATAGTGTACGTGTATTTTTTATATTTAATTCATAAAAATTATAGAATAATTGGCGTAAAATATTAATAATATTTACAATTTTAAATCTGGCGCGTAAATAAAATTATTTAGTCTATGGCTGCGTCGCTGACGCTTTGGTGTGGGGCCAAACGCGAAATTCGCATCAAATCCAAGCGGTAGCGACAGCGATAGCGAGGGCGTTGCGAATTCGCTGCGAATATTCGCTTTGGTTTGGGGGAGGCTTAAAATGTAGATTTTAAAGGTAATTTAAAATGCTCGTTAATTACCATCGATAAGCCGCCTGGTCATTACGCAACATGTGCGACTTTAGCGTCCAATGACTTAATTACTGTAATTATGTACTTTTTTTTCTAAAAAAAGTTATTTTGTTTGTTATATTATATTTTCTCAGAAGCAGTGGCGGCCGGTAGTCTTCAGAATAGCATTTTCTGGTAGTGCGCAATGGTTTACCTTCTATAAAGAGAAGATCTTTTTCTTTCACCCTGTCACTACCCAGCATTCGAGCAAAGGGCAAGCACAAGTTCGCGCCACTTCCCTTGATCCATCGCCAACTCTTGCGCCTTCCGCCATGTCAGGCCTGCATCACGTAGGTCACTTTTGTGGCACCGCTGCAGGGTGAGTGAGGGCCGGCAATGGCGACGGAGCCCTTGAGGCTGTGCCATAAGGGTACAACGTGTCACACTTTTTGGCGACATCCGGAGCACGTGTCCTAGCCACGTAAGGTCGTAAAGCGTCTTTTCATGATTGCCTCAATCACCGAAGGCTACCGTGTTCTCAGAAGATAAATTAAATATGTCTTTGTTTATTTATACTATTTCTCAAAAAAGATTTGAACAGCAAGAATGGTTTAATATCAATAAAGAAATATAAATGTCACAGTTTATGGCTTACGCTCTGAGCGAACAAAGCTTTAGCCAAATAAATAACCGCTGAAGTGTTTTTTTATTTTTTTGAATGAATTTGAGTGGTTTAGAAATAAACGCGGCAGGTTTTTTATTTTCGTAAAATGTTGGCGATTCATTAAATATTTGAACTGTAAAAATATTAAAAATTAACTCCCCAACATAGTTATAAAACAGAAACTAGCGTTTTTGTTTCTAGGGTCCTTCGTTTCGTGCGCCGATCTAAAAGTGTGTAAAAAATTCTACACAAAACGCCATTACAGGAACATTCGGTTACCGTTTAAGCAGTATACAATGACCTCATTGTAATTCTGTGCAAACTGAAAATCTATTTGGACGCAATCGTTTTGCGCTCATGAACGGAGAATTGTTAATAATACTGCTACATGTTCTACTTCGCGAAGTGAGTGATACACGTATGAATAACAATGAAAAGTTGAGCGATGTCTTCAAAAATGCAGGCAGTGCGTTGCACTTGCATGGTATTAGAGGAGCCGGCGCTGCTCAGAAGTGTTTTCAAAATTATGTATGTTCAATATATAAAATACCATTAAAATGTTAATATTTTATAAAGGATGACATCAACACAAAAACGTTGATCTTCGGTTGGTGTTTGTAGAAGTAGAATCTTAACGACATAGGTAACTGCAAATTACAGCCTTGTAGTCAATCCTTTCGCTGAATGAAGTGACGTTAACCGCCCACAACAAAACCGACAGAAAATTCCCGAAGTAAGTCCCGCAGTTCACACTGATCAGTTTAGCAACTACTCAGAGTGAGCTGTGGATGATGAAAGTCGACCTAAACGGTCAAGAATAAATCATAAATAAGTACGAGTATTATGGAAAAAATTACATAGGAATAGTTTCGTAAATTTTGTTGGTACTTCTCGCGTACATCGCGAATCATTATATATCTGAGATATTTTATTGTATTATCAATTTGAAATCACAGATCAAATTTAATCTGCAATTGCGATTGTATAGAACCATGTGAAAGCTGTACGTTTCAAATACTATTATTGTCATGCAAATTCACGCGAATATTGTCGCGCGACTTCTCGTTCCAACAGATGCTATACAACCCTTTGTGTTAGATAGATTTAATCATTATGATAATTTTAATGTTTGGGGGGTGACAGGGCCTCGTGCCCCCCCCCCCCCCCCCCCTGGGTGCGCCACTGAGTTTGAGAGGTAAGATATTAATCGACGCAACGTATCTCTTCACTCTTCCTAATCAAATCTGATTGGCTCGCGTATCGCGAGAGAAGTTGTATGGAATATTAAAGATATCAAAATACCTTATTTCCAAATCTTCTATCTTTCTCGAAAACTTATTCTATCTTGTGTATACCTTTTTTGGGCAAATCTTTGCGTAATTGCCGACCCCCATCTAAGAGTATGCTCTTAGCTTTTCACCTATTATTCTAGTGTCCACTGTGAGAAATGGTGGAAGTAGGCATATGAAATTCGCAGTATGCCTGCAGGCCATCAGCCTTTATCTAATCACCCACCCTTCATATCGTAAAATTACAACCGGTGCATTTAACCACGAATTTTCTTCTCGGTAAAAAGGGACGGGAGGGTTTTCCCTCTGTGGCAAAACTCCCTCCCGATGTCCCTCTGGACCACTATAAAAGAGGATAATATCTCTGTACAAATCAGTTCCGTCCCAGTGATATTCTCCGAGCACGTGAAAGACTTCTCTGGTCTGCTACGCACTCTTCGTTAACAGTTTCGGTATAATACGTACCCGCGAATAAAAACCTCTACGAGTTTTACTCCTCGCTAAACAGTCGTCACTCTTCTATGACGTCACACACACAGTAACCGCGAAACTAGTGCTCAACGTTACGATCAGCTGTTCTACTACGAACACAAAATAAATACGCGTACGATATTCTAAATTTAATCAAGACGCTTTCCTCTCAAATTAAAATAGTATTATTAAGTTTAAACTTTAACAATAATCATATAAAACTATTTTCAATTATAATTATATGCCAAATCTAAGATTACAAATAATTAAATGAATAAATAAACATTTTACAGCTTTAACTTATAAACTGAGTTCCTCAAGTAAAAGACTATTAACTGTATTTATAAAAACATCTTATAAACAATTACGAGTTTTATTATAACTTTCTATAAGTTCGAACTCCGACCAAAGACAATAACTAAGTTAGTTCGTAGAATTCTTAATATAAACTATATATTTTTTTATATTCTACTGTGACCTTGGCCCTAGACAAGAGGGCTGTGTCATAGACAATAAATGTCATTAAAATAAAGCGAGTTTTATACATCAGTGCCTATATTGGAGCACCATCAACGAGTGCATCTACCGTCTACTCCGATTCCTCACTAAGGTGATTTCCTCTCACGACACTTGAGCTAGTCGAGCATAGGAGTTCGCCATATTTGACCCCCACACACATCAGACGCTGTCACCCCAAGTAGGTGTAACGTCAGAGGGGCATATAATCGTTGGTGCCGATCAGACGGGACTGTCAAGGAACGTCTCTCGACAATATGTCTGAAACGAATTCTACAGTTTTTTGACATATTGTTCGGCGCGGAGCTGATACTCTGGAGAGACATGTAGTTTTGGGTAGCCTCCAAGGCAGACGAAGCGGAGGAAGAGCGACCAAGTAAAAGAGCTGACTGAGGGCAGCCTTTACTCTGTCCTGATAGAAGCAGAGGATTGAGAGGAGCTGAAATTCTTGATCGCTCAAAAGATGATAACATGCCAAGGTGGTTACCATCCTCTGACCTCTACCATGAGGGAACGACTAAGAACTAATGGGAAACATTGAAAATATACAGATGAATTGTGCTTTTATTTAGCGATAATAACCGTTTACACGTAAAAGTGCTGACTGTCGCCAATCTCATTCTTAAATAGTAAGCGAGACGCCATGTTGTCATTTTATGCTACCTTTTGACATGTCGCCAAGATCGGTTAACTTCAAAATGAGACTGCGCAGTGTAGTTTGTTTTATTTCCTGCAGGTTTGCAAGTATCGCTCTACTGCGCAAGCGAAGATTTCAAACAAATACCAAATGTCGCGTGAAAATTCAGAAGCGAACTTTTTTGATTCATGCAAGGAATCTTGCATCTTGCACGATAATACATGTTTACATGTGCATTTTCTTTTTATGGCCGCGATAATACGTACTGTCAGCAGTAAATCAATGTACGTGTGAACGGGGTATAAAGCTAATAATTATGAATAGTAAAAAAAACTAACCTCAAAATTGCAAATGGGATCGTCTCTATTCTCTTGCTTTACATAAGTGCTGGCGTCAGGATTATTTGGATGCCTAATTATTGGTGCATCAATCGAAGGTTTATCCTCTGTATTACACTGGTCTCCATCACAATATTCTCGCTTTACATCCATGTTTGCGAGCGTACATACGACATACACCTTCGTACCAACGTTTTCCAAACCATAGATACTTTAGCGCAGTGTTGCCATCTTTTTCTCACCGAAATTTATTTAGCCCATCCAAGAAATTATCGTATTTCGGCAATTATTATTATAGTGCGCGTTTCCATCTTTGTTGAAAATGTACAAATGAGTTTATTTTTGTTTCTCGCACAAAAAAAAAGAGCTTTTGCGAAATTCCGAGGGCATTTATGGATCACTTCCGACAAAAAATGCTCAATGGCGAATTCAATATAATCCATTTTAAAATAAAGTCAAGGGCAAGGCCTGAACAAAAACGATGCATGAGTGCGAGTGAGAAAGTATTCGGCACCCTTACAATCTCTGCGACACGTGCTAGAGTAAGATAAAAGGTCTACTAGCTACAAGCCAGTTTCCAAAAGTATCGCCATTAAATCGGGGCGAAACGCTTCACATAGCGTCGACAACTTGCGAGCTCGTGTTGCTAAAATTGATATTTTTTGTGTTAAACATAAAGTCAGTGGTAAATATTTTTGGTTGATTAAGTAGAAAAGATGGTTCTGTGTGTTGTCTTAAAATGTGGAAGCCGTACTGATAAGCAAGAAGATGGTATTACGTTTCATAAGTAAGTTGATACATGTTCGTGATAATTTATTTGTATTTTATTATGTATTATAATATCAGTGACCTAGTGTTTCTTTAAAATAACTTAAATTATAGATATCTTTATCTAATGGTTGCATTTTGACCGCTTAAAAATACTATATAACGTAAAAAAATAGAAAATTATATTTTAATTCTGAGCTTCTAGTGCGAGCACTTTGGGCGAGCACTAGCGAAATGGTCTATGGTCTCGAACATTTTTAGACGAATGCGTTCGCTCGCTCACAAACCAAACGCAAGGCACGCAGCTTCATTTGGCAATGCAACGGGTGGCGTCTAGATATATCTATAGTCTAAGGTCAAGGGCTTTTTAATTTCTTTTGGGATAGTATTCTCTCGTCTTGCACACATTTTATATGAAACTTTCTAAATTACCTACCAACGAAAATATTCTGACAGGCCTTGTATGCCATGTAAGTAAATCTGAAATCTTTTGAAATTGTACGATTCTATATGCGCTAATGCAAGTTACTAGGTGTCAAAAATCATATTTAATTCAATACTGCGGCAAATCGAGGATAATCATTAGGTACTTATATATAGAAACAGGTCGATATGTAGGTACCTACCCAAACATTAGATGAAAATAATATCCCATTAAAAATTCATTCCAGTGGTTGGTATTATGGAATCGGGATCGGGATGCCACAGAAAGCACTCACTTCACTACATAAACTATTTATTTATAATGTCAATCATACAATAGGTACACTTTAAATTTAACTTCACAAATTATTATTAACGTTTAAGCAACTGCGTTGCTTATAAGTATTAACAATTTATAAACATATACTATTTAATTCAATAATAATAATTACACTGGAGGAGTTGACGGTGTGATGGATTAATTGGAACTGATATTAGAACTGATTGACATGAGAAATATGGCGATAAATAGGAGTTTAGAAAGTATATTTATTAAGGTAACTTTTGTACTTGTTTTGATATTAGAGAAATGGAACTTTTATAATATTTGTTATATAATGTTATTTAAGTTAAACATGAATAGTTTGTCTTTCGATTGATAATAGGATATAATGGACAACATTGGCTAGACGAGCAAAAAATAGAAAAGATAATTATGTTAGGGGTGTAAACATCAATTGATTCATCAGGGCTTCTCAATGTGTAAGATGTAAAATATTAAGTATAAGAGTAGGTACATAACATTGGAAACAAAGTGTATTAATTAACATAAAAGGTTTAACAAGACTTTAATTTTTTGACGGGTTCGCGTTGTCTAGTTAACTTCCGTTGTGCAAGCAAGCTGAGCAATGACACGTGTACATTTTTTAATTATATTTGAATTATATGTTGGTACATGGTTAGGTACCTATTTAATTTATCAAAATATTTTTGCCATTCACTCGCGAGTTTTGAAAGTTGTCAGGTGTAGTATTTTTTAATGTAGGTACCTGATGTATCTGAAACTTTGGTCTCGCAATATTGACCATTGAAGTAGAGATGGCATTTCAATTATTAGATTTAGTGGTATATATTATTTTGTTAGTTATGTATACAACACCTTTTATCAGATAGGTACCTAGTGTCATCTCCGAAAGAATGAGGGAGGGTCTGAAGTAGGATCTGGTACCCCTCCCGGACCTTTGATAGTGTGGCACATCCATGTTGCAGATCACAAACCTTCCAAGTCAAAAAATACGATTTTACAGGAGAAGGTTATAACTGATTTATTTGATAATGTAAGTCTTTTATTTAAAAAAAATATACAAAGTCTAATGTTTTTGTATTTTTAATAGATTGTATAACTTTATTTGTAACTAACATAAGCCGTATTACATTTACCATGCCATAGAAGTATTGTGCACTCAGATTTGTTAAAATATTTGACATAGGAGGTTTTTCTTTACATTACATTTTATGAGAAAAGTAAATAAGTTTTATTTAAAAAATAATGAAACAGTTTGCGTGACATACGAGTTAAATATTTAATGGCTGCATAATTAATTAATTAATAACAAATAATGAATATTTAACTAATTAATGTACATGTTTATAAATAACCAATGGAATCAAACCCAACATAGTTATGTATGAAGATTTTTTTAAATTGTAACATAATATACATTATATAATTATTTAAATTATAAATGTCGTAAATAGTCTCTTGGAATCACACATTTTAGTTTCTGCAGGTGATTCAACTTGTTGGCCGATATTTCTTCTTGATCCGTGCAATCTTGGATAAACAATTGGAACTGATATGATCTTCGGTGGTCTCGGTATCTCTTTAAGATCATGACTAAAATTAATTCTGTCCTAGATTTTTTCATTTGGAAGGTAAGCCAAGTGACACACATCGTTAACAATATTGGATCCCCTATTTTGTTTCTGGATCTTACTAACGTGTACCGAAGTCCCTAGTACATTATAGTTAAGTAAAACATCACGAGTTGCATAGTCCGCTCTATAAGGAAATGACATATTTATGGCTTTTCATGTAGCCACTGCATAATCAGATGGCAGATGAATTTCCCTGTTTTTCAATTTTCTTTCGATTGCAGCATGTACAGAATCTTTCTCCATTTACTTGTGCCCAACTCCAAATATTTTTGAGAAAGTGCCTACCTAATCTCGAATTGATATTTTACTACCAATTCGAGGAGTGCATTAAATTTTCAAGAATATTGTTCTTATTTTGACACACGCACCCATTGCTCAATATTTTAATAGGCAGGTTTCTAATTTAGTATGAGGTTTGTGAGGTGATTAATCAAGAGATGTAAATGTCGGAGCTTCTAAGTCTTCTTATAAGTGAACATCATCAAATGTAAACTATGACAATGCCTTATTTGATGTTTCATTACATCTATCTTTGTAAACTCGACAAAGGCCCATTTTCTTACGAAACACCGGTTCAAGAAAAAGTCTAAATGGATCTCTATGGCATTAATGTGACTCCATTCGTGGTAGTGAATCGATAAATTCTTCAGCATACTTTTTCCAAGTATGAACATTTCGCTCATTTGCATTGCAATGCTGGTTTTGATTTCTAGCACTCTAATCTCATATGGCGAAAGTATTACAGAACATTTATCGGCAAACTTATTTTCTTTCCTCGTTTATCTTTAAACGTTTATCAAAAACGTAGACCTAAAACCCTTTTACCTCTAATAAAATAGGTACTTTTTGTATACAGTCTTGCTTGTAAAACTTCACTGATAGCTTCATACAACGAACTGATATAGAAACAATGTGCAGCAACTTCACATCGCTGCGTTAACATGTATTCACAAAACTCCTAACTCACGTCGCGAGGGAGGTTTGTGCAACATAATACGATGAATATGACATAGGAGTTTTAATTAAAATATCAATTAACTGGGCTATATTTCTCTTTGACATAGGAGCTTTACCAATCCGTTAAATTGTTGTCGATTTTTTGATACCATAAAGTCAAAATCGTAAAATTTGACATAGAAGGTTTGTGATCTGCAACATCGACATGGGTTATATTGCGTCTTCTTTTTCTTTCGGGGACATGCTTGTTGAGTGACAACAAGGATTTCAAGAATAACGGCGTATTTTATTAGACAAGAATACATTGATTACAGCAAGTTACAGAGTATAATATGTACATTTAACAAGAATATTTATAAGAAATAAAAAAATTTATTGGCAGAGACGTCGACGCCGGACGCGGCCGACGTCTCGCTCGAGAGTACGAAAACCGAATGACTCAACATTTTGGGACACAGGTCAGCTCCAGGCAAGATAAAAATAATACCTACTACAAATTCCTTCACTGAAAAATGACAAAAAGGCACGCTTCGCAACATACCCAAAGCTTGTAGGTGGTTAGGTACCTGGGTTTCGAAGCCGAAGTAGACCCTTCGCTGCGCGTCTGTTAGCATTATTAAAAATTATTACTTACTAGGTACCTAGTAGGTATAATTTTAAAATATTTCTTTGCTAAGTACACCGTCGGCGTTTTGGAAGATGCGTGCGTATTTTTTTGAATTTTCGGCGGCTGGGGAATAATTATTGCTGGGCAAATTCGATCAGACATATTTTTACAAAATAATATGAAACAGTTTTGAGTGAAACTAGACTAATTGATACGATTAGGTATATTGTATGGCTTGAGATGAATGAATTATTTATATTTAATTATTATGCATTGACTTTACTTTAACAATATGACTCTATTGATAGAGAAGCTCTCTGGAATATATTGAAAGAATTCGAAATACCGTCAAAACTTATAAATATAATAAAAGTATGCATGGACGGATCCAGAAGTAGAATTCATATGCAAGGTAGTATATCAGAATCTTTTGAGGTGACAGCAGGACTAAAACAAGGCGACTCCTTATCACCCATGTTGTTCAACTTAGCTTTAGAGAAAGCCGTTAGAGAAGCTCTGAAAGCAGAAGGTGGAGTTACCCTGAATGGGTCCCATAAAATATTGGGCTACGCAGATGATTTGGTGGTGCTCGGAGAATCTGAAGAAGAAGTCAGAGATATTTTCACTCCTCTGGAGGACACAGCGAAAAGGTTGAACCTACGAGTAAATGTGGGAAAGACCAAGTATTTGAAAATGACAAGAGGCATTGAACCCACTGGAAACAGTGGAATAAGAAACTCCTCGTTCGAGAGAACCTCTCTCTTCAAGTACTTGGGCTCCAACATTACCTCTAAAAATGAAATGTCCCTAGAGCTCTCTGACCGACTGAGAAGTGGAAATGCAGCGTACTTCGCGCTGAGTCGTCTGTTCAGGTCCAAAATGCTGTCCATCAAAACGAAATTCCGGGTGTATAACGTGGTCATCAAACCAATCGTCATGTATGGATGTGAAACGTGGGGTTTAACAGAAAAACAAGAAAAGGCGCTCCAAGTGTTTGAAAACAGAATCCTCCGGAGAATACTTGGACCCGTCAATGAGAACCACCGGTGGCGCATCCGCACAAACGCTGAGCTCTTCGACCGATACCAACCTAGAATCACTAATATTCTGAGGTCAAGAAGGCTCAGATGGGCGGGCCACGTTGTACGATCTGAAAGATCTAGAACTCTCTATAGGATTTACAAAGGCACACCAGCTGGCACTCGACCTCTTGGCCGCCCTCGACGGAGATGGGCGGACAACATTCAAAGGGATGCGGAAAGGCTGGGGATAGTCAACTGGGAAGAGAGAGCGCTGGATAGAGATGCCTGGAGAAACGTTGTGCAGTCGGCCATGGACCTGAACGGCCCCTAGCGCCAGTTTAATAATAATTACTTTAACAATGCTACTATGGCAATTATTATGCAAATGAATTTAATATAAATGCTTTTATGATAAGTATTAAGTATGAATTGAATAAAGCTTTAGAGTTTAGGAGAATGAGTGTAATGCTAGGGTTTACTTGGCTTGTTTCTAGAATTAATGTAGGTATAAAAAATGCAGGATTTTATATACATTAAGGGCTAGAATGATTCTATTAAATTTTGTTGAAGTTGCAAAAGGGTGACAATAATTTGTCGTACATCTAAGCTTACAAGCTAGAAATGTCTCTTTCGCAGTTGATCGGCTCATGTCTGCATGAATCCGCCCAATGATTATTCAGGCCTCGTCATGGCCTTGGATCTTCTGAGGATGCCACGCTTTAGGCGGTGTCAGTAGGTATTGAAGTCATAAACGATGATAAAAAAATGGAGCGGTATTTTGTCTAGGGATGTCACTGAAATCGGCACTCTTGTTGGACTCTGTACAATAATAACAACTGTCTGTTTTCTGTCTGTTTAAATCCAGAGCATAGACCAAATAGGTTGAGCAAGTGGTTAACATCCATTTCTCGTAAAAAGTAATGTTATGATAGCTGTTTGTGGGGCGGGCAAGATCAACAAAGGATTGTGGAGCCAATAAATTTTAATAATATGATAATCAAATTTTAATAACAGTGTTATGTAATTATGATAATTTAAAAAAAATCGATAGTAATAAAAGAATAATATTATAAAGTGAAACCTATTTTATTACCCAAACCCCATAATATAACAGGGCTGCCAACTCATTTACAATTTTTTTTTCAATATTGAATATAGGTATATAAAAACATTAGAAACAAACCCGTTGCTATAATACCTCATGAGTTCCGTCACCACCCTGCTGACCGACGACCAATGGACGACCCTCCCTTCCCCACAGCGATGCTACAAAAGAGATCTACGCGCAGCTTGTTTCACATGTCGCGATTCGTAGGTATCGACCTAGCTATGTCGGACGACCTTGTTCTTGCACTATATCCCAACACTGGGTAATCAATGACAGGATGAAGTACGAATAAAACAACAATAAACAGAAAGTATAGGTACCAAATTATATTATATCATATTATGAGCACATCAAAAACAATAATATATTTAGGTAAAGCATAAAACTAAAATAATCGTAATTTACGTGTCAGCATATTTTTTGTGGGTTTTTATGAAAATATGCATGCTTGAACCGATAAATTCGTGTAGGGTAAGCCGCCCAGTGAATGCACACTTAAGGACTTTGGATAATTGTAAAATTTCTAAAAAAGCATAGGTATTCTTATACTTAGTTCTTTTAAAAAATATTGTACTCATCTATAACTTATGAAGATTTAAATTAATTTAATAGATATAATGTGCAAACCATATCTGTTTAATAAAAAAACAATATATAAATTAACAAAGAAAAGCCCAGTAATTGAACACGGAATCTAAAGTATGAACCTGAGAAAAACCAGTAAATAAACTAAGCATATTAAACATATTATTAAGCATTTATTATTTTACAACTATAACCATAAATGTCAGTACAATTAATTGTGTATAGCTATGTTATTACTAATTTTATGACAATGAAGATAATTTTTCTGAAAAAATACGAAAATTTCGAAATTTGGTTAATCATTAAAGTTGCTCATTTATCTGCGCCCATCACAAAAACTGTTATTGTACTGTTAATATTCCTTTTTGAGAAGTAATCATAGATAAAATAGTTAAGGTCTACTTTTCAACCATAATACATTATTAAATTCCTTGGTCCATTCATTAGATTAAAAATGCTGGTTATTGAATTGGTACCGTAGTGTTCAAAAAAGTGTTCAAATACTAGCTATAAGCTTTTTAATACATTTACATACATAAATATCGACATTACAGCTATATATTATAATCATTAAGGGTATAATAATAAATAAATATATTATCACTAATCTAAAGAATAAACACACCGTTTATTAATTGAATTAACCTTCATTAGAAAGACCACTTAATGAACACTGATATTTAACCCTACGGCACAAAAAACATACGAATAAAACGATAAACGATCTCACCTTTATTATCTTCAGTTACTTCAGCAAAATCAATAATTCGGTAATGCAGGGAAGAGGGTAACAAAGTCACAATTAAAATTTCGGA
Organism: Rhyacophila brunnea; assembly: GCF_057557595.1. Classification (NCBI taxonomy): domain Eukaryota; kingdom Metazoa; phylum Arthropoda; class Insecta; order Trichoptera; family Rhyacophilidae; genus Rhyacophila; species Rhyacophila brunnea. The sequence goes on along the minus strand of NW_028232785.1, from coordinate 28,952,906 downwards.
CCACGCACACTCTTTAGTACAGCTAGGAACAAAACTTCATGAACAAAAGAGTCGGCCGAATATCAGCCCACCTCCTTGGCAACTGAGGCAGGAGGGGGTTTCTGAAGTTGTTTTCATATGAATAAAAGTGTTGCAAACGTATAAAAAAATCCCTACTCCAGATCACCCAATCACCGTATCACCCAATTCTTATGATTTTAAAATAATAGAGTTTTGTTCATTCACTGGGCGGCTTACCCTACCAAGTCGCAATGGCCGACCGGTTCAACTGAGGGTCGGACCGACTTGAGAAGCTCTTCCCTTTCAACCGACATAATATGGGGACACTCCCAGAGGATGTGATCGGCATCCTGCAATTCGCCACATAAGCAAGTCGGAGATTCTATTAGGCCAAACTGACTTGGAAGCAAAACCACTGTGTCCGGTTAAGAACTGAAAAGTCAATCTGGCTATCTCCATGCGCCACTTTATATTAGGAAAAATCAAATGCGTTTGTCTGCCGTTGGAAGAAGTGGTCCATTTCCCCTGCCACGCACGCAGCGCCGTGTTATAAGCCAGGTCGCGTACAATAACCGTTCGAGCGCACCGGCTCATGGATCCAAGACGTTATGGCAGCGATATGAAGATACCGCCAACCTCCGCCCCCCGATCGCCGAACAAGGCGGTCGTGGCACCACGGATTTGAATGTGCAGATCTAGCAGAAGCACTCTAGCACAGACAGGCAACGCGTCGGTAGAAGTCGTCTTATAAGCCTTAGCGAGGGCAAGTAATGCTGAGCGTTGACCGCTGAGAAGAGTTTTCTATGATAACATGTACTAGCGGCATATCCAGTGATTCATTCCTTTTCGGTAGTATAGTGGTAAGTATTTCTGCCTGTCAGTATGATACAGTCGTGATATGGATATGGACATAAAGTGCATTTAAAATGTTTTTCACCAGTACATTTTCACAGTTTCGAGCATCGATATGAACATACAAGGTTTTTTTTTACCAGAATGTGTCATTTCACGTACTCTAAAATAATAAAGATGCGATCAACTATAGAAGAATACATGACATTTACAGGTGTGAATCATTTTTAAGCTTTTTCAAAAATTTGCGTATCAAAAAACTGCATTACAAATGCCGCAAATCAGAATACGTGAGAAATGTACTCATCTTCCCAAATAACTACAAAAGCATATATTGAAGTTAAAAGATCTTCACCAGTATTTATACGTCTTTATTGTATGTGTTTTAAGAGTACTACTTTGCAAACATCTATATGAGCATACAGTAAATTAATAAGATTATTTACCAGTATATGTCACTTCATGTCTTTTAAGATTACTAAGTTGCGAGCATCTATATGAGCATAACTTGCATTTATGGGGTTTTACACCTGTGTGTGTCATTTCATGGTTTTTAAGATTACTAAGTTGCGACCATCTATATGATCATACTTTGCATTTATGAGGTTTTTCACCTGTGTGTGTCCTTTCATGTTTTTGAAGACTACTAAGTCGCGAGCATCTATATGGGCATACATTGCATTCATGAGGTTTTTCACCTGTGTGTGTCATTTCGTGGTTTTTAAGATTACAAAGTTGCGAGCACTTATATTGGCATACTTTGCATTTATAAGGTTTTTCACCTGTGTGTGTCATTTCATGTTTTTAAGACTACTAAGTCGCGAGCATCTATATGGGCATACATTGCATTCATGAGGTTTTTCAATTGTGTGTGTCATTTCGTGGTTTTTAAGATTACTAAGTTGCAAGCACTCATATTGGCATACTTTGCATTTATAAGGTTTTTCACCTGTGTGTGTCATTTCATGTTTTTTAAGACTACTAAGTAGCGAGCATCTATATAAGCATACCTTGCATTTATGAGGTTTTTCACCTGTGTGTGTCAATTCATGCTGTTTAAGAGTACTAAAACGCGAGCATCTATATGAGCATACCTTGCATTTATGAGGTTTTTCACCTGTGTGTCATTTCATGTTTTTTAAGATTACTAAATTCCGAGCATCTATATGGACATATCTTGCATTTATGAGGTTTTTCACCTGTGTGTGTCATTACATGGTTTTTAAGATTACCAAGACGCGAGCATCTATATGGACATATCTTGCATTTATGAGGTTTTTTACCTGTGTGTGTCATTTCATGTCTTTTAAGATTACTCAGTTGGAAGGTTCGATATAAGCATACATTACATTTATGTGGTTTTTCACCTGTGTGTGTCATTTCATGTTCTTTAAGATATCTCAGTTGCGAGCATCTATATGGGCATATTTTGCATTTATGAGGTTTGTCACTTGTGTGTGTCGTTTCATGCTGTTTAAGATTACTTGGTTGCGAGCATTTAGATGGGCATACTTTGCATTTATGAGGTTTTTCACCTGTATATGCCATTTTATGTACTTTGAGATGATTGATTTTCTTGATTTTGATGAGCAATCACGTCCATGTGAATTACTTTGTGGCTTTTTAGAGCACTTTTGCATTTAAAAACTGCGTTACAAAAGCTGCAAATCAAATTACGTGAGAAATGTACCACTTTTCTCAGAATAAGTCGAAGTTCCTTCGGAGTCTCTCGTTCTGAGATTTCTTTTTTAATGTTTTGTTCATCTATCGTCACCTCTGAATACTGTATCATTCTATCTTGGATTCCGTCAGGTGAGGATTGTTGACACCTTTCTATATCGTGATGATTTGTGAAAAGGCCTTTAGTAGAAACCTAGAAAAACCAAAATAATCGATGTCAATATTATTATAAATTAAATTTTATACTATTCCATTTAAGTTATTTTTTATTCTTTTGCCTTTTAGCATCTTCAGACATTAAAAGTGTAGTGAGAATGAAAATGACGTTAAGAAATGGTAATAGTACCAACATTGATATTAAAAATACAATGTTACCGTAAATAGTTTTTTTTTTAAATCCACCTATATGTAACATCGTAAAGCAAATGCACAAAACAGAGAACGACACAATTGTGGTGCAACGCTTGGTAATATGTGTAAATGTATTATAGTTTTTAATGCCAAATTTTAGATTGATGTGAATGAGATAGTTTCACTTTACTGTGTTTATTTATAATATTTCTTGATAAAATAATAATTAAAGAACACCAAAATAACGTACATACTATGAGGCAGTTTCGCACTCCGTTCGATAAAAACATTATAAGCTTCGTGGAAGCACTTCGTACCCTTAGGTACCCTTATAGTACCCGTAGGCACAGCCTCAACCTGCCTCCCTCACCCTGCAGTGATGCTACAAAACGACCTACGTGCTGCAGGTCTGACATGGCGGGAGGCACAGGAGTTGGCGATGGACCGAGGGAAGTGACGCCAACTTGTGCTTGCCCTATGCCCCAATGTTGAGACGTGACAGGGTGAAAGAAGAAGAAGACGAAGAAGAAGCTTCGTGTAGTAACTAGTAATTTCTGTGTCAGTGTGTTATTGGAGAGTGTGCACATTGTCGGAAGATGCCGAAAGGTGAAACCAATGTCACAAACAATATTCAAATTGAGAGAATTTATATTTAAATTTTATCAAGCGATTTCGATCAACAGTTTAAGCAATATATTAATATATCATACTTCTGAATTCGTAAGGGAACGCATACTAAGTGTCCGGCAGTTATCCAAAAAGCGACACTGAAGACATGAGAATGAAAGCTATACAAAGACTAAATAGTGAATTTTACAGGAGTGCCTATTAACATTAACTGATATTCAGTTTAGTTTCAACAACTTTACTAAAAAAACCAATGAAGACATTATTTGAAAATTATAATAGAATGTGATTGGGTCATCGATATTTTTAATATGAGTACTGATCACTTCAACTAATTGAGTCATATTTTGTGTTCTCTTAATTATTTAATTGATATATACCTGCAGCAATACAATCAGTTATTGTGGATTTAATAAGTGTTTTATTCAAAACTCAATAATTACCCAGTATTAATCAACCTATCATATTAAAGAAGTTAAGACTTTAATTAATGGCTCTCACAATAGTGAAGCGCTTTCAAAATGAATTGACCATAGGCAATCGGCTTATATATTTTAAATCAAAGTAGGTAGGTATTGATTACCTTAATTATTTTTTTCAATACGACTGGCTATTAATAGTACGGAGATTTAATGAAATTTTAAGCGTCAACTTCATGTTGATAAAAATCAGCGAATAGAGAAGTAAATGTGAGCGTAGTTATACACAAACAGCCAGGCCACAATTTTGAAAAAAAAAAATGAATTATTGTGATTTCCATAATCTCACACGTTTGTTTTATATTCTACACAAATCAGCCAAGCTGCTGTCATACAAAAATCTCATATAAATGCGTTTTAAAGATTTTGCAAATCGCAGAATATGACATTTTCGATTTGCATAAAGCAACCAAACTGCTCTCATACAAAAATGTCCTATAAATGCGTTCTTAAATAAGCCACATTAGATCTGCAAAAAACAGCCACATGGTAATATTATGTACTTACCTAATTATTAAAAACCTGACTGTAAGGTGTGTTTTTCTACATTCAATTAATATACATTATTTTCTCAATTACATTATATGTTTTTCATTTTATTATATATAATACATAATATAACATAATATATATATTTTTTTAAGTTAAAATTAGTGCCAGGCAGCTAAATACTAATGTATGATTTTCAAGGTTTTCGGACTATTTTCAGAACTTTAAAATTTACATAATACTTGTACAACTTTTTTAAGAAAATAGATGAAAAATAACGCTTTACCTACAAAAATACGAGTAAGCTGCATTCAAGAATTAACACTCCAAAAACCCGTTTTGCATAAAACAGCCTGGACTGCTAAAACACCAGAATTTCATAGATGTCATGCTTTTATCTCTTTATAAGTTACACAAATTCATATATAAATATATTATAATATTATCTATCATTCGAAAGGAATAAACAGTATACAGAGGCTTTGTGGATTTAAAGAAACACATTTTACATAAAAGTGCTTCTATCTCTGTTAGAGGTTTGTGTGGACTGGCTGGTTTGCGTATAACTACGCTCATGTTACAATATAAAAAATTGAATGTACCCCTTCATAGATGTCATGCTTTTATCTCTTTGTAAGTTACACAAATTCATATATATATATATATATATATATATAAGTATGTCTAAGGGCAGTTAGTGAATCAAACCGTCCACAAATTACCGGAGTTACCTGATCATTTCGACTTATTGGCTCATTTGTCACTTACTTGATCATTGTCAGGTATAGATTTATATGCAGTTGTGACCAGCTCGACGAGCTGGTACCGTAGGTACCTATAACTCAATTTGATAAGGTAAGTGATAATTTCGAAGGCAGTAAATAGGCTCCTATATACTTTTTTATCCCTGAATATAGAACGTGACTTCGTTGATTATTTCCGTTCATTATTAATCGCCTTTAGCTGATCGGAGAGTGCGACGTTGCCACTGCAAGGAAGAGGTGATAGGAAGGTGAGACGGAACGGGAACGGTGCGTGAAATTTTATAATTTCAATGATATGCGAAAATATCCTTTGCGTAAACTGCATAAGAAATATTTTTTACTGTATGTACAGGTGCTGGAGACGGGTCCATTGTTTACACCTGAATGAAGTGACACCATTATCAAGACTATTCAGATAGGCCGTTTGCCTTTGCTTAAATACTATACGGAGAGATGAAGACAGAATACATTTTATTATTCGTTGAAACAATATAATGACTTTGTATACTTATTATTAATTGTAATATTATAAATACTTTGAAAACCCTAAGTGGGTTTTTAATGGATATCAAAATACTTTTAGTATTTTGATACTTTTTTGTTTAGTATTTGGACTAGAAGTCATTTCAAGCAACGTTTCGATTCTGAATTATTGTCTTTCACGATATTGAGAGTATCCACCGCTCCGGAACTTGCCGCAAGTATACTATACTATATTATTTTATAGTAATTAAACGTAAAATAACACATATGAATCAAATAAAATAAAAACGCAGCGTTCGAACACGCGATCTCCGGATTCGTAGACGAGAATCTTAACCGTTCGTCCACGGAGGTCGTCAAATGATTTGAATAGCAAAAAAAGTGCGTAATAATTGTATAGACTACATTTTAGTAGATATGTGCTTAACTATAAGCATACTATTAAAGTTGAAATAAATGGCACGACCTACCAGATGTTTTATTTTTTGCTTGCTTGTATTGATCCAATATGAATACATAAATACACTCAATAAATAAACATCTTTGAATTAACCATTTCTTTTATTCAATGAATAATTCACAAGATTTTGAGAATGTAACATTCCATATATAGAACATACATAACTTGAAAACACCTCAGATACATACCCACTAGAAAAAATCATATTTGAAAACAAATACGAAACTCGACGAGATTTGAACCCGTATAACCATTGGTTAATGCATTTAATGCAACTTGGCGCGACATGGAAATTTCGAAAATTATTTCCGACGAAAATAATTACATATATGTAATCAAAATAATACCAATCACTTTACTTACACACACGCATCACTAAAAAGGTATTTTGTTTTTCACTTGAAAAAACAAAAATTTTACAGTTCGTGCACTATTGAAAAATTATGTGAAAAATGTTTTGTTTTGGTACCTGTAAATTTGACTGTATTTAGGGTTTTTAAGAAATTTTGGCTCTCATGTTTTTTCAAATATTGCATATTGGTTAAAATAACAAAAGATATAACTATTGATAAATAATATTATAATCTCTTGTTTTTTAATGATTTGGGTTCTGTAGGTAGATACATAAGCTAGATAACATTAAGATCTTCGTTGTTTTTTAGGTTTGCATTTATCAACAAAATAATAGTACAAAACAGGCATAATCTTCACTGTCTGGAAAGCCCACGAAAATACTCTTGGTATTCCTCTGGTATGTATTTAGCGTTGTCACTAAATCACGATATTTTAATTTAGAAATATGATTTCTTTGGATTCTTAATTATTATAGGTATATCTGGAACAATAACAGGAATTCTTTCTATATTTCGTCGTTAACCAACTACCATAAAATCATTTTCTTCAAATGATGTTTATATAAAAAGAGTCTCTCAAAATCATCTCTTCAAACGTGAAACCACGCCATATTGTATATGGGAACTATTTTACCACACAATGTTTTTTTGTAATATAAATTAAATGGTGCGTTGGGTTATCATATTTAGATGCGAATGATTTAAAAACCTGAAACGTCATTGATACAATGAATTTCCGCATTCTATGACAAAATTACACCAGTCATTGAATGTGAAAATTCTCATCGTAGACAGTTTTTTTTTTGCTTTATTATGCTTTGGCCATGGTCCCCACATCCCGAACCGGGGCCCCATGCCAGGATGTTTGGCGTGCCCCTTTACCTATCACTGAGGTTAAGGGCAGTATGATGTTCTACAGTAGTATTCCCCATATTATCCCCAAATGATATTCCGTAGAATCCCTGGGTTTGGCGAGGTAAAATGAATGGTATTCTGTGTATTTTTTGTAATTTTCAAATAAATCCACTTGAATTATTGAGTTGTTGGCTTATTATGAACCATTGATCGCGACCCCCTTTCATGGTAACATAGTAACATGCGACCCTTCTACATATTGGATAAATAGCCATTTATATTAGTCAGGAAACACACTACAGATAATTATAAAATAAAATTCCAAATGTGAATTATCATCAAATTTAGATAATTTATTATATCACATAAAATTGCATCACATACATACAAATATTATAAAATCTTGGGTCAAGTTGACGCTAAGGTACAGATTTGGATTTCGCGTTATACACATTTTTATTTAAAAAATGAATTATTCAAAATCATTTGAATTTGTGCTGCACAAGAGAAAAACCAATAATCATACGGTGAAAAACATAACCATAAAATAAAAATTAATAATAAGATGGTATCATTCCACAAATTCAAATTGTATGGTTATTTTATTAATATGTACCTTTTAGGTGGAGAATTTATATTAATAAGTTATAAAATAGTTGGGGTGCATCGAAAAGATTAACAGTAGGCATAATAACAGAATGATTTAAAAAACGCCAAATATAAAATTTAATACAGTTCTAAAATCTAAAAAGTTTTTATGAATAAACACGGCATAAAATGAGAATCTCGTAAAATGAGTAATTTTTCAATTATCAGTAAACAAAAAAAGGTAGCCATTGTTTAGTGGAAAAAAAATAAGCCCAAGCAGTACAGTGGTCATAATGCTATGTATTGTTTTTACATGCACTTCACAAGATAATTTTATTCATACAAAATATTATTTGGTAGTATGGGTGCCACTGGCACTGGAGACATATTTATAATTGCCGAAAAACTAATTAGAATTATTACAGTTCACACCTTCATCTGTCTTCTCCAATAGTATGTACATATCCCTGGTGTGGACGAATTATTTTTTTGCATGTACCTACTTACCTTAATAATTAAGGTACACCACACCGTACACTACTCATGTAAATCATTCATTTAGGTACAATACCTATCGTCTTAATCATTTCTAAATACTTTTATTCATGATTTTATCAAGATACCGACTAAAGAGATATTCTTCTTATCGATAGTCAAATTTCATTTTTCAAAGCAACAAACTCATTCCAAAATAATATATCAACTTGATTTTTTTTGTAATTGTCAAAATACTTATAATGTTAGTACACAAATTTTAATTTTATTTATTTTTCTAATATTATTATCTTGTAATTTACATTCAAATATAAAATGGTCTTAAAAACTCTCATCATAACAATACAACAGCTGTAAACATTAGTTGAACTAAGCTAGCTCTCAGTTCTGTGTATTCTGAATTCAAGATAATTTGGCAACGTTGCATGAACGAACAATTAGTGTGTTGATCAAAATGATCAATGTAGAGACATTAAAAATAGATCATATTTTTTTGGGTATAAACATAATATTTATAGTTAAGTGATAGCTGACCATGTTTTAAATATAACGAAAAAGACAGCAAGTTGCTACCTCATCCATGTCATTATATATGACATGTGAAATAGTGATCGACGAAGGTCGTCTATTCACACATGAGCCGCTAAATGTGGTCGGATATAAATATATATATATATTATACTATCTATCATTCGAAAGGTATAAACAGTATACAGAGGCTTTGTGGATTTAAAGAAACACACTTTACATAAAAGTGCTTCCATCTCTGTTAAGAGGTTTGTGTGGACTGGCTGGTTTGCGTATAACTACGCTCATGTTACAATATATAAAATTGAATGTACCCCATTTACTGGTGTGTAATCTGAATATGAACATCCGGGTTGAGGATCTTCATCAGAAAATGGTGGCATTTTATCTTCAGTGAATTCGCGCTTTATGTCAGTTTCAGCTTTAATACCAGTGACACCCGTCGCAGCGAACTGAAATAAATAACGTTTTATGTTGTCGATATTTACATAATATAACAAATTAAAATGTTATTATCTAGGTGGAAGTAGGCTGTTGAAATCCGACATAAATAGTGCACACTTAACATTATCATGCATACTTATTTGTTTTCATTAAATCGAATTTTATGAAAATAGGACTTGATCAATAATTATTGTGAACCACCCCTATAATATATTATAATATAACTATGCCCGATCCTAATAGAGTCATATGGCCCTCCACCAATGACATTATTAATGGACAACGCACTCAATACAGTAGCTAGCAAGTAAATCCGCGCATAGCGACATTGGCACATGTATAGATAGTCGTCACGCAATTTCCATTATGCGATATCACGCATCGGAAATTTATAGCAATATCACCTATATTGTAATAGCGTTAGAACAGTGTTTCTAGTCTCAATGTTCATTTGACCGAACCCGGTCGAACCGAACCTTTCAGCAGACCGACAAAAATCATCAGGAATTTATATCAATATCACCTTTATTGTAATGGCATTAGAACAGATTATGCCATTCGGCAGACCCGACAAAAAAGTGAGTGTCATTTTTTTTCCAGATGCTTCGTCCATATTAATGTCATTGGCCGCCACATAGTGGAGGTGTGTATAAACAGATTTTATTTTTACGTGAAATGGATGTCAGCCACTTGCTCAACCTATTAGGTCCATAATCTGACTAATACACAAATTGAAAAACAATATGTGTACCAACATGCTAGACCCAGGATTCTAACCTGTGACCAGCGACGCTATAGGACGATGTGACAATGTAAACATACGTACGTATTATTGCAGAACCCATTTTGTAAATTCGAAGAAAAGACCACTGTAAGTATAAACCTTTTTGTTCCTTCCGATTTAAAAATAGTATTGTCCAGCAAGAGGAGACTAAATGGCCTAATGTTAATTACCAGTAAGTGACTTTTTACTTTTTACAAATGATGCAGGAAGCATATTGAATATTGAAATTAAAAAAATGAATAACCCGTAACGGAAAAGTGGTAAAGCAAAGCACATAACGACTAATATAATGATAAAAACGTGACATATCTATCTCTATATATATAAAAATCTCGTGTCACGATGTTTGTGGTCGAACTCCTCCGAAATGGCTCGACCGATTTTTATGAATTTTTTTTATGTATATTTGTTAGGTATGAGAATAGGTCAACAAGTATATTTCATACCGCTAGGTGATTAGGGTATCTCTATCCAGAAAAATTTTCTTTTATTTTTTTGACAATTTTTTTTTGTATTTTTTTTATTATTTGGCATAAAAAATACCTATAACCTCAAAATTTCAACTTCCTACCCCCATCCACCCATTTTTTAATCGCGATTTTATTATTTTTGTATGAACAAATTTAACCGTCGTTCGTATTTCAAACAGAACGAAATTATTTATGTTGTTGAATGACAGATGGCACTACGTCCGAGAAGAATTGAAGAGAAGCGTCGCGTCATTTTGACATTTCATTCGGCAAATCACAACGCAGTGCGTGCAAAATTTTGTACGATTTATTTTAATTTATCTATTTTTATGTGCGTGTATTACAGTGCACAATGCCAGCAAGACGCAAGGGGGGCCATTTGGGCCGTCGAACGAATAAAGCAACAAACATGCGAAATAGTAGAGTAGAAAGAACAGACGAACAAATCCAACAAGATAACAAAAACGTGCGTGTAAGCATGTCGCAATTGCGTGCATCTCAATCACAAGAGGCACGAGCTGAACGAAATCAACAACGACAATTGGAACGGAGCCAAGCGCGCCGGTTCGTAGTTAACACACGCAGAGTAAATGACCGACAACGCCAACAAGTACATCAAACATTTACATCCGCTTCGTTCCTTCAACTCGCATTCGAGTACGAGCCAGATATTGAATATTCCGCTCATCCGAAAGTGCTGATTGGTGCTATGGACAAAGAATGTCCCCATTGTCATGCGCTCAAATTCAAACATGAGTCAGCCGGGATGTGTTGCGCATCAGGAAAAGTGCAACTACCAGAAATTGAGATACCACCAGAACCATTGAACAGCTTGCTCATTGGCACGGTTCCAGATTCAAACCTGTTCCTGAAGTCCATTCGCACATTCAATTCATGCTTCCAAATGACTTCGTCCGGAGCAACAGAAATAGTTCACAATACTGCGGCAAATGGTCAACAATTCCATTCTACGTTCAAAATCAAAGGTCAAGTATACCACAAAGTAGGCTCATTGCTGCTAATCCCAAACGAACCACATACATTTTTACAAATCTACTTCATGGGCGCGGCGGTGAGGACATCAATCATGTGGATGCACGTTGCGGCTACAATAGCCTCAATTCGCCTAATGCCAGGCGCATCGTCGGCGAACTGGACGCCCTGTTGAATGAGCACAATGAATTATTGAAATTATTCAAAGCACACATGCACGAATTGCAAAGTGACAATCACGCTATTGTCATCAATCCTGATAAAACACCAGCTGGAGAGCACGTACGTCGATTCAATGCGACTGTTGTTGACGACATTGCTGGAATCATGGTTGGCGACCGCACATCGACGCGAGAAATCGTGATTCGAAGAAGAAACAATAATCTGGAGTTCATCGCTGACACACACCGTTCATACGACGCTCTCCAATATCCGCTAATTTTCTGGAAGGGACAAGACGGATATTGCATAAACATTAAACAACGAGATCCTGTCACAGGTAATTCATTCATTATGAACATCATTACTCATTTTGAATTGAGGAAATGAATGGTTGATGTTTTTTTGTTTTTATCGGCGGTCATCGTCTACAGTGCTCTATTCCTCTTTCTGTCATAGATCCCATCCCCACACACTTACGATACATTAGTTACTTTTTATTTAACAACCAAAATATTTACTAGAAATAATTTATATGGCAGAACAACGTTTGCCTGGTCAGCTAGTAATGTATAAAAATAAACATCCAAATTTGTTATATTACTACATACTGTTTTAATAATTTTTAATAATTCGAGTGACATTTTGAAGCGGAATTCAACACACGTCGTGCAACATGCTTAACAGGTTAAAGAAAAGGATACGGGCTATTACAGGTTTATTTCTACAACGTTCAAATACGGGAAATTACTATAATGGTTGTACCATTTTTGCTAAATTAATTACAGATATGGGAATTTCACATTCGATGAACAGTATTGTTGTTGTTTTTAGTACTTACATCAAAAAGACATTTTCGTCATATAGGTCGGATACGGGGTATTGACATTAGAACATCCAATTATTAATTTTTTGCTTAATTCCGTTTAGAAATTGACTGCGCATTTGTCGACAAAATTATGAATACCTTTGCTTAAACAAATAAAGGATCTATTTACCTCTTTTAAGGGTGAATTGCTGTCGTCCTCGATATTTTCCTGTTTAACTGACACGTCAAATCGACCCTTGCCCTTGAAGTGATTGACGTCTATCCGTTGGTATGCACGGTCGCCGATTATCTCCGCTGTTTTGTCAGGCAATAATTCATCGTTTGTTTCAGTTTTTACTTCCATTTTATGCGTTATTTGATATCAGAATCTGTCAATAGCTTCACGACCACGTGCGTCGTGTTTTAATAGATAATATACAATGGCATAGACAAAATGACTTCTACCAATTTACCATAGACATCAGGAGATCGACCACAAAGCAGAGTGGTAATACTGACAATATTGAATTGAGCAGAAACTAACAATATAAACAGAGCTTAATGCTGTCAAGATCTATAACTGGGGACATACCTACCTTTGGGATTTTTGTAAAACGGGGTAACTTTAAGCCAAACAATGTAATTACTTAGTGTAACATAAAATCAGATTTAGGTACCTACCTAGTTTATTTATTATATAATAATATTATAACAAATAAGATATCGTGATTTTATGTGCCATTTCTAGAATCTTGATTGATATTAAACTAACTTACATAGAAATAATAGAATGCGCCACAAACACGAGCGTTTCAATTTAAACGTACCTACCTATCTATGAATGTCATGACGTATAAATAATAATACATCTTGATGGCACAAAAAACCAGGGCCTTCGGAAGGTCACCAGCAGCCCATTGCCCATACCTAGGTAGGTACCACCTTTAAAACAGAACTCGCCGACATTTTAACCCCAAGCGCTAAGTAGAATCATCAAAGTTCGCAACTCCGCCTCACCATAAGGTTTAAAAGATGATAAGGTAACATAAAAAAATGAATAATATACACTAGATAGGTACCATTTATTTGAAAAAATACAATACATATTATTATCACTCGGTATTCATTCATGCGTATTGAATGTACTTTTCCTGACCACCTTTATTAGAATACGTTTTTATAGGACAAATATTTATTTTCTGAAAATGTTTATCAACAGTAAAAAAATATGTTAGGAATTCTCCACAATATGGCATTGACAGTTCATTTTATACAAAAAATGGACTTGAATATTATTTACTTGTGGTTCATATAAAACAAGTATGACTGACAAAGTTTTGTGTGCACTATTTATATTGAATCTTAACAGCATACCTCCACCATTGGCCACTGGTGTTTTGTGATTATTTCGGTTTCATGTTCGTTCTATAATTTTATTTAGGAATTAAGTATTTTAATAAAAAAAAACAAACGAGTGTCTAACCATGTCTTAACACATCTATTTTTATTGTACCTATAAAATTGTGTACATATTATGATATAATCTAATTTGGTATACTCATTATTGTTGTCTTCTACGGACTTAAATAAATAAATAATTAAAAGTAGGTAGGTGTATATTTTTGTTTTAAAAATTAGTTTGGCAGCCCTAATCTGCGATGTATGAAAGATAATATATTACCCACCTATTATTGTTTATGTACGTCATGACAGATTTGAATACCTACGGAGCATGTTTGTGTACCTATATTAATCAATTATTAATCAGTGCTAATGTTAATTTTCCATTGTATCCAGTGGCGGCTCGTCCATATGCATTGCGGAACTTCAGCACATCTAAGCAAACTGAGAAAAATTCCATAAAATAATATACCTACATACATTTATGACGTATATTATTGAATAATAAACAATTATTATCGAAATAAAGCATTATTTGACCAATGTGAACTTTTTTATTATGCATAATAAATATATTTTTATGTACACATTTGGAATAAAGTAGGTAGGTACCTACATCTAGAGATGATTGTCCATTATTTTGATCTGCAAATTAAAAAGTCTAGGATTTATAATAATAAAGATACTCTGGTCTGACCACAACAACAGCACATGGAATATGTTTTCCCACAAAAAAATGACTTGAATGTAAAAAGATTTTTTTTCAGAAACAGGAAAAAATATACTTTTTACATGTAATATTTTTTAAGAGAATGTCCTATTATGCAATATAATAACAAATAAAAATCATTAAAAAATTATTAGATTAATTGTACCCAACACTTATTCAGAGATTGAAACTTGTCGATTTACTCAAAATTATACAGATGTGACATAGAATGATATTTGCTTGTGGACTTCATTTGTTTTCTATTGATCTAAGAATATAATTTGCATATGGAACCGGTTAGTTTTTAAAACTCAATTATACCCTGCCACCATAAGAGTTTAGATAGGTATGTTGTGGGCGATCTGACAAAAATAGGCACACTTTTTCAGTCATACTTATATATTTTGTTTTCGTTGAATTGAGAATACATTATTATAATCGTGTTAGCTTTATTTTAAACCCTGTCTCACCATACCACAATCTATAAAAATATTCCTTTATCTACAAAATATCTTAAATTTTGTATGATTTAATGGCACAATTGTAGGTATTTTATAGATAAACGAATATTTTTTTACTGTTTACTATGTCTTGGATTAGGCAGAGTTGAATTGAATTTGAAAACTAAAAAAAACTAGTTATCTACATATTGTAGTCATGGTCACAGAATAAAATGAACATAAATACGCTTGACTTACAAAGTTTATTGTGCACTATTTATATTGGACCTTAAAAGTCCACCTCCACCCTTCGCCACTGAAAAACACGTACCTACTGTCACGACCTGGGACATAAAATAGTTTTAGTAGGTAAACCAAATAAAAACATGCATACATCATTATATTTACGAAACAATATTGGTTTGAATTAATTGTCAATTCTTAATAAATTTAAGATAACATTGTTCTCCTAGTTTCAATATTTATTCGAGGAGGAAATTCCAATCATAACAACACGTATAACTAAAAATATAGCAGGTACCTAACTACCTAAGGAAATATTCTGATTGGTCTCGCATGCCAAGTAAGTAAATCCGAAACCATTTGAAATTTTAGGTTTCAATATGCGCTAACGCAATTTATGCTATGTATCTACTAGTGGTCAGAAATGAATTTGACTCAATACTTCAAACCACTTACTCAGACGCTGTTGTGACACAAGATATAAGAGGTTACCATGTTTATTATTGAATTCTTAGATTAAAATCGACCAGTGACGTCCCGTGGGGGTAGACAGTGACGATACCCCGGTCCTGGTGATGATGCAAGGACGTTAAATTCTCAACCAGCCCTGTCCCTAGACCAGATTGAGAGCCCCTGCTTTAGGCTAGCTCAGCACGGGGTCAGAGAGGTTAGTCAAGTAAGAGTTCTAAACGACACTTTTGAACACACCACAGCAGTACTGCGATGTAATGGCTTAGAAACGCCACCTAATGTTAGGATGACGTCAGAATCTAATGGATATATTATTTATTTGATTTAAAAATTATTTCACGGTTACTACGTGAAACGTCAAAGAACAGCTGGTGATCAGAATTCAATGTCACCGAGCTTACGAGCCGTATTGTGGCTCTCGTAATATAGATCGCGGATCCATTTAAATTAAAAGTCTTCGTAGTTATTGTTTAATTATTTATTTAATTATTCTTTAATAAAAAAAAAATTTTATAGTTAATTTTTATCAGATATCTTAACACTAGTATTTTATTTTGCAAATAAATTGAAAATATTTATTTAAGTATATAAACTTATTTTAGACACTTAATATAAATCTATTTATATTTATTTTTATATTTCATTTTACTTATAGGTATGGCTGCGCATTTATTATATTATTGAGGCACCGACAATAGAGATTGGAAACCGCTGTCCCTTTTAATATGTGTACTCCTGACTACTTAATAACTATGTACTTAGTGACGTATTCACCCGCGAAGTGAATAATTTTCCGCGACGTCATACACGGATGACGCGGATCGCTGTGACGTATTCACACGTACCACGAGAAAATAATCTTCCGATTGATTTTTCAAAAAAACACGAATGTTTGCAAATCTTCGCGAAGAACTGCGTGGATTGAGGTCTTATCTCTAAACGCAGGAGCCGTTGACTGAATTTGTATGGAAAAACGCGGGTTTTTATACCCGTCAGGCGGTGATTTCCATGAAACACTGACGTCAGGGAGACAAGGCCCCCTTCTCCGTTCAAGTTTTCTCTAAATATCTTATGAATCGTCAATAATTCCGATCAAGAAATTATACAAGCTAATAGCGGTCTCGATTCCCGCTATCGTGATATATATTTTAACAGATTAGGAAAATGCGGGAAAAACCCGTACATGACTTTTCAGGGCGTGTTTGCGCGCGGAAGGTGGATCAATGAGATCGTTTTCGTCTCCTTCTACCAGTCCAGGAGCAAAATACTCGGGCCATGTACGGAAAAGCGGTTTGTTTTCCCGCTTTCCCGGAAAATTATGAGTATCTTATTAAGTTAGAAACAAGCGTCCCCCAGGTACCTAATTTCATAATCATCGCAAAAGCTCTAATAGTACTTTTAACGTAAAGCAGGTAAACATTTTCCGATTGATATATCGGGATTATAATAATATGAAAAGAAAGGTTATCGATAATTTAAAACGGTGCATATTGTTAATACGTACGGAAATGTCAGGCCTCAAATAACCGCGCTACCTTACATCGGCTGGTAGAATGAATCGAAAGTAAAACTCACATTGCCTTTTACAGTCAACACTTTCCGCCCGGTTTTCCTCGTTTAGGGGGAAAACACGACTTTGATCTATACACATGAATACGTGTATTAATTAAGGCGCTAAGTACCACAAACATAAAAACTGACATTTTTATAGAAAAATGTTCTACATACCAACGCCAATAACTTCAATTATAGTCTAAGTGCCTCAAGCAAGTAAAAAAAATACAGCAAAATAATTAAACCTGTCGAGGTTGTAAGTCCGTTGGCGTGTTTTATTTATAACGGTGTAAGTAGCACTGCAGTGGTCAACGGCATTCAATATAAAATAGCTGACGATGGTGTGTTGACACTTGCGAGTTCTTAATAACTAAAATTATAGAAGGTGGTTAATTCACACTGTAAAACTACATTTTTCAAAAGGTCTGCTTCATGAAATTTTACTGCAATGACTCGGTAATTTGTACTACAGGCAATACTACTTTTTAGTACTTAGAGCCTTATTTAATACACGTATTCACATTATCGGGGCAGAGATCTAAACGATATTTGCAGGACATGTGTGGGTTTACGGGGTCTAAAGATTACCTGTTTTAGTGCATTTTTTACGGATTGAAAACGATCTGTAAGGCTTAGCTGACGGATCCAAGATATAATTTTTACTTCTAAATTAACAAAATAATAGTGCCTCCAATCTTACATTATTGAATTTCCAACTTTCGTATATTTATCCTATTCATTAACCACATAAGTACGTACTTTATCACGAGCAAAAATTCTAATTCATCATTTACATTAGGTCTACGCATCCAATTCTCACAATATCTAATCATTTGATTTTCATTCCAACATTATCTAGTATCATATTTTAATTTTATTATCCAAAGTATTTTCATAAGTTAATTCTACTCCGAGGAGTGCCTCGCTCACTGACATCGATTTATTTATTAAAGAGGCTTCTCCTTATTTATCTCATAGCGCTTTGAACTCATACATTTTTCTCGCGCAGATTCAAAATATTACGTACGCAAAAATGATTTTATATAATGCAAAGAAGTTTACAGTTATAAATTAGCTTTAGTTTACAGCATTTAGCTAATGATATCGCATCTCAAGTTGTTCACATAAATTTGTTTATTTTTAATCTTAAATTCTAGACTTTTAAAGTACTTACATTTTTCTTATAAAAAAGACCGATTTATATGACTGCACACATACTAGCTGATGGCACACATTTTGTGGCCGTGTCAACAGACTGAGCGTCGCTTGGGGGCAGCAGTTACTCAAAGGGCGACAAATCGAGGAGAAGCATTAGGTATATATAGGAATAAGTACCTAAACTTAGTATGTAATGACGGTTTCGTTTAAAAAATTGAGCTCACTTGTTGGAAACAAAATATATTTATTAACATAAAAGGTTTTACAAGACTGCTTTTTTTGTAGGGTTCGCGATTTCTAGCTTACTTCTGTTGTCATTGGACGTCACGTCCTTGATGACCAGCAAGGACACGTGTACATTTTCTTATTATATTTAACTATTTAACTTTTTTTTTAAATCCTGCCCATTTCATTATTGCACCTGTATAAATCATCTCAATAAATAAATCAACGACATTGGATGAATCTCTGAGGGACTGCAAAAGGGTATTTCATTGAACGTCATTGCTCTTTGGTTGGCGTATTTTGTGGGACCATATCTCATCAAATATAAATAGATATAAGTTTTTGTTTGTCCCCGGTTGACCTAATCACCAATACACTCATACCTAAATGGCTTGCAAGCTTTTAACGGCTTCCAATCCTCGATTTTAAATTAATACAATTTTTCTCGTAAATATCACTGCCACCTGTGTTTCATTTATGTAACATAATAACCTTTAATATACAAAAATAATAATAAGTATAATAGGAAAGGGGCAGACTTGAGGATTAGTAAACAGCTTTGTGTTTTCAAATCCCTACAGGTTCAACCAGTGGTTGTTATACTGGTCATCTGTGGTCCAGTATCCCCAAACAAAGCCCTGTATTGGGCTATCATAAAGGATTAAATTACTGTATAATCTTTATAATACTAAGAATTTCTTCTTTTAGTTACTATTCGACTTGTCACTATTCCAATGTCATTTATATTATACCTGTGTTATTAATTACCTTTTGTCTGTTGTCATGTTATTTACACATGACACACTTTATTCATATGGCAACAAAACGCAAAAGATCGACCTCAGTGCGCATGCGCATTACGAGTTTCAACGCAGTTCGTCCTATCCATTTCCGGCGCTAAAGACGCAAGGCGGCTTTTTAACATCAAGGGGAAGCAAAATTCGGTCTCACAGTTCCGATCGTTCGAGCAAAGAAGACTTTCTGAAGAGCATATTTGTTTTGTGGTATTTATTAATATTTTCATTACGTTACGGTCCACCGAACTAGCATTCGATTTGTATTCTAAATTGTCTGAATATTATATTTCGTTAGGCGCCCGTAATTGATTTGATTAATTTACACCTTTATACACTTTCGCCCGCTAGTAAATTTATTTATTAATTATACATCTGTTAAAGTTCTTTACACGCGTTTTATTTAAATTACCTTTTATCACTATGCATTTCATAGAGTGGCGCTCAAAACCGAGATATCTATCATTGCATTTCCATGTATTTTATATTATAGGAACATACACGAATGAGTGAAGTAGCCGGACAGGTAACTGAGGTTTTAGAGGTATTGTCAAGCTACTCACGATCCTGCATTTCCCCATGTCTCATAATCTGCCGCGTTCCTATCCCATCCAACTCCAATTCACTCCTCTTTTCCCTACGTTACAATCTGATAAATTGTCACAATTCCCACCTTTCCTTCTCCTCATCCTCTTTCCTAGCATGACACTGTATAATTCCATGATTAAATTTCTTTTGTTATTAATTAACTTTTTATGCCTGTATAATTCCAAATAAATTTATTTTTAATAATAAACAACATAACCCTATATTTCTATCGCCTATTGCAATAAACTTGATCTTTTTGAAAAGACCGAGTGTTGCCAATCACTCATAGTTTTGAAAGTTGTCAGCTGGTGATTTTTAATGTATCTAAAACCGTGGACTCGCAATATTGACCATTAAAGTAGAGATGGCATTTCAATTAGATTTATTAGTATACATTTTGTAAGTGAAGTATACAAGAACATTCTCAGATAGGTAGGTATTGAGGTTATGAAACGATGATAAAAAATACTCTATAAAAATGGGGCGGTATTTTGTCAAGGAATGTCACTGAAATCGATACTCTTGGTGGAATCTGAACAATATTGACAACTGCTATAACATGAGCACCGCGATGTCCGAGTGGTAATGTATCCGCTTGGTAAGTCGAGGGTCTCGGGTTCAAATCCAGGGTCTGGTAAAATTCACATGTATTTTTTCATGTCTGTTTAAATCCAGAGCATGGACCAAATAGGTAGAGCAAAAGGTTAACATCCATTTCTCGTAAAAAATAATCGTGGGGCGGGCAGGATCCACAATGGATTGTGGAGCCAATTATAATTATAATATAATATTGAAACTATTTAATAATAAAGTGTTATATGACTATGTTTTTTACAGTGGATTATATTAAAGGAATAATATTATAAAGTAAAACCTATTTTATTATCTAAACCCCATAACATAACAGGGCTGCCAATTACAGTTTCAAAACAAATATATATTTTTATTTTTCAAAATTGAAGATTGGTACATAATTAAAGTTATTTATTTTGCCAGCATCTATATGAGCAAACCTTGCATTTATGAGGTTTTACACCTGTGTGTCATTTCATGTTTATGAAGATCACTAAGTGTCGAGCATCTATAAGGGCATAATTTGCATTTATGAAGACTTTCACCTGTATGTGTCATTTCATGGCTTTTAAAATTAATAAGCTGCGAGCATCGATATGTGCATACCTTGCATTTATGAGGTTTTTCACCTGTGTGTGTTATTTCATGGTTTTTAAGATTACGACGTTGTGAGCATCTATAAGGGCATACCTTGCATTTATGAGGTTTTTCACCTGTGTGTGTCATTTCATGTTTTTTAAGACTACTTAGTAGCGAGCATCTATATGGGCATACCTTGCATTTATGAAGTTTATCACCTGTGTGTGTCATTTTATGTCTTTAAAGATCACTCAGTTGCGAGCATCAATATTTGCATTTATTGCATAAATGAGGTTTTTCGCCTTTGTCATTTCATGGATTTTAAGATAACTCAGTTGCGAACATCTATATTAGCAAACATTGCCTTTATGAAGGTTTTCACCAGTGTGTCACTTCATGTCTTTTACAATAACTCAGTTGCGAGGATCTATATGTGAATTTATTTCATTTATGAAGTTTTTCACCTCTGTGATTAATTTTATGGTTTTTAAGATATCTCAGTTGCGAGCATCTTTAGGTGCATACCTTGCATTTATGAGGTTTTTCACCAGTGTGTGTCATTACATGTTTTTTAAGATTAATTAGTTGCTGGAATCTATATGGGCATACCTTGCATTTATGAGGTTTATCACCTGTGTGTGTCATTTCATGTTTTTTAAGACTACCAAGTTGCGAGCATTTATATGTGCATACCTTGCATTTATGAGGTTTTTCACCCGTGTATGTCATTTCATGGGTTTTAAGGCTACGGAAATGCGTTTGCACCTGTGTGTGTAATTTCATGTCTTTTAAGATGACTATGTTGCGAGCATCTATATGTGCATACCTTGCATTTATTAGGTTTTTCACCTGTGTGTGTCATTTCGTGGTTTTTAAGATTACTAAGTTGCGAGCACCTATATTGGCATACTTTGCATTTATATGGTTTTTCACCTGTGTGTGTCATTTTATGTTTTTTAAGACTACTAAGTAGCGAGCATCTATATGGGCATACATTGCATTTATGAGGTTTTTCACCTGTGTGTGTCATTTCATGCTGTTTAAGAGTACTAAGTTTAGAGCATATATATGGGCATACCTTGCATTTATGAGGTTTTTTACCTGTGTGTGTCATTTCATGGTTTTTAAGACTATTTAGTCGCAAGCACCTATATGTGCATACTTTACATTTATGAGGTTTTTCACCTGTGTGTGTCATTTCATGGATTTTAAGATATCTCAGTTGCGAGCATCTATATGTGCATACCTTGCATTTATAAGGTTTTTCACCAGTGTGTGTCATTACATGTTTTTTTAAATTAATTAGTTGCGAGAATCTATATGGGCATACCTTGCATTTATGAGGTTTATCACCTGTGTGTGTCATTTCATGTTTTTTAAGACTACCAAGTAGCGAGCATTTATATGTGCATACCTTGCATTTATGAGGTTTTTCACCCGTGTGTATCATTTCATGGGTTTTTAGGCTACGAAAATCCGAGCATCTATATGGGCATACCTTGCATTTATGAGGTTTTTCACCTGTATGTGTCATGAAATGTTTTTGAAGACTACTAAGACTCGAGCATCTATAAGGGCATAACTTGCATATATGAGGTTTTTCACCTGTATGTGTCATTTCATGGCTTTTAAGATTAATAAGCTGCGAGCATCGATATGTGCATACCTTGCATTTATGAGGTCTTTCACCTGTGTGTGTCATTTCATGGTTTTTAAGATTACGAAGTTGTGAGCATCTATATGGGCATATTTTGCATTTATGCGGTTTTTCACCTGTGTGTGTCATTTCATGTCTTTTAAGATCACTCAGTTGCGAGCATCTATATTTGCATTTATTGCATTTATGAGGTTTTTCACCTGTGTGTGTCATTTCATGTTTTTTAAGATTACTAAGTCGCGAGCATTTATATGAGCATACCTTGCATTTATGAGGTTTTTCACCTGTGTGTGTCATTTCATGGTTTTTAAGATGACCTAGTTGCAAGCATCTATATGAGCATACCTTGCATTTATGAGGTTTTTCACTAGGGTGTGTCATTTTATGTGCTTTGAGATGATTTAGTTGCGAAAATGTATTTTCTTGATATTGATCAGCATTCACGTTCGTGTGATTTATTTTGTGGCGTTTAAGAGCCCTTCCGCATCCAAAAACTTCATTACAAAAGCTGCAAATGAAATTACGTGAGAAATGTACTACTCTTCTCAGAATAAGTCGAAGTTCCTTCGGAGTCTCCCGTTCTGAGATTTCTCTTTTAAGGTTTTGTTCATCTACCGTCACCTCTGAATATAGTATCATTCTATCTTGGATTCTATCAGGCGAGGATTGTTGACACCTGTCAATATCGTGATGCTTTGTGAAAAAGCCTTTAGTAGAAAACTAGAAAAAACAAATATAAGTCAATTTTATTTTTAATTACATTTTAACTGTTATTTTTTTCAAAGCTTATGCCTGTCAGCCAGCATTTTGCAGCAAGTGTGTTGAAAATGAATATGAGGATAAGAAATGGTAATAGTAACAACACAGATATTAAATACTAACAATGTTACGGAATGATTCGTAAGTAGTTTTTTAAAAATACATCTACATATAACATCGAAAAGCAAATGCAAAAAACTGACTATGACAAAATTGTGGTACTTTTCTTGGTAATATGTTTCGAATGCCAAATCTTAGATTGATGTGAATAGGATAGTTTCAAGGGCGGACTTTCTCAGCGTTGGTCAAACTGGTGCTTTTCTTTTTATTTTCAAAGCATGATCCTGGAAATACCTTAAACGTTGTAGACACTCTATTTATATAATTTTGAAACCTTATTATCCTTTATATTCATTTTAAACATTTGATAACTGCATAAAGTATTTTTATTACATAAAATAGTACTCTTTTAAACCTCTCGCTCTAGTTTTAGAAAATTGTCATATTTCAGTACATAAAGGTGCAGTGGTGTCATAAACGCATTTATAAAACCATCTTATCGGTACCTAACCGATTTTTATTTTTAAACATTGCAAGGCATTCACAGCACTAGAAGCCTCTGCCAAAAGAATGGGTTTAAAAATAAACTAGGCAAAAACTAAATACATGCTTGTCTATGTCACACCACGAGAAGTCGCATCAAAGTTAGATATTGGTGCATACAAGTTTGATACGGTCGACAGTTTCATATTCCTTGGATCTCTTGTAACTCGACATAATGATATTACAGAACAAATCAATAAGCGAATCATGTCTGCGAATAAATGCTACTTTGGTCTGTTAAGACATTTTAAGTCCCGCTTACTATCTCGTCGAACTAAAAGCACTCATTACAAGACACTTGAAAAGTCAGTGTATACCTACGCATCGGAAACCTGGACATTAACTCTGCGAAATGAACGAGCTCTGAACATCTTTGAAAGACAAATTCTCCGCCGTATATATGGACTGATCAGGGATGGCACCAATTGGAGGAGAAGATATAATGCTGAGCCCTACGGGCTGTACAAAGATTGCAGCGCAGTTCAATCAATTAAGATTGGGAAACTGCGATGGCTAAGTCATGTGCACCCTATGAATGACAATAAACCGGCAAAGAGAGTGATGTCCAGCAATCCAATAGGACGTAGAAGGAGAGGGAGGCCAAAGATTCGCTGGCTGGTTAGATGGAGCTGCCAGTGACTGCCGTTTTTTTTTTTTTTTTTTTTTCAATTTTAATTTATTTTACATATTGTGGACATTACAAATTATAAGTTTAAGACGTTCACAACATGACATTTAGAAACAAATAAATATTATTAAAAAAGTATTATGTAATATTGTAATTATGCAATATTAAGTTATTCTATAGTATAAATGTGTAAATACAAAAAATATGAAGTATATAGGTACAAGGAAGTACACCGGATGAGTTGTGATAATTCTGGGGTTACCAAATTGGAAAGCGGCCACACTGGATAGGGACAGGTAGAGGGAGCTGTTGGAGGAGGCTAGGACCCACACCGGGTTGTAGCGCCCCTGATGATGATGATGACATGTTCAAACACGCGCGTTAACATCATTTTACTCCTCCTTCAATTATAGTTTGTCAATTTATGGCTACGGCCGTATGTTGTAGCTTAACTACTGGGGAATGCCAAATGGCGTATTTCAAAAGAACACTACCTTATTCTGAGGTCAATAATTATTATAATGCAATCATTATTCGTAGGATGTTTATCACATTTGAATGGTCAAAGACATAGCTTATAATGAGTATCTTTAGAATTATCTTCAAATGTGTTATTCTTGCCCTAATAATCTTGAATAATAAAATGCCCAATTCTTGTCAAATTTGAGATCACAGAGATTATTAATATATTTTTTTATAGTAAATATTTCACTATAATAATGTTATAGTGAATGTTATGTTAGTGATGCTAACGCGCGTGTTTGAACATGTACCGTTTAAAAAAAAATCAGTTAGGTACCGATAAGTTGGTTTTATAAATACGTTTGAATATTAATAAATGTGAAAAATGTTAACACCACTGCACATTTATGTACTGAAATATGACTATATTCTAAAACATTAGAGCAAGAGGTTTAAAAGAATACTATTTAATGTAATAAAAATACTTTATGCAGTCATCAAATGTTTAAAATAAATATAAAGGATAATAAGGCTTCAAAATTATATAGAATTTATATTATCGATTTATTTATAGTATTCATAAAGATTATCTACAACGTTTAAGGCATGTCCAGGATCATGCTTTAAAAAGAAAACAAAAGCTCCATTTTGACCTACGCTGAGCATGTCCCCCCTTAAATGTTGCGTCCTTGTGTGAAAAGTCGATACAATAGTATATTTACAGTTTACAATGAAAACTTCATCTCTATCGGTTTTTGACAAAAATCCTTAACAAAGACAAGCACGAGAAATTATTGTTTTTAATTTGACCGAATATTTAAAAGTAGATATATATTTATATGGAAAATGATTTTAAAGTCTGCGTTTTATAACAACTTTACTAAAATACAAATAAAACCATTATTTGAAAATTATAAAAAAATGTGATTGGGTCATCGATATATTATTTAATATGTATACTGATCACTTCTACTAATTCAGTCATAAGTTGTGTTCTCCTAATTATTTAATGAATACATACATGCAGCAATACAATTAGTTAATGTGGCTTTAATGAGTGTTTTCAGTAATAATTAACCTACCTATCATAATAATTAATAAGTTAAGACTTTAACTAATGGCTCTCACAAAACCCTCTGAAGCGCTTTCCAAATTGAGTTACTATATGCAATCGGCTTTTGTATTTTAAATCAAAGTAGATAGGTATTGATTACTTTAATTACAATTTCAATACGACTGGCTAGGAATAGTACGGAGATTTATTGAAATTTTAAACGTCAACCTTCGATAAAAATCGGCGAATATATAAAATTGAATGTACCTCATGTCCTGGTGTGTAATCTGAATGCGAACATCCGGGTTGAGGATCTTCATCAGAAAATGGTGGCATTTTATTTTCAGTGAATTCGCGCTTTATGTCAGTCTCAGCTTTGACACCTGTGACAACCGTCGCAGCGAACTGAAATAAACGTTTCATTAAACATGTTGTCAATATTTACATATAACAAATTAAAGTTTTATTATCTAGGTGGAACTAGGCTGTTGAAATCCGACATAAATAGTGCATAATAAACATTATCAGGCATACTTATTTGTTTTCATTAAATCGAATTTTATGAAAATTGGACATGATCCATAATTATTGTGAACACCCATATATAATAAATAACTGTGTCCGATCCTAATAGAGTCATATGGGCCTCCACAGAGTGGAGGTTTATATTAACAGATTGTGTTTGTACGTGAAATAGGTGTCAGCCACTCGCTCAACCTATTAGTTCCATAATCTGACTAATACCCAAATTGAAAAACAATATGTGTACCTCCATGCCAGACCCAGGATTTTAACCTGTGACCCACGACGCTATAGTACTGATACCTCCACGTTTCTACGTGTATGGAAGACCCCTTTAGAGTAAAGTATGAGCGAAGCTATGGATGCCACATTCATGTTTTTTATTGTCCGCTATGCCGAATATCCGTCAATCGCCGCTCCATCAAATAAAGTGCACTGCACTTTTATTATTTAACAAAACGAAATAAAATATAA
Organism: Rhyacophila brunnea; assembly: GCF_057557595.1. NCBI lineage: Eukaryota > Metazoa > Arthropoda > Insecta > Trichoptera > Rhyacophilidae > Rhyacophila > Rhyacophila brunnea. The sequence goes on along the minus strand of NW_028232785.1, from coordinate 28,925,350 downwards.
TTAGTACGTATTTAAAGGACACCTAAAGATTTTTTTTTTAAACGTTAACGTATCGCGTAAGGGTAAGTTAGGTACGTATAACATTTCGACGGCGCGAAAATTCAAATTTAAATTTTTACAAAATTTTGAATCGTAGGTACTTAGTAAACCTCCCGTCGTTTCTAAGGTAAGAGAAAGCAGGCTATTTTTGAAACAATATACCTGGGGTAATGATTAAGTCCAAAGTTCAACATACCTGGGGCGAAAAGAAACGCCAGGTGTAACCAAGGGGTGCAAAGTGAATTTTTTTGTTTTAGTATCTCGAATTATGTATCGCGGAATTTCCTTGCGAAAGTGTTCTTCTGATAAATATTTTTAAATAGATCCGCTAAGTAAAATTTTGTGAAAAAACTAAGGCCAGTCCAGCATTTTATGCCCCTGCCGAATGCGAAGTCGATCGCCGCAGGCACATAAGAATTTGGTCGGGTTGGGTTAACTCTCTCAGGGAAATACCTTGGTTACCGCTACATGCGGTAGAGGTGTCCAATCTAGCAGGCAGTAAGCGGAAGACTTCGATACGTGACGGAATTCGTGTACCGCTGAGAATCGACTTCGCGAAGAATATAATTTGTTGATTGTGTACCTACTTACTACTATTAAATTTTAAATTACTACTAAAAAAAAACGATTTCTGTATCGACAGGAATCGATCAAGTTAAAAAAAGAGAGTTGGCCTGGATACGGTGCCCCGCGCACCACTCCTAGTGTTATAATTTTCGCTGAATTGTAAAATAAATTTCAGAGTTCGCGTTCTAGGTACGTTGTAGGTAGAATTCGCTAGTGTTACGAACCAAGTGATTCATAGATCCTTAAATTTTAATTGCCGCAGCCCCCCACGGCGCCCATCATTAACAAATTTAGGGGTGTTGCAAAATTATTCATGTGTATCGATATTGTGTATCTGTGCGTATAGCGAGTAACCTTTTTTGTGAACCTAAACTGTTAAAAATAAAACTTTCTGCTAAGATTTGTGCTTCGAACAACGTGTGTTTCATTTTGAATGTCCACCATCATCAACTGTCAATCCTGCATCTTTACCCAACTGTCAAGACCTAGCCTTACACTGAACGTGCTCTACCAAAACCAAACCCAGCTTTGATTGACCACCCTGAACGATTTACATCACTGAGCTAGTCAAAGGGTGGATGCTGGTCGTGTGACTCACACGTATCTAACGACGGCGCGTTATCAAGGGCGTCTTTAATGTCAGGTCGACCGGGGATTTGAGTGCGGAGGTCGAATCGGGCTGTGCGGCTCCGACTCCCCTCCCTACCCGGACTTCCGGGGCATCAGTACGACGTGACACTGTAAACATACGTACTTAGTACGTATTATTGCAGAAACCATTTTGTTAATTCGAAGAAATGACCACTGTATAAACCTTTTTGTATATTGTCCAGCAAGAGAAGACTAGCAATTCGATGGCCTAATGTAAATATCCCGTAAGTGACTTTTTACAAATTGCGAAGGCAGCTAAAAAACTGAATATTGAATATTGAACAGAAAAAAAATGAATAACCCGTAGAGTAAAAAGTGGTAAAGCAAAGCACATAACGTCTAATATAATGATAAAAGCCTATAAAATGTGACATATCTATAATGTATAAAAATAAACATCCGAATTTGTTATATTATTACTTACTGTTTTACAGGCGTATGCATATAACAGCAAACTGCATTCAAGCTATTTACTGCAAATTTGCATGCATAAACCTAAATGTATCTGACGGATAGTGACGTCACGTCGCCGACGTAATACGCGTCATGCCATGGATAATGTTACCTAATTTTAAATTTAGAGGGTAAGAAGAAGTTGCACTTCTGGTGCAATGGGTAAGCCTTTCTGTGTAACTTTTTGCAGGTCACTTCTCACCATCGGGAATATCGCGTTTCAAACGACATCTTTCGAAAATCGAAACTTGTTTCGAAATTCCACCGCACTATATCTTGAGTATGGGTTGTCCATATCTCTGATGTATCTTTTTTGCAGTCGCAAGCGTCTCCTCCTTTCTGTTTCACACACATTTTCGCAATAATTTATAAAACTTACGAAGGTTTCAAGCCTCCTACTAAACGTTTGTTGTGATGAAGTCATTGTGTATTAAAGTGACACTGACAGCTCGCGCAGATCGCCGCCATTTTAAGTTTGGTGCGCATTCCTGTGCGCATCTCGTGACGTATGCATTTTTTATAGTTTCCTTAATCGGCCGATAAACGGCTTACTACGTTGAACGCAGTTCAAATGTATATGAATACGGCAGTTACCTGTTAAATATTTCGAAATAGACATTTTGAAACACACGTCACGCATCACGCTTAACGGCTAAGAGGCGAGATACGGGCTATTGCAGGTTTATTCCTGCATTGTTCAGATACGGGAAATTACTATAACGGCTGTACCATTTTTGTTAAAATAATTAAAGATATGGGAATTTCACATTCGATGAACAGTATTTTTGTTGTTTTTTGTAGGTACTTACATCAAAAAGACATTTTCGTCATGTAGTTCGGATACGGGGTATTGACATTAGAACATCCAATTATTAATTGTTTGCTTAATTCCGTTTAGAAATTGACTGCGCATGTGTCGATAAAATTTTGAATACCATCGCTTAAACAAATTAAGGATCTACTTACCTCTTTTAAGGGGATAATATTGCTGTCGTCCTCGATATTTTCCTGTTTGACTGTCATGTCAAATCGACCGTTGCCCTTGAAGTGATTGACATCTATCCATTGGTATGCACCATCGCCGATTACCTCCGCTGTTTCGTCAGGCAATAATTCATCGTTTTTTTCAGTTTTTATATCCATTTTATGCGGTATTTGATATCAGAATCTGTCAATAGCTTCACGACCACGTACGTCGTGTTTTAATAGATAATATACATTGGCATAGACAAAATGGCTTCTACCAATTCACCATAGACATCAGGAGATCGACCACAAAGAAGACTGATAATAATTACAATACTGAATTGAGCAGTTACTATCAATATAAACACTGCGATAATGCTTTAAAGATCTATAACTGGGGACATACCTACTTACCTAAAATATTACTGTGATCAATTAAAAGGTTCTGGGGGACCCTACTTTAAATTATTTTTAACTGGTCCACCAGGTAAAAGCACCTTTTACCTTTAAATTTACATGGAAATGTTTTCATTTTTGCTTAAATGTTGCCAATCATTTTCAAGGCACCAAACTCTTGTATACTGTATAGGTATAAGAAAAAACCTTCTTTGGAATTTTTGTAAAACGGGTTAACTTTAAGCCAAACAATGTAATTACTTAGTATATTAACATAAAGTCAGAATTAGGTAGTTTATTTATTATTGCACAGGTAATAAATCAGGTATCCTGATTTTATGTTCCATTTCTAGAATCTTTATACTCAGGTACCTACATAGAAATAATAGAATGCGCCACTAACACGAACGTTTTATTTTGAACAAACCTATCTATGAATGCCATGTATTAATAATACAGAACAGACATTAGTAATTTATCCCAAGCGCCAAGTAGAATCAATAAAATTCGCAACTCCGCCTCACCATAAGGTTTCAAAGATCACAAGGTAACATAAAAATATGATTAATAAACACTACCATTTATTTGAAAAAAAAATACAATACATTATCACCCAGTATTCATTCATGCACATGGAATATAGGTACTTTTCCCGATCACCTTTATTAGAAACCGTTTTTATAGGACAAAGATTTATTTTTTCGACAATTAATAATACGTAATAACACAGTAAAATACGTGAAAAAAATCTCCACTAGATGGCATTAGCAGTTTATTTTATTCAAAACTGGACTTGGAGTAACTATATTTACTTCATTTTGTTTTAATATAAGTATGACTGATAAAGTTTTTTATGCACTATTTATGTCGAATCTTAACAGCCTACCTCCATCCGTGGCCACTGGTGTTTTGTGATTATTTCGGCTTCATGTTCCTTCTTTAATTTTATTTAGGAATTAAGTAATTTAATAAAAAAAAACAAACGAGTGACTTATCACATCTATTTTTATTGTACCTATATTGCGTCCATAATAATATAATATGATATAATTAAATTTGGTATACTGATTATTGTTGTATTCTACGGATTCAAATAAATACTTAAATAAAAATATGTATTGGAAATTAGGTTGGCAGCCCTAATCTGCGATGTATGAAAGATATACCTAATATTAATATCGTGACAGATTTCAATCCGGAGCATGTTTGTGTATATTAATCAATTAATCAGTGCTAATCTGTACCTGGAAGGTAAACTACACTATGTCAAAAATCACACTTTTTCACAATGGCAGTTGAAAGGTTTTTCATGAAGTTTTTGTTAGAATAGCATTGGATCTCTTATACTACTTGTTATGATACTTGATTAAATCACACTTGAGATGTTTTTCTACAATATTCAAGGAAAGTTTAAAAGAAAAGGCACTTGTTTCTCAAAATAAATGATGTTTTATACATGGTGCTGTTTACCTCTGAAATGTTTCACACATTCAAATGACATGGTGCAGTATGTCCTCAAAAACTTTTACTGCAACCGAATATTGCAACCAAAATACATACCTACCAACAAAATAATTAATTGATACATTATCGATTAGACAAAATTTTCTCTTACTTAACCTCTCTCTTCTAGCTTCTTTCCATTCACATTTGTAGGAATATTGCATTATATTATTATTGTGTCCGTGTATGTATTTCACATGGGACTTGTTGATAGCTTTTTTAATCAATTTACCATAGATGCACTATCCACGATCATAATGAATTCAACATTCTCTGGAGTGATGCACTTATATAATATAAATTACTACTCATTCATGTTAGTCTTTCAAAATGTCTATATTTCCTGGAGGTACTAACTAATCCACATACCATTTTCATCAGAGAAAGTTTATTGTATGAAAGTGAAACAAAATAATTTTTTTTAAATGTTATTAAGATTATAATAATATTATCGACATGAAAAATTAGACAAAAAATATTTTCTGATTGATTGGGAACGAAAATCTGGAGACTGATCTTCTTTTTGCAGCGTCCTATAAAATTCGTGACACTCACTACATAGTTAAAATCTTCAAATTTCATTAAAAGAAGTTTTATAATGGAGGTCTCCTTATTTCGCTCGCCGTATTTTTCTGACGTACCTACCTATTTGAAGATGAATGCACTGAGATAGTAAAAACGCTTCATTCTCATTATTCACTTTCCGGTTAACAAAAAGTGAGTAGGTATGTACCTAAAAAAGAAGAAGAAGAAGAAAGAGAACTTCAAAAAATTTTAAATCACTAAATTCTGAATTGTGTACACGTAATTTATTAGAACAGCCCCTAATGAATTGCTGCCAATCCCATGATGTCATTATGGAGAGATCATTATTTTTCGTTTGATTGTGACATAAAGTGTAACAGCCTCCATGTGAGTGTGTTCTTTTAATAGAAAATTATGATTGATTCTCTTTATCTGCGGCCATTGCGGCGCATGATCCAGAAGAAACATGATATTAAAATTATATTGAATTATGTTAATTAAGAATACATATTATTGAATATTACGGTGTTAGTTAGGTTTTTTCTTTTTTAAACCCTGCCTTACCAAACCATGATCGATTAAAATATTCATATACTAATCTATAAAATATCAAAAATTTTCTATGATTTAACGGCAAAATTTTAGATATTTATTAGATAAACGAATATATTTTTACTATTTACTATGTCTTGGATTAGGCAGAGCTTAAATAAATTTTAAAATCTAAAAAACACTATGTATCTACATTTTGTAGTCATGGTTATCGAATAAAATGAACATAAATATGTTTGACTTACAAAGTAGGTATAGTGTGTACAATTTATGTTGTATGGATATTAAAAGTCCACCTCCACCCTTCGCCACTGCAAAACACGTACCTATATAAAGTAGTTTAAGTAGGTAGGTAATCATAACATAATCAAAACATGCATATTACATCGTTATATTTACGAAACAATAGTGGTTTTATTTAATTTTCAATTCTTAATATATTTAAGATAAAATATTATCAGGTTTTCATAAATATACATTTCTACTAGTTTAAATTTATTCGAGCAGGAAATTCCAATCATAACATCACCACAACCAGAATTATAGCAGGTACCTAACTACCTCAGGAAATATCTGTACCTCAGAGGATACCTACCTTAGAAGCAGAAGGATGCAATTCCAATAATCCACTAAGATAAAATTCTCTCAAACCGTCTGCAATATGTAATAGACGAGAACCAGCCTGGAGAACAAGCTTTAGAGGAGAATACAGCACTATGGACCATATTATTCAAGTCATCAGAGAAATCAGAACGGTGACAGTTATTCAAGCAATTCAGCAAATGAGTCCGACAAGGTGATACAATCTCACCTAAACTATTTACAGCTACATTTGAAGACTTATTTAGACAACTTGACTGGAATGACACGGGTCATCTCATCGTGAGTCATCTACGCTTTGCCGATAACAATAGATAGTAGTTTGCAAGACTCAGAAGGTCTCCAAAGCAGAAAGCAGTAAGTCGCTGGAGTAAGCAACAAAGTAGGCTTGAAAATAAATGTATCAAAGATTAAAGGCATGTTCAACCGCTTTGCGGGCCAAAAAGAGATCCTCATTAATGGCATTCAGTTCGAACAGGTGAAAAACTACATCTATCTGGCACAATGAGTGTCTATAGATGGATGTATATTTAATGAAATTGTTCGCAGAGTAAAGCTAGGCTGGAGTGCTTTTGGCGGCCTGAATAATTTCTTCGAAAATGCCTAAAGTGCAAAGTGTTCAACCAGTGTGTACTTTCCATAACCACATGCGTGTGAAACATTGAGCCTAAGTAAAAGAGAGATCCAGAAACTTAGAGTAGCACAACGTGGTATGGAAGGTGCATGCTGGGCATAACGCAAAAGGACAAAAAAGGAATGAGTGGATAAGGGAACAGACAAGGATTAATGATGTGATAGAGTTTGCTAAAAACCTCAAATGGAAATGGGCTGGAACATGGCTCGAAGAAAGGACAATCGTTGGACAAATTTAGTCATCCAGTGGTATCCAAGAGGTAAAAAACATCCGCAAGGTAGACCTAGAGGCCGCTGGATCGATTAAATGATAAAGTTTTGCTGAAAAACTTGGCAACGCAACGCACAGGAACGAGAGAAGTGGAATCAGCTTGGAGATTAGCGAGGCCTTCATCCAGCAGTGACTAGATTCAGGATGGTGATGATGATGATGACATAAAAAAAAAATTTAAAAAAAAATGTGTTTTGCTTTGTTATATTTATACCTATAAATTTTATTAACTTATAAATTATTTTATTTTGGCTAGGTAAATAATATACAAATCCACATTTAACAAAATATCTTTAGAGGCAGAAGGATGCAAATCCACACTACGTTTTTTATTTTATTTTTTTTAGATATAAAATTGTATTATATTTATTCCTTTCATACATATTCCAGAAGTACTTTAATTGAATTAGAATAAAAAAAATAATGATCATTCTATGTATATTTTCTTAGAAGTTATAAGTATTTGTTTAAAATAAAAATTGTTTTTTGGCTGTCCTGAACAATTGGGTATTTGGCAATTGAGAATCATTAGGTATTTATAAAAATTAGTACATAAACTTAGTATGTACCTAACGACGGTTCCATTGAAAAAAAAGCTCACTTCTCGGTAACAAAATGTATTTATTAACATAAAAGGTTCAACAAGACTACATTTTTTGTGGGGTTCGCGATGTCTGGCTTACTTCCGTTGTCATTGGACGTCACGTCCGTGATGACCGGCAATGACACGTGTACATCTTCTTATTGTATTTTACTATTTAACTTATTTTTTTTTAATCCTGTCCATTTGGTTATTGCATCTGTATAAATCAACTCAATAAATAAATCAACGACATTGGATGAATCTCTGAGGGACTGTGTCTCTCTCTTCGCCTGCAAAAGGGTATTTCATTAAACGTCATTGCTCTTTGGTTGGCGTATTTTGTGGGACCATATCTCATCAAATATAAATAGATATAAGTTTTTGTTTGTCCCCTTTTGGCCTAATCGGCAATACACTCTTACCTGAACGGCTAGAAAGCTTTTAACGGCTTCCAATCCTCGATTCTAAATTAATACAATTTTTCTCGTAAATGTCACTGCCACCTGTGTTTCATTTATGTAACATAATAACCTTTAATGTACTTACAAAAATAGAAATAAGTATAATAGGAAAGGTGCAGACTTGAGGATTGGTAAGCAGCTTTGTGTAGCCAAATCCCTACAGATTTAACCAGTGGTTGTCATACTGGCCACCTGTGGCCCAGTATTTCCCAGCAAAGCCCTGTATTGGGGCTATCATATAGGATTAAAAATTACTGTATAATCTTCATAATACTAAGAATTTCTTTTTTTAGTTACTATACGACGTGTCACTATTCCAATGTAATTTATATCATACCTGTGTTATTAATTAACTTTTGTCTGTATAATACCTTGATTAAATTTCTTTTGTTATTAATTAACTTTTTATGCCTGTATAATTCCAATTAAATTTGTTTTTGTAAATAAACAACCTTACCCTATATTTCTATCGCCTATTGCAATAAACGTGTTCCTTTTGAACAGACCGAGTGTTTGATTTCTCCACCCTCTTCACACTATTTAATTTATCAAAATATTTTTGCGAATCTTGCGAATCACTCATAGTTTTGAAAGTTGTCAGCTGGTGTAGTGTTTTTAATGTGTCTGAAACCGTGGACTCGCAATATTGACCATTAAAGTAGAGATGGCATTTCAATCAGATTTATCGGTATATATTTTGTTTGTGAAGTATACAACACCTTTCTCAGATAGGTAGGTATTGAAGTCATGAAACGATGATAAAAAATACACTATAAAAATGGGGCGGTATTTTGTCAAGGAATGTCACTGAAATCGACACTCTTGTCGGACTCTGAACAATATTAACAACTGCTATAACATGTGCACCGCGATGTCCGAGTGGTAATGTATCCGCTTGGTAAGTCGAGGGTCTCGGGTTCAAATCCAGGGTCTGGTAAAATTCACATGTATTTTTTGATGTCTGTTTAAATCCAGAGCAAGGACCAAATAAATAGAGCAAGTGGTTAACATCCATTTCTCGTAAAAGTAATCGTAGGGCGGGCAGGATCCACAATGGATTGTGGAGCCAATTATAATAATAATAAAATATTCAAACTATTTAATAATAAAGTGTAATATGATTATGTTTTTTTACAGTGGATTATAATAATAGAATCATATTATAAAGTGAAACCTATTTTATTATCTAAACCCCATAATATAACAGGGCTGCCAATTACATTTTCAAAACAAAAATATTATATTATTTTTTTTCAATATTGAAGATAGGTATTAATACCGGGAAGAAAATGATGGAACTCACATGTATGTCGGTGGTAGAATCTCCTTCAGTATTATCTTTGATTGGGAGTGTGTGTGACATCACGGGGTTTAATTATATAAAACATATCTTTTTGATTTAAAAATTTCCCTGCGCAGGGACGTTTAATTACATTAACTTTCAGACATTGGTTGGATTACATCGTTAATTACACTTGCACAGGAGTCTTAGATTTAGTTATCGCACAGTCATTATATGGGAACACGTGTTTGAACACATTAGCCGAATCGGCGCGAAAGCGTTTTATCGAGGACGCGACGCATGGTTTTGAGGTGATTATAGGGATTATTATTGAGCCGATTACACAAAAGGAATTCACTGTTTTATAATAATGAAACGAGCAAGACTTTACAGTTTACATCGTAAAGAATCCGGGCCACACCAAAAGTGCAGCCCTGGATATCAGCTTCCACTTTGGCGGGAGAATAAGTACTGTCGGCCCTTATCTGCAACGAACCTATGGGTGGTGAGACAGCGGGGAGGGGTGCAAAGGGACGGCTTTCGGTCAAGTCAAAACCTAACGGTGATCTTTTCTGTCACTTCGACTGGGCGACGCTCTCGCCGGCGGGTACAATTTTTTTTTCGCCCGTCGAGGGTGCTATTGTTTACTTAGCTTTTTCAGAGATTCTAAACATTCGCCAGGGGAGCTCGGTATTTTTTGTTGTTAAATTGTTGATCTAGAATTTGAAACTGTCGCACCGGGGTCTTTTCTTTTTTGTCTGGTTACAGTACATAAAAACATCATAAACGAACCCGTCGCTATAATACCTCATGAGTTCCGTAACCATGGACGACACTCCTTTCCCCGCAGCGAAGATACAAAAGAGATTTACGCGCAGCTTGTGTCACATGTCGCTAGACGTAGCAATGTACTTAGGTATGTCGTACGACCTTGTTCTTGCACTATGCCCCAACAATAGGTAATCAATAGGCATACCTTGCATTTATGAAGTATTTCACCATTTCATGGATTTTAAGATGAATAATTTCTAGCATCTATATCTATATGAACTTACTTTGCATTTATGAGGTTTTTCACCTGTGTAGCATTTCATGATTATTCAGACCACTAAGTTGCGAGCATCAATATGTGCACACCTTGCATTTATGAGGTTTAACACCTATGTGTCATTTCATGTTTTTGAAGATCACTGAGTCGCGAGCATCTATATGGGGATACTTTGAATTTATGAGGTTTATCACCTGTGTGTGTCATTTCATGGATTTTAAGATAACTCAGTTGCGAACATCTATATGTGCACACCTTGCATTTATGAGGTTTTACACTTGTGTGTCACTTCATGTTTTTTAAGATGACTCAGTTGCGAGCATCTATATGTGCATACCTTGCATTTATGAGGTTTTTCACCAGTGTGTGTCATTACATGTATTTTAAGATTAATTAGTTGCAAGAATCTATATGGGCATACCTTGCATTTATGAGGTTTATCACCTGTGTGTGTCATTTCATGGGTTTTAAAATTAATTAGTTGCGAGCATCGATATGTACATATCGTGCAATTATGAGGTTTATTACTTGTGTGTGCCATTTCATGGATTTTAAAATAACTCAGTTGCAAACATCTATATGACCATAAGATGCATTTATAAGGGTTTTCACCTGTGTGTCACTTGATGTCTTTTAAGATGACTCAGTTGCGGAGAACTATATGTGCATTTATTGCATTTATGAGGTTTTTCACCTGTGTGTTTCATTTCATGGTTTTTAAGATATCTCAGTTGCGAGCATCTATATGTGCATACCTTGCATTTATAAGGTTTTTCCCCAGTGTGTGTCATTTCATGGGTTTTAAGATAACCTAGTTGCGAGCATCGATATGTGCAAAACTTGCATTTATGAGGTTTTTCACCTGTGTGTGTCATTTCATGGTTTTTAAGACTAGTAATTCGCGAGCATCTATATGGGCATACCTTGCATTTATGAGGTTTTTCTCCTGTGTGTGTCATGACATGATTTTGAAGACTACCTAGTTGCGAGCATCTATATGGACATATTTTGCATTTATACGGTTTTTCACCTGTGTGTGTCATTTCATGTCTTTTGAGATAACTCAGTTGCGAGCATCTATATTTGCATTTATAGCATTTATGAGGTTTTTCACCAGTGTGTGTCATTGCATGGTTTTTAAGACTACTAAATCGCGAGCATCTATATTGGCATTCCTTGCATTTATGAGGTTTTTCACCTGTATGTGTCATTTCATGTCTTTTAAGATTACCAAGTGTCGAGCATATAAATGGGCATGCCTTGCATTTCTTAGGTTTTTTACCTGTGTGTGTCATTTCATGGATTTTAAGATGACTTAGTTTCGAGCATCTATATGGACATACCTTGCAATTATGAAGTTTTTCACCTGTGTGTGTCATTTCATGGTTTTTAAGATTACTTAGTTGCGAGCATCTATATGGGCACACTTTGCATTTATGACGTTTTTCACCTGTGTGTGTCATTTCATGTTTTTTAAGACTACTAAGTAGCGAGCATCTATATGGGCATACCTTGCATTTATGAGGTTTTTCACCTGTGTGTGTCATTTCATGCTCTTTAAGAGTACTAAGTCGCGAGCATCTATATGGGTATACCTTGCATTTATGAGGTTTTTCACCTGTGTGTGTCATTTCATGTCTTTTAAAATGACCTAGTTGCGAGCATATATATGGACATACCTTGCATTTATGACGTTTTTCACCTGTGTGTGTCATTTCATGTTTTTTAAGACTACTAAGTTGCGAGCATCTATATGTGCATATCTTGCATTTATGAGGTTTTTCACCTGTGTGTGTCATTTCATGGAGTTTAAGATAACTAAGTCGCGAGCATCTATATGGACATACCTTGCATTTATGCGGTTTTTCAACAGTATGTGTAATTTCATGATTTTTAAGATATGTCAGTTGCGAGCATCTATATGGGCATACTTTGCATTTATAAGGTTTTTCACCTGTGTGTGTCATTTCATGTTTTTTAAGACTACTTAAGTGCGAGCATTTATATGTGCATATCTTGCATTTATGAGGTTTAACACCTGTGTGTGTCATTTCATGGAGTTTAAGATAACTAAGTCGCGAGCATCTATATGGACATACCTTGCATTTATGCGGTTTTACACCAGTATGTGTCATTTTATATGCTTCGAGATGATTTAGTTGCGAGAATAAATTTTCTTGGTTTTGGTCAAGAATCACGCCCGTGTGAATCTTTTTGTGACTTTTCAGAGCACTTCCGCATCCAAAAACTGCGTTACAAAAGCTGCAAATCAAATTACGTGAGAAATGAACTACTCTTCTTAAAATAAGTCGAAGTTCCTTCGGAGTCGATCGTTCTGAGATTTCTCTTTTAATGTTTTGTTCATATATCGTCACTTCTGAGTACTGTATCATTCTACCTTGGATTCCATCAGGCGAGGATTGTTGACACCTGTCTATATCGTGATGCCTTTTGAAAAAGCCTTTAGTAGAAACCTAGAAAAAACAAAAATAATCGTCAATATTATTCTAAATTAGATTTTTAACTGTTCTATTTGAGTTATTTTTTTCGAAGCTTATGCCTTTCAGCATCTTCAGGCATTATAAGTGTAGTTAAAATGAAAATGACGTTAAGAAATAGTAATAGTACTAACATAGATATAAATACAAATAATGTTACGAAATGATCCATAAATATTATTATTTTAAATTCATCTACATGTAACATCGAAAAGCAAATGCACAAAATAGACGATGACACAATTATTGTGGTACTGCTCTTGGTAATATGTATGAATCTATAATAATTTTGAATGCAAAATTTTAAAATAATAATTTAAGAACACCAGAATAACGTACATACTATGAGGCAGTTTTGCACCTTGTTCAATAAAAACACATTGTAAACTTCGAGTTGTAACTAGTAATGTATGTGTCAGTGTGTTAATTGAGAGTGTCCATAATGTCGAAAGATGCTAAAGGCGAAACCAATGTCACCAACAATATTCAAATTGAGAGAATTTATATTCAAATTTCATCAAGTAACCTCGATCAACAGTATAAAAAATGATTTGATATATTATACTAGAACCATCTTGAAAAACTAGAACACTCACGATGGCCGCGCGGCTTAAGATTTATCGTATTGCGTCGTGGGTACCAGGTGTGAGTCAGAGTTTGAACCTAATTGGTTGAGCAAGTGGCTGACAACCATTTCTCGTAAAAACAAAATCTGTTAAGACAATCCTCTACTCTGTGGAGGCTCATATGATCCTATTAGGGTCGGACATGGTCTAAAGAAAAGAGAAAAAGAACCATCTTATCTTGGCTACAATTAAAAACTGTTGTATGCAGTGTTACATACTATATCGGGGACGTAGATTTATACATGACAGTGCGGGAGAGAATTTATATTCAAATTTCATCAGGCGACTTCGATCAACAGTTTAAACAATATTTTAATATATCATACTTCTGAATTCCTGAGGCCACGCATACTAAGCGTCGCATAGGGACGGCAGTTATCCAAATAGCGACAGTCTCGAGAAGGAATGACTCGGTTTATATAATTTACACATATAAAATGTTATAGCATAAATATTTTGTGAATTTATAATAAATTCAGTTTACCGGTTGAGCACATCTGATATTTAAATAATGCTCCGAGTCGTATTATAGCTAAACAACTTAAAAACGGACCTGCGCAGAAGCACACTTACTTTCGTGCGCATATAGTAGGTGTATAAATGCTGTGACCTTGTGTGAAAAGTCTGTTTTACACGATACAATAGTATACTCACAGTATTTAATGAAAACCTCATCTCTATCGGGGTATGACAAAGATCCTTTACAAAGACAAGCACGAGAAATTATTGTTTTTAATTTGACCGAATATTTAAAAGTGATGAGAAGCAGTCCAATTTTATGATAAGTAGATATTTTTTTTATGGAAAATGTTTTTCACAGTTTACGTTTTATAACAACTTTACTGAAATACCAATAAAGCTATCATTTGAAAATTATAAAAAAATGTGATTGCGTCATCGATATATTTAATATGTATACTGATAACTTCTACTAATTAAGTCATAGATAGAGCCCGATGCTCAATCGTCTGTCATAACTAAAATGTATTTACAACAAAACACTATGCAGAAAGCCTTTCATAGTTATGATCGAGTTGTCTATGGTCCACCAGATCTACAATAGCTTCGTTCCGTTTTTCTATTGAAAATAATACCATTTATAAAAAATTCTCTTTTTATAATTTAGGTAAATTATTTTGTAATTGTTAAACGATGACAAATAATATATGAAAACTATTCAAAATAAATTCAATAACTATACATACACAATTAATATTTCATTAAAATGATTTAATGTCTCCGCAATTACTGAATAATAAAAGTTACTTTTTGATCCATGTTTTTCCCGATACGGTAACACTTGCCGTATAAATATGAGATGATGTCCTTTACAATTATCACAAATTTGCCATGATGAGAATGATTATATAAAATGATTAAAACTCATATTACCATGTTGGTGTGTAGGTAACTAGGTACTTATATATTTCAACTACCTATCTATTGGTTAAATATTACATAAGTATCTAAATCTGAATAAGAAAAGTTAATTCATAATTCATACACTGATGTTCCAATTCGATAATCGGTTTTACTAAATTAAGACATGTACAGAATCAACGAAAGTAAAGGAAAGTATGTCGTATTAAATGTCACGGGTATTTAATAGTTGTTCAACAGTTTTAATTTGCAATAGGTAATTAAAATATCGTATACCTACTGTTATGAAATTGTACCTACTGATAACATTATAATAATAATATATACTACCTACCTAATAATGAGTACCTAATGAATGAGTTAAGGACTGTTGACAATTATTCACAATATAATATTATTGTAAGTATTGTGTTTCAATCGAAAACAAAAGATCTCTGTTCTCTATTTTCGAGATTGTACATTATCGGCATTTGGCGCGAATTCTACCAAGCGTACATCACTGTTTGCAATAACTGCAAACTGTGTACAAGCATATTCTGCATGTAGGTACATGCCAAACGAATTAAAACTATCAATATCCATATTGAGATCAATAATTGTTAATGAATTTGAGTGTATAGACTGTTTTATAGATATGCGAATTTATTTTAACAGCAGCTGTCAGTGGTAAATGGTAATACAGAAGGGGGCGTGTTTATAACAACAGTCGTCTATGGTTAAGGATTCTTTAGTTATATAGTTACCATATGGATTTCGGTTACTTACCAATTTTAGTGTAAGTACGAATTGAGTATCGGGCTCTTAGTTTGTGTTCTCCTAATTATTTAATGAATACATACATGCAGCAATACAAACAGTTAACGTGGCCTTAATGAGTGTTTTCTTCAAAACTCAATAATTACCCAGTATTAATCAACCGATCATAATAATTAAGATACTAGGAGTACGGAGATTTATTGAAATTTTAAACGTCAACCTTTGATAAAATTCGGCGAATAGAGAAGCAAATGTTACAATAATTATAAAATTAAATGTACCCCATGTCCTGGTATGTAATCTGAATGCGAACATCCGGGTTGAGGATCTTCATCAGAAAATGGTGGCGTTTCGTCTTCAGTGAATTCGCGCATTATGTCAGTCTCAGCTTTGATACCAGTGACACCCGTCGCAGAGAACTGAAATAAACAACGTTTCATATAACATGTTGTCAATAAGTACATACTATTAATATAACAAATTAAAACGTTATTATCTAGGTGAAAGTAGGCTGTTAAGATCCGACATAAATAGTGCACACTAAACATTATCAGGCATTATTATCTGTTTTCATTAAATTAGTATTTAAAATTCCATTAAACCCTGCCTAAACTAAACCATAATATCGCGGTTAATAATAAGCGCTATCAAAAATTGATTTACTATTGCCAATCGGCTTTTGTATTTTAGTATCAAAGTAGGTTTTATAAAATGTAAATTTTAAAGGTAATTTAAAATGCACGTTAATTACTATCGATCAGCCGCCTGGTCATTACGCACCATGTGCGTCTATAGCGTCCAATGACTTAATTACTGTAACTATGTACTTTTTTACTTTTTTTTCTAAAAAAAGTTATTTTGTTTGTTATATTATATTTTCTCAGAAGCAGTGGCGGCCGGTAGTCTTCAGAATAGCATTTTCTGGTAGTGCGCAATGGTTTACCTTCTATAAAGAGAAGATCTTTTTCTTTCACCCTGTCACTACCCAGCATTCGAGCATAGGGCAAGCACAAGTTCGCGCCACTTCCCTTGATCCATCGCCAACTCTTGCGCCTTCCGCCATGTCAGACCTGCATCACGTAGGTCGCTTTTGTGGCACCGCTGCAGGGTGAGTGAGGGCCGGCAATGGCGACGGAGCCCTTGAGGCTGTGCCATAAGGGTACAACGTGTCAAACTTTTTGGCGGCATCCGGAGCACGTGTCCTAGCCACGTAAGGTCGTAAAGCGTCTTTTCATGATTGCCTCAATCACCGAAGGCTACCGTGTTCTCTTACCGACTTCTCAGAAGGTAAATTAAATATGTCTTTGTTTATTTATACTATTTCTCAAAAAAGATTTGAACAGCAAGAATGATTTAATATCAATAAAGAAATATAAATGTCACAGTTTATGGCTTACGCTCTGAGCGAACAAAGCTTTAGCCAAATAAATAACCGCTGAAGTGTTTTGTGAAGTGAATAAATTTGAGTGGTTTAGAAATAAACGCGGCAGGTTTGTATTTTCGTAAAATGTTGGCGATTCATTAAATATTTTAACTGTAAAAATATTAAAAATTAACTCTTCAACATAGTTATAAAACATAAACTAGCGTTTTTGTTTCTAGGGTCCTTCGTTTCGTGCGCCGATCTAAAAGTGTGTAAAAAATTCTACACAAAACGCCATTACAGGAACATTCGGTTACCGTTTAAGCAGTATACAATGACCTCATTGTAATTCTGTGCAAACTGAAAATCTATTTGGACGCAATCGTTTTGCGCTCATGAACGGAGAATTGTTAATAATACTGCTACATGTTCTACTTCGCGAAGTGAGTGATACACGTATGAATAACAATGAAAAGTTGAGCGATGTCTTCAAAAATGCAGGCAGTGCGTTGCACTTGCATGGTATTAGAGGAGCCGGCGCTGCTCAGAAGTGTTTACAAAATTATGTATGTTCAATATATAAAATACCATTAAAATGTTAATATTTTATAAAGGATGACATCAACACAAAAACGTTGATCTTCGGTTGGTGTTTGTAGAAGTAGAATCTTAACGGCATAGGTAACTGCAAATTTCAGCCTTGTAGTCAATCCTTTCGCTGAATAAAGTGACGTTAACGGCCCACAACAAAACCGACACAAAATTCCCGAAGTAAGTCCCGCAGTTCACACTGATCAGTTTAGCAACTACTCAGAGTGAGCTGTGGATGATGAAAGTCGACCTAAACGGTCAAGAATAAATCATAAATAAGTAAGTATTATAGAAAAAATTACATAGGAATAGTTTCGTAAATTTTGTTGGTACATCGCGAATCATCATATATCTGAGATGTTTTATTGTATTATCAATTTGAAATCGCAGATCAAATTTAATCTGCAATTGCGATTGTATAGAATCATGTGAAAGATGTACGTTTCAAATACTATTATTGTCATGCAAATTCACGCGAATATTGTCGCGCGACTTCTCGTTCCAACAGATGCTATACAATCCTTTGTGTTAGATAGATTTAATCATTATGATAATTTTAATGTTTGGGGGGTGACAGGGCCCCTTGTCCCCCCCCCCTGGGTGCGCCACTGAGTTTGAGAGGTAAGATATTAATCGACGCAACGTATCTCTTCACTCTTCCTAATCAAATCTGATTGGCTCGCGTATCGCGAGAGAAGTTGTATGGAATATTAAAGATATCAAAATACCTTATTTCCAAATCTTCTATCTTTTTCGAAAACTTATTCTATCTTGTATATACCTTTTTTGGGCAAATCTTTGCGTAATTGCCGACCCCCATCTAAGAGTATGCTCTTAGCTTTTCACCTATTATTCTAGTGTCCACTACGAGAAATGGTGAAAGTAGGCATATGAAATTCGCAGTATGCCTGCAGGCCATCAGCCTCTATCTAATCACCCACCCTTCATATCGGAAAATTACAACCGGTGCATTTAACCACGAATTTTCTTCTCGGTAAAAAGGAACGGGAGGGTTTTCCCTCTGTGGCAAAACTCCCTCCCGATGTCCCTCTGGGCCACTATAAAAGAGGATAATATCTCTGTACAAATCAGTTCCGTCCCAGTGATATTCTCCGAGCACGTGCAAGACTTCTCTGGTCTGCTACGCACTCTTCGTTAACAGTTTCGGTATAATACGTACCCGCGAATAAAACCCTCTACGAGTTTTACTCCTCGCTAAACAGTCGTCACTCTTCTATGACGTCACACACACAGTAACCGCGAAACTAGTGCTCAACGTTACGATCAGCTGTTCTACTATGAACACAAAATAAATACGCATACGATATTCTAAATTTAATCAAGACGCTTTCCTCTCAAATTAAAATAGTATTATTAAGTTTAAACTTAAACAATAATCATATAAAACTATTTTCAATTATAACTATATGCCAAATCTAAGATTACAAATAATTAAATGAATAAATAAACATTTTACAGCTTTAACTTATAAACTGAGTTCCTCAAGTAAAAGACTATTAACTATATTTATATAAACATCTTATAAACAATTACGAGTTTTATTATAACTTTCTATAAGTTCGAACTCCGACCAAAGACAATAACTATAGGTTGTTTGTGAACCTATTACTGTGACTAATTAAGACTTTTTACAAGTCTAGATTAAATAAGTTAGTTCGTAGAATTCTTAATATAAACTATATATTTTTTTTTATATTTTACTGTGACCTTGGCCCTAGACAAGAGGGCTGTGTCATAGACAATAAATGTCATTAAAATAAAGCGAGTTTCATACATCAGTGCCTATATTGGAGCACCATCAACGAGTGCATCTACCGTCTACTCCGATTCCTCACTACGGTGATTTCCTCTCACGACACTTGAGCTAGTCGAGCATAGGAGTTCGCCATATTTGACCCCCACACACATCAGACGCTGTCACCCCAAGTAGGTGTAACGTCAGAGGGGCATATAATCGTTGGTGCCGATCAGAGGGGACTGTCAAGGAACGTCTCTCGACAATATGTCTGAAACGAATTCTACAGTTTTTTGACATATTGTTCGGCGCGGAGCTGATACTCTGGAGAGACATGTAGTTTTGGGTAGCCTCCAAGGCAGATGAAGCGGAGGAAGAGCGACCAAGTAAAAGAGCTGACTGAGGGCAGCCTTCACTCTGTCCTGATAGAAGCAGAGGATTGAGAGGAGCGGAAATTCTTGATCGCTCAAAAGATGATAACATGCCAAGGTGGTTACCATCCTCTGACCTCTACCATGAGGGAACGACTAAGAACTAATGGGAAACAATGAAAATATACAGATGAATTGTGCTTTTATTTAGCGATAATAACCGTTTACACGCAAAAGTGCTGACTGTCGCCAATCACATTCTTAAATAGTAAGCGAGACGCCATGTTGTCATTTTATGCTACTTTTGGACATGTCGCCAAAACCGGTTAACTTCAAAATGAGACAGCGCGGTGTAGTTTGTTTTATTTCCTGCAGGTTTGCCAGTATCGCTCTACTGCGCAGGGGAAGATTTTAAACAAATCCCAGCTGTTGCGTGAAAATTCAGAAGCAAAGTATTTTGATTCATGCAAGGAATCTTGCACGATAAAACAAGTTTACATGTGCATTTTCGTTTTATGGCCGCTATAATACGTACTGCCAGCAGTAAATCAATAGACGTGTGACCGGGTATAAAGCTTATTGTAATTAATAGTAAAAAAAACTAACCTCAAAATTGCAAATGGGATCATCACTATTCTCTTGCTTTACACAAGTGCTGGCGTCAGGATTTTTTGGATGCTTGATCATCGGTGCATCAATCCAAGGTTTATCTTCTGCATTATACTGGTCTCCATCAGAATATTCTCGCTTTACATCCATGTTTGCGAGGGTACATACGACATACACCTTCGTGTCAACGTTTTCCAAACCATAGATACTATAGCGAAGTGTTGCCATCTTTTTCTCATCGAAATTTATGAATGGGTCCAAGAAATTATAGTATTTAGGCAATTATTATATTATAGTGCGCGTTGCCATCTTTGTTGAAAATATACAAATGGTTTTTTTGTTTCTCGCACAAAAAAACTGAGCTTTTGAGAAATTCCGAGGGCATTTATGGATACTACCGACCAATAATGCTCACTGGCGAATTCTATAAAATCCATTTTAAATCAAAGTCAAGGGTTTTTTTATCTCTTTCGGGATAGAATTCTCTCGGCTTGCACACATTTTCTTTAAAACTCTCTAAATGACCTACCTACGAAAAATATTCTGACTGGCCTTGCATGCCAAGTAAGTAAATCAGAAATCGTTTGAAATTTTACGATTCTATATTATTATGGGAGGCTATAACTGAATGCATCTTTCACAGAATTATCTTGAACAAAGACATACATTTCTATCTCTGACTAACAAATTACATTTTAAAATAGTGTCTCATGTTTACATTACTATTATGCGCGTTTCTCTAACGTATATCTTTCTAGATTATCACTGTCTATATAATATTGATTAGACTTTCGAAAAATGATTAATTTTACATATAAAACATTCAATTCGACCACCTATATATTTTTCTTTTTATGCCTAAATATGTTATCTACAAATAACTAAAAGTAGACGTTTATATACATAATAATAAGTGGGGTATCTATGATTTAAGGCCATTTCTCAACTGCGAGACCATCGTGGTAACGGGAGTGTCAACCAAGTTTTAACACATCTATTTTTATTGAAGGTACCTATAAAATTGTGTCCATATGATATAATCAAATTTGGTATACTCATTATTGTTGTCTTCACGGACTTAAATAAATAAATAAAAGTAGGTAGGTAGGTGTATATTTTTGTTTTGAAAAATAGTTTGGCAGCCCTAATCTGCGATGTATGAAAGATATATTACCTATCTTTTATTGTTTATGTACGTCATGACAGATTTGAATACCTACGGAGCATGTTTCTGTACCTATATTAATCAATTATTAATCAGTGCTAATGTTAATTTACCATTGTATCCAGTGTTGGCTCGTCCATATGCACCGAGGAACTTCAGCACACCCAAGCAAACTGAAAAAAATTCCATAAAATAATATACCTACATACATTTATGACGTATATTATTGAATAATAAATAATTATTATTGAAATACAGCATTATTTGACCAATATGGACTTTTTTATTTTACATAATAAATATATTTTTATGTACACATTTGGAATAAAGTAGGTACCTACATCTAGAGATGATTGTCCATTATTTTGATCTGCAAATTGAAAAGTCTAGGATTTATAATAATAAAGATACTCTGGTCTGACCACAACAACAGCACATGGAATATTTTTTCCCACAAAAAAATTACTTGAATGGAAAAAGATTTTTTTTCAGAAACAGGAAAAAATATACTTTATACAGGTAATATTTATTAAGAGAATGTCCTATTATGCAATATAATAACAAATTAAAATCATTAAAAAAATATAGTAAAAGATTAATTATTGTACCTCCACTTATTCAGAGTTTGAAACTTAAAAATCGATTTACTCAAAATGATACAGATGTGACATAGAATGATATTTGCTAGTGGACTTCAGTTGTTTTCTATTGATCTAAGAATATAATTTGCAGATGGAACCGGTTAGTTTTTAAAACTTAATTAAACCCTGCCACCATAAGAGTTTAAATAGGTATGTTGTGGGCGATCTGACAAAAATAGTACACACTTTTTCAGTCATACTTATTTGTTTTCGTTGAATTGAGAATACATAATATTGTAATAGTGTTAGCTTTATTTTAAACCCTGTCTTACCATACCACACCACACTCTATAAAAATATACCTCTATCTACAAAATATCTTAAATTTTGTATGATTTAATGGCACAATTTTAGATATTTTATAGATAAACAAATATTTTTTTACTGTTTACTATGTCTTGGATTAGGCAGAGTTTTATTGGATTTTAAAAACTAAAAAAACTTAGTAGGTATCTACATTTTGTAGTCATAGTCATCGAATAAAATGAACATAAATATGTTTGACTTGCAAAGTATAGTGTGCACAATTTATGTTGGATATTAAAAAACCCCCTCCACCCTTCGCCACTGCAAAACTCGTACCTATATAAAATAGTTAAAGTAGGTAGGTAATCATAACTTAATCAAAACATGCATACATCGTTATATTTACGAAACAATATTGGTTTTATATAATTATCAATTTTTAATAAATTTAAGATTACAATGAGTTACATGAATTTGAGTGTATGGGCTGTTTTATGGACACGCGAATTTATTTTGACAGCAGCTGTCAGTGGTAAATGGTAAAACAGAAGGGGGCGTGTTCATAACAAAAGTAGTCTATGGTTAAGGATTCCTTAACTCTATAATCTATAGTTACCAGATGGTTTTCGGTTACTTACCAATTTTACTGTAAGTACGAATTGAGCATCGGGCTCCTAGTAATTTTTAAATAATAATTCAGGTTTATAACATAAATTTTTTTTTTCTCCAGATGTTCGATAGTTTTGCAGGAAACAAGCCGTTGTTTTAATTTATTCTGGTAGGAAATACAACAAGATAACAATATAAAAGCATTTCTAACCTAAATTATTGGTACCTATTCACAGTATGATTTAGTAATTTATTCAAGAATAGGACATCATATTATTATGAATGCATATCATATACGATGGCCGCGGCATAAGCTTCGACCTATCGCTTCGTGGGTCCCAGGTTCGAATACTCCACATCCACTTCTCGTAAAAACGAAATCTGTTATTACAACCTTAAGTCTATGGAGGCCCATATGATATTATTAGGATCGGACATGGTCGACAAACATATTGCATTTAATAAAATATTCACTCACATATTGTGTACATTAGTTGTCTTTTAACACCAATAAGTCGTGAGCATCTATATAGACATAAAGTGAGCTAAATAATTCGCTGCTGACTAGATAATAATTTTTTAATTACCACCTTTAAAATGCACGTTAATTACATCGATCGGCCGCCTAGTCATTATACGCCACGTGCGTCTTCAACATCCAAAGTTTTTAAGATCACTAAGTTGCGGGCATCATAATTTTACGTACTTTAAGATGAGCAAGGTGCGATCAACTAAAAAAGCATACATTACATTTACAAGGTTTTAAACCGGTATGTGTCCTTTTATTAGCTTTGTGCGAGTAAACATTGTCTTGAAATTGATCAGAAAATACGCCTATGTGAAACGTTATGCAAATCTTCTGCAAATCAAATGAGAGATATGTACTCATCTTCTCAAATAACTAGATGGTCATTTCTTGCAGAGAAACGGTCTTGAAGTGTATTAAGTTTTAAGCATCTCTATGGGCAAACGGTGAATTTATATAATTATTTACCATTAGTGTTATTTCATGCCATTTAAGAAAATTAAATAGCGAGCGTCTATATGGGAATACCTTGCATTTATGAGGTTTTCACCTGTGTGTCATTTCATGCTTTTTAAGATTGTTAAGTTGCGAAGATCGATATAAGCATAGCTTGCATTTATGAGGTTTTTCACCTGTGTGTGTCATTTCATGTCTTTTAAGACTACTAAGTAGCAAGCATCTATATGGGCATACCTTGCATTTATGAGGTTTTTTACCTGTGTGTGTCATTTCGTGGTTTTTAAGATTACTAAGTTGCGAGCACCTATATTGGCATACTTTGCATGTATAAGGTTTTTCACCTGTGTGTGTCATTACATGTTTTTTAAGACTAATTAGTTGCGAGCATCGATATGTACATACCTTGCATTTATGAGGTTTTTCACCTGTGTGTGTCATTGCATGGTTTTTAAGGCTACTTAAATGCGAGCATCTATATGGGCATACCTTGCATTTATGAGGTTTTTTACCTGTGTGTGTCATTTCATGGTTTAGAAGACTACCAAGTGTCGAGCATTTATAAGGACATACCTTGCATTTATGAGGTTTTTCACCTGTATGTGTCATTTCATGGCTTTTAAGATTAATAAGCTGCGAGCATCGATATGTGCATACCTTGCATTTATGAGGTTTTTCACCTGTGTGTGTCATTTCATGATTTTTAAGATTACGAAGTTGTGAGCATCTATATGGGCATACCTTGCATTTATGAGGTTTTTCACCTGTGTGTGTCATTTCATGTCTTTTAAGACCACTCAGTTGCGAGCATCTATATTTGCATTTATTGCATTTATGAGGTTTTTCACCTGTGTGTCATTTCATGTTTTTAAGATTACTTAGTCGCGAGCATCTATATGGACATACCTTGCATTTATGAGGTTTTTCACCTGTGTGTGTCATTTCATGGTTTTTAAGATGACAAATTTGCGAGCATCTATATGAGCATACTTTGCATTTATGAGGTTTATCACCAGGATGTGTCATTTTATGTGCTTTAAGATGATGAGGTTGCGCGAATATATTTTCTTGATATTGATCAGCATTCACGTTCGTGTGAATTACTTTGTGACTTTTTAGAGCACTTCCGCATCCAAAAACTGCGTTACAAAAGCTGCAAATAAAATTACGTGAGAAATGTACTACTTTTCTCAGAATAAGTCGAAGTTCCTTCGGAGTCGATCGTTCTGAGATTTCTCTCTTAATATTTTGTTCATCTATCGTCACTTCTGAATACTGTATCATTCTATCTTTGATTCCATCAGGCGAGGATTGTTGACACCTGTCTATATCGTGATCCTTTGTGAAAAAGCCTTTAGTAGAAAACTAGAAAAAAAACTATAAGTCAATTTTATTCTAAATTAGATTTTAAACTGTTATTTTTTTGAAAGCTTATGCCTGTCAGCATCTTCAGATATTAAAGTGTGTTGAGAATGAATATGAGGATAAGAAATGGTAATAGTACCAACATAGATATTAAATACAAACAATGTTACGGAATGATTCGTAAATAGTTTTTTAAAAATGCATCTACTAGTAACATCAAACACTATGACACAATTGTGGTACTACTCTTGGTAATATGCATGAATCTATTAGAGTTTCGAATGCCAAATCTTAGATTGATGTAAATAAGATAGTTTCAAGGGCGGACGTGCTCAGCGTGGTTAAAAATGGAGCTTTTTTCTATTTTCAAAGCATGATCCTGGATATACCTTAAACGTTGTAGATAATCTATTTATATAATTTTGAAGCCTTTTCCTTTATAATCATTTTAAGCATTTGACGACTGCATAAAGTATTTTTATTAGATAAAATAGTATTCTTTTAAACCTCTCGCTCTAATGTTTTAGAATAAAATAGTCATATTTCAGTACATAAATGTGCAGCGGTGTCATAAACGCATTAATAAAACCATCTTATCGGTACCTAACCGATATTTATTTTAAAACATTGCAAGGCATTCACAGCACTAGAAGCCTCTGCCAAAAGAATGGGTTTACAAATAAACGAGGCAAAAACTAAATACATGCCTGTCTATGTCACACCACGAGAAGTTGCACCAAAGTTAGATATTGGTGCATACAAGTTTGATACGGTCGACAGTTTCATATTCCTTGGATCTTTTGTAACTCGACATAATGATATTACAGAAGAAATCAACAAGAGAATCATGTCTGCGAATAAATGCTACTTTGGTCTGTTAAAATATTTTAAGTCCCGCTTACTATCTCGTCGAACTAAAAGCACTTTTTACAAGACACTTGAAAAGCCAGTGCTCACCTACGCATCGGAAACCTGGATATTAACTCTGCGAAATGAACGAGTCCCGAACATCTTTGAAAGAAAAATTCTCCGCCGTATATATGGACCGATCAGCGATGGCACCAATTGGAGGAGAAGATATAATGCTGAGCTCTACGGGCTGTACGAAGATTGCAGCGCAGTGCAATCAATTCAGATTGGGAGACTGCGATGGCTAGGTCATGTGCACCGTATGAATGACAATGAACCGGCAAAGATAGTGATGTCCAGCAATCCAATAGGACGTAGAAGAAGAGGGAGGCCAAAGATTCGCTGGTTAGATGGAGCTGCCAGTGACTGCCGTATTCTGGGGGTACCAAATTGGAAAGCGGCCACACTGGATAGGGACAGGTGGAGGGAGCTGTTGGAGGAGGCCAGGACCCACACCGGGTTGTCGCGCTCCTGATAATGATGATGACATGTTCAAACACACGCGTTAACATCATTTTACTTCCTACTTCAATTATAGTTTGTCAATTTATGGCTACGGCCGTATGTTGTAGCTTAACCACTGGGGAATGCCAAAAGAAATGGCGTATTTCAAAAAAACACTACCTTATTCTTAGGTCAATAATTATTATAAAGCAATCATTATTCGTAGGATGTTTATCACACTTGAATGGTCAAAGACATAGCTTATAGTGAGTATCTTTAGAATTATCTTCAAATGTGTTAATCTTGCCCTAATAATCTTGAATAATAAAATGCCCGATTCTTGTCAAATTTGGGATCACAGAGATTATCAATATAATTTTTTATCGTAAATATTTCACTATAATAATGTTAAAGTGAATGTTATGTTAGTGATGTTAACGCGCGTGTTTGAACATGTACCGTTTAAATAAATAAAACTTTAAAAAATCGGTTAGGTATCGATAAGATGGTTTTATAAATGCGTTTGAAAATTATTAAATGTGAAAAATGTTAACACCACTGCACATTTATGTACTGAAATATGACTATATTCTAAAACATTAGAGCGAGAGGTTTAAAAGAATACTATTTAATGTAATAAAAATACTTTATGCAGTCATCAAATGTTTAAAATAAATATAAAGGATAATAAGGCTTCAAAATTATATAAATAGATTATCTACAACGTTTAAGGTATGTCCAGGATCATGCTTTGAAAATAGAACAAAAGCTCCATTTTGACCTACGCTGAGCATGTATGTACCCCCTTAAACGCTGTGTCCTTGTGTGAAAAGTCTGTTTCACACGATAGAATAGTAGGCATATTTACAGTTTACAATGAAAACCTCATCTCTATCGGTTTATGACAAAAATCATTTACAAAAACAAGCAAGAGAAATTATTGTGTTTAATTTGACCGATTATTTAAAAGTGATGAAAAGCAGTACAATTTTATAAGTGGATATATATTTATATAGAAAATGATTTTCACAGTCTGCGTTTTATAACAACTTTACTAAAATACCAATAAAGCCATTATTTGAAAATTATAACAAAATGTGTTTGGGTCATCGATATTATATTTAATATATATACTGATCACTTCTACTAATTCAGTCATAAGTTGTGTTCTCCTAATTATATTATTTAATGAATACATACCTGCAGCTATACAATCAGTTAATAGACAATCGGCATTTTTTTGTATTTTAAATCAAAGTAGGTAGGTACCTATTGATTACTTCAATTACTTTTTTCAATACGACTGGCTAGGAATAGTACGGAGATTTATTGAAATTTTAATCGTCAACCTTCGATAAAAATCGGCGAATAGAGAAGCAAATGTTACAATATATAAAATTGGATGTACCCCATGTCCTGGTGTGTAATCTGAATGCGAACATCCGGGTTGAGGATCTCTATCAGGAAATGGTGGCATTTTATCTTCAGTGAATTCGCGCTTTATATCAGTCTCAGCTTTGATACCTGTGACACCCGTCGCAGCGAACTGAAATAAACAACGTTTCATATAACATGTTGTCAATATTTACATATAACAAATTAAAGTTTTATTATCTAGGTGGAAGTAGGCTGTTGAAATCCGACATAAATAGTGCACAATAAACATTATCAGGCATACTTATTTGTTTTCATTAAATCGACTTTTATGAAAATTGGACATGATCCATAATTATTGTGAACACCCATATATATAATTAATAACTGTGTCCGAACCTAATAGAGTCATATGGACCTCCACAGAGTGGAGGTTTATATTAACAGATTGTGTTTGTACGTGAAATGGGTGTCAGCAAGTGGCCTAGCGTGGCCCAGTGGCCAGCAACCTGTTAGGTCCATAATCTGACTAATACACAAATTGAAAATATGTGTACCTACATGCCAGACCCAGGATTCTACGCTATAGGATGATGTGACACCAGTGGCGCACCCAGGGGGAGGGGGCAAGGGGCCCTGGCACCCCCCAAAAATGAAAATTATCAGAATGATTTTAAACATTGAAATTGAAAGCTAATAAACTATACCCTTATTACAAATAAAAACACGGCAAAAAAATGATTTGTAATAATTCTCCAGCACCCTTTTTAGAAAAATTTCTTAGATTTTAATTTCTAACACAAAAATTTCGAAATACTAATGTCAGGTTTTTTTACAAACACAATCCCTAATGGAACCAATGACATTAATATGGACGAAGCATCTAGAAAATAAAATGACACTCACTTTGTGTCGGGTCTGTCGGATGGCGAAATTCATATTTTAATATCGGTATCCTACGCTCAAATGAACATTCTGCTTGCAAGCGGTCTGGCGACACCGCTGGGTCTGCCCATACAAAATTTCTGACTGTCAGGTTTCTACTCCACCGTTATTATTGTGTTACAAAATGCCAATGTGCCTAGTTAAAAATTGTAAAAAAAATCTACTAAACACTCCAAGAAAGATGGGATATGAAAATGCCATTTTAAGATATTGATGAATGTTTATTCAATGCAATTGAATGACAGAAACTATTGGACAGTCGCCTGTGATGCGCTGGGCTCACTTGCGTCTAATCTCCGAGAAGTCGTAAGTAACCGAGAATCTGTTTCTGACGCAATGAGTCATGACACTAATACGCCATTACAATAAAGGTTATAGTACTATAAATTCTCAAAGCTTGTATCGCATAATGGAAACGGATACGTCATATGGTCACGTGACATCTACCTATACATCTGTGAATGACTTTCATACACAATTTTTCGTGCGCGCCGGGTATGAAGTGAGTTGTCCATTTAATATGTCATTGAATGGAACTGTCAAAAAATTCTCGGTGTCCACCCGAATTCCGGAGTCGTGTAGGTCATGGCTGGGAAGGGCTGACAGAGCTCTAGCCTAGGGGCCAGGGCTGTGGGGGGCCCGGCGTGTTGGGTTGACCAAGTAAGTGAGATAAACACACATCATAAATAGCTTTAATAGTAAAAAAAAGTCGCCAGCGGCGCTATTGTGCTTCATGACCATGAATATTTTCAATTATTTATATAATTGTGCAATATATTTTTTGATTATTATGTGTCGATACTCGACAGCTCCATTATTAAAATAGATGTATTAAAATCGCCAATAATTCACTGTGTAAGTACCCTTAATTTGAACTTAAACACAATTTGAAGAACGTTATGTAGTGTTTCACACTGCCTTTAATCTTAGTGGTAGGTGGGGGGGCTGCTAAATATCCTGGCCTGAGGGCCCGTTGCAGGATGTGGAGACCATCGTGTAGGTACACCGAGTGTAATCGACAAAAGACCGATAAATTGAGAAATTAAGCTGTGAAGAAGAAAAAGATCCTATGGGACTAATTTACATTCTCCTCCCTGCCCCCCCCCAATAATAAATCCTGGGTGCGCCACTGTGTGACACTGTTAACATAAGTACTTAGTACGTATTGTTGCAGAACCGATTTTGTTAATTCGAAGAAAAGACCACTGTAGGTATAAACCTTTTTTGTTCCTTCCGATTTAAAAATAATATTGTCCAGCAAGAGAAGACTAGATAGCCTAATGTTAATACCCCGTAAGTGACTTTTTACAAATGGTGCAGGAAGCTAAAAAAAATGAATATTGAATATTGAAATTAAAAAAATGAATAACCCGTAACCCAGTTACCTATGGGAATTTCACATTCGATGAACAGTATTTTTGTTGTTTGTAGTACTTACATCAAAAAGACATTTTCGACATATATGTCGGATACGGGTTATTGACACTAGAACATACGATATTGTTAATTTTTTGCTTAATTCCATTTAGATTTTATGAATATGAATTATGAATACCTTTCCTTAAACAAATACAATATCTACTTACCTCTTTTAAGGGTAAATTGCTGTCGTCCTCGATATTTTCCTGTTTGACTGACACGTCAAATCGACCCTTGCCCTTGAAGTGATTGACGTCTATCCGTTGGTATGCACGGTCGCCGATTACCTCCGCTGTTTTGTCAGGCAATAATTCGTCGTTTGTTTCAGTTTTTACTTCCATTTTATGCGGTATTTGATATCAGAATCTGTCAATAGCTTCACGACCACGTGCGTCGCGTTTTAATAGATAATATATATGGAATAGACAAAATGGCTTCTACCAATTCACCATAGACATCAGGAGATCGACCACAAAGAAGACTGATAATACTGACAATATTGAATTGAACACGAACACTGCGATAATGCTATAAAGATCTATAACTGGGGACATGCTAATCTAAAATATTACTGTGATCCATTAAAAGGTTCTGGGGGACCCTACTTTAAATTATTTTCAACTGGTCCACCTGGTAAATGTAGGTACCTACCTACCACCATTAAATTGACATGAAAATGGTTTCATTTTTGCTTATATTTTGCCAATGTGTCTCAAAGCACAAAACTCTTGTTTACTGTAAATAAAAAAAATCTTTGACATTTATGTAAAACGGGGTAACTTTAAGCCAAATAAACTTAATTACACATTGTTAAATATAGTCATAATTAGGTAGTTTATTTATATTGTATAGGTAATAAATAAGATATCCTGATTTTATGCGCCATTTCTAGATTCTTGTTTAATAATAAACTTACCTACATAGAAATAATAGAATGCGCCACAAACACGAGCGTTTCAATTAAAACGTCCCTACCTATCTATGAATGTCATGACGTATAAATAATACATCTTGATGGTGGCACAAAAAACCAGGGCCTTCGGAAGGACACCGGCAGCCCATTGCCCTTACCTAGAAAGGTACCACCTTTAAAACAGAACTCGCCGACATTTTTACCCCAAGCGCCAAGTAGAATCAACAAAGTTCGCAACTCCGCCTTACCATAAGGTTTAAAAGAAGATAAGGTAACATAAATTAATATGATTAATATACACTAGGTAGGTACCATTTATTTGAAAAAATACAATACATATTATTATCACTCGGTATTGATTCATCCGTATTGAATGTACTTTTCCTGACCACCTTTATTAGAATACGTTTTTATAGGACAAATATTTATTTTCTGAAAATGTTTATAAAGAGTAAAAAATATGTTAAGAAATTCTCCACAAGATGGCATTAACAGTTTTTTTTTATACAAAAAATGGACTTGAGTATTAATTGCTTGTGGTTCATATAAGACAAGTGAGGCGTATATTATCAAAACCTGCTTAACTCCACGAACACAATTGTTGGCAAAAGCGAAAAAACTGCTGTGGGCTTAATTATTGCAAAATATAAGAAAAGATAAAATTAATGAATAAAGAAGTAGATAATAACACGTCACCTGCCGGGTCTTAATTGGACGAAAATTCAAAATGGCGGTTTTTATCTCTGATGTCATTGGTTGTATGGATATGAGTCTATTTTGAAACTAAACCATTAAGGATTTGAGCACGATTTGATACTGAACATGATTTTCAACATGAATTATCTCTGTATTTAAAGCAGTTACGCAAGCGAATTAATATTTATTCTATAGGTATTGCCATAGAGAACAGTTTGGCATAAAAATTTGAAAAAACTCGAAAATTGTCGTTAGGTATCTTTTGATAATAAGGTGCTCAAGTATGACTGACAAAGTTTTTTGTGCAATATTTATATTGAATCTTAACAGCATACCTCCACCATTGGCCACTGTTGTTTTGTGATTATTTCGGTTTCATGTCCTTCTATAATTTTATTTAGGAATTATTAAGTAATTTAATAAAAAAAACAAACGAGTGTCTTAACACATCTATTTTTATTGTACCTACCTATACAATTGTGTCCATATGATATAATCAAATTTGGTATGTACTCATTATTGTTGTCTTCTACGGACTTAAATAAATAAATAAAAGTAGGTAGGTATATATTTTTGTTTTGAAAATAAGTTTGGCAGCCCTATTCTGCGATGTATGAATGATATATCATTATTGTTATGTATGTCATGACAGATTTCAATCCGGAGCATGTTTGTGTATATTAATCAATTATTAATCAGTGCTAATGTTAATTTTACATTGTATCCAGTGGCGGCTCATCCATATGCACTGCGGAACTGCAGCACACCCAAGTAAATTGAGATAAATTCAACCTACATACATTTATGTATATTACTGAATAATAAACAATTATTATTGAAAAACAGCATTATTTGAACAAGGTGAACATTTTTACTTTAAATAATAAATAGATTTTTATGTACACATTTGAAATAAAGTGTGTACCTACATCTAGACATGACTGTCGATTATTTTGTTCTGCAAATTGAAAAGTCTAGGATTTATAATAATAAAGTTACTTACTCTGATCTGACCACAAAAACAGCACATGGAATATTTTTTCCCACAAAAATATGACTTGACTGAAAAAAGATTTTTTCTCAGAGACAGGAAAAAATATACTTAATATAATATTTTTAGGTGCATGTTCTATTATGCAATATAATAACAAATTAAAATCATTAAAAAAATATAGTAAAAGATTAATTATTGTACCTCACACTTATTCAGAGTTTGAAACTTTAAAAATTGATTTACTCAAAATGATACATATGTGACATAGAATGATATTTGCTAGTGGACTTCAGTTGTTTTCTATTGATCTAAGAATATAATTTGCAGATGGAACCGGTTAGTTTTTAAACTTAATTATACCCTGCCACCATAAGAGTTTAGATATGTTGTGGGCGATCTGACAAAAATAGTCCACACTTTTTCAGTCATACTTATTTGTTTTCGTTGAATTGAGAATACATAATATTGTAATAGTGTTAGCTTTATTTTAAACCCTTTCTTACCATACCACACCACAATCTATAAAAATATACCTCTATCTACAAAATATCTTAAATTTTGTATGATTTAATGGCACAATTTTAGATATTTTATAGATAAACGAATATTTTTTTACTGTTTACTATGTCTTGGATTAGGCAAAGTTTTATTGGATTTTAAAAACTAAAAAACACTAAGTAGGTATCTACATTTTGTAGTCATAGTCATCGAATAAAATGAACATAAATATGTTTGACTTGCAAAGTATAGTGTGCACAATTTATGTTGGATATTAAAAGTCCCCCTCCACCCTTCGCCACTGCAAAACACGTACCTATATAAAATAGTTTAAGTAGGTAAGTATAGATGTTTCGTTCTACATCGGCACTGTTGTACGCTAAAATTGCTTCGCATCTGTGTTGGTATTATTTGTGTGTATGCATTAAGCCCTGTAATAAAACCTTACTTAGAACCGCCTGCAATTATTACCTTATCACCAATTGGTTATCCGTGCAGTTTAGGGGCATAAAAGGCGGAGTTTCTATTGTTAAAGACAGTTGCTGGTAATAAACATACCATAAACTCATTCTTTGCAATCGTCTACAGTGTGTTCATATAGTGATTGTTATCGAAACGATACGCATACTGAATTATAATGTCCCGTTTAATTAGTCATACTATTAATGCCCAAACGAAGGAAGTTATAATATATAATATATATACATACGTAAAAAATAAAAACCAAATGTGTAGTGAAAGTAGTGTTGTCACAGAAGTTTCGAATGCATCAGGAGTTGGTTTAAGAACGGTTTGGCGTGTTTTAAAAGAAAAACAAAAAACAGGGACCTTTTCGAGTCCTAAAAAAAGGGTAGTTAAAAATAAAAAAAATAATATTGATGACTTTGATAAATCTGTAATTCGACGGTGTATTCATGACTTTCATAAAAATCATAAAACTGTTGCAGCACTGAAAAACATTCATGCCGTGTTGAAAGAAGATATTAATTTTAAGGGTGGAATTCCGTCATTAAGGAAAGTTATGAAAGATATAGGATTTAGATGGAGAAAAACAGAAGACAATCGGAAGCTGCTCATGGAAAAAAGTGTCATAGTTTTCAAAAGAATTGAATATTTAAGAAAAATTAAATAATATCGTGTTCAGGGGAAATCTATTATATTTACGGATGAAACTTACATACGTTCCACACATACCACATTATATTCTTATTCTGACGGATCGAGTTCTAGTTTTAAGAAGCCGATTTCAAAAGGTACTCGCTTAATAATAATCCATGCTGGCGGTGAAAATGGATTTGTGCCAAATGCTTTATTAAAATTTAAATCCAATTTAAAAAGTGGCGATTATCATGACGAGATGAACTACAGTAATTATGAAAATGGTTAAAAGAAATGTTAATTCCTAACCTACCACCTGAATCTGTTGTTGTTATAGATAATGCATCATATCACAATAAACTGTTGAACCCAGGACCAACATCAAATAAAAAGAAGGGTGAAATAATTCAGTGGCTACAGGATAATAATATACCTTTCTCATCGACGATGATCAAACCGGAGCTTTACAACTTGGTACTAATGAATAAATCTCGGCATGTAAAATACAAAATAGATGCTATTTTAAATCAGCACGGGCATTCTGTACTGAGATTACCTCCTTATCACGCAGAGTTAAATCCCATAGAGAACATATGGTCTGTTATTAAAGGTTATGTAGGAAAGAACAATATTGAAATGACAATGGCATCTGTAGATAGATTGGTGGCAGAAGCCTGCAATCAATTGCCTATAGAGCAGTGGCGGAATATCTGTGGTCATGTGGAAAAAAAAGAACGCAGTTTTTTTGAATACAACATAAGAACGGATGAATTGACCAGTGAGATTATAATCCACACCGCAGATACCTCTGATGACGACGACACAGACAGTGACTCAAATGGGTGACATCAACGAATACCTTCAATAAATTATGTTCTTCCTACTATTTATATTACTTTAACAGCATATCATATTGTGTACTTGTAGTTGAAAATGCCATTTGTAATTGTTCTCCGAAGTCCTAATGATTGTATGTATAATTAAATGAAATTGCCAACAAAAGTATGTCTTTGCGGTATTATAATAATTGTCTTTAATTGTTTAGTTCTCTATAAATTTATAACTAATCTGTTAAATAACGATAGTGATATCGTTAAGGCTAATTCATAAATTCCAAAACATTGTATATTCCCAATCCTAACTAAATAAATAATAATACACGATTAAATTATGTTCTTCCTATTATTTATTTTATTTTAACAGCATTATACTTATAGTTAAAAATGCCATTTGTAATTGTTCTCCGAAGTTCTAATGATTGTGTGTAATTAAATGACGTTGCCAACAAAATTATGTCTTTACGGCATTATAATTGTCTTTAATTGCTTAGTTCTCTATAAATTTATAACTAATCTGTTAAATAATGATAATGATATCGTTAAGGCTAATTTATAAATTCCAAAACATTGTATATATTCCTAATGCCAACTAAATAAATAATAAAACACGATGTTTTCATTGAATTGTAACTATCGGTATAAGTAAATAATATATAGGTACCTTTGTTCTAATGTACGCATTTTTATTCTATATTTTATTAAAACAATAAGTCATAAAAATATGCTTATTTACCGTAATTCTTCATGCACACCCTGTGTCAATACTACCAAAGAACACCAACACAACTTCAAATCGTTTTTAGCGTACAACAATGCCGAAGTAGAACGAAACTACTATAGGTAATCATAACACAATCAAAACATGCATACGTCGTTATATTTACGAAACAATATTGGTTTTATATAATTATCAATTTTTAATAAATTTAAGATTACAATGAGTAAAATGAATTTGAGTCCATGGGCTGTTTTATAGACACGCGAATTTATTTTGACAGCAGCTGTCAGTGGTAAATGGTAATACAGAAGGGGGCGTGTTCATAACAAAAGTAGTCTATGGTTAAGGATTCATTAACTCTATAATCTATAGTTACCAGATGGTTTTCGGTTACTTACCAATTTTACTGTAGGTACGAATTGAGCATCGGGCTCCTAGTAATTTTAAAATAATAGTTCAAGATTATAACATACATTTTTTTATTCTCCAGATGTTCGATAGTTTTGCAGGAAACACGCCGTTGTTTTAATTTATTCTGGTAGGAAATACAACAAGATAACAATATAACAGCATTTCTAACCTACATTATTGGTACCTATTCACAGTATGATTTTGTAATTTATTTAAGAATAGGACATCATATTATTCTGACTACATATCATATACGATGGCCGCGGCATAAGCGTCGACCTATCGCTTCGTGGGTCCCAGGTTCGAATACTCCACATCCACATCCATTTCTCGTAAAAACGAAATCTGTTAATACAACCTTAAGTCTATGGAGGCCCATATGATATTATTAGGATCGGACATGGTCGACAAACATATTGCATTTAATAAAATATTTACTCACATATTATGTACTGATACCGAGAGGAAAAGGGTGGGGAACTCACATGTATGCTGGCAGCGTTCTTCACGAGTATCACCTTGAATGAGGGTTATGTGGACATCAGGACATATAATTAGAGATAAAACACGTCTTTAATTTGACAGTCCCACGTGGAACTACATTTATTTAAGCTAGGACATAGGCAAACATTGGTAATATTACATCACTTTTACATGTAAAGAGGTCTTAAATTAGTTACCGCACTGTCTTTATATTGGGGGTCGGTTTATCATTATTATCCCGCGCGCTAAGCACTGATTCACTTTGATGGCAACTATGTAGATCATTATTCACGCGGCAACGATGAGGGGTGTCACTCTTCCTAAGATATGATAGCTTTTGATTGATTATTTTTAACGTGAGGATCATAACTGAAACACGTGTTAAAGGCATCCGCCGCGCCGAAAACGGCGGGGTAATGTTTTTGCCGGCTTCGCTGCCAGATCGGAACTGACCCTGACTTTCAAAAAATATCGAAAAAGAAATTAACGGCGAGGGGTACTCGATATCCCAGGGGTGCGGGCGGGTTGTTTGTCGCAGCTTCGAACTGTAAATTTTTGGGCGCGCATCGGCCGGAGAGGCCCTCCTTAGAAGTTATCGGTTGAGCCGGACACTATCCCGCACGGCAGAAGAACCAAACTTTCGGTCGGGGTCCTCCTGACTTTGATTAAATTGCGGATTTGGAATTTGAAACTGTCGGGCATCAGGGCCTTTTTTTATGTCTGGTGACAGTACATAAGATGTCTTTTAACACCAATAAGTCGTGAGCATCTATATAGACATAAAGTGAGCTAACTAATTCGCTGCTGACTAGATAATGATTTTTTAATAACCACCTTTAAAATGCACGTTAATTACATCAATCGGCCGCCTGGTCATTACGCGCCATGTGCGTCTACAACATCCAAAGTTTTTAAGATCACAAAGTTGCGGGCATCGATATGAACATTCATTGCATTTATAAGGTTTGTCACCAGAATGTATAATTTTACGTACTTTAAGATGAGCATGGTGCGATCAACTAAAAAAGCATACATTACATTTACAAGGTTTTAAACCGGTATGTGTCTTTTTATTAGCTTTGCGCGTGTAAACATTGTCTTGAAATTGATCAGCAAATACGCCTATGTGAAACATTATGCAAATCTTCTGCAAATCAAATGAGAGATATGTACTCATCTTCTCAAATAACTGGATGGTCATTTCTTGCAGAGAAACGGTCATCAACAGAATACTTCATTGTATGTGTTTTAAGTGTGTAAGTTGTACACCTCTATGGGCAAACGGTGAATTTATATAATTATTTACCATTAGTGTTATTTCATGCCATTTAAGGAAATTAAATAGCGAGCATCTATATGGGAATACCTTGCATTTATGAGGTTTTCACCTGTGTGTCATTTCATGCTTTTTAAGATTGTTAAGTTGCGAAGATCGATATAAGCATACCTTGCACTTGTGAGCCTGTGTGTGTCATTTTATGGTTTTTAAGATTACTTAGTTGCGTACATCTATATGGGCATACCTTGCATTTTTGATGTTTGCACCTGTGTGTGTCATTTCATGTCTTTTAAGACTACTAAGCAGCGAGCATCTACATGTGCATACCTTGCATTTATGAGGTTTAACACCTGTGTGTGTCATTTCATGATTTTTAAGATATCTCAGATGCGCGAATCTATATGTTCATACCTTGCATTTGTGAGGTTTTCACCTGTGTGTCATTTCATGCTTTTAAGGATTGTTAAGTTACGAAGATCGATATAAGCATACCTTGCACTTGTGAGCCTGTGTGTGTCATTTCATCGTTTTTAAGATTACTTAGTTGCGAGCATCTATATGGGCATACCTTGCATTTTTGATGTTTGCACCTGTGTGTGTCATTTCATGTCTTTTAAGATGAATGTGTTGCGAGCATCTATATATGCATACCTTGCATTTATAAGGTTTTTCACCTGTGTGTGTCATTTCATGTTTTTTAAGATTACTTAGTTGCGAGCACCTATATTGGCATACTTTGCATTTATAAGGTTTTTCACCTGTGTGTGTCATTTCATGTTTTTTAAGTGTACTAAAATCCGAGCATCTATATGGGCATACCTTGCATTTATGAGGTTTTTCACCTGTGTGTGTCATTTCATGATTTTTAAGACTACTAAGTAGCGAGCATCTATATGGGCATACCTTGCATTTATGAGGTTTTTCACCTGTGTGTGTCATTTCATGCTGTTTAAGAGTACTAAGATGCGAGCATCTATATGGGCATACCTTGCATTTATGAGGTTTTTCACCTGTGTGTGTCATTTCATGGTTTTTAAGACTACTAAGTCGCGAGCACCTATATGTGCATACTTTACATTTATGAGGTTTTTCACCTGTGTGTGTCATTTCATGCTGTTTAAGAGTACTAAGTTGCGAGCATCTATATGTGCATACCTTGCATTTATGAGGTTTAACACCTATGTGTGTCGTTTCATGATTTTTAAGACATCTCAGATGCGCGAATCTCTCTGTGCATACTTTGCATTTATGAGGTTTTTCACCTGTGTGTGTCATTACGTGGTTTTTAAGATTACTAAGTTGCGAGCATCTATATGAGCATACCTTGCATTTATGAGGTTTTTCACCTGTGTGTGTCATTTTATGTTTTTGAAGACTACTTAGTTGCGAGCATCTATATTGGCATACTTTGCATTTATAAGGTTTTTCACCTGTGTGTGTCATTTCATGTTTTTTAAGACTACTAAGTAGCGAGCACTTATATTGGCATACTTTGCATTTATAGGGTTTTTC
This sequence comes from Rhyacophila brunnea, assembly GCF_057557595.1. Lineage (NCBI taxonomy): Eukaryota > Metazoa > Arthropoda > Insecta > Trichoptera > Rhyacophilidae > Rhyacophila > Rhyacophila brunnea. The sequence continues at coordinate 28,885,330 of NW_028232785.1, read as the reverse complement.
ACCTGTGTGTGTCATTTCATGATTTCGAAGACTACTAAGTTGCGAGCATCTATATGGGCATACCTTGCATTTATGAGGTTTTTCACCTGTGTGTGTCATTTCATGGATTGTAAGACTACTAAGTCGCGAGCATCGATATGGACATACCTTGCATTTATGGAGTTTTTCACCTGTGTGTGTCATTTCGTGGTTTTTAAGATTACTAAGTTGCGAGCATCTAAATGGGCATACCTTGCATTTATGAATTTTTTTACCTGTATGTGCTATTTTATGTACTTTGAGATGATTTAGTTGCGAGAATATATTTTCTTGATTTTGATGAGCAATCATGTCTGTGTGAATTACTTTGTGACTTTTTAGAGCACTTCCGCATCCAAAAACTGCGTTGCAAAAGCTGCAAATCAAATTACGTGAGAAATGTACTACTCTTGTCAGAATAAGTCGAAGTTCCTTCGGAGTTTCTCGTGCTGAGATTTCTCTCTTGATGTTTTGTTCATCTATCGTCACTTCTGAATACTGTATCATTCTTCTTTGGATTCCATCAGGCGAGGGTTGTTGAAACCTGTCTACATCGTGATGATTTGTGAAAAAGCCTTTAGTAGAAACCTAGAAAGACCAAAATAATCGATCTCATTATTATTATAAATTAGCTTTTAAACTGTTCTATTTGAGTTATTTTTTTCAAAGCTTATGCCTTTCAGCATCTTCAAACATTAAAGCGTGGTGAGAATGAAAATGACGTTAAGGGGGGACATGCTCGTCGTAGGTCAAAATTGAGTTTTTTTTGTATTTTCAAACCATGATCCTGGACATTCCTTAAACGTTGTAGATAATCTATTTATATAATTTTGAAGTTTTATTAGCCTTTATATTTATTTTAAACATTTGATGACTGCATAAAGTATTTTTATTACATAAAATAGTATTCTTTTAAACCTCTCGCTCTAATGTTTTAGAATATAGTCATATTTTGTTACATGAATGTGCAGTGGTGTTAAGATTTTTTTACATTTATTAATTATTAAACGAATTTATAAAACCATTAGTATAATTAATGACGAGATAATTTTAGTAAAATATTTACGATAAAAAATTAAATTGATAATCTCTGTGATCCCAAATTTTACAAGAATTAGGCATTTTATTATTCAAAAAATTGGCAAGATTAACACATTTGAAGATAATTCTAAAGATACTTATTATAAGCTATGTTTTTGATCACTAAAGTGTGATAAATATTTTAAGAATAATGATTGCTTTATAATAATTATTGACCTAAGAATAAGGTAGTGTTTTTTTGAAATACGCCATTTCTTTTGTCATCCCCAAGTAGTTAAGCTACAACATATGGCCGTAGTCATAAATTGGCAAACTATAATTGAAGTAGGGAGTAAAATTATATTAACGCGCGTGTTTGAACATGTACCGTTTAAAAAAAAAAATCGGTTAGGTACATGTTCAAATACGCGCGTTAACATCATTTTACTCCCTAGTTCAATTATAGTTTGTCAATTTATGGCTACGGCCATATGTTGTAGCTTAACCACTGAGGATCAGGACCAGGACCCACACCGGGTTGTCGCGTCCCTGATGATGATGATGACATGTTCAAACACGCGCGTAAACATCATTTTACTCCCTACTTCAATTATAGTTTGTCATTTTATGGCTACGGCCGTATGTTGTAGCTTAATCACTGGGGAGTGCCAAAAGAAATAGCGTATTTCAAAAAAACACTACCTTATTCTTAGGTCAATAATTATTATAAAGCAATCATTATTCGTAGGATGTTTCTCACGCTTGAATAGGCAAAGACATAGCTTATAATGAGTATCTTTAGAATAATGTTCAAATGTGTTAATCTTGCCCATTTTTTGAATAATCAAATGCCCAATTCTTGTCAAATTTGGGATCATAGAGATTATCAATATAATTTTTTATCGTAAATATTTCACTATAATAATGTTATGTTAGTGATGTTAACGCGCGTGTTTGCACATGTACCGTTTAAATAAGTAAAATAAAAACAATCGGTTAGGTACCGATAAGATGGTTTTATAAATGCGTTTGAAAATAAATAAATGTGAAAAATGTTAACACCACTGCACATTTATGTACTGAAATATGACTATATTCTAAAACATTAGAGAGAGAGGTTTAAAAGAATACTATTTTATATAATAAAAATACTTTATGCAGTCACCAAATGTTCAAAATAAATATAAAGGTTAATAAGGCTTCAAAATTATATAAATAGATTATCTACAACGTTTAAGGTATGTCCAGGATCAAGCTTTAAAAATAGACAAAAGCTCCATTTTGACCTACGATGAGCATGTCCCCCCTTAAACGCTGCGTCCTTGTGTGAAAAGTCTGTTTTACACGATACAATAGTATATTTACAGTTTACAATGAAAACCTCATCTCTATCGGTTTATGACAAAAATACTTTACAAAGACAAGCTCGAGAAATTATTGTTTTTAATTTGACCGAATATTTAAAAGTGATGAAAAGCAGTACAATTTTATGATAAGTAGATATATATTTATATGGAAAATGATTTTCACAATTTGCGTTTTGTAACAACTTAACTAAAATACCTATAAAGCCATTATTTGAAAATTATAAAAAAATGTGATTGGTCATCGATATATTATTTAATATGTATACTGATCACTTCTACTAATTCAGTCATAAGTTGTGTTCTCCTAATTATTTAATGAATACATACCTGCAGCAATACAATCAGTTAATGTGGCTTTAATGAGTATTTTCTTCAAAACTCAATTATTACCCAGTATTCATTAAACCTATCATAATAATTAGTAAGTTAAGACTTTAGCTAATGGCTCTTACAATACTCTCTGAAGCGCTTTCCAAATTGAGTTACCATAGGCAATCGGCATTTTTTTTTGTATTTTAAATCAAAGTAGGTAGGAATTGATTACTTCAATTACTTTTTTCAATACGACAGGCTAGGAATAGTACGGAGATTTATTGAAATTTTAAACGTCAACCTTCGATAAAAAACGGCGAATAGAGAAAGAAGTAAATAATATATAAAATTGAATGTACCCCATGTTCTAGTGTGTAATCTGAATTTGAACATCCGGGTTGAGGATCTTCATCAGAAAATGGTGGCATTTTATCTTCAGTGAATTCGCGCTTTATGTCAGTCTCAGCTTTGATACCAGTGACACCCGTCGTAGCGAACTGAAATAAACAACGTTTCATATAACGTGTTGTCAATATTTACATACAACAAATTAAAGTTATATTATCTAGGTGGAAGTAGGCTGTCAAAATCCGACATAAATAGTGCACACTAAACATTATCAGGCTTCCTTATTTGTTTTAATTAAATCGAACTTTATGAAAATTGGACTTGATTCATAACTATTATGAACCACCCATATATATATATATATATAACTTTGCCCGATCCTAATAGAGTCATATGGGCCTCTACAGAGTGGAAGGTTGTATTGACAGATTTTGTAATTACTTGAAATGGATGTCAGCCACTTGCTCAACCTATTAGGTCCATAATCTGACTAATACACAAATTGTACATGTGTACCTACATGCCAGACCCAGGATTCTAACCTGTGACCCACGACGCTATAAGACGATGTAACACTGTAAACATAAGTATGTAGTACGTATTATTGCAGAACTGATGTTGTTAATTCGATGAAAAGACCACTGTATAAACCTTTTTGTTCTTTCCGATTTAAAAATAGTATTGTCTAGCAAGAGAAGACTAGATGGCCTAATGTTAATATCCAGTAAGTGACTTTTTACAAAAAGTGTAGGAAGCTAAAAAAACTAAATACTTATTGAATATTGAACTGAAAAAATTAATAACCCGTAGAGTAAAAAGTGGTAAAGCAAAGCACATAACGACTAATTTAATGACAACAGCCAATAAAATGTGACATACCTACCAATATAAATCAAACATTCAAATTTGTTATATTATTACTTACTATTTTGCCTGTTAAATAATCCGAAAGTGACATTTTGTAGCTGAATTCAACACACGGCACGCTTGACAGCTTAGAGGCGAGATACGGGCAATTACAGGTTTATTCCTGCAATGTTCAGATACGGGAAATTACTATAATGGCTGTACCATTTTTGTTAAAATTATTAGAGATATGGGAATTACACATTCGTTGAACAGTATTTTTGTTGTTTTTAGTACTTACATTAAAAAGACATTTTTGTCATATAGGTCGGATACGGGGTATTGACATTAGAACATCCAATTGTTAATTTTTTGCCTTATTCCGTTTAGAAAGTGACTGCGCATTTGTCGACAAAATTATGAATACCTTCGATTAAGGGGGATATGCTCCGGGTAGGTCAAAATGAGGCTTTTATGCTATTTTTAAAGCATGATCCTGGACATTCCTTAAACGATGTTGATAATCTATTTATATAATTTTGAAGCCCTATTATCCTTTATATTTATTTTATTTACATTTTATGACTGCATAAAGTATTTTTATTATATAAAATAGTATTTTTTTAAACCCCTCGTTCTAATGTTTTAGAATATAGTAATATTTTGGTACATCCATGTGTAGTGGTGTTAATATTTTTTATATCTATTAATTTTTAAACGCATTTACAAAACCATTAGTAAAATTAATGTTAACATTATATAGTGACATATTTACGATAAAAAAATATATTTTATAATCTTTGTGATCCCAAATTTGACAAGAATTAGGCATTTTATTGTTTAAAAATGGGCAAGATTTACACATTTGAAGATAATTCTAAAGATCCTGATTATAAGCTATGTCTTTGACCATTCAAATGTGATAAACATTCTACGAATAATGTTTGCTTTATAATAATTATTGACCTAAGATTAGGGTAGTATTTTTTTGAAATACGCTAATTCTATTGGCATTTCCCAGTGGTGAAGCTACAACATACGGCCGTAGCTATAAATTTACATATGATAAATTATGTAGGGAGTAAGATCATGTTAACGAGCGTGTTTGAACATGTACCGTTTTTAGAAAAATATTTTTTTTTCGGTTAGGTACATGTTCAAACAAATACATATGACTAACAAAGTTTAATGTGCCCTACCTATTTATGACGGATCATAACAGCCTACCTCCACCCTTTGCTACTGATAAATGAGAATATATGAATTACCTGTGAATCAATATCGACCGTCGACACATCCCGGCTTTCGGTGACGACTTGTGCGCGTAGAAGAGCCACTTCATCCAAAGTCTGCGACGCATCGTGCATACTTTTGTGGTACTTCAAATCATGTTTAGATGGAAAAAAAATATAACACACGTTGCACACAAAATTTCTATCATAAAATGAAGATCTGTTCAATCTTAGGCAGATTTCTTTTGCAGAAGCAAGCGCTATTTCCATTTTAATGTTGGATTCGTGAACTTCAATTTCACCAAATGGCTGTGCGGATTGTCTCACCAAGTTATCACGTGCTATTGGATCCATGTCGCGGTATACGAAGGGCGTCTGTCAAGAAATAAAATACAAACATAAATCAATGAAAACATTTGTCAAGAAGTTACATTCTTGAAGCCTAATGTAACTATTGCACGTTTATAATGTGTGGTTCATTTTCGTAGGACATTCACACATTCAAAACCCTGCGTCAAAATGTAGGTAGGTAGCCATTTGGGGAATAGCTTATCGGAATTATATTTATTAAGAGCGTACTTCAGTGAAACGGCAAATAATTTTCGGAGACCAACACGAGGTGTCTGCACGTCGATTTGTTTGTCATGTAATCGGATGAAAATATTCTTAAATCGTGTAAAGATGACTAAAAAACTTTAGGTACGTATGTCTTACCTAAAAAAATGTTGGATTTTTATGATTAGGATTATAAAAAGAAACATCCAAATTTGTTATATTTCTTACTCTTTTACCTGTTTGCCACACATGTGTACCGATTGACAGCTCAGAGGCAAGATAAGGGCTATTACAGGTTTATTCCTGCAATGTTCATATACGGGAAATTACTATAATGACTGTACCATATTTGTTAAAATAACTACAGATACCTACAAGAATTTCGCGATCGATGACCAGTGTTTTTGTTGTTTTGGTAGGTACATCAAAAAGATATTTTTGTCATATAGGTCGAATACGGGTTATTGACATTAGGCCCCCATAGACGGACAGTTCTCGTAGCAGTTTGAACATGGCACAGACAATAACTGTTCAATAACTGTACGTTAGTGGACACACCACAGATCAGTTTAACTACCCCATTTAAATCTGTCGAACTGTCAACAGACGTGCCCATATACGTACAGTTATTGTCTGTGGCAGATCAAGTGTCAAAAACTATGGAGGTTATGTTCGCCGAGATCATACACAGGGGTACCATGTGTTAAATTAGTTTTAAGTAGGGTATACTTGAACGAACGATTGATCTACGAATATTTTTACTTTGTTAGATTTATTATGATTACAATTTATTGTTTGTGTAAATATATGTCCAGATTCTTTTATTTTGAATAAATTATTCATAGTATACTTATTGTTGTTTTAATAAAATTTAATTAAGATAAAATACATACGTATTGTTTTATTTAAATCAGGGTTATATACATTAAATTTGTGTAATATGTTTTATTCAATCACCAAAACAATTTACTTATTGGTTTTGAATAATATCTATTAATTTGGTACATATTATAACATTAACTTAATACTAAATTTACGTAAGTACATATTTCTTTTGTCTAGATTTATTTTACATCAAGTTTACATTTTATTTTTTTATTTACATTTAAGTAGTGGAAAATATTGTTTGCGGTACCTAGTTGACACCACAATATTCGTAATTATATAATATGAGTATCTCGCAAAAGAACTAACACGCAACAAAAATAATATACTTCTTACGAACGAATTATGACAGAACTGTCAAAATTTGCCGCCAAATCGCGCCAGCTACTCCTACTTTACGTTACCAGCATCTAACGTCAAACGAGAACTTTCGGCTAGTTGAAATTCCAACAGTTTTACAAAAACACGGGAGTGGGGGGTCGCTGGCAGTTTGAACATGGCACATATCTGAAAGGTCGAAAAGTGTCCGTCTATGGGCGCCGCAGATTATCTACCAAAGATAACTGTATAGTTATTAACTGGCATGTTCAACCTGTTACGAGAACTGTCCGTCTGTGGCCGGCAATTAGAACATCCAATGGTTAATTTTTTGCTTAATTCCGTTTAGAAATTGACTGCGCATTTGTCGACAAAATTATGAATACCATCGCTTAAACAAATTAAGGATCTACTTACGTCTTTTAAGGGGATAATATTGCTGTCGTCCTCGATATTTTCCTGTTTGACTGACACGTCAAATCGATCCTTGCCCTTGAAGTGATTGACGTCTATCCGTTGGTATGCACGGTCGCCGATTACCTCCGCCGTTTCGTCAGGCAATAATTCATCGTTTGTTTCCGTTTTTATATCCATTATATGCGGTATTTGATATCAGAAGCTGTCAAAAGCTTCACGACCACGTGCGTCGTGTTTTAATAGATAATATACACTGCATAGACAAAATGGATTCTACCAATTTACCATAGACATCAAGAGATCGACCACAAAGAAGACTACTACTACCTACCTACCTAAAATATTACTGTGATTAATTATAAGATTCTGGTGGACCCTTCTTTAAATTATTTTCAACTGGTTTATTAATGTACCTACCAATATTAAATTTACATGGAAAAGGTTTCATTTATGCTTATATTTTGCAAAACTGTCTCAAAGCACAAAACTCTTCTTTACTGTAAATAAAAAAAAAAATCTTTGGATATTAAGCTTACCTACATAGAAATAATAAAATGCGTCACAAATACGAACGTTTCAATTTAAACGTAGGTACCTATCTATGAATGTCATGTATTAATAATACATCCTCATGTCACGAAAAACGAGGGCCTTCGGAAGGACACCAGCAGCCCATTGCTCACATCTAGGTAGGTACCACCTTTAACACAGAACTCGCCGGCATTTTTACCCCAAGCGCCAAGTAGACTCAATAAAGCTCGCAACTCCGCCTCATTTTAAGATTTAAAAGATCACAAGGTAACATACAAATAAAAGAAATTAAAGAAATTAACATAACAATATGGCTCCGCCTATAGTAATAGGGAATGGCTCTACCTACGCTATGGCCGGTCCCAAGCCTGGATAATGAGGAGAGTTCGTCGTAGGGCTAATCACCCAACACGGTAAAAAAAATCCCTGATTACGAACACCAAAACAACTGCCTTGGACCCCGGAATCCCCATATAAACCAACGACCCAAGCGAAGAATTAAGGAAAAACGATTTTATATACAATGTGGCACATGGAACGTACGCACTATGTTGCAGCCGGGCAAGATGGAGGAGGTTGCAATTGAATTGAAGTATAAAATGAGCGTGACTGCATTGCAGCAAATAAGATGGGAGGGCGCAGGTTTCATAAACAAGAGAAAATACACTTTATATTACAGTGGATCTGCAGGTACGCAGGGTCGCTATAGAACTGGGTTCTTAATCAGCTCTGATATCCGCAGGGCAGTTCTAGGATTTGAGCCAATTACTGAGAGATTATGTAAACTTAAACTGAAAGGTACACTTTTCAATATAACATTCATCAACGTTTATGCCCCAACTGACGATGCGACCGAAGAAATTAAGGATAGATTATATGAAGATCTGCAGAGAGCCTCTAGAGAGACACATGATGCTCTATTTATGTTGGGAGACTTCAATGCAAACATTGGAAAAGAGGAAGCATTTAAAGAAGTAGCTGGGCAGCACAGTTTGCATGAAACGACAAGCGATAATGGTGAATGTCTATGCTTTTCAGCGGCTGCAAATAATTTAATAATTAGTAGTACATGGCTTAAAGATTATAATATCCACAAAGGAACCTGGAAAATACCTAGAAGTAAACCATGCAACCAAATAGATCACATTCTTATATCGAAAAGAAGAGCGACAACTGTGGAGGATGTGCGCGTCTGCAGAGGAGCCATTTGCGATTCTGATCACTTCCTGGTGAGAGCAAAATTAAAACAAAAATCCCCTTAATACTGAAAAGAGAAGGCCAGAGAACTAAATGGAAAGCTGAACAATTGAGGGATGAAGAAATTTTGGATAAATACCAGGAATCTATAGAAACAAACTTAAAAATGCCTTTAACAACCGATGACGTGAATGTGGACTGGGAAAGTACAAAAAACTGTATTATCACGAGTGCCACAGAAATTCTGGGGGAAAACAAAGCAAACATAGATGCAGGATGGTTTGATGATGATTGCAGGCAAGCACTGGAGCAAGGAAGAAATGCCTGCAAAGGGAAACGCGCCAAAATCACAAAACTTATAAAGAAAAGAGAAAAACTGCAACAAAGCTCTGTCGAGAGAAAAAGCGAATGATGCTAAAGGGAATACTCCAAGACATGGAATATCAAAGAAGAAACAATGATCCCAGAAAATTTTACAAGACTCTTCAAAATCTAACGAAATCCTATCAACTTAGATTAAACTCCTGTAAGGATAGTGAAGGACAAATGCTGATCGCAAAGGAGGACATTATGGAAAGATGGAAAGGCTATTTCACAACATTTTTAAATAGTAATGATCATGAAGAAACGGAAGAAATTGTACCACACTGCTGAGGAATTTATTAATGAGCCTACTCTGCCTGAAGTAAGAAGAGCATTAAGAACGCTGAAAAACAATAAAGCACCTGGAATCGACAGGATAACAGCCGAGCTGATAAAGAATGGTGGCCCAACACTGGAAGCAAAGATCCACAAGATAATTCTCAATATTTGGGAAAAGAAATTTTACCTGAGGAATAAAAGATGTGTATAATCGTGCCTATTCTGAAAAAGGGAGACAAAACAGTGTGCGATAACAACAGAGGGGTCACAATTCTAAACGCAGCTTATAAAGTTTTCTCATCTGTACTGTATAGCAGGTTAATGATCTATGGTGAGGAAATCCTGGGAGAATACCAATGTGGCTTCCGACCAAATAGATCCACCATTCATAGATCACATCCATTTCATGAGGCAAACTATGGAGAAAGCGCACAAATACAACCTCACACTCCACCACCTGTTTATTGATTTTAAACAAGCTTTCGACAGCGTGAATAGGTATAAGATGCTGCAAAGCCTAAAAATACTAGAAATTCCCTTAAAACTAGTAAGGCTAATAAATATCACACTGACGGATACTCAAGCAGTTGTCACTGTGCAAAATGAGCCAACTGAAAGCTTCAAAATCGAATCAGGTTTGAGACAAGGAGCTGCGCTATCCACTATGGTATTTAACCTTGTGGTGGAATCCATAGCTCGTGAAACCAACATAAGAGGTTGGGTAGATAACAATACAACGCAGATGTGCGCTTATGATGATGACTTAGTACCTTATTACAAGCAGATCCTAACAGAGGATGATCGACCATGGTGGCACTATGAAAATAAAAGCAGAAAACGCTGGGCTGCAAATAAACCAGTCAAAAACTAAGTATATGGTCAGCACACGCAATCAGGTACCGCTGCAGAATATAGACATAGGACAGCATGCATATGAAGGGGTGGATAAGTTCACGAATCTCGGATCCAGCCTAAATACCCAAAATAAGACAGAAGAGGAGATAAAAATCCACCTTATCTCCGGGAATAAATGCTGGAATGCCTGAAAGCGACTGGTAAGGTCGAAAATTCTAGGCCGAAGAAGTAAACTTTTAATATATAAAACAATTATATGGCCTGTGGTCACTTATGGCTGTGAGACTTGGTGCTTAACTCAAAACGAGGAAAACAGCTTAGCTGTCTTCGAGCGCAAAATACTCCGAAAAATCTTCGGACCCACATTGGAAAATGGAAACTACAGAATAAAAATGAAGCACGAGTTGGAAGAGCTGATTGAACAGCAAACAATCATAACATACTGTAAGTCCCAAAGACTACGATGGGCGGGACATGTGGAGAGAATGTCTGAAGATAGAGCGGCTACCCCAACGGAAGAGACCCAGAGGCCGTCCAAGAAGGAGATGGGCTGACGCCGTAAAAGTAGACTGGCTTCATATAGGAAGACCCGGTAACTGGAGAAGTGTGGCGAGAGACCGGAGTGAGTGGACAGCGGTTGTGGAGGAGGCCAAATCCCCCCCCCCCCGGGATGTAGCGCCGTAGAAGAAGAAAGAAGAGATGGCATTTCAATTAGATTTAGTGGAAAGTATATATTTTGTTAGTAATGTATACAATACCTTTCTCAGATAGGTATTGAAGTCATGAAATGATGATAAAAAATATTGTATAAAAATGGGGCGGTATTTTGTCTAGGAATGTCACTAAAATCGACACTCTTGTTGGACTCTGAACAATAATAACAACTGCTATAATACAAGCGCCCGCGATGGCCGAGTAATAATGTATCCGCTTGGTAAGTAGAGGGACTCTGGTTCAAATCCCGGGTCTGGTAAAAATCACAAGAATCCAGAGGATGAACTTTTATAAAACCTCTTTGTGAGGCGGCTAAGATTCACATCGGATTGTGGAACCAATTAATGATAATGACAACATAATATCCAAATTTTTTAAGTATAAAGTATTATGTGGATTTACAGTGGATTATAATAAAAGAATAATATTATATAGGTAGTAATATCTTTTATTATCAAAAACCCATAATATAACAGGGCTGCCAATTACATTTTCAACAAATAATATATATTTTTTTTATTTTTTTCAATATTGAATATACACACATCGTCGTCGCGCTTGCAAAATCCGCTATGTAATAAAACACAACTTTTCAGGAGAAGGAAAAAACTGATTTACTCAACAATGCCTCACGTTTTTTACAAAGCAAATAATCTGAAAATGAGATAATTACTTCGGATTCAGTATAAATGATATTTTATAATACAATATTTAACACTTTAGTCATAATATTTTTTTTGTGGGTAAAAGGCACATAGCTTGTTTTATTTGGGTCTTTAAATCCGTTTTGTGGTTGAGGCAGCACATAGCGGATTTAAAATAACGCGTATTTTAGACATAGCGGATTTTGCGACGGGTAAAAAATGATAATTGCATAAATTAATAATATCAATTCTATGCGTAAAACATATTTAACCAAGCCAATAGTCTGTATCGAACAAACCTTTATCTTCCCAGCCAAAGTTTGACATATAAGTACCAATAATTATCGAGTGAAGGGGAAATAAAAATATCCAGAGTAGGATGGATAAATAATTAAACAAGTTTATTATAGCACATCAAGACAGTTACATTAGATTAACAGTTGTACAACCTACCTACTTATCGGGCTTTTAAAATTAAGTCTGTATCGAACAAACCTTTATCTTCCCAGCCAAAGTTTGACATATAAGTACCAATAATTATCGAGTGAAGGGGAAATAAAAATATCCAGAGTAGGATGGATAAATAATTAAACAAGTTTATTATAGCACATCAAGACAGTTACATTAGATTAACAGTTGTATAACCTACCTACTTATCGGGCTTTTAAAAATTAATGTTCGAGAAAAATATTGCATTTAATATAATATTTACTATCCTATCGTTATTTTTCTATAATCTAAGCCTATCGTGTTCAATAGACGTCTTTTAAGATCAATAAGTCGTGAGCATCTATATAATCATACAGTGCGTTTATAATGGTTTTCACCAGTACGATATTTTATGTCTTTTAAGATCACAAAGTTGCGGTGTTGTTCATCGATATGAACATTCATTGCATTTATAAGGTTTGTCACCAGAATGTATAATTTTACGTACTTTAAGATGAGCAAAGTGCGATTAACTATAAAAGCATATATTACATTTACAAGGTTTTTAACGGGTATGTGTCCTTTTATTGGCTTTGCGCGAGAAAACATTGTCTTTACATTGATCAGCAATTACGCCCATGTGAAACATTATGCAAATCCAATTACGAGAGTTATGTGCTCATTTTGTAACATAACTAGATGGGTATTTCTTGCAAAGAAAAGGTCTTCAACAGAATACTTCATTGTATGTGTTTTAAGTGTACTAAGTTGTAAGCATCTCTATGGATATACGGTGAATTTATTAAATTATTTACCAGTGTGTGTCATTTCATGTTTTTTAAGACTACTAAGTTGCGAGCACCTAAATTGGCATAGCATGCATTTATGAGGTTTTTACTTGTGTGTCATTTCATGTCTTTTAAGATTACGAAGTGATGAAGATCTATATGGGCATACCTTGCATTTTTGACGTTTTTCATCTGTGTGTGTCATTTCATGTTTTTGAAGATTACTAAGATGCGAGCATCTATATCGGCATGCCTTGCATTTATAAGGTTTTTTACCTGTATGTGTCATTTCATGGCTTTTAAGATTACCAAGTGTCGAGCATATAAATGGGCATACCTTGCATTTATGAGGTTTTTTACCTGTGTGTGTCATTTCATGTCTTTTAAGATTACCAAGTGTCGAGCATCTATATGGACATACCTTGCATTTATGACGTTTTTCACCTGTGTGTGTCATTTCATGGTTTTTAAGATAACTAAGTTGCGAGCATCTATATGGGCATACTTTTCATTTATGACGTTTTTCACCTGTGTGTGTCATTTCATGTTTTTTAAGATTACCAAGTGTCGAGCATATAAATGGGCATACCTTGCATTTATGAGGTTTAACACCTGTGTGTGTCATTTCATGATTTTTAAGATATCTCAGTTGCGAGCATCTATATGGGCATACCTTGCATTTGTGAGGTTTTCCACCAGTATGTGTAATTTCATGATTTTTAAGATATCTCAGTTGCGAGCATCTATATGGGCATACTTTGCATTTATAAGGTTTTTCACCTGTGTGTGTCATTTCATGTTTTTTAAGACTACTTAAGTGCGAGCATCTATATGTGCATATCTTGCATTTATGAGGTTTAACACCTGTGTGTGTCATTTCATGGAGTTTAAGATAACTAAGTCGCGAGCATCTATATGGACATACCTTGCATTTATGCGGTTTTTCACCAGTATGTGTCATTTTATATGCTTCGAGATGATTTAGTTGCGAGAATAAATTTTCTTGGTTTTGGTCAGGAATCACGCCAGTGTGAACCTTTTTGTGACTTTTCAGAGCACTACCGCATTCAAAAACTGCGTTACAAATGCTGCAAATCAAATTACGTGAGAAATGTACTACTCTTCTCAGAATAAGGCGAAGTTCCTTCGGAGTCTCTCGTTCTGAGATTTCTCCTTTGATGTTTTGTTCATCTATCGTCACTTCTGAATACTGTATCACTCTATCTTGGTGTCCATTAGGTGAGGTTTGTTGACACCTGTATATATCGGGATGCATTTTGAAAAAGCCTTTAGTAGAAACCTAGGAAAAACAAAAATAATCGTCAATATTCTTCTAAATTAATTTTTTTACTGTTCTATTTGAGTTATTTTTTCTGAAGCTTATGCCTTTCAGCATCTTCAGACATTATAAGTGTATTGAGAATGAAAATGACGTTAAGAAATGATAATAGTACCAACATAGATATGAAATACAAATAATGTTACGGAACGATCCGTAAATAGTCTTACAAAATGCACCTACATGTAACATTAAAAGAATCTATGACACAATTGTGGTACTACTCTTGGTAATATTTGTATAAATCAATTATGGTTTCGGAAACAAAATTTTAGATTCATGTGAATAATATAGTTTCACTTTACTGTGTTTATTTCTAATATTTCTTGATATAATAATTTAAGATCACCAGAATAACGTACATACTATGAGGCAGTTTCGCACCCTGTTCGATTAAAAACATTGTAAGCTTCGTGTGGTAGTAACCAGTAATTTATGTGTCAGTGTGTTATTGGAGAGTGTGCATATTTTCAGAAGATGCCAAGAGGCGAAACCAATGTCACAAACAATATTCAAATTGACAGAATTTATATTCAAATTTTATCAAGTAACCTCGTTCAACAGTATAAAAAATGATAAAAAAAGACAACAGACAAAACAGAATTAACTGAAAATGAAATCAATTCTACTTAAAGATGGCTAAAAGTAAAAAAATGCATTGTCATCGTGTTTTGATATATTCTAAAAGTTTCAAATGTCTAGCTAGTCGGTAAGTTAGTTAAAAATCGATTGTAAGATTTTTATTGGACAAACAACCACCGGACAAATAAGAATACGAGCTAAGAAAAGGGTTGTAAAATAAACACGATAAGTGTTTTGTTGATAATGTAAATGTTGTATAAGATGACAATTTCATATTTATATTACCGTGGCGAAGGGTGGGATAGGCTGTTACGATCCGGCATAAATAAGCACACTAAACTTTGACAGACATACGTATGTGTTTTCATTGAAATAAGACTACATATTATAGAGGTGTTGCTTAGTTTTTAAAATTCAATTAAACCCTGCGAAACCAAGCCATGATAGTTAAGAGTACATACCAAAACATATTCCCTTATCTATAAAATATTTATAATCATCCAATTAAATCATACATAACTTTGACATAATATAACAATAATATTTTTATATCTGTTATAGTTTGGTTAGGCAGGACTATGAATTTAAATAAATAAGCCGGCAATATATTGTGTAATATGGATTCTTAATCCAACGAAAACAGATAAGTATGATTGAAAAAGTGTGTACAATTTTGTCGTATCGCCCATCATATACCAAAACTATTATGATTTGAATTGGGCAATGTTTGATTGATTTTTAAAAACTAACCAACACCATCTGCAAATCGTAGTTTTAGTTTAATTAAAACAAATAATACATATGACTAACTAAGTTTAATGTGCACTATTTATAGCGGATCTTAACTGCCTACCTCCACCCTTCGCCACTGATATAATCATAGCCGAAACGACTGACTAGGAAAAGTACTGAGATTTATTTGAAATTTTAAACGTCAGCCTTCGATAAAAATCGGCGAATAGAGAAGCAAATGTTACAATATATAAACTTAAATGTACCCCATGTCCTGGTGTGTAATCTGAATGCGAACATCCGGGTTGAGGATCTTCATCAGAAAATGGTGGCATTTTATCTTCAGTGAATTCGCGCTTTATGTCAGTCTCAGCTTTGATACCAGTGACTCCCGTCGCAGCGAACTGAAATAAACAACGTTTCATATAACATATTGTCAGTATGTAGATATTATTATTATAAATAATAAAAACGTTATAATCTAGGTAGAAGTAGGCTATTCAGATCCGACATAAATAGTGCACACTAAACATCATCAGGCATACTTATTTGTTTTCATTAAATTAGTATATAAAGTCCCATGTAACCCTGCCTAAACTAAAACATATTTTCGCGGTTAATAATAAGCGCTTTCAAAAATTGAGTTACTATTGCCAATCGGCTTTTGTATTTTAAATCAGAGTAGGTTTTTTAAAATTTAAATGTAATTTAAAATGAACGTAATAATTACTATCGATTGGCCGCCTGGTCATTACGCCCCAAGTGCGTCTTTAGCGTCCAATGACTTAATTCCTTTAATTAAGTACTTTTTTCCTTTTTTCCTTTTTTCCAAAAAAAGATATATTATATTTTCTCAGAAGAGTTTTCAAAATGATGTATGTTCAATATATAAAATACCATAAAAATGTTATTATTTTATAAAGGATGACACCAACACAAAAACATTGATCTTCGATTGGTGCTTGTAGAAGTACGATCTTAACGACATAACTGCATATTTTAGCCTTGTAGTCAATCCTTTCACTGAATGAAGTGACGTTAACCGCCCACAACAAAACCGACACAAAATTCCCGAAGTAAGTCCCGCAGTTCACACTGATCAGTTTAGCAACTACTCAGAGTGAGCTGTGGATGATGAAAGTCGACCTAAACGGTCAAGAATAAATCATATGTAAGTATTATAGAAAGTTTTACATAGGAATAGTTTCGTAAATTTTGTTGGTACTTCTCGCGTACATCGCGAATCATTATATATCTGAGATGTTACTATTGTATAGAATCATGTGAAAGCTGTACGTTTCATATAAATATTATTGTCATGCAAATTCACGCAATATTGTCGCGCGACTTCTCTTTCCAACAGATGCTTTATAACCCTTTGTGTTAGATAGTCAATATTCGGAACAATATTTTTCCTCACACATGTTTGTTTAAAGTATAAAGCATAGTGAGTGAAACTCTCTAGCGAGACAATTCTCTATAGCTAAATCTCGTACGTGTGAGCTAGATAATTCCGTAATCCCAAAATGCAGTATTAATCAAAATTTTGCAGATTGATCATTTGTAATGCGATTTTTGATTTAAATAAGCTTAGATATAAGGTAAACATTGTTTTATGTTGATAAATTAGGATAATGTAAGTCTTTATAAACTAAAAATTATATCTAAATTGTAATAGTTTGAGCAGTGGCGCTCTTAGGATTTAATATTGGGGGGGGGGGCAAAGAGAAGAATGTAAATTAGTCCCGTAGGCTGTTTTTCTTCTTCACATAATTATTTTTAGATATTTTCACAATACACGGCGGCATATTTGTACAGTTTCTTCTAGTTTTTATTAAATTGGAGGCATAGTAGCGGTAACCATTGAACCGTCCAGCGACCATGCTGGACATGTGCGCCTAGTACCTATGCTAAAACATCACTCAAATAATATCGGCTGTGCTAGGCTCTAGACGAGAGCTATAATATTTATGCCGAATGCCACTGAAAAAAAAAGATTCTTTTGATTAACACCACCACCGACTGTAGGCAGTGACGTCCCGTAGGGGTAGGCAGATTGAGCGTCGCTTGGGGGCGGCAGTTACTCGAAGGGCGGCAAATCGAGGAGAATCATTTGGTATATATAGAAATAGCTACCTAAACATAGTACCTAATAACGAAAATATCTTTCCATAATAAAATTGGGCTCACTGGTCGGAAACAAAGTGTATTAATTAACATAAAAGGTTTAACAGTACTGTAATTTTTTGTCGGGTTCGCGATGTCTAGTTTACTTCCGTCGCCCTTCGACGTCCATGGTGACTAGAAACGACACGTGCACGGATGATAAAAAATGGGGCGTTATTTTGGCGTTTCACAGGGGCGGCATTTTGTCTAGGGACGTCACTGACTGTAGGTACTGGGTGTAGTCGTTCTTTTCGCCGAATGTTTTTCGTCGATTTTTGGTTTTTTAATATTGACATTCCAAAATATTAATTGAAAATGGTCAAAAAAGGTATTATTGCATTTAACTTATACACAAACCTACTCAACACAACACAGCCTAATTTCTCGTTTATCGGTCTTTTGTCTATTGCATTCGGTGTACCTACACCATGGCCCCCATATCCTGAAACGGGCCCTCAGGCTAGGATATTTGGCGGGCCCCCTACCTATCGCTAAGAGTAAAGGGAATGTGAAACACTACATTACGTTTTTCAAATTGTGTTTTAGTTCAAATTAAATTACTTATACAGTATTACTTATACGAATTATTAACATTTTTTAATACATGTACTTTAATAATGAAGCTGTCGAGTATCGACACATAAATGATCAAAAAATATATAGCACAATTATATAATTTAAAATGTTTATGGCAAATTTATGATTTGTGTTTATCTCACTTATCTGGTCAACCTGACACGCCGGGGACCCCACAGCCCGGGCGCCCAGGCTAGAGCTCTGTCAGCCCTCCCCAGCTATGACCTACACCACTCCGGAATTCGGGTAGAAACCGAGAATTTTTTGACAGTTCCATTAGGGATTGGGTTTCTAAAAACAACCCGACATTAGTGTTTCGAAATTTTTGTGTTAGAAATTGAAATCATTTTTTTCCCATAATTTTTTATAGTTTATTGGCTTTCAATTTCAATGTTTAAAATCATTTTAATTATTATGATAATTTTTATGTTTGGGGGGTGCCAGGGCCCCTTGAATGCGTGCGCCCTGGGTGCGCCACTGAGTTTGAGAGGTAAGATATTAATCCACGCAACGTATCTCTTCTCTCTTCCTAATCAAATCTGATTGGCTCGCGTATCGCGAGAGAAGTTGTATGGAATATTAAAGATATCAAAATCCCTTATTTCCAAATATTCTAGCTTTCTCGAAAGTTGCTAATTCGCTATCTGTTAACTAATTCTATCTTGTGTATACCTTTTTTGGGCAAATCTTTGCGTAATTGCTGACCCCCATCTAAGAGTATGCTCTTGGCTCTTCACCTAATATTCTAGTGTCCACTGTGTGCCAAATCTAAGATTATAAATAATTAAATAAACATTTTACAATTTTAACTTAAAACTGAGTTCCTCAAGTAATAGACTATTAACCATATTAATATAAACATTTTATAAACAATTACGAGTTTTATTATAACTTTCTATAAGTTCGAACTCCGAACAACGACAATAACTATAGGTTGTTTGTGAACCTATTACTGTGACTAATTAGGACCTTTTACAAGTCTATAAGATTAAATAAGTTAGTTCGTAGAATTCCTAATATAAACTATATATTTTTTTATATTTTACTGTGACCTTGACCCTACACAAGAGGGCTGTGTCATAGACAATAAATGTCATTAAAATAAAGCGAGTTTCATGCATCAGTGCATATAGTGGAGCACCATCAACGAGTGCATCTAACGTCTACTCCGATTCCTCAATAAGGTGGTTTCCTCTCACGACACTTGAGCTAGTCGAACATAGGAGTTCGCCATATTTGACCCCCACATACATCAGACGCTGTCACCCCCAAGTAGGTGTGACGTCAGAGGGGCATATAATCGTTGGTGCCGATCAGAGGGGACTGTCAAGGAACGTCTCTCGACAATATGTCTGAAACGAATTCTACAGTTTTTTTAGATATTGTTCGGCGCGGAGCTGATTCTCTGAAGAGACTGGTAGTTTTGGGTAGCCTCCAAGGCAGATGAAGCGGAGGAAGAGCGACCAAGTAAAAGAGCTGACTGAGGGCAGCCTTCACTCTGTCCTGATAGAAGCAGAGGATTGAGAGGAGCGGAAATTCTTGATCGCTCAAAAGATGACAACATTCCAAGGTGGTTACCATCCTCTGACCTCTACCATGAGGGAACGACTAAGAACTAATGGGAAATATTGAAAATATACAGATGGATTGGGCTTTTATTTAGCGGTATTAACCGTTTACACGTAAAAGTGCTGACTGTCGCCAATCTCATTCTTAATTAGTAAGCGTGGCGCTATGTTGTCATTTTATGCTACTTTTTGACATGTCGCCAAAATCGGTTAACTTCGAAATGAGACTGCGCGGTGTAGTTTGTTTTATTTCCTGCATGTTTGCCAGTATCGCTCTATTGGGCAGGCGAAGATTTCAAACAAATCCCAACTGTTGTGTGAAAATTCAGAAGCGAACATTATTCATGCAAAGAATCTTGCATCCTGCACGATAATAGATGTTTACATGTGCATTTTCTGTTTATGGCCGCGATAATACGTACTGTCAGCAGTTAATCAATGTACGTGTGAACGGGGTATTAAGCTAATTGTTATTAATAGTAAAAAAACTAACCTCGAAATTGCAAATGGGATCGTCTCTATTCTTTTGCTTTACATAAGTGCTGGCGTCAGGATTATTTGGATGCTTAATCATCGGTGCATCAATCCAAGGTTTATCCTCTGCATTATACTGGTCTCCATCACAACATTCTCGCTTTATATCCATGTTTGCGAGAGTACATACGACATACACTTTCGTACCAACGTTTTCCAAACCATAGATACTTTCGCGCAGTGTTGCCATCTTTTTCTCACCGAAATTTATTTAGCCTGTCCAAGAAATTATAGTATTTCGGCAATTATTATTATAGTGCGCGTTTCCATTTTTGTTGAAAATGTACAAATGAGTTTATTTTTGTTTCTCGCACAAAAAAAGAGCTTTTGCGAAATTCCGAGGGCATTTATGGATCACTTCCGATTAAAAATTCTCAATGGCGAATTCAATAAAATCCATTTTAAAATAAAGTCAAGGGCTTTTTTATTTCTTTCGGAATAGTATTCTCTCGGCTTGCACACATTTTATATGAAACTTTCTAAATTACCTACCAACGAAAATATTCTTACAGGCCTTGTATGCCATGTAAGTAAATCTGAAATCGTTTGAAATTGTACGATTCTATATGCGCTAATGCAAGTTACTAGATGTCAAAAATCATATTTGATTCAATACTGCGGCAAATCTAGGATAATCATTAGGTACCTATATATAGAAACAGGTTGATAGGTAGGTACCTACCCAAACTTTAGATAAAAATAATATCCCATTAAAAAATTCATTCCAGTGGTTGGTGTTATGGAATCGGGATCGGGATGCCACAGAAAGCACTCACTTCACTACATAAACTATTTATTTATAATGTCAATCATACAATAGGTACACTTTAAATTAAACTTCACAAATTATTATTAACGTTTAAGCAACTGAGTTGCTTATAAGTATTAACAATTTATAAACATATACTATTTAATTCAATAATAATAATTACACTGGAGGAGTTGACGGTGTGATGGATTAATTGGAACTGATATTAGAACTGATTGACATGAGAAATATGGCGATAAATAGGAGTTTAGAAAGTACATTTATTAAGGTAACTTTTGTACTTGTTTTGATATTAGAGAAATGGAACTTTTATAATATTTGTTATATAATGTTATTTAAGTTAAACATGAATAGTTTGTCTTTCGATTGATAAGAGGATATAATGGACAACATTGGCTAGACGAGCAAAAAATAGAAAAGATAATTATGTTAGGGGTGTAAACATCAATTGATTCATCAGGGCTTCTCAATGTGTAAGATGTAAAATATTAAGTATAAGAGTAGGTACATAACATTGGAAACAAAGTGTATTAATTAACATAAAAGGTTTAACAAGACTTTAATTTTTTGACGGGTTCGCGTTGTCTATTTAACTTCCGTTGTGCAAGCAAGCTGAGCAATGACACGTGTACGTTTTTTAATTATATTTGAATTATATGTTGGTACATGGTTAGGTACCTATTTAATTTATCAAAATATTTTTGCCATTCACTCGCGAGTTTTGAAAGTTGTCAGGTATAGTATTTTTTAATGTAGGTACCTACCTGATGTATCTGAAACTTTGGTCTCGCAATATTGACCATTGAAGTAAAGATGGCATTTCAATTACTTATTAGATTTAGTGATATAAGTATATTATTTTGTTAGTTATGTATACAACACCTTTTATCAGATAGGTACCTAGTGTCATCTCCGAAAGAATGAGGGAGGGTCTGACGTAGTATCTGGTACCCCTCCCGGACCTTTGATAGTGTGGCACATCCATGTTGCAGATCACAAACCTTCCAAGTCAAAAAATACGATTTTACAGGAGAAGGTTAAAACTGATTTATTTGATAATGTAAGTCTTTTATTTAAAAAAAATATATAAAGTCTAATGTTTTTATATTTTTAATAGATTGTATAACTTTATTTGTAACTAACATAAACCGTATTACATTTACCATGCCATAGAAGTATTGTGCACTCAGATTTGTTAAAATATTTGACATAGGAGGTTTTTCTTTACATTACATTTTATGAGAAAAGTAAATAAGTTTTATTTAAAAAATAATGAAACAGTTTGCGTGACATACGAGTTAAATATTTAATGGCTGCATAATTAATTAATTAATAACAAATAATGAATATTTAACTAATGTACATGTTTATAAATAACCAATGGAATCAAACCCAACATAGTTTTTTTTTTTTTTTTTTTTTTAATAATAACCATACCCTTGCTTTTTCGTACAAGGTGGTTGGGTGGGTTAGTTGCATTGATGTGGGGCTAATTAGGTGCCTCCATTTATATCTTTAATTTTCTTTATGGCCAGGATTAAATATTTTGTGTAGTGTTCTTGTGTTGTTCTATTGCTTAGTGCTTCGTGAGGCTTTTGGAGGTCAATTTCGTGATTATGTTGTCTACATCGAGTCCTGAGAGTCCATCGCTCCCTTTCTAGTATAGGGCAGTCGTTGATGACATGCCACACAGTTTGAGATGTGTTGCCGTCACATGGACAACAGTCGTCATCCCTCAATTTAAATCTTTTTAGATAAGCTCGCACCGATCCGTGGCCTGTTAGTATCTGTGTGAGTTCGTGTGATATTTTTAAGTTCCTGGCAAGAGTGATGGCACAGTTTATGTTTGGAATAAATTTCTGCGTTATTGATCCTGTGGCGGATGTTGTGTATCTGTGGTTCCATAGCTCTATGGTATCTTCGTTTAGTTTTTGTTTTGCGTAACTCAGAGGGAAGTGTGTATAGGTTAAAGGTCTTTTGTCTGTTGTGGCTTGTTTAGCGTATTTATCAGCTTCCTCGTTTTCGGCTATCCCTGTGTGACTTCTTATCCAGAAGAATCTGGGGTTTGTTCCTATCATTCGAAGCTGTGTTGACAGTGTTAAAATGTCTCTTACAAGTGGGTGTGTCGATGATGGGTTTTGGAGAGCTACCAGACTGGATTGGCTATCTGAGAATATGTTTACATAGTCGTGTCTGTGGAACTTTAATCTTTTGAGTGTCCACTCGAGAGATTCTCTGATAGCAAATATTTCTGCTTGGAAAACAGTGCAGTAGCTTTCGAGCTTAAATTTTCGGGGTGTTATTAATGTTCCATTTTCGTAGGCTACAAAAGCTGCCCCTACTTTGTTATCGATTAGACTGCCATCTGTGTAGATCTCCAATCCTGTGATGTGGTATTTTGTTTTAGTGTCTTCGTCAACTGTTCCTATGTGTTCTATATTTTCTAGATGTCTGTTGCCAGGATGTGGAAGTTGTGTGTAGTGTATTTTGTTTTCGTATGTTCTGTCTGTAGGTAAGTGTCGGGGAAGTATGTGGCTTGTTTTAACTTGGTATATTCCTGTAAGTTCTTGTATTTTTATATCTATTGGCGCTATTCCTGCCAGGGCTTGTGCTGACGTTAGCGATATTGTGCGATATCCCTTGCAAATTGATATTGCGAAAGGTCTTTGCGCGGAATTCAGTCTTTTTTGGATCGACTTTCTGTGAGTTGCTTTATTCCAGACCGATGCCGCGTAAGTTAAGGTTGGCTCCTCAGCTCCATGATATATAATTTTTAAAACTTCAGGAGACGCCCCCCAAGTGGCTCTTGCTGTTTTTAAAAAGAATTTTCCCATTTGAGCTGCTTTCTTACATATGTAGTCGACGTGTTTCGCCCAATTGATGTGCCTGTCTAGTATTATGCCAAGAATTTTAAAGGAATCGACCAACTCTTTCGGTTTTCCTTTCCACTGGATTTCTGGTGTTCGTATTTTCCTTTTGTTGATAAACATTATATTTGTCTTAATATCTGAGAAGGTTAGTTTTACGTCTTCACCCCATGAGTTTACTTTTTGAAGCACGCTATTGGTTTTTAATTCCAGTTCGTCGGTGTCTTTTGCTGCTATCAATATTAACACATCGTCAGCAAAGGCTTGTATGTGTGTATTGTGGGGTAAGAGTATTGTTAATAGACTGTCTAAGGCGATATTCCATAGTGTTGGGCCACAAGTTGAGCCTTGGATGCAACCTTGGGTTTGGTCTTGTTTTATTTCTTCGTCTGCATACTTTAGTTTTACTTCCCTATCTTGTAGATAACTGCAAAACAGTTTGTACAAGTTAGGCGGTGTTGACTTGATTGCAAGGGCGTTTTTTATGTGTGGCCACCATGCGTTATCAAATGCACCTTGAATGTCTAGGGAAATTGCTATGAGTGATTCTTTCAATTCGAGATGCGTTGAGATTATGTGTACGGCTTTGTTTAGTGCGTGTTCTGTTGATGTTTGAGGGGTAAAGCCAAACTGTTTAGTGCTCAATTTGTTGTTTTTTGTAAGATGCCAGTGCACTCTCTGAATTGCTAGTTTTTCTAGCACTTTTCCGAAAACGGGAAGGAGGCCGATAGGCCTGTACGATTTTGTTTCCATAGCATCTTTTCCAGGCTTAGGAACGGCTTTAATGATCGCTATTTTCCAGGATTTCGGGAAGTGAACGAGTGTCAGACATTTTTTGTATAGTAGTAGAATTTCTTCAGGGAAGTTTTTTGCGAAATTTTGGCAGATATCTAATGTGAGGTTGTCGTGTCCAGGTGCCTTTTTTGGAGTCATATTCTGTAAGGCGGATAGGATCTCAGTAAGTGTGAATTGGATATCATCGTCTCCGCCCGGAATATGGTTGTCTGATGTGTGTCTGATGTAGTGTTGAATCGGTGTATCTGTTGTTGGATCATCGTATGGAAAGAATTTTTCCATTAGGGCTATGTATGAAGTTATGTATGAAGATTTTTTTAAATTGTAACATAATATACATTATATAATTATTTAAATTATAAATGTCGTAAATAGTCTCTTGGAATCACACATTTTAGTTTCTGCAGGTGTTTCAACTTGTTGGCCGATATTTCTTCTTGATCCGTGCAATCTTGGATAAACAATTGGAACTGTTATGATCTTCGGTCGTCTCGGTATCTCTTTAAGATCATGACTAAAATTAATTCTGTACTAGATTTTTCCATTTGGAAGGTAAGCCAAGTGACACACATCGTTAACAATATTGGATCCCCTATTTTGCTTCTGGATCTTACTAACGTGTACCGAAGTCACTAGTACATTATAGTTAAGTAAAACATCACGAGTTGCATAGTCCGCTCTATAAGGAAATGACATATTTCGATATAGCCAATGCCATCTGTGTAAATTATCAAATACTATCCTTTTTCGATGCCTAGAAAACTGTTTTACCATAAACATCCTACTTTACCGATTTTGTTTGGACATTTCAAGAAATAAAGCATTTCTGCATTATAGTCCCTGCATTTCTGGTTTGACAGTTGACGAATTAGTATGTACGCAAAAATCCGTATTTGTAAATAAATAAAAAAAAATATACAGAAAATTGAAATTGGTTGAATAAAAATATCTACACATCAAATAAGGTGTGTACGTTAGTTTTTTATAATTGTTTTCATTTGGTTTTGTATTTTGTCATACTAAAATGTAAGATTTCCAAATGTCGTAAATCTGCGACACCGCGCAGTAACATACAAAATTTAATGAAATTTTCGAAAAATATTTTTTTCATTATTTTTCCTTCATTCACAAGGCATTTTAACACCAATAAAAAATAAAAATTTTCAAAAAAAAAAAATCATGCAGTAAAGGGTTAAGTAAAACATCACGAGTTGCATAGTCCGCTCTATAAGGAAATGATATATTTATGGCTTTTCATGTAGCCACTGCATAATCAGATGGCAGATGAATTTCCTTGTTTTTCAATTTTCTTTCGATTGCAGCATGTACAGAATCTTTCTCCATTTACTTGTGCCCAACTCCAAATATTTTTGAGAAAGTGCCTACCTATTCTCGAATTGATATTTTACTGCCAATTCGAGGAGTGCATTAAATTTTCAAGAATATTGTCCTTATTTTGACACACGCATCCATTGCTCAATATTTTAATAGACCGGTTTCTAATTTTGTATGAGGTTTGTGAGGTGATTAATCAAGAGATGTTAATGTCGGAGCTTGTAAGTCTTCTTATAAGTGAACATCATCAAATGTAAACTATGACAATGCCTTATTTGATGTTTCATTTCATCTATCTTTGTAAACTCGACAAAGGCCCATTTTCTTACGAAACACCGGTTCAAGAAAAAGTCTTAATGGATCTCTATGGCATTAATGTGACTTCATTCGTGGTAGTGAATCGATAAATTCTTCAGCATATTTTTTCGAAGTATGAACATTTCGCCCATTGTCCTTGCAATGCTGGTTTTGATTTCTAGCACTCTAATCTCATATGGCGAAAGTATTACAGAACATTTATCGGCAAACTTATTTTCTTTCCTCGTTCATCTTTAAATGGTAATGATAGATATACTCCCTTCTACCTACCTCCAGAGTTCTTAGATAGCTTCTGATTTGGGTCTATACAATCTATCAGTAAAGAAACGTATGATTTTCTCTGTGGCCATTAAATATTCAACCAAAAGTGGCTGAAGTGCCCGAGTTTCTTGATATATCTGTGAGAAAAACCGCTTTCCAGATGAGACACATGCTTGTGAGATGCAACGTGGACCAAGCTTTCGTTTGTTTTTATTTTTACATAATGTTTTTTACTGATATTTTCTTTTAACTCGGCCCTGGGATTCTTGTTATTTCATTCTATTATTAGCAGATATATTTCGTTTCCATGCACTTTGCTTTTGTTTCTTTTTACATCATTGATATACCTTTCTATTATCTCAGTCGCTAGAATATTTCCATTATCTTGAACAGAATCTAAAAGTATAGGTTTATACATACCGACAATTCTTGATTTTTATTTAGTTTCAATCAAAGAGATTGTACTCCTCCGACAGTCTTCAATCTCTTTGGTTTCAATGCTAATTGCATGATCTTTCTACTTCTGGAACTCATAATTTGGGTTAAAGTTATCAACAACGTAGACCTAAAACCCTTTTACTTCTAATAAAATAGGTACTTATTGTATACAGTTTTGCTTGTAAAACTTCACTGATAGCTTCATACAATGAACTGATATAGAAACAATGTGCAGCAACTTCACATCGCTGCGTTAAAATGTATTCACAAAACTCCTAACTCACGTCGCGAGGGAGGTTTGTGCAACATAATACGATGAATATGACAAAGGAGTTTTAATTAAAATATCAATTAACTGGGCTATATTTCTCTTTGACATAGGAGCTTTACCAATCCGTTAAATTGTTGTCGATTTTTTGATACCATAAAGTCAAAATCGTAAAATTTGACATAGAAGGTTTGTGATCTGCAACATCGACATGAGTTATATTGCGTCTTCTTTTTCTTTCGGGGACATGCTTGTTGAGTGACAGCAAGGATTTCAAGAATAACGGCGTATTTTATTAGACAAGAATACATTGATTACAGCAAGTTACAGCGTATATGTACATTTAACAAGAATATTTATAAATTTTATTGGCGGAGACTTCGACGCCGGACGCGGCCGACGTCTCGCTCGAGAGTACGAAAACCGAATGACTCAACATTTTGGGACACAGGTCAGCTCCAGGCAAGATAAAAATAATACCTACTACAAATTCCTTCACTGAAAAATGACAAAAAGGCACGCTTCGCAACATACCCAAAGCTTGTAGGTGGTTAGGTACCTGGGTTTCGAAGCCGAAGTAGACCCTTCGCTGCGCGTCTGTTAGCATTATTAAAAATTATTACTTACTAGGTACCTAGTAGGTATAATTTTCAAATATTTCTTTGCTAAGTACATCGTCGGCGTTTTGGAAGATGCGTGCGTATTTTTTTGAATTTTCGGCGGCTGGGGAATAATTATTGCTGGGCAAATTCGATCAGACATATTTTTACAAAATAATATGAAACAGTTTTGAGTGAAACTAGACTAATTGATACGATTAGGTATATTGTATGGCTTGAGATGAATGAATTATTTATATTTAATTATTATGCATTGACTTTACTTTAACAATGTTGCTATGGCAATTATTATGCAAATGAATTTAATATAAATGCTTTTATGATAATTATTAAGTATGAATTTAATAAAGTTTTAGAGTTTAGGAGAATGAAAACAATGCTAGGGTTTACTTGGCTTGTTTCTAGAATTAATGTAGGTATAAAAAATGCAGGATTTTATATACATTAAGGGCTAAAATGATTCTATTAAATTTTGTTGAAGTTGAAAAAGGGTGACAATAATTTGTCGTACATCTAAGCTTACAAGCTAGAAATGTCTCTTTCGCAGTTGATCGGCTCATGTCTGCATGAATCCGCCCAATGATTATTCAGGCCTCGTCATGGCCTTGGATCTTCTGAGGATGCCACGCTTTAGGCGGTATCAGTAGGTATTGAAGTCATGAAATGATGATAAAAAATGGAGCGGTATTTTGTCTAGGGATGTCACTGAAATCGGCACTCTAGTTGGACTCTGTACAATAATAACAACTGTCTGTTTTCTGTCTGTTCAAATCCAGAGCATAGACCAAATAGGTTGAGCAAGTGGTTAACATCCATTTCTCGTAAAAAGTAATGTTATGATACCTGTTTGTGGGGCGGGCAAGATCAACAAAGGATTGTGGAGCCAATAAATTTTAATAATATGATAATCAAATTTTAATAACAGTGTTATGTGATTATGATGATTTTAAAAAATCGATTATAATAAAAGAATAATATAATAAAGTGAAACCTATTTTATTATCCAAACCCCATAATATAACAGGGCTGCCAACTACATTTACAATTTTTTTTCAATATTGATAGGTATATAAAAACATTAGAAACAAACCCGGTGCTATAATACCTCACGAGTTCCGTCACCACCCGGCTGACCGACGACCAATGGACGACCCTCCCTTCCCCACAGCGATGCTACAAAAGAGATCTACGCGCAGCTAGTTTCACATGTCGCGATTCGTAGGTATGGACTTAGCTATGTCGGACGACCTTGTTCTTGCACTATACCCCAACACTGGGTAATCAATGACAGGATGAAGTACGAATAAAACAACAATAAACAGAAAGTATAGGTACCAAATTATATTATATCATATTATGAGCACATCAAAAACAATAATATATTTAGGTATAACATAAAACTAAAATAATCGTAATTTACGTGTCAGCATATTTTTTGGGGGTTTTTATGAAAATATACATGCATGAAACGATAAATTCGTGTAGGGTAAGCCGCCCAGTGAATGCACACTTAAGGACTTTGGATAATTGTAAAATTTCTAAAAAAGCATAGGTATTCTTATAGTTCTTTAAAAAAATATTGTACTTATCTATAACTTATGAAGATTAAAATGAATTTAATAGATATAATGTGCAACCCATATCTGTTTAATAAAAAAATAATATATAAATTAACAAAGAAAAGCCCAGTAATTGAACACGGAATCTAAAGTATGAACCTGAGAAAAACCAGTAAATAAACTAAGCATATTAAACATATTAAGCATTTATTATTCAACAACGACAACCATAAATGTCAGTACAATTAATTGTGTATAGCGATGTTATTACTAATTTTATGACAATGAATATGATTTTTCTGAAAAATACGAAAATTTCGAAATTTTGTTAAACATTAAAGTTGCTCATTTATCTGCGCCACATCACAAAAATGTTATTGTACTGTTAATATTCCTTTTTGAGAAGTAATCATAGATAAAATAGTTAAGGTCTACTTTTCAACCATAATACATTATTAAATTCTTTTGTCCATTCATTAGATTAAAAATGCTGGTTAATGAATTGGTACCGTAGTGTTAAAAAAAAGTGTTCAAATACTAGCTATAAGCTTTTTAATACATTTACATACACACATATCGACATTACAGCTATATATTATAATCATTAAAGGGTATAATAATAAATAAATATATTATAATTAATCTAAAGAATAAACACACCGTTTATTAATTGAATTAACCTCCATTAGAAAGACCACTTAATGAACACTGATATTTAACGTTACGGCACAAAAAACATACGAATAAAACGATATCTCACCTTTATAATCTTCAGTTAATTCAGCAAAGTCAATAATTGGGTAATGCAGGGAAGAGGGTAGAAAAGTCACAATTAAAATTTCGGACCACGCACACTCTTTAGTACAGCTAGGAACAAAACTTCATGAACAAAAAAGTCGGCCGAATATCAGCCCACCTCCTTGGCTACTGAGGCAGAAGGGGGTTTCTGAAGTTGTTTTCATATGAATATAAGTATTGTCAACGTATAAAAAAATCCCTACTCCAGATCACCCAATCACCGTATCACTTAATTCTTATGATTTTAAAATAATAGAGTTTTGTTCATTCACTGGCCGGCTTACCCTACCAAGTCGCAATGGCCGACCGGTTCAACTGAGGGTCGGACCGACTTGAGAAGCTCTTCCCTTTCAACCGACATAATATGGGGACACTCCCAGAGGATGTGATCGGCATCCTGCAATTCGCCACATAAGCAAGTCGGAGATTCTATTAGGCCAAACTGACTTGGAAGCAAAACCACTGTGTCCGGTTAAGAACTGAAAAGTCAATCTGGCTATCTCCATGCGCCACTTTTTATTAGGAAAAAACAAATGCGTTTGTCTGCCGTTGGATGAAGTGGTCCATTTCACCTGACACGCACGCAGCGCCGTGTTATAAGCCAGGTCGCGTACAATAACCGTTCGAGCGCACCGGCTCATGGATACAAGACGTAATGGCGGCGATATGAAGATACCGCCAACCTCCGCCCCCCGACTACCGAGCAAGGCTGTCGTGGCACCACGGATTTGAATGTGCAGGTCTAACAGAAGCACTCTAGCAAGGACAGGCAACGCGTCGGTAAAGGCGGCTCACGTGGTGCAGTGGGTTAGGCGCTGGCCTTCCACCCGAGAGTTCTGGGTTCGATTCCCGGTCATGACACAAACATTTATGTGTTTTTCTCAAAGCCTGGGTGTTTGTGATTGTTCAAAATTACTAACAACCACCTTGTACGAAAAAGCAGGGACATGGTTATTAATAATTCTATAATAAAAAAAAAACGCGTCGGTAAAAGTCGTCTTATAAGCCTAAGTGTGGGCAAGTAATGCTGAGCGTTGACCGCTGAGAAGAGTTTTCCATGATAACATGTACTGGCGGCATATCCAGTGATTCATTCCTTTTCGGTAGTATAGTGGTAAGTAATTTTCTGCCTGTCAGTATGATACAGTCGTGATATGGATATGGACATAAAGTGCATTTAAAATGTTTTTCACCAGTACATTTTCACAGTTTCGAGCATCGATATGAACATACATTACATTTTTAAGGTTTTTTTTACCAGAATGTGTCATTTCACATACTCTAAAATAATAATGATGCGAGAAACTATAGAAGAATACATGACATTTACAGGTGTGAATCATTTTTAAGCTTTTTCAAAAATTTGCGTATCAAAAAACTGCATTACAAATGCCGCAAATCAGAATACGTGAGAAATGTACTCATCTTCCCAAATAACTACAAAATCATATATTGAAGTTAAAAGGTCTTCACCAGTATACGTCTTCATTGTATGTGTTTTAAGAGTACTACTTTGCAAACATCTAAATGAGCATACGGTAAATTAATAAGATTATTTACCAGTATATGTCACTTCATGTCTTTTAAGATTACTAAGTTGCGAGCATCTATATGAGCATAACTTGCATTTATGGGGTTTTACACCTGTGTGTGTCATTTCATGGTTTTTAAGATTACTAAGTTGCGACCATCTATATGATCATACTTTGCATTTATGAGGTTTTTCACCTGTGTGTGTCCTTTCATGTTTTTGAAGACTACTAAGTAGCGAGCATCTATATGGGCATACCTTGCATTTATGAGGTTTTTCACCTGTGTGTGTCATTTCATGTTTTTTAAGATTACTAAGTAGCGAGCATCTAAATGGGCATACCTTGCATTTATGAGGTCTTTCACCAGTGTGTGTCATTAAATGTATTTTAAGATTAATTAGTTGCGAGCACCTATATGGGCATACCTTGCATTTATGAGGTTTTTCCCCTGTGTGTGTCATTTCATGTCTTTTAAGATGACCTAGTCGCGAGCATCTATATGGGCATACATTGCATTCATGAGGTTTTTCACCTGTGTGTGTCATTTCGTGGTTTTTAAGATTACTAAGTTGCGAGCACTTATATTGGCATACTTTGCATTTATAACGTTTTTCACCTGTGTGTGTCATTTCATGTTTTTTAAGACTACTAAGTAGCGAGCATCTATATGGGCATACCTTGCATTTATGAGGTTTTTCACCTGTGTGTGTCATTTCATGTTTTTTAAGACTACTAAAATCCGAGCATCTATATGGATATATCTTGCATTTATGACGTTTTTCACCTGTGTGTGTCATTTCATGGTTTTTAAGATTACCAAGTCGCAAGCACCTATATGTGCATACTTTACATTTATGAGGTTATTCACCTGTGTGTGTCATTTCATGGTTTTTAAGATCACTAAGTCGCGAGCATCTGTATGTGCATACCTTGCATTTATGAGGTTTTTCACCTGTGTGTGTTATTTCGTGGTTTTTAAGATTACCAAGTTGCGAGCATCTATATGGACATACTTTGCATTTATGAGGTTTTTCACCTGTGTGCGTCATTCCATGTTTTTGAAGACTACTTAGTTGCGAGCACCTATATTGGCACACATTGCATTTATAAGGTTTTTCACCTGTGTGTGTCATTTCATGTTTTTTAAGATTACTAAGTAGCGAGCATCTAAATGGGCATACCTTGCATTTATGAGGTCTTTCACCAGTGTGTGTCATTAAATGTATTTTAAGATTAATTAGTTGCGAGCACCTATATGGGCATACCTTGCATTTATGAGGTTTTTCCCCTGTGTGTGTCATTTCATGTCTTTTAAGATGACCTAGTTGCGAGCATATATATGGACATACCTTGCATTTATGACGTTTTTCACCTGTGTGTGTCATTTCATGTTTTTTAAGACTACTAAGTTGCGAGCATCTATATGTGCATACCTTGCATTTATGAGGTTTTTCACCTGTGTGTGTCATTTCATGGAGTTTAAGACTACTTAAGTGCGAGCATCTATATGTGCATACCTTGCATTTATGAGGTTCAACACCTATGTGTGTCATTTCATGGAGTTTAAGATAACTAAGTCGCGAGCATCTATATTGACATACCTTGCATTTATGCGGTTTTTTACCAGTATAAGTCATTTTATATGCTTCGAGATGATTTAGTTGCGAGAATAAATTTTCTTGGTTTTGGTCAGGAATCACGCCCTTGTGAACCTTTTTGTGACTTTTCAGAGCACTTCCGCATCCAAAAACTGCGTTACAAAAGCTGCAAATCAAATTACGTGAGAAATGTACTACCCTTCTTAAAATAAGTCGAAGTTCCTTCGGAGTCGATCGTTCTGAGATTTCTCCTTTAATGTTTTGTTCATCTATCGTCACTTCTGAATACTGTGTCATTCTATCTTGGATTCCATCAGACGAGGATTGTTGACACCTGTCTATATCGTGATGCTTTTTGAAAAAGCCTTTAGTAGAAACCTAGAAAAAACAAAAATAATCGTCAATGTAATTCTAAATTAGATATTTAACTGTTCTATTTGAGTTATTTTTTTCAAAGCTTATGCCTTTCAGCATCTTCAGGCATTATAAGTGTAGTTAAAATGAAAATGACGTTAAGAAATGGTAATAGTACCAACATAGATATAAATACAAATAATGTTACGAAATGATCCATAAATACTTTTATTTTATATTCACCTACATGTAACATCGAAAAGCAAATGCACAAAATAGACGATGACACAATTTTTGTGGTACTGCTCTTGGTAATATGTATGAATCTATAATAATTTCGAATGCAAAATTTTAAAATAATAATTTAAGAACACCAGAATAACGTACATACTATGAGGCAGTTTTGCACCTTGTTCAATAAAACCACATTGTAATCTTCGAGTAGTAACTAGTAATTTATGTGTCAGTGTGTTAATTGAGAGTGTCCATAGTGTCGGAAGATGCTAAAGGCGAAACCAATGTCACAAACAATATTCAAATTGAGAGAATTTATATTCAAATTTCATCAAGTAACCTCGATCAACAGTATAAAAAATGATTTGAAATATTATACTAGAACCATCTTGAAAAACTAGAACACTCACGATTGCCGCGCGGCTTAAGCGTTATCGTATTGCGTCGTGGGTACCAGGTGTGAGTCAGAGTTTGAACCTAATTCGTTGAGCAAAAGGCTGAAAACCATTTCTCGTAAAAACAAAATCTGTTAAGACAATCCTCTACTCTGTGGAAGCTCATATGATCCTATTAGGATCGGACATGGTCGAAAGAAAAGAGAAAAAGAACCATCTTATCTTGGCTACGATTATAACTGTTGTATGCAGTGTTACATACTATATCGGGGACGTAGATTTATACATGAAAGTGCGGGAGAGAATTTATATTCAAATTTCATCAGGCGACTTCGATCAACAGTTTAAACAATATTTTAATATATCATACTTCTGAATTCCTGAGGCCACGCATACTAAGCGTCGCATTGTGACGGCAGTTATCCAAATAGCGACAGTCTCGAGAAGGAATGACTCGGTTTGTATAATTTACACATATAAATTGTTATAGCATAAATATTTTGTGAATTTATAATAAATTCAGTTTACCGGTTGAGCACATCTGATATTTAAATAATGCTCTGAGTCGTATTATAGCTAAACAACTTAAAAACGGACCTGCGCAGAAGCACACTTACTTTCGTGCGCATATAGTAGGTGTATAAATGCTGTGACCTTGTGTGAAAACTCTGTTTTACACGAGACAATAGTATACTAACAGTGTTTAATGAAAACCTCATCTCTATCGGGGTATGACAAAGATCCTTTACAAAGACAAGCACGAGAAATTATTGTTTTTAATTTGACCGAATATTTAAAAGTGATGAGAAGCAGTACAATTTTATGATAAGTAGATATTTTTTTTATATGTATTAATGTTTTTCATAGTTTGCGTTTTATAACAACTTTACTGAAATACCAATAAAGCTATTATTTGAAAATTATAAAAAAATGTGATTGCGTCATCGATATATTTAATATGAATACTGATAACTTCTACTAATTAAGTCATAGATAGAGCCCGATGCTCAATCGTCTGTCATAACTAAAATGTATTTACAACAAAACACTATGCAGAAAGCCTTTTATAGTTATGATCGAGTTGTCTATGGTCCACCAGATCTGCAATAGCTTCGTTCCGTTTTTCTATTGAAAATAATACCATATATAAAAAAATTCTCTTTTTATTATTTAGGTAAATTATTTTGTAATAATTGTTAAACGATGACAAAAATATGAAAACTATTCAAAATAAATTCAATAACTATACATACACAATTAATATTTAATTAAAATGATTTAATGTCTCCGCAATTAGTGAATAATATAAGATACTTTTTGATCCATGTTTTTCCCGATACGGTAACACTTGCCGTATAAATGTCAGATGATGTCCTTTACAATTATTACAAATTTGCTATGATGAGAATGATTATATAAAATGATTAAAACTCATATTACCATGTTGGTGTGTAGGTAACTAGGTACTTATATATTTCAACTACCTATCTATTGGTTTAATATTACATAAGTATCTAAATCTGAATAAGAAAAGTTAATTCATAATTCATAGACACTGATGTTTCAATTCGATAATCGGTTTTACTAAATAATTAAGACATGTACAGAATCAACGAAAGTAAAGGAAAGTATGTCGTAATAAATGTCACGGATATTTAATAGTTGTTCAACAGTTTTAATTTGCAATAGGTAATTAAAATATCGTATACCTACTGTTATGAAATTGTACCTACTCATAACATAATAATAATAATATATACTACCTACCTAATAATGAGAACCTAATGAATGAGTTAAGGACTGTTGACAATTATTCACAATATAATATTATTGTAAGTATTGTGTTTCAATCGAAAACAAAAGATCTCTGTTCTCTATTTTCGAGATTGTACATTATCGGCATTTGGCGCGAATTCTACCAAGCGTACATCACTGTTTGCAATAACTGCAAACTGTGTACAAGCATATTCTGCATGCAGGTACATGCCAAATGAATTAAAAATATCAATATCCATATTGAGATCAATAATTGTTAATGAATTTGAGTGTATAGACTGTTTTATAGATATGCGAATTTATTTTAACAGCAGCTGTCAGTGGTAAATGGTAATACAGAAGGGGGCGTGTTTATAACAACAGCAGTCTATGGTTAAGGATTCTTTAGTTATATAGTTACCATATGGATTTCGGTTACTTACCAATTTTACTGTAAGTACGAATTGAGCATCGGGCTCTTAGTTTGTGTTCTCCTAATTATTTAATGAATACATACATGCAGCAATACAAACAGTTAACGTGGCCTTAATGAGTGTTTTCTTCAAAACTCAATAATTACCCAGTATTAATTAACCGATCATAATAATTAAGACACTAGGAGTACGGAGATTTATTGAAATTTTAAACGTCAACCTTTGATAAAATTCGGCGAATAGAGAAGCAAATGTTACAATAATTATAAAATTAAATGTACCCCATGTCCTGGTATGTAATCTGAATGCGAACATCCGGGTTGAGGATCTTCATCAGAAAATGGTGGCGTTTCGTCTTCAGTGAATTCGCGCATTATGTCAGTCTCAGCTTTGATACCAGTGACACCCGTCGCAGAGAACTGAAATAAACAACGTTTCATATAACATGTTGTCAATAAGTACATATTATTAATATAACAAATTAAAACGTTATTATCTAGGTGAAAGTAGGCTGTTAAGATCCGACATAAATAGTGCACACTAAACATTATCAGGCATTCTTATCTGTTTTCATTAAATTAGTATTTAAAATTCCATTAAACCCTGCCTAAACTAAACCATAATATCGCGGTTAATAATAAACGCTATCAAAAATTGATTTACTATTGCCAATCGGCTTGTGTATTTTAGTATCAAAGTAGTAGTATAAAATGTAGATTTTAAAGGTAATTTAAAATGCTCGTTAATTACCATCGATAAGCCGCCTGGCCATTACGCAACATGTGCGACTTTAGCGTCCAATGACTTAATTACTGTAATTATGTACTTTTTTTTCTAAAAAAAGTTATTTTGTTTGTTATATTATATTTTCTCAGAAGCAGTGGCGGCCGGTAGTCTTCAGAATAGCATTTTCTGGTAGTGCGCAATGGTTTACCTTCTATAAAGAGAAGATCTTTTTCTTTCACCCTTTCACTACCCAGCATTCGAGCATAGGACAAGCACAAGTTCGCGCCACTTCCCTTGATCCATCGCCAACTCTTGCGCCTCCCGCCATGTCAGACCTGCATCACTAGGTCGCTTTTGTGGCACCGCTGCAGGGTGAGTGAGGGCCGGCAATGGCGACGGAACCCTTGAGGCTGTGCCATAAGGGTACAACGTGTCACACTTTTTGGCGGCATCCGGAGCACGTGTCCTAGCCACGTTAGGTCGTAAAGCGTCTTTTCATGATTGCCTCAATCACCGAAGGCTACTGTGTTCTCTTACCGACTTCTCAGAAGATAAATTAAATATGTCTTTGTTTATTTATACTATTTCTCAAAAAAGATTTGAACAGCAAGAATGGTTTAATATCAACAAAGAAATATAAATGTCACAGTTTATGGCTTACGCTTTGAGCGAACAAAGCTTTAGCCAATTAAATAACCGCTGATGTGTTTTTTTTTATTTTTTTGAATGAATTTGAGTGGTTTAGAAATAAACGCGGCAGGTTTTTTATTTTCGTAAAATGTTGGCGATTCATTAAATATTTGAACTGTAAAAATATTAAAAATTAACTCCCCAACATAGTTATAAAACAGAAACTAGCGTTTTTGTTTCTAGAGTCCTACGTTTCGTGCGCCGATCTAAAAGTGTGTAAAAAATTCTACATAAAACGCCATTACAGGAACATTCGGTTACCGTTTAAGCAGTATACAATGACCTCATTGTAATTCTGTGCAAACTGAAAATCTATTTGGACGCAATCGTTTTGCGCTCATGAACGGAGAATTGTTAATAATACTGCTACATGTTCTACTTCGCGAAGTGAGTGATACACGTATGAATAACATAACAATGAAAAAATGAGCAATGTCTTCAAAAATGCAGGCAGTGCGTTGCACTTGCATGGTATAAGAGGAGCCGCCGCTGCTCAGAAGTGTTTTCAAAATTATGCATGTTCAATATATAAAATACCATAAAAATGTTAATATTTTATAAAGGATGACATCAACACAAAAACGTTGATCTTCGGTTGGTGTTTGTAGAAGTAAAATCTTAACGACATAGGTAACTGCAAATTTCAGCCTTGTAGTCAATCCTTTCGCTGAATGAAGTGACGTTAACCGCCCACAACAAAACCGACAGAAAATTCCCGAAGTAAGTCCCGCAGTTCACACTGATCAGTTTTGCAACTACTCAGAGTGAGCTGTGGATGATGAAAGTCGACCTAAACGGTCAAGAATAAATCATAAATAAGTACGAGTATTATGGAAAAAATTACATAGGAATAGTTTCGTAAATTTTGTTGGTACTTCTCGCGTACATCGCGAATCATTATATATCTGAGATATTTTATTGTATTATCAATTTGAAATCACAGATCAAATTTAATCTGCAATTGCAATTGTATAGAATTATGTGAAAGCTGTACGTTTCATATACATTTTATTGTCACGCAAATTCACGCGAATATTGTCGCGCGACTTCTCTTTCCAACAGATGCTATACAACCCTTTGTGTTAGATAGATTTAATCATTATGATAATTTTAATGTTTGGGGGGTGACAGGGCCCTTTGTCCCCCCCCCCTGGGTGCGCCACTGAGTTTGAGAGGTAAGATATTAATCGACGCAACGTATCTCTTCACTCTTCCTAATCAAATCTGATTGGCTCGCGTATCGCGAGAGAAGTTGTATGGAATATTAAAGATATCAAAATCCCTTATTTTAAAATATTCTAGCTTTCTCGAAAGTAGCTAATTTGCTATCTATTAACTAATTCTATCTTGTGTATACCTTTTTTGGGCAATTCTATGCGTAATTGCCGACCCCCATCTAAAAGTATGCTGTTAGCTCTTCTCCTATTATTCTAGTGTCCACTGTGAGAAATGGTGGAAGTAGGCATACGAAATTCGCAGTATGCATACAGGCCATCAGCCTCTACCTAATCACCCCCCCTTATATCGGAAAATTACAACCGGTGCATTTACCCACGAATTTTCTTCTCGGTAAAAAGGGACGGGAGGGTTTTCCCTCTGTGGCAAAACTCCCTCCCGATGTCCCTCTGGGCCACTATAAAAGAGGATAATATCTCTGTACAAATCAGTTCCGTCCCAGTGATATTCTCCGAGCACGTGCAAGACTTCTCTGGTCTGCTACGCACTCTTCGTTAACAGTTTCGGTATAATACGTACCCGCGAATAAAAACCTC
This sequence comes from Rhyacophila brunnea, assembly GCF_057557595.1. NCBI lineage: Eukaryota > Metazoa > Arthropoda > Insecta > Trichoptera > Rhyacophilidae > Rhyacophila > Rhyacophila brunnea. The sequence continues at coordinate 28,845,197 of NW_028232785.1, read as the reverse complement.
TACTAGTTTTACTCCTCGCTAAACAGTCGTCACTCTTCTATGACGTCACACACACAGTAACCGCGAAACTAGTGCTCAACGTTACGATCAGCTGTTCTACTACGAACACAAAATAAATACGCGTACGATATTCTAAATTTAATCAAGACGCTTTCCTCTCAAATTAAAATAGTATTATCAAGTTTAAACTTTAACAATAATCATATAAAACTATTTTCAATTATAACTTTATGCCAAATCTAAGATTACAAATAATTAAATGAATAAATAGACATTTTACAGCTTTAACTTATAAACTGAGTTCCTCAAGTAAAAGACTATTAACTATATTTATATAAACATCTTATAAACAATTACTTACGAGTTTTATTATAACTTTCTATAAGTTCGAACTCCGACCAAAGACAATAACTATAGGTTGTTTGTGAACCTATTACTGTGACTAATTAAGACTTTTTACAAGTCTAGATTAAATAAGTTAGTTCGTAGAATTCTTAATATAAACTATATATTTTTTATATTCTACTGTGACCTTGGCCCTAGACAAGAGGGCTGTGTCATTGACAATAAATGTCATTAAAATAAAGCGAGTTTTATACATCAGTGCCTATATTGGAGCACCATCAACGAGTGCATCTACCGTCTACTCCGATTCCTCACTAAGGTGATTTCCTCTCACGACACTTGAGCTAGTCGAACATAGGAGTTCGCCATATTTGACCCCCACACACATCAGACGCTGTCACCCCCAAGTAGGTGTGACGTCAGAGGGGCATATAATCGTTGGTGCCGATCAAAGAAGACTGTCAAGGAACGTCTCTCGACAATATGTCTGAGACGAATTCTACAGTTTTTTTGACATATTGTTCGGCGCGGAGCTGATACTCTGGAGATACTGGTAGTTTTGGGTAGCCTCCAAGGCAGATAAAGCGGAGGAAGAGCGACCAAGTAAAAGAGCTGACTGAGGGCAGCCTTCACACTGTCTTGATAGAAGCAGAGGATTGAGAGGAGCTGAAATTCTTGATCGCTCAAAAGATGATAACATGCCAAGGTGGTTACCATCCTCTGACCTCTACCATGAGGGAACGACTAAGAACTAATGGGAAACATTGAAAATATACAGATGAATTGTGCTTTTATTTAGCGATAATAACCGTTTACACGTAAAAGTGCTGACTGTCGCCAATCTCATTCTTAAATAGTAAGCGAGACGCCATGTTGTCATTTTATGCTACTTTTTGACATGTCGCCAAGATCGGTTAACTTCAAAATGAGACTGCGCAGTGTAGTTTGTTTTATTTCCTGCAGGTTTGCCAGTATCGCTCTACTGCGCAGGCGAAGATTTCAAACAAATACCAAATGTCGCGTGAAAATTCAGAAGCGAACTTTTTTGATTCATGCAAGGAATCTTGCATCTTGCACGATAATACATGTTTACATGTGCATTTTCTTTTTATGGCCGCGATAATACGTACTGTCAGCAGTAAATCAATGTACGTGTGAACGCGGTATAAAGCTAATAATTATGAATAGTAAAAAAAACTAACCTCAAAATTGCATATGGGATCGTCTCTATTCTCTTGCTTTACATAAGTGCTGGCGTCAGGATTATTTGGATGCCTAATCATTGGTGCATCAATCGAAGGTTTATCCTCTGCATTATACTGGTCTCCATCACAATATTCTCGCTTGACATCCATGTTTGCGAGGGTACATACGACATACACCTTCGTATCAACGTTTTCCAAACCATAGATACGTTCGCGCAGTGTTGCCATCTTTTTCTCACCGAAATTTATTAAATGGTCCAAGAAATTATAGTATTTCGGCTATTATTATATTATAGTGCGCGTTGCAATCTTTGTTGAAAATGTACAAATGGATTTTTTGTTTCTCGCACAAAAAAACTGAGCTTTTGAGAAATTCCGAGGGCATTTATGGACACTACCGACCAATAATGCTCCCTGGCGAATTCTATAAAATCCATTTTATATCAAAGTCAAGGGTTTTTTATCTCTTTCACGATAGTATTCTCTCAGCTTGCACACATTTTCTTTAAAACTCTCTAAATTACCTACCTACAGTACCTACCTACGAAAATATTCTGACTGGCCTTGCATGCCAAGTAAGTAAATCAGAAATCGTTTGAAATTTTACGATTCTATATGCTAATGGTCAAAAACGATTTTTGATTCAATACTGCGGCAAATCGAGAATAATCATTAGGTACTTATATAATAGCAACAGGTCGGTAACCTTTCAAAACTTTAGATGGAATTATTATTCCATTAAAAAAATCATTTCAGTGGTTGGAAACAAAGTGTTTTAATTAACATAAACGGTTTCAAGACGTTAAGTTTTTGACCGGTATGCGATGTCTAGTTTACTTCCGTTGTCACTAGACGTCACGTCAGTGACAGGTGTACATTTTCTTATTATATTTGAATTATAGATTGGTACATGCTTACCTATTTAATTTATCAAAATTTATTTTGCCAATCACTCTTAGTTTTGAAAGTTGTCAGATGGTGTAGTGTTTTTAATGTTGAAATGAAACCGTGGACTCCTAATATTGACCATTAAAGTAGAGATGGCATTTTAATTAAATTTATTAGTATATATTTTGTCAGTAATGTATACAACATCTTTCTCATATAGGTGGGTATTGAAGTCCTGAAATGATAAAAAATACTGTATAAAAAAAATGGGCCGGTATTTTGTTTAGGAATGTGATTGAAATCGACACTCTTGTTGGACTCTGAACAATAATAACAGCTGCAATAACATGAGCGTGCGATGGCCGAATGGTCATGTATCCGCTTGTTAAGTCGAGAGTCTCGTGCACAAATTCGGGGTCTGGTAAAATTCACATATTGTTTTTCATGTCTGTAGAAATCCAGAGTACGGACCAAATATGTTGACCAAAGTAACATGCATTTCTCGTAAAAAGTAATGTTATGATACCTGTTTGTGAGGCGGGCAGGATTTACAAAGGATTGTGGAGATAATTAATAATTATAATATAATATTCAACCTTTTTAATAATAAACTGTTATGTGATTATGTTATATTACAGTGGATTATTATAAAAGAATAATATTATGAGGTTTAACCTATTTTAATATCCAAATTTCATAATATAACAGGGTACATTTACAAAATATTTTTTTTTCAATTTTGAAGATTGGTAGGTACTGTGAAGAGGGTGTAGAAATCAAACGCTCGGTTTGTTAAAAAAGAACAAGTTTATTGCAATAGGTGACCGAAATATAGGGTTAGTTTTTTTATTAACAAAAACAAATTTAATGGTAATTATACAGCCATAAAAAGTCAATTAATAACAAAACAAATGTAATCATTGAATTATACAGGCATAGAAAGTTAATTAATAAACAGGTATGATATAAATTTAATTACATTGGAATAGTGACACGTCGATTATTTAACATAAAAAATCCTTATTGTTATAAAGATTATACAGTAATTTAATCCTATAGAATAGCCCCAATACAGGGCTTTGTTTGGGGATACTGGGCCAAAGATGCCCAGTATGACAACTACTGGTCGAATCTGTAGGGATTATTTGGCTACACGAAGTGCTTACCAATCCTCAAGTCAGCCATTTTCCAGAGAAAAGGTTACTTCCTGGTGTTCTGGCAGAATTATTTTAGTATATTAAGGGGGGACATGCTCGTCGAAGGTCAAAATTGAGTTTTTATTGTATTTTAAAACCATGATCCTGGACACTCCTTAAACGTTGTCGATAATCTATTTATATAATTTTGAAGCCTTATTATCCTTTATAGTTATTTTAAACATTTGATGACTGCATAAAGTATTTTTGTTACATAAAATAGTATTCTTTTAAACCTCTCGCTCTAATGTTTTAGAATATAGTCATATTTCGGTACATAACTGTGCAGTGGTGTTAAGATTTTTTACATTTATTCATTTTTAAATGCATTTATAAAACCATTAGTATAATTTATTACGAGATAATTTTTGTAAAATATTCACGATAAAAAATTATATTGATAATCTCTGTGATCCCAAATTTGACCAGAATTAGGCATTTTATTATTCAAAAAATCGGCAAGATTAACACATTTGAAGACAATTCTAAAGATATTTATTATAAGCTATGTCTTTGACCATTCAAGTGTGATAAACATCTTATGAATAATGCTTGCTTTATAATAATTATTGACCTAAGAATAAGGTAGTGTTTTTTTGAAATACGCCATTTCTTTTGTCATTCCCCAGTGGTTAAGCTACAACATACGGCCGTAGCCATAAATTGACAAATTATAATTGAAGTAGGGAGTAAAATGGTATTGACGCTCGTGTTTGAACATGTACCGTTTAAAAAAAAATAAAAATAAATTGGGTTAGGTACATGTTCAAACACGCGCGTTAACATAATTTTACTCCCTACTTTAATTATAGTTTGTCAATTTATGGCTACGGCCGTATGTTGTAGCTTAACCACTAGGGAATGACAAAAGAAATGGCGTATTTCAAAAAAACACTACCTTATTCTTAGGTCAATAATTATTATAAAGCAATCATTATTCATAAGATGTTTATCACACTTGAATGGTCAAAGACATAGCTTATAATAAATATCTTTAGAATTGTCTTCAAATGTCTTAATCTTGCCGATTTTTTGAATAATAAAATGCCTAATTCTTGTCAAATTTGGGATCACAGAGATTATCAATATAATTTTTTATCGTGAATATTTTACAAAAATTATCTCGTAATAAATTATACTAATGGTTTTATAAATGCGTTTAAAAATGAATAAATGTAAAAAATCTTAACGCCATTGCACAGTTACGTACCGAAATATGACTATATTCTAAAACATTAGAGCGAGAGGTTTAAAAGAATACTATTTTATGTAACAAAAATACTTTATGCAGTCATCAAATGTTTAAAATAACTATAAAGGATAATAAGGCTTCAAAATTATATAAATAGATTATCTACAACGTTTAAGGAGTGTCCAGGATCATGGTTTGAAAATACAATAAAAACTCAATTTTGACCTTCGACGAGCTTTTCCCCCCTTAAAGGTTATTATGTTACGTAAATGAAACAAAGGTGGCAGTGATATTTACGAGAAAAATTGTATTAATTTAGAATCGAGGATTGGGAGCCGTTAAAAGCTTTCTAGCCATTCAGGTATGGTTGTATTGGCGATTAGGCCAACCGGAGACAAAAAAAAGCCTATATCTATTTATATTTGATGAGATATGGTGCCACATAATACGCCAACTAAAGAGCGATGACGTTCGATGAAATACCCTTTTGCGGGCGGGAATAGAGGCACAGTCCCTAAGAGATTCATACAATGTGTCATTTATTTATTTATTGAGGAAGTTTGTCCGGGTGCAATAATGAAATGGGCAGAATTAAAATATAATGAAAGTTAAATATTTTTTTACGAGACACAAACAAATAAAACCATGCGTCCCAGCTAATACGCCTCTATCGGGTTTTCACAGATGGCAGTGCACTCGATAGTCAAAATTACTGTGGTAAATTCAAACCGGATAAATACGACATACGAGAATTCAATGCAGCGATTATTCACTTACACATCAATTAACGCATCGTGGCACAATATAACATACTATTATATTACGGGTCTTAATTAAACATTGCATTAACAGGGCAATCTTAATTCCTAAACACGTAAACGGCGATATGAAAACAATTAGTCTTGAATTAATTTACAAATAATCACGAGGTATTCCTCGGAATGTGAATGGCTAGGGATGATAAATCGATCTCGATTAAAAGAAAAACAAGCAAAGTCAATAAAAATAGGCTTAAAAATTAACAGGGTACTATTTATAAACTATGAAATAACTAAATATTGACAATTAAAAATAAAGATAATGTCAACGAGAACTATTTTTAACACTGACAGGGCACGGTTTTATTATTAATCAAGCACAATGTAATGCATTAGTTTGAAATAAACTTACATGAATTGACGTGAAACAAAAAAATAAACGACGAGAGATATTATTATACAAGATTAAAAACAATGAAAGAAACAATGATAAATAATAAACAGAGTAATCAAGTAGTATGGCAGCAGGCTGATGGCTTCGGGACCTTCGGATAAAGGCTCTGCAGGGACTCAGGTGTGCTCCGTAGGGCGTGGGGGAAGAAGAGAGAGATTTAAAGCCCCTCTCGCGCCGTCGAGGTGTAAGGGATGTTTTGATGGCTACCCATAGTGTCGCTATCCGCCGTTGGGGGTGGATATCTGCCGTTTTTATTTTGGCCTGGTATTCAGACAGGATTCTTGAACCAGCCGAAGGTATTCTGGAGGCCCTTTGGGATGTCGTCCACCTGACCTCTCTGGTTTTAGAGTTTTTGGCGGTTGTCCCCCTTAACATAGGTGCTGAGCATTTTATCCGTTCAGCGGGTACCTAGCGCTGGTGACCGGGCTCGCCGCCATTCACCGCGAGGCGGTGCTAGGATGTCCGTTTTTGCGATCCGATGGCCGCGGTGGGAAAGTTTGACATTTGAAAGATGCCGGCTTAACTATTATTGCCGGTCATCCAAAATTTAGTTACTGACAATATTAAGTCGCTTGAGGTGGACAAGGTGGCGACTGAGAAAACAACAATTTCATGCAAATACTCTTAATATGCACTACTTCTTGGGTCGCTAGTCAAGAGAGTATAATATGAACATACCTATCTTACATTTATAAGGGTACACACAGTATGAATCATATCATTTATTTAGGCAAAAGACGTCCCGAACGTGCATATTATGAATATATTATATCATACACGATATAATATATCGTAATATATTATATAACGAAACGACCTATAGGGTCGTGGGTCCCAGGTTCGAATCCTAGCTAACATCATAACTCGTAAAAACTAAATCTGTTAATACAACCTCCACTCTGTGGAGGCCCACATGATCTTAATTGAATCGGACATGGTCGAGAAAAATATTGCATTTAAAAAAAAATACTAAAAGGTCTCGTTAGATGTCTTTTAGGTAATTACGTCATGATATGGATATGGACATAAAGTGCATTTATAATGTTTTTAAAGTGTCATTTCACGTACTTCAAAATGAGAAGGAAAGGTGTTTAATCGGTATGTGTCCTTTTATTTGACTTGCGCGAGTAAACATTGTCTTGACATTGATAAGCAATAACGCAGATGTAAATCATTTTGAAGCTTTTTCGAGCATTCCCGCAGCCAAAAACTGCGTTACAAAAGCTGCAAATCAAAATACGTCAGAAATGTACTCATATTCCCAAATAACTACATAAGCATATATTGAAGTTAAAAGGTCTTCACCAGTATACGTCTTCATTGTATGTGTTTTTAAGAGAAGTACTTTGCAAAAATCTATATGAGCATATATGGTGAATTAATAAGATTATTTACCAGTATGTGTCACTTCATGTCTTTTAAAATAACTCAGTTGCGAGCATCTATATGATCATACCTTGCATTTATGAGGTTTTTCACCTGTGTATCATTTCATGTTTTTTGAGACTTCTTAGTCGCACGCAGCTATATGAGCACACCTGGCGTATATGACAGTGGCGAAGGGTGGAGGTAAGCTGTTAAGATCCGCCATAAACAGTGCACATTAAACTTTTTCACACATACATATTTGTTTTCATTAAAATAAGACTACAATTTACAGGTAGTGTTGGTTAGTTTTTAAAATTCAATTAAACCCTGAGAAACCAAACCATAATAGATAATAGTCAAAAAATACATGTCTATCTATAAAATATCTAAAATTATGCAATTAAATCATACATAACTTTGAATATTTTATAAATAGAATAATATTTTTTATTTGTTATAGTTTGGTTTAGGCAGGGCTTAATGAATTAAAAAAATTAACCAACAATATGTGTAATATGTATTTGTAATACAATGAAAACAAATAACTATGAATGAAAAAGTGTGCACAATTTTGTCGTATTACCCAAGTTAGACCAAAACTATTATGGTTTCGTTTAGACCGGGTTTAATTGATTTTTAAAAACTAACTAACACCATCTGTAAATTGTTGTCTTAGTTCAATAAAAACAAATACATATGACTAAAAAAGTTTAGTGTGCATTATTTATAGCGAATCGTAACAGCCTACCTCCACCCTTCGCCACTGGTATATGATGTTTTTCACCTATGTCACTTCATGTGTTTTAGAATCACTCAGTTGCGAGCATCTGCGTGTAAAACCACATAAGTCAAAAAATTCAATTTTTCGGTTTTTACTGATTCTATAAGTAAAAGTGATTCTGCACACTCGTGTATAAACACATAAGTCAAATGCTGTTTAGATGGCGTTATAATACAAATAAACAAAACCACATAAGTTATTTCCCTCTGAAAAGCGGGGTGTAAAAACACATAAGTCTGACTTATGTGATTATGCTCATAATTTAAAATTTTTATTGGCAACAACGGAGGACTTATGGTGTTAATCGCCGTTAGACAGTTCATTTAGTTGAGTGTAGTATTGATGTTCTGAACTCATAAAAGGCGTGTAAACTATTTAAATTGATTAATACGTTATACTTAAATACAAAATAATGTCAGAGAGATCAAAAAAAAAATACTTGCATTATCATTATCCAATAAAACATCATTGATAAAGTTGCAAGGTAAGTTTACCACACTTTCCTAACTTTATGTTATTTTTTCATAAACATAATTTTATTGGGAGTGTGCTTTTAATTTCACACAATATACAATTTGAATTTAAGTTTCATTTGTTAACGTTAACAACATATTAATGTGATTGTGAAATTTCAGCACAAGCAAAAACGTTGCCATTTGACTCCGCATATGAGTTTTTGGATCAAGATCGACCTTTAATCTCTAGTGATACTACCCATATCAATAACTGCAGAAAAGACATTAATCCGGATATATCGAGCCAGAATCTTCAATTTTTGGCTTCAACACATGAACTTAATTATTTGTATGCCCAAAATGAAACTACAGTACAAGGCTCTAGCTCTGATGACTCTGTCATTGACCCGTCATATATTCTTCAATGCCATATTACAACTGACACTATAGCACCAGTTTCGGAACATAATGAAATTGAAGTAATAGTTTCACAAAAGTCTCCGCAATCATCAACAAAAGACACGAGAAGTATACGTGAAGAAAGAAAACGCAAAAGGAACAGTGGCCAAGAATACCAATCATAGGCTGGGAAGTTAATTAGAAAACGTATTCAACTTCTTTTATCTAAAAAAAATAAATTTCCATCTTATGAAAGCCACTATACTCTTGCCATCACATTTAACCATAAAAAAATGTTCGATATGTACAAAGCGGAAACTGAGAATTATGTATCAATTCTCTAGAGGGAGGAATTTCACAGACTTCAGAAATTGATTCGGGCCATGATTGAACAAAAGAAAAAGAAAATTATTAGCCAATTTAACCACCCGTACGATTGGTTTCAGCTAGTCAGATCGTGCGGAAATAGATTTGAAGTCGTTGAAATGATACAATCTGAATTTCTAGAATTTTCCAGTTTGTTGAAAGGCCCACTTGTACTGAGAAAGAAAGACGAATCTGGCAACCCATTTAAGAGGCACGATGCTCGTTGGCTGAGATACCTATATAAAAAAATCGGAATTGTTTATTTCAAACCAAACCTAGAAGAAGAAGAATCTTTCAAAACACTGTGTTTAAGACGGCGAGGTATTCCAGAAAGGATGGAAACAATTAATCTAACTTTTCCTCAGATAACCAACGCTCCTTTACCTATAAGCCAAGAGAAAAAGAATGCCCTTATATCTCTATTTCCGCTAATTCCAACTATATCTCATGACTTTTATCACCAACTGCCCTCCAGGAACATACCTGATATTCATCCAGATTTAGTGGAAACATGAAAACTATAAGAAATATTAATTATATTTAATTTTCAATGATGTATGTATTTTTTGGTGTTTCATTTGTATCTTGGTGGATTTTTGAAGTAAAAATTTGTTTTTTATGTCTCCTGGTTCTTTTTTTTCTCTCATTTTTTATAATAGATTAGGTTCCTCTTTGTAATAATTAATTATATTCAATAAATCTGGTATTCCTTGATAAAAATCAAATTTTTTTCATTATTATTATGATTTTTTTAATGTTCTACTAATTCGCCATAATCACATACGTCAGCCAAACAAGAAAAAAACTCATGTGTATATACACATAAGTCAGCTATTTACTTTATTTTGAATATTTCATACTGTCTTATGAATGTAATACATATAAAATAATTATAAACTGAAAAAAAAATTAATTGAATAGCAAAGCTTTCTTGAAAAAAAAAAGATATTCACAAAAAACACTCTCCTGAAAAATGTTGTTTTTTGACTTATGTAGTTTTACACCCCGGCCACAGCTATATAACCTTGCATTTATGAGGTTTTTCACATGTGTGTGTCATTTCATGTCTTTTAAGATTTCTAAGTTCTGAGCACCTATATGTGCATACTTTGCATTTGTGAGGTTTTTCACCTGTGTGTGTCATTTCATGTCTTTTAAGATTTCTAAGTTCTGAGCACCTATATGTGCATTCTTTGCATTTGTGAGGTTTTTCACCTGTGTGTGTCATTTCATGTCTTTTAAGATTTCTAAAATCTGAGCAACTATATGTGCATACTTTGCATTTGTGAGGTTTTTCACCTGTGTGTGTCATTTCATGTCTTTTAAGATTTCTAAGTTCTGAGCACCTATATGAGCATACTTTGCATTTGTGAGGTTTTTCACATGTGTGTGTCATTTCATGTCTTAAGATTTCTAAGTTCTGAGCACCTATATGTGCATACTTTGCATTTGTGAGGTTTTTCACCTGTGTGTGTCATTTCATGTCTTTTAAGATTTCTAAGTTCTGAGCACCTATATGTGCATACTTTGCATTTGTGAGGTTTTTCACCTGTGTGTGTCATTTCATGTCTTTTAAGATTACTAAGTGTCGAGCATCTATATGTGCATACTTTGCATTTGTGAGGTTTTTCACCTGTGTGTGTCATTTCATGTCTTTTAAGATTTCTAAGTTCTGAGCACCTATATGTGCATACTTTGCATTTGAGAGGTTTTTCAACTGTGTGTGTCATTTCATGTCTTTTAAGACCACTAAGTCGCGAGCATCTATATGGGCATACCTTGCATTTATAAGGTTTTTCACCTGTGTGTGTCATGTCATGTTTTTTAAGACTTCCAAGTCGGGAGCATCTATATGGGCATACCTTGCATTCATGAGGTTTTTCACCTGTGTGTGTCATTTCATGTCTTTTAAGATTTCTAAAATCTGAGCAACTATATGTGCATACTTTGCATTTGTGAGGTTTTTCACCTGTGTGTGTCATTTCATGTCTTTTAAGATTTCTAAGTTCTGAGCACCTATATGTGCATACTTTGCATTTATGAGGTTTTTCACCTGTGTGTGTCATTTCATGTTTTTTAAGACTACTTAGATGCGAGCATCTATATGGGCATACCTTGCATTTATGAATTTTTTCACCTGTATGTGCCATTTTATGTACTTTGAGATGATTAAGTTGCGAGAATATATTTTCTAGATTTTGATGAGCAATCATGTCCGTGTGAATTACTTTGTGACTTTTTAGAGCACTTTCACATCCAAAAACTGCGTTACAAAAGCTGCAAATCAAATTACGTGGAAAATGTACTACTTTTCTCAGAATAAGTCGAAGTTCCTTCTGAGTTTCTCGTGCTGCGATTTCTCTCTTGATGTTTTGTTCATCTATCGTCACTTCTGAATACCTTATTATTCTACCTTGGATTCCATCAGGCGAGGATTGTTGAAACCTGTCTACATCCTGATGATTTGTGAAAACGCCTTTAGTAGAAACCTAGAAAGACCAAAATAATTGATCCCATTATTATTATAAATTAGCTTTCACAATGTTCTATTTGAGTATGCCTTTCAGCATCTTCAAACATTATAGCGTGGTAGGAATGAAAATGACGTTAAAAAATGGTAAAATTAGCAACATAGATATTAAATACAAACAATGTTACGGAATGATCCGTAAATAGTTTTTAAAAATATTCACCTACATGTAACATCGAAAAGCAAAACAGACAATGCAACAATTGTGGTACTGCTCTTGGTAATATGTATAAATATATTATAGTTTAGAATGTTAAATTTTAGATTGATCTGAATGAGATAGTTTCATTTTACTGTGTTTATTTCTAATATTTCTTGATAAAATAATTTAAGATCACCAGAATAACGTACATACTATATGAGGTAGTTTTCCACCCTGTTTGATTAAAAATATTGTAAGCTTCGTGTAGTAACTAGTATTTTAGTCAATAATGGCCACACTTGTGTTATGATGGCAACACGACGCAAGAAGGCTACCTCAGGACGCATGCTCGCGTCAACTAGTTTGAACAACGTTCGGTAGAACGATTTCCGGCACCAAAAAGCGGCACGGCTTTTCAACTCGAAGGCATGCGAGATTCGGTCTCTCAGTTTTTGACGTTCGTACGAAGAAGACCTCTCTCAGTCTCTGACGTCGGTACGGGAACATCGCTTTCAAGTTCCGGGCCTCCGGCCGAAGCACATGGCTCTCAGTTTCTGACGTCTCGAAACGATTATCATGGACTAGTTTTCTGGTTGCCTGCCGAAGGACGTCCCTCTCAGACTATGGAAACCGAAGAAAGCCCATGGTACTGAAACCTTTGATGCCGCACGATAGTCACCCCTCGATTTAGCCGCGGAAGGAATCGAGGACGAAAAGATCTGAGATCATTTTATCGTGGTATTTATTTTAATCCATTTCGTTACGGTCGAAACTAGCATTTTATCTGTGATTTAAATTATCTAAATTATCATATTATGGCAGGCGCTCGTAACAATTAATTATTTATACACCTTTATATTTAAACTCTCGCCTGCTATTAATTCTTATACATTAATTATACCTCTGTTAAAATTTAATACCCGCATTTTATTTAATTACCTTTATTATTGTCTCTATGCGTTTCATAGAGTGGCGCTCAAACCGAGATATTTTATTATTGCATTTCTATGTATTTTATATTACAGCAATAACCGAATGAGTAACGCAGCCGGACGGGTAGCTGAGGTTTTGGGGGTAATGTCAACCTACCCACGGCCCTGCTTCCCCGCGTCTCATTTCTCTACCGCACTCCTATCCCATATCCACGCTCACCATACCCAGGCGCACCTGCCGTTTCCCTTCCCATCTTAATTCCCATCCTATCCATCGTGACATCCTACCTACCTTACCTACCTATTTTCCCTACGTTACAGTTGCCCCACGTCATATTTATTATGGGAGAGTGTGCATAGTGCCAGAAGATGCCGAAAGGCGAAACCAATGTCACAAACAATATTCAAATTAAGAGAATTTATACTCAAAGTTTATGAAGTAACCTCGAACAACAGTATAAAAATTGATAAAAAATACATCAGACAAAACAGAATTAGCTGAACATGAAATCAACTCAACTTAAATATGGCTAAAATTATTAAAGAAATGCATTGTAATCGTGTTTTGATATCAATTGCAAGATTCGTACCGGACAAACAACTTCCGGACAAATAAGAATACGAGCTAAGAAAAACGTTGTAAAATAAACACTTATCGGCGGCAATATCTAGAAAAAGATGGGGTTGTTTTTAGTTTGTATATCAAAGGCAACACTGTGTCAAGGGACCTCACTTCATGTTCAATCTATTTAGATAGCCACACCAGTTCTTTGTGTATATACAATGCATGCAGATGATAGTGTAAATTACTAATAATATCATATAACATAATATATGTATAACATTATATTCCATTGGCGATGGGTGAGGTAGGCTGTTACGATCCGCCATAAATAAGCACACTTAACTTTGACAGATATACCTATGTATGTGTTTTCATTGAAATAAGACTACAATTTATAGAGGTGTTGCTTGGTTTTTAAGATTCAATTAAACCCTGCGAAACCAAGCCACGATAGTTAATAGTATATACTAAAACAAATTCGCTTATCTATAAAATATTTATAATCATCCAATTAAATCATACATAACTTATATTTTAAAGGGAAAATAATATTTTTATATCTGTGCAGGACTATGAATTTAAATAAATGATCCGGCAATATTATGTGTAATAATATGTATTCATAATCCAACAAATACAAATAAGTATGATTAAAAAAGTGTTTACAATTTTGTCGTATCGCCCACCAAAACAATTATGGTTTGGTTTAGGCAGGGTTTGATTGATTTTTAAAAACTAGCCAACACCATCTGCAAATCGTAGTTTTAGTTTAATTAAAACAAATAATACGTATGACTGATAAAGTTTAATGTCCACTATTTTATTTTATTATTTATTTTATTATTATTAAGTATATAATTAATTATTATTTTTAATATTATTTTTTTATTATTATGTTATTATTATTAAGATTCGAGTTCGAAACGCTGAGCAAGTAGGTCGGACATTGTGTTATACCACGCCTCGTTAGTGAACCATTATCATTACCAATTATAAGTGCCAATATAACTGTTAAAAACTAATGACAATTGAATAACTTTAAAGCTAAAATATAATATATCACAGTGCAAATATTAAGCAAAACTACTAACGTGCTAGTGTAATTAAGTAATCAGTGTTAATCTGCAATTAAGTGCTAGTGCAATAAAATGGTCTCATTAAGAGTCAATAATTTAATACTTAATGAGCAGTAGCAGTCGAACAACATGGGTTATCAACTTTACTCTCACACTCTATTACGCATTAAAAAAAAAAGTGACACCGAATTGATGAAGCGGCGTTCTCCACGACGCCGACTCATAAATAGTGACGCCCGGGATAATTCTTCTTCATTGAGGGAAGACTCACCATTCACCCCCAGTACGCTTCTTAACGGCCCACGTGCTCGTCGTAGGTCAAAATTGAGTTTTTATTGTATTTTCAAACCATGATCCTGGACACTCCTTAAGCGTTGTAGATAATCTATTTATATAATTTTGAAGTCTTATTATCCTCTAATAGTTATTTTAAACATTTGATGACTGCATAAAGTATTTTTGTTACATAAAATAGTATTCTTTTAAACCTCTCGCTCTAATGTTTTAGAATATAGTCATATTTCGGTACATAACTGTGCAGTGGTGTTAAGATGTTTTACATTTATTAATTTTTAAACGCATTTATAAAACCATTAGTATAATTTATTACGAGATAATTTTTGTAAAATATTCACGATAAAAAATTATATTGATAATCTCTGTGATCCCAAATTTGACAAGAATTACGCATTTTATTATTAAAAAATCGGCAAGATTAACACATTTGAAGATGATTCTAAAGATACTTATTATAAGCTATGTCTTTGACCATCCAAGTGTGATAAAGATCTTATAAATAATGATTGCTTTATAATAATTATTGACCTAAGAATAAGGTAGTGTTTTTTTGAAATACGCCATTTCTTTTGTCATTCCCCAGTGATTAAGCTACAACGTACGGCCGTAGCCATAAATTGACAAACTATAACTATATCTACAACGTTTAAGGAGTGTCCAGGATCATGGTTTGAAAATACAATAAAAACTCATTAAGAATAAACTTATTCAGAAGCAAACAGTACCAAGATATGCTCAAAAATAAATTCCACTGAACTGCTGAACCAAGCAAATGGGTTGTTCATTTCCATCAAGGATGCACTGGCTGCCCAGTCAGCTAGAAACCTAAAAGAACAAAAAACAATAATCCTAGACAAGATGGATACACTGATGCATTTGTTTGCCGCAACAGTTGCCAAATCAGCAGACAATTCAGCATCTGCTAGAATTTTAGCACAACAATTATCCACGAATGAAGGAACTGTTCATCAAGCAATGGAACTCATGAAAATGAAAGCCTTTAAAGATTCCACTTCATCTTATGCTGATGCTGTAAATCAAACAACAATTCCACCACCTATATCCCGTCTAGGCGCTGCAGCACGTCCGACCAAGCCTGCAGTACTGGTTTTCCCGACTAATGACCAAATAAAAAAATTCGCATCAACAAAGGCCATCATACAAGAAGCGATAAACCCCAAAGAGAAATTACCAGCGTACGATTGGTAAATAATCGTGGCGTCGTAATAAACACTGCCACAGAGTCCGACTCAGAACGCCTAACAGCCGCACCAGGTTTCAAATCAAACAAACTGGAAACAAAAATCCCACCCAAAAGACTGCCACGTATCATGTTTTACGATGGGAAGTTGAGGACGTAGACTTCCTACAAGGTTTTTATCAATCAGTCCGCGAAATACAATTACCTGCCGAAGTGTTCACAAAAACAACCATCCGCAGTCATCTTGCTGGACTTCGAGAAGGCCCAACATGTCACCGAGTATTTTATGTCCAACTAGCAGTAAGGCACCTTATAATCGAACAAGGTCGGTGCTATTTTGAATGGTCTTCACACAGAGTGCGTGATTTTACCGGTATAACATTGTGCACACAGTGTTGCATGTATGGGTATCCGAGCAAATTTTGTAAAGAGCCTCAAGTTTGTTCCCACTGTGCATTACAGGGTCACATATCTACCGAGTGTCCACGGTCTAATAAAACACCAACATGTGCAACTTGTACACGCCATGGGAAGCCCGCTAGTCACAAGACAGGGGAAAAAATATGCCCTGCACAAAAAGCATATTTCTCTCAACTCAATTGTTTATGGCTGGTAAAATAAAATTAGTTAACGCCAATATCGGTCATAGCCAGAGAGCAATAATCCACCAATGGACATCAGACCAAAAGAAAAATCAAACGTCTTGGAATAATAAAGCATACAAAATAATTTTTCTTCAACAAAATCTTCAGCGATGCCGCTCAGCAATGGACCACGTCATAGCTCAGGCTAAATACTATGGTATATTACTTCTTCAAGAGCCTTACGTCGGAAATACGGGCAGAGTAACATCTCCCCGTAATTTAACAACATATCAGGCCGACGGAACAGCGGAAAATCCCTGCAAAGCCGTAATAATCATCTCCAATCCTAACCTCCGCCTTCTTTGGAGAAGCGACATATCTGACCAGTGCAATGCATTTGCAACCTTGATATCTGGAACTTTGCAATTAATGATTGGATCAATTTATAAACCACCACCATCCTCAATATTGGCAACACTCAAAAAAATTGAAAAATCAGGAAAAGATAAAGGCGAATATATAATAGGAGATTTCAATGCAAAAAGGAGCTGGTGGGGGAGCCCGAAAAAGGACAAAAGAAGCGAAGAGGTTATCAGTTGCCTAGCCAGTATTCGGTGGCACATATGTAATGAAGGATCAGTTCCAACTTACAGCACCTGGCGGAACGGGAAACATTTAAAATCTCATATCGATATCACCATCTCTTCACCAAACACAACACACAAAATTGCTAACTGGACATTAGAAGACCAACACAATCCAATCTCAGACCACAACCCAATCACTTTTAATGGGAACAATACAATTAATGTACTCTCACCCACGACCGACTCAACACGCATTTTTAAAACAAATGACTGGAGAAAAATAAATGAATTGATAAGGGAAAACATGAACGAGCTTACATTAGATAAACAGTACCTTGAAAACATACATACAACTCCTGAACTCGACACTGCAGTGGAAAAGGTTACCTCGGCAATCTCTATCGCATGCCATAAAATACTCCCACAAAAAACGCAACATGATATCAGGAAAACTCCAATCTGGTGGAACGCTGAATTAACAAAAATGAAAAGAATAACTCTCAGATTAAAACGGAAATTACAAACTCAAGTGACATCATGGGCCCACAAAAGCTCACTGACTACATTGACCAAACAGAAGCATATACAACGGCCATTGAGGAAGCAAAAATTAAAAGCGCCAAATTATTTTATGAATCTCAGACGCCAATGACAGCATGGTCTTCGCTATACAAAAAAACGAATTCCAGCAACATACAATCGACACTTACCACATAAGGAGTAAAGCACTCAACCGCAAAAGACTCTGCAAAAGCCCTAATGGGAAAATTCTTTCCGTACGATGATCCAACAACAGATACACCAATACAACACCACATCTGATACACATCGGACAACCATATTCCGGGCGGAGAGGATCATATCCAATTCACTTTTACTGAGATTCTATCCGTTTTACAGAACATGACTCCAAAAATGGCACCTGGACACGACAACCTAACATTAGATATCTGCCAAAATTTCTCAAAAAACTTCCCAGAAGAAATTCTACTACTATACAATAATTGTCTGACACACGATCACTTCCCGAAATCTTGGAAAATAGCTATCATTAAGGCCGTTCCTAAGCCTGGAAAGGATGCAATGGACACAACATCATACAAGCCTATCGGCCTCCTCCCCGTATTCGGAAAAGTGCCAGAAAAACTAGCATCTTACAAAAAACAACAAATTGTGCACTATACAGTTTGGCTTTACCCCTCAGACATCAACAGAACGCACTTAACAAAGCCGTACATATTATAATCTCAACGCATTTTGAATTGAAAGAAACACTGATAGCAATTTCCTAAGATATGCAAGGTGCATTTGATAATGCATGGTGACCACACATAAAAAACGCCCTTGCAATCAAGTCACCACCTTACTTGCACAAACTATTCAGCAGTTATCTACAAGATAGGGAAGTAAAACTAAAGTATGCAGGGGAAGAAATAAAACAAGACCAAACCCAAGGTTGCATCTAAGGCTCAACTTGTGGCCCAACACTATGGAATATCGCTTTAGACAGTCTATTCACAATACTCTTATCCCCAATACACACATACAAGCCTTTGCTGACGATGTATTAATATTGATAGCAGCAAAGGATACCGACAAACTGGAATTAAAAATCAATAGCGTGCTTCAAAAAATAAACTGTTGGGGTGAAAACGCAAAACTAACATTTTCAGATATTAAGACAAATGTAATGTTTATCAACAAAAGAAAAATACAGACACCAGAAATCCAGTGGAAAGGAAAACCAAAAGAGTTGGTTGATTCCTTTAAAATTCTTGGCATAATACTAGACAGGCACATCAATTGGGCGAAACACATTGACTACATATGTAAGAAAGCAGCTCAAATGGGAAAATTCTTTTAAAAACAGCAAGAGCCACTTGGGGGGCATCTCCTGAAGTTTTGAAAATTATATATCATGTAGATGTGGAGCCAACCTACGTAAGCCGTACCCTAGAATAAAATACGTTATGAACATTATGGCAACATTTTGCCTCAGAAATTTATCGTCGTTAACATGCCAGACTGCAAGGCATGCATTTTTAAGTTGGCTTTTCAGCGCCGTGACGTTAGAATGCGTCCGTGAATCGGGACAGTCAACATCCGGAGGGAAACGAGTGAAGTCCAGTTTTGAACGAGGCATGCGTGCCGGTCTCGGGCACCGGCCGCACAAGATGGAAGTCGATTCTCAACCGGTATTTATCGTATCACCTTGTTTAGGATTAGATTCTTGTTTTTAATCTTTAATAACTCCCCACAGAAACTCTAGTTCTCGTTGTATTAGGTATGGCATTTGTTCAAATCTCAATTGGAACCCTTTATTAATATACTTTGGCAGTTGTGCCACGTGATAATATTGCTACTTCTTGTTTTTTAAAAAATCTTAAGTGTACGGTCTCGGAACCTATTAAACCAATCTTATTATTTTAATTCTTTGCCTTGATTTGTCCCCCGTGTATGGTACGCGCAGTTGGAGGAATCTGGGCATCGATGGCGCCCTATCATTCTTCATTATAATTACCTAACATTCTTAAAGGGAGCACTGGAAGCTTGAAAACATTATGAACATATGCAACGGTCTCCACGACCAAGTAAATAAGTAGGTTTGCTTCTTTCAGGGAGTTGGGGTCATAGGCTTTACCGCTGCATTTGTTTCTGAGCTAGTCGGATGTTTTAACATTATAGGTACACACATACATGTATTATTTATCTATGTTACAATATACCAAGTTAAAACAAGCCACATACTTCCCCGACACTTACCTACAGATAGAACATACGAAAACAAACACATAGGAACAGTTGACGACGACACTAAAACAAAATACCATATCACAGGATTGGAGATCTACTACACAGATGGCAGTCTAATCGATGACAAAGTAGGGGCAGCTTTTGTAGCCTACGAAAATGGAACATTAATAACCCCCCGAAAATTTAAACTCGAAAGCTACTGCACTGTTTACTAAGCAGAAATATTTGCTATCAAAGAATCTCTCGAGTGGGCACTGAAAAAGATAAAGTTCCACAGATACGACTATGTTAACATATTCTCAGATAGCCAATCCAGTCTGGTACCTCTCCAAAATCCATCATCTACACACCCACTTGTAAGAGACATTTTAACACTATCAATATAGCTTCGAATGATAGGAACAAACCCTAGATTCTTCTGGATAAGAAGTCACACAGGGATAGCCGGAAACGAGGAAGCTGATAAATACGCAAAAAAGCCACACCAGATAATAGACCTTTAACCTACACACACTTCCCTCTAAGTTACGCAAAACAAAAACTAAACGAAGACACAATATAGCTATGGAACCACAGATACACAACATCCGCGACAGGATCAATAACGCAGAAATTTATTCCAAACATAAACTCTGCCATCACTCTTGGCAGGAACTTAAAAATATCACACAGATTCTAACAGGCCACGGAGCGGTGCCAGGTTATCTAAAAAGATTCAAATTGAGAGATTATGACTGCTGTCCATGTGACGACAACACATCTCAAACTGTGTGGCATGTCATCAACGACTGCCATATACTAAAAAGGGAGCGATGGACTCTCAGGACTCGGTGTAGACAGCATAATCATGAAATTGACTTCCAAAAGCCTCACGAAGTACTAAACAATAAAACACTACACAAAATATTTAATCCTGGCCAAAAAGAAAATTAAAGATATAAATGGAGGAACCTAATTAGCCCCACAGCAATGCAACTAACCCACCCAACCACCTTATACGAAAAAGCAAGGGCGTGGTTATTAATATTTAAAAAAAAAAGAAAAGGTACACTCTTCATAACGGATCTCAACTGCCTACCTCCACACTTCGCCACTGATATAATCATAGCCGATACGATTGGCTAGGAATAGTACGGAGATTTATTGAAATTTTAAACGTCAACCTTCGATAAAAATCGGCGAATAGAGAAGCAAATGATACAATATATAAAATTGAATGTACCCCATGTCCTGGTGTGTAATCTGAATGCGAACATCCGGGTTGAGGATCTTCATCAGAAAATGGTGGCATTTTATCTTCAGTGAATTCGCGCTTTATGTCAGTCTCAGCTTTGATACCAGTGACACCCGTCGCAGCGAACTGAAATAAACAACGTTTCATATAACATGTTGTCAATATTTACATATAACAAATTAAAGTTGTATTATCTAGGTGGAAGTAAGCTGTTCAAATCCGACATAAATAGTGCACACTAAACATTATCAGGCATATTTATATTCAGGGCTCGAAATGGACCGGAGCGCCGTTCCGGGTCGTAACATCGGCAGCATTGTCGCGGCGTCTTGCGGACAAAATAATTTTAACGTTTGAGCTAGAATTTAACAAAAATTTAACAAAAAATCAAACACAAAATTAGATAACTGTGTTAATATTTTCAGAAAATTAACGAGCGCTCCGCTAGAGTGCTGCTTATATTTTGTTTTCATTAAATTAGTTTTCAAAATTCCATGAAACCCTCCCTAAACTAAACCATAATATCGCAGTTAATAATAAGCGCTTTACAAATTGGGTTACTATTGCCAATCGGCTTTTGTATTTTAAATCAAATTAGGCATTAAAAAAGATATTTTCCGTTTGTTATATATTTTTTCAAGTGTTTTCAAAATTAATGTGTTGAATAATATGTTCAATATATGAAATTAAATACATAATAATTACAAGATAAAAAGAAAATTTTATATACCACGGTTTTATATTTTCTGTTGAATCATATAAACTTGACAATTCTATGTATTAATAAATACTTTTTTTGGTACTTGATAGATATACTGAATAAATATAGAATACTGAAATGTCATTTTGACATTTCCTATTGATTTCCATAGTAACGCATGTATATATTAATAATTTAGTTGCTAGGACCCTCTTCGCATACAATAAAAGTGTATTACTTTTAACGATTTTTTTCCGAAATAACTTTCCATACAAAACAGAATTAGCTGAAAATTAATTCAATTCTGCTTAAAGATGGCTAAAAGTATTAAAATAATGCATTGTAATCGTGTTCTGATACATTATAAAAGTTTCAAATGTCTAGCTAATCGGAAAGTTAGTGAAAAATGGATTGCAAGATTAGTATTGATGCGATGTTGTCATTTTATGCTAGGTACTTTTTGACATGTATTCAAAATCGGTTAACCTCAAAATGAGACTCCGCGGTGTATTTGTTTTTTTTCCAGCAGGTTTGCCACTGTCGCTCTACTGCGAAGGAGAAGATATCAAACAAATCCCAACTGCGCGTGAAAATTCAGAAGCGAACTTTATTCATGCAAGGAATCTTGCACGATAATACATGTTTACATGAGCATTTTCTTTTTAAGCCCGCGACAATACGTACTGTCAGCAGTAAATCAATGTACGTGTAAACGAGGTATACAGCTAATTGTTATTAATAGTAAATAAAACTTACCTCGAAATTGCAAATGGGATCGTCTCTATTCTCTTGCTTTACATAAGTGCTGGCGTCATGATTATTTGGATGCTTAATCATCGGTGCATCAATCCAAAGTTTATCCTCTGCATTATACTGGTCTCCATCACAATATTCTCGCTTTACATCCATGTTTGCGAGGGTACATACGACATACACCTTCGTGTCAACGTTTTCCAAACCATAGATACTTTCGCGCAGTGCTGCCATCTTTTTCTCACCGAAATTTATTAAGTGGTCCAAGAAATTATAATATTTCGGCAATTATTATTATAGTGCGCGTTTCCATCTTTGTTAAAAAATTACAAATGGGTTTTTTTTTGTTTCTCGCAGAAAAAAACTGAGCTTTTGAGAAATTCCGAGGGCATTTATAATAGATCACTTCCGACCAAAAATGCTCTCTGACGAATTCAATAAAATGTATTTTAAATCAAAGTCAATGGCTTTTTTATCTCTTTAGAGATAGTATTCTCACGGCTTGCACAAAATATTCTTTTTAACTTTCTAAATTACCTAAATGGTACTGTTCGATTATACGGAATTCAGCGGAAATAATCTAGTATATCGGGTATTTTCAAAATGCGTTTTCACGTTCATTATTGCTTGATTAACTTATGGTCAAAATGTTTAACATGTACTTAGCACGTAAGAATTGTATATATCTAATTATAATAATAGTATATCAGAGAAGAATATGATTTGCCGAATAAAAGAGACGAAAGCCAAAGGAATTTAATAATAAGAAGTATGTGAGGGAAGGATGGCAGCACTGTCGAGAAAAAGAAGAGAGTAGAGGGTCGCGATTTTTAAAAACGGAAAACACTGGCCCTCACGACTCGGAGAGTAAAACAAATAAAAATCGAATATGGAAGCGAAAAATGGGATACGGAGTGAAAGGCCATAATAATTGTGTATATTAATAACGAAACTAGTGCATTAAACATTGTAAGTCTAACTAACTAACACGTGTAATCTAAAAATATAAACCGAATATAATAAAACGAGATTCATTTAAACCTAGCATGAAACAGATACCAATTTAGTTTTAATTTTTGTGAATCCCGGGTCCCACCAACATCCCGAGCTAGCCACCAGATCCCGGGATATCTCACTCACTACCTACGAAAATATTCTAACTGGCCTTGCATGCCAAGTAAGTAAATCCAAAATCGTTTGAAATTTTACGATTCTATATGCGCTAATGCAAGTTACTAGTGGTCAAAAATGATTTCTGATTCAATCCTGCGGCAAATCGAGGATAATCATTAGGTACCTATATATAGAAACAGGTCGGTAGGTAGGTACCTACCATAACTTTAGATGGAAATATTATTCCATTAAAAAAACATTTCAGGGGTTGGAAACAAAATGTATTAATTAACATAAAAGGTATAAGACTTTAATTTTTTATCGGATTCGCGATGTCTAGTTTACTTCAATTGTGCTTGGACAACATGTCCTTGATGACCAGCAATGATACGTGTACATTTTCTAATTATATTTGAATTATATTATGTTGGTACATGTTTACCTATTTAATTTATCAAAATATTTTTGCCAGTCACTCGCGAGTGTTGAAAGTTGTCGGTGTAGTATTTTTTAATGTACTCGTATATGAAACTGTGGACTCGCATAATTGACTATTGAAGTAGAGATGGCATTTCAATTAGATTTAATGGTAGGTATATTATATTTTGTAAGTGATGTATACAACACTTTTCTCAGATAGATGGGTATCAGTGTTGCCATCTTTTTCTATGCTGATTATAGTACAAAGGCGTAAAAATTATAGTATTTCTAAAAATATATAGTACAGGAACATTTTTCGTCTTAAATTCTTTAAAATTATAGTATTTTGGTATATTTGGCGTAAAATTATAGTATTTTACATTTGTCGCAGAATTAAAATTATAGTATTGTACTATAATTATAGTACGGTTGGCATCACTGGTGGGTATTGAACTCATGAAATGGGAAAATTGGGACGGTATTTTGTCTAGGGATCTCACTGAAATCGACACTCTTGTTGTACTCTGAACAATAATAAAAACTGTTATAACACAAGCACCGCGTTGGCCGAGTGGTAATGTATCCGCTTGGTAAGTCGAGGGTCTCCGGTTCAAATCCGGGTTCTGGTAAAATTCACATCTTGTTTTTCATCTCTGCTTAAATCCTGACCATGGACCAATTAGGTTGAGCAAGTGGTAAACATCTATTTCTCGTAAAAAGTAATGTTATAATACCTGTTCGTGGGGCGGGAAAGATTCACAAATAACTACATCACCATATCTTGCAGTTAAAAGGTCTTCACCAGCATACGTCTTCATTGTATGTGTTTTAAGAGTACTACTTTGTAAACAACTATATGAGCATACGGTGAATTAATAAGATTATTTACCAGTACATGTCACTTCATGTTATGTTTAAAACATACATAATGACGTTACCCTGGTCCTGGTAAAATCACAAGGGCGTTTTATTCTCAATCGGCCCTGCCCTTAGACCAGGTTGAGAACCGCCGTTTTACTCTAGCTCAGCGCGTAGTCGGAGAGGGTAGTCAAGTAAGAGTTCTTATTGACACTTGAGAACACACCATAACAATATTGCGATATAATGATTTATAAACGCCATCTGATAATAGGATGACGTCAGAATCCAATGAATACTTTATTTATTTAATTTGAATCCGTTCTGCACCCACGTGCGTGGAACATCAAAAACAGCTGATGGCTGTCACTCGGTTTATGTACCGAATTGTAAGCCTGGAATAAAGATCGCATATTGATTTAAATTTAAAAAAAATCTCCGTAGGTAGTTATTATTTTAATTATTTATTTGATTATTCTCTATTAAATTATTTTTTTTTTTTACTAAAGAATTAACAATATTTATTATATAAACTTATTTTAATTACCTAATTTTATTGTATAAGCATAACTATTTATAATTAAGTTAACATTTATTTTTAATTTATAGGTATGGCTGCGCACTTATACTATTGAGGCACAGACAATAAAGATTGGGAAACTTTATTCCTTTAATGAATGTATTCTCGGGTACTTAATTCTACGTACTTAATGACGTTTTCACATACGTGTGAATAATTTTCCCGTCACGTCATATACCGGCGAGGCGAAATGATCGATGACGCGAATCCCTGTGACGTGCCACGCGAATTGCGACGGAAAATAATCTCTAGATAGATTTTTCAAATCGCGAAAAACTGTTAACTTTTACGACGAGGTTGCGTGGATTTAAGTGTTGTCACCAATCGCCGGAGACAGGAACTGAATTTGTATGGAAAAAATACGGGTTTTTATACCCGTCAGGCGGGATTTTCCCAAAAAACTGACGTCAGGGATGTGAAGACCCCCTTCCCTAATTTTAGGTTTTCATCAATTTTTTTTGAGAACCGTCAATAATTCTGATTAAGAAATTATATAAGCTTGTGGGGTGGGGTCTTGATACCTGCTATCGTAACATAATATATTTTAATAGCTTAAGGTTTAGGGAAATGTAGGAAAAAGCAGTACGTATTTTTTTGGGAGTGTTTACGCGCGAAAGGAGGACCAATAAGATCGTTTTCGCCTCCTTCCAACAGACCATGAGCAAAACCCTTGGTCCAATTACAGAAAGGGGTTCGTTTTTCCGCTTTCCCGGAAAATTACGTGTATCTAATTAAGTTAGAAACAAGCGTCCTCCAGGTATTTACAGGTAGGCCAAATTTCATAATCATCGCAAAAGCCCTTCTAGTGCTTTTAACCTAGATCAGATAAATATTTTCTGATTCAAATATCAAGATTATAATAATGTAAAAAGAAATATAGACGATTTAAAACAGCGCGTAATATTAACGTATACGAATATTTCGCGTCGGGACCAACCGCGCAAACATACTGTTATTGTACGAGTGAATTAAAATTGAAGCTCGCGCCATCTTTTATAGTCAGTACCTTCCACGCCATTTCCTCTCCTTCAGGGAGAAAGTACGACTTTAATCTATACAAATATATTTATAAGGCACTATAAGGCCCTAATAAAGTTTCAGATCTAAATGATATTCCGACGACAAGTATGAGTTTACGAGGTCCAAAGATTACCTGTTTTAGGGCATCTTTTTACAAATTGAAAACGATCTGTAAGGCTTAGCTGACAGATCTGAGATATAATTTTTACTAGTAAATTAAAAAAATAATAGTGCCTCAAGACTAACTTTAATAAATTTATAACATTCGTATTTTTCCTATCTAATTTCCACATAAATACGTACTAAATTCGTGCGTACTTTATTACGAACAATAAATAAAATCCATCATTTACATTTGGTGTGTGCAGCCGGTACTTACAATATATGATCATTAGATTTTAATTACAACATTATCCGATATCATATTAATAATATGTTAAAGAAAGTATTTTCGTAAATTATTTCTATTCCGAAGAGCGTCTCGTATGGGCCCATTTACTAAAGAGACCTCTCTTTCTATCTTACGGCGCTCTGCCTCAGACATTCTCGCGCGGAGATAAAATTTTTTTTACGTATGCAAAAATGATTTTATATAATGTACAGAAGATTATATATAAATTAGCTTTAGTTAACAGCATTGAGGTAATGATATCGCATAAGTTGTTCACATAATATTGTTTACTTTTAACCTTAAATTCTAGACTTTTTAATTACTTACATTTTTCTTATATATAAGACCAATTGGTCTGCCTGAAAAAATCATCCATAGTTCACTCTGAGTGGCTGTAAATCAGTCAGACCAAACTATGGGACTTATCACATGTTTTTTAGCTTTATCTCGAGGTAGGCCGCGTACTTCGACGTGGAATCGACATTCACGGTCGGACCAAAACAGTTGTGACGTGATAAAATCGTCGCAAAAAATGCTAGTTGAAGGCGCGTATTTTGTGGTCGTGTCAATAACCAACTTTAATCCGCTGGCAACACTATTTGTTATCGTCGGTCGACTTGCAAGAGCGTTCGGCCGAATGAACATGGATGAACGTCAGGTCCCGTGGTGTGACAGAAGAATCCGGGCTTTTTTGATTTTGTCTGCCTTCGAGAATAGTCGTGCTCCGGTTAAGTCTATCCGATAGTTATTATGGACGTCACCTAACGGAGTACGATAAAGCCGTCATGTCGAGAGCCTCTGTTGTCGTTCCAGTTAGTATTTGATCGATTTAATTTTGATTATTACATTTCAATTTCAATACCGAGCAGCCTAATAATTATTTAATGTATTATAAATTCACTTTCTTTGTCATAATATAGTTTCTGTCAAGTATCAATCGATCTTTCATTTATCTTTCACTTCCAGTTTCTATGTTTCATGTTTGTATATTTACTTAATTTTAGATTCTTTATTTTGTAATTGTGACATCAAAAATCACAATTACAAAATTTTATACATAAGACATGATAACGATGTGGGGATGTTCCTACGAACATTTAAGGTAGAGCTGCCCCTGCTCAGTGGAGTTTTATTTGCAGTGAAATAACTCGGTGAGCAAAGCTGAATTAAGTTTCAACAAGTTGAATGGTCCGAGTTGAATGATATCAGAATCATTCACAATACAGTACACTCTCAGTAATCCGCCGCTCGATCATCCGACACCTATAATTCACCGGTATTCGATTGTCAAATTCAGTAGTCCGCCGCGTACAAGTATACAACGTAGAAAAGGCGGGTTTATTTTGGAAACTTAAGTAGGTATGTGTCACTTCATGTCTTTTAAGATAACTCAGTTCCGAACAACTATATGAGCATACGTTGCATTTATGAGGTTTGTCACCTGTGTGTCATTTTATGGTTTTTAAGATTAAGAAGTTGCGAGCATCTATATGAGCATACATTGCATTTATAACGTTTTTCGCCTGTGTGTGTCATTTCATGTTTTTTAAGATTACTTAATTGCGACGATCTATATGTGCATTCCTTGCATTTATAAGGTTTTTCACCTGTGTGTGTCATTTCATGGTTTTTAAGATGACTAAGTTGCGAGCATCGATATGTGCATACCTTGCATTTATGAGGTTTTACACCTGTGTGTGTCATTTCATGTTTTTTAAGATTACTAAGTCCCGAACATGTATATGAACATAACTTGCAATGATGAGGTTTTACACATCTGTGTGTCATTTCATGGTTTTTAAGATGACTAAATTGCGACGATCTATATGTGCATACCTTGCATTTATGAGGTTTTACACCTCTGCGTGTCATTTCATGTTTTTTAAGACTACTATGTCGCGAGAATCTATGTAAGCATACATTGGATTTATAACTTTTTTCATCTGTGTGTGTCATTTCATGTTTTTTAAGATTACTTAATTGCGACGATCTATATGTGCATTCCTTGCACGTATAAGGTTTTTCACCTGTGTGTGTCATTTCATGGTTTTTAAGATGACTAAGTTGCGAGCATCTATATGTGCATACTTTGCATTTATGAGGTTTTATACCTGTGTATGTCATTTCATGTTTTTTAATATTACTAAGTCCCGAACAAGTATATGAGGATTCTTTGCATTTATGAAGTTTACCACCAGTAGGTGTCATTTTCTGTGTTTTGAGATGATTTAATTGCGAAAATATATTTTCTTGATTTCTATCACCAATCACCCCCGTGTGAACCATTTTGTGACTTTTTAGAGCACTGCCGCATCCAAAAACTGCGTAACAAAGGCTGCAAATCAAATTACGTGAGAAATGTACTACTCTTCTCAGAATAAGTCGAAGTTCCTTCGGAGACTCTCGTTCTGAGATTTCTCTTTGAATGTTTTGTTCATCTACCGTCACCTCTGAATACTGTATCATTCTATCTTGGATTCCATCAGGCGAGGATTGTTGACACCTGTCTATAACGTGATGCTTTGTGAAAAAGGCTTTAGTAGAAACCTAGAAAAACAAAAAAAATCGAAGTTAATATTATTCTAAATTAGATTTTAACCTGTTCCATTTACGTTTTTTTTTCGAAGCTTATGCCTTTCAGCATCTTCAGACATTATAAGTGTAGTGAGAATGAAAATGACGTTAAGAAATGGTAATAGTACCTACCGACATAGATATTAAATACAAACAATGTTACGGAATGATCCGTAAATAGTTTTCATGTTACATCGAAAAGCAACTGCACAAAACAGACAATGATACAATTGTGGTACTGCTCTTGGTAATATGTATACCTAAATCACTTATACTTTTGAATGCAAAATTTTAGATGAGATGTTTGTAACGTATAACGTAAATACTATGAGACAGTTTTGCACCCTGTTCCATAAAAACATTGTAAGTTTCGTGTAGAACTAGTAATTTTTGTATCAGTGTGTTATTGGATAGGGTGCATAGATTTGGAAGATGCCAAAAAGCGAAACCAATGTTACAAACAATATTCAAATTGATAGAATTTATATTCAAATGTCATCAAGTAAACTTGTACCCAACAGTATAAGAAATGATTCAATATATTATAAGTACTAGAACCATCTTGAAGAACTAGAACAATCACGATGGCAGCGCGGCTTAAGTGTTTGCGTATTGCGTCGTAGGTACCAGATATGAGAATGGACCTAATAGGTTGAGCAAGTGGCTGACATCCATTTCTCGTAAAAACAAAATCTGTTAATACAATCCTCCACTCTGTGGTGGCTCATATGATCCTATTAGGATCGGACATGGTTGAAAGAAAAAAAAGAAAGAACTAGTGTATGCAGTGTTACAGACTATATCGGGGACGTAGATTTATACCTGAAAGTGCGAGAGAGAATTTATATTCAAATTTCATCAAGCGACTTCGATCAACAGTTTAAAAAATATGTTGATATAATATACCTCTGAATTCGTGAGAGCACGCATACTAAGCGTCGCATAGGGACGGCAGTTATCCAAAGAGCGACACTCTCGAGAAATAATGACTCGGTTTATATAATTTACACATATAAAATGGTATAGCATAAATATTTTTCGAATTAATAAAGTTAACCGGTTGAGCACATCTGCAAAAAAGCAAGTCTTATTATAGCTAAACAACTTAAAAACGGACCTGCGCTGAAGCACATCCACTTTCGTGCGCATATAGTAGGTGTGTAAACGCTGCGACTTTGTGTGAAAAGTCTGTTTTACACGATACAATAGTATATTCACAGTTTGCAATGTTTATTTATATTATATATTACAGTTAAATTACCCAGTATTAATTAACCTATCATACCTAATAATTAAGAAGTTAAAACTTTAACTAATGGCTCTTACAATACTCTCGGAAGCGCTTTCCAAATTGATTTACCATATGCAATCGGCTTTTGTATTTTAAATCAAAGTAGGTTGGTATTGATTACTTTAATTACTTTTTCAATACGACTGGCTAGGAATAGTACGGAGATTTATTGAAATTTTAAACGTCAACCTTCGATAAAAATCGGCGAATAGAGAAGCAAATGTTACAATATATAAAATTGAATGTACCACATGTCCTGGTATGTAATCTGAATGAGAACATCCGGGTTGAGGATCTTCATCAGAAAATGGTGGCGTTTTATCTTCAGTGAATTCGCGCTTTACGTCAGTCTCAGCTTTGATACCAGTGACACCCGTCGCAGCGTACTGAAATAAACAACGTTTCATATAACGTGTTGTCAATATTTACATATAACAAATTAAAGTTTTATTATCTAGGTGGAAGTTGGCTGTCGAAATCCGACATAAATAGTGCACACTAAACATTATCAGGCTTCAATCAATTAAATCGAATTTTATGAAAATTGGACTTGATCCATAACTATTATGAACCACCCATATATATATATATATATATATATAACTTTGTCCGATCCTAATAGAGTCATATGGGCCTCTACAGAGTGGAAGTTTGTATTGACAGATTTTGTTATTACGTGAAATGGATGTCAGCCACTTGCTCAACCTATTAGGTCCATAATCTGATTAATACACAAATTGAAAAACAATATGTGTACCTACATGCCAGACCCAGGATTCTAGCCTGTGACCCTGATATTTCTGATATTTCCTCCATAAACCTGTTGAAAATAATATAATTTCTATGCCATTTTACCATAATATTTACAAACTTATTTCGGAAGAAGTCTTAACTTTTAGCTCAACTATTGAAAAATGATAAAACTGCTAATATTATTTCATAGATTTTACCACCGCGTTTCATTGACATTTGGTTAGATTTTTATCTAGATTAATACTGTAAACCTATATACAGTCTTTTGATGTTGGGAAATTGAAAAATCAAGAGTTACGTATTTTTATCAACATAATGAATAGCTAAAAAAACTATGTTTTCAAAATCGAATGATATTGATTTTTTTTCTAGCAATCGTATATAAGTATGGATATCTTATCCGTGGTAAACTCAAAATACATAAACTATCGACACACCCACTTTTGGCAGCAACGCATTGAATACGTTGTTTAAGAATTCATTTATTTCTTTAGAAAAATAGTATTACGGCATTACAGCGATTGGCCAATGCGCCATAATACATAATAAATACAAAATTATAAAAAATATCTGAATTACAAATAACAACTAATAAAACAAGAAATTAGAAAAGACAGCATGTGTTTATGTAAATATTAAAGAAACATGATAATATATACAATTATAAATTTAACCTATTTAACACGTCCACAAATATTATATAGTTAATAAAAAATAAATTAACCTTTATGGTGCCATCAAATAAGTTAATCGCATGATACACAGCATCATGAAACATAACATCTGTCCTGCGACGAGGTATCTTGAAGACCGTAGAGTTACGAGTGATATTGGTGGGAACATGACAATTAATATTTGCCAGTATATACGGATTGTAAATGAACCCACGAAGAAGTAAAAAGAAATGCTTTAAAAGAGCAATCACTCTTCGGGTGGACAGGGATTGCATTGATAGCATACCCAGAAGAAAACGAGTCAGGAAATTCATTTTATTTTCATTGTCATAAGGAAAGAACCCGTATGTTCTTAAGTAGAGAAATCTAAGAAATCTATTGTGGACTCGATCCATAAACTTACACATTCAGGGAAAAAAAAATTGCGTGTGATGATTGTGATTTTAAATGTAATCAAATATGTCATTTAAAAATACCTAGTAGTCTTAAAATATGTGGAATGGCAAAACTGGTGCACACCCTCATAAATGCGATTTGTGTTCATATAGATGCTCGCGAATTAAAGTTTTAAAAGACATACAATGACATATTCTGATGAAAAATCTAATAAATGTAATGTGAGTTCATATAGATTCTCGCGAATATTATGTGTACTTGCCAGACCCAGGATTCGAGCCTGGGACTATCGGCGCAATAGGCTAACGCTTAAGCCGCGCGGCCATATTTGATGACAGGTGAAAAACCGTATAAATGCAATGCATATTCATATAAATGCGTGCGACTTATTTGTATTAAAAGACATCAAATCAATTTATTATACATATATAGAACATACTCGTGAAAAATCTTATAAATGCAATGTATGTTCATTTGGATGCTCGCGACGGAGTAATCTTCAAACACATACATGTAAAGATATAAAATTGTGAATAAACTTTGAAATAAATTGACTATTTATACGGAGGCTCGGCACAACATTATCTTAAAGCTCATAAAACGAAACAGGAGAAAACCATTTGCGTGTGATGAATTTCATTTCAAATGTAAACAAATATGTCATTTAAAAACTCATAATTGTGATGAATTTAAAATTAAATTTAAACAGATGTGTAAGTGGGTACGTTGTTTAAGAACTAATAAACTCACACATTCAGAAGAAAACCATTTGCGTGAAACAATTGTCAAAGCCGTCAGAGGCAATAACTTTTTAAAGTACCTACAAAACTTCATTTGATATCGATTCTGAAAAGCATGATATGATTTTTTTGACTAACACTTCTCTCATAACATAATACCTACCAGAACTACAAGCATACGTTGCACCATCTGGAGAAACAGAGAAAAAGAAGAAATTCATAATATGCAAATATTATTAGGAAGATATAAGTGCCTGCAAGGTACCTCCTATATATAAAAAAAATATAGATGTCATTCCAATATTATCTTTTAAAGAAAATATCGTTGCATAAAAATATATAGCATTTTTCAAAAATATGCATACCTAATAATTGTATTCTAATAACATATTTATTTTTATTACGGATCATGTTAAAAAAACAGTAGGTAAGTATAATTGTTAATTATTGCTTTTTTCCATTTGAAACTGAAACTGAATCCATTCAAAATCATAAATAAATAGATAAATGTTAAGAATGTTGAATGTTTTTGTAATGTCGACACTTTTGTGTAATCAAAATCTCAATTTAAAGGTAATCTATTATAAACCGACATATTTAGTGACCATTACACAGTTTTGGCTATTTTGTGTAGACTCTTTTGACTGGATGTTCCAAACGGATGCGGTTGTTTTTCTTCAGGGTTTTTTGACGGGGTACTTAGTGAAAATGGAAAAATGCGAATTTTTCGCGTAATTTAAATGGAAAAACAATAAAAACTTCATGAAAAATCATGTTATTAAATTACTCAAAGGTGTGCATTTAAAAAATGTGGAAAAAAAATGTTTGGTGTTAAAACTTGTCCGCCACTCAAATTTAAATTACTAGCATAATATAAAAGATAAAATTTTGAAAAATCGTGTTAAAAGTTAACATAAAAATACATAATCGTATGCACTTAACAAAAAAAAATAAGGCAAATTTAATGGTACAAATATCACGTCACTAAATTAAAAAAAATAATGTCTCTCACGATATAATCTCAAAAACAAAAAAGCACGTGCACAAACGTAAGCCAATAATAGACAAATTGATGACCAAATAAAAAGTTAAAAAGGTTTGTTGGGTGGTTCTACTTAACGTTCATCAAATATTTCATATTGAATAACTCACGCAGTATATGAGAAAAAAGTAAAAAAAGTATGCAGAATAATTATGCATTAGCTATGCGACAAGAGATTTCACAAACATTTTTTTTTAAACCCACCCAGTCAAGTTTTGTATACAAACTTAAAAAATAAATAGCGCGCTGAATATAGGTGAAAAAGCAAAACAAAATCGTGCACTATCGTTCACTACCAACGCACAAGTGTTTACAATTTTAAATTTAACAAAAACCCCAAGTTTAGTGTCACAAGTATCCAGCACTTAGATGGGTCACCCAAATTCAAATTCGAATAACCCCCTTAACGTGCGTGCACAAACGAACGCACTCAAAAAAAGTTGAAAATTCAACATTGGGTGACCCAACGTTTAGCTGGAACACCCAATTTGAAATTGGAATTTTTCGGTTGCACAGACGTGCACTAACGATGCACAACCAAACGCACCCAAAAAAAGTTGGAGTTTTAACATTGGGTGATCCAGGTAAATGGACCTTAAAAAAACTGAATATTGAACTGAATAAAATAATAACCTGTAGAGCAAGCCCTCCGCATGAGTTGATTTTAGTGAGTAATGTTTTACCAAGTGCATAACCAACACGCCATGGTTGCCATAATATAATTTATAAAAACATCGCTTGTAAATTTAAAACATTGGAATAAATATTCGATATCTGGCAACACTACGACACGCACACTGTCACACATATTTTCTAATAACCCAGGAAGGGTCGCGGAGGAAGCGTGAAGGGGGCGAGGCAAGTGCATGACAAAGTTCGTCATGTTTTGAAGGACACATGCAATAGCTCCATCTATATTTTTCTATAATCTAAGCCGTAGAGTAAAAAGTGGTAAAGCAAAGCACATACCGATTAACATAGTGATAACAGCCAATAAAATGTGACATACCTATGATACCTATATAAAAAAAAGCATCCAATTTTGTTATATTATTACTTACTGTTTTACACACGTCATGCAACACGCTAAACAGTTTAGGGGCAAAATAGTGCAATTATAGGTTTATTCCTGCAACGTTCAAATACGGGATATTACTATAATGGCTGTAACATTTTTGTTAAAATAATTACAGACATGGGAATTTCACATTCGATGAACAGTATTTTTGTTGTTTTTAGTACTTACATCAAATAAACATTTTCGTCATATAGGTCGAATACGGGGTATTGACACTAGAACATCCAATTGTTAATTTTTTTGCGTAATTCCGTTTAGAAATTGACTGCGCATTTGTCTACAAAATTATGAATACATTCGCTTAAACAAATACAGGATCTACTTACCTCTTTTAAAGGGATAACATTGCTGTCGTCATCGATATTTTCCTGTTTGACTGACACGTCAAATTGACCCTTGCCCTTGAAGTGATTCACGTCTGTCCATTGATATCCAGCGTCGCCCATTAGCTCCGCCGTTTCGTCAGGCAATAATTCATCGATTGTTTTGATTTTTATATCCATTTTATGCGGTATTTGATATCAAAATCTGTCAATAGTTTCACGACTACGTGGTCGTGTTTTAATAGACAATATACAATGGCATAGACAAAATGGCTTCTAACAAAATACCATAGACATCAAGAGATCGACCACAAAGAA
This sequence comes from Rhyacophila brunnea, assembly GCF_057557595.1. Classification (NCBI taxonomy): domain Eukaryota; kingdom Metazoa; phylum Arthropoda; class Insecta; order Trichoptera; family Rhyacophilidae; genus Rhyacophila; species Rhyacophila brunnea. The sequence goes on along the minus strand of NW_028232785.1, from coordinate 28,808,864 downwards.
AACAGCTGTATAATACTGACAATATTGATTTTTGAATAATAATGAGCAGTAACTATCAATATAAACACAGCAATAATGCTGTAAAGATTTATAACTGGGGACATACCTACCTACCTAAAATATAACTGTGATTCATTAAAAGGTTCTGGGGGACACTTTTAAATTATTTTCAACTGGTCCACCAATGTACGCACTATCGGTAAATTTAAATGGAAAAGGTTTCATTTTTACCTAAATTTTGCCAATCATTCTCAAAGTACAAAACTCCTAGGTACGAGGGTGGGTCAATAATTCCTTAGAAAAAAGCATTAAAACAGTTTTTATTTTTGTATTTTTTTTTTATTTCTCAACATAATCTCCTTGGAGCTCAATACACTTGGTAAGACGTTTCTCAATTTTTTTTAAACCGTCAGAAAAATAAGTTTTCGGAAGGTCCTCAAAATAAGCATTTGTCCGATCGATGATTTCTTCATTTGAAAAAAAACGTTGTCCACTTAGCCATTTTTTTAAGTTTGGGAAAAGGAAAAAGTCACTGGGGGCTAAATCTGGCGAATACGGTGAGTGGTCGACCAATTCGAACTTCAATTCTTCAATTTTAGCCATTGATCGTAAACATGTGTGAACACGGGCATTGTCCTGATGAAAGAGGATTTTTTTCCTGTTTAAATGAGGCCGTTTTTCTTCAATTTTGTTTTTTAGCTGGTCCAATAAAGATGCATAATAATCCCCTGTTATTGTTTTTCCTTTTTCCAAATAGTCAACGAAAATAATTTCACGTGCATCCCAAAATACAGTAGCCATAACCTTACCAGCTGATTTTACGGTTTTCGCCTTCTTTGGACATGGTTTGCCTTCGCAATCCACTGCTTTGACTGTTCTTTCGTCTCGGGAGTATAGTGGTGTATCCATGTTTCATCAACAGTCACAAAGCGACGAAAAAATTCATCCGGATTGCGTTGCATGAGCGACAACAGGGCTTTAGAGGCCACCACCCTATTGCGTTTATTGTCGACTGTGAGAAAACGCGGCACCCATCTTGCAGAAATATTTTTCATGCCCAATTTGTCATGTAAAATAGAAATGACGTTACCTTTTGAGATCCCTGTAACCTCAATTATCTCACTCAACTTTAATCTTCGGTCACTTAACACCATATCGTGGATTTTATTGATCATTTCTGGTGTAGTCACCTCTACAGGACGTCCTGAGCGTGGTTCATCCTTTGTTGATGTACGACCACGTTTAAATTCATTTAACCAGTTATAAATAGTTGCAAGTGAAGGAGCAGATATGCCGTGAACTAAATCCAACTCATTTTTTATTTCCTTTGCTGTTAACCCTTTTATATTAAAATGTTTTTATAACAGATCTAAACTCAATTTTCTCCATTTTTCCATTTTCCACAAGCAATTTTTTTTTTTAAATGTACGAGAAACACACAACAACCCGACCAATCTGATTGAAACTTCGCAGCATACTGAATCGGTAGTGCCGCTGCATGAAAACAAACCGCTTACAGTACTAGTCGCGCCACTGTCCTGTCGGCTTTTCTAAGGACTTATTGACCCACCCTCGTATATTAAATGTAAATTTAAAAAAACCTTCAGCATTTTTGTAAAACGGTGTAACTTTAAGCCTCACGATGTGATAAGTTAGTGTAAAAGTAATTTATAATTAGGTAGTATCAAAGAGATTGAAAGACGAGAAAGGGAGGAGTCCAATCTCTTTTGGTAGTATATTTTTTATTATATTGTATAGGTACCTAATAAAAAAAGATAATCGTCGTCGCGCTTGCAAAATCCGCTATGTAATAAAACACAACTTTTCAGGAGAAGGAAAAAACTGATTTACTCAACAATGCCTTACGTTTTTTACAAAGCAAATAAACTGAAAATTAGATAATTAGTTCGGATTCAGTATAAATGATATTTTATATAATACAATATTTAACACTTTAGTGGTAATAATTTTTTTTGTGGGTTTAAGGAACATAGCTTGTTTTATTTGGGTCTTTAAATCCGTTTTGTGGTTGAGGCAGCACATAACGGATTTAAAATAACGCGTATTTTGAAGTAAAGGTCAGTGCAAATTCCGTCATGTGTCATTAACAGGCGCAAATAATAGTAACTTTTTATTACTTTAAAATGCGATATGTGACCGGAATATTCATAGCGTATTTGCAAGCCATTTTTAAGTGAAAATACATAGCTTATTTTGCATTTTTCTTAACTAGCGTTGATATTAGAAAACGGGTTTTACAGGCCCGTCCGTCGCGTCTCATTCTATCACATAGCGTAAAAATGTAAAAACGCAAAAAAAATGTTTGTCGGATTTTGCAGGCGCAACGACGAATATTCTAATTATGTATGCCATTTCTTGTTTGATATTATATTATACTAGCTGAAGTACCCGGCTTCGCACAGGGTCGCTTCGTGGTTATATTTGTCTTAGATATTTAAAAAATAATAAGAGGTTATTATTTTTTTAATATTAAAATATCTGTGTAATACAATGTGGCAATATGAAAATAATTCTAATAGGAGTAAAGGTCAAACAAAAGAACACTAAATTAAAATCGAATCCAAAATATGAAAACGTTATAAAGTTATTAATATGTAGTAAAAAAAAAATTAAAATTCGATGGAAGAAACAAACAACAAACTTTGTATTTTATATAATACTAATTTAGAAACCTTCGCAGGTGTGAACACAACAACTGACAAAAGTTTCATCGCAATCGGATGAATGGTATAGGAACGCATATGAATAGAAGAAGAAGATGATTTTCTAATTCAGAAATCTTCGTGGGCATGCGCACGACAACTCATCAATGTTTCATTGCAATCGGATTAATGGTAGGTATAGGAACGCATACGAATAGAAGAAGATGTTTGTACTAATTCATAAACCTTTGCGGGCGTGCGCACAACAACTGGTAAAAATTTCATCGCAATCGCATGAATGGTATAAGAACGCATACGAATAGAAGAAGATATAATAGGAGAAAAAGAAAATGGTTGTATCAATTCAGAAACCTTTGCTGGCGTGAGCACAACACTTGATCAAAATTTCATTGCAATCGGATGAATGGTATAGGAACGCATACGAATAGAAGAAGAAGGTGATTTTCTAATTCAGAAGTCTTCGTGGCCATGCGCATGACCACTGGTCAATATTTCATTGCCATCGGATGAATGGTATAAGAACGCATACGAATAGAAGAATATAGAATAGAAGAAGATAGAATAGAAGAAGATAGAATAGAAGAAAAAGAAGAAAATAGTTGTATTAATTCAGAACCTTTGCGGGCGTGAGCACAACACTTGATCAAAATTTCATTGCAATTGGATGAATTGCATAGGAACACATGCGAATAGAAGAAGAAGAAGAAGATGGTTGTACGAATTCAGAAACCTTCGCGGGTGTTGGCACAACTACTGACGAAAGTTTTATCGCAATCGGATGAACGGTATAGGGACTATACGAATAAAATAATATAGAATAGAAGAAGACGGTTGTACTAATTCAGAAACCTTCGCGGGTGTTGGCACAACCACTGACGAAAGTTTCATTGCAATCGGATGAATGGTATAGGGACCATACGAATAAAAGGAAATAGAATGAAGAAAAAGAAGATTGTTATACTAATTCAGAAACCTTTGCAGGTGTGCGTACAACAACTGACGAAAGTCTCGTTGTAATCGGATGAATGGTATAGGAACCATACGAATAAAAGAAAATAGAATGAAGAAGAAGATGATGATGATTTTTCTAATTCATAGACCTTCGCGGGTGTGCATACAACCACTTTCCAAAATTTCATAGCAATCGGATGAATGGTATAGGAACGCATACGGGACAGACAGTCAGACATTCATTTTTATATATAAGATATAGCCTATACTCTTTGCGCGAGTGCAAACAATAAGTTCACAAAGTTTTATCGCAATGGGATGAGTGGTATGGCAGCGCATAGAATACGAACAAACAAACAAATATTGATTTTTATATATTAGATTATACAAGACAAGATAAAATATAAGCGGCTTTCGAAATCAGGTCAAGTAGTACCTGCATCTCGCGGATATCACGCCCACGCATATCGATCACAATGCTAAAGTAGTAATACTTTGTTAGGTCAAATTTAAACTAGGTAATAGGTTTTAATATTCACAGAAGCGCTATATTTAAATTGACCTACATTGGCGGTCAGCTCCAACATTTTAAATCATAGTAGGTATAACTTTAATTACCTACTAACCTACGTCACGGATCACTCCAAGATTTTTTGTTGTAAATTACTTGAGCTTGTTACTAATTTTTAACAACCTACCTAGTTAACTATTTTTTTATAGCTCTTATTGTTATAATATATTTTCTCAAAAGTGTTTTAAAAATTATGTATGTTCGAATCATAATAGCGCACCTATGGGAAGTCGTCAAAAATAGTGCACAATTTTTCAGTCATATTAATTTATTTTCGTTGAATTAAGAATACAGATTACAGGTGGTGGTGTTGATTAGTTTTTTAAAATTCAGTATGTAAACCATGCCATATTATGTACGTGCGACATTTCAGGATTATCAGATTCACTCACTTTTAATTTAATTTAACAATATTTAGGTAGCTAAAGTATGTAAATACAGTGTATAATTATTAACATTAAATTAACTGATCACTATATACACCAGTGGCGAAGGGTGGAGGTAGGCTGTTAAGATACGCCATTAATAGTGCACATTAAACTTTTTCAGACATACATATTTGTTTTCATTGAAATAAGACTACAATTTACAGATAGTGTTGGTTAGTTTTTAAAATTCAATTAAATCCTGAGAAACCAAGCCATAATAGATAATAGTCAAAAAATACATTTCTATCTATAAAATATCTAAAATTATGCAATTAAATCATACATAACTTTGAATATTTTATAAATAGAATAATATTTTTCATTTATTATATTTTGGTTTAGTCAGGGGCTTATTGAATTAAAAAAATTAACCAACAATATGTGTAATATGTATTTTTAATCCAACGAAAACAAATAACTATGAATGAAAAAGTATCCACAATTTTGTCATATTCCCCAAATTAGACCAAACCTATTATGGTTTCGTTTAGGCATGGTTTAATTGATTTTTAAAAATTAGCTAACACCATCTGTAAATTGTAGTCTTAGTTCAATAAAAACCAATACATATGATTAAAAAAGTTTAGTGTGCACTATTTATAGCGAATCTTAACAGCCTACCTCCACCCTTCGCCACTGATATACACAATCATGCTCCGGATTAAAATCTGTCATAACACACAAACAATAAAAATATATCTTTCATACAACGCAGATTTGGGTTGCCAACTTAACTTTCAAAACAAAAATATTAACTTTTATTTATTTACTTAACTGTGCTGCAAGTTTCACAAGGCGCGAGACGTGATGATGGTTCGAGGAATTTGGTATGAACTTGTGCTTGCCCTAAGCCGGGAACCCTGGGGCATTTCCGGATGCAGTCCGTAGAAGACAACAATAATTAGTACCTACTTATCTTCTTCTTCTTCTTTCGACCATGTCCGATCCTAATAGGATCATATGGGCCTCCACGGAGTGGAGGTTTGTATTGACAGATTTTTGTTTTTACGAGAAATGGATGTCAGCCACTTGCTCAACCTATTAGGTCCATACTCTGACTCATACACAAATTGAAAAACAATATGTGTACTAGCCAGACCCAGGATTCGAACCTGGGACCCTCGACTCTATAGGCCGGCATTTAAGCCACTCGGCCATCGTGGGTGTACCCAGTACCCATACCCTGGGTGTAGCCAGTACTTATACCAAATTTAATTACATTATATCTTATGGACACATACAATAATGATAGATTTGTTAAGACACTCGTTTGTTTTTTTATTAAATTACTAAATTCCTAAATAAAATTATAGTAGGAACATGAAACTGAAATAATCACAAAACACCAGTGGCCAAGGGTGGAGGTAGGCTGTTGAGATTCGACATAAATAGTGCACACAAAACTTTGTTAGTCATACTTATTTTGTTTTTATCGAACTAAGAATATAATTTGCAGATTTCACCGATTAGTTTTTAAAACTCAATTAAACCTTGCAACCATAATAGTTTAGTTATGTTGTGGGCGATCTGACAAAAATAGTGCACACTTTTTCAACCATACTTATGTGTTTTCGTTGAATTAAAAATACGTATTACATATTATGCTATTAGTTAGGTTTTTTTAATTTATTAAACCCTGCCTTACCAAAACATGATCGATTAAAATATTCGTGTACCTATAAAATATCTAAAATGATTTAATGGCACAACTTTAGATAATTTATAGACAAACTAATATTTTTTACTATTATCTAGGTACTGTGTCTTGGATTAGGAAGAGTTTAACTGAATTTTAAAAGCTAACAAACACTATCTACATATTATTGTAGTCATGGTCATTGAACTAAATGAACATAAATACGTTTGACTTACACAGTTTAGTGTGCACTTTTTATATCGGACTTTAAAATTCTACCTTCACCCTTCGCCACAGCAAAACACGTATATAAAATTGTGTAGGAAGGTAATCATAACATAATCAATACATGTAAACATCGTTTTATTTATAAAACAATACGGGTTTTAATTAATAATTTTCAATTCTTAATGATCTTAAAATAACAATTCAGGTTTTCATAAACATACATTTTTATAGTTTTAATTTATTCGAGTGGAAATTACCAATGATTACAACACCACAACCAGTGTTGATTTAATTATCAATAGTCAGACACAGCCTCATACACAAAATGGCAAAAGAATTAGGATTAAATTGGATTGCAGCATAAAGATGTCACAAAACGACAGTTTAGTGCAAAGATCTATATAATATTCACTACTGCTAGGGGCGCGAGTTAAAAATGCATATAAGCACACCTTAACATACATTTATAAGGGTTCTCACCACTATGAATCAAGTATTTTAGGAACAGGAAGTTTCCAACGTGCATATTATACAGTGCAATAAAAAGTTTATAGGCTTTTCACCAGAATATCATTTCATGTTTTTTATTATCAACAAGTTGTGAGCATCTATGTGAAAAAACTGTGCATTTTTTTTTTTACAATTATGTATTATGTGACGTATTTTAAGAAAGGGACGTTTCAATCGTCTAAATTAATATACATTGCAATTAAAAGGTTAAACACCAGCATGTGATATTAAATGACTTTTAAGATTACTATATGAACACGTATTGCATTTATGAGGTTATTCGCCAGTATGTATTTTTTTATGTGTTTTAAGATAATTAGGGTGCGGAGGTCTATATGAGCACATACTGCATTTATATTGCTTTTCACCAGTATGTTTCATTTCAGGTTTCATAATTATGATATCCAAGTTGTGAGCAGCATATATCTATATATGAACATACATTGTATTTATAAGGTTTTTCACCACTATGTAATTTTATGCGTTATAATATACTTACAGTTGCTCGTAACTTGGTTATAAAAAGCTTAAATTGTATTTATAAGATTTTTTATCAGCATGCATATGTTTTTTAAGAGTACCTACAAAGTTGCGAGCATATATATAAACAAACATCGCAATACTAAGGTTATTCATCAGTATGTATCATTTTATGTCAGTTGCGAGCATCTATATAGGCATAGCTTGCATTTATGACGTTTTTTACGTGTGTGTCATTTCATGGATTTTTAGATTACCAAGTTGCGAGGATCTATATGAGCATACCTTGCATTTATAAGGTTTTTCACCTGTGTGTGTCATTTCATGATTTTTAAGACTACTAAGTCGTGAGCACCTATATGTACACACACTGCATTTATTAGGTTTTTCACCAGTATGTATCATTTTATGCCTTTTGAGAGTACTAAGCCGTGAGCATCTAAATGAACATACACTGCATTCAAAAGGTTTTTCTACACTATGCGTCATTTTATGCGTTTTAAGATTACTAAGTTTTGAGCATCTAAATGAACACAAACTGCATTTATAAGGTCTTTCACCTGTGTGTGTCTTTTTATGCATTTTAAGAGTACAAAGCCGTGAGAATCTAAATGAACATATACTGCATTTATAAGGTTTTTCACCACTATGTGTCAATTTATGCCTTTTAAGAGAACTCAGTTGTGTGAATCTAAATGAGCATACATTACATTTATGAGGTTTTTCACCAGTATGTGTCATTTTATGCGTTTTAAGATTACTAAGGCTTGAGCATCTAAATGAACACACGCTGCATTTATAAGGTTTTTCACCATTAGGTGTCTTTTTATTTCGGTTCGGATGACTTAGTTTTGAGAATACATTGTCTTGTCTTTGATCAGCAATCACGCCCGTGTGGATTGTTTTGTGGCTTTTTAGAGAACTTCCGTCTTTAAAAACAGCGTTACAGATGCTGCAAATTAAATTACGTGAGAAATGTATTACTCTTCTCAGAATTAGTCAAAGCTCCTTCGGAGTATCTCGTTCTAAGATTTCTCGTTTTATGTTTTGCTCATCTATCGTCACTTCTGAATACTGCATCATTTGATCTTGGACTCCATCAGTAGAGGATTGTTGACTCATATCTGTATCGTGATGCCTTGTGAATGATCCATTCGTTGAAACCTAGAAAAATCAAAATTATCGTACACAATATTATAAAAACTAAATTTTGTTTTATATGTACTATTCCATTTTTTCGATGATTTTTTAGGTTGAGCATCTTCAAACATTATAATGTAAAGAAGTGAGTGTTAAAATGTAGATAAGAAATGATAATAGTACCTACCTACATAGGTATTACATACAAATTCAATAAATAATGTGAAGCGCCTAGTTTCAAAAACCCCTAAAACGCTTTTAGAATTTTTTGAGTTAGATATGTATTTAGATGGATATTTTTGTTACCTATATTATGGCCAAAGATTTAACTTTATAAAACGCCAAAAACCGTTAATAAGTATGATCGAAAATTAGGGTAAATTTTAAAACCCGCTAAAATAGGTGGGTGTGCTTTCCAAATACACCTAAAATGCAAAGCCAAAATACTCTTTAGAATTTAACGAATTAAAAAATAAATACATAAAGTTCACAGATTTAATAGATATGATTTTTTCTCAAAACCACCTAAAATCGTTTTTCTCATTTTTCTCAGAACTACTTAAAATAGTTTTAGGGGCTTTTGAAACTAGGCGCCTCATGTTACGGAATGAATAAATAGTTTTAAAAAATGCACCCAAATCCAAAAGGAAATACATATAAAACAAAATTTGATACAATTAATTGTTGTGGTACAACTCTTGCTACCTATATATTTTATTTTGAACAAAATTATTATAGTTTCTAATGCAAAAACTCAGATTGGATAAATTAATTGACTGATATGAAAGGATGAGTTCACTATGCAAATTTACTATGTATATTTCTAATATTCCTTGATAAAATATTTAATTATTTATGATCATCAGAATAACGCGTCGACAAATAATGTAGTGGGTCCCTAGTTCGAATTCTAGGTCTGTAAAATACACATATTGATGTTTAATTTGTGTTTGTAGCCAGAGTATGGACGTGATAGGTTGAGTAAGTGGCATCAGCTGACACATTATATTTTCAAAAATGAAGCCGCAGCTCACGTTACGGTCAGTGGTGATCGTTAGATACCGTACCATGATCAATGATTATATGTTGTTGAAAATATAGATGAACCGTCTGGAAAAAAAATGACACTCACTTTTTGTCGGGTCTGCCGAATGGCATAATCTGTTCTAACGCCATTACAATAAAGGTGATATTGCTATAATTTACCGACGATTTTTGTCGGGTCTGCCGAATGGTTCGGTTCGAACGGGTTCGCTCAAATGAACATTGACACTAGAAACACTGTTCTAACGCCATTACAATAAAGGTCATATTGCTATAAATTCCCGATGCGTGATATCGCATAATGGAAATTGTGTGACGTCTACCTATACATGTGCAAATGTAGCTATGCGCGAATTTACTTGCTAGCTACTGTATTGAATGCGTTGTCCATTAATAATGTCATTGGATGGAATCCTGTGGAATTAGATTCCAGGTACATTTTAGGCACTGTAGGGGTCGTCGATGTGAGGGCCAATGATGTGGTGACGAGGAGAGATGAGAAGTCGTTATCGTGATTATGAAGGGTGTAAGTTTATTAAAATTGCGTAAGTACGTGTGTACAATTGTTACAATAATGCGAATCACAGCACAGAGCGATGTGCTTCGGTCGAAAAACTTACAATCGAATAATTCTCTTTTTATCAATCATGACGTACTAAATATTATTTTATCAACTTATAATTATGTAATAATTAGGCTATTAACTAACTAAGTGAGAACAGAATATACAAAGATTATTGTCGCGGTCATTGATTTACAAAGTTAGCTGTAACTTGATACTGTTACACCCCCGAATGGTCCCCATTTGGGGATGTCTCTGTGTATCTGGAGAGGCCCGAGTCGGTATCAAATCCAACAAATAGTAAGGGCTGATTACGAAAATAAATAATAATAGAGCCGGCAATGCCGTAGATTACGACCGTTGAAAAATATTTGCAACGTCGCCGTTTTTCGACAACGCTTTCGTTGAAAGCGAATCACAAGATGGCGGGTAATACGCTGCAAACAGCCAAACAGTAAACACGCACATTTCGTCATCCGTAAAATAAATTATTAAAAATGTAACTATTATATAATATTGACGCCCACGGTGGCCGCGCGGCATAAGCGTTGGACTACAAAGCCATGGGTCCCAGGTTCGAATCCTGGGTCTGGCAAGTACAAAAATTGTTTTTCAATTTGTGTGTGTCAGGGTATGGACCTAATAGGTTGAGCAAGTGGCTGACATCCATTTCTCGTAAAAAAACAAAATCTGTCAATACAAACCTCCACTCTGTAGAGGCCCATATGATCCTATCACGATCGGACATGGTCAAAAAAATATATATATATATATAATATTAACTTAAATAAACCTCGCCGCTTCCATCACAATTCCGGTGTGTTAATTATCCACATCCCGAATCCAGACGAAAAACCATACAAAAATAAAAGTGACAGCGTGCCTCTCACTTTCGAAAATGGAGGGAAATGACAATACCTAAATGGAAATGCCTATTAAATCAATTTGTATTATGTAATATCGCTATAGCACCATACTTTTTTCACGATTTTTTTTCAATATATACGTTCTTGACGTGTTTTCGAATAATGTAGATACCTTTATTTGATACTTTACCTCTTTACTAATTTTAGTTAATTAAATTAATGTTGGCTTAATTTCACTTGGGCTGTTGGTGTAACTTCTGTACGTTGTGACCATAGAGATATTAAATAAAAAGAGGGGCAAAGAATCGGCTTTCTCATACAACTCGTCGCACTTACAAGCGTCGCGATAAAAAAAATGCAGGGCATCACAGAGGATTTACTTTGGTCATTATAACGTACCCATATAATATAATGTTAACGTGGAAATTTTGCCGCAACTTGATTATCAGCCCGCCTCACCATACTAGCCTGCTTCACCATACTTTAATATAACATGCCACCCCTAGGTTGTGACCAAAGCTTTCATTTATTATTATACATTATTATAATGTAAAATCAAGATGTCAGTCAGGTATACACATACGATACTGGTAAGGTAGGTTCCATTCCAAAAATTGAAAGTGAGTATTAACCGTTGGCTCTTGTTTCGTTATTCATACACCTTCCTTAATTTGCCGCCCTTAAGCGAAGCATGACCTGTTTTCCCCCAGCGGGACGTAACTCTATCAGTACTCAAAATGAAAAATTTAACAAATCAGAACGCTCGATAATTTTCGGCTCCATTTTACGGTATGTGACCCAGTAGCGAAGGGTGGAGGTAGACTGTTAAGATCTGCCATAAATAGTACACACTAAACTTTGTCAGTCATAATATTATGGTAATGTTTTTATTGAAATAAGACTACAATTTAGAGATGGTGTTGGTTGCCTTATAAAATTCAATTAAACCTTGCGAAAACCAAGCCATGATAGAATATAATAGTCAAAAAATACTCGTCTATCTATAAAATATCTAGAATTACACAATTAAATCATATTTAACTTTGGATATTTTATAAATGTATTAATGATTTGTATCTATTAGAGTTCATTCATTAATGAATTAAAAAAAAAATGAACCAACAATATGTGTAATATTTATTCTTAACCCATTGGCGACCGAGTTTATTTTTGTACATAGAATACAAAATTGACTTCCATCAATCAAATATTAATAACTCAAAAAGGATGTGTTTTAATCATTTGATTTTTTGAACATAAATAAACAAATGATGCTCTAAAATGATTTAAAAGAGAGAAAAGAAAATAATGTATTTAAAGCGAGATAGGGAAGTTCAAAGTTCAGTAAATAAAAACTTTCATTTATTTTTCCTCAGAATTGTAAGTTTAGTGCTAAATAAAGAAACCACTTACGTCATAAATATTTAAAAAAAAAAAATGCTTGTATTATATAGGGTAATCTATTTTCATATGATAACCCATAAAATATCTGAAAATTATTCACAAATGCCACACTTTTCGCATTTCTAGCAATAAGTGAAATTTCGCGAATTTATTCCGAAATTTAAGGCGTATGGGTTTATTCGCAAGAATCAAATTTGACGTAAGCGCCATGAAAAATAACAATGCTCGAAGCGTAAAAAAAACAAAAATCGCTTCGCAAGGCGTCTCGCGTAGTAGATACGAAATCAGAGGTTTTAAAAGTGTTGAATTAATAATATTTTTTTCCTAACAAATTTTATAAACATTTTTGTAGTCGGTAGAATAAATTATAAGAATAAAAATAGTAGACCTCTAAATAAGAACCTCATATTATTGATATGCTAAATTTGTGAAGTGACACCTTTTCTTGAACCTATCATATTGTAGGTTCAAATTCAGTGCAAATATTTTTCAAAAAAAAATCTAATACTAAAAAACACGAAAGTGTAAACAAATATAATTTTATTCATTTTCATAAGCTAACATTACAAATTATAAGTTTAAAACATTCACAAGATGGCATGAAAGATTTCTGTTATTATTGCGTTTTTATTAAATTATAAAAAAATGACTCATAAAAGAAAGCAATTCAATGAATATTTGTCGAGGAACGTTTTTTTTTAATTTAGTACACAACAATTATTATAATAGCATGTATTTGACGGCAGTACGTTTTGGTCGCCGCGGAGGATTTCGGAACATTAGTGTATAGAAAATTAATAATTGGTTCCTTAATTAGTGTAATGGTTTAACGGTATGCAATGTATTAGAATAACTATTATAAATTGTTTTTTTTATAATTTTATTTTCTTTTCTATTGATAGCTATTAATTGATAATTGATATTATTATATTGATAGATATTAATTGTTAACTTGATAATTATTATATTGAGGGTTTCTTATATCTATCGACCGTGTTAGTCTAGGATCAACGAGTTCAGGCAATACACAATTCATATAAATCTTGTCACTTGTGATGTGAAGAGTAATATTGTTTTTATTATTCAATGAAATAGGTTCTTACCTCAATATATGTTTTACTTGAGTTAAATAATTACTAATAAATGCCTAAGGTGATTCCATTCAATTCAACTCGGCATTTAATATATTAAATTCTAAAAGTTTTGTACTATTTCATTTGAGTCGTTTTATGCGATCCTGGTTTCGCCTTTTGACATCGTCAGGATGCGCACTCCTCAAATATACACTGACAACGAAAGCAGCTAATTCTCACTTAACAATAAATTAATACAATAAAGTAAGGTAAAAACTTTATCACCTACCTATTAAGTCAAAGTGCACAATGAAAAATTTAACAAACAATTAATTATGAATAGTTGAATTGTGGCAGTATGAGAAAAAAAGATTTTACCACAAACCATCTGAAAAATACATACATCATAAAACATATACGTGATTTTGTGCCCCAAAACACTTATTTTATTATTATTTTGACGATTAGGAAAATTATGACACATGTTTCAGTGGCCATTACTATGACAGCATTCGAAAACGTATTTTACTTTAAATTTTCTACAAATTTACTATTTGTGACATAAACCACTTAAGATTGATAATAAATAGACCTTGAAAAATAATATTATTTTGTTTCTATTGATAATGCCAATAAACATACTCCTGGATACGTCCCTTTGAAAATAACAAAACATGGCGACCCAGGTACATAAAAACTGTATTAAGTACATGCAAAGTTTTTCAAATCGTTTAAAGCCCAACCAAGTAGGTATTTATCAAAATAATTAAAGTCCACCTATATTTTATCTAAACTGCTCAAGTCCAAAATATTTTTTTTTATAAATGTTGCACCGAACGAATACCTTAAGGACTTCTTTGTAGCCATCGTGGTTATAAGATTCGATTATCTTACAATATCTCACAAGCTGCAACCATTTGTATTACAAGATAATAAATAATATAATATAACTACATTTTTCTCAGTTTGACATTCACTGGTATTTTATGATGTATGATTTGTCAACACAAATTATAACACCTGGTCTACGTCATGTGGTCTTGCCAATTTGATTGTTACTGCAATGGGAGTAAAGGTCATTTTTCTATGAGTTAAAATACTGTTCGCGACGGATAAAATTTTGGAAAAAAAAGACGTCCTTACCCGTTGAAATTCAGAAGCCTACTAAGGTTAGAAATGAGAAATTAGAAAAACTATATGGATTAATCGATCAAATGGTCTCTTTTTGTTAATTTTGCAAAATAATTATATTTCTAAATTGTCTGAAAATAGGATAAATACATGAAAACGTACGACGTGTTTTGGTAATATAGCGTCACTAATTGTACCGAATTTATAGGGTTTTATTTATTTTTTCATTGTTAATTATTATTTATAGTATTACGGAAATGTTATATTATAATAAAAAAATATTTTTATTGTGCAGTATATATTATTTTGTGAGAAAAAATCATTCAAAATTGGCTGATGTATACTCAAACTAAAATGGCTTTAAAATCTTTATTTTTCTGAAATTAAAAAAAGTACGTGAGTTAATCAATGAAATGTATTGTTTTACCCATTTCTTTCATACAATATATACCTGCAAAACTATTATTAAGTTCAAAAATTCACTGTGGCGTGACAGTCGTTTTGGCCAATTTCGAAAAAAGGACCGACTATTTGTCATTTATTTTAAAAAGTAAAGCGAATCAGAAAATTTTAATGACAGAAAAAGTGTTATTTGAATATTATTTATTAGATTTTAAATAAATAAAGTGTTTATTATGTGTCAATTCGTGTTAAACGTCCTTGCCATTTCTACGATTCTGAGAAAGACAAAGACGAAGAAAAACGGGTCCAATGGCCTTAAAGTTACGATTTTTTGTTCCGAACTTCAAAATACAAATGAAAATTTGTAATAAAACTGTTCCCTGTATTATCCTGTATCTAAAATCACTTACAAGGTTTGAAAATATTTTAACAAGTGTTTTTTTAACGCCGATAAAAAAAGGGTAATAACCTTGATATTATTAATTTTGTAGTGTTTTCTATCACGGAAACATGAATACATAATTTTATTCTGTGCAGGGTACTGTTTTACATAATATTGAACTAAAGATCCAATCAACAGATGTCACAGATAGAAAATTAAAAAAAAATACTTAAAGTGCAGAGAAGTGCTTACGAGAAATAGATGTCAGCCACTTGCTCAACCTATTAGGTCCATACTTTGACTCATACACAAATCGAAAAACAATATGTGTACCTACTTGCCAGACCCAAGATTCGATCCTTGGACCCGGCCATCGTTTTATTGGTCTGTTATTCACCGAAGAAGTATTTGCCACTGAGCAAAAAATGGATACGTTATTGAAATATTATGCGTTATCTAAGGATTTGGGAATGTCTCGAAATATTTAGTTGCCCACGGACACCGCCATCTTTAGATGAATAAATCCTGAGCATAACTTTTTGCACAAGCAACGAGTGGTCCAATTTTCAACTGCCAAAATCAGATCCCAGATTGCTTGACATATTAATTTGCCCTTTCTCGTTTCAAATGAATTATAACAAAAAAATCTCAAATCAAATATATTAACTATCAGTGTTATTTATAAATAACATACATTCCTCTTATTCATCAGCTGTCAATGTCAGACTGGTCCTTTACGCAAAACCGATGGTAATATCGATTTCCAAAAAATAATATGTAGCATTGATCTAGAATTACATTCGTAGGTGTGCTAATGTTAGTTAGTTAGTTATTATTTATCACGTAACTCGTCTATCCAAATCAAAGCATCCGCTGTGTGAACACGGCAGACGCGTCAGTATGTGCACTCTATAGAGGAATGACAGGCAATGACAGGTCATCCATAGACAACAACGGGAGTGGCTGAAAAAGTAGGACCAGTCGTAGTGAATGTATCGGCTTTCTACTTGAGTCGTCAATGCCACGGATCATTGACGACTGTAAACTGAATTTATTAAACAACATATATTCGGCGATTTATTATTTCTTGAAAATGTCGCCTCTATGCTGCGCATGATAGTTTAACAATACAATCAATCAGTTAGATACACACCTTTGAATCATCATTAATCATCGGCCCAGTCGAGCAAACACCGAATTCTTCAAACGGATGACAGCTTTCATCGACGTCGGGTTTGATGTTAACCTACAAACAAACCAATAAGTACTTATGTAAGATACATTTTCAATAGAAAGTTTCGAAAACAGAGAATAAGACGTGTAAAATACACTAATGCAACATTAATTATTAAGAAATATCAAAATAACCTGAATTGTGTTATCGTCAACAAGTTCTGGTGATGATCGATGACCTTCCGGATAAAGCGAATGGATATTTGGTTTAATATTATATTCTATAGCACTGTGCAGTGTTTCGCTATCTGACTCAACGTCTAACGGTTCACCTTTAATGTCCATTTTAACAATGATATTATAACACGAGTGAGACACGTGCACAATAGGTTATGAAAGACTGTCAATCGCTGTGAGTTATGCTATGATAGCATTTTGTTCAGCAAGCTGCGATCACTATTATATTGAAATATAAAGAATAGCACTCAGCAAAGAGTGTTTGTAGCGTGTGAATTTATCAAACGGTGTCAAAAGAAAACAAACAAAGGAATGTTGAATAAAGAAACAAAATGGCGTAGCATAATTTAGAGCAGTGTTGAGTGTTGCCAACATTTAAACTGTCATAGACACAATGTCAAAGATTTTTCAATGATAATTAACAATTAACATAATCAGCTATTTAAAAAAATCAGTGTGTGTACTTAAATGTACGCGCGTTAGAAGTTATACTTCTTTGGCGTAACAAAAACAAAACTTGTGATAAACTAGATTCTTTGACTAGCTCTTAATTATCTTGTTAAATTACACACTCAAGAAAAATGAGCGTTTATTGGATCGCGCTTGGTTTATTTCTGTACCTACACTTTAACTTATATTACTAAATTATATACTTAATGGTTTCTCGTTGTTTTTATTTTTAAAGTACCAAGAGTCAGTTTGACGTTTAAATGTTTATTAATGTAAGGAATTGCAAATGACCGACAATAATAAATTGGCTGCTTAGGCAACGGAACAATTATAAACTATAATATCGTCGCCGTAGATGTCAAGGGAGCCAGTCCACAAAATCATAATGCTGAGAAATCGGCGCGCAAAGATTTTGTGTGACAAAAAAAGGAACAGTTTTTGTTGTAACTTTTTTATTTTTAAAGATAGAATTGTGAAACTTTGAACGTAGATACTTTGTGATATTATCTTTTTATTATTTTGAATGAATAACTAAAAAAAATTGTATTTTAAAAGTAATGTGTGTTATATCTCTTGACCACTGAATATTGACATGTACAGTTGGCATACTTGTGCGGTAGTCAAAAGAGTTAGGCCTCTTATGCCTGTTGAACACTGAGAATTTGTGGACAAAGCACTAACATTTTGTGGATATACTCTAAAGAAAAGTCTATTATTGACCTTTTATGGTGCCCACCTTAACCTAGAATCTACCTGATTTCATTCAGTATGTGAACATAGTCGTCTCTAAACAAAAAGTTAGCTTTTCAAAAATATAATTACATTGTTGTTTTAATTTAATCAAACGCTTTTTTTGTAGTACTTATTCCATTTTTAATCAATAAATTAGGACCGGTTTCATCCGCCTCAGAGGGACATTTTCAACTTGTTCATTTCAGTTGAAAATGTCCCTATGAGGCGGACGAAACCGGTCCTAATTTATTGATTAAAAGTGGAATAATTACTACAAAAAAATTGCGTTTTATTAAATTAAAACAACAATACAATGCAGTTACACCATGAATTGACAGTTAACAAAATAAAAGAAAAAAATATATAATTACAATTAAGTTACAATAAAACTAGACACACATTTTAATCATCTCCATCGCTCTCTGAGCTGCTGTTTTTCTGAGTTGGACGATCTTCAGGCTCCAAATTTTTATAGAAGTCGTGATAGGTTGACGGAATGCTACCTTTTTGGCATAGTTTTGACAGATCTTTTAGTTTACCTTGGTCAATTCTAGGTTTGGAACTGTACAGCCTTGGTACTTCTAGGGTAGGTACGTTTCGATGCCGTCTTCGCTGGATTTGTAGTGACTCAAAGTTATTCTGGCTCAATTGGTATTTATAAAAGATAGTCGTGGGTTCACCTTTGCGATATTGGAACCACTTTACCTTTAGCCACTTCATTTTGTCTCCATTTTCCGACAGAGTTTTATTGGTCATCACTTGACTGCAATATTTCTTGTAATCGAAGAAGTCGGAATATTCCATTTCCACAACCTTATGGTAGGGGTTACTAGTTTTCGCGGTACGGGCGACCATATACCATCCTTCTGGTGTGAATACGTCCACTTTCCTTCCTCGGGCCTCTATTGTGGAGTGCACAGAATCGCACTCCATTTCGGAGTGCCCTGATTCCATAAATTTTTGGTTTATTGTGTTGATGGGCAGCTGTTCCACGGCACGTAATAACATTGTAGATACAACTGAGTTGCGATTTTGACCTGAAGCTGTATCCGAATACAGAGTTACTTCTTTTTTGGGGCCTACTGAAACCAAGAGCTTCCACAGGCACGTGGCGACCTCCGAAGCACCCTTTGTACCTGCACCTTCATGCCACATGTAGTTCGTCGCTTGTCTAGTAGCCAGGTCATACACTGTGAAATTGTAGGTTTTCAGCTTTTTGGTATAATACAACTGTCCTACTTGCAAACTTGGAGTCAACAATATTTTTTCCAGATCCATGGTAAAGCAACTAATTGTTGGATCACACATAGCTTGGGCCTTGTCGATTTTTTTGTGTTCTCTCGCTTCCTCTTTTCGAGTCAAGTGCAGTTTGTATTCCTCCTCGTCTTTTGCCTTCTCTTCGTCTGACTTGTTCTTGTACTGAGTACAAAAGTCACACTGATCCTTTTTAGGAGTGTGAAAGCCGTAGTTAAATTCTGTGACAAAGATCGATTTGTAGAAGCCGTGCTTTTCTGGTTCAACATTATGCTCCTTGCAATACTCTACATAGTCCATGTAGATACGAGTCTCGCTCAAACCAGAAGGCAAGTATTTTCTCTTACTGCTGCTCCGGCAGTAATGGGAAGCAACTACGGGCAACGATTTGATGTGGTCCCTGATTATGTTCCTCACTTCCTCTGGTTTTTTGTTGGGCGGTTCTTTGTGACCTCTCCGATCTATATCAGTGACACCTGAAGGAGTCAACTTTTTCATTGCATTTTCAACTTTTTTGCTCGAGATGTCATATGTCGCCAAAAAGAACTGTTTGCACACTTGGGCTCTCAATTCATTACACATCACAGAGTATTGCAAGGTATACTCTCGTTTGGTGCAGTCTCCATGGTACCTTCGTTTCACTGGGATACGATTTATACTGTTACCAATGAAGGCCCATCTTGCTCTTTCGGAATCCAGACTCAGATAGTCGGCCAACATTTGCTCCCGCTGTGATTTTCCTATTTTGGATGTGCATTTATAATGGCACTTACAGTTAACTTCTCTTATCGCCCTTGCTCGAATTTTTTTTCCGGATCTGCTTTGATATTCGCTGCCTGCCATTCTCAATATCTTTTGTGAATTCCGCTTCCACATTTTTGGGTTTCGCTTGCGTTTCCTACTTAAATCATCTGTAGTCTGATCTGTAGAAGTGGGGATGGATGATACAGGATTGTTACTATGGTTGCTCTCGGTTATTTCAGAAGTATAAGTTCCTGAAACATTAATGTTGTGTTGATAATATGCAGGTTCCTGCTGGCATGACTCATTTGAATCTAGTAGTGTTGGTGCCAGGTTGACGTTCCAATCTGTAAAACAAAACAAAGTAGTTTATTTCTTTGAAACTACCAAGGTAAATATTAATAATTTGTTATTAGCAAATGACTCTCTGATGGTCACAGGTTTTAATCAAACCAACAATTATTGATAACCAACAAATTAAAATATTGACCTCCCACGTGTGTGCTTGGAGAGACATTTTGGAGCTCTGTATATATGGCTGGACCAGCAATCTTGTCCGGAGCTTGCATATTCAGCTCGAGGTCTGCACATCCAGCTTGTACGGCATTCCCGTGAGAGTCTGTAAAAGAAATAAAACTAATACAGCTTGCGCACACATTACTCATTGCTGTCAAAGCAGCCTGAATCAACATTTTTAACTAGTAAGTGTTTTTAGCTCAATATTTCATCGACACTTACCTTTACGGGTATGTTGATTAGTAGAATTTAAAACGGCTGCAACCATTAGTCTCCCACGTGAATAGTTCATTATTTAGCACCTTTTCTCACTGAATCACAACTGAATACAACAATCACACTAAATACACTGAATAAAAATGCTTACAGTCGCAAACCCAAAGAAAAAAGATCACCAAATAAACCAACCGCAATGTTAGTATGAATAATATGACACGATACAGGTGCTGGCGTGAATAACCCGACTCGCTAAACTCAGTTTTCTCTGTTTCTTATGCTGAGTTAGAGCAAGACAACACTATAAATCTTTGTCGAATGTGAGCCGAGGCGTGCGTACCGGGCCACAGATTGAGCGGGAAGTCCCAGTGGTCAACAGCGTTAAGTCACATAATCATGTGAAATTATTCGGAAGTCAAAAGACTTATGCGGCTTGTCGTCATTGACTACTTTAATGTATGTGTGCTAGGTCTATTGGCAATTTACAAAATACTCATACATAGGGCTTTTTGTGGCTCAAATCCATTGACCACGGCATCTTTGATGGTTTTAAAATGCTTTTGTGTACTTAACTCATTTTCGCCAAATGTGTGGCTTGACTCCCTTGACATCTACGGCGACGATATTATTATACTGTTTTTTTTGTGTGAAAAATTTTTTTTTGTGTTACATGACGTCAAACGCCAAAAATACACATCTGATTTCCCAAATGCTCCATAAGAAGTATAACTGCAAAAATAATCATAAAAATAAAAAAAAAGTATGCACAGGCGTGTACTAGCTATGCGACAAGAGATTTCAGTAGAAAAAAATTAAGCCCACGCTGTCAGTTCTACATAAAATTTTGAAAATCAAATACCTACTGTACCCCACTTTGTACCTACGTGAAAAACAAAAAAAAAACATGCACTAACGTTCAAAAGCGATACACGACGTCATGATTTTCAAAACATCCAAGTTTAGTGATTGAAGTATCCCGCATTTCGCTGCCTGGTTTCCAGGTTGGTTGCAAAATGCTTCTCTCGTGTTTCCAAAATGGCTGTTCAACCTTCTCTTCTGCGGATGCGCGCCAAGATCGTTTGCTTTTCGATCCCGCCCCTACAATAAATTAGTGCTACGTGTGGTTGCGAATCGCTTTTAGCGATAATTTTACGCTTAAAGTAATAAACAACGATGCGGCGTTGCCGTTCTTTTTAAATTTTGATATTCGAACATAGTAAGCATTGCCGGTTTTATTATTTATTTATTTTTCTTGCAATCAACCCTTATTATTCGTCAGCTAGATGATGGTTCAGGCCTCTTTAGACCCCCAGAGGAGACATGCCCAAATGGGGACCATTCGGGGGTGTAACAGTAGATATGCATATTTAATAATTAATGGCAAAGCCCCACAACCTAGAAATTCACCGAGCTGCCACTGCACTTGAGTTATTTTCTTTTTATTTTTACACCATGACATTGAGTAACTATAAATTGAGATTTGCCAAATAAACTTCTCTGAAGATTAACATCCATAGAGTCTTATTACTGACGTCTTATTACTGTTAAGGACAGTGTGATGTTCTACAGTGGGAATAGGACAACTGGATGCCAGGACAATTGGACGCCGCACTGTCGTAGACACGTATACAGAAAGTAGACGAGGAATTTTAAACAGTTTCTATCTACTACTTAGTAGTTTTAATTCATTTCACTCTTAACATAATGTTTTTTTTATTGCGGATGGAGAATAATTACCATGCCTAAGGCTTTATATAAAATAAAAACCTCTTTTTTCGTTGGAACTTAAACTTATTATGCACGATTAAATCATTATTTACGTGTATATATTATATAAATTCTCACCAACTATTAAATCATAATATTATAATAATTTAATTATAAAAAATATTATTAAATATATTTTTTTAAAGTACCTATAAGTACCTAACGTCTATTTAACTTTGAACTGCGTGGCGTCCAGTTGTCCCGGCGCCAAATCGTCCTAGAGCAGTGTTCCCTAAGTGGTATTTAACGGAACCCCAGGGTTCCACAACATAAAATTAAGGCCATTCCGTGCATTTTCAGCAATTTTTTGTATTGTTAAATTAATCCAATGGAATCATTCAGTCGTGGGCTTTCTGCATCCTAAATATTAGAAGCACTAACATAGCTACCCCATTTTATGGTAGCCAAGTTAGTAACGTCCGACCCATCACCATAATTATTTGATAAATAGCCATTCTTATTAGTCAGAAAATACATTGAACATAATAAAATTCGACATGTGAATTGTCACTAATTAATTATATTATTCAAAATATATACTTATTACATCACATTTCATCATTTACAGACTTTTTTTTACTATTGAAGCAAATTTATGGTGTGTTTATCTCACTTAACTAGTCGACCAACCATGCCGGGACCCAGTGACGTCCCGTGGGGGTAGGCAGATTGAGCGTCGCTTGGGGGCGGCAGTTACTCGAAGGGCGACAAATCAAGGAGAATCATTTGGAATATATAGAAATAGCTACCTAATAACGAAAACAGCTTTCCATTAAAAAAATCAGCACAATGGTTTTGTCGGGTTTGCGATATCTAGTTTACTTCCAGTGCCCCTCAACGTCCAAAACGACACGTGCAGATTTGCGAATACTTAAAGTCTGATATTCCAACACATTTCTTAGAATCTTAGATATTGGACTCAGGAAAGGATGATAAAAATACTGTATAAAAAATGGGGAGTCATTATTTTGGCGCTGCCTAGAGGCGGCATTTTATCTAGGGACGTCACTGCTGGGACCCCCCTATGCCCGGGCCCTCAGACTAGAGCCCTGTCAGCACCCCCTTGTGAGGGCCATGGCTGGACCACGTGAAGGATCGGGGCCCGTTAATAAGGATTTCCGTTGCCGAAAATATAACACTGCAATCCACGGAATCAAAAGCCGACATTTTGGTATTCGTCCGTTGCTGATATTAATTATTATTAATAACTCTGGTTATCGCTTGCTTTGATGTGACTTTGATGGATATGATTGAAGAAGAATGATGCTGTATGTGAAAATAGCTGCCATGAGATTCCGAATAAAATCGTAATCAAATTGAAACAAGCTGCAAATGTTGATTGTTGCTCGGCGAGATTCCAGTAGGAGAGAAAACCTGTCCAATATTTTCTTCTGGTCACAATCTGAAATAATATATAAAAAAAAAAAAATTAGACACACATAATAATATGGGGTCCAGGACGATTTGGCGCCGGGACAACTGGACGCCACGGCTTTCTAAAATAAATAGACGTTAGGTACTATAGGTACTTTAAAAAAAGTATTTAATATTATTATTTATATTTAAATGATTATATTATGATATAATAGTTGGTGACAATGTAAATATGCAGACGTAAATAATGATTTAATCGTGCATATGTTTAAGTTCCAACAAAAAAAGAGTTTTTATTTTATATAAAGCCTTAGGCATGGCAATTCTCAATCCGCAATAAAGAATACATTATGTTAAGGGCTTGTCCGCATGGCGCGTTTTTACGCGTACAGTATATTTTATCGTTGTTTGCGTCGTTTCCATCGACGGTACGCAAGCTACAACACAACCGCTTCCTCGGTTTCCATGTTGAATACTGAGCGCTTAGCATTTTTGTTACTCGCGCATAAAACGCGCCATGTGGACAGGCTCTAAGAGTTAAATGAATTAAAACTACTAAGTAGTAGATAGGAACTAATTAAAATACCTCGTCTACGTTCTGTATAATATGTGTCTACAACAGTGCGGCGTCCAATTGTCCGGAGTCCAGTTATCCCATTCCCATAATAATGCTTACCATTTTTTTTAGAATTATTAATGACCATGTCCTTGCTTTTTCGTACAAGGTAGTTGTTAGTAATTTTGAAGAATCACAAACACCTAGGCTTTGATAAAACCACATGAATGTTTTTGTCATGACCAGGAATCGACCCCAGAACTGTCGGATGGAAGGCCAGCGCCTTACCCACTGCACCACGAGAGCCCATTATATTACATTTGCTGTGGACGTAGTCCAATGAGTAAGACTTTAGCTTTTTACACTGGACTCCGGGTTCGATGCCCGGTAAGGTCACAATCAGTGACGTCCCGTGGGGGTGGGCAGATTGAGCATCGCTTGGGGGCGGCAGCTACTCGAAGGGCGGCAAATCGAGGAGAATCATTTCGTATTTATAGAAATAGCTAACTAAACATAGTATTAACTATCTTAGCATAGCGGCCGCGCGGTTTAAGCGTTGAACTATAACGCCGTGGGTCCCTGGTTCGAATCCTGGGTCTTGCAAGTACACATATGTTTTTTCAATTTGTGGGTGTCAGGGTACGGACCTAATAGGTTGAGCAAGTGGCTAACATCCGTTTCTCGTGAAAAATAAAATCTGTCAATACAAACCTCTACTCTGTGGAGGCCCATATGATCCTATTAGGATCGGACATGGTCGAAAAAAAAACATCAGTCTTGGAGTAACTCCTTTTGAGTCACGCTGTAGGTAAGAAACGACGGTAAAGTTTAACAACTTGCTCACGTCCGCTTGCTGCCTATTTCTTGACCTAACTGAATTTTATTTGCATCACGGTCTATCATGACCCGTAATTGCTAATTGTCTGGTCTTGCGACAATAATGTTGGGATTTGAGGGAGGTGGGAAGTAAGGTTAACGACCACCACAATTTGGCGCAACCAATATTCAAAACACTATACTACCTATTATTATAATGTACAGAACTCTCTCAGTAATCCGCCACCCCAAAAATCAGACAAGTGTCAGCGGCGGATTATTTATTTATTTAAGAATACAAAACATTGTGGACATAACAAATCTAAATACAAGACGTACACAACATCAGATTTACATTTAAGCAAATATTACAATATAGAATATAATAATAATAATATCACAAAAATAAATTAAATCAAAACATACTTAAGTACAATTTTACACAGAAACTTAAAGTTTCAAAAACAAAATGCAAAGTCCATCACTGAAAATGTCTATGTCTTTAGGGAGCGCATTTACTAATCTTGCACCTGATAGGTTTGACACGAGGAAACGGTTCCGATCCAGAATAAATCATGGCTGCGACCACGTAGGTAATTGGCAGGCGCATGTAAATTCAAATTTATTAGGACACCAGGATTGGAAACTATCCCTCGCGCTAACAAGCAAACGTGTTTCAAGAGAAGAAGAGACCGACGAGATTCAAGAGAGTGAAAAGTAAGCATGCCTTGTAGAAAGGCAGTCGTAAAATAATCATTTGACGAATTATTGAAAGGAAAATAGTAAAATGTCTTAAAATTTTCTTCTTCTTCTTCTAATTTTCGCGTTCTAAAATAAGCTTATAGGAAACCTCATAAGGACACCAGATAATCGACCCATATTCAAGAATGCTACGCACTAATGAGATGTAGAGTGTACGTAATACATTTGGATTCTTGAATGGTTTGGATTGTCGCATGATGAATCCTAGAAGCTTACTCGCACGTAGAGCCGTAGAAGTCATATGCGAGTGAAAAGATAATGAAGAATCAAAAAAAAAGATCTTTCACCTCAGATTGACGCTTTAATGAACTTTTTGACATAATATAATTATATTTAATCGGGGCTCTCGACCTAGAAGAAGTTATACAAAAACATTTGTCAGTATTAAATTCTAATTTATTCTTTATTGACCAACTTTAAAGTGAACAGAGATTTTGCTGTAATATTATGCAACAGGCCAACTCATTGCGAATTGGTGCATATAATTTCAAATCGTCTGCAGAAAGTGAAAATTCTACTCCATCCATTGGTTTCACTATGTCATTGACAATTATGAGGAACATAATTGGTCCAAGATTTGATCCTTGGGGAATATGCATACAAAATATGGTAAAAATTTAAATATGCATTTCGTAAAAATAGTCTATGAGAAATTTGTACTAGAAAATTTCAGTTTTATTTATAATTAAAATCAAGTACCTACCTATTTACTAAATTTTACGTACATATTTAAAAAATAAGTTTATTGTCTAAATATAGTAAATCACTTGACACAACTAGTTGTTCAGTGAGGCAGATATTCTTGAATGAGGGTTCCCGGGTTTCCCTATGACCAAAAGCTTCAGTTTGTGTCTCCCAGTTCCATTGGAGCTCGGCATAATAAAATTGTGATGCAGTCATTTGGCACTTTCCTCCCTGGTACATTACTTTCTTCGCGATGAACGCACGTTTTACGAAGGAGAAGTTTTCAAAATAAACCCGTCTCATCTGCGTTCTATTTGTACGCGGCGGACTACTGAATTTGACTATCGAATACTGGCGAATTATGGAGCTTGATTTTTTGCTTTCAACTAGTAAAAATAAGGTGGGATTATAGAAGTTGTCTGATTAATCGAGCGGCGGATTATTGAGAGTGTACTGTATTTATCATACCTACCCAAGTGCGTTGCTGTGGACAATCTGTTGATCGTTTTTAATATACCATATGATTGTGTTGAGGAATGTCCGCATCTGTATGCATTGACAAACGTCACGAAGGAACCTCGAAAAACCCACACTGCTAAGTTAATCAAAACCAAAATGTGATCCTAAACAAAAGAATTGTATCATAATTATAAGTATTAGTAGGTTATTTAAAACAATAAACAGACAATTTACATAAAATATTATTCTTTTAATGTTAATGGTAATGGGTTTAATAAATGCTTTTAAAAATTATTAAATATAAAAAATGTTACACCACTGCACATGGATGTACTGAAATATGACTATATTCTAAAACATTAGATTGAGAGGTTTAAAAGAATACTATTTTATGTAATAAAAATACTTTATGCAGTCATCAAATGTTTAAAATAAATATAAAGGATAATAAGGCTTCATAATTTATTATATAAATAGATAATCTACAACGTTTAAGGAATGCCCAGTATCATGCTTTGAAAATACCATAAAATCTCCATTTTGACCTACGCGGCGCACGTCCCTCCTTAATACATATTGAGAATTACTGGTCAATGAAACGGAACGTTTTTCAAAAGAATTTTAGTATAATATTATAGTTTACACAACTTAAAGAAATATTAAAGAAAGGGTGACGATAATAACAAGTACATGTAACTATGTTCAACCAAATTGCTTCGGGTGTTGATATATTTCACTTGCGTCCTTAGAAAACTCTGTGTAGGTACTTCTTTGAACTTCTATAGTAAGTATAATAATGTATAATATTGTATATTCACTGCTTTTGTATGTTTATATTATTTTCTTTTTTAATATTTCATGTCATGTTGTGAAGGTCTTAAACTTATAAATTTATTTGTAATGTCCACGAAATGTTAAAAAATAAATTAAGGACTTAAGTACTTAGGAAACATAGCTGGTAGAAGAGTTCATGTTACTGACCCGGGTGCTAAACTCTTTGCTACGTCA
This sequence comes from Rhyacophila brunnea, assembly GCF_057557595.1. Taxonomy (NCBI): domain Eukaryota; kingdom Metazoa; phylum Arthropoda; class Insecta; order Trichoptera; family Rhyacophilidae; genus Rhyacophila; species Rhyacophila brunnea. Next base: position 28,780,627 of record NW_028232785.1, on the reverse strand, counting down.
CTGCTTGTCGGATTCCTCCGCGTCAATAAGACCCAATAGGTCCCGTTTTTAACGTGATTGGACCGATTGGACCCAATTGGGCCTCGCGCCCTTAGTGACTTCGGAGGTCCCAACAAAAATAAACGATACCCCGTTAAAAATGGTTTGGTATAGAATATTTGAATAAACATTTAAATCTCGAGGCTCATGTGTAGCAGTACCATTAGAATGTTTTGTGAAAAATCGTAAAAGTATATTTTTATAATAGATCAGCTGATTCTGCTGTTATTTTGCTATTTTTTATTATTTCTGTCACTTGATAGTAATGAAAAACATGTCTTTGATTAGGTCAGTTTGTTGTAGGTATTATCAAAATGCCCTCCAAATTGTTATATTGAAGCGCGTAGTTTCAAAAGCCCCTAAAACGGTTTTTGAAAAAAATTGAGTTAGATAATATGTATTTAGACCTTTTGAACTTTAAAAAACGCCAAAAACCGTCAATACGTATTATGATGAAAAATTGGGATAAATTTCAAAACCCGCTAAAATGGTTGGGTGTGCTTTTCAAATACCCCTAAAATGAAAAGCCAAAATACTCTTCAGAATGTAACATATTAAAACATAAATATGTATAATAATACAGATATGATTTTTTCTTATTTTTCTCAAAACTACCTAAAATCGTTTTTATCATTTTTCTCAGAACTACCTAAAGTCGTTTTAGGGGCTTTTGAAACTAGGCACTTCAATTATTATAATCGGTAATTGTTAATGAAAATTAAAAATAAAAATAGGGATTTCAACTTAACTATTCACATTGACAGTTACCTGTGGTGGTTGGCAGTAGGTAACTGGAGAGTAATAATCTTCGTGACCCATACGTATGGGCCTCGCGCACGTGGTACAATAATTAGGCCTCGCATTTGCTTAGACCGGCCTTGATTGTCAACCGATACAATCGAATAGCCAATATACACTAATCGATATCAATGTTACATTTCAAAAACTTCCGATGAACTAGGTACTATACGTTAGGAGGCGAAGGGTGGAGGTAGGCTGTTAAGATCCGACATAAATAGTCCACAATAAACTTTGTCGGTCATAAGTATTTATTTTCATTGAACTAAGTCTACACTCTACAGTATACAGATAGTGTTGGTAAGTTATTTTTTTTTAAATTCAATTACACACTGCGAAACCAAGCCATAATAGATCATCATCAGCCGGGGTCAATCCACTGCTGGATGAAGGCCTCCGCAAGCTTTCTCCAACTCTCTCGGTCCTGTGTCGTTCGCTGCCACGTATTTCCGCCGAACTTTACCAGTTCGTCAATCCAGCGGCTTTTAGGGTGACCCTGTGGCCGTTTCGTACCCCTTGGGTACCACTGGATGACGGCATTTGTCCAGCGGCCGTCCTTTCGGCGAGCAATGTGCCCCGCCCATCTCCATTTCAGCTGTTTGGCAACGTCTATTATATCGCGTACTCTTGTCTGCTTCCTAACCCATTCGTTCCTCTGACGGTCCTTTCGCGTGATGCCCAACATGCACCTCTCCATGCCTCGCTGTGTGATTCTTAGCCTTTGGACATCTCTCGTGTTGAGGGTCCACGTCCCGCAGCCATACGTGAGCACGGGTAGCACACATTGGTTGAACACCCTACGCTTAAGACATAATGGTAGGTCACTCTTGAAGATAATATTCAGACGTCCGAAAGCACTCCATCCCAGCTTTGTTTTTCGAGCAATTTCATCGTGCATGCTTCCGTCTATGGACACCTGCTGTCCGAGATAGACGTAGCTGCTGACTTGCCCGAGTTGGGTGCCAGAAATACAGATAATCGCAGGGTCCGAAAAACAGTTCCTCATCACTTTTGACTTTGAGACATTTATCTTTAGACCGACCGTTTGACTGACATCCGCGTGTTCTTGCATTCTACCTTGGAGGTCTTTCGGGCCTTGTGAGAGTATAACAATATCCCATAATAGATAATAGTCAAAAAATACTCGCCTATCTATAAAATAAAATTATGCCATTAAATCAGACATAACCTCTGAATATTTTATATATAGAATAATATTTTTTATTTATTATAGCATGGTTAGGCAGGGCTTAATGAATTTTAAAAAATGAACCAACAATATGTGTTATAATAATAACGTATTAATTCTTAATCTAACGAAAACAAATAAATATGAATGAAAAAGTGTGCACTGTGTTGTCAAATCGCCCAGCATAATATAATATTATCAAAACTATTATGATTTTATTTTTTTTCTTTTCTTTCGACCATCTCCGATCCTAATTGGATCATATGCCTCCACAGAGTAGAGGTTTGTATTAACAGATATTATTTTTACGAGAAATGGATATCAGCCACTTGCTCAACCTATTAGGTCCATACTCTGACTCATACACTCTGGCGTTTAAGCCACGCGGCCATCGTGCGTTTATTTTATTTAGGCAAGGTTTAATTGATTTTTAAAAACTAACCAACACCATCTGTAAATTATTGTCCTAGTTAAATAAAAACAAATACGAATGACTATTATGTCGTATCTTAACAGCCTACCTCCACCCTTCACCAGTGCTATTCATAGGTTCCTACTATAAAGAATTGTTTGATTTCATACATAGCTTTTGTCGACATCATCCACAGCAAATATGTAAATTTCTGCAAGTACGTCCACAAACGTGGATATCGACCTCAGCATTATCTAAAAACAACACAAACTTTTTTTATAACCCAGTTGAATTGAAAACCATTAGACTGAGATGTAGATGAGAAAGGAGAATATTAAACGATACAACACTAAAGATCCACATGGAAAACACAGCAGTCTAGCAGAAGTGCCTTAGAAGTTGGCCACATAAGAAGAAGATGTACTGCAGTGGTTTCCAAACTTTATGTTACTACGCCTCCGTTTAAAAATAAATCTAATCTTGGCGCCTCCCCTCTTTATGTTTTTCAATAATATAGATACCTTTTTAAATAGTCAACAATGTACTAATACAAAAATGAAAAAACATATAATAAAATAATAAATAAAATAAAGAAGGTTTTACTATTTATATTATATTCATTTTTAAATTAATTTGTTTTTCATGCGACGAATGTGCTTGTTTATTGGCACACTTTTTCAATAGTAGTCAATCCAAATTCATCATCGTTCATTGACAAATGGATTCTATCATGGGCCCCACGTCCTGAGCGAGCCCCCAGATCAGGATCTTTCAATCACATATTTAAAATATTAAATAGCCTTGTAATAAAGCTGCACCGCAGGCGACTTTTTTACTATAATAAAATAATGTGAAAAGTGCATTAGCAAACTAACCAAGAACTAAATCATTTAAAAGTGGAGACATGGCGAACTAATTTTTTTTATAATTTTTATTTCCAAAGCTCCAATTTTTTATGAATGCCTTCACTTTGTCTTTTTAAATCAGTGAATGCATTAGTGGTCCTTGCATTGATTTATTCTCTCATTTTTTTTAAAAAATCAACCAAATTAAACAACATTTAACAACAAAATTATCGTTCCTAAACAATTTTGCCTCAAATTTCAACATTATGATTTGACCCTTTTATTTCATTTTTTAACGAGATAGCCAGCGCGCTTCAATGCAATAAAATTAGTCTCCATATTTTCAGACAGGTTTGCAAACAAGCTTTTATAGGACTGTTTTTTTTGTGTAGTTTATAACTAGCAGTCGTTTTATAAACTATGCATTTGCAAACTGTGGGTACATTAATTGTGTTAAACTTTTCGCGCCTCCCATTGCAACACTCCGCGCCTCCCAGCTTGGAGTACTGTGTGAAGAAGGAGAACTGGAACAGAGTAGGTACAGAGCTCGAAATAGAGCGGAGTGCAACGGAGCGCCGGTCCGGTTCATGAAATCCCCAATATTATTGCTCCATCTCGTGGAAAAAATATTTTGACCGTTTTAGCTAGATATACAATATAACAAAACATCTAATACAGTGCTCTCTCCGTAATTGGCCACCCCAAAAACCAGACAAGTATCCAATTAGTGAAAGCGGCGTTTTATAGTGCATTCATATAAAATAAAATTTATAATAATTAAAATCAAGTTTGTACTTATTTACTAAATTATACATATTTATAAACTAAGCTTATTAACTAAATATTAAACAGTAAAGCACTTGATACAACTAGTTGTTCAGTGAGGCAGATATTCATGAATGGCTTAGGGTTCCTGGCTTTCCCTATTACCAAAAGCTTTAGTTTGTGTGTCCCGATTGCATTGGAGCACGGCATAATAATTGTGATACGGTCCTTTGAACTTTCCTCCCTGGTACATTACTTTCTTCGCGATGACGTACGTTTTACGAAGGAGAAGTTTACAAAATGAAGCCGTCTCATCTGCGTTGTATACCTGTACGCGGCGGACTACTGAATTTGAAAATCGAATACTGGCGAATTATAGAGCTTGATTTTGTGCTTCCAACTAGTAAAAATAACGGCGGATTATAGTGGTTGTCAGATAATCGAGTGGCGGATTACTGAGAGTGTGCTGTACACTTTTTTATTTTATTTTTTAAATATACATATAATTAGATAAATATGTTCGTAAAATTTTCCATTTCTAGCGCTCAGTCTGTAGAATGTTTTGAAAATTTCATTATGCCAATTGAATTAACTTTGTTTTTTGCCAATTGAATTAGCTTTGTTTAATAACTAACGTTTTGTACAATAACACTTAAGAGCGGAATGCAGAAATATTTGTCATAACTAAAATTTCCTTAGCAGAAAACACTATGCAGAAACATTGTCCTTAGTTAAGATCATTTCTATTGAAAATAATACCATATTATTTAAAAATTTTGTTTCCTATAGTTGAGGTAAATTATTTTATAATTGTTAAACGATGAAAAAAATAAGACAACTGCATTTTATAAATGCAATAACTATAAATACATATTAATATTTAATTATAATACTCTTATGTTTCCGTTATAAGTCATTATACGTGATTCCACAGGCACTGCAAGATATTTTTTTAACATGGTGACACTAGCGTCAAGTGTCATTCTTCACCTGGAATTTTGTATTTCTGCGGGCTAAGTAAAATAATATTCTGCAAGTAGGTGCCAAAAAAATTAACACTATCAATATCCATATTGAAATACATTGATAAATGAATTTGAGTGTATGGACTGTTTTATAGACATGCAAATTTATTTTGACAGCAGCTGTCAGTGGTAAATGGTAATACAGAAGGGGGCGTGTTCATAACAAAGGTAGTCTATGGTTAGGGATTCCTTAACTCTATACTCAGGATTGTCTATAGTTAAGTCATGCTTTTCGGCGACTTATCCTTAGGATCGAAATCTTAGATTGTGCATTCCGTCTTAACTGTCAATTATTATTCATGGTGGAACTGCATTGTTATTGATTAATTTAATAAATCACATTTTTTTTAGTAATTATTCCACTTTTGATAATTAAATCAGCTATGAAAAATGAATTAATATTCATATTGAATCTAATGAAATTGGCATCCATATAGTATACAGCAGGGATGGCCAACCTTTTGCATACTATGCGCCAAATATTTTCACAGATGAGTTCAGATGCACCATACAACTCAAGTACCTTTTCTACCTTCTTACGTTCACGGTATTCACATCTGTATGTCGATCCAAAGTGACATAGGTGTGTAACTTTTTGCAAATTTTCTTAGCATTGAGAATAATGTTCACAGGGTAATAAACGCCAGAAATTAATTATGTCAGAAACATTTTGATCTGGAAAAAGCTTATCAAATTTAATTTTCAATTATGAATTTGTTTCCTGATCCGTGCCACGGACGAGTCAACTCGCGGGCTCTTGTAAACGACATAACTTCTGAATAAACATTCTGTAATATTTTCTAAACAATATTTATCATTTTAGTGTGAAAATATTCACGATAAACCCGATAAACATGTTGTGTTGGTAATTTATCACACATATTATTCATTCTGTTCCCTTGTCATGTTTTTAAGGGATTTATTTTATTCCAAAAATAGCTGGCCTACAAGTCTAGTGTCCACCTAGTAAAAGTTGGTTTGCTTAATAAGGTTAAATCAATCAGTTACATTTGTATGATACTATACATCTGCATTCTATTTTGTTCACTAAGTGAAAATGGGTTCATAAATAATGCGAGCATGCAGTTTCTTTAGCAAAATAATGAATACGACTTTCAAATGACCCTCTCTCTCGCTCTCTCTCTCTCTCATACACACACACTGTTCACATCGTACAATTATTGTAAACTGTCAAAAAATGGGACGAACTGATGAGTAAGAAGGCTGTATGACTTGAACTGAGAGAACTCAGGTGTTGAAAATATGAAGATGGATTCAGTTAATATGGCGCCTACTTCAGAAGAATAAGTAGGCCCAAAGATCCAATGCGCCACTTGTAATCATCCAATGCACCACGGTTTGGCCTAATATACGGTCATCTCTTTCCGATAGAAGGCTCGCGGCGAACTGTGCTACGGTAAAATGTTATACGTACAATTTACATGTAACCGATCTCAAATGTCTGGTACCTACTTACAAACCTTTTTTGTGGCAAACCTCAGCGAGATTTTAAATTTACAAAAATTAATTAACCGTCTATTATCAATTATTATTTTACATACATAATTATGAAAAACTCTTGAGAAAATATATTATAACCAGTAGAAAAAATCTTTTTTTGAAAAAAAAGTAAGCAACCCCGGCAGGGAATCGAACCCTGCATCTCCTGAGTTTACGACCCGTCCGTCGCATTTACCTCTATGCTACGCAGTGACATACTAATTGCGACAAATTTTAACTATTGGCCTTTTTAATACCTACTCATCAGCGTTCTTCCAAATCAAGCTACTTTGGCAATCGGTTTTTGTTTTATATAATCAAAGTAGATACCTTTTACTTCAATTACTAACCGACGTCGTAGATTTCTCCAATATTTTTTATGGTGTAGGTAACTTACTTGAACTTGCTAATAATTTATAATTAAATATTTCTTTTACTCAACGAATAACTCACAAGATTTAAGAATGGTACATTCTTAAATCTTGTGAATTATTCGAATTTTAATAATATAATTTCAAAATACTCACTGATATTCCAAAACAAGCACACAGCAAATCTATATTATCTGCTACCAAATTGTACGCTTTGACCAGTCTGATTATGACTGACATTTCGGCATTCCGTTCTGACACCACAATATCTTTAGAGACCACTTTCACGTTAGCTAATGTATAGGCCATCTCGACACGTTTTGATTTGTGACGATTACAAATAGTAGACTTGTCTGATAAAGAATTATTATTGTTAGAATTTATATGTACATTGCATAATTGATGATCCAGAGTTTCCAATTGATGTTGTACAATGCAGACATAGAAATAAAATTCAATACCTATAAGGTCTAACATTGTTCCCTCAATATACCAAAACAAAACCCCAAAGGTTATACCCCATACAAAGTGGTCATAAATGCCCATTACAAGGAATAGTGTAATATACACTAAGTTTCCAATAATGACCTTTTTTCTTAACTCCACATAAAACTCATCAGATGTTTGATTTAAATATCTATCACTCATTCTGATGCTGTCTATAAGTTTCACAACCAGTTCAGGACAAAAGTGAACCGATAAAACAACGGAGAGAAAAGACGACAAGACGGATGGAAATGTGACTATAAAATCGATAATACTATTTTCTAATCCAAACTTGGTCATGTGTTCATCGAATCTTTGGTAGTGAAAACAAACTACCAAAAATGAGTAGAAAGTGTAAAAAACTATTGAATAGATTTTAACGGGAAATCCGGCAGGACGCACTGAACTCGTGCTCTCGTTGTTGGAAATTTTCGAAAGTCCGAAAAGAAGGAATGCCCCCGAAATCGGAACGAGGGCCCATATTACGTCTCTCTTCATCCTGTTTCATATTGTAACTAACTGAAATCACATTTGATGAATATTTAACAAAACGTAAAAATATGGTGACCATTATAACATTTATTATAATAAAATTATGTAACAGTGGTTATTTTTCAAAACTGGACATGCCCACTATTCACTCCTCACAGATAAATGAACTTTTCAAAATATAAAACACATAGCGAAAACACGCACGCGACAAAAACCAAACTGTCAGATTGTATGACAACATACTTGGTCACGTGACCAATACAGTCCCGCCATTAGCTGAAAGTGACATGTCTCATTTCGAATGTCAACAACGTTGGACGTGTCCCTATTCGAATGTCAACCTACTCTTTGAAACCTCTTTTCAATATTTAATTGGTTTTTTGTGGCTATTTTTGAAAGTCAACAAAATGTGTATGAGGTTATAGAATGATATTCCGATAATAACTCATTTTTGACATATATGGACATGTCCAGTTTTGAAAGTTAACCACTGAAGTATTACACCAATTAAAGTTGTAGGGGATAGGGTTGTACCTTGGGACAGTTTTACATTGGGACATTTGCTCTAGAAATTCAACAACCATAACGGCGACAGCTGAAATTGTCTATTTTCCCTATTCAGTTTCAGTTATTCTTGAAGCGTCAAGTCTCAATTAAATTTGTGCTACATTCAAAGTAAAATTCACCTATCAATTCCGAAACATAAAAACAAGGTAAGCCTAATTATATTTTCCTTTGTAGTACTGTCGCAGCATTATTTAAGGCTATTATACTTCAGCTGGGGCACGGTCTAAAGTTATACCTACCAAGTTATACCAAACGTGCACCATTCTTTTGTTTTCGACATGTTTTCTTCTCTTTAAAATAATGTACTTCTTCTATAATCAGCAGTTTATTATAGTCCACCTTCTGAAGATGTTTATCAGCTTTTTTTACAAGAATTCGATGTTAGCCACTCACTCAACCTATCAGGTCCATTATTTGAATGCAAACATTGCAATACATATTGAAAAAACAAATTACCCCACCTATTAGGTAGGTATCTACTTATTCAAATTTATTGTCAAATTCAAATTTATTTATTTTTTGTGAACATCTAAATTATAAATTTAAGACGTTCACAACATGACATTTAAAAACAAAGAAAAAAGGTTGAACAGAGTTATTGCCCTCCCAATTGGCATCACCAATAGCAGGTTAGTTCGGCTTCTCGGGAGAACAAACAACTGATGCTCCCGATTTCTAATATAGTTATCAGGGACACACAGATCAATACTACCAAGAATGGCAGAGTTCTCATTTACGCCACGCATAAGTCGAAAAATAAATATATAAATTCTCGTCGCGTCAACAGAGGAATACCGTATGCGAAATATCTGGCTTGCGGATATAACAGGGTGCTAACATACGCCCACGGTGGCCGCGCGGCTAAAGCGTTGGACTATATTGCCGTGGGTCCCAGGTCCGAATCCTGGGTCGGACCTAATAGGTTGAGCAAGTGGCTGACATCCATTTCTCGTAAAAAACAAAATCTGTTAACACAAACCTCTACTCTGTGGAGGCCCATATTATGACCCTATTAGGATCGGAAATGGTCGACAAAAAACATACGAGTAATAACATCGTGAGTTGTCACATCCACAGATTATTATCGAATGCGCGTGGCTTAATGGTCACAATTATTAGAACCGTTCGTGTCCGTTTGTGTCGTCCACACCATCTCAACTTTTAGGCATTCCTAGACATTTTTAGGCATTTTTAGACATTTGATGCCTAATATATGTGTACTAAGTTATGTGCACTACCGATCAGTGGCCACCTACCAACAATGCTGATCGAAGAGGGGCCAACCCATTCAGAAGACTGTCCGACATCCGAACCATCCGGGTCACGATCCTCAGTCATGAGGTCCTAACAAAGGATAAGGAAAAGTAATATTCGAGTTTCCTTATTTTTTCCATTCCTGTGTAGGGTCCGGAATCGACCCTCCCCCCTTGTGTGTGCGCCTAGGTCATAGAGTAAGTATAGAAATTGAAGTTAGTGACCCCACCAAACCACACCCGGTCTTAATCGGGCGTATCACGGGACTCTACCTTTGATGTGAAACATATTTTTTTATGACCGGGAATGTCTCAAGAGCAGTTACCCAAGACTAAGGTCTCCATGTGCTTTGACTGAATTTACATATATTTAAGTTAAGGCACCCATGGGAGATGGAGCACGTAGAAGCAATAATAAAAATTGTAGTAAGTAACAAATTAAAGCTAATACAAAACTGCTGAACATTCTAAGTGAAGAGATCTTTACGTTTGCAGTATGACGCCGCAAATTTTCTAAATGCAATAAAATTGAGCTCTGTGGCGACCAAGTCGGACGGTCCGATGGGCCCAACAGCTGGTTGAACCGACTTGAGCAGCTCTTCCTAGGGCGTAGGCATTTTAGGAAGAAGAAGAAAAAATCGGTGTGTGTACTTATGTACGCACGTTAGAAGTTATACTTCTTTGACGTAACAAAACAAAACTTGTGATAAACTAGATTCGTTGTCTTCCTCTTAATTATATTGTCAAATTACACACTCAAGAAAAAGGACCGCTTATTGGAATGCCGTTGGTTATACACTCTAACTTATATTACTAACTGACGTTAAATCGTTCGTTTACGTAAGGAATTGCAAATGGCCGACAATAATAAATTCCCTGCCTAGGCGACGGAACAATTCTAAACTATAATATTTTACTGTATAACCGCCACAATTGCAGTATCATACTGTGGCGTAAAGGTACTGAGTTGGGCTGACAGCCGAACAATCGGTGGTTCGAATCCAATCGACTGCGTTTTTTTCGTCTGAAAAAATAAATTATGTGTTACATGTCACACGCCAAAAATACACATTGATCTGATTTCCCAAACGCGCCAAAAGAAGTATAACTTCAAAAACTCATATATTAAAATGCTTTGCGATGATTTAACGTGCTAAAAATATATCTATGTATGGTTACCACTCAAACATAAATATTATAAATACACACTTAGTTACAAGATATTAGTATTATTTTGTCACATTTACATAATAAACTCATTTATAACAATAGATAAATAATTATTGTATTAAATAAATTAATTAATTAATGTAAGTAGGTAATGTTATTTTTATTTCAATATGTTCACGTCATAGAATGACCAAATAATGGAAACATGTCTTCAATTCACATTAATAATTGATTATAGATAAACCTGTCAGAGAAAAAAAATACTAATCAGTCATTGCACCGCGTTCTTTAGATTAATAAAGCCTGAGCATAACTTTTTGCACAAGCAACGAGTGGTCCACTTTTCAGCTGTCAAAATCAGATCCCAGATTGCTTGACATACTAGGTATTGATTCGCCCTTTCTCGTTTCAAATTGAATTATAAGAAATTCTCAAATCAAATATATTAACTTTTAGAGCTATTTATAAATAATGTGCATTCCTGTTATTCATCAGCTGTCAAAGTCCGACTAGTCCTTCACACATATTACACCGGTGGTAATATCGATTTTCTAAAAATATGTAGCATTGATATATGCATTACATTTGTAGAAGGTGTGTTAATGCTAGTGTATTATTTATCATGTAATTCATCTATCCTAATCAAAGCATTCCCTGTGTGAACACTACAGACGCGTCAGTATGAGCACTCTATAGAACAATGGCAGGCCATCCATCGACAACAAAGGGAGTCGCGGAAAAAGTAGGACCAGATGTTTGAATGTATCGGCTTTCTACTTGAGACGGCAATGGTCATTGTCAATTTGGCAGGTGGGAGACATCGCCGATAAAAATATTATAACCATACACAAATTCTGTATAAATTTGGTTATCTACAAAAGTGATCGAACGAAACACGTTTCGTAAAAACAATATATCGTCACCGTTTTAGCAAAACCATCTATGTGTCACTTTTATCAAAAATGACTTTTAAATACCACGTCATTCCTTATTTTTTTCTCTATAGGCCAGTAAAATGATCTATGTGTTGGGTAAACTCGCTCCGAAGTTATTTCAAAAAATAAAAAACAGCTATGTGTAAGGTTCAAAAACCACGGTTCACAAAAACAACTATGTGTATATTATAGTAACATATAAGTAAGATGGTATTTTGATATCGAGAGTGTAATGTTTTTTTACAGTTTGGCTACACATTGTTTGTTTCTATGTTATATGCTATGCATTATGGTCTTGCACGACGGTTTGAAAGATGCTTTCTCAAAAAGAGAGACAGGAAATATTCAATAATTTCTGGAAGATGCCTACATGGTCAATAGGGTATAGGCGAGAATTAATTTAAAAGTTGGATAAACAACTACAAACGCCTCGATGACAGTGGCCAATTGAAAGCAACAATGACAAGTAATAATAATCTGACTGAAGATAAATAATTGGTAGTGCAACCAAAAATCAAAACGGAGAGATTTGTGGAAAAATGTTACATTATGGTTGGATCTAATTCCAAAGTTCCCACCCATTATTGCAGAGAAAATACCTCCAGGGTGTATGTGGAATCGTGTTTCCGATCCAAAATACAAATGCATGATGAATATAAAAAATGGTCTCTGGAAAATGGTCATAAAGCAGCTGAATATACTCCAGTATATTTACCACCAAAAAATCAGTATCCACCAACCACGTAAAGATCAGTGTGCCATCACTGCCATCTGCTGTAGTTATAAAATGAAGAATGTTTCAGAAATGGAATACAATAGCCACATTATTAAAAAAAAAAAGATGCTAGAAGACCAAAAATGAAATGAAGGAGAGTACCAGAAGTATTACTGGACGGTTAGTAATCACAATGGATCTCCAAAGTGTGCTGCTATGTCCAAAACACAGGCACAAATGTATTATAAACAAAAGCTGCAACTACACAATTTCACCATATACATTCTTCATAATGTATCTTCTAATGAATTTGTCTCATCTCATCGAAAGCAGGACAATACAATGAAATAATTCTAATATCGGATGGGTGTGGATATCAAAACCGAAATAAATTATTCGCTACTGCTCTAAGTTATATCTTTAGAGAGAAAAAACATCGAGATTCAACAGCTTTTATAATATATATAATGAATCATTGCCAATATCACAGTCGAAATACATACATCTTCAGGAATTAAAAAGTGTAATAGAGAAAGATCACCACTATTTCTACGATAACCTAACATTTAAACCTGCTAATAGAAAGTAAACGAACTTATAAATATAATATCATCTCACTATTGCATTAATAATTAATAAAATGATATTGCAATTTATCACTAACGCACTATGTATATTTCAACTATTATTTATGTAACAGTTTTTCATGAATTTATTATTATTCACATTTTGATGAATAAATTAAACTATGTGTATTTACAAAACGGTCAAAACAACTTATGTGACATCACAAACTGTATTTTTATTATTTTTGTATTAAAAATAAAAGATTTTTGTAAACAAAATAATAATCTTAGACCATTTTCTGATTATAATAAAGCATTCTTCATAATTTTAATGTTTAAATGTAACATTATTTTTTTATTCAGTTTTATCCTTCTCCTGCACAATTTGAGAAAGTGCACATAGATGGTTTTGCTAAAACGGTGACGATATTATCAACCTGTGGCGAAGGGTGGAGGTAGACTGTTAAGATCCGCCATAAATAGTGCACTGTAACGAGAAACTAAACATAAGGTCGCAGTTTCTTTTAGAGAAGACAGGAACAAATTAAAAAAACAGCGTTCGGATCAAATAGTGTTAATAATGTTAAATATGTACCAAAACTGTATTTAGTGTTACTAAAATAAAATATATATATTTTATTTATATTATTTTTATCTTGGTCCCAAACCAAAGTTATTACCCTAAATTGGGTTGCAGATCAAAAAGAATGGAGGCCGGTTCAGATTGGTCGAGTAGTTTAGTCAAGTGGCGAGTGATTTAGTTTCAACTAAATGATTTAGTACCTAACTAAAAAGTGAACACAGTACATGAGTGAGTAACTCGTCAAAATGTAACAGAGTACAACGTAACAGAGCAAAAATAAATAAGTAACTAAGTTTTTTTTTCAACGAGTAATTAATTAAAAGAATATTGTATATTATTATTTTTAATAAACCTACATACGCTGAACTTGGTTATTACGAGGAATATGGGCCGACTGAATATGCTCGTTGTAAGCATTACTCATTATATCGTTATAACGCTTTTCGCGCCACGTTCTTTTTAAGCATAGAACATAAAAAATCTGAAAACCATCGTAAAAATCCCCGAAACAATCATGGCATTCATTAACTACAAAAGAGGTTGTTTATTGTAATGAAGTACTGAGAGCTTGTAGGTAGGTACCTACTGACTCCATAAAGCTTGGATTTTTTAAATGCAATTTCAACCATATGCGTGAATGCTTTTTCAACATTATCGGAGGAAACACCAATTAGTTACTAGACACTAACTAGTTTTATGTCATAAACGTAATCCGATCCCGGTGGCATCGGTCTAGTTAACTGCCGGGTCGGATTTTACTGCTTAGGGTCGAAAATTTTGTTTTTAAACGATCGACACATTGACAATTTTGCTCGGTACCTATACCTGAGAAGTAGCTCGTTATAAAAGCGAATAAATGTATGGAGAAAATCAGAAACTAAAATGTCAACGAATATTTCCACATTACTTCCGAGATCTCGCTATTCCCATGATAGTAATAACCAAGTTCGACTGTAATAAAATTTAAAAACACTTCTGAGAAATATGTAACCAATAGAAAAAAATCTTTTTTTTATATAAAAATACGACACCAAGCAGGATTCGAACCTGCGTGATGAACCAGATTCGAAGTGTTTTCAAATTATGTATCTTAAAAAAATAATGTATTTTTAGATGAATTGGAGGAAGAAATTCTACAACTAATGAACTTGACTACAGATCACGTGTTCAGACTTGTCTCGTTTCTTGTTCAATATTTAGTGAAAGGTCGTGACTCGAACCGTAACCGAAAAATTGGAACAAAATGGATTTATTCGACTAACTGATTTTACTAAATTACCCGACTACATTTGTCTATTCGTACATGTTTTAGTGACGCACCCAAGTGGGGAGCAAGAGGCCCTGGCACTCCCCAAACATGAAAATTATCAGAATGATTTTAAACATTGAAATTAAAAGCCAATAAACTATACCTTGGGCTTAGACAAATAAAAACATGGCAAAAAATGATTTGTAATTATTCTCCAGTACTCTGAAACACAACAACACAAAAATTTCGAAACATGTCGGTTTTTTTTAGAAAACCAATCCCTAATGGAACTGTCAAGTGTCCACCCGAATTCCGGAGTGGTGTAGGTCATCGGGGGGTCTGGGGAAGGCTGACAGGGCTGTAGTCTGGGAGCTCGGGCTGTGGGGGGCCCGGCGTTTCGGGTTGACCAGATAAGTGAGATAAACACACATCATAAAATAGACTTAATAGTAAAGATACTTCATGGCCATGAACATTTTCAATTATATAATTGTGCATTTTATTTTCTGATTATGTGACGATACATGATGTAGGTATATATATATCATGATGTGACGATACTCGACAGCTGCATTATTAAGTAGATGTATTAAAAATTGCCAATAATTCACTGTATAAGTATCCTTTTGAACTAAAACAATTTGAAAAACGTTAATGTAGTGTTTCACACTGCCTTTAATCTTAGCGGTAGGTAGGGGGCCCGCCAAATATCCTAGACTGTGGGGGCCATGGTGTAGGTACACGCGAGTGCAATAGACTAAAGACCGATAAACGAGAAATTAGGCTGTGTTGTGTTGAGTAGGTTTGTGTATAAGTTAAATGCAATAATACTTCTTTTTGTCCATTTTCAATCAATATTTTGAAACTTCAATGTTAAAAAAAAAAAATTACAATAAACAATCGGCGAAAAGAACGACTACACCCACTTCAGTCGGTGGTGGTGTAAATCAAAAGAACTTTTTTTTTCAGTGGAATTCGGCATACATATTGTGGCTCTCTACAAGCGGGTAACACAGCCTATATTATTTGGATAATGTTTTAGCATACTAGGCGCACATGTCCAGCATGGTCGC
The DNA here is from genome assembly GCF_057557595.1 of Rhyacophila brunnea. Classification (NCBI taxonomy): domain Eukaryota; kingdom Metazoa; phylum Arthropoda; class Insecta; order Trichoptera; family Rhyacophilidae; genus Rhyacophila; species Rhyacophila brunnea. The sequence continues at coordinate 28,764,594 of NW_028232785.1, read as the reverse complement.
TGTTAGTCACTTCCAATCCGCCAGTCACTGAATGATGACACGTTCAACGGTTACCGCCACTATGCCTCCAATTTAATAAAAAAACTAGGAGAAACTGTACAAATATACCGCCGTGTATTGTGAAAATATGTAACATAGTATATGAAGAAGAAAAAGAGCCTATGGGACTAATTAACATTCTAATCCATGACCCCCCACCCAATATTAAATTCTGAGTGCGCTACTCAAAATATGTTTAGTTACTAAATTACTCGCCTCTTGACTAAATTACTCGTTGCTGAATAGAGCTTCGAGTTGAATCGTTAATGCGTCCCACAAGAAGGGGACGCAACTAGAAACGACTCAACTCGAAATTCCATTTTGGATAGTAGGTAGGTACATTGAAATAAGAATGAAAAATAAGTTCATAACTAATCAGGAATTAGATAAAATGTTTATTGCAATAATAATAATAAAATTATGTACTTAAATAAAAAATAACAATATAAATATAATATTATGTAATTCTTTATTCCTAAAAAAACAGAGGACTTAGAGAACATTAGGGCATTTTTTGTTTTGAAGTTTGGCGTAACCATATTAAATAATCGCATACCGCGTTAGTTACTAACGCGTTTAGTGCCAGTGTTACTGAACCGTAGTCAACAGAAGACTGCACTCCAGCACCTGGACCGTTTACTGCTGACCCAAGTGTAAAAGTGAATGTTGACGTTCAGTCTATTCATTGATTTTTTAAAAATGTAACCCTAGTCGTAAGTTAGAATTTAAAGATTTTTTAGTAGAGTATTCAATTTCTTTAATATCTTTTGGTACCGATGTCTCGTCTTCTTCGGCTCTGGGGCATCATGTGACGCTGGATTCGCATGTAAGATTATCTGGAGACATGTCCAGACATACCTTACAGGTGATTCTAGCGACGCAGAAAAAGGCATATCCAACAAGGCTATGCAAGGTAGGTACCATGTGTCAAAAATAAAAAAGGGGCGAGACTCGGTACATGTGTAAAGAGTGTGATGTTCCTCTTCACAAAAGCATCTGCTGGCAGAAATATCACACTATTCGTCATTATTAAACTGTTTTTGATTGTTCCTGAAAGTTTTATTTAAATATTCCCACAAATAAACCAATAAACCAAGATAATTTATCATTTACTAGAAAAAACCAATTTCACTCAAATTTGTCCGGGAATAGGGGTAAATTGTATAAAAACCTGCCGGGGTTGAAAGTGTTAAGCATTCCACCGATCCAGCGGCCTCCAAGTCTACCTTGCGGACCTTTTGTACCTCTTGGGTACCACTGGATGACTAGATTTTAAAGCAATTGAAAGAGTGAGCCCTCCGACTCGGGAGTCGAAAAAAATACAAAGTCGTGGGAAGACGCAGAATTGAGTTTGCGAATAACCGCGCTAAAAACTCAACAATAAAACGATTAACGATTACAGATAATTATTAATAATTAGAATATAAGCGATGTTAAGATATAATTAACATTAGGAATGTAACAATATAAGAATAATTTGGATACTGTTAAACATACCTAAGTTTCATAAAAAAAAAAATATAAAGCCACGTGTTCAACAAAGAAAGACTTTTCATTTATTATTTAATTTTTGTGAAACCCGGGTCCTACCAACATCCCGAGCTAGCCACAGGACCCGGGATATCTCACTACCTACAATTAAAATATTATTTGCAAATCTACACGTGTAATTGCTGTTCTCTGAAGACGTGACGTCCAAGGACAACGGAAGTAAACAAGACATCGCGAACCCGACAAAAAAATAAGTCCTTTTTAAAATTTTTACAGTATTAATTAATATATTTTGTTAACAATCAGTGAGCTGAATTTTTTAATGGAAATCTATTTCCTGTAAGTATTACTAAGTTTGGGTAGCTATTTCTATATCATCATCATCATCACCCTGAATCTATCCACTGCTGGATGAAGGCCTCTTCAAGCTGCTTCCACTTCTCTCAGTCCTGTGCATTGCGTTGCCACGTTCTTCCGCAGAACTTTATCATTTCATCGATCCAGCAGCCTCTAGGTCTACCTTGCGGACGTTTTGTACTTCTTGGATACCACTGGATGACTAGATTTGTCCAACGATTGTCTCTTCTTCGATCTATGTGTCCTGCCCATCTCCATTTAAGGCTTTTAATAAGCTCTATTACATTTACTTAGGGTCAATGTTTCACACGCATTTGTAATCACGGGAAGCACACACTGGTTGAACACTTTGCGCTTTAGGCACAGTGGAAGGTCACCTTTGAAAACATTATTCAGGCAGCCAAAAGCACTCCAGCCTAGATCTACTCTGCGAACAATTTCATCAAATATACATCCATCTATAGACACTTTGTCGCTCTAGGATTGGTTTCCCGAATAGACCAAATGTTCAGGAGACGAAAAACAAATTTCATAATCCTATATTTAAATACATGTAGATATGTAAATTGTTATTTTTACAGCATATGAATGATGTATTCATTACCATTACAAAGTAATTTAAAGAAAGGGATGGTTCTCGTCCAATAGATACAAAAAAACATTCTGCATTAAGAGGTCGCTTTCGACAAAAACAGATACCTATTCGGGAAACCAATCCTATAGCGACGACTTCTTGTCCCAGATAGATGTAGCTTTTCACCTGTTCGAGCTGAGTGCCATTGATGAGGATCTCTTTTTGGCGCGCAAAGCAGTTGAACTTATATATATGTATATATATATATATAAATAAAGATTGGGGTGGCGTGGGTTACCCCCACGGGATGTCACTGATTTCACTAATGTATGCTCTTAACCCTACCGAAACTGGGAGACATTAGTATTCTATAGAATACTAATTTGATTATGTACCTACATAATATTATATTAATAATCGTCCTAGAATATAGCGAACAAAAATGAAAGTCTATCCGTAAACTCAGATACGTATCCATCCACCTCTCCACAATATGTGGTAAAATCCACATCTGCATTTGGAAATAATCTCAGTGTTTCTATTGTCTCTTCCACGCCTATTATCGGACTTGGTGAAAGACGAAGCACCTTAATGGCAGGACAATTATCTGCTATAACCGCCAATAACGATATGTTAACATTGTAAATATACTTACTTCAATTTAAGCGTTGTCAATTTTTTCCAATTTCCATTTTTAAATAATTCCATTAAATCTTCTGTAGAAAAATTTTCGTTAAATTGCAACTTCAATGTACAAATGTTATTTAATTTACTTAAATACTTCAAGGACAAATTTGTTAATTTTGTGCATCTCATGATCTCTAGCTGCGAGAGCTTCGAACAATTTGAAATACACTCCATAATTCTATCGTCGTATATGTCTGAACTATAAAAACTCAGACGTTTCAATTTGTCCTTTTGCTGGGTTATTAATTTACACATGAATCCTGGTGGCAAATATTGCATGGTAGGTATATTTAAATTCTCAAGGTTGGGACACTTGAGAATGTTTAAAAAACTTCTATAATCAATGTATGTATTCGAAAGCTCTAAGGTTTTTAATAGGGGAAAACAATGCAAGTCGATTTCGACCATGACCATTTCGACCATTTCATCCATGAACTGAGGTCGCGAACTATAAATGTGCAGTTCTTCTAAAGCAGTGATACTCTGAATTTCTTCAATGATATCTTCATCGAATTTACAATCCGCGAACCACAGACTTTTTATATTGGGGCAATTGCGTAATACGTGCCCTAAATATTCTGTTCCTTCCAGATTCACGAAACAAATGACTCTCATATGGCTAAAAATGGCTTCAAGATTATGTAAGTGAGAAGGAGATGAGGTATCTTCCTGTTCTAGCTGATCCAAAAACATTGCCAGCACATCCCATATTGCGCTGCTTAAAGAAACCTCTTTCCAGACTTTGCATACTTGTTGTATGTTCATAAAAGAGTTATACGATTTGACGAAGTATGACAAAATTTTGGTTAACATTTCCAATGGCAAATCATTAATATTCATCGTGTCTCCTGAAGGCTGCATATTCTTATTTGACATTGAAACTAGGTAGGTATCAGAGGTTTGTTTAGTCACAAACGGAGCGTGTAATTCCAAGAAATCTGTAAAAAAAAATACAAATCTCATAATGTGGGTAAGTAGGTACATGGCCCCCACAAAGTAGGGGCTGACTGGGCTCTAGCCTGGGGACCCGGAGTGGTGGGTCGACCACTTAATTGAGATACACACCCATCACAGATTCGCTCTAATAGTAAAAAAGTTGCCTGTGGTCACAAGTACACATTTTTTTTTAATTTTTTTTAGTGTGTTCCTTGACAATTCAAAATTACTATTTAAATAACTAATATCATATTTGAATGGTAAATGGTGCTTTAAAATTATCATTAAATGTGTAAATCTTGCCCATTTTTTGAATAATAAAATGCCTAATTCTTGTCAAATTTGGGATCACAGAGATTATCAATATAATTTTTATCGTAAATATTTTACTAAAATTATCTCGTCATTAATTATACTAATGGTTTTATAAATGCGTTTAAAAATTAATAAATGTAAAAAATCTTAACACCACTGCACATTCATGTACCGAAATATGACTATATTCTAAAACATTAGAGCGAGAGGTTTAAAAGAATACTATTTTATGTAATAAAAATACTTTATGCAGTCATCAAATGTTTAAAATAAATATAAAGGATAGTAAGGCTTCAAAATTATGTAAATAGATATCTACAACATTTAAGGAATATCCAGGATCATGGTTTGAAAATACAAAAAAAACTCAATTTTGACCTTAGACGAGCATGTCCCCCCTTTTTGTTTAACGTTTTTTGTTTCATGTTATTTGCGAGACTTTTTATATCAGGCTGATTATGTCGTTCATTGCAAATAATTAATACATGCTGCTGAAACTTCATATTATTATTCTAGCCTAGAATAAAATATTTAAAGTACGCGGCTCATATTAATTTATAAGTATAGTTAAATTATTGTAAAATTTTCATCAAAAACGAAGTCTTTCTAATAAAGTACAGTCGAACTTGGTTATTACGAGGAAGATGAAACCGACTGAATTTGCTCTTGTTAGCATTACTCGTTATATAACATTTTTCGCTCTACGTTCTATTTTAAGCATAGAAACAAGCATGGCATTCATAAACTACAAAATAAGTTGTTTATTGTATTGAAGTGCTGAGCCGCCGCCGCTGCTGGGTTCCTACCTACTGACTTCATAAAGCTTGGATTTTTTAAATGCAATTTCAACTATATGCGTGAATGCTTTTTCAATATTGTCGGCGAAAACATCAATTAGGTAAGTACTTCGACTTAATCTGATCCCGGCGCATCGGTCTAGTTAACCCGGTCGGATTTTATTGCTTAGAGTCGAAAATGTTGTTTTTAAACGATCGGCACAGTAACAGTTTTGCTCGGAATACTCGAGAATTAGCTCGTTTTAAAAGTGGATATTATAGAGAAAATCATAAACTAAAATGTCAACGAACGTTTCCTCATTTCATCCGAGATCTCACTATATCCGTGATCGTAATAACCAAGTTTTACTTAATTCAGGAAAAATATTACGCAATACGGAAAAGGTCAAAAGTCTAAGTTTTCTTTACAGCAAAAGAATATTTTTCAAATATCTCAGAGGTCAATAAAATTGATGGAAAAGATGGCAGTGAATATGTTAATATCTAAATAAATCTGGGTACTATTATTATTCTGAATGTTCTTACTTGTTTGTATTTTGATCCTCGGATAGTCAGGACAATAACAGCGATGTCGCTTGTCGAAAATATAATTTGAAGCAACTTACACACTCAGATAACAACGGGAAGTGTTGAATACCAATCCCATTGGTCGATTAAATACCACAGCACTATAATCTATGTAGATAAGGTATTTTTTTATAGATACCTAGGTTTTCAGTACCGTAATTGGTTTTTCTCGTGCCTTATATGTAAGGTATTGTTTTACTTTTGGACCCTTTTTGACAGCGGACGAAATGGAAAAGTTGACGAATCAGAGCGCTCGACAGTTTTCTGAAGATATTTACATAGTTATCAAATTTAATGTGTCATCATCAGCATCATCAGTCTGTATCTATCCACTGCTGGATGAAGGCCTCTTCAAGCTGCTTCCACTTCTCTCCGTCCTGTGCATTGCGTTGCCACGTACTTCCGCAGAACTTCGTTTCATCGATCCAGCGGCCTCCAGGTCTACCTTGCGGACGTTTTGTACCTCTTGGATGACTAAATTTGTCCAACGATTGTGTCTTCTTCGAGCTATGTGTCCAGCCCATCTCCATTTACGGCTTTTAATGAACTCTATCTCATTGCAAACTCTTATATGCTTCCTTATCCACTCATTCCTTTTTTTGCCCTTTCGCGTTATGCCCAGTATGCACCTCTCCATACCACGTTGTACTACTCTAAGTTTCTGGCTATCTCTTTTACTTGAAGCATGGTCGCTGAGTAATATTTTTATGTCTATTTCATAAAAATAAGTGTGTTAGATTTTCTATTAGGTATAATAATATGGTCTATCTAGCTCAGACGGTCAAATTTTTTTTTTCACGAAACGGAGCGATAATCTTACTGATTTTAACAGGAACGGCGCTCCAGTGCGCGCCGGTCATTTCGAACTATGCTTTTTGACGATGAACTTTCATTTTTCAGCAATATTATGTACTTAGATAGGTACCTATATTACGCAAAATTTGAAAACAAGTCGTGAATAAACAAAACTATTTTACAACGTTTTTCTAAGTTCGTATTCTTCAATTTCAATTTTTTTTCAATTTACTTATTTTTTTAACATATTGTGGACATTACAAATTATAAGTTTAAGACGTTCACAACATGACATTTAGAAACAAAGATATATAAATATAACAGTATTACATAAAAAAAGAGATATAGGTATCAGTAGATAAATTAGATAGGTACAAGGAAGAACACCGGATGAGCTAAGCAGACCCTATTTTAAGAGTTTATAAAACAACATCCACCTAAACTCATTCTCACGTAGGTGGAATATATCAACACCCGAACCAATTTCGTTGAACATAGTTACCGCCCTCCTAATTGGCATTACCTGTGGCAGGTTGGTTCTGCACCTTGGGAGAATAAACAACTGATGGTCTCTATTTCTAAGATAGTTATCAGGTACACACAGGTCAACACTGCCCAGAATGGCAGAGTTCTCATTTATACTTCATTACAATACGTAGCTAAATAAAGATTTCTTCTAAATTGCAGACTGCAGTATGTAAGCATGCCTAAGAGAAAGTCAGTTGGATAAAGCCACGGATAGTATCCATACAACCTCGTCCGATGGTTGTTTGTCCGGTACAAATCTTGCAATCGTTTTTTAACTAACATTCCGACTAAGCTAGACATTTGAAACTTTTAGAATATATCAGAACACGATGCCAATGCGTTTTTTTAAATACTTTTAGCCATCTTTAAGGAGAATTGATTTCATTTTCAGTTAATTCTGTTTTGTATGAAAAGTTATTTCGGAAGAAATCCGTAAAAAGTAAAACTATTATTGTTTGCTAAGTGGGTCCTGGCAACTAAATTATTAATATATACGTACGTTACTATGGAAATCAATATGACATTTTAGTATTATTTCTATCAAGTACAGATTTTTTTGATCGTTTAAGCTAGTCAAGTCAGGTTTATATGATTCAACAGAAAATTTGAAAACGTTGAATTAAATAGTTCTTTTCATCTTGTAATTATTTAACTTCAGCTTGGCTTGCCTGGTCTTCAAGCCAACCGGATTCCAGCGTCTTGGAAGACCGCTAAATACTATCTATAGAGTGTGTTAGGCGGAGCTACGGGATACTGGTTTGACCTGGAACCATGCAAGAAGACTGGCGAGCAATAGGGATACTTGGAGGCGATTCGTGGTATTCATATGCTCCGTTTATGGCTGAAGAAGACCTACTTTTTTAGTACGATGGCCGCGAGTTGTCCTATAGCGTCATGGGTCCTAGGTTATAATCCTGGGTATGGCAAGTACACATATTATTTTTCAATTTGTGTATGAGTCAGAGTATTGACCTAATTAATAGGTTGAGCGATGTGGCTGACATCCATTTCTTGTAAAAACCAAATCTGTTAATACAAACCTCCACTCTATGGAGGCCCATAATATCGTCACCGTTCATGCAAAAGTCACCAACCCTAAAAACATAGTTTTGAGATATTGGCATTTGAAAGTTTGTAAATGAAGGAAAAATCAGATTTTTATGTTTTTAAGGTTTTATCTACATTACCTTATTTTCTCATGTCTTCTTAATAATTTCTTTAAGGTACTTTTACTTTTTGATGCTAATTAAAACATCTGGAAGGTTTTAAAGGAGGCAAGTTAGCTCAATTATGGTTTGGTGACTTTCGCTTGTTAATAATCTGAACAATGTTACCCAAAAGAAGGATAGTGAAAAGTAGTGATATAGGTAATAATAAAGATAACATGGTAAATAATTTTATATACGTTTTATTGAATGAAATAGTCTTTGAACATGTTTATTTTTTATATTTTAAGATATAAATACCTAAAGTAAATGAATGAAGTGTTTTTTGAATGAAATCTAATGCTTATAACAAACCAATGAAAGTTATGAAAGTTAATTAATATCATAATGAAAGTAAAGAAGGATTAACAAATAATAATAAGTAAGTATGGACCTAATTAATAGGTTGAGCAATGTGGCTGACATCCATTTCTTGTAAAAACAAAATCTGTTAATACAAACGTCCACTCTATGGAGGCCCATAATATGATCCTATTAGGATCGGACATGATTGGAAGAAGAAATTAAAAGCACCCAACCATTAACCATAGTAGAATGTGCATTTAGATTAGGGAGTAGGGGGTATTTGAGATTTTAAAATAACTATTTTATTTAATACTAGATACCAGCACTCGAAATGGACAATTTTATGAATCAAAATTTTTCTGAAAATATTTGAAAGTGTTACCTATTTGATTTTTTCGTTAAGTATATATACCTACCGAAACTAGCCTTGGACAAATAATGTAAGCAATACATGTCAATGAACTTCTGACATGCATAGCTACTGAAAATTTTGCAGGCAACGTTTAAGAAACAAAATAAATACGGAGGCAGGTTGTTAAGATCCGACATAAATTTAGTGCTAAACTACTAAACTTTGTCAGTCAAACATATTTGTTTTCATTGAACTTAAACTATAATCTGTAGTAATAGTGTTTGTTAGATTTTTAAATTCAATTTAGCGATGTTCAATAGCTTCTATACCCTGTTTATAGTGAGAATCGTCGAGCTCCTCAAAATAGCCATTAACCGCAGACTCCACCTCTTCATTGTTGGCAAATCTTTTACCACCGACCCATTTTTTCAAGTTTGGAAACATAAAATAATCCGAGGGGGCTAAATCTGTGGAATAGGGTGCGTGAGGAAGCAATTCGAACTGTAATTCATTGATTTTGGCCATCGCGATAACGGATGTGTGAACTGATGAATTTTCCTGGTGAAACGAAACTTTCTTTTTCGCCAAATGCGGTTGTTTTTTCTTGATTTCATCATACAAACGCTGCAATAAGTTTGAATAATACACGCTGTTGATTGATTTTCCTTTCTGAAGATAATTAATTAAAATAACCCCACGCATATCCCAAAAAACTGACGCCATGACCTTGCCTGCAGATGGAATTGTCTTCGCCTCCATTGGAGTCGATTCTCCCCTTTCAGTCGATTTTTTTGACTGTAATTTCATCTCAGGTGTAAAGTGGTGTACCAATGTTTCATCCGTGGTTATGAATAGACGCAAAAACTCTTCTTTATTGCTGTAAAACTTCGCCAAACACTCGATTGAAACATCCTCACGATGCTGTTTTTGTTCCATTACAAGTAATCGCGGCACTCACCTTTCGCAAAGCTTTTTCATGTCCAAATTTTCAGTCAATGTGTGATGTACAGCACTTTTTATAATGCCTACCGTGTCTGTTAGTTCGCGCAATATCAGTCAACGTTCATCCGATACCATTTTGTGGATTTTCGTCACCATTTTTGGCGTGGTCACCTCATTTGGTCGACCACTGCGATGTTCGTCTTGGCAGCTCGTCCGAGCTCGTTTAAACGCAGCAACCCAATATGTTACTGTTGTAAACAAAGGAGCAGAAACCTCCAGAGTAGAATCTAGCGCCGCTTTCATATTGGTTTGACTGAAGCCTTTCAAATGAAAGTATTGTATCACATAACTATGACCAATTTTTTCAATGTTTACAAATTCACCGAGAGCGTTCAATGTTGATGGCTGACAAATAATTACTGAACAACGTAGCGTCGCACAGTAGGAGAAAAGCCCAAAAACGTGGCTAAAACCCAAATAAATGAATTTTTGAAATGGGCATACTTAAATTAGTCAGTCAGGTAGAGGACTAATGAAAGTGACTGTGAAAGGGGAAGCGTTTTGACCGTTCGCGTGCTAAACAGACGAAAATAACGGTGACTTTGAAAACCCATAAATTTCAAGTGAAGTGTTCAATTTAAATTCTGCGACACGAATACGACTTATAGAATGTAGAAAATGTAGAAAATATTTTTACATTGGTTGAGTCTAAACTTAATGTATAAATTATTGAAATGTAGTATAAATTTCTGCATAAATAAAATTGAATACTTTTGAAAACTTATATTTTCAACTATTCGAAAGTTATATATTTTGTCACATTTTGCAAATCTAGGCCTTTAGTTTATTATATAACCTTGCGAAATTTACAAAAGTTACCCGTGGAATAGGAGCGTCTTGTGCTTGATAGGCCATTTTGTTTACAATAATTAAGCTTTTGAATCCGTAATCAGTGACCTTCAAAACCCGCATATATCAATTTTTGTCAAGATCTGGTACCTTTTTAACATCCATATCCGACATATTGGATCGGCCATTTTGTTTATAATAATTTAGATTTCGGATTCGTAATCAGCGATCTTAAAAACCCGTATATACCAATTTTTGTCAAAATCTGGCACCTTTTTAACATCCATGTCCGCCATATTGGATCGGCCATTTTGTTTACGATAATTTGGCTTTCGGATTCGTAATCAACGACCTTCAAAGCCTCTGTATGCTAATTTTTATTCAAATCAGAGGTCATTTCAGGTTTTGGCCACGATTTTGGTCTTTTCTCCTACTGTGCGCCGTCAAACTTCAAACATAGGCTTTATAAGGTTGGTACTTTCTATCTTAGTCATTTTTTTTTTAAACAACAACAATACATATTATACAACAATAAATAAATAAATTATGCCATTAAACCATTTAATAATGTTGGATATTTTATATGTAGAGGAGTATTTTTTATCGATTATAGTTTAGGTAAGGCAGGGTGTAATGAATTTTAAAAACTAACCATCACAATCTGTAACATGTATTTTTAATTCAACTAAAACAAATAAGTATGAATGAAAAAAAGTACACTATTATTGTCGGATCGCCCATTAGATAAACCATAAGGCTAAGGCCAGATAGGCAGGTGCCTTGCTTGGTGGTAGGTGGCATAGCCTAGTGAACGAACGCACACTATTCTATCGCAACGCTTCGCGCCTCGCTACCTGAGTCTCCCGGCGAACCAACGTGTTGGTTATTTTTATTGTGTCACCAGGTGATTTTGCATTGTCTATGGATTTTTCAAGATGGGGGATATTTCTTCAGTAATCAGTATGACAAACGTCAAACAACGTATATTTTGAGGTTATGGATAATTGACAGTACGCACGCAACAAGTTCGAATTTGCGAGTTTCGAAATTTTAAACTTAAATTCTCTGTGAGTGGTTAGTTTTGAGAGTGGCATATCGTTGTTGACTTGAGCGCTCCCAAATGTCAAATGAATTTGTACCTAAGCTCGTAGCCTGCAATGTGGCAGTAGTGTTAGTAGACAAGCATAGCATCTAGCTCAGGACTAGCGAAGCACCTGCCTATCTGGCCGAAGCCTTATCGTTTGGTTTGGGCAGATTTTAATTGAATTTTAATTGAAGCATCTGTAAGTTGTATTTTTTGATTTGAATGTGTGCCAATAAAAATATATTTAGTTGAAAACAAACGGCAATAAAACCCTACTTTCCCCGCCTGCCCCTTGCTCCGGTACTGTCTGTTCCATTGCATGATCCCCTTAGTCAGTGGCGCACTCAAGATTTAATAGAGGGGGGGGGGGCCCAAGGATCGATTTTTGGTTTTTTTATTGAGGTTTCAAAATATTAATCGAAAATGGACAAAAAAAAAGTATTATTGCAGTTAACTTATGCACAAACCTACTCAACAGAACACAGCCTATTTTATTGTTTATCGGTCTTGTCAATTGCACTCGGTGTACCTACACCATGGCCTCCACACCTTGAAACGGGTCCTCAGGCTAGGATATTTGGCGGCCCCCCTACCTACCTCTAAGAATAAAGGCAGTGTGAAACACTACATTAACGTTTTTCAGATTGTGTTTTTGTTCAAATTAAGGGTAAGTACTTATACAGTGAATTATTGGCGATGTTAATACATCTACTTTAATAATGGAGCTGTCGAGTATCGACACACAATAATCAGAAATTATATTGCACAATTATTATATAATTTAAAATATTCATGGCCATGAAGTATAATAGCGCAGCAGGCGACTTCTTTTTACTATTAAAGCTAATTTATGATTTGTGTTTATCTCACTTATCTGGTCAACCCGACACGCCGGACCCCCCGCAGCCCGGGACCCCAAGCTAGAGCCCTCTCAGCCCTCCCCAGCCATGACCTACACCACTCCGGAATTCGGGTGGACACCGAGAATTTTTTGACAGTTCCATTTGGGATTGGGTTTCTAAAAAAACCCGACATTAGTGTTTCCAAATTTTTGTGTTAGAAATTAAAATCTAAGAAAATTTTCTAAAAAGGGTGCTGGAGAATTACGAATCATTTTTTTGTCGTGTTTTTATTTGTCTAAGCACAAAATATAGTTTATTGCCTTTCAATTTCAATATTTAAATCTTTCTGATCACTTTCATGTATGGGGGGTGCCAGGGCCCCTTGCCCTCCCCCCCCCCCCTGGGTGCGCCACTGCCTTTAGTCATCCGTCTTATCTCTGCGAAACGGCGTAGTAACGGCACTGCTATCAATGCTATCATAGATTATATTATATAGATAACATTTTAAATATTAATAATAATTATCGTAATCAATATTAATTTTAATGAGTATAATATTGTGAACGGACTACCTAATCAGATAGACTTTGTACAAAGATAGCATTCACAATACTTGTCTACCAGTGACGTTCCTAGACAAAATGCCGCCCCTAAGCAGGGCCAAAATGCTTCCAATTTTTATACAGTATCTTTCATCATCCTTTCATGACTCTAATATCTAAGAAATGTATTGTATAGATATATTACTAACAAAATATGTATATTATGTAATTCCACTAAATCTAATTTTATTTTAATGCAAACTCTGCTTCAATAGACAATATTGCGAGTCCACGGTTTCAGATGCTTTAAGAAATACACCTGAATACTTCCAAAACTCGCGAGTGACTGGCAAGAATATATTTGGATATTTAGATTAGGTACTCGTAATTAGTGTATGTGATGGAAATATGGACGCTAAACCAAGAGAAGTCATGGAGACTTGAAGCTTTCAAGATGTGGCTATATAGATGTATCCTCAAAATTCGTGGGTCGGGATGTGAAGTCAGGTAAGTCACAAAATGTCATTTTGAGATATAGCAAAAACAAAGTTCAAAAAATTCCCCACATTCCCCTAATTATAGTTATGTTTTTTTATGGGTAACAAATCAAAGTACATGTAATTAGCTTTCAATTATATGTCCTAGAAGTATTCTAACTATTTCGTTTCATTAAAACTTAATTGGTTTAAAAAAAAGGGAATATACTTAACTGGATATGCACAAAAAATGATTGACTTACCTTACTACGCATAAAGTAATATTGTTATTTTTTCATGTAAATCCGACTAATATTAGCAATAAAACACACGTTTTATACATAAATCTTATTGGTTTATTGAACAAAATATTATATAAATTTAAAATTAGCATTTTTACAACTTTTTTTTACTTTAATGTTATTTAAGTAATGAAAAGGCACACAAACCTGAATATTATAAAGTTTAATCGTTATCATTAAACTTCAGTATGAATTTCTTCAATAGTATCAGGTTAAATATCGCTGACTATCTCAGATGTCTCAAGTGACTCATAAAATTCTCTATAATACGGTGAAATGTATGGAAGTAAGTCTATCAAATCTTTCGTCTTGTCTCGTCTTATATATGAAATTTGTTAAAATGCAGTCGTTTCGTCGAGAGTTCTTTCAAATTTCTCTATTCCCGGTTCGTGTTTGTTGAATTGAAGCCACTTAACATCTCTCCAAACAAACTTATTCCCATCTGTGTCTATTTTGCTGAGTGGCAATGGTCCTTTTAATCGATCCGAGTAGTTAAAATTTTGTAATTGCACGAGTCATTTCAGTGACTTTAAAAGGATTTTTCTTTGCAGCCTCACACATTGATTTGGCCCAATCATGAGGATGTTCGATCGTTCCACCAAATGTTTTTTTTTTCTTCTCAATTATGCGATGGTCACTATCGCACTCCATATGTGTGTGGCCAGGGACTAAAAAGTGTGATCAATTTTGTTTAAAGTCTCAGAATGTTTTACTGCTATCATGCACATTACAGCTACGTGGCTATTTTTGTTTTGACCCGCACATCTATCAGAATACATGATCATATGCTTAATATTATCATGTACCCCTTGGTTAAGTATTTGAACAGGCATGAAGCGATATCGTTAGCTTTTCTATTAGCAAGAGTTTCATGGCATACATAGCAATATCCCTGGTTATTATCACAATCATGCACTGTCAAATGCCGTTTGTAAAAGGCCAGGGAACTTTGCTGCATGTCAAATGTTACAATTCGGCAAGAAGAATCTTGCAAGTACTTTTTATCACAATTTTTTAGCTGAATATGCAAAGTCAGCTTCGTTATGATGCTCTTTCAATTCCTCATGATATTTATTTCTTTCTTCATCGTTGGTGGAATTCTTAATTAAGTTAAGTTTATCGTATGTTTGGCAAGTAGGTATCCTTATTTGGCCGTTTGAATGTTAAGTTCATGCCAGGGAATATTTCTGCGTATAAACGAATATTGATGGGATTAGAGCTAATACTCTTCAAATATTGAGAATACATCACAGTTATTGTCATATGTGGCGGTAAGTATTTTCTGACAGTTCCTTCTAGAGTAATGACTCTCATAATGATGGAATTGAGAGTATAATATGTGTCTTAGATATTTGCCTATCTTCTTCGCTATATTTTAGAGATATTTTTCCTCTTGCATATTCTTGAATAAGTATACCGGAAGTAGTCGCACTTTTTTTCCAAAACAAAAAAATTGTGACTTTCATTTAATGTTTTTAGTGTACAACCTTTACAAATTGGTTTCCGTAACAGTTCAACAGTCAAGTAATATTAAACTGTTGGCGAAAATGTTGTTTTCATGGTTCGCTTTGTCTGATACGACTTTTTTTCGTATTCATAACATCCATTATAGGTACTTATTGTGTAACTTTTTCCAGTATTTCGTGCAACTTTTTTATCATTTCTGAAGGCTTTGTATCATCCCTTAAGTTACATTTTTGGTGATTATTACTTCTCAATCGAGAACGAGGGTAACAGGTTAAGACATCATTATGATGTGTAATCGTGGAAGCACTATTTGAGCATGAAGGGCGTGGTTCTTCAATGTTGGTAAATTAGACTGTAATAATGTACGTGTTTTTAGATTTAAATAAATCAAATTCGATAAATTTGGTATATTTTTTATTATTTACAAATAATACACATACTTATTTATATAAGTCATAATTTATTATAATACCTATGACTATTTTACTTAGGTTCTGTTGTTATTTCTTTTTCAAATATTTCTCAAAATGTCTTTAAAAATACGTTAAATTCACCAAAATCAACACTGAGTAGGTATGACGTTTGAAGGTAAGCCAACTATGAGTAGTAAGGTAAGTCACACAAAATGTTGACTTATCTGACTACACATGTGACTTAACTGTGTACACACCCCGTAAAATAAAAAATATGTTTTGACTGAAACTGCATCTCACCAATGGTGAGACGTACGGCTTACCTGACTACACACAACGAAAGATTTTTTTTTTTTTAGTATAGTGGCATTCATATCTCATTTTTGCTGTTTTGTGACTTACCTGACTACACATCCCGACCCACGAATTCCTTGGACTGACCGGGCGACAAAATGTTGAAGCTCTCAATCAAATGGGGAAGGACCGAGAAATTCTACGTAGTATCAAAACCAGGAAACTACAGTACCTCGGCCACATTATGAGAAGACAAAAATACAACATTCCGCAACTTGTCATTCGAGGAAAGATCGATAGGAAGCGTAGCAGAGGACGGCGCCGGATTTTGTGCAGCTCCACTGAACCGTTCCAGGTAGCAGACGACAAAGATAAGATCGCCTTGATGGTGGCCGATCTCCGCTAGGGGATGCAGTGACGTCCCTAGACAAAATGCCCCCCCTAGGCAACGTCAAAATGCCGCCCCATTTTTTTATCATCCTTTCATTACTCCAATATCTAAGAAATGTGTTGTATGAAGCATGGCCCCCTCATCCTGAAGCCGGTCTCATGTTAGGATCTTTGGCGCCCCTCTACCTATCGCTAAGGATAAAAGCAGTGTGACGCTCTACAGTAATGTTTTCTAAATGGTGTACGCGTTAAAATTGATGTGTATATTTAGTTTTTTTGTATATTTTAATACATTCACTTGAATTATGGAGTTTTTGAGTATCGCTACACAATTATAAATTGTATTGTTTAACCACATAATTTTAAATAATATCATTATTGAAGGAAAATAGCGCCGCATGCGATTTTTTTGCTATTAGAGCAAATTTGTGATATGTGTTTATCTCACTTATCGAAGCCGGGCCCCAGGCTAGAGCCCTGTCAGCCCCCCCTTGTGGGGGCCATGGTATGGATACATTACTAACAAAATATACACCTACCACTAAGCTGAAACATACAAAATTAAATTTAGATATCAATAAATAAATAAGCGAATAAATATAATATTAGTTAGACACTAACCCAAATCACCAGAGTCTGAGATGCCATTTGGTTGATATGTCTGACACATTTGGTTTGTATCATTTAGTAATGCCTACGCAGATGTATTATTTTCACACCATTTTTCTATTATTATTGTACCCTACAACATGTAAACAAAATAATTTTTCTCATTATTTTTTTAATATAAACCTAAATTTAATCATAAATACACTATTAATTAATAGTCTCAACATTCAACCGTTGATGATTGAAATACACTACAAATCCACACTATTATCAGCAAAAAATATGTTTACAAAAAAAACTACTTAAGGGGGTACATGCTCGTCGTAGGTCAAAATTGAGTTTTTATTGTATTTTCAAACCATGGTCTTGGACACTCCTTAAACGTTGTAGATAATCTATTTATATAATTTTGAAACCTTATTATCCTTCATTATTATTTTAAATATTTGATGACTTTATAAAGTATTTTTGTTACATAAAATAGTATTCTTTTAAACCTCTCGCTCTAATGTTTTAGAATATAGTCATATTTCGGTACATAACTGTGCAGTGGTGTTAAAATTTTTTACATTTATTAATTTTTAAACGCATTTATAAAACTATCAGTATAATTTATATCGACATTATTATATTGAAATATTTACGATAAAAAATTATATTAATAATCTCTGTGATCCCAAATTTGACAAGAATTAGGCATTTTATTATTCAAAAATCGGCAAGATTAACACATTTGAAAATAATTCGAAAGATAGTCATTATAAGCTATGTTTTTGTCCATTCAAGTGTGATAAACATCTTATGAATAATGATTGCTTTATAATAATTATTGACCTACGAATAAGGTAGTGTTTTTTTGAAATACGCCATTTCTTTTGGCATTTCCCAGTGGTTAAGCTACAACATACGGCCGTAGCCATAAATTGACAAACTATAATTGAAATAGGGAGTAAAATGATATTAACGCGCGTGTTTGAACATGTACCGTTTAAAAAAAATTAAAAAAATTTCGGCTAGGTACATGTTCAAACACGCGCGTCAATATCATTTTACTTCCTACTTTAATTATAGTTTGTCAATTTATGGCTACGGCCGTATGTTGTAGCTTAACTACTGGGGAATGACAAAAGAAATGGCGTATTTCAAAAAAACACTACCTTATTCTTAGGTCAATAATTATTATAAAGCAATCATTATTCATAAGATGTTTATCACACTTGAATGGACAAAAACATAGCTTATAATAAGTATCTTTAGAATTATTTTCAAATGTGTTAATCTTGCCGATTTTTGAATAATAAAATGCCTAATTCTTGTCAAATTTGGGATCACAGAGATTATCAATATAATTTTTTATCGTAAATATTTCAATATAATAATGTCGATATAAATTATACTGATGGTTTTATAAATGCGTTTAAAAATTAATAAATGTAAAAAATCTTAACACCATTGCACAGTTATGTACCGAAATATGACTATATTCTAAAACATTAGAGCGAGAGGTTTAAAAGAATACTATTTTATGTAACAAAAATACTTTATAAAGTCATCAAATATTTAAAATAAATATGAGGGATAATAAGGCTTCAAAATTATATAAATAGATTATCTACAACGTTTAAGGAGTGTCCAGGATCATGGTTTGAAAATACAATAAAAACTCAATTTTGACCTACGACGAGCACGTGGGCCGTTAAAAGAAGGTATTGCACAGTATTGTATTCACAGCACGATAAATATGATATAATCTAGGTAGCTACCTACTAGTGTACATTTTTATTACAATTAACTGGTACTTAACGTAAACACCCATTATATGCACGAATACTAATTGATTATGTCAAATGTCAATAAGGATTAATAATCATTATGAATAGGTATCTATTTGCAATAGGTACATCCGGCAACTTTTAAATCTCGCTAGTGACTGGCAAAAATATTTGGATAAATTAAAAAATACGGTATGTACCTACCTATAAATCTCTACCATAAATTCTCCTTGTTTCTTTACCAACGTTGATATATATAATATTATTTTCTTTTTAACCATGGCGCGACATAATTGGCTTTTGCGCAGTATACCTACCACTGTTATGAAAGGAACTCTTTAATCCGAGTAATTGACATTATATTATTATGACTGATTTATTATTCGTTTTTGGTGTTTTACATTTATAAAAATATCTAGGCGCCAAGTTTATTAGCATTTGTATACGAAACTGAGAAGTCAAAAATAAAATAAAAAAATCACTAGTCGAGCGTGCTGACATCATACTAAAATCGCTGCGAGTACCTACTGGGTAATAATAAAAAAAGCATCCGGAACAAAACATCTCCAACGCTCTGGTTATAATATAACTAAGTTAAGGTAGCTATTTCTATATAATACCAAATGATTCTCCTCGATTTGCCGCCCTTCGAGTATCTGCCGCCCCCAAGCGACGCTCAATCTGCCTACCCCCACGGGACGTCACTGAGGGGATGGCACAATAAGAAGAAGACTCGTAAGTATTTACTTATGAACCTATAATTCAAATATAGTTCACAAATCTGCTCGTATCGTTGCTGATTTTCAAGGACGTGACATCCAAGGACATCGGAAGTATACTAGACATCGCGAACCTGACAAAAAAGTTACAGTCCTGTTAAACCTTATAAGTTAATTTATAAATTCTGTTTCCAACCAGCGAGCTGATTTTTTAAATGAAAAGATATTTCCGTTATTACTAAGTTTAGGTACCTACCTAGGCGGTACTAGTCGGTAATCCTGGATACAGCGGCAAACACATTTTGAAAATAGCTGATATCACGGATTATTTGTTAGGATAACCTAACCTAATCTAACCTAACTCAAACTAACAAATAAACCAATATATCAGCTATTTTTAAAATGTGTTTGCCGCTGTATCCAGGATAAACGTATCTAGAACCGTTATTTCTACATATACCTAGCGATTATCCTTGATTTGCCGCCGCCAAGCGTCGCCTAATCTGCCTACCCTCACGGGACGTCACTGCAGCAGTGGTAGGCTAATCGGTGGTCCAACCATATTATTATTTAAATAGATAAACAAAGTTCAAAACATAATTCAGTTTTATTTTACAAGAAATAGATTGCATGGGTCATAAAATTAAAAATTGATGCATATTATAAGAGATTTACTTGTCATTTTGAATTTAGATTTGATTTAAAAAATAATAATAATTATAAGATGTTGTAGGTATAAGTACATAATAATATTTGCAAGCCCTCCACGCGGCCGATTTTAGTGAGTAATGTTTTACCAAGTGCAAAGCCAACACGCCAGTGTTGCCATGGTATAATTTATAAAAACATCGCTTGTAAAATCTAAGATTATTTGTCTTAATTTATCTTGCTACCATGCAGCGCTAGATACACACAGATACACACATCTCTACAGTGTCGCACTCAGGATTTAATATTGGGGGGGGGGGGGGCAATGAGGAGAATATAAATTAGTCCCATAGGCTCTTTTTCTTCATCATATAATTATTTTTTACATATTATTTTCACAATACACGGCGGTATATTTTTACAGTTTCTCCTAGTTTTAATTAAATTTCAGGCATAGTGGCGGTAACCATTGAGCGTGTCATCATTCAGTGACTGGCGGATTGGAAGTGACTAACAGCGACCGTGCTGGACATGTGCGCCTAGTATGCTAAAACATTACTCAAATAATATGGGCTGTGCTACCCGCTTGTAGAGAGCTAAAATATTTATGCCGAATTCCACTGAAAAAAAGATTCTTTTGATTTACACCACCACCGACTGTAGGTAATGGGTGTAGTCGTTCTTTTCGCCGACTATTTGTCGTCAATTTTTGGTTTTTTAATATTGAAGTTTCAAAATATTGATTGAAAATGGACAAAAAAAATATTTAGTATTGCATTTAACTTATACACAAACCTATTCAACACAGCACAGCCTAATTTCTCGTTTATCGGTCTATTGCACTTGGTGTACCTGCACCATGGCCCCCACATCCTGAAACGGCCCCTCAGGCTAGGATATTTGGCGGGCCCCCTACCTACCGCTAATATTAAAGGCAGTGTGAAACACTACATTAACGTTTTTCAAATTGTTTTAGTTCAAAAGGATACTTATACAGTGAATTATTGGCGATTTTTAATATATCTACTGCGCCACTGCACCTCTATATCCTTCTGCGCACTGAACGTAGCGAGCCATTGCCGACTCAAGTAGAAAGCCGATACATTCACAACGACTGGTCCTACTTTTTCCGCCCCTCCCATTGTTGTCTAAGTATGAACTGTCATTACCTGTCATTGTTCTATAGAGCGCTCATACTGACACGTCTGTCGTGTTCACATAGGGAAAGGTTTGATTTGAATATTTTTTGGAAATCGATAATCAATATGCCAAGCAATCTGGGATCTGATTTTGACAGCTGAAAAGTGGACCACTCGTTGCTTGTGCAAAAAGTTATGCTCAAGCTTTATTAACTCTTTAGTGCCAGACTCAATTGCTCACGTTAGTAAGTGTCACCCGTTTCCATATGGACACGCAATTATTGTAGTACAGTTTACTTTGCCTAATTGTTATTTTGAAATAATAATTTGGTTTATAAACGTTAGTCAGTTGAAATAAGTACACTGCTTCAATTGTTCGTCATTTGAATGATCTAGCTGACATAATAAAAATAATGTCAAGTGTCAAAGTGGCCATTCATTTTATAATCACTAAATGATGGACTTAATTATGTTGAAGGTAACCGTGGTTTTCTGATTATAGTGTTTCAAAGAATAATATTTCTGTCATTGAATGAATTATAAATGTGTTCAGTTTCATGATATGTAATTATTACGAAATGGAATTATTTTTGTTTATGTGGTGTTATTGCATAATGAATTAATGCGTGTCCATATGGACACGCGTGCCACTTAGCACTACAAATTTAAATTATGATTTGTTATCAGTGTTATCACTATATTTTTTATAAAATATATTATTCTCATTTTGTCAAAGTATTTAGTTTCTGGGATATGTCTAAGATTGAAGAAAGAGAAAATATGCTGGTAAATAATGCATTGAATGCACTTTATGAAGCTAGTGATGATGATAATGTCGACGAATATAATATTATTATTTATCTCACCACCGACCAGATCCTGCGGTTTTAACAGATGAGAATGATGGTGGAACAATCGATAAATTAAAGCATAGACAATTAAAAGCATATACAGAAGTGAAATCTAGGAATGCAAGAACATAGATAGACCAATCTGATATTTTATACTGCAACTGGTGATTCTACACGCAATTACACCTAGCTGCACAAAATATCAATTTTACGGGGAAAATGTAGAAAATAAGAACGCTGATGGATCTTGATAGGATGGATATTCAAAACTGTGTACATCAAAATCAATGGTTCTAGCAGATATATACGATTTAACGAGTTAAATTATTTTATTCAAAAAAATAGATAAAATCGTCGATGTGACTGATTTTTTGAAAGAAAAAGAAACATCTGAAATCAGAACGCAGTGAAGAAAATGGAATATTAGCTTGTGTGTAATGTGTATTGAAAACAACAAAAGTGTCACGCGTGTCCATATGGACACGGCTATTATCTCAAAACTTAAAAACGATATGAAAATTTTATTTTCACTATTCACTCTCTGTTATATTACAGATAGGTACATAAAAAATGTAAATAAGCAATTTTTAAAACAAATAAAAATTCATATCACACCATCAACAAAATTGATGTGTCCATATGGACACCTGTGCCACTAATGAGTTAGTAATCTAAAGATGGCGGTGATTGAGCGCATATTGCCAGCTGGTATTTTTTCCTAGTAACATAAACTACTTACATATAAGACCGGCATGTTGAATTTCAAGCAAAAATCTTGTGTAATATTCTAACTTTATTTTGAGAAGTTTTAAGCTGTTTGCTGTGTCGAAAAACGCTATAATTAACCCCATACCATAACCGGGTACCATATAATCGGGACTCTAAAAATCGAAAAGAAAATATGCAAACTGTTGTTCAAATAAGAAATTGATGCGTTTTCCAAAATGTTTTAAGACACTAACGATTGAATTGGTACCTAGCTTAATCTTTCCGGGCAATTGTTCAATAAGAACGACGATTGCTCATGACAATAGTTGAATCTGGTCGAATCTAATTAGGCCTTAATTATTAGGTCTGCAAGTCTGCTGGTGTAGAGGCCTTTATGCCGGCGCTCCATTGGCACGCAAGTCAGACGATTTACAGTCTTCGGACTTTTTTTTCGTGTGGAGCACCCCAGATCTGCGGATTGGATTTCAAACATGTTTGATATTATAGGTACTTCGTCCGTCGATCACTATGTAAAATACTATTTAACATTAAGGCCGTACATCAGTTGAGGCACGGTCTAAAAAGATCGTTGCTAGGCGATGCGCGGATTGCGGGTCGCAGGTGCAAATGACGCCTGTCAAACGAAATATTATTTGTCATATAAATCAAACATACGTCCATTTTATGTTCTGTTTATTGTTCTATTGGTAACAATAATAATATATTCATTGACATGTTTTCTTTTTAAATTAAATGGGTAACGTTTTTAGTCATCCTTACACGATTTAAGAATTAATTGGCCCGTCGCCATCACGAAGCAAAGTGACGTGTTTCTAGCTCGACGTTATCTCACTGAATGCGAGCGAGTCCAAAATTTCGTCGCGCCTTCAGTTGAAAATTATTTGCCGTTTCACTGATGCGTCACCTTAATACGAGATCATTCGCACCGAAAAAACTCGTATTGTTTTCACTGCTATATTAGTTTATGTAAGTCTACATATTATAAATATCACAAAATTATAGGATTATCGGAAGGTTTTACGATAATCGCAACTTTTGACAGCTAGACTTTTTTATTATTTCGTTGATCAGTAGCAGAACATCGACAAATCGGCGATTTATTGGCTCGCTGGCATTAAATGGATTTTTGTGTATCACAAAATATTATTACATTATACTTTTTCTACTGGCAGCACTGGGAATAGACAATTTATTAATGTTGTCTGACAACTACTGAACTGACATTATACTGTCACATTTTTTCCTTGTTAGATGCTTGTTAATGCATTAGTAGGTATAGATACAATTTAAATACCTAAAATGGATATTAAACGAGAACAAAATGTAGAGGAATATGACACGGAAGAAAAGCTAACGAGTCCAGCTTGGTTTGACGTACCGATAGAGCGACCAAACAGCCCAGCAATTCATCTGAAGCAAGAGAAATCCGACGTAGCTCAGCCCTCATTTGAGGTAGGCACCTACTTTCATATACTAATATACCTACTGACAATAGTCTAGAATTTACGTACTAGTAAAGTCTATTATCCAAAAACATGCATCATAATTCATACCTGACACATATAATTTCTTCTAAAGCATTGCAACCGGTATATGATTGGATGGTTTCATGTAAATTGTACGTAAAACAATTCACCGTGGCACAGTTCGCCGTGAGCATTCTTATCGGAAAGAGATGACCGAAAACTATACAGTCTTCAATGTTCTGATTTTGGCAAAATTCATGAATTCAAGAATGAAATCCTAACCTAATAAATAATTCAGTATATCGACTGTTTAAAAAAATGTTTGCTACTGGCTTAGATTATAGAAAAATATAGATAGAGCTTTTGCAAGTGTTTGTCCCTCAAAACATGACGAACTTTTTCACGTACTTGCCTCGTCCCCTCCACTTGCACTTGCACTTGCAATAGCTCTATCTATATTTTTCTATAATCTAAGGTGCACAAGTTCTGAAAGATATGTATTACTTCAAATTTAATGTAAGCTTTTAAAAATGGATAAGTACTAACTATTTTTGAACTGCAGAAAATATTTGCGGCCCACCCAAAAATATTCGCGGACCACCGTTTAAGAAACTATGGTATAACAGGCTACGTATCTCGGGTGTGAAAAAATATGGGATAAACTTAAACACGTGTAAAATAATATAATATTATTTTCAATAGATATTTGGCGGAGTGTGTGG
The DNA here is from genome assembly GCF_057557595.1 of Rhyacophila brunnea. NCBI lineage: Eukaryota > Metazoa > Arthropoda > Insecta > Trichoptera > Rhyacophilidae > Rhyacophila > Rhyacophila brunnea. Next base: position 28,739,389 of record NW_028232785.1, on the reverse strand, counting down.
AGAGTCGTGTTTTCTTGTAGATTTCGGAGAGGGCGTTTATTTGTCGATACAATAATAAATAAACAAAATAATAAAGATGACAGCGTGAGGTTATAATCGCGGATATGGATACTGATGTGATCGAGAGATTGATTATACTAATGAACTGAGAGACTTGACTACATCGAATGGCGGACTCGATGAGTGAGTGAGGATTCATGGTGTGTCCTTATTTTTACAAATGCAGTCCATATATTACAATAGATTTTTTCGCAATTAACAAATCATAACAGACCCTACTGATTTTGTTATGATTGGGCAAATGCTGACAATCCTTTTCGTTGTATTATTTTGAATTGACAACTTACGACCATATATGATACTAATAAGATCATACGGGCCTCTACAGAGTGAAGGTTTGAATTAGAAAATTTTGTTTTTACGAGAAATGGATGTCAGCCACTTGCTCAACCATACTCTGACGCATGCACAAATTGAAAAACAGTATGTGTACTTTGCCAGACCCAGAATCCGAACCTGGGACCCACGATGCCATAGGCCGACGCTTAAGCCGCGCAGCCATCGTGGGACTGTAAAAATATTAATGTACCTATGTCACCCATGTAATGCTGAGTGGTATTATTGCTACTGATACGTCTGTATTATAATAATATGCATTAAAGTTTGTCACGTAAATTTAACGACCATGCAATATTGAGGGCTGTCAGTACTCAGTGTAAAAATATGTGTTTATGGTCTGATCGTCATAAAAGTACAATGCTTCTACAAAGCTTGATCAATGATCAATGACCTTTACATTTTATTAATCTGTTCTGTGCGTCCCACTTTTTAAGATTCGTCTTCATCTTGGGTTCCAGACTTTTAGTATATTCAATCTCAATTATATGGGTTTAGCCTGGGTAGCCTACATGGTGGGTTGACCAGCTAAGTGAGATAAATACACACCGCAAATGTTCCTTCATAGTAAAAAAACTAGTCGATAACTTCAATGTAGAATTTTATTTTATAATTAATTTAGTGTGTTTCCTGCCTAATAACAATGGTTTTTTATCCAATATTTCAAAGGGTCGCAGGATTACTTGGCCACCGCAAAAGGTGATCTCGATCAATGCTTCATATTGTTGACAACTCAATAATTCAACTGGGTTTATTTAAAATACAAAAATCGCCCTAAATACACTGAATATCCATAATTTTACCTTGCGTAACCCTGTGGTTCCGCGGATTACCATTCGGGGCACACCACTGTAGAACATCAGCTTTTAGTCTTAGTGATGGCGTGTAGGAGCCATGCCCAATTCAATGTATTTATAATATACTAGCTGAAGTACCTAACTTTCGGTGATAGATATATAATTAATTATCTTACTTAACATAATACTAACTTAATTCGATTTTTCAACATCAACATCATTATCATCATCAGCTGGGATCAATCCATTGCTGGTTGAACCGCCGGATCGCTCCAAATTTTATTTATGACGTACTTGCACTTTCTAATAAATATGACACTTAATTATTGATACCTTGATTTAATACATAAAACTGATAGCTAAAATTAACGCAAGTTAATAAGCATTTCATTTAAAAACTACTGATGGGATGCCTGTAGCTTAATCGGTAAAGCACATTGACGCAAATCCAGTGGTTACAAATTCAAATCCCGCCGGGCATCGTATTGTTGTATGTTATTTGATTTGCGGAATTTTTATAATTCAATTCGTAACAAGTACTAGTGTATTTAAATGGTTTTGAAATCAATGTCAAGCGAGCTGGGATCTGATTTTGACAGCTGAACAGTAGGACTACTCGTTTGAGAAATATGCTTGTAAGAAAGATAGGTTCAGGCTTTTTAATAAGAAGAGAGCGGTCTCTCTCATTTTTATTAGTGTTTGGGTGAATAATTAGTGTTTTTTTTTTACAGGATTCAGATCTACTGCTAGAAACAGTCGAGAAAGTTCCAATAAAAAAAGAGAACGACCCATGCGACGAAGAAATATTAATTTTTGCTCCTAAAGCCTCTCATTATGAAATAGCTATAGAATATAATAAGACAAGAGAAATTTCACCGGATGATATCGAAGAAGTTAAACGATTCAAATGTGATGTATGTGGCTACAAGTGTAAAACGAAGAGCATGCTGCGCGTGCACAAAATGAAACATTCAGGGGAAAAACCCCACAAATGCGACCAGTGTTCGTACCGATGCGCCATGCCCGGCGGAATCAAAATACATAAAAGAATTCACTCGGGGGAAAAACCTTACACTTGTAATATGTGTCAATTCAGCTGTACGATGTCAAGCACTCTAAAAGCACACATCATGAGTCATGTTGGTGATAAGCCTCACAAATGTGACGTATGCTCTTATACCTGTATACTGTCAAGTGATCTCACTGCACATAAGCGAATTCATACCGGTGAAAAACCTTATAAGTGTAAGCTTTGTTCTTACAGTTCCAGGAAATCCTGCACGTTGAAAACGCATATGATGAGTCACACTGGAGAGAAGCCATATCAGTGTGATGTGTGTCCCTACAAATGTAGGTTGTCTCATGTTCTTACTGTGCATAAGCGGAAACATACGGGTGAAAAACCCTATGGGTGTGATGTTTGCTCTTTCAGATGTACGACATTGTGCAATTTGAAGAAACATAAAAGGACTCATGGTGAAACGAGAAAAATAAACTCAGAATAGATTTTCATTATTGACCTGCTTTGACCTCCTGTAAGATATAATTTTGGCTAATTCGTCCTTTTTTCAAAATACCGACGATATGGACACCGAGCGATGCTTCCGAGAATCTCTGTCGCTAGTCAGTCTTCTTGCATCGTTCCAAATCATACCTGCATTCCGTAGATCCAAAGTCTCTTGGTATGGGGAATATGCCCGGAAAACCGCGGTTGAAGCGACTAGAAACGTAAATCTGGAAGTCATTGGCACCTGCTAAATTTTGTGAACCCTGCCTCCCGACAGTATCTAGCGATTTTTTATCCCTGGGAGGCCCGGAGCCAAAGTATATGCGTGAAATGGATTACACCGAAATTTACTAATTATCGTTAAAACCCATTAATATTGGCGATCATTCATTTTCTCGTTTATGTATAGTGATGTCTTTACAAGACTTGTTTCCTTACCGATTAACATGTGACTGACAACAAAGGATCTCATATTATGTCGATATCGGGAATTGATTGTGGAAATCATAGTTTTAAGTAATATGTAGTATTATTTTTAAGAATATTTTAATGACTCATTTATAACTCACGCAAAAATAGTGTTCCGTGTGTATTATTTACTATTAGGAAGTAAATTTATTTAGATTGAACAGGGGAAAAAATATTGCTTTAGGGCAGGGGGGGGGCAAACTGCGGCCCGCGGGCCGCATGTGGCCGCCGGGTATTTTTTTGCGGCCCGCCATCATTAATTGTACTTCTGATTACGAATAACTTTTTTTATATATATTTTTTAAAAAATATTGACAATAGATTAAAATTTTAAGAATTTCTTGTTTCGTAAATGTATTATCTCAGTACGTCTTCCTTGCGTCTCGTCTCATACTATGTAACCACTATTTTCTACGTTGAACATCGATTTCAATAGATATTGATAGTGTGCCAACAGAGCTACAACTTGAGATTATTGATCTGCAGTGTGACACTGATTTAAGAGAATTGCATCGTCGTGAAGAAATCTCCAAATTTTACAATGCCCTTAATTCAGACAATTTCGACCAACTTAAAGATTATGCAAGAAAAATGTTCGTTATTTTTGGATCAACCTATATATGTGAACAAACATTTTCGATCATGAACCTCAATAAAAATTCTTTACGATCAAATATCTCCGATGCCCATTTAGAAGCAGCTTTGAGAATATCAACTACAAAATTAACACATGAATTTAAAAAAATGTTAAAAAAGGTACATCAGTTTCATTCTTCTCATTATTTTTTTGTAATGTTTATTTTTCGTGATAATAAATAGTGTATATCTAAAAATGGTATTTTACTTGCGGCCCGCCGCTCATTTTTAATTCTTGAATTTGGCCCTCCATCCAAAAAGTTTGCCCCCCCCCCTGCTTTAGGGCCTTTAGGCCATTAAACCAAGTTATATGTAAATTATAAATATTACATTTCACCGTACACAGTTCGCCGTGAGCTTTTTTATCAGACAGAGATGATCGTATACTATACGGTCATCTCTATTGCGCCGGCTACACGTCAGCGTCCTGCCTACGATGTATAGTTTGCGCAACAAATAACACTTTTACAGCGCTTTTCAGTTTGCGCGAGCTACATTGAAGTACTTAATCGAGCGTACCACGTGGCCCTACATTGGCGATGTGAAGCATCTAGTTAAGTTTTAGGCCGGGAATGCCCTAGGAGGAGATACCCAGGACTAAAGTTGCTACGCTCAAAGTGAGCTCTGACTGAGTTTAAAGTTACTTTCTAATGCAAAGTGCCGGGGAGAGAAGATCACAGGGAAATTATGAAAATAAAAATCATTCTAGTGTATATAAAACAAAATAATGACGCTAATCATACGAACAGCAAAAATTATGTGAAGAGATCTTCACGCCCGCAGTAAGACGCCGCAAATTTTTTAAATGCAAGATAATTGGCCTTAATAGCAACCAAGTTGCACGGCCTGATGGGCCCAACAACTGGTTGGACCGAGCTGAGCATCTCCTCCCGATCGGAGCACATTCTAAGACATTCCCAGAGGATGTGGTTTGCATCTTGAATCTCCCCTCCGCATTTGCTCCGCTCCCTCCGCTCGAGCTACAGTTTTCCCGTCCATACACACGGGTTTTCCGATAAGAACCGATTTGCGAAGGTAAGCTTGTGGTAAAGCATAAGCGTCCAGCCAGCGCTATAAGCACCGAGATGAAAAAATTACGCGTTACGCCAAAAACTTTTTTTATTCGTCCTATCGAGATAAAATCGTCTTTGATTACCAGATATATTTAATTTATGTCGGCCATTTAATTTCCAAGTTAATTAGAGCAAACTCCGAAAAATAGCTCCTTTGGTATTGTTAGTAAACTGAGAGGGCGGTTAACGTTTTTTTATTGTGCCACATAAGGGACAAAGTCCACCAAACGTGGCGAATAGGGGCGCTCACTAAGTAGTAGGCCCGTGAAGCCTGAATACAACCGAAATGACACTCCTTCCACTCGCGCATTAACCTTCACCTATGTAATAAAAAGCGCGAAAAGCACATAATAATTATTATTATCAAAACCTCATAATAAAGCAATAAAAATATTATTTTATTTCTCGGTGGCTTGTAATTCATATTCACGATGACATAATTCTACTAGCAATATATCGCACACCCAGCAACTAAACAATGACTTTATTGTTATCAAAAGAATGCCAAGGCGCCCGTCTATCGACAACGCGTCCAGAAGCGGATAAATAAAAAAGCGCGCGCCCCTTGTGCTTGTCGAATTCAATGGGCTTTGACATATTTGAACATGTAGTATTATCGTTAATTCGTCCCGCTGAGAAACCAAATGTGCTTTGAATTATGGGGCAGGCGGGCGCAGCGCTTCGTTAAAACCAGTTACTCTGCCGTATTTGATCACGTTGTAATTTCGATTATTCACCGCGCCACTTGTGAAATTTTGCGCGAGCGCCCCACTCGCTGCGTTAAGTGGGTTTCACGCCTAAGCCTTCGCCACGTCGCCTTCTATGTGTTCTTGGTCTTGCGTTTTAAGGCGATGTTCCTGGTCAGTTCCACTTCGGTCAAAAGGTCAACTGAATCAATGAAATCGCGTGTAATAAAATTGTATTTTAGCATTTATTAGATGATAGATAATACCTATTTATTGACATTATAGATAACGAAATCATTGCAGAGCATAGATATAACAAATATAGATCTCAAGTTAAAATGAAATATAAAACGATAGTGTTCACGAAATAAAAATTCGAAGTGAAAGCATCACGTAAGTACCTAAATATTAAGCTGCGTTTAGACCAAGCGAGGGAATGTTTGTTCTTCCCCCACTCCAGCGAAATTTTCTTGACGTGAACGCTTTTTATTGCGCGAGCATAAGAATTTCGCTGGAGTGGGGGAAGAACAAACATTCACTTGCTTGGTCTAAGTGCGGCTTAATATTAAGGTACTATATTAACTATTATAACAGTATTCTAAAGTTTAACTGACCTGTAACAAAGTCACTTGAGTGAATAATAAAATTACCTAATGAGATTGAGATCTCATACTCACTATGAAGTCATCTCCGGCCAATGATATTATTAAGGGAGAACGCAGTCAGTACAGTAGCTAGCAAGTATATTCGCACATGTATAGGTAGACGTCACGTGACAAAATTTCGCAATTTCCATTATGCGATATCACGCATCGGGAATTTATAGCAATATCACTTTTATTGTAATGGCGTTAAAACAGTGTTTCTAGTGTCAATGTTCATTTGAGCGAGCGATATTGATATTAAAATATGAATTATGCCATTCGGCAGACCCGACAAAAAGTATCGGGAATTTATGGCAATATCACCTTTATTGTAATGGCGTTAGAACAGATTATGCCATTCGGCAGACCTGACAAAAAAGTGAGTGTCATTTTTTTCCAGATGCTTCGTCCATATTAATGTTATTGTCTCCGGCAACCAAAAACTGCGGCTAGTTGCCGCAACTGTGTGTATAAACACAGATTTCCTTTATTATGCCACGTGGTTGCTGTCTTCCTGTTAACCGGCGGCTAGGGAATCCAATCCAGAGCCAAAATTTAGATCCCGGGATTGACGGTTTTTTCGATAGTAAATATTTTTTTTTATTTATAAAAATAGCATTCTGATAAATCGGTCAAAAATGTCTAGTCTAATTTATACTATTTAAGACATTTATTTTAATGTCAATATTATGTACGTTCAATCTTGGAAATACATGGGTTTAATGGAGTAAATAATATTGTAATATAGATAATAATGTAAAACAAGTTTATTTATTTAAGAAAAGATAACATTCATGAAATTCTGCGGTGAAATAAATGCCTGCCTGCACGTCCGTGGCACTGGCGGTTAGATGCCATTCGCGTGCCAGAACGTCAGCGGCGACACCATAGCAAATCATCTCACACATCTGTAAACCTTTTATCTTACTCTAGCGCGTGTCGTAGAGATTATAAGTGTGCCGGATACTTTCTCACTCGCACTTGTGCATCGTTTTTGTTCAGGCCTTGTGTACACCTCATATTTTTCGCTGTCCTGACACACTCTAATAAAATGCAGCTTCGGAAACTTTACCTCCCGCGAGTGAAACGTCACCCCATGCCATTTTATATTCGATATGGTGAGCGTACGTACTTTATAGTTATTTTGGATTGATATCAGTGATGTCCCTAGAAAAAGTGCCGCCCCTAGGCAGTACCAAAATGCCGCCACATTTTTTTATACTTACAGTACTTTTTATCATCCTTTCGTGACTCCGATATCATATTTTTTTTTGTATGGATACATTACTATCAATAGGTATATTATACCAATAAATCTAATTTAATTGCCATATCTACTTCAATAGACAATAATGCGAGTTTACGATTTCAGATAGGTACATTTAAAAATACGCCTAACAACTTCCAAAACTCGCGTAACTAGCAAACATATTTGGATACGTTTTAAATAATGTAAGTATGTACCTACCCATAATTTAAATATTATTTGAAAATCTGCACGTGCCATTGCCGTTCACCAAGGACGTGACGTCCAAGGACAACGGAAGTAAACAAGACATCGCGAACCCGACAAAAAAAATAAAGTCATGTTAAAACTTTTATAGTAATTAATACATTTTATTTCCAACCATTGACCTGAATTTTTTAAACTAAGTTTAGGTGGCTATTTCTATATATAAATAATGATATATATACTCGATTTGCCGCCCTTCGGGTAACTGCCGCTTCCAAGCGACGCTCAATCTGCCTACCCCCACGGGACCTCACTGATTGATATTGTAGAACGTATTTTATGTGTGAAATTTATTTATTTGTCTATATTATAAAATGTATCCTTTGAATTATATAATACAATACTCTTTACCCTAAGACATTTCAATAAATAATAATCATTCCTATTGTATCAATATTTTAATTGTTTTTTTTTTATCAAATCGACTGTTTTCTTTGCTAAATGTCGCAATCTTCGCTGACACAAATAGTTCTGACCCCTCAACGATCCTTTACCATGTTTTCCTATATCCCACAGCTCTGAAGACCCATGGTAAAATACAGTGGCAAGGGGTGGACATGGCCTGTTAAAATTCGACATAAAGCACACTTAACTCTTTCAGTCATATTATGTAGTTGTTTTCATTGAACTATGTATACAATTTGCAAAACGGTGCTGGTTAGTTTTTTAAAATTAAATTAAACCCTGTCTAAAGCACACCATAATACGAGTAGTTTAAGTATGCTTTGGCTTATCCGACAAAAATAATGCACACTTTTTCAATCCAGCGCCATCTTTAGATTAAGGCCATACCTTAGTTGAGACACGGTCTAAAAAGATCGTCGCTAGGCGAGGCGCGGATTGCTAGTCGCGGGTGCAAATGAGGCATGTCAAACCAAATATAATTTGTCTTATAAATCCAACATGCGTTTATTTAATGTTCTGTTTATTGTTTTATCAGTAGCAATAATAATATATTCATTGACATGTTTTCTTTTTAAAGTAAATGGGTAACGTTTTAAGTCATCTTTACAAGAATTATTACGGCCGTCGCCATCACGAAGCAAAATGACGTGTTTCCACCTCTACATTCTCTTTCCGAATGGGAGCGAGTGCAAAATTTCGTCACGCCTATGGTTAAAAATTATTTGCCGTTTCACTGATGAATCACCTTAATAAAGCCTGAGCATAACTTTTTGCACAAGCAACGAGTGGTCCACTGTTCAGCTGTCAAAATCAGATTGTTTGACATATTGATTCGCCCTTTCTCGTTTCAAATTGAATTAAGTATATAAAATTCTCAAATCAAACAATATATTAACTTTCAGTGTTATTTATAAATAATATTCCTACATATCCTGTTATTCATCAACGGTTAAATTCAGACTAGTCATTTACACAAAAACCGGTGGTAATATTGATTTCCAAAAAATATGTAGCATTGATCTATGCATTACATTTGTAGAAGTTGTGTAAATGCCAGTGTATTATTTATCATGTAACTCATCTATTCAAATCAAACCATTCCCTTTATGAACACGACAGACGCGTCAGTATGAGCACGCTATAAAACAATGACAGCTCATCCATAGACAACGGGAGGGGCGGAAAAAGTAGGACCAGTCGTTGTGAATGTATCGGCTTTCTACTTCAGTCGGCAATGGTAATACTTATTTGTTTTCGTTGAATTAAGAAGCCATATTACAGATGGTGTTGGTTATATTTTTTTTAATTCATTAAGCCCTGCCTAACCAAATGATAATCGATAAAAATATTCTTCCATCTAGAAAATATCTAATGTTATGTATGGTTTCATGGCATATTTTTAGATAATTTATAGATAAACGAATATTTTTTTACTATTATCTACTATGGCTTGGATTAGGCATGGTTTAATTGAATTTTAAAAACTAATAAATACTATCTACACATTGAAGTCTCAGTTCAATGATAACGAATATATTTGACTGACAAAGTTTAGAGTGCACTATTTATGTCGGATCTTCACAGCCTACCTCCACCCTTCGCCACTGGTAAAATGCCTTTCAACGTTTTCACCCAGTTACTCCAGCGAGTCTTAAAGCGATACTTCAGTGAAACGGCAAATAATTTTTTTCACAGTTTGGTTTCAGGGCTTAATGAATTATAAAAAAAGAACCAACAATATGTTTAATATGTATCCAATGAAAACAAATATGTAAACAGTATGAATGAAAAAGTGTGCACAATTTTGTCTTATCGCCCAAAATATACCAAAACTATTATCGTATGGTTTAGGCAAGGTTTAATTGATTTTTAAAAGGTAACTAATTTTATCTGTAAATTGCAGTCTTAACGGCCCACATGCTCGTCGTAGGCAACATTGAGTTTTTATTGTATTTTCAAACCATGATCCTGGACACTCCTTAAACGTTGTAGATAACCTATTTATATAATTTTGAAGCCTTATTATCCTTTATATTTATTTTAAACATTTGATGACTGCATAAAGTATTTTTGTTACATAAAATAGTATTCTTTTAAACATCTCGCTCTAATGTTTTAGAATATAGTCATATTTCGGTACATGAATGTGCAGTGGTGATAAGATTTTTTACATTTATTAATTTTTAAACGCATTTATAAAACCATTAGTATTATTTATGACGAGATAATTTTAGTAAAATATTTACGATAAAAAATTATATTGATAATCTCTGTGATCCCAAATTTGTCAAGAATTAGGCATTTTAAGTCAATAAAAACAAATACGTACGACTAACAAAGTTTAATGCGCACTATTTATGGCGGATCTTAACGGCCTACCTCCACCATTCGCTACTGAGGTGAACACCTTTAGTTATATCCGCAGACCAGGTGTGTATCGCTAGACTCACAATTCGGAGTGTTTGGTTATGAGGAATATATCTTGAAAAGTGCTTTGTTTAGTTTTTGATTGCGATGAGCAGCTATAAGTGGTAGACGGAGTAAATGTGAGTACCATAGATTTTCTCAACTACGCCCTCTCCTGCCGCCTTAAAAATTAATAAAAAAATTATGAATATTTTTTAAATGGCCCCCCTTCTCAATCATATTCTGTGTGCGCACCTGCCTAAAACCAATCCCTTTTAGTGTTGTTCAGATAGGAGAAATTAACCCACTGAACCTTGTGAAACATTTGTGTGATACATCGTGTAAAGCAAGCAGAGATATATATTTAGCTACGTATTTTTTCGACTCATACTAGGTATAAATGAGAACTCTGCCATTCCGGGCAGTGTTGACCTGTGTCCATGATAACTATCTTAGAAATAGGGAGCATCAGTTGTATTTTACCCCAAAGTGCAAAACCAACCTGCCACTGGTAATGCAAATAGAGAATGCGATAACTATGTTCAACTAAATTGCTTCGGGTTTTGATATATTCCACTTGCGTGAGGGTGAGTTTAGGTGGACGCTATTTTTTATAAATTATTAAAATAGGGTCTCCTTAGCAAACTCGGTGTACTTATTTGAACTTCTACAGATGTATGATTGTATTTTCACTGCTATTGTATATTTATATTATGTTCTCTTTTATATTTTCATTTTTATCGTTTTTATTATTTTTTTCTTTATAATAATGTTTCATGTCATGTTTTTAACGTCTTAAAATTATAATTTGTAATGTCCAACAATGTTAAAAAATAAATTGAAATTGAAATTTGTTTGTCACCAAAAATACTACTCTGAAACTGTTGGTTATTTTATGGTATTATAATTTCATCAATAAATGAATCGTATTGTTGGCTCATATCAATATGTGTCATTTTATGTGTTTTTAAATTACTTATCCGGTTACATGTAAAATCACATACATCACATCCGAAGGGTTTTTCTCCGCTGTGCACGCGTCGATTATGAACCTTCAACGCGTTAGAATACGCGCACATATAGTCACAAAAACTACATTTAAACGGCTTTTCTTTATTATGTATCAACAGATGCACTTTTAATGTATTCGAATACGAGCATGTATATCCGCATACATTACATTTGTACGGTTTTTCGGCCGTATGAACCATTTTAATATGTCTCTTCAAAGCGAAAGAGTGCGTTGTTTTGTACGTACAAAAATCACATTGGTAGGGTTTTTGACCAGTATGAATCAATTTATGTGTTTTTAAGTTCCTAGCACTTGAAAATGTACAGCTGCATTCATCGCATTGTATCGGTCGGACGCCATCGTGCATCGCTTTGTGATTATTTAAATAACACAACTTGGTGCATTTATAATCGCATAAATCACATTTGAACGGTTTTTCAGAACTATGAATGATTTTATGACGTTTTAATTGAGAAGGAAATGTCGCCATATAGTTACATTCATCGCATCCAACATAAGGTTTTTCGTCAAAGTGTTTGACATATTTATTGGACAAAGATGCGCTATGAACGAGTCTATGTTCGTACAATGTACTCGCACTTGGAAAAAATTCAAAACACAACTTGCAAACAAAATTTTGTTCGTGGAATAAAGATCTATTTAATTGAAGGATGGCTTTTTTTTCATCATACATAACCGAAAATTCTTGTTTGCTACCATGAGATGAATTATTGAAATCTATTATTTTACCATACTTAGGTTTTGAATCATTTTTCACACGTTTTTGATAATACAATGAACTCGCTTCAGTAGAATGTATTGGTTGAATGACACTCTTATTTGTGGCTTCATTTATTGAGACCTGTAAAATAAAAATTATTCATTTTCATTCTGACCATGTCCGATCCAAATAGGATCATATTACGGACCTCCACAGAATAGAGGTTTGTATTAACAGATTTTTGTTTTTACGAGAAATGGATGACAGCCACTTGCTCAACCTATTAGGTCCATACTCTGACTTATACACAAATTGAAAAACAGTCTGAGTACTTGCCAGAACCGGAATTCGAACCTGGAACCCACGACGTTATAGGCTGACGCTTAAGCTAAGCGGCCATCGTGGGCGGTAAAGAATTAACATAAACATAATTACTGCAACATTTTTTGAGGAAGACGTTAATAGATTCGATTATAGAAACTGCGTGCCAAAATTTCCCAATTATAATTTTTTGATTGTCTGACGTGCCGAGCAGTTTTTCATAGGGAAAAAAATAGTAATAATTATAATTGGGTTCTTGATTATTGACTGAGGTGCTGGCAGGTTTGGAGAACCCTTTGCGAAAATTGCACATGTGCGCTAAAACGTCATTAGGTGTTAAAAATAAACCATAAGTTTGATATAATTTAGGAAAATACATAATTTTGAAAAAAAATACGACATCCAGCATAAATTCAACCTGCGTCTCTCGGGATTCACGGCCACGCACATTGACCACTATGCTATAGATATCCTATCTATTAATAATTAATAATTGCGATAAATTTTATCAAATGGCTGTTACAATACTCTCTGAAGCGCTTTCCAAATTGAGTTACTGTCGGCAATCGGCTTTTGTATTTTAAATCAAAGTAGGTATTAATTACTTTAATTACTAACCGACGTCCCTCCAAGATTTTAGTGGGCGCGGATCTCGAGAGACACAGGTTGGTTCCCTGCTGGTTGTCGATTTTTTTCAAAAAAGATTTTTTTCTATTGGTTCCATATTTTCTCAGAAGCGTTTAGAAAATTATGTTCTAAATTATAATATCTAACTCATGGTTTATTTTTAACACGTTTTTATTAGGTAATATTCTTGTTTGTCCGGTGGTTGTTTATCCAGTACAAATCTTGCAATCGATTGTTAACTAACTTCCCGACTAGCTAGATATTTGAAACTTTTAGAATATATCAGAACACGATGCCAATGCATTCTTTTAATACTTTTAACCATCTTTAAGCAGAATTGAATTCATTTTTAGTTAATTCTGTTTTGTATGAAAAGTTATTTCGGAAGATATCCATAAAAAGTAAAACACTATTATTGGCTGCTGGGGGTCTGGGGTAGAAGCAACTAAATTATTAATATATACGTGTGTTACTATGGAAATCAATATTACATTTCAGTATTATTTCTATCAAGTATATATTTTTTGATCGTTTAAGCTAGTCAAGTCAAGTTTATAATATGATTCAACAGAAAATTTAAAAACGTTGAATATAAAAAGTTATTTTTATCTTGTAATTATTAACACTTAATAACGGTTTAGCACATATGAGCAATTTTCGCAAAGGGTCCTCCAAGCCTGCCAGCGCTGCCCAGCCAGGATATAATATAAGGCGCACTCTTATTACCTGATTTATTGTACTGGTTTCGGAATATGAACATTCACCCGATTCTTCAAAATTGATATGTTTATCTTCATCAAAGTCTCCAAGGCAGTCATCAATTTCCGGTTTTATATTACGTATGATGCCTGCTGTACAATTCTGGAACGTAACGTAGATATTCAAGTGGCAATTAATTATTGATTTGCAGTTCGCCGTATTACAGTTCACCGTGAGATGTTTTACCGGAAACAGTATAGCGTTGATTTTAAAAAATGACGCGTTGTTGCGATCGCCTACTTTTTATCATCATGAATTCTATAATTCGACCGTGTTTATGAAAAAGGGCGTAACCTACACAGAACAAATTTTACAGGAGAGGCAAAAAACGTTTTATGAATGATTTTGGTTCAACATTAATAAAAAAAATAGGCACAGATATTGGGTGCAAGTTGATCGATGATTTGGTGTGATATCTTTTCGATCTAATAATAATTTAAGAAGTTATTACAGAAAAATCATTAAAATTGATGGTAAATGCTTTTTTTATTAAATGAAAATTTTAAAGCCTGAATTTAGATAATAAATTGGCATTTGCGGCTTACCTCCTTTTTACAGAACGTGTATTTAGTTGTATACATTGTTAATATCTAATAAAAGCACTTTTCGAAAAATCGAGGGTTACGCCCTTTTTCCTAAACACAGTCGTATTATAATTATTAGTATTATAATTATATACGATAAACATGGACCCTAAGTAAAAGAGAGATCCAGAAACAGAGTAGCACAACGTGGTATGGAGAGGTGCATGGTGGGCATAAAGCGAAAGGATAAAAAGAGGAATGAGTGGATAAAGAAGCAGACAAGGGTTTGCGATGTAATAGGGTATATTAAAATCCTTAAATGGAGATGGTCTGGACACATAGCTCGAAGAAGGGAATCGTTGGACAAATCTAGTCATCCAGTGGTATCCAAGAAGTGCAAAACGTCCGCAAGGTAGACCTAGAGGCCGCTGGATCGATGAAATGATAAAGTTCTGCGGAAGTATGTGGCGACGCAACGCACAGGACCGAGAGAAGTGGAAGCAGCTGGAAGAGGCCTTCATCCAGCAGTAGATAGATTCAGGATGAATGTATTTTTAACTTACTTAGAACCTTCACAGATGGCCCGACTTGACTCGCGCGTTATCGAGGTACAGGTAAAGGTTGAAACAGACACAATGACGATCTGGCACATATTTATGCTAAGAGCGATTTAGTATCTATGATTATATATATGTCATTCCGACATATTATACATACATATTGTATGACATCGTATTTACACTCTGTGACATAGGACGCCAACATAAGAAACGGGTTTTTCGACATTTATATGACCGATCGTCATAGTCTATTTGAGCCATCCATATACACTCGCGAATGAGAATTTTTTATAATTCAATTTGAAACGAGAAAGGGCGAATCAATATGTCAAGCAATCTGGGATCTGATTTTGACAGCGGGCCACTCGTTGCTTATGCAAAAAGTTATGCTCAGGCATTATTAATCTAAAGATGGCGGTATTGCAATACATCTGTCGAAGTCAAAGACATGTATATTATTATTGAAATTACCGACATATTGTTATTTCGGTGAGAATAATTAATACTAACCTCAAAACTGCAATCGATAATTTCTTGCTTAATAAATGTAGGGCTGTCTTGGCCGTTTGGATGTATTATTGGTACTTCAAACCAACCCTGACTATGTTGCGTTCTTTCCTCGTCAGATTGCTCGGAAATTGGTTCGCATTTTATATCCATTTTACGTGTTTAATGTGTGTTATAAACGTCAATACTCCATACATGACACCATTTTATGTTCAACCATAAACAATAATTAATACACAGAGCAGTATTGCCAAGTCAACATAATGTTAATAGATATTGACAAATAATTCAGTAGATTCTATAAAATATCAGTAGATTTTGGAAAATGTAGTATAATAGATATGATTTAAGACTAAACAGAATAACAATAAAATAATAATATTCATTTTTTATAAACAATGACTATGTTATTGGGTCTGCTGCTTTACGGTAACGAATCATGGCACCTTACGAAGGCTAAGTATACTGAGCTTCGAAAACAATAATGTTTGCGACGAATACTGGGTGTGCGGTGGGTATGACTTTATGAGCAACGAGGAGACAAGAGAACGCACCAGGCAGCCTCTCATCACGCTGAAAGTGAAGAGGCGACGTTGGACCCGGCTCGGCCACGTGCTGCGGATGCCAGAAGAGAACTTAAACCTGGCTTGCCTTTTCTTCAAGCCGTCCGGATTCCGGCGTCCTGGAAGACCGCTAAATACAATCTACAGAATGTATACGGCGCAGCTACGGGATGCTAGTTTGACCTGGAATGAAGCAGGGAGACTGGCAAGCGAGAGGGATTCTTGGAGGCGCCGCGTGGTGTCCATATGCTCCAGTTAAGGGGCGGATATGGCTAAAGATGCTAGTGGGTTAAATGGCGGTCATGGGTAGAGTTAGGTACAATGTTTTTTTTTCAATGTAGAAGTGTCGCACATCAAAAAAAGGTGTGCGTAAATCATTTTACGTTTATTATTAAAATAATCATCAGTTTATTTACAATAAAATTAGAGAAAAACCAAAATATCAGTAGATTTCATGGATTTCGAAAAAAAATCAAAAATTCAGATTGATAAAAAATCAGTAGATGTATTAAAATTTCAGTAGACTTGGCAAATATGACAGTCAGAGCGTTCCAGCGGGGCACGGAGCAGCAGGCTGCCAACCCGTACTATAATACTATTATAGTATTTTTTCGTACTATAATTTTGGTCCGCGTACCTACTATGAACGATATATAACAGGTATAGTACGCCCAAAATACCATAATTTTGAATATCGGAAAAAACATGTAAAAAGTATTAAAATTTCGATATTTCCGTTCGATAAATTGGTGCAAAGTAGTACTATAATAATTTCGCAAGATTAAAGTGAACAAACGTAAAACAATCCTTTGCCTTTTAAAATGAAATTTCTTGAATAAATTCTTCGGTAAGCATTTTTGGTCGGAAGAGGTGAAGGTCTCTCAGCCAGAGCTGGTGCGAACGCAGATACGAAAGATTGTGTGTATTGGTGCATTTCTGAGGCAAGAGTCATTGCACAACGTCTATAAAAAACAGCCATTTGTCTTGCTTACGCCTACTTATTGCGCTTATAGCAAAAAATGGACAAAATGCGCATAATTGATGTCGTTGAAACATCCTTATTGTAAACAATACGTCTGTATGAGTATTGCTTGGCCACATCTCTTAGCACATCTATTCTACCTAAATAAAAAAAGGTCTCGAAGTTTCTCAAATTCTCCGTTATTTTTTTCTGAGAAACAAAAAACCTATTCATTTTCAACAGATGACTTTCCCCAAATACTATAATTTTGGAGGCTATGTACTATAATTCCACTTTGAAAAGATGGTAACACTGTCAGGGATACGTATATTTACATTATTATCTATGGTTAGGAAAACGTTAATACGTACGTGTATGTCGTATGTGCCCTCGCAAACATGGATGTAAAGCGAGAATATTGTGATGGAGACCAGTATAATGCAGAGGATAAACCTTGGATTGACGCACCGATGATTAAGCATCCAAATAATCCTGACGCCAGCACTTATGTAAAGCAAGAGAATAGAGACGATCCCATTTGCAATTTCGAGGTTAGTTTTTTTTACTATTAATAACAATTAGCCTTATACCCCGTTTACACGTACATAGATTTACTGCTGACAGTACGTATTATCGCGGCCATTAAAAGAAAATGCACATGCAAACATGTATTATCGTGCAAGATTCCATGAATCAAAAAAGTTCGCTTCAGAATTTTCACGCGACAGATAGGATTTAATCGATATCTGCACCTGCGCAGTAGAGCGATAGAGGCAAACATGCTGGAAAAAAACTATACCGCGCAGTCTCATTTTGAGGTTATACGATATTCACGACATGTCAAAAAGTAGCATAAAATGACAACATCGCGTCTCGCTTAGGGCCGTTTCAGACAGGACACCGGTGTCGCGCTCGTATATAATAAGGAGGCCTGTGTATTTGAATGCTTTTGGGCTTTTGTATTATGATTATGAACGCCCCAGAGATAATGACTCAACGCGTGTCCAGTACACTTTTTCGTCGGCCACTACATTCTCAAGCCGCCGATACACTTTTTTTTTATTACTGCAGCCAGTTTTATGTTTAATTTATAACGCGAAACTATGCGTTGACTCGTTACCTCTGGGCGTTCATAAACATAATACAAAGGCACCTTTCTTCGAATACAAAAGCCTCCTATATTATATACGAGAAAAACTGTAGAATTCGTCTCAGACATATTGTCGAGAGACGTTCCTTTATAAAATATTAGCATTTTTACCACGTTTTATTAGCTCGTATTCTTTTTTGTCCAGTACAAATCTTTTCTTGTTTGTCCAGTACAAATTTTTTCTTGTTTGTCCAATACAAATCTTGCAACTAACTTCCTGACTAGCTAGACATTTGAAACTTTTAGAATATATAATAACACGATAACAATGCATTCTTTTACATCTTTTAGCCATCAGGAGAATTGAATTAATTTTCAGTTAATATTGTTTTGTATGGAAAGTTATTTCGGAAAAAAATCGTAAAAAAATGGTAATATACTATTATTGGTTGATAAGGGCGTCCTAGCAACTAAATTATCAATATATACGTGCGTTACTACATAAATCAATCTGAAATGTCAAAATGACATTTTAGTATTCTATATTTATTCAGTATTTATATCAAGCACAACGTTAAGTTTATATGATTCAACAGAAAATTTTAAACTGTGGTATATAACAAGTTCTTTTTGTCTTGTAATTATTATGTACTTAATTGTATATATTGAACATATTATTTAATACATTAATTTTGAAAACACTTCTGAAAAAAATTATTATAACAAACGGAAGAAACCTTTTTTTTGAAAAAAAATACTTAAAAAAAGTTCTTAATTAAAGTAATCAATGCCTACTTTGATTTAAAATACAAAAGCCGATTGGAAATAGTAACTCAATTTGGAAAGCACTTATTATTAAGCGCGATATTATGGTTTAGTTTAGGCAGGGTTTAATGGAATTTTGAAAACTAATCTAATGAAAACAAAATATAAGCAGCACTCGAGCAGAGCGCTCGGTAATTTTCTGAAAATATTAAGTACCTAACACAGTTATCTAATTTTATGTGTTTTATAAAAATAGATGTGTTTGATTTTTTTTTATATGGCCATTCTAGCTCAAACGATAAAATTATTTTTTCCGCGAGACGGAACGGCGCTCCGGTTCATTTCGAGCCCTGAATATAAGTATGCCTGATCATGTTTAGTGTGCACTATTTATGTCGGATTTCAACAGCCTACTTCCACCTAGATGATTCCATTTTAATTTGTTATATGTAAATATTGACAACACGTTATATGAAACGTTGTTTATTTCAGTTCGCTGTGACGGGTGTCACTGGTATCAAAGCTGAGACTGACATAAAGCGCGAATTCACTGAAGATAAAATGCCACCATTTTCTGATGAAGATCCTCAACCCGGATGTTCGCATTCAGATTACAAACCAGGACATGGGGTACATTCGATTTTATAATTATTGTAACATTTGATTCTCTATTAGTCGATTTTTATCGAAGGTTGACGTTTAAAATTTCAATAAATCTCCATACTATTTCTAGCCAGTCGTATTAAAAAAAGTAATTGAAGTAATCAATAGGTACCTACCTTATTTGATTTAAAATATAAAAAATTGATGATTGCCTATGGTAACTCAATTTGGAAAGCGCTTCAGAGAGTATTGTAAGAGCCATTAGTTAAAGTCTTAACTTATTATATAGATAGGTAGGTTAATTAATACTGGGTAATTATTGAGTTTTGAAGAAGACACTCATTAAAGCCACATTAACTGATTGTATTGCTGCAGGTATGGATTTATTAAATTATTAAGAGAACACAAATTATGACTTGAGTAGTAGAAGTGATTAGTATAAATATTAATATATCGATGACCCATTCAATTTTTTTTTATAATTTTCAAGTAATTTCTATCGGTTTTTTAAGTAAAGCTGTTATAAAACGGAAACTGTGAAAAACATTTTCCATATAAATATATCCTATCATAAAATTGTATTTTTTTTTCATCACTTTTAAATATTCCGTCAAATTAAAAACATTAATTTCTCGTGCTTGATAGAGATGAGGTTTTCATTAAACACTGTGAATATACTATTGTATCGTGTAAAACAGACTTTTCACACAAAAACGCAGCGTTTACACACCTACTATATGCGCACGAAAATAAGTGTGCTTCTGCGCTGGTCCATTTTTAAGTTGTTAATTAAAAAGTTAATTTATATATCAGATGTGCTCAACGGGTAAACTTTATTAATTCGAAAAATATTTATTCTATAACATTTTATATGTGTAAATTATATAAACCTAGTCATTCCATCTCGAGAGTGTTGCTCTTTGGATAACTGCCATCCCTATGCGACGCTTAGTATGCGTGCCTTCACGAATTAAGAAGTATGATATATTAAAATATTGTTTTAACTGTTGATCGAAGTAGCTTGATGAAATTTGAATATAAATTCACTCCCGCACTTTCAGGTATAAATCTGCGTCCTGATATTATAGTCTTTAACACTGCATACACTTTGTAATCGTAGCCAAGACAACATGGTTCTTTCTCTCTTTTCCTTTTGACCATGTCCGATCGTAATAGGATCATATGAGCCTCCACAGAGTGGAGGATTGTATTTACAGATTTTGTTTTTACGAGAAATAGATGTCAGCCACTTACTCAACCTATTAGGTCTATACTCTGACTCATACCTGATACCCACGACGCAATACGCCAACGCTTATGTCACGCGGCCATCATGAGTGTTCTAGTTCTTCAAGATGGTTCTATAGTATAATATATTAAATCATTGTTTATACTATTGATCGAGGTTACTTGATAAAATTTGAATAGAAATTCTATCAATTTGAATATTTTTTGTGACATTGGTTTTGCCTTTCGGCATCTTCCGACACTATTACTAGTTACTACACGAAGACTATAATGTTTTTTATCGAACAGGGTGCAAAACTGCCACATACGATGTACATTTTTCTGGTCATCTAAAATTATTATTTTATCAAGAATTATTAGAAATAGACACATTAAAGTGAAACTATCTTATTCACATCAATCTAAAATTTTGTATTCGAAACTATAATAGATTTTTACATATTACCATAAACAGTACCACAATTGTGTAATTGTCTGTTTTGTACATTTGCTTTTCAATGTTAGATGTAGGTGCATTTTTTAAAAACTATTTATGGATCACATTCCGTAACATTATTTGTATTGAATATCTATGTCGTTACTTATAATGTCTGAAGATGCTAAAAGGCATAAGCTTCGAAAAAAATAACTCAAATAGAACAGTTAAAAATCTAATTAGAATAATATTGACTAATTATTTTTGTTTTTTATAGGTTTCTCCTGAAGGCTTTTTCACAAAGCATCACGATATAGACAGGTGTCAAAAATCCTCGCCTGATAAAATCCAATATAGAATGATACAAAATTCTGAAATGACAATAGATGAACGAACCATTAAAGGAGAAATCTCAGAACGATCGACTCCGATGGAACTTCGACTTATTCTGAGAAAAATAGTACATTTCTCACGTTATTTGATTTGCAGCTTTTGTAACGCAGTTTTTGGATGCGAAAGTGCTCTAAAAAGTCACAAAGTAATTCACACGGACGTGATTGCTAATCAAAGTCAAGAAAATATATTGTCGCAACTGAATCATCTCAAAACAAATAAAATTACACATACTGGTGAAAAACTTTATAAATGCAAGGAATGTCCATATAGATGCTCCCGACTTAGTTATCTTAAACTCCATGAAATGATACACACAGGTGAAAAACCTCATAAATGCAAGGTATGCCCATATAGGTCCTTGCGACTTGTTAATCTTAAAGTTCATGAAATGACACACACAGGTGAAAAACATCATAAATGCAAGGTATGCACTTATAGATGCTCGCAACTTAGTAGTCTTAAAATCCATGAAATGACGCACACAGGTGAAAAACGTCATAAATGCAATGTGTGCTCATATAAATGCTTTAGACTTAGTAGTATTAAAAAACATGAAATGACACACAGAGGTGAAAAACCCCATAAATGCAAGTTATGCTCATATAGATGCTTGCGACTTAATAATCTTAGAAACCATGAAATGACACACACAGGTGAAAAACCTCATAAATGCAATAAATGTTCATATAGAGGCTCGCAACTGAGAGATCTAAAAAGACATGAAATGATACACACAGGTGAAAAACCTCATAAATGCAAGTTATGCTCATATACATGCTCGGCACTTAGTAATCTTAAAAACCATGAAATGACACACACAGGTATAAAACCCTATAAATGCAAGGTATGCACATATAGATGCTCGAAACTTGTTAATCTTAAAACACATGAAATGACACACACAGGTGAAAAACCTCATAAATGCCAGTTATGCCCATATAGATGCACCCAACTTAGTAGTCTTAAAAACCATGAAATGACACACACAGGTGAAAAACCTCATAAATGCAAGGTATGCCCATTTCGATGCGCGCGACTTAGTCATCTTAAAAATCATGAAATGACACACAAAGGTGAAAAACCTTATAAATGCAAGTTATGCTCATATAGATGCTCGCAAATTAGTCATCTTAAAAATCATGAAATGACACACACAGGTGAAAAACCTCATAAATGCAATGTATGTTCATATAAGTGTTCGCTTCTTAGTAATCTTAAAAAACATCAAATGACACACAGGTGAAAAACCTCATAAATGCAAGGTATGCCTATATAGATGCCTGCAATTCAATAATCTTAAATGACATGAAATAACACATACTGGCAAATAATTTTATAAATTCACCGTATACCCAGAGATGCTTACAACTTGTTCACTTAAAATACATACAATAAAGTATTCTGTTGAAGATCTTTTCTTGCAAGAAATGCCCTTGTAGTTCTTTGACAAAATGAGTACATATCTCTCCTAATTTGATTCGCGTAATGTTTCACATGGGCGTAATTGCTGATCAATGTAAAGACAATGTTTTTTCGCGCAAAGCCAATAAAAGGACACATACCGGTTAAAAACCTTGTAAATATATTGTGTGCTTTTATAGTTGATCGGACCATGCTCATCTTAAAGTACGTAAAATTACACATTCTGGTGACAAACCTTCTAAATGCAATGAAGTTCTGCAACTGTTCACGACTTATTGGTCTTATTTATTGTGAGTATTTTATTGAATGCAAAATTTTTCTCGACCATGTCCGATTTTAATAAAATCATATGGGACTCCATAGAGTGGAGGTTTTATTAACAGATTTAGTTTTTACTATAGATCGACGCTTATGCCGCGGCCTACGTATATGCTATGTATTCATAATAATATGGACGTCCTATGCTTGAATAAATGACAAGATTCATACTGTGAATACCAATAATGTAGGTTAGGAATGCTTTTCTATTGCTATCTTGTATAATATCCTACCGGAATAAATTAAAAATTTTAAAACTATTTTCTGCTTAAACTATCGCACATCTGGAGAATAGAAAAATGTATGTTTATATAAACCTGAATTGTTATTTTAAATTATTAGAAGTTGAAAATTTACCCACACCAATTTATCGGTTCATGCATGTATATTTTCATAATTATCCACTAAAACAATACGCTGCAACGTAAATTATGATTATTTTGGTTTTATGTTCCATCATTTTATTTAGAAATTTGATAAGAAAAATGATAAAATTTTGAGATTGAAAAAAATGATTATCCAGTGTTGGGGCATTGTACTCGTACATGAACAAGGTCATACGATCTACCTATGTCCATCGCCACGTCTCGCGACATGTGAGACAAGCGGTGCGTTGGTCTCTCATGTAGCGTCGCTGGGGGGAAAGGAGGGTAATCCATGGTGACGAAACTCATGAGGTATAGCGACGGGTTTGTTTCTGATGTTTTTATATTATATGTGTGTTGTTACCAGACGAAAGAAAGACCCCGGCGCGACAATTTCAAATTCCGAATCCGCAATTTAATCAAAGTCAGGAGGACCCCGACCGAAAGTTTGGTTCTTCTGCCGTGCGGGATAGTGTCCCGGCTTGACCGATAACTTCTAAGAAGGGCCTCCCCGGCCGATGCGCGCCCAAAAATTTACAGTTAAAAGCTGTGACAAACAACCCGCCCACACCCCTGGGATATCGCGCATGAAAGTACCCCTTGCCGTTAATTTTTTTTCGATATTTTTTGAAAGTCAGGTTCAGTTCCAATCCTGCAGTGAAGCTGACAAAAACATTCCTCCGCCCGTCCTCGGCGCGGCGGATACCTTTAACGCGTGTTTCAGTTAGGATCCTAGCGTTAAAAATAATCAATCAAAAGTTATCATATCTTAGAAAAAGTGACACCCCTTATCGTTGTCGTGTGAATAATAATCTATACAGTTGCCCTTAAAGCAAACCGCGAATCCAATAAAGCAAACCATGTGTCGCGTCCTCGATAAAACAATTTCGCACCGATTCGGCTAATGTGTTTAAACACGTGTTCCCATATAATGACTGTGCGATAGCTAAATCTAAGACTCCTGTGCAAGTGTAATTAATGATGTAATCCAACCAATGTCTGAAAAGTTAATGTAATTAAACGTCCCTGCGCAGGGAAATTGTCAAATCAAAGACGTGTTTTATCTTGAATTATATGTCCTGATGTCCACACAACCCTCAATCAAAGTGATGCTCGTGAAGAATGCTGCCAGCATACATGTGAGTTCTCCACCCTTTTTCTCGGTATCAGTGTATATTCAATATTGAAAAGAAAAAATATTGTTGTGTTGAAAATGTAGTTGGCAACCCTGTTATATTATGGGTTTTAGATAATAAAAGATATAACTACTTATATAATATTATTCTTTTATTAAAATCCGCTGTAAATCCGCATAATACTTTATACTTAAAAGTTTGGATATTATGTTGTCATTATTATTAATTGGCTCCACAATCCTTTGTAGATCTTGCCCGCCCCAAAAACAGGTTTCATAGCATTACTTTTTACGAGAAATTGATGTTAACCACATGCTCAACCAAAAGCTCCATCCTTTGGATTCAAACACACATTGAAAATCAATATGTGAATTTTGACAGACCCGGGATTTGAACCAGAATCTCTCGACCCACCAAGCGGATACATTACCACTCGGCCATCGCAGGTTCTTTTATTATAGCAGTTATTATTGTTCAGAGTCTAACAAGACTGTCGATTTCAGTGACATTCCTAGACAAAATACCGACCCATTTTTTATATAGTGTTTTTTATCTTCATTTAATGACTTCAATAGGTACCTACCTATCTGAGAAAGGTGTTGAATACATTACTAACAAAATATATACCACTAAATCTAATTGAAATGCCAACTCTAATTTAATGGTCAATATTGCGAGTCCACGGTTTCAGACACATTAAAAACACTACACCAGCTGACAACTTTCAAAGCTACGAGTGATTATCAAAAATATTTTGAAAAATAAATAGGTAAGCATGTCCAAACCTATAAAAATTCAAGTATACTAAGAAAATGTACACATGTCATTGCTGGTCATCAAGGACGTGTCGTCAAATGACAATGGAAGTAAACTAAGCATCGCAAACCCGACAAAAAATTGCATTCCTGTTAAACATTTTATGTTAATAAATAAGTACTTACATTAGGTTTCCAACAAGTGAGCTTTTTTTTAATGGAACATTACATACATACTTCGTTTATGTACCTACTTATTTTTATAAATACCTAATGATTCTTCTCGATTTGTCGCCCTTCGGCAAGCGACGCTCAATCTGTCTACCCCCACGGGACGTCACTGGTCGATTTGTATCTAAGAATTTTCACTCTTTTCAATTCTTTTGTCACAACAGCGTCAGAGTAAGTGGTTTGAAGTATTGAGTCAAAATCTTTTCTGACCACTAGTAGATATGTACATAGCATAACTTGCGTTAGCGCATATAGAAACGTTGAATTTCAAACGGTTTCGGGTTTCTTTCTTGGCATGCGAGACCAATCAGAATATTTCCTTACGTAGTTTGGTACCTGCTATAATAATTCTGGTTGTGATGATGTTGTGATTGGAATTTCTTCCTCGAATAAATTGAAACTAGGAGAAATGTATATTTATGAAAACCTGATAATATATTATCTTAAAATAATATTGTTTCGTAAATATAACAATGTATGCATGTTTTGATTATGTTATGATTACCTACCTATTTAAACTATTTTATATAGGTACGTGTTTTGCAGTGGCAAAGGGTGGAGGTGGACTTTTAAAATCCAACATAAATTGTGCACACTATACTTTGTAAGTCAAACATATTTATGTTCATTTTATTCGATGACCATGACTACAAAATGTAGATACTACCTACTTAGTGTTTTTTAGTTTTTAAAATACAATTAATCTCTGCCTAATCCAAGACATAGTAAATAGTGAAAAAAATATTCAATTTTGCCATTAAATCATAGAAAATTTTAGATATTTTATAGATACTTATATGAATATTTTAATCGATCATGGTTTAGTAAGGCAGGGTTTAATAAATTTAAAAAAACCTAACTAAAACTGTAATATGTTATAATATGTATTCTTAATTCAACGAAAACACATAAGTATGACTGAAAAAGTGTGCACTATTTTTGCAGATCGCCCACAACATACGAGTAACTAAACTATTATGGTTGCAAGGCTTAATTGAGTTTTAAAAACTAATCGGTGCCATCTACTGATTATATTCTATCTGTATCATTTTGAGTAAATCGATTTTAAGAGTTTCAAACTCTGAATACGTGACAATAATTAATCTTTCACTATAATTTTTAAATGATTTTATATTTGTTATTACATTGCATAATAGGTCATTCACCTAAAAAATATTATATACGTATATATTTTCCTGTTTTTAAAAAAAATCTTTTTCCAGTCAAGTCATTTTTTGTAGGAAGAAATATTCCATGTGCTGTTGTCAGATCAGAGTAACTTTATTATTATAAATCCTAGACTTTTCAATTTGCAGATCAAAATAATAAAAAACCATGTCTAGATGTAGGGAAGTACATACCTACTTTATTCTAAATGTGTAAGTACATAAAAATCTATTTATTAAGTACTTATGTAAAGTAAAAAGTTAACATTGGTCAAATAATACTGTAGTTCAATATTAATTGTTTATTATTCAATAATATACATAAATTTATGTATGTATATTATAATATTGAAAGTTTCTCAATATGCTTGGGTGTGCTGCAGTTCCGCAGTGCATATGGACGAGCCGCCACTGGATACAATGTAAAATTAACATTACTGTCCATGGGAGGTAAACTGCACTATGTCGATTTTTGGCGAAATTGAAATATCGACATAGTGTAGTATACCTCTCGACGCTCTTTCCAGTGATATACTTAACAATGTCATAATCCTACTAGAAACAAATATTATGAAAGGCATATTACACTATGTTATAGTTTATTTCCGAGGGATATGACACCAAGAAGATATGGTGTTCATTATCCCCATATGCCAAGTAATAGGTGGTTAGAGGGAAACAACACCGAAACGATTTGGTGTATTTTACCAATGGCATATCCAAATTTTCGAACGTCAACACCAAATGTCATAAAAGAAATCAGGTGCGTGTGTGCGTGTTGCCACTTCTCTGCTTCGAATACTGCACCATGTCATTTGAATGTGTAAAACATTTTAGTGGTAAACAGCACCATAATACGTATATATAAAACATCATTTATTTTGAGAAACAAGTGCATTTTCTTTTAAATTTTCCTTTAATATTGTAGAAAAACATCTCAAGTACGATTAAATTTTAATCAAGTATCATAACAAGTAGTATAAGAGAACCAATGGTATTCTAACAAAAACTTCATGAAAAAACTTTAAACAACCATTGTGAAAAAGTGTGATCTTTCACATAGATTACATTTTTTTTATTAAATTACTTAACTACTAAATAAAATTATAGAATTATAATTTTTTGTATAAAATGATCTGTTAATGCCATCGTGTGGAGAATTTCTTAACGTGATTTACTGTGTATAAACATTTTCGAAAAAGTCAATATTTGTCCTATAAAAACCTGTTTCTAGTAAAGGTGATCAGGGAAAGTATACTCCTAGAGCGGAATGCAGAAACATTTGTCAAAACTAAAATTTAATTACAACAAAACACTAAAAGAAAGTCTTTCATAGTTATGATCGAGTTGTCTATGGTCCACCAGATCTGCAATAGCTTCGTTCTGTTTTTATATTGAAAATATTACCATATACCTATATAAAATTCTCTTTTTCAAAATTTAGGTAAATTATTTTGTAACTGTTAAACGATGACAAAAATATGAAAAATATACAAAATAAATTCAATAACTATAAATACACAATAAATATTTAATTAAAATGATTAAATGTCTCCGCAATTAGTGAATTAATATAAGTTATTTTTTGACCCATGTTTTTCCCGATACGGTAACACTTGCCGTTGATTATGTCAGCTGATATCGATATGGTGTCATTTACAATTATTACAAATATGCCATGATGTGAATAATTATATAGAATGATTAAGACTAATATTACCATGTTGGTGTGTAGATAACTAAGTACTTATATATTTCAACTACCTATCTATTGCTTTAATATTACATAAATATCTAAATCCGAATAAGAAAAGTTAATTCATAATTCATTGACACTGACATTTCAATTCGATAATCAGTTTTACTAAATAAGACATGAACAGAATCAACGAAAGCAAAGGAAAATATGTCGTATTAAATGTCACGGATATTTAATAGTTGTTTAACAGTTTTAATTTGCAATAGGTAATTAAAATATCGTATATCTACCATCGTACCTAGGCACGTAATCTTTTTCAATGGCTTTTTTGTCGACATGAATGACATGTTATGAAAGTTTACCTATCTACTCATAACATTATAATAATAACAAAAGTAGTCTATGGTTAAGGATTCCTTATCTCTATAATCTATAGTTAACAGATGGATTTCGGCTATTTACAGGTCCATTTACCTGGATCACCCAATGTTAAAACTCCAACTTTTTTTGGGTGCATTTGTTTGTGCATCGTTAGTGCACGTTTGTGCACGATTTTTTTTCGTTTGTGCACATATAATAACAGAAAAATTCCAATTTCAAATTGGGTGTTCCAGCTAAACGTTTGGTCTCTAGTGACTTGATACTTGAACCAATAAATTAGCCTAAAAATTTTTTGTTAAATGCATCTGATTAGGTATATTTATGTCAACTTTATACACGATTTTTTAAATTTTTATCTCTTATATTAAGCTAGTAATTTAATTTTGAGCGGCCGTCAAGTCTTAAAACCAAACATTTTTTTTCCACATTTTTTAATTACACACCTTTGAGTAATTTAATTACATGATTTTTCATGAAGTTTTTATTGTTTTTTCATTTAAATTACGCGAAAAATTCTCATTTTTCCATTTTCACTAAGTACCCCGTGAAAATATCCCGAACAAAAAAGACCGCATCCGTTTGGAAAATCCAGTCAAAAGAGTCTATACAAAATAGTCGAAACGGTGTAATGCTCACTAAATATGTCCGTTTATACTACCTAAAACTTAAAATTACTACCTTTAAAATGATATTTTGATTACACAAAAGTGTCAAAATTACAAAAACATTCAACATTCTTAACATTTATCTTTTTATTTATGATTTTGAATAGATCAATGTCAGTTGCATACGGGAAAAGCAGTAATTAATAATTATTCTTAGGTACCTACTGTTTTTTAACAATATGATCCGTAATAAAAATAAATAAGTTATTAGAATACAATTAGGTATGCATATTTTTGAAAAATGCAATATATTTTATGCAACGATATTTTCTTCAAAAGATAATATTGGAATGACATTTATATTTATTTTGTATATAGGAGTTACCTTGCAGGCACTTAACTCTTCCTAATAATATTTGCATAGGTATTATGATTTTTTTCTTTTTCTCTGTTTCTACAGATGGTGCAACGTATGCTTGTAGTTCTGGTAGGTATTATGTTAGGAGAGAAGTGTTAGACAAAAACTTCATATTATGCTCTTCAGAATCGATATCAAATGAAGTTTTGTAGGTACTTTAAAAAGTTATTGCCTCTGACGGCTTCGACAATTGTTTCACGCAAATGGTTTTCTTCAGAATGTGTGAGTTTATGACTTCTTAAACAACGTACCGACCTACATATCTGTTTACATTTAAAATGAAATTCATCACACGCAAATGGTTTTTCTCCTGTTTCGTTTTATGAACTCTAAGATAATGTTGTGCCGTGGCTCCGTATAGGTAGTCAATTTATTTAAAAGGTTATTCACCATTAAGTATCTTTACATGTGTTTAAAGATTACTCCGTCGCGAGCATCCAAATGAACATACATTGCATTTATAAGATTTTTCACGAGTATGTTCTATAATATTCATTTCATGTGTTTTAAGACAACTAAGTCGCACGCATTTATATGAATATACATCGCATTTTAAAGGTTTTTCACCAGAATTGGTCATTTGTTTGTTTTTAAGATGACTAAGTTGCGAGCATCTATATGAACATTCATCGCATTTATAAGGTTTTTTTTATCAGTATTGCCATTCCATAATATTATGTTTTAAGCTTATTAGGTATTTTTAAATTACATCTTTGATTATCTTGGAAATCACATTCATCACACGCAAATGGGTTTTCTTCTGAATGTGTAAGTTCATATTATGAACTTACACATTAGAACTTTAAGTTCTTTCATTGAATAAGTTTATGTAATTTGATAATGTTTCTGATATTTCTTCGATATACCTTCTGTTGAAAATAATGTAATTACATTATTCTAGATTAATACTGTAAACATCTCTACAGTCTTTTGATGTTGGGAAATTGAAAAAACAAGAGTTACGTATTTTTATCAAGATAATAAATAGCTAAAAATACAATGTTCTAAAAATCGGATGACCTTGATTTTTTTTTCTAGCAAACGTATTTAAGTATAGACATCTTATCCGTGGTAAGCTCAAAATACCTACTTTTTACGAATACTGCTGGCACCATTCATTCTGCTTTGAGAGAAGCAGAAGCTCGAGAAGGATTGAAAGTCTTGGTCGCTCAAAGGATGACAAAATTAAAAAGTGGTAAAGATCCTCAGCCATGAGTATACAACAAAGAAGAAAGGAGAAGACAACTAATTTGCGAGCATCTATATGAACATTCATCGCATTTATAAGGTTTTTTTTATCAGTATTGCCATTCCATAATATGTTTTAAGATTACTAGGTATTTTTAAATTACATATTTGATTATCTTGGAAATCACATTCATCACACGCAAATGGGTTTTCACCTGAATGTGTAAGTTCATATTATGAACTGACACATTAGAACTTTAAGTTCTTTCATTGAATAAGTATATGTAATTTGATAATGTTTCTGATATTTCTTCGATATACCTTCTGTTGAAAATAATGTAATTACATTATTCTAGATTAATACTGTAATCATATCTACAGTCTTTTGATGTTGGGAAATTAAAAAACAAGAGTTACGTATTTTTATCAAGATAATGAATAGCTAAAAATACAATGTTCTAAAAATCGGATGACCTTGATTTTTTTTTCTAGCAAACGTATTTAAGTATAGACATCTTATCCGTGGTAAGCTCAAAATACCTAAACTATCGACTAACCAACTTTTGGCAGCAACGTATTGAATACGATGTTTAAGAACTCATAAACTTACACATTCAGGAGAAAAACCAGTTGCGTGTGATGATTGTGATTTGAAATGTAATCAAATATGTCATTTAAAAACACCTTGTAGTCTTAAAATATGTTGAATGACAATTAATACTGGTGCACACCTTCACAAATGCGATTTGTGTTCATATAGATGCTCGCGAATTAAATTTTAAAAAGACACAATGACGCATTCTGAAGAAAATCTAATAAATGCAATGTATGTTCATATAGATTCTCGCGAATAATATGCATACTTGCCAGACCGAGGATTAGAACCTGAGACCCTCGACGCAATAGGCTAACTCTTAAGCTGCGCCGGCATTTTTGGTGACTGGTGAAAAACCATATAATTGCAATGTATGCTCATATAGATGCTCGCAACTTAGTCATCTTAAAAACAAACAAATGACCAATTCTGGTGAAAAACCTTTAAAATGCGATGTATATTCATATAAATGCGTGCGACTTAGTTGTCTTAAAACACATGAAATGAATATTATAGAACATACTCGTGAAAAATCTTATAAATGCAATGTATGTTCATTTGGATGCTCGCGACGGAGTACTCTTTAAACACATGTAAAGATACTTAATGGTGAATAACCTTTTAAATAAATTGACTACCTATACGGAGCCACGGCACAACATTATCTTAGAGTTCATAAAACGAAACAGGAGAAAAACCATTTGCGTGTGATCTATTTCATTTTAAATGTAAACAAATGTCATTTAAAAACTCATAAACGTGATGAATTTAAATATAAATGTAAACAGATATGTAGGTCGGTACGTTGTTTAAGAACTCATAAACTCACACATTCGGAAGAAAACCATTTGCGTGAAACAATTGTCGAAGCCGTCAGAGGCAATAACTCTTTAAAGTACCTACAAAACTTCATTTGATATCGATTCTGAAGAGCATAATATGAAGTTTTTGTCTAACACTTCTCTCCTAACATAATACCTACCAGAACTACAAACATACGTTGCACCATCTGGAGAAACAGAGAAAAAGAAAAAAATCATAATACCTATGCAAATATTATTAGGAAGAGTTAAGTGCCTGCGAGGTAACTCCTATATACAAAATAAATATAAATGTCATTCCAATATTATCTTTTGAAGAAAATATCGTTGCATAAAATATATATCGCATTTTTCAAAAATATGCATACCTAATAATTACTGCTTTTCCCGTATGCAACTAACATTGATCTATTCAAAATCATAAATAAAAAGATAAATGTTAAGAATGTTGAATGTTTTTGTAATTTTGACACTTTTGTGTAATCAAAATATCAATTTAAAGGTAATAATTTTAAGTTTTAGGTAGTATAAACGGACATATTTAGTGAGCTTTACACCGTTTTGGCTATTTTGTATAGACTCTTTTGACTGGATTTTCCAAACGGATGCGGTCTTTTTTTTTCGGGATATTTTCACGGGGTACTTAGTGAAAATGGAAAAATGCGAATTTTTCGCGTAATTTAAATGAAAAAACAATAAAAACTTCATGAAAAATCATGTAATTAAATTACTCAAAGGTGTGTAATTAAAAAATGTGGAAAAAAAATGTTTGGTTTTAAAACTTGACGGCCGCTCAAAATTAAATTACTAGCTTAATATAAAAGATAAAAATTTAAAAAATTGTGTTTAAAGTTGACATAAATATACCTAATCAGATGCATTTAACAAAAAAATTTTAAGGCTAATTTATTGGTCAAGTATCAAGTCACTATAGACCAAACGTTTAGCTGGAACACCCAATTTGAAATTGGAATTTTTCTGTTATTATATGTGCACAAACGAAAAAAAATCGTGCACAAACGTGCACTAACGATGCACAAACAAATGCACCCAAAAAAAGTTGGAGTTTTAACATTGGGTGATCCAGGTAAATGGACCTGCTATTTACCAATTTTACTGTAAGTTTGTGGTAAGTACGAATTGAGCATTACGCCCCTAGTGCATGAATGAATACTGGGTGATAATGTATTGTATTTTTTTTCAAATAAATTGTAGTATTGTTGTTTTTATTTAATAAAACGCAATTTTTTTTTATAGTACTTATTCCACTTTTAACTAATATTAATGGTAGTGTTTATTAATCATATTTATAATAGGGTGACGCACCCAATTGTTGGCACTCCACCAATTATCAGCACCCTTCAAGTTAACGTAAAAATATAAGATATGTAAGCATAGTTAAGTCTGCCAAGTATAAAAAATGTGTTTAGCAATTAATATTGTTTACGACAAGCAACATTCATCACACCAGGATTAACAAAATAGCGAGAAAATAGTGCGTCAAAAGTGCTCCGTTGTGTTTTGTGATTTTTTCCGCCATTTTCTTTTTGCCACGGTAAGAAAATGTTTCAATAGCCTTGCTATTTTGTCTACATCTAAGTGTTTATCAATAAACTGACGATTTAAATGATTGCGGGATAGAGCCAGGCATTTGAATTTAAAATTTAATTTAAGGATAATTGTTCGTTGTCTATGTTTAAAGGGTGCCAACATTTGGTATCGTGATTGAGTAGTTTTCCTATTATTGGCACATGTGCTAATAATTGGTTATTTTGATAAAGTATTATTTTTAACAGATTTGAATTTCTATAGCCTATATCATTAAGGCTCTAAGTAATTCCATTGATAAAAATATGTTACACTCGTTTTTTCCAAATGTTAGCCACATGCTAAAAATTGGTTTTGGCTTGTGCCAATAATAGGGTTAAATTATAGCTTGTGTCTTTATTTTCAGACTGAAGTATTCAAAATGGAACCAGTTAATGTGAAAAAGAGGAAAGAGAAGAAGAAGACTCTCGACAACACAATAATAAAAAGAAAAATATACAACCATGATAACTTGGTAAAAGCACTTGAGGCTGTAAAGTGCGGTATGAGTAAAAAACTGGCCGCAAAAACCTTTCATGTACCGAGAGGAACTATTCAGTTCAGGTTACGGAAAGAAGATCATAAAGACCTTCCAGGACCAAGTACAGTATTAACCAAAAACGAGGAAGAGACTTTGGTGAAATGGATAAAAGACTGTTGCCGCAAAGGATTCCCTAGAAGAAAACTAGATGTTCAATTGAGTGTTGCACATTTCATAAAGAAAGCAAATAGAAAGAATCCATTCAAAGATGGAATACCTGGTAATAAATGGTACCAACTCTTTTTGTATCGTCATCCCGGATTAAGTATACGTGCACCTGAGGCAGTCACAGCATCAAGTGCGGCAGTGTCAGAGCAAGATATAAGAAACTGGTTCATTGGAATTGAAACCTACTTAAAAGACAACAGTTACTTTACCATTCTCTCGGATCCAAGTCGCGTGTTCAACGGTGACGAGTCAAACTTTCAGCTATGCCCAAAAAGTGGAAAGGTTATTGCAATGAGAGGTGAGAAGGATGTTTATGAAGTAGACCATGCATCTGCCAAATCTGCTCTAACAGTTCTATTCACGTTTTCTGCCAATGGAGATACCACGCCTCCAATGATCATATTTCCGAATAAAAGGTTGCCTAAGGATATAACATTAAATGTGCCAGGAGACTGGGGTATTGGTTTGAGCGATTCGGGATGGATGAAGGCAGAGGTATTTTATGATTATATAAAAAACGTTTTACACCCTTATCTATTGAAAACAAAAAGACAACTCCCCGTTTTACTTTTTGTTGACGGACACAAAACGCACCTCTCTCTGGAAGTGAGTGAACTGTGTAAAAGCTTGGACATAGTTTTGGTAGCTTTATATCCAAACGCAACAAGATTGTTGCAGCCAGCCGATGTTTCAGCATTCAGGCCACTTAAGCAAGCTTGGAAAGAAAGTGTATTGAAGTGGAGGCGTGAAAACCCCTTAGCTGCACTCACAAAAACAGATTTTGTTCCTGTGCTCAAGGAAGCTGTTGTAAACGGCATTAAGCCTTCTACTGTTATAAATGGTTTTAGAACCACCGGTTTATGTCCATGGAATTGTGATGCAATCAATTTTAACAAATGCCTAGCACGTCAGAAAACTGTTGAAAATTCAAATACCGAAGAGAAGAACAATGACAATATCAAAGAAAAGTCTCTATCAAAAGATACGTTTTATAACATAGTGGGAGAGAAAAAATTGAATGCCTTACAAACTCTTACCGAAGACTTTCTAATAGACAGTGACAAAATCCTGAAAAAGCTTTTGAACTATTTCCAACATGATGAAAAGCACCAAGAATCAGAAATATTACATGAGGACAACCTTACAGAAGAAATCACTATAGAAGAGATGCCAATTTTATTTATGGATATCCTTGATAACTCACAGTTTGATTTAGTTACTGTGCAGAAATCTATTGAAGAAATGGGAAAAAACAAATTTGAAAGAAAAGAACACAAAACTTTGCTTGAAAGTGACTTAGTTACTTTAGATAAAAACGAAATGGAGATTCCAGAAAGTGGTTTAATAGCAACGTGCAAAGAACATGTAGTTAAAGAATGCGAGATTATGGATATTATTAGTCAACAGAAAGAATATTTAACCCCTGTAAAATTAAGTGACGTTTTAGTAAAACCGAAAACACCTCAAAGAAAAGGCGTTAAACAAAGTGAAAGAGTTTCCTTTGTCTTAACTTCAGTCGAATGGCAAAGCAAGGAAACCCAGAAACGGAGAGAAAAAAGTCTTAAAGAAGAACAAGTCAAGAAAAGAAAAGAGGAGAGAATCCAAAAACAAAAGGAAGTGAAAACTAAACAAGGAGAAAAGAAAAACCTTACAAAAAAACAGCAGCAACGTTAATAAATAAACAGAGTAAGAAAGTGCAGTTCGGACCTGTGCAAAATACAACTAAAAGAGAATGTCAAGTGGAAAGAGAACCTAATGTAAAAAAAGAGAATATGATATCCGAAACGAAAAGAATCAAAGTACTGGCCGATATAAGATTGAACAAGCCTCTGGTGCCAATAGTTAACCAACAAGTCTCGAATCCCATAGTTGATGAAGACAAGAAAAATGATGGGATTAGAGATCCTTTTGATAAAATTTTAAGCAGTCGTAAGAAATCATACACGGTGGAAGAACTTGAAGCCATTTTAAATGAAGATGATTAAATATTTAAACGGTTAACATCATAAGAACTTACGTAATTTATTTTAGACACCTAAATATTTTTTGAGAATTTTTGATCTCAATTAGTTCCTGAATTTATTTAAATATAATCATTATTTCTTTTGAGGTTTTTTAAAAATAATGTTACCTAATAATAAATGTATGAATACTAGTGTAAAACGTGTTTAATTTGCATGATTAATACACTTTTTTGGATCTCTATTAACTGTGCCAATAATTGGAAAAGGTTGTGTCAATAATAGGAAAAAGTATGCCAATAATTGGAGTAAGGGCCAAACTCAGGAAATATCACAATTGTGTGCATATGCACAATACAAAAGTGTTATTGGAAGTATTCAAATAAAAGTTAAGTAAACATATTATTTAAATCAGAAACATAGGAACTTAGAAAGATAATTGATAGAATACTGTGCGAACTTGAACTGCTCAGTTCCCTTAAAGTGCCAATAATTGGGTGCTTCACCCTATGTTACCTTGTGATTTTTTAAACCTTATGGTGAGGCGGAGTTGTGAACCTTATTGATACCACTTGGCGCTTGGGGTAAATGTCGGCGAGTTCTGTGTTAAAGGTGGTACCTACCTAGGTGTGGGCAATGGGCTGCTGGTGTCCTTCCGAAGGCCCTTGTTCTTTGTGCCATCAGGATGTATATTAATACATGACATTCATAGATAGGTACGTTTAAATTGAAACGTTCGTATTTGTGACGCATTTTATTATTTCTATGTAGGTAAGTTTAATATAAAACAAGATTCTAGAAATGGCACATAAAATCAGGATATCTTATTTATTACCTATAAGGTGAGTCGGTGTAAGTGTAACTTTGGGTAAGTGTAGCTACTAAGATATCTCAGTATCTACTAGATACTATCTACTACAAATTGGATGATACCATCTATGGAAAGGTGATAGCAAAGTCACCGATTTATAAAAATAATCAGAAATGGTGTCGATACCATGTTTTTTGAGGTGACTACATGGATTATTCTCCAGACGACATTTTGAAGTCGACGAGTGAGATGGTAGCTGTTACTAAAATATTTTTTTAAACACGGAAATCTGCAAATTGTGGTTTTAAAAATTGGTGAGGATATGTGTTT
The DNA here is from genome assembly GCF_057557595.1 of Rhyacophila brunnea. NCBI lineage: Eukaryota > Metazoa > Arthropoda > Insecta > Trichoptera > Rhyacophilidae > Rhyacophila > Rhyacophila brunnea. The sequence continues at coordinate 28,701,288 of NW_028232785.1, read as the reverse complement.
TGATACGCTGCTTCACGTTGTGTCATCGTTTTACTGAATTATAAGCATTTGAAACCTTTAATCAAGTAGACCCACTTCCCCCACAAAAGTAAACACGAGGGATAAATGTGCCTTTGTATTATGTCACACTTCCCCCATATATTTTATATGAATTTGCAAAGTCAATATTTTAACTAGTGATGGGACATGACGCATTATTTATATCGAACGAAGTATCGAAGATCGAAAATGTTCGTAATTGAAATAGAATGTTTAAGTAAGAATTTGTATACCAGTATAACCTAGATAATTCAAAATCCAAGGGAGTCTGAAAATTTTATTTCGAATTCGCGAAAATCGCTATAAATCGAATTTTGTGAAGAAGACAATTTTCGTCTATTTGTATGGGGACTGTTCGACTCAAAAATGTTTTTCTAAGCCTATAATTCTGGATAGAAAAGTTGTTCAATTACCAAATAAAGAAATTACCGAAAGTTTAATAGAGATGCCACTGTTACAAAAGTTTCCTGCAGAAAATATAGAAAAAAACTTTGTTTGAAACACTTTTGCTGAATTCTATCAGTAGTAAGGCCTATAAAGAATAAGAGAAAAATGGTTGCCTCAGGAGCAGAAGTGATTACATGTTATGATATTATAGAGCGAATGAAAAATATTATCCCAATAGAAAAGAAAATAAAGCCATTGCAAGACAAAACTAACATGCAGAAGAAGGTATTGAAACCGATAAAAGTACACCAAGACAAAAAAAAACACGAACCCATGTCATCGGAAGAAGATTTGTCATGGACATCATGTGACGAAAGCGAAGATAATTTGCAAGACTATATTATTAATGATTTGCTCGGCGATGAGGAAAACAATCCTTCAATTAATATGCTTAATATATCAATGTTTGATCAGTTTGATGATACTGCAGTATTTCTGCGGAACTTTTAGAATAATGGTGAATTGCCCCAATATTGGGGTAAGTGTAACAAACTGACTAGTAATCAAAAAATATTAAAATGTCGTATTACAGTAAGATATTATACAGTGGGCTCATTCTGTACATATTAATTATTGTAATGATATTGTAGATCATAATAAAAGTAAAGTAAAGGTAAAGTTTTCAACTGTTTAAAACATAACTATTCACATGAACCAGGTTGAAATTCATCTCATTAACCTTTCCTTTACCATGGTAAAAAATATTTCGCGCGTTCCCATGCTGTCCACTCAGTGGACCGATAGAAATTTGGCATTTTAAGGCATTTTAAAAGCTAATTGATTGCTTCAAAAGGTAAAGTATGTTTTGAAATACTGTTTAGTCATCATTTAACATTTAGTTCTGTGTAGATCACATGCAATTATCTTATAATCTTGTATAATAATCGGACATCGATAGATGTACGTCATAACCAAACCATGGCGTGTCTCGATCTGTTTTAAATGGAACAACGAACACACGCTGTCATTTTACGTTACCAACAACATGACGTGTAATAATAATATGTATTTTATATTCAACGAAAAGAAAAGTATGAATGAAAAAGAGTGCACAAAATTGTCGGATTGCCCAAAGCGTACCGAAACTATTATGCTTTTATTTCGGCCTGGGTTTATCTGATTTTTAAAAACTATCGAACACCATATTATGTAAATTTATTATTGTAGTATTAGTTCAATAAAAACAAATAGGTAAGTATGACTCACAATGCACTATTCATGTTGGATCTTAACAGTCTACCTCCACACTTCACCACTGAGAAATAATATAATAGTATATTATTATGTATATTATACCTACTTCAGATTGAGTATGATAATGTTTATTATTAAATTTATATAATAATATTTTGGTACTTATGAAATTATGATTCAGTACCTAATGTTAAAATGAATTTCTTGTACCTCACCCACAATTCACTGATCTTATGGACATATTATTATACAGAGTTAATAATATTCACTTCATCGTTCAATCATAGTTCACTATGATTATTTATTTACATATTAGGTATGTAAGTAGGTACCTACTTTATAATTTTATTATTGGTATAAAATTCAAAGGTAAAAATGTAAAAAGATAGAAGTAAATACTCATTGTACATACTAAAAGATATTATACCGATTTGTCCGACGAGAAAGTTTGAATATAGGTAACTGAAAACACTATAAAATATTACTTTCAACTGTGTGTCTACTTCATAAACAAAAGAAACCCCACGTGTTCTACTTAGTTGCACTTGAATTGCATTTGCTGACTTATTTTTATTTTCGGATGAAAGCTATAATTAGTGATTTACGACGACAATACAATTTTATACGGTTCATCCATGGACCAACAAAATAATGTCTCATTTATAATCTTTTATAATTAAAAAAAACTAATATAGGTAGGTATTAGTAATATCGTCAAAAAAAGGATATTTTAGAATATCGTATTAACCGCACCGCACCACAATTTACAAAGCTACAGTTAACGATAATAAATAGATACAAATATATTATTATTGATGCCAGTCATTAGAACATACCTTCATTTTCTGTAGCTATCTGATTTCAATGCAGGGTATTTATTTAAACGGGTTTAATATCTGGGTTTGAATACAACATTTGAATGGGTAGGTACAACATTATTATGAAATTTATCGCATTGTATTATTTTCCCAAAATTCTAAAACAGAATGAAATATTACCCTTGCCAATATTTAACATATTGCATTTTTTTTCTTTTATTTTTTAACTGTCAATTCGTGGTGGAACTGCATTGTATTGTTGTTTTTAGTACTTATTCCACTTTTAATCAAGAGATTAGGACCGGTTTCGTCCGCCTCATAGGAACATTTTCAACTCTTGAAAATGTTCCTCTGAGGCGGACAAAACCGGTCCTAATCTCTTGATTAAAAGTGGAATAAGTACTACATAAAAATTGCGTTTTATTAAATAAAAACAACAATACGATATATTGCATTGCCTAATAATATGATAATAGTATAAACATGTAGAACATGTGAATACGCTACGCCACATGCTGTGCTGTTTTTATTTAGCCAGCTCGAGATTTTTTTTCAATCGCTTATGTCCCACAAACTGATGTAATCTTTACATACCTTGTAGCAAGGGTCTGTATTCTAAATCCGGGGGAAAAAAATTATGACTTGACTAGACAATGGTCAATAGCATTCGACCCTTTTCGTCAATTTGTTTATGAATAAACGCCACATGTAGCGAAGTTAACACGGTAAAATGAACACTAAATAGTGTCTATAGTGTCTCATGTTTACATTACTATTATGCGCGTTTCACTAACGTTTATATTTCTAGATAGCCCTATCACTGTCATCAAAACATTGATTAGACTTTCGAAAAATGATTAATTTTACATATAAAACATTCAATTCAACCACCTATATATTTTTCTTTTTATGCCTAAATATTTTATCTACAAATAGCTGAAAGTAGACGTTTATATACATAATAATAAGTGGGGTATCTATGATTTAAGGTCATTTCTCTACTGCGAGATAATCGTGGCAACGGGAGTGTTCTATGTCACACTTACCCCGACTCACCATACAATAATAAATAAACTACCTAATTATGACTTTATTGTACAATATTATGTAATTAACATGTTTGGCTTAAAGTTACCCCGTTTTACAAAATTCCAAAGAATTTTTTTTATTTACAGTAAACAAGAGTTTTGTGCTTTGAGACAGATTGGCAAAATATAAGCAAAAATGAAACCTTTTCGATGTTAATTTAATGATGGTAGGTAGGTACATTGGTAAACCAGTTGAAAATAATTTAAAGAAGGGTCCACCAGAACCTTATAATTAAATACAGTAATATTTTAGGTACCTAGGTAGGTATGTCCCCAGTTATAGATCTTTACAGCAATAAGCTGTGTTTATATTGGTAGCTGCTCAACTCAATATTGTCAGTATTACCAGTCTACTTTGTGATCGATCTCCTGATGTCTATGGTAATTTGGTAGAAGCCATTTTGTCTATGCCATTGAATATTATCTATTAAAACACGACGCACGTGGTCGTGAAGCTATTGACAGATTCTGATATCAAATACCGAATATAATGGATATAAAAACCGAAACAAACGATGAATTATTGCCTGACGAAACGGCGGAGGTAATCGGCGACCGTGCATACCAACGGATAGACGTCAATCACTTCAAGGGCATGGATCGATTTGACGTGTCAGTAAAACAGGAAAATATCGAGGACGACAGCAATATTATCCCCTTAAAAGACGTAAGTAGATCCTTAATTTGTTTAAGCGATGGTATTCATCATTTTGTCGACAAATGCGGAGTCAATTTCTAAACGGAATTTAGCAAACAATTAACAATTGGATGTTCTAATGTCAATAACCCGTATCCGACCTATATGACAAAAATATCTTTTTGATGTACCTACCAAAACAACAAAAACACTGGTCATCGACCGCGAAAATCCTGTAGGTATCTGTAGTTATTTTAACAAATATGGTACAGTCATTATAGTAATTTCCCGTATATGAACATTGCAGGAATAAACCTGTAATAGCCCTTATCTTGCCTCTAAGCTGTCAAGCGGTACACATGTGTGGCAAACAGGTAAAAGAGTAAGAAATATAACAAATTTGGATGTTTCTTTTTATAATCCTAATCATAAAAATCCAACATGCTTCCATTTAATATTATGTTTATTGTTATATTACTAATAATAATAGTATATTCATTGACGTGTTTTCTTTTTGAGTAAGCCTTACGTACCTAAAGTTTTTTAGTCATCTTTACACGATTTAAGAATATTTTCATCCGATTAAATGACAAACAAATCGACGTGCAGACACCTCGTGTTGGTCTCCGAAAATTATTTGCCGTTTCACTGAAGTACGCTCTTAATAAATATAATTCCGATAAGCTATTCCCCAAATGCTTGCCTACCTACATTTTGAGGCAGGGTTTTGAATGTGTGAATGTCCTACAAAAATGAACCACACATTATAAACGTACAATAGTTACATTAAGCTTCAAGAATGTAACTTCTTTACAAATGTTTTCATTTATTTATGTTTGTATTTTATTTTTCGACAGACCCCCTTCGTATACCGTGATATGGATCCAAAAGCACCTGCTAACTTGGTGAGACAATCCTCACAGCCATTTGGTGAAATTGAAGTTCACGAACCAAACATTAAAATGGAAATAGCGCTTGCCTCTGCAAAAGAAATCTGCCTAAGATTGAACAGATCTTCATTTTATGTTATAAATTTTGTGTGCAACGTGTGTTATATTTTTTTTCCATCTGAGCATGATTTGAAGTACCACAAAAATATGCACGATGCGTCGCAGACTTTGGATGAAGTGGCTCTTTTTCGCGCACAAGTCGTCGCCGAAAGCCGGGATGTGTCGACGGTCGATATTGATTCACAGGTAATTCATACATTCTCATTTTTTTTATCGTTGTTACTATTATAATATATCAGTAGCATAGGGTGGAGGTAGGCTGTTATGATCCGTCATAAATAGGTAGTGCACATTAAACTTTGTTAGTCATATGTATTTGTTTGAACATGTACCTAACCGAAAAAAAAATATTTTTCTAAAAACGGTACATGTTCAAACACGCTCGTTAACATGATCTTACTCCCTACTTCACTTATCGTTAGTAAATTTATAGCTACGGCCGTATGGTTTAGCTTCACCACTGGGAAATGCCGATAGAATTGGCGTATTTCATAAAAATACTACCTTAATCTTAGGTCAATAATTATTATAAAGCAAACATTATTCGTAGAATGTTTATCACATTTGAATTGTCAAAAACATAGCTTATAATCAGCATCTTTAGAATTATCTTCAAATGTGTAATTTTTAAACACTTTATAATGTTAACATTAATTTCACTCATGGTTTTGTAAATGCGTTTAAAAATTAATAAACCTAAAAAATATTAACACCATGCACATGGATGTACCGAAATATGACTATATTCTAAAACATAAGAACGAAGGTTTTAAAAAAATACTATTCTATATAATAAAAATACTTTATGCAGTCATAAAATGTAAATAAAATAAATATAAAGGATAATAAGGCTTCAAAATTATATAAATAGATTATCAACAACGTTTAAAGAATGTCCAGGATCATGCTTTAAAAATAGCATAAAAGCTCCATTTTGACCTACGCGGAGCATATCCCCCTTAAGCGAAGGTATTCATAATTTTGTCGACAAATGCGCAGTCAATTTCTAAACGGAATTAAGCAAAAAATTAACAATTGGATGTTCTAATGTCAATACCCCGTATCCGACCTATATGACGAATATTTCTTTTTGATGTAAGTACTAAAAACAACAAAAATACTGTTCAACGAATGTGAAATTCCCATATCTGTAATTATTTTAACAAAAATGGTTATAGTAATTTCCCGTATCTGAACATTGCAGGAATAAACCTGTAATAGCCCGTATCTCGCCTCTAAGCTGTCAAGCGTTGCGTGTGTTGAATTCAGCTACAAAATGTCACTTTCGAATTATTTAACAGGCAAAATAGTAAGTAATAATAATATAACAAATTTGGATGTTTATTTTATATAGGTAGGTATGTCACATTTTATTGGCTGTTATTATATTAATCGTTAAGTGCTTTGCTTTAAGTACCACTTTTTACTCTACGGGTTATTAAATTTTTCAGTTCAATTTTCAATATTTAGTTTTCTTAGCTTCCTAAACTTTTTGTAAAAAGTCACTTACAGGCCATCTAGTATTCTTTTGCTGGACAATACTATTTTTAAATCGGAAGGAACAAAAAGGTTTATACAGTGGTCTTTTCTTCGAATGTGTTACATCGTCTTATAGCGTCGTGGGTCACAGGTTAGAATCCTGGGTCTGGCATGTAGGTACACATATTGTTTTTCAATTTGTGTATTAGTCAGATTATGGACCTAATAGGTTGAGCAAGTGGCTGACATCCATGTACGTAAAAACAAAATCTGTTAATACAAACCTCCACTCTTAGGAGGCCCATATTACTCTATTATGATCGGACACAGTTATTTATTATATATATGTGTGTTCACAATAATTATGGATAAAGTCAAATTTTCATAAAATCCGATTTAATGAAAACAAATAAGGACCGTAAAACCCCCTAACTTCGCCATTGTGTCCCTAACTTCACCTAAATCAATTAAACACTAAAAACTCATGTTTTTACTATCGCACCACTTTAAGTCACTAAGGCGATTTTAAATAAAATATTCGTCCTGTCACCACACAATTTTCAAACCGCTATTATTTTCACCGTGTTTTTGTTAGTGCCGTTTTTTCGAGTCCGGTTTGAAGAGATTTTTTCGGAATACCTCTGAACTTTTGCTGATTTCCACGAATCTTGTAGAGGTATGTTCTTCATATTTTTAATATAATATAGTGATATAGTCTGCTTGCCAAATGTAACGTGCGATTTCCGATATTCATAATAAAACATCAATTATTTAAATATGCAATGTCAGGCTATGTTTTATGAACTACGTATTCCTACACTTCCCCTGGCTTTAGGGTTGTCACAAAAAAACGATTTTCGTGAAATAAATGTGTTTTTTTTATTTTTATGGTTTTTAGACTAAAAACTATTCATCACTTTGAATCACCAGTTAACAATTTTTCTCATATTTCCTTAATTAAAAATTTACTATGTAAATCAATACATAAAAATGATACTATAATGCTTTGGGTTTTGGCAGCCCTAGCGTAAATTGGTAGTTTGTATGAAACTGTCATTGAAGTGATTCCTATCTTCGCCAACGTACATATTTCTTTAAAATATGTCAAATTGTCTCTAGCATAAGACCTAAATTTGCTTAACGTCATTTTTTAATAGATTTTGTGAGTATCCATAGACAATAATTTCGTACTGGACCTACTAAAACACATTGGGCGAAGTTAGGTAATCGTGCCGTAACTTCGTCTATATAAAAAATAGTGATTTATTGTATTATTTAGTATGAAAAGGGTGTTACTTCAATATAAATAAAAATAAACACTATCATTGTGCATTACATATGGTCTATAAAACTTCATATTGGTGGATATTTTGGTGGCAAAACGACTTTCTGTTAAAAAACCGGCCGAAGTTAGGGGGTTTTACGGGAAGTCTGATAATGTTTAGTGTGCACTATTTATGTCGGATTTCGACAGCCCACTTCCACCTAGATAAAAAAAACTTTAATTTGTTATATGTAAATATTGACAACATGTTATATGAAACGTTGTTTATTTCAGTTCGCTACGACGGGTGTCACTGGTATCAAAGCTGAGACTGACATAAAGCGCGAATTCTCTGAAGATAAAATGCCACCATTTTCTGATGAAGATCCTCAACCCGGATGTTCGCATTCAGATTACACACCAGGACATGGGGTACATTCAATTTTATATATTGTAACATTTGCTTCTTTATTCGCCGATTTTTATCGAAGGTTGACGTTTAAAATTTCAATAAATCTCCGTACTATCCTAGCCAATCGTATCGGCTATGAATATATCAGTGGCGAAGTATGGAGGTAGGCAGTTAAGATCCGTTTCAATTCAAATTCAAAGTCAATTTCATGATTATGCTGTCTACACCGAGTCCTGAGAGTCCATCGCTCCCTTTTTAGTATAGGGCTGTTGTTGATGACATGCCACACAGTTTGAGATGTGTTGTCGTTACATGGACAACAGTCATCATCTCTCAATGTGAGGCTTTTTAGATAAGCTCGCACCGCTCCGTGGCCTGTTAGAATCTGTGTGATACTCGTATTTTAAAGTTCCTGCCAAGAGTGATGGCAGAGTTTATGTTTGGAATAAATTTCTGCGTTATTGATCCTGTCGCGGATGTTGTGTATCTGTGGTTCCATAGCTCTATTGTGTCTTCGTTTAGTTTTTGTTTTGCGTAACTTAGAGGGAAGTGTGTGTAGGTTAAAGGTCTATTATCTGTTGTGGCTTGTTTAGCGTATTTATCAGCTTCCTTGTTTCCGGCTATCCCTGTGTGACTTCTTATCCAGAAGAATCTAGGGTTTGTTCCTATCATTCGAAGCTATATTGATAGTGTTAAAATGTCTCTTACAAGTGGGTGAGTAGATGATGGGTTTTGGAGAGGTACCAGACTGGATTGGCTATCTGAGAATATGTTAACATAGTCGTATCTGTCGAACTTTAATTTTTTCAGTACCCACTCGAGAGATTCTCTAATACAAATATTTTTGCTTAGTAAACAGTGCAGTAGCTTTCGAGCTTAAATTTTCGGGGGGTTATTAATGTTCCATTTTAGTAGGCTACAAAAGCTGCCCCTACTTTGTCATCGATTAGACTGCCATCTGTGTAGTAGATCTCCAATCCTGTGATATGGTATTTTGTTTTAGTGTCTTCGTCAACTGTTCCTATGTGTTCTATATTTTCTAGATGTCTGATACCAGGGTGTGGAAGTTGTATGTAATGTATTTTGTTTTCGTATGTTCTATCTGTAGGTGAGTGTCGGGGAAGTTTGTGGCTTGTTTTAACTTGGTATATTCCTATAAGTTCTTGTATTTTTATATCTATTGGCACTTTGCCTGCCAGGACTTGTGCTGAGGTTAGTGATATGGTGCGATATCCCTTGCAAATTGATATTGCGAAAAGTCTTCGCGTGGAATTCAGTCTTTTTTGGATTGGATAGGTTGGCTTCACATCTCCATGATATATAATTTTCAAAACTTAAGCAGAAGCCTTAAGCTTAAGCCCCCCAAGTGGCTCTTGCTGTTTTTAAAAAGAATTTTCCCATTTGAGCTGCTTTCTTACATATGTAGTCAATGTGTTTCGCCCAATTGATGTGCCTGTCTAGTATTATGCCAAGAATTTTAAAGGAATCAACCAATTCTTTTGGTTTTCCTTTCCACTGGATTTCTGGTGTCTGTATTTTTCTTTTGTTGATAAACATTACATTTGTCTTAATATCTGAAAATGTTAGTTTTGCGTTTTCACCCCAAAAGTTTACTTTTTGAAGCGCGCTATTGATTTTTAATTCCAGTTTGTCGGTATCTTTTGCTGCTATCAATATTAATACATCGTCAGCAAAGGCTAGTAGGTGTGTATTGTGGGGTAAGAGTATTGTTATAGACTGTCTAAAGCGATATTCCATAGTGTTGGGTCACAAGTTTAGCCTTGGATGCAACCTTGGGTTTGGTCTTGTTTTATTTCTTCCCCTGCATACTTTAGTTTTACTTCCCTATCTTCTAGATAACTGTTCAACAGTTTGTACAAGTTAGGTGGTGTTGACTTGATTGCAAGGGCGTTTTTATGTGTGGCCACCATGCATTATCAAATGCACCTTGACTATCTAAGGAAATTGCTATAAGTGATTCTTTCAATTCGAGATGCGTTGAGATTATATGTACGGCTTTGTTAAGTGGGTTCTGTTGATGTCTGAGGGGTAAAGCCAAACTGTTTAGTGCTCAATTTGTTGTTTTTTGTAAGATGCCAGTGCACTCTCTGAATTGCTAGTTTTTCTGGCACTTTTCCGAATACGGGGAGGAGGCCGATAGGCTTGTATGATTTTGTGTCCATTGCATACTTTCCAGGCTTAGGAACGGCCTTAATGATCTTGTGTCAGACATTTATTGTAAAGTAGTAGAATTTCTTCTGGGAAGTTTTTTGTGAAATTTTGGCAGATATCTAATGTGAGGTTGTCGTGTCGTGTCCAGGTGCCATTTTTGGAGTCATGTTCTGTAAAACGGATAGAATCTCAGTAAGTGTGAATTGGATATCATCCTCTCCGCCTGGTATATGGTTGTCCGATGTGTATCTGATGTGGTGTTGTATTGGTGTATCTGTTGTTGGATCATCGTACGGAAAGAATTTTCCCATTAGGGCTTTTGCAGAGTCTTTTGCGGTTGAGTGGTTTACTCCTTCTGTGGTAAGTGTCGATTGTATGTTGCTTGCATTCGTTTTTTTTTTGTTATTTTGTTAAGCGAAGACCATGCTGTCATTGGCGTCTGAGATTCATAAAATAATTTGGCGCTTTTAATTTTGCTTCCTCAGTGGCCGTTGTATATGCTTCACTTTTGTCAATATGATGGTGTCACACATGATGTCACTTGAGTTTGTAATTTTCGTTTTGATCTGAGAGTTATTCTTTTCATTTTTGTTAATTCAGCGTTCCACCAGATTGGATTTTTCCTGATATCATGTTGCGTTTTTTATGGGAGTATTTTATGGCATGCTATAGAGATTGCCGAGGTGACCTTTTCCACTGCAGTGTCGAGTTCAGGAGTTGTATGTATGTTTTCAAGGTACTGTTTATCTATGTTAAGCTCGTCCATGTTTTCCCTTATCAATTCATTTATTTTTCTCCAGTCGGTTTTCTCATTTGTTTTAAAAATGCGACTTGAGTCGGTCGTGGGTGAGAGTACGCTAATTGTATTGTTCCAAGTAAAGGTGATTGGGTTGTGGTCTGAGATGGGATGGTGTTGGTCTTCTACTATCTAGTTAGCAATTTTGTGTGTTGTGTTGTGTTTGGTGAAGAGATAGTGATATCGATATGAAATTCCAAATGTTTCCCGTTCCGCCAGGTGCTGTAAGTTGGAACTGATCCTTCATCACATATGTGCCACCGAATACTGGCTAGGCAACTGATAACCTCTTCGCTTCTTTTGTCCTTTTTCGTGCTACCCCACCAGTTGCTTTTTGCATTGATATCTCCTCCTATTATATATTCGCCTTTATCTTTTCCTAATTTTTCAATTTTTTCGAGTGTTGCCAATATTGAGGATGGTGATGGTATATAAATTGATCCAATCGTTAACTGCAAAGTTCATGATATCAAGGTTGCAAATGCATTGCACTGGTCAGATATGTCGCTTCTCCTAAGAAGGCGGAGGTTAGGATTGGAGATGATTATTACGGCTTTGCAGGGATTTTCCGCTATTCCGTCGGGGCCTGATATGTTGTTAAATTATGGAGAGATGTTACTCTGCCCATATTTCCGACGTAAGGCTCTTGAAGAAGTAATATACCATAGTATTTAGCCTGAGATATGACGTGGTCCATTGCTGAGCGGCATCGCTGAAGATTTTGTTGAAGAAAAATAATTTTGTATGCTGTAATATTCCAAGAAGTTTGATTTTTCTTTTGGTCTGATGTCCATTGGTGGATTATTGCTCTCTGGCTATGACCGATATTGGAGTGTACTAATTTTATTTTACAGCCATAAACAATTGAGTTGAGAGACTTTTTTAAATATGCTTCTTGTACAGGGAATATTTTTTCCCCTGTCTTGTGAATAGCGGGCTTCCCGTAGCGTGTACAAGCTGCAAATGTTGGTGTTTTATTAGACTATGGACACTCGTTAGATATGTGACCCTGTAATGCACAGTGGGAACAAACTTGAGGCTCTTTACAAAATTTGCTCGGATGCCTAAACATACAACACTGTGTGCTCAATGTTATACTGGTAAAATCCCGCACTCTGTCTGAAGACCATTCAAAATAGCACCGACCTTGTTCAATTAATAGGTGCCTTACTGCTGGTTGGACATAAAATACTCGGTGACATGTTGGGCCTTCTTGAGGTCCAGCAAGATGACTGCGGATGGTTGTTTTTGTGAACACTTCGTCAGGTTATTTTATTTTGCGGATTGATTGATAAATACCTTGTAGGAAGTCTACGTCCTCAACTTTCCGGGGTATGACGTAAAAGATTATACGTGGAAGTCTTTTGGGTGGGATTTTTGCTTCTAGTTTGTTTGATTTGAAACCTGGTGCGGCTGCTAGGCGTTCTGAGTCTGACTCTGTGGCAGTGTTTATTACGACCCCACGATTGTTTACAAATCGTACGCCGGTAATTTTCACTTCTCACTCTTTGGGGTTTATCGCTTCTTGTATGATGGCCTTTGTTGATGCGGAATCTTTTATTTGGTCATTTGTCGAAAAAACCAGTACCACAGGCTTGGTAGGACGTGCTGCAGCGCCTAGACGGGATATAGGTGGTGGAATTGTTGTTTGTTTTACAGCACCAGCATAGGATGAAGTGGAATCTTTAAAGGCTTTCATTTTCATGAGTTCCATTGCTTGACGAACAGTTCCTTCATTCGTGGATAATTGTTGTGCTAGAATTCTAACAGATGCTAAATTTTCTGTTGATTCGGCAACTGTTGCGGCAAACAAATGCATCAGAGTATCCATCTTGTCTAAGATTATTGTTTTTTGTTGCGTTAGGTTTCTAGCTGACTGGGCAGCCAGTGCATCCTTGATGGAAATGACCAACCCATTTGCTTGGTTCAGCAGTTCAGTGGAATTTATTTTTGAGCATATCTTGGTACATTTTGCTTCTGAATAAGTTGGTGTTCTCTTAAGAAGCGTACTGGGGGTGAATGGTGAGTCTTCTCTCAATGAAGAAGAGTCATCCCGGGCGTCGCTATTTATGAGTCGGCGTCGTGGAGAACGCCGCTTCTTCAGTTCGGTGTCACTCATTTTTAATAATGCGTAATCGAGTCTGAGACCTTTGTAAGTGAAGTTGATAACCCTTGTTGTTCGACTGCTACTGCCCATTAAGTATTAAATTATTGACACTTAATGATACAACATTTTATTGCACTAGCACTTAATTGCAGATTAACACTGATTACTTAATCACACTAGCACGTTAGTAGTTTTGCTTGATATTTGCACTGTGATATATATTTTAGCTTTAAAGTTATTCAATTGTCATTAGTTTTTAACAGTTATATTGGCACTATTAATTGGTAATGATAATGGTTCACTAACGAGGCGTGGTATAACACAATGTACGTTCTACTCGCTCAGCATTTCGAACTCGAATCTAAATAATATTAAAAAATAATAATAAAAATAATAAAATAAAATAGTGGACATTAAACTTTGTCAGTCATACGTATTATTTGTTTTAATTAAACTAAAATTACGATTTGCAGATGGTGTTGGCTAGTTTTTAAAAATCAATCAAACCCTGCCTAAACCAAACCATAATAGTTTTGGTGGGCGATACGACAAAATTGTACACACGTTTTCAATCATACTTATTTGTTTTCGTTGGATTATGAATACATATTACACATATTGCCGGTTCATTTATTTTAATTCATAGCCCTGCCTAACTTAACTATAACAGATATAAAAATATTATTGTCCCTGTACAATATTCAAAGTTATGTATGATTTAATTGGATGATTATAAATATTTTATAGATAAGCGAATATGTGTTGGTATGTACTATTAACTATCGTGGCTTGGTTTCGCAGGGTTTAATTGAATCTTAAAAACTAAGCAACACCTTTATAAATTGTAGTATTATTTCAATGAAAACACATACATAGGTATATCTGTCAAAGTTAAGTGTGCTTATTTAAGGCGGATCGTAACAGCCTACCTCACCCTTTGCCACTGTAATATAATATGTTATATTGTCATTTTATACTTACGATATTATTAGTAATTTACACTATCATCTTCATGCTTTGTATATACACAAAGAACTAGTGTGGCCATGTAAATAGATTGAACATGAAGTGACGTCCCTTGACACAGTGCTGCCTTTGATATCCAGACTAACTGAATATTGCCGCCGATAAATGCTTATTTTACATCGTTTTTCTTAGCTCGTATTCTTATTTGTCCGGTACGAATCTTGCAATAGATTTTTAACTAACTAGCAAGACATTTGAAACTAACCTATATCAAAACACGATGACAATGCATTTCTTTAATACTTTTAGCCATATTTAAGTAGAATTGATTTCATTTTCAGTTAATTCTGTTTTGTCTGATGTCTTTTTTATCAATTTTTATACTATTGGTCGAGGTTACTTGATAAACTTTGAGTATAAATTCTCTCAATTTAAATATTGTTTGTGACATTGGTTTCGCCTTTCGGCATCTTCTGACACTATGCACACTCTCCAATAATACACTAACACAGAAATTACTAGCTACTACACGAAGCTTACAATATGTTTAATCAAACAGGGTGCAAAACTACCTTATAGTATTTACGTTATTCTGGTGATCTTAAATTATTTTATCAAGAAATATTAGAAATAAACACAGTAAAGTGAAACCATCTCATTCAAATCAATCTAAAATGTTGCATTCAAACCTATAATAGATTTACACATATTACCAAGAGCAGTACCTACCACAATTGTGTCATTGTCTGTTTTACTTTTGATGTTACATGTAGGTGAATATTTTTAAAAACTATTTACGGATCATTCCGTAATATTGTTTGTATTTAATATCTATGTTTCTAATTTTACCATTTTTAACGTCATTTTCATTCTCACCACGCTTTAATGTTTGAAAATACTGAAAGGCATACTCAAATAGAACAGTTTGAAAGCTAATTTATAATAATAATGGGATCAATTATTTTGGTCTTTCTAGGTTTCTACTAATGGCTTTTTCACAAAGCATCACGATGAAGACAGGTTTCAACAATCCTCGCCTGATGGAATCGAAGGTAGAATGATAAGGTATTCAAAAGTGACGATAGATGAACAAAACATCAAGAGAGAAATCTCAGCACGAGACACTCAGAAGGAACTTCGACTTATTCTGAGAAAAGTAGTACATTTCTCACGTAATTTGATTTGCAGCTTTTGCAATGCAGTTTTTGGGTGCGAAAGTGCTCTTATAAGTCACAAAGTAATTCACACGGGCTTTATTGCTGATCAAAATCAAGAAAATATATTCTCGCAACTAAATCATCTCAAAGTACATAAAATGGCTCATACAGGTGAAAAAATTCATAAATGCAAGGAATGCTCATATAGATGCTCACGACTTAGTAATATTAAACAGCATAAAATGACACACACAGGTGAAAAACCTCATAAATGCAAAGTATGCACATATAGGTGCTCGCGACTTGGTGGTCTTAAAATCCATGAAATGTCACACACAGGTGAAAAACGTCATAAATGCAAGGTATGCCCATTTAGATGCTCGCAACTTAGTAATCTTAAACACCATGAAATGATACACACAGGTGAAAAACCTCATAAATGCAAAGTATGCACATATAGGTGCTCGCGACTTAAAAATCTTAAGAGACATGAAATGACACACACAGGTGAAAAACCTCATAAATGCAAAGTTTGCACATATAGATGCTCCCAACTTTGTAATCTTAAAATCCATGAAATGTCACACACAGGTGAAAAACGTCATAAATGCAAGGTATGCCCATTTAGATGCTCGCAACTTAGTAATCTTAAACAGCATGAAATGACACACACAAGTGAAAAACCTCATAAATGCCTGTTATGCCCATATAGATTCTCGCGACTTAGTCGTCTTAAAAACCATGAAATGACACACACAGGTGAAAAACCTCATAAATGCAAGGTATGCTCATATAGATGCTCGCAACTTAGTAATCTTAAACACCATGAAATGACACACACATGTGAAAAACCTCATAAATGCAAGGTATGCCCATATAGATGCTCCCAGCTTAGTATTCTTAAAAAACATGAAATGACACACACATGTGAAAAACCTCATAAATGCAAGGTATGCCCATATAGATGCTCGCAACTTAGTATTCTTAAAAAACATGAAATGACACACACAGGTGAAAAGCCTCATAAATGCAAGGTATGCCCATATAGATGCTCGCTACTTAATAATCTTAAAAATCATGAAATGACACACACAGGTGAAAAACCTTATACATGCAAAGTATGCCAATATAGGTGCTCGCAACTCAGTAGTCTTCAAAAACATGAAATGACACACACAGGCGAAAAACCTTATAAATGCAACGTATGCACATATAGATGCTCGCAACTGAGTAATCTTAAAAATCATGAAATGACACACACAGGTGAAAAACCTCATAAATGCAAAGTATGCCCATACAGATGCTCGCGACTTAGTAATCTTAAAAACCATGAAATGACACACAGGTGAAAAACCTAATAAATGCAAAGTATGCCAATATAGGTGCTCGCAACTGAGTCATCTTAAAAAACATGAAATGACACACAGGTGAAAACCCTCATAAATGCAAGGTATGCCAATATAGATGCTCGCAACTTAGTGTTTTCAAAAACATGAAATAACACACAGGTGTAAAACCACATAAATGCAAAGTATGCACATATAGATGCTTGCAAATTAGTTATCTTAAAATCCATGAAATGACAGGTAAAAAACCACATGAATTCAAGGTATGCCTATGTAAATCCTCGCAACTTAGTAGTCTTCAAAACCATTAAATGTCACACACAAGTGAAAAATGTCATAAAAGTGAGGTATACTTATATAGATGCTCGCAACTTGTTTATCTTAAAAACCATGAAATGACACCTTAACTGAATAACCTCATAAATGCACATATAGATGCTCGCAACTAAGTGATTTTAAAACACATGAAGTGACATATACTGGTAAATAATCTTATTAATTCACCATTATGCTCATATAGATGTTTGCAAAGTAGTTCTTTTAAAAACCCAAAGAATGAAGTCGTATACTGGTGAAGACCTTATGACCGACGCTTATGTAGTTATTTGGGAAGATTTGCAGCTTTTGTATCGCAGTTTTTGGCTGCGGAAATGCTCGAAAAAGCTTTGAAATGATTCACATCTGCGTTATTGCTTATCAATGTCAGGACAATGTGTTCTCGCGCAAATCAAATTAAAGGACACATACCTTTCTTTCTCATTTTGAAGTTCGTGAAATGACACTTTTAAAAGCATTATAAATGCACTTTATGTCCATATCCATATCATGACGTTATTACCTTAAAAGACATCTAAGAGACCTTTTCGTAATTTTTTTTTAAATGCAATATTTTTCTCGACCATGTCCGATTCAAAAAAGATCATGTGGGCCTCCACAGAGTGGAGGTTGTATTAACAGATTTAGTTTTTACGAGACATGATGTTAGCTAGGATTCGAACCTGGGACCCACGACCCTATAGGTCGTGTCGTAAAAAATATATTACGATATTTTATATCGTACATGATATATATTCATAATATGAACGTTCGGGACGTTCTTTGCTTAAATAAATGATAAGATTCATTCTGTGTGTACCCTTATAAATGTAAGATAGGTATGTTCATATTATACTCTCTTGACTAGCGACCCCAGGGTTAGTGCATATCTAGAGTATTTTCATGAAATTGTTGTTTTCTCAGTCGCCGCCTTGTCCACCTCAATCGACTTAATAATGTCAGTAACTATTTTTTGGATGACCGGCAATAATAATTACGCAGGCATCTTTCAAATGTCAAACTTTCCCACCGCGGCCATCGGATCGCAAAAACGTACATCCTAGCGCCGCATCGCGGTGAATGGCGGCCCAGCCGCTGAACGGATAAGATGCTTAGCACCTATGTTAAGGGGGACGACCGTCAAAACGCTAAAACCAGAGAAGTCAGGTGGACGACATCCCAAAGGGCCTCCAGAATACCTTCGTCTGGTTCAACAATCCTGTCGAAATACCAGGCCAAAATAAAAACGGCGGATAGCGAAACCATGGGTCGCCATCAAAACATTCCTTACACCTCGGCGGCGCGAGAGGGGCTTTAAATCTCTCTCTTCTTCCCCGACGCCCTACGGACCACACCTGAGTCCCTGCAGAGCCTTTCTCCGAAGGTCCCGAAGCCATCAGCCCGCCGCCATACAACTTGATTACTCTTTATCTTATTTATCAATGTTTCTTTCTTTATTTTTAATCCTGTTTAATAATATCTCTCGTCGTTCCATTTTTTGTTTTACGTCAATTAATGTAAGTTTATTTCAAACTAATGCATTACATTGTGCTTGATTAATATTAAAACCGTGCCCTGTCAGCGTTAAAAATAATTCTAGTTGACATTATCTTTATTTTTAATTATCATTATTTAGTTATTTCATAGTTTATAGTTCCCTGTTAATTTTAAAGCATATTTTTATTTACTGTGTTCTTTGAGTGTTTCTCTTTTAATCGAGATCGATTTATCATCCCTAGCCATCCACATTCCGAGGAATACCTCGTGATTATTTGTAAATTAATTCTCGTCTAATTGTATTCATATCGCCGTTTACGTGTTTAGGAATTAAGATTGCCCTGTTAATGCGATGTTTAATTAAGACCCGTAATATTATAGTATGTTATATTGTGCCACGATGCGTTAATTGGTGTGTAAGTGAATAATCGCTGCATTGAATTCTCGTATGTCGTATTTATCCGGTTTGAATTTACCCCAGTAATTTTGATCTATCGAGTGTACTGCCATCTGTGAAAACCCGATAGAGGCGTATTAGCTGGGACGCACGGTTTTGTTTGTTTGTGTCTCGTAAAAAAATATTTCACTTTCATTATATTTTAATTCTACCCATTTCATTATTACATCCGGACAAATCTTCCTCAATAAATAAATAAACGACACATTGGACGAATCTCTGAGGGACTGTGCCTCTATTCCCGCCCGCAAAAGTGTATTTCATCGAACGTCATTGCTCTTTGATTGGCTAATTTTTGTGGCACCATATCTCATCAAATATAAATAGATATAGGTTTTTGTTTATTCCCGGTTGGCCTAATCGCCAATACAACCATACCTGTACGGCTAGCAAGCTTTTAACAGCTCCCAATCCTCGATTCTAAATTAATACAATTTTTCTTGTAAATATCACTGCCACCTGTGTTTTATTTACGTAACATAATAACCTTTAATATACTAAAATATTCTGCCAGAATACCAGGAAGTATCCTTTTCTCTGGAAAGGGGCTGACTTGTGGATTGGTAAGCACTTCGTGTAGCCAAATCCCTACAGGTTTGATCTGTGGTTGTCATACTGGGCATCATTGGCCCAGTATCCCCAAACAAAGCCCTGTATTGGGGCAATTAAATAGGATTAAATTACTGTATAATCTTTATAACAATAATGCTTTCTTTTTGTTTACTATTCGACGTGTCACTATTCAAATGTAATTTAATTTATATCATACCTGTGTTATTAATTGACTTTTTATGCCTGTTTAATTCCATGATTACATTTGTTTTGTTAATAATTGACTTTTTATGCCTGTATAATTCCCATTAAATTTATTTTTGTTAATAAACAATCTAACCCTATATTTCTGTCACCTATTGCAATAAACGTGTTCTTTTTTAACAGACCGAGCGTTTGATTTCTACACCCTCTTCACAGTACCTACCTATCTTCAAAATTGAAAAAAAATAATCTTGTAAATGTAGTTGGAAGCCCTGTTATATTATGAAATTTGGATATTAAAATAGTTTAAACCTTATAATATTATTCTTTTATTATAATCCACTGTAATATAACATAATCACATAACACTTTATTATTAAAAAGGTTGAATATTATATTATAATCATTAATTGTCACCACAACCCTTTGTGGATCTTGCCCGCCTCACGAACAGGTATCATAACATTAGTTTTTACGAGAAATGGATGTTAACCACTTGTTCAACCTATTTGGTCCATACTCTGGATTTCAACAGACATGCAAAACAATATGTGAATTTTACCAGACCCCGAATTTGAACACGAGACTCTCGACTTACCAAGCGGATACATCACCAATCGGCCATCGCAGCGCTCATGTTATTGCAGCTGCTATTATTGTTCAGACTCCAACAAGAGTGTCGATTTCAATCACTTTCCTAGACAAAATACCGCCCCATTTTTTATCATTTCATGACTTCAATACCCTCCTATATGAGAAAGATGTTGTATACATTACTAACAAAATATATACTAATAAATTTAATTAAAATGCCATCTCTACTTTAATGGTCAATATTAGGAGTCCACGGTTTCATTTCAACATTAAAAACACTACACCATCTGACAACTTTCAAAACTAAGAGTGATTGGCAAAATATATTTTGATAAATTAAATAGGTAAGCATGTACCAATCTATAATTCAAATATAATAAGAAAATGTACACCTGTCACTGACGTGACGTCTAGTGACAACGGAAGTAAACTAGACATCGCATACCGGTCAAAAACTTAACGTCTTGAAACCGTTTATGTTAATTAAAACACTTTGTTTCCAACCACTGAAATGATTTTTTTAATGGAATAATAATTCCATCTAAAGTTTTGAAAGGTTACCGACCTGTTGCTATTATATATAAGTACCTAATGATTATTCTCGATTTGCCGCAGTATTGAATCAAAAATCGTTTTTGACTATTAGCATATAGAATCGTAAAATTTCAAACGATTTCTGATTTACTTACTTGGCATGCAAGGCCAGTCAGAATATTTTCGTAGGTAGGTACTGTAGGTAGGTAATTTAGAGAGTTTTAAAGAAAATGTGTGCAAGCTGAGAGAATACTATCGTGAAAGAGATAAAAAACCCTTGACTTTGATATAAAATGGATTTTATAGAATTCGCCAGGGAGCATTATTGGGCGGTAGTGTCCATAAATGCCCTCGGAATTTCTCAAAAGCTCAGTTTTTTTGTGCGAGAAACAAAAAATCCATTTGTACATTTTCAACAAAGATGGCAACGCGCACTATAATATAATAATAGCCGAAATACTATAATTTCTTGGACCATTTAATAAATTTCGGTGAGAAAAAGATGGCAACACTGCGCGAAAGTATCTATGGTTTGGAAAACGTTGATACGAAGGTGTATGTCGTATGTACCGTCGCAAACATGGATGTAAAGCGAGAATATTGTGATGGAGACCAGTATAATGCAGAGGATAAACCTTCGATTGATGCACCAATGATTAGGCATCCAAATAATCCTGACGCCAGCACTTATGTAAAGCAAGAGAATAGAGACGATCCCATTTGCAATTTTGAGGTTAGTTTTTTTTACTATTCATAATTATTAGCTTTATACCCCGTTCACACGTACATTGATTTACTGCTGACAGTACGTATTATCGCGGCCATAAAAAGAAAATGCACATGTAAACATGTATTATCGTGCAAGATGCAAGATTCCTTGCATGAATCAAAAAAGTTCGCTTCTGAATTTTCACGCGACATTTGGTATTTGTTTGAAATCTTCGCCTGCGCAGTAGAGCGATACTGGCAAACATGCAGGAAATAAAACAAACTACACCGCGCAGTCTCATTTTGAAGTTAACCGATTTTGGCGACATGTCAAAAAGTAGCATAAAATGACAACATGGCGTCTCGCTTACTATTTAAGAATGAGATTGGCGACAGTCAGCACTTTTACGTGTAAACGGTTATTATCGCTAAATAAAAGCCCAATTCATCTGTATATTTTCAATGTTTCCCATTAGTTCTTAGTCGTTCCCTCATGGTAGAGGTCAGAGGATGGTAACCACCTTGGCATGTTAACATCTTTTGAGCGATCAAGAATTTCAGCTCCTCTCAATCCTCTGCTTCTATCAGGACAGAGTGAAGGCTGCCCTCTGTCAGCTCTTTTACTTGGTCGCTCTTCCTCCGCTTCATCTGCCTTGGAGGCTACCCAAAACTACCTGTCTCTCCAGAGTATCAGCTCCGTGCCGAACAATATGTCAAAAAACTGTAGAATTCGTTTCAGACATATTGTCGAGAGACGTTCCTTAACAGTCCCCTCTGATCGGCACCAACGATTATATGCCCCTCTGACGTCACACCTACTTGGGGGTGACAGCGTCTGATGTGTGTGGGGGTCAAATATGGCGAACTCCTATGTTCGACTAGCTCAAGTGTCGTGAGAGGAAACCACCTTAGTGAGGAATAGGAGTAGACGGTAGATGCACTCGTTGATGGTGCTCCAATATAGGCACTGATGTATGAAACTCGCTTTATTTTAATGACATTTATTGTCGATGACACGGCCCTCTTGTTTAGGGCCAAGGTCACAGTAAAATATAAAAAAAATATATAGTTTATATTAAGAATTCTACGAACTAACTTATTTAATCTTATAGACTTGTAAAAAGTCTTAATTAGTCACAGTAATAGGTTCACAAACAACCTATAGTTATTGTCTTTGGTCGGAGCATAAAGTTATAATTGAAAATAGTTCTA
Source organism: Rhyacophila brunnea (assembly GCF_057557595.1). Lineage (NCBI taxonomy): Eukaryota > Metazoa > Arthropoda > Insecta > Trichoptera > Rhyacophilidae > Rhyacophila > Rhyacophila brunnea. Next base: position 28,678,283 of record NW_028232785.1, on the reverse strand, counting down.
TATGATTATTGTTAAAGTTTAAACTTAATAATACTATTTTAATTTGAGAGGAAAGCGTCTTGATTAAATTTAGAAGATCGTACGCGTATTTATTTTGTGTTCGTAGTAGAACAGCTGATCGTAACGTTGAGCACTAGTTTCGCGGTTACTGTGTGTGTGTGACGTCATAGAAGAGTGACGACTGTTTGGCGAGGAGTAAAACTCGTAGAGGTTTTTATTCGCGGGTACGTATTATACCGAAACTGTTAACGAAGAGTGCGTAGCAGACCAGAGAAGTCTTGCACGTGCTCGGAGAATATCACTGGGACGGAACTGATTTGTACAGAGATATTATCCTCTTTTATAGTGGCCCAGAGGGACATCGGGAGGGAGTTTTGCCAGAGAGGGAAAACCCTCCCGTCCCTTTTTACCGAGAAGAAAATTCGTGGGTAAATGCACCGGTTGTAATTTTCCGATATAAGGGGGGGTGATTAGATAGAGGCTGATGGCCTGTATGCATACTGCGAATTTCATATGCCTACTTCCACCATTTCTCACAGTGGACACTAGAATAATAGGAGAAGAGCTAAGAGCATACTCTTAGATGGGGGTCGGCAATTACGCAAAGATTTGCCCAAAAAAGGTATATACAAGATAGAATAAGTTTTCGAAAAAGATAGAAGATTTGGAAATAAGGTATTTTGATATCTTTAATATTCCATACAACTTCTCTCGCGATACGCGAGCCAATCAGATTTGATTAGGAAGAGTGAAGAGATACGTTGCGTCGATTAATATCTTACCTCTCAAACTCAGTGGCGCACCCAGGGGGGGGGGGGGGGGGGGGCAAGAGGCCCTGTCACCTCCCAAACATTAAAATTATCATAATGATTAAATCTATCTAACACAAAGGGTTGTATAGCATCTGTTGGAACGAGAAGTCGCGCGACAATATTCGCGTGAATTTGCATGACAATAATAGTATTTGAAACGTACAGCTTTCACATGATTCTATACAATCGCAATTGCAGATTAAATTTGATCTGTGATTTCAAATTGATAATACGATAAAATATCTCAGATATATAATGATTCGCGATGTACGCGAGAAGTACCAACAAAATTTACGAAACTATTCCTATGTATTTTTTTCTATAATACCTTCTTATTTATGATTTATTCTTGACCGTTTAGGTCGACTTTCATCATCCACAGCTCACTCTGAGTAGTTGCTAAACTGATCAGTGTGAACTGCGGGACTTACTTCGGGAATTTTGTATCGGTTTTGTTGTGGGCGGTTAACGTCACTTTATTCAGCGAAAGGATTGACTACAAGGCTGAAATTTGCAGTTACCTATGTCGTTAAGATTCTACTTCTACAAACACCAACCGAAGATCAACGTTTTTGTGTTGATGTCATCCTTTATAAAATATTAACATTTTAATGGTATTTTATATATTGAACATACATAATTTTGAAAACACTTCCGAGCAGCGGCGGCTCCTCTAATACCATGCAAGTGCAACGCACTGCCTGCATTTTTGAAGACATCGCTCAACTTTTCATTGTTATTCATACGTGTATCACCCACTTCGCGAAGTAGAACATGTAGCAGTATTATTAACAATTCTCCGTTCATGAGCGCAACACGATTGCGTCCAAATAGATTTTCAGTTTGCACAGAATTACAATGAGATCATTGTATACTGCTTAAACGGTAACCGAATGTTCCTGTAATGGCGTTTTGTGTAGAATTTTTTACACACTTTTAGATCGGCGCACGAAACGTAGGACTCTAGAAACAAAAACGCTAGTTTCTGTTTTATAACTATGTTGGGGAGTTAATTTTTTATATTTTTACAGTTAAAATATTTAATGAATCGCCAACATTTTACGAAAATACAAACCTGCCGCGTTTATTTCTAAACCACTCAAATTCATTCAAAAAAATAAAAAAACACATCAGCGATTATTTATTTGGCTAAAGCTTTGTTCGCTCAGAGCGTAAGCCATAAACTGTGACATTTATATTTCTTTATTGATATTAAATCATTCTTGCTGTTAAAATCTTTTTTGAGAAATAGTATAAATAAACAAAGACATATTTAATTTACCTTCTGAGAAGTCGGTAAGAGAACACGGTAGCCTTCGGTGATTGAGGCAATCATGAAAAGACGCTTTACGACCTTACGTGGCTAGGACACGTGCTCCGGATGCCGCCAAAAAGTGTGACACGTTGTACCCTTATGGCACAGCCTCAAGGGTTCCATCGCCATTGCCGGCCCTCACTCACCGTGCAGCGGTGCCACAAAAGCGACCTACGTGATGCAGGTCTGACATGGCGGAAGGCGCAAGAGTTGGCGATGGATCAAGGGAAGTGGCGCGAACTTGTGCTTGCCCTATGCTCGAATGCTGGGTAGTGACAGGGTGAAAGAAAAAGATCTTCTCTTTATAGAAGGTAAACCATTGCGCACTACCAGAAAATGCTATTCTGAAGACTACCGGCCGCCACTGCTTCTGAGAAAATATAATATAACAAACAAAATATTTTTTTTTAGAAAAAAAAGTAAAAAAGTACATAATTACAGTAATTAAGTCATTGGACGCTAAAGACGCACATGGTGCGTAATGACCAGGCGGCTTATCGATAGTAAATAACGTGCATTTTAAATTACCTTTAAAATTTACATTTTATAAAATCTACTTTGATAGGTACTAAAATACAAAAGCCGATTGGCAATAGTAAATCAATTTTTGATAGCGCTTATTATTAACCGCGATATTATGGTTTAGTTTAGACAGGGTTTAATGGAATTTTAAATACTAATTTAATGAAAACAGATAAGAATGCCTGATAATGTTTAGTGTGCACTATTTATGTCGGATCTGAACAGCCTACTTTCACCTAGATAATAACGTTTTAATCTGTTATATTAATAATATGTACTTATTGACAACATGTTATATGAAACGTTGTTTATTTCAGTTCTCTGCGACGGGTGTCACTGGTATCAAAGCTGAGACTGACATAATGCGCGAATTCACTGAAGACGAAACGCCACCATTTTCTGATGAAGATCCTCAACCCGGATGTTCGCATTCAGATTACATACCAGGACATGGGGTACATTTAATTTTATAATTATTGTAACATTTGCTTCTCTATTCGCCGAATTTTATCAAAGGTTGACGTTTAAAATTTCAATAAATCTCCGTACTCCTAGTATCTTAATTATTATGATCGGTTGATTAATACTGGGTAATTATTGAGTTTTGAAGAAAACACTCATTAAGGCCACGTTAACTGTTTGTATTGCTGCATGTATGTATTCATTAAATAATTAGGAGAACACAAACTAAGAGCCCGATGCTCAATTCGTACTTACAGTAAAATTGGTAAGTAACCGAAATCCATATGGTAACTATATAACTAAAGAATCCTTAAGGTGATGTCTCTAGGTAAAGTTGTTATCGAAAAATAGCTAGAAAAGTTTATTAATCGGTAAATATATATTCAAAAGTAATGAGAAAAATAAAATTAAAAATTAAGAAGTATCATGGAGTTCTATATACCAAAAATACGTGTCAAATTCGGTACATTTCTATCGGGTGGTAAGAATGAATGACATAAGATTTATTATCAAAATTACGATAAAAATGTACGTAAATCTATTACCCAGGGAAACGCTAAACGAAAATTGGAATTTATTATATCCTTATATCTTGTTTTTCAAATTTAAAAAACATCGATTTAGAGGTTAGAAAGCACGCAATTAAAATCGAAAAACCTCGGCTTAGACGCAATTTATCGCGATAAACGCTTAGCGTTTCTATTAAAAATATTATTTATTAATTTTTACGGCAGTAATTTGAATTTAATCTTGTATTTTTGTATATTAACGAATCGATAGAAATCGAAACAATAATAATTGCCCAAATTCAACCGATGTTTAGCTGTCCGGTGCTGCCACCGTGGAACTATTTCGAAACAATACACATATACAAAATACACACACATGCAACAACATGACATTGAAAATGAAACTCACACATAGACAAGACAAAATAACATTTTTCTGCTTCATTTTCGCTAGGATCAGTTTGTGGTAAAACTTCGACGCGAAATTGCCATATGAATAAAAATAACTTTATAATTAAAATTACAATATTTACTTAATATACGTAGGAACCTGCCTATATTCAAAATTTGAAACTGCGAATTATTTGCAATTAGTATTTGCTTAAATTAAAACTGTTTTTTATCATTATTTATGATAAAAATAATCAACAAAATAAACAAATCTCGCATTTTAACATATGGTAGCATTCGTGCTCTCGATCGAATACACAGACATCGAATATCGGGTTTATAACAATTCTTCTTTATTTTTTTGCCATTATTATATTGTTTGAAAACAGGAAGGAATCGACTCATCAGCATAGATAAGATACTTCTCATCAGTAACATTTTTGTCAAGTAAGTAAACTTTTCAGTGTATAATAAATAATATTATTATCGTACATCAAAATGACAAACTATGTCACGCAGTTTTGATTGTCAAACAAACATTCAAAAATTATTTAAAAGAGTTACATATACTGTATTTTCAATCACCATCATGCATTTATCATCAATATATATTATTTTAGGCGTATACTCATCGTTTTCGTAAAATTATAAATACTTTACGTCAGTTTGAGGTTATGTTTATGACAAATGTCATCGAGCCTATCTTGTACGTTTTGTAAATTATCTAATAGATAGTGAATTTCTTTCATTCGCATAATATGATTGTAGAAAATCAAATATTTTATGTGCTTTCAAACACGTGTCCGTGTTTTTAATACAACATAATCGTAAATTGAAAACGTTATCTACAGTGATAAGTTTAACACGAGTATATGAATATAATGAGGATATGTTTTTTTGTTTACATATAGATAAATCTTTTAATACTGATGAACTCGACGAAATATTGGACGACAGTGACTGCGAAGTCGGCGACGGTTACGAGTCCGACAACAGCGACGACATTTACATTCGACATTTACAACCTTCGACATCACAATCCAGGGTTCTTCCCTGGCTCACAAAATGGTAGGTTTACAATTTTCTTAATAATATATTTATTGGTTTTATATACCATCCAGTCATACATTAGATTCATTCATGCTTTGGCATAAAAACAAGAATTCATTACATCTTGTACACATGATGTAGCGATTGTCTCGAATGAGGAGTTGATGGTTTGAATAGTAAACTTCAATCAAAACATATTATTGCCCATCATTATTTGTATTTTTACTGCTAAATACTTGAATTAATGAGGAAATATGGATTATGTAATAATATTTTTTCCTATTGTTTCAGTATGCCGAATGCTGGTCCGGAATTGGAGGAAGATTTGTTGGCGAGAGGGCATGTTGCTGACAATGTACTCAGCTCCTTTTTCGAATACTTCAACCTCGCTCTCTTCGAAAAAATAGCTGAGCAGACAAATTTATATTCAGCACAAAAAAGGGACTTGTGGTCGGTGAATACGAATTCGAAATTCGTATTCACCGTCATCCAAATTATGATGGGTACATTAAGGTTTCCGCAGACTCGAATGTACTGGTGTTTATGATCTAAGCATTCCAATCATTAATCAAGCAATGCCCAGAGACGGGTACTTCGAACTGCGGAATCACTTTCATTTTGCAGATAACACTGCTGACCGCATGGGCTGCACAGATAAACTTTGGAAGATTAGTCCCTTTTTAAGTGAGGTTCTAAAAAAATGCCATACTTTGCCCAGACCTGCTCATAACTCCATCGACGAGCAAATGATGCCGTTCACTGGCCGCTGTAGACACAGGCAATTTGTGCTTAACAAGCCAAATCCTGTAGGCCTTAAAAATTTTGTTCTCGCGGCCAGAGATGGATTAGTGATAGATTTTCACATATATGTAGGGAAGGGAACGGTATCAGATGGAGATATGAAGCAGTTCGGTCTGGGCGCAAGTGTGGTCAAGTTACTCTGCCGGACTCTCCCCAATCCTCCTGCATTGTCTATACTGATCGTTTTTCACTAGTTTGAAGCTCGCCGATTCGTTACTTCAAGACAAAATATTCTTAACTGGAACTGTCAGAAGTAATAGAATCGGCGATGTGATTAAGAAATTAAAAAAACGATAAGGCAATGCAGAGGGGAGATTGGGATGAGAAGGTTCGGTAGGATGACAAAGTCTGTGTAGTCAAGTGGAAAGATAATAAATCCGTGTTATTATTTTCCACTGCGGTCGGCAGTACTCCTGTTGGTACCTGCATGCGATGATCAAGGAAGTAAAGAAGAAGATCAGTGCCACTCAGCCGGCCATTGTAAAGCACTACAATATGTCGATGGGTGGCATTGATCTTTGCGATCGGGTAATTGCTTATTACAGGACTGCGATGAAGACATGCAAATGGCCTGTGAGGGTTTTTAACCACTTTGTGGACTTGGCGGTAGTAAACTGTTGGCTAATATATATGCGGAATTGTAAACTAGAAAATGTACCCCGAAAGGATATTATGGGACTGTTGTCGTACTGAATCAGATTAGCGAAAGCTATGATTCGGTATGAAGATCGGGTAGCCAACATTTTAACACTGCCAGCACGAGGTCGGCCAAGAAACATGTCGACATCGCAGGTTGACACAGAGCCACCAGCTCGCAGGAGAACGGTTTTCCCCCAACCGATCGCTGAGGTACGTTTGGACAGCGTTGGCCACCATTCAGCATCCGTGTGCAGATACCCTGGATGCAAGTCCCGCACCAGGTATATTTGCATAAAATGCAATATATACGTGTGCACAAAATTTTGCTTTGAGCTGTATCACACAGTATAGGATGCAGTTCAAAGCAATTTTAAAGTAGATATTTAGGGTTTTATTTCATAATTTTAACTAATTTTAAGTGTAAATATATTTAATTATCCTATTTATAATGTTTTTGTATTGTTTTTATTGTGTAATGTTCTATTAAAATTGACCATTCCTATGACAAGTTGTTTTCTTTACCTTCCCTAAGTTTATAGAGTAGGTAATATTCATCTGCAGTGTGACCTGGTAGCATATATAGTACATTAGGATCGGACATGGTTGAAACGAAATGAATTGGGATGTCTATATAATATCGACATTGTCATAATTATAACTACAGTCGAACTCGGTTATTACAATCTCGGACATAGCGAGATCTCGGATGTAATGAGGAAACAGTCGTTGACATTTTGTATATGATTTTCTCCATACATTTTTATTCACTGTTATAACGAGATACTTATCGGATATACCGAGCTAAAATACTGGTAATGTGTTGATCGTTTAAAGACATTTCGACCCTAAGCAATAAAATCCGATCGGACAGGATGCCGCCGGGGACAGATTACGTTTATGACACTAGTTAAGTGTCTAATTGTTGTTTTCGCCGACAATAAAAATACCTATTCTCTGATATAACGAGTACCGCTTATAACGAGCAAATTCAGCCGGTCCAACCTTCCTAGTAATAACCAAGTACAACTGTATATTCCTTATTTTGTTTAATAATAATTCGAATGGCATTTGTTTTGCTATTCATTTCATATCATTCTTTTATTCCACCTATACTAGAAATTCGATGTAATTGTCAATTGTACAAGATTAAACTCAATCTTATAAACATTTGTACTTAAATGTTCATTTACTACTATAAATGAATTTTACTGTAGAAAAATATTTATATTAATTCGTATTGACAACGTAAAAAAATCTGGTTCATTGGCTGGACAGGATACCTTGTATTGCCACTGTAAAAATAACTACGGCAAACAAAATGTAAAAATCATAAACACTTTAAATCAAATCGACATGTTAGAATTGTAAATATTTTATGGGGAAATATTAATTGTAAATATTTTTACATAGGTAAGTAAATATATAATAAATTTAAATGCATTTTTATCAAACTTATGATTTTTAATATGTGGCGACACACAATATTTTATTTTATATTTTATTGCCATCTGGTTGCGATCGACGAAAGTTTTTAGTAATACATTTTTAGAAATTCATGGTAGATGCCTGTAGATGCCTTTAGATGGCGTTGAAGTCACATTTGATCGTAAATTGAGGCAAAGAATTCGCCTTAAGGTGATGTCTCTAGGTAAAGTTGTTATCGAAAATAGCTAGAAAAGTTTATTAATCGGTAAATATATATTCAAAAGTAATGAGAAAAATAAAATAAAAAATTAAGAAGTATCATGGAGTTCTATATACCAAAAATAAATGTCAAATTCGGTACATTTCTATCGGGTGGTAAGAATGAATGACATAAGATTTATTATCAAAATTACGATAAAAATGTACGTAAATCTATTACCCAGGGAAACGCTAAGCGAAAATTGGAATTTATTATATCCTTATATCTTTTTTTCAAATTTAAAAAACATCGATTTAGAGGTTAGAAAGCACGCAATTAAAATCGAAAAATCTCGGCTTACACGCAATTTATCGCGAATAACGCTTAGCATTTCTATTAAAAATATTATTTATTAATTTTTACGGCAGTTATTTAAATTTAATCTTGTATTTTTGTATATTAACGAATCGATAGAAATCGAAACCATAATAATTGCTCAAATTGGCAACATGTTTGTCTGTATGGTGCTGCCGTTGTGGAATTATTTGGAAACAAAATATCTCCATACAAAACACACATACCATAACATGACGTTGAAAATGAAACTCACACATAGACAAGACAAAATAACATTTCTCTGCATTTTGACAAAAATCAGTTTATCAGTTTGAGGCGAAATTGCCATATGAATAAAAATAACTTAATAATAATTGAAATTACAATATTAACTTAATTTACGTATAAACCTGCCTATATTCAAAATTTGAAACTGCGAATTATTTGCAATTAGTATTTGCTTAAATTACAACTGTTTTTTTATCATTATTTATGATAAAAATAATCAACAAAATAAACAAATCTCGCATTTTAACATATGGTAGCATTAGTCTATGGTAGCATTCGTGCTCTCGGTCGAATGTCGGATTTATGACAATTCTTCTTTATGTGGCCATTATTAGGTATATTGTTTGAAAACAGGAAGGAATCGACTCATCAGTAACATTTTTGTCAAGTAAGTAAACTTTTCAGTGTATAATAAATAATATTATTATCGTACATCAAAATGACAAACTATGTCTCGCAGTTTTGATTGTCAAACAAACATTCAAAAATTATTGAAAAGAGTTACATATACTGTATTTTCAATCACCATCATGCATTTATCATCAATATATATTATTTTAGGCGTAGACTCATCGTTTTCGTAAAATTATAAATACTTTACGTTAGTTTGAGGTTATGTTTATGACAAATGTCATCGAGCCCATCTTGTACGTTTTGTAAATTATCTAATAGATAGTGAATTTCTTTCATTCGCATATTATGATTGTAGAACCGAATTTAATAAACTTACCTAGAATTTAATAAATACCGATTATAATCAAATATTTTATGTGCTTTCAAACACGTGTCCGTGTTTTTAATACAACATAATCGTAAATTGAAAACGTTATCTACAGTGATAAGTTTGACACGAGTATATGAATGTAATTAGGTTATGTTTTTTTGTTTACATATAGATAAATCTTTTAATACTGATGAACTCGACGAAATATTGGACGACAGACTGCGAAGTCGGCGACGGTTACGAGTCCAACAACAGCGACGACATTTACATTCGACATTTACAACCTTCGACATCACAATCCAGGGTGCTTCCCTGGCTCACAAAATGGTAGGTTTACAATTTTCTTAATAATATATTTATTGGTTTTATATACCATCCGGTCATACACTAGATTCATTTTCATTACATGCTTTGGCATAAAAACAAGAATTCATTACATCTTGTACACATGATGTAGCGATTGTCTCGAATGAGGAGTTGATGGTTTGAATAGTAAACTTCAATCAAAACATATTATTACCCATCATTATTTGTATTTTTACTGCTAAATACTTGAATTAATGAGGAAATATGGATTATGTAATAATATTTTTTTCCTATTGTTTCAGTATGCCGAATGCTGGTCCGGAATTGGAGGAAGATTTGTTGGCGAGAGGGCATGTTGCTAACAATGTATTCAGCTCCTTTTTCGAATACTTCAACCTCGCTCTCTTCGAAAAAATAGCTGAGCAGACAAATTTATATTCAGCACAAAAAAGGGACTTGTGGTCGGTGAATACGAATTCAAAATTCGTATTCACCGGCATCCAAATTATGATGGGTACATTAAGGTTTCCGCAGACTCAAATGTACTGGTGTTATGATCTAAGCATTCCAATCATTAATCAAGCAATGCCCAGAGACGGGTACTTCGAACTACGGAATCACTTTCATTTTGCAGATAACACCGCTGACCGCACGGGCTGCACAGATAAACTTTGGAAGATTAGTCCCTTTTTAAGTGAGGTTCTAAAAAAATGCCATACTTTGCCCAGACCTGCTCATAACTCCATCGACGAGCAAATGATGCCGTTCACTGGCCGCTGTAGACACAGGCAATTTGTGCTTAACAAGCCAAATCCTGTAGGCCTTAAAAATTTTGTTCTCGCGGCCAGAGATGGATTAGTGATAGATTTTCACATATATGTAGGGAAGGGAACGGTATCAGATGGAGATGTGAAGCAGTTCGGTCTGGGCGCAAGTGTGGTCAAGTTACTCTGCCGGACTCTCCCCAATCCCCCTGCATTGTCTATACTGATCGTTTTTCACTAGTTTGAAGCTCGCCGATTCGTTACTTCAAGACAAAATATTCTTAACTGGAACTGTCAGAAGTAATAGAATCGGCGATGTGATTAAGAAATTAAAAAAAACGATAAGGCAATGCAGAGGGGAGATTGGGATGACAAGGTTCGGTAGGATGACAAAGTCTGTGTAGTCAAGTGGAAAGATAATAAATCCGTGTTATTATTTTCCACTGCGGTCGGCAGTACTCCTGTTGGTACCTGCATGCGATGATCAAGGAAGTAAAGAAGAAGATCAGTGCCACTCAGCCGGCCATTGTAAAGCACTACAATATGTCGATGGGTGGCATTGATCTTTGCGATCGGATAATTGCTTATTACAGGACTGCGATGAAGACATGCAAATGGCCTGTGAGGGTTTTTAACCACTTTGTGGACTTGGCGGTAGTAAACTGTTGGCTAATGTATATGCGGAATTGTAAACTAGAAAATGTACCCCGAAAGGATATTATGAGACTGTTGTCGTACTGAATCAGATTAGCGAAAGCTATGATTCGGTATGAAGATCGGGTAGCCAACATTTTAACACTGCCAGCACGAGGTCGGCCAAGAAACATGTCGACATCGCAGGTAGACACAGAGCCACCAGCTCGCAGGAGAACGGTTTTCCCCCAACCGATCGCTGAGGTACGTTTGGACAGCGTTGGCCACCATTCAGCATCCGTGTGCAGATACCCTGGATGCAAGTCCCGCACCAGGTATATTTGCATAAAATGCAATATATACGTGTGCACAAAATTTTGCTTTGAGCTGTATCACACAGTATAGGATGCAGCTCACAGCAATTTTAAAGTACATATTTAGGCTTTTATTTCATAATTTTAACTAATTTTAAGTGTAAATATATTTAATTATCCTATTTATAATGTTTTTGTATTGTTTTTATTGTGTAATGTTCTATTAAAATTGACCATTCCTATGACAAGTTGTTTTCTTTACCTTCCCTAAGTTTATAGAGTAGGTAATATTCATCTGCAGTGTTACCTGGTATGTGCATATAGTATATTTTACTTTATAAAATAAAAAAAACGTAAAAAAAAATTTTTTGTCAATAGACTAATACTTCTCTTCCATAAAATCAAAGAAATATTTTTTTTGATGGCTGGTTCTCCCTCGGGTCTCAAGTGGTTATATTAGAATATATTATTATATTCTTAAATAATAATATGTAAATGAATTTTTGTCTAGCAATTTTTTTCATCTAGAATTCCATTCCATTGGCAACTTTAATTTACTTTTAAAATTAGTTATGGTAACTCACTGCCATCTGATTGAAACTGACCAAAGTTTTTAGTAACAGATTTTTAGTAATTCATGGTAGATGCCTTTAAATATAAATAGATGGCGTAAAAGTCACATTATATGTGTTATTTAGGCCGAAGACATCGCCTTAACCATAGACGACTGTTGTTATAAACACGCCCCCTTCTGTATTACCATTTACCACTGACAGCTGCTGTTAAAATAAATTCGCATATCTATAAAACAGTCTATACACTCAAATTCATTAACAATTATTGATCTCAATATGGATATTGATAGTTTTAATTCATTTGGCATGTACCTGCATGCAGAATATGCTTGTACACAGTTTGCAGTTATTGCAAACAGTGATGTACGCTTGGTAGAATTCGCGCCAAATGCCGATAATGTACAATCTCGAAAATAGAGAACAGAGATCTTTTGTTTTCGATTGAAACACAATACTTACAATAATATTATATTGTGAATAATTGTCAACAGTCCTTAACTCATTCATTAGGTACTCATTATTAGGTAGGTAGTATATATTATTATTATAATGTTATGAGTAGGTACAATTTCATAACAGTAGGTATACGATATTTTAATTACCTATTACAAATTAAAACTGTTGAACAACTATTAAATATCCGTGACATTTAATACGACATACTTTCCTTTACTTTCGTTGAATCTGTACATGTCTTAATTATTTAGTAAAACCGATTATCGAATTGAAACATCAGTGTCTATGAATTATGAATTAAATTTTCTTATTCAGATTTAGATACTTATGTAATATTAAACCAATAGATAGGTAGTTGAAATATATAAGTACCTAGTTACCTACACACCAACATGGTAATATGAGTTTTAATCATTTTATATAATTATTCTCATCATAGCAAATTTGTAATAATTGTAAAGGACATCATCTGACATTTATACGGCAAGTGTTACCGTATCGGGAAAAACACGGATCAAAAAGTATCTTATATTATTCACTAATTGCGGAGACATTAAATCATTTTAATTAAATATTAATTGTGTATGTATAGTTATTGAATTTATTTTGAATTGTTTTCATATTTTTGTCATCGTTTAACAATTACAAAATAATTTACCGAAATTATAAAAAGAGAATTTTTTTATATATGGTATTATTTTCAATAGAAAAACGGAACGAAGCTATTGCAGATCTGGTGGACCATAGACAACTCGATCATAACTATGAAAGGCTTTCTGCATAGTGTTTTGTTGTAAATACATTTTAGTTATGACAGACGATTGAGCATCGGGCTCTATCTATGACTTAATTAGTAGAAGTTATCAGTATACATATTAAATATATCGATGACGCAATCACATTTTTTTATAATTTTCAAATAATAGCTTTATTGATATTTCAGTAAAGTTGTTATAAAACGCAAACTGTGAAAAACATTTTCCATATAAAAAAAATATCTACTTATCATAAAAATGTACTGCTTCTCATCACTTTTAAATATTCGGTCAAATTAAAAACAATAATTTCTCGTGCTTGTCTTTGTAAAGGATCTTTGTCATACCCCGATAGAGATGAGGTTTTCATTAAACACTGTTAGTATACTATTGTCTCGTGTAAAACAGAGTTTTCACACAAGGTCACAGCATTTATACACCTATTATATGCGCACGAAAGTAAGTGTGCTTCTGCGCAGGTCCGTTTTTAAGTTGTTTAGCTATAATACGACTCAGAGCATTATTTAAATATCAGATGTGCTCAACCGGTAAACTGAATTTATTATAAATTCACAAAATATTTATGCTATAACAATTTATATATGTAAATTATATAAACCGAGTCATTCCTTCTCGAGACTGTCGCTCTTTGGATAACTGCCGTCCCTATGCGACGCTTAGTATGCGTGGCCTCAGGAATTCAGAAGTATGATATATTAAAATATTGTTTAAACTGTTGATCGAAGTCGCCTGATGAAATTTGAATATAAATTCTCTCCCGCACTGTCATGTATAAATCTACGTCCCCGATATAGTATGTAACACTGCATACAACAGTTTTTAATTGTAGCCAAGATAAGATGGTTCTTTTTCTCTTTTCTTTCGACCATGTCCGATCCTAATAGGATCATATGAGCCTCCACAGAGTAGAGGATTGTCTTAACAGATTTTCTTTTTACGAGAAATGGTTGTCAGCCACTTGCTCAACGAATTAGGTTCAAACTCTGACTCACACATGGTACCCACGACGCAATACGATAACGCTTAAGCCGCGCGGCCATCGTGAGTTCTCTAGTTTTTCAAGATGGTTCTAGTATAATATATCAAATCATTTTTTTATACTGTTGATCGAGGTTACTTTGATGAAATTTGAATATAAATTCTCTCAATTTGAATATTGTTTGTGACATTGGTTTCGCCTTTAGCATCTTCCGACACTATGGACACTCTCAACTAATACACTGACACATAAATTACTAGTTACTACTCGAAGCTTACAATGTGTTTTTATTGAACAAGGTGCAAAACTCCCTCATAGTATGTACGTTATTCTGGTGTTCTTAAATTATTATTTTAAAATTTTGCATTCGAAATTATTATAGATTCATACATATTACCAAGAGCAGTACCTCAATAAATGTGTCATCGTCTATTTTAAGCATTTGCTTTTCGATGTTACATGTAGGTGAATTTAAAATAAAAATATTTATGGATCATTTCGTAACATTATTTGTATTTATATCTATGTTGGTACTATTACCATTTCTTAACGTCATTTTCATTTTAACTACACTTATAATGCCTGAAGATGCTGAAAGGCATAAGCTTCGAAAAAATAACTCAAATAGAACAGTTAAAAATCTAATTTAGAATAATATTGACGATTATTTTTGTTTTTTCTAGGTTTCTACTAAAGGCTTTTTCACAAAGCATCACGATATAGACAGGTGTCAACAATCCTCGCCTGATGGAATCCAAGATAGAATGACACAGTATTCAGAAGTGACGATAGATGAACAAAACATTAAAAGAGAAATCTCAGAACGATCGACTCCGAAGGAACTTCGACTTATTTTAAGAAGAGTAGTTCATTTCTCACGTAATTTGATTTGCAGCTTTTGTAACGCAGTTTTTGGATGCGGAAGTGCTCTGAAAAGTCACAAAAAGGTTCACACGGGCGTGATTCCTGACCAAAACCAAGAAAATTTATTCTTGCAACTAAATCATCTCGAAGCATATAAAATGACTTATACTGGTGAAAAACCGCATAAATGCAAGGTATGTCCATATAGATGCTCGCAACTTAGTTATCTTAAACTCCATGAAATGACACACACAGGTGTTGAACCTCATAAATGCAAGGTATGCACATATAGATGCTCGCACTTAAGTAGTTTTAAACTCCATGAAATGACACACACAGGTGAAAAACCTCATAAATGCAAGGTATGCACATATAGATGCTCGCAACTTAGTAGTCTTAAAAAACATGAAATGACACACACAGGTGAAAAACGTCATAAATGCAAGGTATGTCCATATATATGCTCGCAACTAGGTCATCTTAAAAGACATGAAATGACACACACAGGTGAAAAACCTCATAAATGCAAGGTATGCCCATTTAGATGCTCGCTACTTAGTAATCTTAAAATACATTTAATGACACACACTGGTGAAAAACCTCATAAATGCAAGGTATGCCCATTTAGATGCTCGCTACTTAGTAATCTTAAAAAACATGAAATGACACACACAGGTGAAAAACCTTATAAATGCAATGTGTGCCAATATAGGTGCTCGCAACTAAGTAGTCTTCAAAAACATGGAATGACACACACAGGTGAAAAACCTCATAAATGCAAAGTATGTCCATATAGATGCTCGCAACTTAATAATCTTAAAAACCACGAAATAACACACACAGGTGAAAAACCTCATAAATGCAAGGTATGCACATACAGATGCTCGCGACTTAGTGATCTTAAAAACCATGAAATGACACACACAGGTGAATAACCTCATAAATGTAAAGTATGCACATATAGGTGCTCGCGACTTAGTAATCTTAAAAACCATGAAATGACACACACAGGTGAAAAACGTCATTAATGCAAGATATGTCCATATAGATGCTCGGATTTTAGTAGTCTTAAAAAACATGAAATGACACACACAGGTGAAAAACCTCATAAATGCAAGGTATGCCCATATAGATGCTCGCTACTTAGTACTGTTAAACAGCATGAATTGACACACACAGGTGAAAAACCTTATAAATGCAAGGTATGCCCATATAGATGCTCGCTACTTAGTAGTCTTAAAAAACATGAAATGACACACACAGGTGAAAAACCTTATAAATGCAAAGTATGCCAATATAAGTGCTCGCAACTAAGTAATCTTAAAAACCACGAAATGACACACACAGGTGAAAAACCTCATGAATGCAATGTATGCCCATATAGATGCTCGCGACTTAGTAGTCTTCAAAAACATGAAAGGACACACACAGGTGAAAAACCTCATAAATGCAAAGTATGATCATATAGATGGTCGCAACTTAGTAATCTTAAAAACCATGAAATGACACACACAGGTGTAAAACCCCATAAATGCAAGTTATGCTCATATAGATGCTCGCAACTTAGTAATCTTAAAAGACATGAAGTGAAATATACTGGTAAATAATCTTATTAATTCACCGTATGCTCATATAGATGTTTGCCAAGTAGTACTCTTAAAACACATACAATGTAGACGTATAAATACTGGTGAAGACCTTTTAACTTCAATATATGATTTTGTAGTTATTTGGGAAGATGAGTACATTTCTCACGTATTCTGATTTGCGGCATTTGTAATGCAGTTTTTTGATACGCAAATTTTTGAAAAAGCTTAAAAATGATTCACACCTGTAAATGTCATGTATTCTTCTATAGTTTCTCGCATCATTATTATTTTAGAGTATGTGAAATGACACATTCTGGTAAAAAAAACCTTAAAAATGTAATGTATGTTCATATCGATGCTCGAAACTGTGAAAATGTACTGGTGAAAAACATTTTAAATGCACTTTATGTCCATATCCATATCACGACTGTATCATACTGACAGGCAGAAATACTTACCACTATACTACCGAAAAGGAATGAATCACTGGATATGCCGCCAATACATGTTATCATGGAAATCTCTTCTCAGCGGTCAACGCTCAGCATTACTTGCCCTCACTTAGGCTTATAAGACGACTTTTACCGACGCGTTTTTTTTTTTTTATAGAATTATTAATAACCATGTCCCTGCTTTTTCGTACAAGGTGGTTGTTAGTAATTTTGAACCATCATAAACACCCAGGCTTTGAGAAAAACACATAAATGTTTGTGTCATGACCGGGAATCGAACCCAGAACTCTCGGGTGGAAGGCCAGCGCCTAACCCACTGCACCACGTGAGCCGCCTTTACCGACGCGTTGCCTGTCCTTGGATCTATGAGCCGGTGCGCTCGAACGGTTATTGTACGCGACCTGGCTTATAACACGGCGCTGCTTGCGTGGCAGGGGAAATGGACCACTTCTTCCAACGGCAGACAAACGCATTTGATTTTTCCTAATATAAAGTGGCGCATGGAGATAGCCAGATTGACTTTTCAGTTCTTAACCGGACACAGTGGTTTTGCTTCCAAGTCAGTTTGGCCTAATAGAATCTCCGACTTGCTTATGTGGCGAATTGCAGGATGCCGATCACATCCTCTGGGAGTGTCCCCATATTATGTCGGTTGAAAGGGAAGAGCTTCTCAAGTCGGTCTGACCCTCAGTTGAACCGGTCGGCCATTGCGACTTGGTAGGGTAAGCCGCCCAGTGAATGAACAAAACTCTATTATTTTAAAATCATAAGAATTGGGTGATACGGTGATTGGGTGATCTGGAGTAGGGATTTTTTTATACGTTGACAATACTTATATTCATATGAAAACAACTTCAGAAACCCCCTTCTGCCTCAGTAGCCAAGGAGGTGGGCTGATATTCGGCCGACTTTTTTGTTCATGAAGTTTTGTTCCTAGCTGTACTAAAGAGTGTGCGTGGTCCGAAATTTTAATTGTGACTTTTCTACCCTCTTCCCTGCATTACCCAATTATTGACTTTGCTGAAGTAACTGAAGATTATAAAGGTTAGATATCGTTTTATTCGTATGTTTTTTGTGCCGTAACGTTAAATATCAGTGTTCATTAAGTGGTCTTTCTAATGGAGGTTAATTCAATTAATAAACGGTGTGTTTATTCTTTAGATTAGTTATAATATATTTTTTTATTATTATACCCTTTAATGATTATAATATATAGCTGTAATGTCGATATTTATGTATGTAAATGTATTGAAAAGCTTATAGCTAGTATTTGAACACTTTTTTTAACACTACGGTACCAATTAATAAACCAGCATTTTTAATCTTATGAATGGACCAAAGAATTTAATAATGTATTATGGTTGAAAAGTAGACCTTAACTATTTTATCTATGATTACTTCTCAAAAAGGAATATTAACAGTACAATAACATTTTTGTGATGTGGCGCAGATAAATGAGCAACTTTAATGTTTAACAAAATTTCGAAATTTTCGTATTTTTTCAGAAAAATCATATTCATTGTCATAAAATTAGTAATAACATAGCTATACACAATTAATTGTACTGACATTTATGGTTGTCGTTGTTGAATAATAAATGCTTAATATGTTTAATATGCTTAGTTTATTTACTGGTTTTTCTCAGGTTCATACTTTAGATTCCGTGTTCAATTACTGGGCTTTTCTTTGTTAATTTATATATTATTTTTTTATTAAACAGATATGGGTTGCAAATTATGTCTATTAAATTCATTTAAATCTTCATAAGTTATAGATGAGTACAATATTTTTTAAAAGAACTATAAGAATACCTATGCTTTTTTAGAAATTTTACAATTATCCAAAGTCCTTAAGTGTGCATTCACTGGGCGGCTTACCCTACACGAATTTATCGGTTCATGCATGCATATTTTCATAAAAACCCACAAAAAATATGGTGACACGTAAATTTATTTTATGTTTTATGTTATACCTAAATATATTATTGTTTTTGATGTGCTCATAATATGATATAATATAATTTGGTACCTATACTTTCTGTTTATTGTTGTTTTATTCGTACTTCATCCTGTCATTGATTACCCAGTGTTGGGATATAGTGCAAGAACAAGGTCGTCCGACATAGCTAGGTCCATACCTACGAATCGCGACATGTGAAACAAGTTGCGCGTAGATCTCTTTTGTAGCATCGCTGTGGGGAAGGGAGGGTCGTCCATTGGTCGTCGGTCAGCCGGGTGGTGACGGAACTCTTGAGATATTATAGCAACGGGTTTGTTTCTAATGTTTTTATATACCTATATTCAATATTGAAAAAAAAATGTTAATGTAGTTGGCAGCCCTGTTATATTATGGGGTTTGGATAATAAAATAGGTTTCACTTTATAATATTATTCTTTTATTATAATCGATTTTTTAAAATTATCATAATCACATAACACTGTTATTAAAATTTGATCATCATATTAATAAAATTTATTGGCTCCACAATCCTTTGTTGATCTTGTCCGCCCCACAAACAGGTATCATAACATTACTTTTTACGAGAAATGGATGTAAACCACTTGCTCAACCTATTTGGTCTATGCTCTGGATTTAAACAGACAGATTTGAACAAACCGACAGAAAACAGACAGTTGTTATTATTGTACAGAGTCCAAAAAGAGTGCCGATTTCAGTGACATCCCTAGACAAAATACCGCTCCATTTTTTATCATCATTTCATGACTTCAATACCTACTGATACCGCCTAAAGCGTGGCATCCTCAGAAGATCCAAGGCCATGACGAGGCCTGAATAATCATTGGGCGGATTCATGCAGACATGAGCCGATCAACTGCGAAAGAGACATTTCTAGCTTATAAGCTTAGATGTACGACAAATTATTGTCACCCTTTTGCAACATCAACAAAATTTAATAGAATCATTCTAGCCCTTAATGCATATAAAATCCTGCATTTTTTATACCTTCATTAATTCTAAAAACAAGCCAAGTAAATCCTAGCATTACACTCATTCTCCTTAACTCTAAAGCTTTATTAAATTCATACTTAATATATATCATAAAAGCATTAATATTAAATTCATTTGCATAATAATTGCCATAGCAGCATTGTTAAAGTAAAGTCAATGCATAATAATTAAATATAAATAATTCATTCATCTCAAGCCATACAATATACCTAATCGTATCAATTAGTCTAGTTTCACTCAAAACTGTTTCATATTATTTTGTAAAAATATGTCTGATCGAATTTGCCCAGCAATAATTATTCCCCAGCCGCCGAAAATTCAAAAAAATACGCACGCATCTTCCAAAACGCCGACGATGTACTTAGCAAAGAAATATTTTAAAATTATACCTACTAGGTACCTAGTAAGTAATAATTTTTAATAATGCTAACAGACGCGCAGCGAAGGGTCTACTTCGGCTTCGAAACCCAGGTACCTAACCACCTACAAGCTTTGGGTATGTTGCGAAGCGTGCCTTTTTGTCATTTTTCAGTGAAGGAATTTGTAGTAGGTATTATTTTTATCTTGCCTGGAGCTGACCTGTGTCCCAAAATGTTGAGTCATTCGGTTTTCGTACTCTCGAGCGAGACGTCGGCCGCGTCCAGCGTCAGGAGTTTTGTGAATACATTCTAACGCAGCGATGTGAGGTTGCTGCACATTGTTTCTATATCAGTTCATTGTATGAAGCTATCAGTGAAGTTTTACAAGCAAAACTGTATACAAAAAGTACCTATTTTATTAGAGGTAAAAGGGTTTTAGGTCTACGTTTTTGATAACTTTAACCCAAATTATGAGTTCCAGAAGTAGAAAGATCGTGCAATTAACATTGAAACCAAAGAGATTGAAGACTGTCGGAGGAGTCCAATCTCTTTGATTGAAACTAAATAAAAATCAAGAATTGTCGGTATGTATAAACCTATACTTTTAGATTCTGTTCAAGATAATGGAAATATTCTAGCGACTGAGATAATAGAAAGGTATATCAATGATGTAAAAAGAAACAAAAGCAAAGTGCATGTAAACGAAATATATCTGCAAATAATAGAATGAAAGAACAGGAATACCAGGGCCGAGTTAAAAGACAATATCAGTAAAAAACATTATGTAAAAATAAAAGCAAACGAAAGCTTGGTCCACGTTGCATCTCACAAGCATGTGTCTCATCTGGAAAGCGGTTTTTCTCACAGATATATCAAGAAACCCGGGCACTTCAGCCACTTTTGGTTGAATATGTAATGGCCACAGAGAAAATCATACGTTTCTTTACTAATAGATTGTATAGACCCCAATCAGAAGCTATATAAGAACTCTGGAGGTAGGTAGAAGGGAGTATATCTATCATTACCATTTAAAGATGAACGAGGAAAGAAAATAAGTTTGCCGATAAATGTTCTGTAGGTAATACTTTCGCCATATGAGATTAGAGTGCTAGAAATCAAAACCAGCATTGCAAGGACAATGAGCGAAATGTTCATACTTGGAAAAAATATGCTGAAGAATTTATCGATTCACTACCACGAATGGAGTCACATTAATGCCATAAAGATCCATTAAGACTTTTTCTTGAACCGGTGTTTCGTAAGAAAATGTGCCTTTGTCGAGTTTACAAAGATAGATGTAATGAAACATCAAATAAGGCATTGTCATAGTTTACATTTGATGAAGTTCACTTATAAGAAGACTTACAAGCTCCGACATTTACATCTCTTGATTAATCACCTCACAAACCTCATACAAAATTAGAAACCGGTCTATTAAAATATTGAGCAATGGGTGCGTGTGTCAAAATAAGAAAAATATTCTTGAAAATTTAATGCACTCCTCGAATTGGCAGTAAAATATCAATTCGAGATTAGGTAGGCACTTTCTCAAAAATATTTGGAGTTGGGCACAAGTAAATGGAGAAAGATTCTGTACATGCTGCAATCGAAAGAAAATTGAAAAACAGGGAAATTCATCTGCAATCTGATTATGCAGTGGCTACATGAAAAGCCATAAATATGTCATTTACTTATCGAGCGGACTATGCAACTCATGATGTTTTACTTAACTATAATGTACTAGTGACTTCGGTACACGTTAGTAAGATCCAGAAACAAAATAGGGGATCCAATTATTGTTAACGATGTGTGTCACTTGGCTTACCTTCCAAATGGAAAAATCTAGTACAGAATTAATTTTAGTCATGATCTTAAAGAGATACCGAGACGACCGAAGATCATAACAGTTCCAATTGTTTATCCAAGATTGCACGGATCAAGAAGAAATATCGGCCAACAAGTTGAAACACCTGCAGAAACTAAAATGTGTGATTCCAAGAGACTATTTACGACATTTATAATTTAAATAATTATATAATGTATATTATGTTACAATTTAAAAAAATCTTCATACATATATAACTATGTTGGGTTTGATTCCATTGGTTATTTATAAACATGTACATTAGTTAAATATTCATTATTTGTTATTAATTAATTAATTATGCAGCCATTAAATATTTAACTCGTATGTCACGCAAACTGTTTCATTATTTTTTAAATAAAACTTATTTACTTTTCTCATAAAATGTAATGTAAAGAAAAACCTCCTATGTCAAATATTTTAACAAATCTGAGTGCACAATACTTCTATGGCATGGTAAATGTAATACGGTTTATGTTAGTTACAAATAAAGTTATACAATCTATTAAAAATACAAAAACATTAGACTTTATATATTTTTTTTAAATAAAAGACTTACATTATCAAATAAATCAGTTTTAACCTTCTCCTGTATAATCGTATTTTTTGACTTGGAAGGTTTGTGATCTGCAACATGGATGTGCCACACTATCAAAGGTCCGGGAGGGGTACCAGATCCTACGTCAGACCCTCCCTCATTCTTTCGGAGATGACAATAGGTACCTATCTGATAAAAGGTGTTGTATACATAACTAACAAAATAATATATACCACTAAATCAATTATTGAAATGCCATCTCTACTTCAATGGTCAATATTGCTAGACCACAGTTTCAGATACATCAGGTACCTACATTAAAAAATACTACACCTGACAACTTTCAAAACTCGCGAGCGAATGACAAAAATATTTAGATAAATTAAATAGGTACCTAACCATGTACCAACCTATTATTAAAAAATGTACACGTGTCATTGCTCAGCTTGCTTGCACAACGGAAGTTAACTAGACGACGCGAACCCGTCAAAAATTAAAGTCTTGTTAAACCTTTTACCTATGTTAAGTTTGTTTCTAACCACTGGAATGAATTTTTTAATGGGATATTATTTTCATCTAAAGTTTGGGTAGGTACCTACCTATCGACCTGTTTCTATATATAGGTACCTAATGATTATCCTAGATTTGCCGCAGTATTGAATCAAATATGATTTTTGACACCTAGTAGACACGCATATAGAATCGTACAATTTCAAAAGATTTCAGATTTACTTACATAACATACAAGGTCTGTCAGAATATTTTCGTTGGTAGGTAATTTAGAAAGTTTTATAGAAAATGTGTGCAAGCCGAGAGAATACTATCCCGAAAGAAAAAAAAGCCCTTGACTTTATTTTAAAATGGATTTTATTGTATTCGCCATTGACAATTTTTGTCGGAAGTGATCCATAAATGCCCTCGGAATTTCGCAAAAGCTCTTTTTTGTGCGAGAAACAAAAATAAACTCATTTGTACATTTTCAACAAAAATGGAAACGCGCACTATAATAATAATTGCCGAAATACTATAATTTCTTGGATGGGCTAAATAAATTTCGGTGAGAAAAAGATGGCAACACTGCGCGAAAGTATCTATTGCTTGGAAAACGTTGGTACGAAAGTGTATGTCGTATGTACTCTCGCAAACATGGATGTAAAGCGAGAATATTGTGATGGAGACCAGTATAATGCAGAGGATAAACCTTGGATTGATGCAGCGATGATTAAGCAGCCATATAATCCTGACGCCAGCACTTATATAAAGCAAGAGAATAGAGACGATTCTATTTGCAATTTCGAGGTTAGTTTTTTTACTATTAATAACAATTAGCTTTATACCCCGTTTACACGTAGGTACATTGATTTACTGCTGACAGTACCTATTATCGCGGCCATAAATAGAAAATGCTCATGTAAACATGTACTATCGTGCAAGATGCAAGATTCCTTGCATGAATTAAGTTCGCTTCTGAATTTTCACGCGACAGTTGAGATTTGTTTGATATCTTCGCCTACGCAGTAGAGCGACAGTGGCAAACCTGCTGAAAAAAAACAAATACACCGCGGAGTCTCATTTTGAGGTTAACCGATTTTGACGACATGTCAAAAAGTAGCATAAAATGACAACATCGCATCAATACAAATCTTGCAATCCATTTTTCACTAACTTTCCGATTAGCTAGACATTTGAAACTTTTATAATGTATCAGAACACGATTACAATGCATTATTTTAATACTTTTAGCCATCTTTAAGCAGAATTGAATTAATTTTCAGTTAATTCTCTTTTGTATGGAAAGTTATTTCGGAAAAAAATCGTTAAAAGTAATACACTTTTATTGTATGCGAAGAGGGTCCTAGCAACTAAATTATTAATATATACATGCGTTACTATGAAAATCAATAGGAAATGTCAAAATGACATTTCAGTATTCTATATTTATTCAGTACTTATATTATCTATCAAGTACAAAAAAAAAGTATTTATTAATACATTGAATTGTCAAGTTTATATGATTCTACAGAAAATTTAAAACCGTGGTATATAAAAATTTCTTTTTATCTTGTAATTATTATGTATTTAATTTTATATAAGTATTGAACATATTATTCAAAACATTGATTTTGAAAACACTTCTGAAAAAATATATAACAAACGGAAGAAATCTTTTTTAATGCCTACTTTGATTTAAAATACAAAAGCCGATTGGCAATAGTAACCCAATTTGGAAAGCGCTTATTATTAACTGCGATAATATGGTTTAGTTTAGGGAGGGTTTCATGGAATTTTGAAAAGTAATTTAATGTAAACAAAATATAAGCAGCACTCGAGCGGAGCGCTCGTTAATTTTCTGAAAATATTAACACAGTTATCTAATTTTGTGTTTGATTTTTTGTTACATGGCCATTCTAGCTCAAACGGTAAAATTATTTTTTCCGCGAGACGCCGCGACAATGCTGCCGATTTTATGACCCGGAACGGCGCTCCGGTCCATTTCGAGCCCTGTATATAAATATGCCTCATAATGTTTAGTGTGCACTATGTATGTTGGATTTGAACAGCCTACTTCCACCTAGATAATAAAACTTTAATTTGTTAAATGTAAATATTGACAACATGTTATATGAAACGTTGTTTATTTCAGTTCGCTGCGACGGGTGTTACTGGTATCAAAGCTGAGACTGACATAAAGCGCGAATTCACTGAAGATAAAATGCCACCATTTTCTGATGAAGATCCTCAACCCGGATGTTCGCATTCAGATTACACACAAGGACATGGGGTACATTCAATTTTATATATTGTATCATTTCTCTTCTCTATTCGCCGATTTTTATCGAAGGTTGACGCTTAAAATTTCAATAAATCTCCGTACTATTCCTAGCCAATCGTATCGGCTATGATTATATCAGTGGCGAAGTGTGGAGGTAGGCAGTTAAGATCCGTTATGAATAGTGGACATTTTCTTTTGTTTAATATTAATAACCGCCCTTGCTTCTTCGTATAAGGTGGTTGGGTAGGTTAGTTGCATTGCCGTGGGGCTAATTAGGTTCCTCCATTTATATCTTTAATTTTCTTTTTGGCCAGGATTAAATATTTTGTGTAGTGTTCTATTGCTTAGTACTTCGTGAGGCTTTTGGAAGTCAATTTCATGATTATGCTGTCTACACCGAGTCCTGAGAGTCCATCGCTCCCTTTTTAGTATAGGGCAGTCGTTGATGACATGCCACACAGTCTGAGATGTGTTGTCGTCACATGGACAACAGTCATCATCTCTCAATTTGAATCTTTTTAATGAGCGAGCTCGCACCGCTCCGTAGCCTGTTAGAATCTGTGTGATATTTTTAAGTTCCTGCCAAGAGTGATGGCAGAGTTTATGTTTGGAATAAATTTCTGCGTTATTGATCCTGTCGCGGATGTTGTGTTTTCGTTTAGTTTTTGTTTTGCGTAACTTAGAGGGAAATGTGTGTAGGTTAAAGGTCTATTATCTGTTGTGGCTTTTTTAGCGTATTTATCAGCTTCCTCGTTTCCGGCTATCCCTGTGTGACTTCTTATCCAGAAGAATTTAGGGTTTGTTCCTATCATTCGAAGCTATATTGATAGTGTTAAAATGTCTCTTACAAGTGGGTGTGTAGATGATGGATTTTGGAG
Source organism: Rhyacophila brunnea (assembly GCF_057557595.1). Lineage (NCBI taxonomy): Eukaryota > Metazoa > Arthropoda > Insecta > Trichoptera > Rhyacophilidae > Rhyacophila > Rhyacophila brunnea. The sequence goes on along the minus strand of NW_028232785.1, from coordinate 28,651,721 downwards.
AGGTACCAGACCGGATTGGCTATCTGAGAATATGTTAACATAGTCGTATCTGTGGAACTTTAATTTTTTCAGTGCCCACTCGAGAGATTCTTTGATAGCAAATATTTCTGCTTAGTAAACAGTGCAGTAGCTTTCGAGCTTAAATTTTCGGGGGGTTATTAATGTTCCATTTTCGTAGGCTACAAAAGCTGCACCTACTTTGTCATCGATTAGACTGCCATCTGTGTAGTAGATCTCCAATCCTGTGATATGGTATTTTGTTTTAGTGTCTTCGTCAACTGTTCCTATGTGTTCTATATTTTCTAGATGTCTGATACCAGGGTGTGGAAGTTGTGTGTAATGTATTTTGTTTTCGTATGTTCTATCTGTAGGTAAGTGTCGGGGAAGTATGTGGCTTGTTTTAACTTGGTATATTCCTGTAAGTTCTTGTATTTTTATATCTAATGGCACTTTGCCTTCCAGGACTTGTGCTGACGTTAGTGATATGGTGCGATATCCCTTGCAAATTGATATTGCGAAAAGTCTTTGCGTGGAATTCAGTCTTTTTTGGATTGGATAGGTTGGCTCCACATCTCCATGATATATCATTGTCAAAACTTCAGGAGATGCCCCCCAAGTGGCTCTTGCTATTTTTAAAAAGAAGTTTCCCATTTGAGCTGCTTTCTTACATATGTAGTCGACGTGTTTCGCCCAATTGATGTGCCTGTCTAGTATTATGCCAAGAATTTTAACTCTTTCGGTTTTCCTTTCCACTGGATTTCTGGTGTCCGTATTTTTCTTTTGTTGATAAACATTACATTTGTCTTAATATCTGACAATGATAGTTTTGCGTTTTCACCCCACGAGTTTACTTTTTGAAGCACGCTATTCGTTTTTAATTCCAGTTTGTCGGTATCTTTTGCTGCTATCTATATAAATACATCGTCAGCAAAGGTTTGTATGTGTGTATTGTGGGGTAAGAGTATTGTTAATAGACTGTCTAAAGCGATATTCTATAGTGTTAGGCCACAAGTTGAACCTTGGATGCAACCTTGGGTTTGGTCTTGTTTTATTTCTTCCCCTGCATACTTTAGTTTTACTTCCCTATCTTGTAGATAACTGCTGAATAGTTTGTGCAAGTAAGGTGGTGACTTGATTGCAAGGGCGTTTTTTATGTGTGGTCACCATGCATTATCAAATGCACCTTGCATATCTTAGGAAATTGCTATCAGTGTTTCTTTCAATTCAAAATGCGTTGAGATTATAATATGTACGGCTTTGTTAAGTGCGTTCTGTTGATGTCTGAGGGGTAAAGCCAAACTGCGTAGTGCTCAATTTGTTGTTTTTTGTAAGATGCTAGTTTTTCTGTCACTTTTCCAAATACGGGGAGGAGGCCGATAGGCTTGTATGATTTTGTGTCCATTACATCCTTTCCAGGCTTAGAAACGGCCTTAATAATAGCTATTTTCCAGGATTTCGGGAAGTGAACGTGTTAGACATTTATTGTATAGTAGTAGAATTTCTTCTGGGAAGTTTTTTAAGAAATTTTGGGAGATATCTAATGTGAGTTTGTCGTGTCCAGGTGCCATTTTTGGAGTCATGTTCTGTAAAACGGATAGAATCTCAGTAAAAGTGAATTGGATATGATCCTCTCCGCCCGGAATATGGTTGTCCGATGTGTATCAGATGTGGTGTTGTATTGGTGTATCTGTTGTTGGATCATCGTACGGAAAGAATTTTCCCATTAGGGCTTTTGCAGAGTCTTTTGCGGTTGAGTGCTTTACTCCTTATGTGGTAAGTGTCGATTGTATGTTGCTGGAATTCGTTTTTTTGTATAGCGAAGACCATGCTGTCATTGGCGTCTGAGATTCATAAAATAATTTGGCGCTTTTAATTTTTGCTTCCTTAATGGCCGTTGTATATGCTTCTGTTTGGTCAATGTAGTCAGTGAGCTTTTGTGGGCCCATGATGTCACTTGAATTCTGTAATTTTCGTTTTGATCTGAGAGTTATTCTTTTCATTATTGTTAATTCAGCGTCCCACCAGATTGTATTTTTCCTGATATCATGTTGCGTTTTTTGGCATGCGATAGAGATTGCCGAGGTGACCTTTTCCACTGCAGTGTCGAGTTCAGGAGTTGTATGTATGTTTTCAAGGTACTGTTTATCTATGTTAAGCTCGTCCATGTTTTCCCTTATCAATTCATTTTTTTTCTCCAGTCGGTTTTCTCATTTGTTTTAAAAATGCATGTTGAGTCGATCGTGGGTGAGAGTACGCTAATTATATTGTTCCAAGTAAAAGTAATTGGGTTGTGGTCCGAGATGGGATTGTGTTGGTCTCCTACTGTCCAGTTAGCAATTTTGCGTGTTGTGTTTGGTGAAGAGATAGTTATATCGATATGAGATTTTAAATGTTTCCCGTTCCGCCAAGGGCTGTAAGTTGGAACTGATCCTTCATTACATACGTGCCACCCAATGCTGGCTAGGCAACTGATAACCTCTTCGCTTCTTTTGTCATTTTTCGCGCTCCCCCACCAGCTGCTTTTTGCATTGATATCTCATATTATATATTCGCCGTTATCTTTCCCTAATTTTTAATTTTTTTGGAGTGTTGCCAATATTGAGGATGGTGATGGTATATAAATTGATCCAATCGTTAACTGCAAAGTTCATGATATCAAGGTTGCAAATGCATTGCACTGGTCAGATATGTCGCTTCTCCAAAGAAGGCGGAGGTTAGGATTGGAGATGATTATTATGGCTTTGCAGGGATTTTCCGCTGTTCTGTCGGCCTGATAAATTATGGGGAGATGTTACTCTGCCCGTATTTCAGACCTAAGGCTCTTGAAGAAGTAATATACCATAGTATTTAGCCTGAGCTATGACGTGGTCCATTGCTGAGCGGCATCGCTGAAGATTTTGTCGAAGAAAAATAATTTTGTCTGCTGTATTATTCCAAGAAGTTTGATTTTTCTTTTGGTCTGATGTCCATTAGTGGATTATTGCTGTCTGGCTATGGCCGATATTGGCGTGTACTAATTTTATTTTACCAGCCATAAACAATTGAGTTGAGAGACTTTTTTACATATGCTTCTTGTGCAGGGAATATTTTTTCTCCTGTCTTGTGAATAGCGGGCTTCCCGTAGCGTGTACAAGTTGCACATGTTGGTGTTTTGTTAGACTGTGGACACTCGGTAGATATGTGACCCTGTAATGCACAGTGGGAACAGACTTAAGGCTCTTTACAAAATTTGCTCGGATACCCATACATGCAACACTGTGTGCACAATGTTATACCGGTAAAATCACGCACTCTGTGTGAAGACCATTCAAAATAGCACCGACCTTGTTCGATTAATAGGTGCCTCACAGCTGGTTGGACATAAAATACTCGGTGACATGTTGGGCCTTCTCGAGGTCCATCAAGATGAGAGCGGATGGTTGTTTTTGTGAACACTTCGGCAGGTAATTGTATTATGCGGATTGATTGATAAATACCTTGTAGGAAGTCTACGTCCTCAACTTCCCGGGGTACCTATATCGTAAAAGATTATACGTGGAAGTCTTTTGGGTGGGATTTTTGCTTCCAGTTGGTTTGATTTGAAACCTGGTACGGCTGCTAGGCGTTCTGAGTCTGACTCTGTGGCAGTGTTTATTACGACCCCACGATTGTTTACAAATCGTACGCCGGTAATTTTCACTCCTAACTCTTTGGGGTTTATCGCTTCTTGTATGATGGCCTTTGTCGATGCGGAATATTTTATTTGGTCATTTGTCGGGAAAACCAGTACTGCAGGCTTGGTCGGACGTGCTTCTGCGCCTAAACGGGATATAGGTGGTGGAATTGTTGTTTGTTTTACAGCACCAGCATAGGATGAAGTGGAATCTTTAAAGGCTTTCATTTTCATGAGTTCCATTGCTTGACGAACAATTCCTTCATTCGTGGATAATTGTTGTGCTAGAATTCTAGCAGATGCTGAATTTTATGCTGATTAGGGAACTGTTGCGGCAAACAAATGCATCAGAGTATCCATTTTGTCTAGGATTATTGTTTTTTGTTCCTTTAGGTTTCAAGCTGACTGAGCAGCCAGTGCATCCTTGATGGAAATGAACAATCTATTTGCTTGGTTCAGCAGTTCAGTGGAATTTATTTTTGAGTATATCTTGGTACTGTTTGCTTCTGAATAAGTTGGTGTTCTCTTAAGAAGCGTACTGGGGGTGAATGGTGAGTCTTCCCTCAATGAAGAAGAATTATCCCGGGCGTCACTATTTATGAGTCGGCGTCGTGGAGAACGCCGCTTCTTCAATTCGGTGTCACTTTTTTTTAAATGCGTAATCGAGTGTGAGACCTTTCTCAGTGAAGTTGATAACCCCTGTTGTTCGACTGCTACTGCTCATTAAGCATTGAATTATCGACACTTATTGCACTTGCACTTAATTGCAGATTATCACTGATTACTTAATTACACTCGCACGTTAGTAGTTTTGCTTAATATTTGCACTGTGATATATTATATTTTAGCTTTAAAGTTATTCAATTGTCATTAGTTTTTAACAGTTATATTGGCACTATTAATTGGTAATGATAATGGTTCACTAACGAGGCATAGTATAACGCAATGTACGTCCTACTCGCTTAGCGTTTCGAACTCGAATCTAAATAATAATAAAATAATAATATAATAATAAAAAATAATAAAATAATAATAAATTATATAATAATAAAAAAATTAAATAGTGGTCATTAAACTTTGTCAGTCATACGTAGTATTTATTTTAATTAAACTAAAACTACGATTTGCAGATGGTGTTGGCTAGTTTTTAAAAATCAATCAAACCCTGCCTAAACCAAACCATAATAGTCTTGGTGGGCGATACGACAAAATTGTACACACGTTTTCAATCATACTTATTTGTTTTCGTTGGATTATGAATACATATTACACATATTCCCGTTTCATTTATTTAAATTCATAGCCCTGCCTAACTAAACTATAACAGATATAAAAAATATTATTGTCCCTTTAAAATATAAGTTATGTATGATTTAATTGGATGTATATAAATATTTTATAGATAAGCGAATATGTTCTGGTATGTGCTATTAACTATCATGGCTTGGTTTCGAAGGGTTTAATTGAATCCTAAAAACTAAGCAACACCCTCTATAAATTGTAGTCTTATTTCAATGAAAACACATACATAGGTATATCTGTCAAAGTTAAGTGTGCTTATTTAAGGCGGATCGTAACAGCCTACCCCACCCTTCGCCACTGTAATATTATATGTTATATTGTCATCTTATACTTATGATATTATTAGTAATTTACACTATCATCTTCATGCATTGCAATCGATTTTTAACTAACTAGCTAGACATTTGAAACTTTAAGAATATATTAAAACACGATGACAATGCATTTCTTTAATACTTTTAGCCACATTTAAGTAGAATTGATTTCATTTTCAGTTAATTCTGTTTTGTCTGATGTCTTTTTAATCAATTTTTATACTGTTGGTCAAGGTTACTTTATAAACTTTGAGTATAAATTCTCTCAATTTGAATATTGTTTGTGACATTGGTTTCGCCTTTCGGCATCTTCTGACACTATGCACACTCTCCAATAATACACCAACACAGAATTTACTAGTAACTACACGAAGCTTACAATATTTTTAATCAAACAGGGTGCAAAACTACCTCATAGTATGTTCGTTATTCTGGTGATATTAATTTATTTTATCAAGAAATATTAGAAATAAACACAGTAAAGTGAAACTATCCCATTCAAATAAATCTAAAATTTTGCATTCAAAACTATAACAAATTTACACATATTACCAAGAGCAGTACCACATTTGTGTCATTGTCTGTTTTGCTTTTCGATGTTACACGTAGGTGAATATTTTTAAAAACTATTTACGGATCATTCCGTAACATTGTTTGTATTTAATATCTATGTTGCTAATATTACAATTTTTATTCTCACCACGCTTTAATGTTTGAAGATGCTGAAAGGCATACTCAAATAGAACAGTTTGAAAGCTAATTTATCATAATAATGGGATTAATTATTTTGGTCTTTCTAGGTTTCTACTGATGGCTTTTTCACAAAACATCACGATGTAGACAGGTTTCATCAATCCTCGCCTGATGAAATCCAAGGTAGAATGATAAGGTATTCAAAAGTGACGATAGATGAACAAAACATCAAGAGAGAAATCTCAGCAAGAGAAACTCAGAAGGAAGTTCGACTTATTCTGAGAAAAGTAGTACATTTCTCACGTAATTTGATTTGCAGCTTTTGTAACGCAGTTTTTGGATGTGAAAGTGCTCTAAAAAGTCACAAAGTAATTCACACGGACATGATTACTCATCAAAATCAAGAAAATATATTCTCGCAACTAAATCATCTTAAAGTATATAAAATGGCACATACAGGTGAAAAAATTCATAAATGCAAGGTATGCCCATATAGATGCTCGCATCTTAGTAGTCTAAAAAAACATGAAATGACACACACAGGTGAAAAACCTCATAAATGCAAAGTGTGCACATATAGGTGCTCGCGACTTGGTAGTCTTAAAAGACATGAAATGACACACACAGGTGAAAAACCTCACAAATGCAAAGTATGCACATATAGGTGCTCAATACTTAGAAATCTTAAAAGACATGAAATGACACACACAGGTGCAAAACCTCACAAATGCAAAGTATGCACATATAGGTTCTCAGAACTTAGAAATCTTAAAAGACATGAAATGACACACACAGGTGAAAAACCTCATGAATGCAAGGTATGTCCATATAGATCCTCCCGACTAAGTTGTCTTAAAAAACATGAAATGACACACACAGGTGAAAAACCTCATGAATGCAAGGTATGTCCATATAGATCCTCCCGACTAAGTTGTCTTAAAAAACATGAAATGACACACACAGGTGAAAAACCTCACAAATGCAAAGTATGCACATATAGGTGCGCAGAACTTAGAAATCTTAAAAGACATGAAATGTTACACACAGGTGAAAAACCTCATAAGTGCAAGGTATGCTCTTATAGATGTTCGCAACTGAGTCATCTTAAAATCCATGAAATGACACACACAGGTGAAAAACCTCATAAATGCAAAGTTTGCACATATAAATGCTTGACACTTAGTCATCTTAAAATTAATGAAATGTCACACACAGGTGAAAATCGTCATAAATGCAAGGTATGCCCATATAGATGCTCGCATCTTAGTAGTCTTAAAAAACATGAAATGACACACACAGGCGAAAAACCTCACAAATGCAAAGTATGCACATATAGGTGCGCAGAACTTAGTAATCTTAAAAGACATGAAATGTTACACACAGGTGAAAAACCTCATAAGTGCAAGGTATGCTCTTATAGATGTTCGCAACTGAGTCATCTTAAAAGATATGAAATGACACACAGGTGAAAAACCTCATAAATGCAAAGTTTGCACATATAAATGCTTGACACTTAGTCATCTTAAAATTAATGAAATGTCACACACAGGTGAAAATCGTCATAAATGCAAGGTATGCCCATATAGATGCTCGCAACTTAGTAATCTTAAACAGTATGAAATGACACCCACAAGTGAAAAACCTCATAAATGCAAAGTATGCACTTATAGATGCTCGCAACTAAGTAGCCTTATAAAACATAAAATGACACATACTGGTGAAAAACCTCATAAATGCATAATATGCCCATATAGAGGCTCGCAACTAAGATATCTTAAAAAACATGAAATGTCACATACTGGTGAAAAACCTCACAAATGCAATAAATGCAAATATAGATGCTCGCAACTGAGTGATCTTAAAAGACATGAAATGACACACACAGGTGAAAAACCTCACAAATGCAAGGTATGCCTTTATAGATGCTCGCGACTTAGTAATCTTAAAAACCATGTAATGACACACACAGGTGAAAAACCTCATAAATGCAAGGTATGTCCATATAGATGCTCGGATTTTAGTTGTCTTAAGAAACATTAAATGACACACACAGGTGAAAAACCTTATAGATGTAAAGTATGCTCATAAAGATGCTCGCGACATAGTGATCTTTAAAGACATGAAATGACACACACAGGTGAAAAACCTCATAAATGCAAGGTTATATAGATGCTCGGAACTTGTTAATCTGAAAACCACGAATTGACACCTTAGTTGAATAACCTCATAAATGCACATATAGATGCTCGCAACTGAGTGATTTTACAACACATGAAATGAAACACAGGTGTAAAACCTCATAAATGCAAAGTATTCACATATAGATGCTCGCAAATTAGTGATTTTAAAACACATTAAATGACACACAGGTGAAAAACGTCATAAATGCAAAGTATGCACATATAGATGCTCGCTATATAGTAGTCACAAAAAACATGAAGTGATACACAGGTGAAAAACCTCATAAATGCAAGGCATGATCATATAGATGCTCGCAACTGAGTTATCTTAAAAGACATGAAGTGACAACTGGTAAATAATCTTATTAATCCACCATATGCACATATAGATTTTGGCAAAGTACTTCTCTTAAAAACACATACAATGAAGACGTATACTGGTGAAGACCTTTTAACTGCAATATATGCTTATGTAGTTATTTGAGAATATGAGTACATTTCTGACGTATTTTGATTTGCAGCTTTTGTAACGCAGATTTTGGTTGCGGAAATGCTCGAAAAAGCTTCAAAATGATTCACATCTGCGTTATTGCTTATCAATGTCAGGACAATGTTTTCTCGCGCAAATCAAATAAAAGGACACATACCGATTAAACATCTTTCCTTCTCATTTTGAAGTACGTGAAATGACACTTTAAAAACATTATAAATGCACTTTATGTCCATATCCATATCATGACGTAATTACCTTAAAAGACATCTAATGAGACCTTTCAGTATTTTTTTTTTAAATGCAATATTTTTCTCGACCATGTCCGATTCAATTAAGATCATGTGGGCCTCCACAGAGTGGAGGTTGTATTAACAGATTTAGTTTTTACGAGTTATGGTGTTAGCTAAGATTCGAACCTGGGACCCACGACCCTATAGGTCGTTTCGTTATATAATATATTACGATATATTATATCGTATATGATATATATTCATAATATGCACGTTCGGGACGTCCTTTGCCTAAATAAATGATATGATTCATTTCTTATAAATGTAAGATAGGTATGTTCATATTATACTCTCTTGACTAGCGACCCTAGGGGTAGTGCATATTAAGAGTATTTGCATGAAATTGTTGTTTTCTCAGTCGCCGCCTTGTCCACGTCAATCGACTTAATATTGTCAGTAACTAATTTTTGGATGACCGGCAATAATAATTACGCCGGCATCTTTCAAATGTCAAACATTCCCACCGCGGCCATCAGATCGAGAAAACGGACATCCTAGCGCCGCCTCGCGGTGAATGGCGGCGAGCCCGGCCACCAGCGAGGTACCCGCTGAACGGATAAGATGCTCAGCACCTATGTTAAGGGGGACGACCGCCAAAAACTCTAAAACCAGAGAGGTCAGGTGGACGACATTCCAGAGGGCCTCCAAAATACCTTCGGCTGGTTCAAGAATCCTGTCGGAATACCAGGCCAAAATAAAAACGGTCGATATCCACCCCCAACGGCGGATAGCGACTCCATGCGTCGCCATCAAAACATCCCTTACACCTCGGCGGCGCGAGGGGGGCTTTAAATCTCTCTCTTCTTCCCCGACGCCCTACGGACCACACCTGAGTCCCTGCATAGCCTTCACCCGAAGATCCCGAAGCTATCAGCCCGCCGCCATACAACTTATTTATCATTGTTTCTTTCTTTGTTTTTAATCCTGTATAATAATATCTCTCGTCGTTCCATTTTTTTGTTTCACGTCAATTCATGTATGTTTATTTCAAACGAATGCATTACATTGTGCTTGATTAATATTAAAACCGTGCCCTGTCAGTGTTAAAAATAATTCTAGTTGACATTATCTTCATTTTTAATTATCATTATTTAGTTATTTCATAGTTAATAGTACCCTGTTAATTTTTAAGCATACTTTTATTTACTGTTTTCTTCGCGTGTTTTTCTTTTAATCGATTTATCATCCCTAGCCATCCACATTCCGAGGAATACCTCGTGATTATTTGTAAATTAATTCTTGACTAATTGTTTTCATATCGCCGTTTACGTGTTTAGGAATTAAGATTGCCCTGTTAATGCGATGTTTAATTAAGACCCTGAAACGTAATCTAATTCAACTACATCTACCATGGCTAAAATAGATATTAATCGTACGTTTAACACATCCGGATCTAGCTCAATACAAAACAGCGGTAAAAACATGAGGATCTCATCTCCGTAGGCTTTTAATACCTACCAACAGTTGGTCGTGGGCTTCCACGCGGTCTTTTGGTTATAAATCTTCCAGCGTTCAGCACTTAGTATTAAGAGAAAATAATCAATTAATTACAAATTATTATAGGGCGCCACCTGGCCTGACTCCTCTTCTGGCATATTACTATATAAGGAACAAATCAGGTCAAGAAAAATAATAAACTCATTTGAGGATGGTCCAAAATGGACACTAAGCAATTTATTAGTACTAGAAAAAACCACGCGGCTCTCGCCGAGGTCACATTATAAAGATTACAAAATTAGGTTCGTAACCAATGCCAAAAGCCCTAACCACACTACCAGAGTTACCGGGGGAAGGTTAATACAATTTAAGAGATAGGAGTCTAGTCCTTTAAACATAATTCGATACAATAAATACCGTAGAGTCTTGTCGCCATCTTGATTGGCAGGCTCGCCGAGCAGCCCGCCCGAGAAACGTCTTTCCTTGCTCGTGCCTCACTATCAACTGTCCGCTAACTTCAGAGTAAAGCGTACGCCTATTAATTACGCGTAGCCAAGCTGCCAACTTAAAAGTTCTCCCGTTCGCAGTATCGCCAATCTAGCGACGTCTCAAAAATCCTCATTGAATGTTGCAAGTGTTTAAAACGTCTATTATACACAAGCCTTGTGAATAATAACGTTACATTACTCCCCTCGTCGAGAAAGAAGGTCCGGCCAGAGGTTGGAACTTCTCCTGGCGTCGTCCGGTGGTAGTATGAGTTATAGGTAGTGTCGCTTCCGGAGCGCGGATAACATGGCCATCCCTACTCCTTTGGGTGGAGGTGCGGTGAGTAAAGGTAAAACTCCCACTCTGCTTTGGTCGGCAGAGGAGTATAAATTCAGTAGAGGCAGGTAGCGCAGAAGTAGTTCACAAAAAATATTTTCCAAATAATTCCCTCCGTTATATAAGGGCAGAGATAAGTCTTGAGTTATGTCGGTGTTCTCATCATGTCGGGAGGCGGATTTCGTGGTGTTCGGTCGCATATTCTTCCCTACATCTCTTCATGTTATGTTAACCGATAACTTCAATAATAATTTGTAAAAATTTGTAAAGTGGGGAAAAGCTAAAATACTATAAATTCTTTGGCATTGGTTCGTAAGGCAAAAATTTTTTATACAAGTCAGTAGTAAAAGTAGTTACAAAAGGCATTCCAGTTTTATAAGTAATGGAATATTAAAGCCGATCTTACAACCCATTACTATGGTATTCTTCAAATAGTTTTAATCAGTGCCCAGACAATGATGTACTGGCACAATTTTAAAGTCTATGTTTGTAATCAATAAATTTGCTTTAATAATTGCTTACACAAATAACCGTTCATCAAATAGAACGTACAACAAGATTAATAGTCTCCTTCTCAGTATAAAAGACAACAATTAATTGTTTAATTTTAGATAATAAATATTTGCTAAAGTAATAGTTAACTTAGACGTAATCAGTACTTTTTAATTCAAGTTAAGTTAAGTCAAAGATAAGGATTTGCCAGCAAAAGGCAACAGTCAAAAGAATTTAACTTGAAAACAGAAAACTTTCCACAACCATGGCGTAAAGTTCAATATCAGTTCTTAATTTACCGCAGATGGGTGATCTTACGGAAATTATCTTACAACAAATAGTCACACTATGGTTATTCAGGTATAATCTCATAAGTGGAAGTAGTAACAATAGAAGTTGCCATTTGACAATGTAGGCAACGTACCAACAGGTATCAATAGTAAACATATCATCTTATGTAATAGTAAACAATAGAAGTCAATATTAAACATAATAGTTAATAGTAGACATATTAGACAATAATAAACTGCGCTTTGATTCCTAGCAATTGATTTCAATTCTCTTTTCGGAATAAATTTACTGGTCCTGAATCCCAGTCCGAAGCATTTATATCATTTAATATTATATTACCAAAACAAGTGTCAGAACACTTAGTCAAAATAAATAAACTACTGTTTGTTGGAATCCCTGTAAGCCTAGCGTCCAAAAAATATGACAAGAGATGAAAACACAAGCCGCCGCTTCAGAATGCGTGTAGAACTTTCAACAAGACAAACAAAGTAGTTGACACCTAAAACAGAGGGAATCTCTAATATATTTGAAATAATTTGAAAAGTAAATATGAAATATTCTACGTTATAAAGCTACGTTAATGTCTATCAAGTGTTATAAAGCGTCATATGTTCCAGAGTACACGGTTCGATCTTCGAAATTACTCTAAACAACTCGCGACAGTAAAACTAACTGTATCCCTTTCACGCAACAACTTAAGGTTAAATTAATAGTACCACACCGTAGACGCTGAAACACATCGACCAAACAAAACATGAGACAGTCCGCGGCGGAACCCGTGCCTTGACCCGGAAGTTCCACTCCAACCACCGGAGAACTAATCCTGAGGCTGGAGGTCCTTGAAGACACCATTCCAACAGCGGGCCAACAAAAGGAAGCTAAGAAAGTGCTAAACGTAAACCAAACAACGTCGAGTAAAATCAAAAATCGAGTCTGAAGCTATGAGTAGTTAATATAACCTTCACAGGTTGAGGCTTCTCACCTTCGAGTAAGAAATTCTCTGAAAATATAAAATTTAAAAAAATGGCTACAGATGCCGTTTTAAACAAAACGTCCAACGTAATCTACAAAAGAAAGGTACTCTCGATTTGATATCAGGCTGCGATCTCCACATCGTCAAAGTAGATTCAAGCGAATCTCGAGGCCGGAATGACATTTGTATATATTATTCACATCGTGTCAAACCTAAAAAAACCCCCACCATTTCGTCCAAGAGCGCGATGGAATCATGAGAAGAACATGAATTCCAGAACGCAAAGAAAGTAGGCTTAGTCAGACCAATCAGCTCCAACCAGCGCTGCCTTATCCAGTGAACTAGAGAGAAAAGAAAGTGTCTATCTCCCTAGAGCGGAACGTTACAACTATTAGTGTCAAAAGAAAAGCACGACCATATACTGTCAGTTCCAGTCGGCGGGAGCAAAAATCATAACCGGTCCACCTTCAGTACCGATTCATGATCGCTAGAGAGAAGTAGAAGTAGAAAAAACACACTAATAGTTGAACCAAAACAACAACATCAATCAATCGCCCAGCACCTGAATCAAATTACATTTGCGCGAAAACGCGAGTCCTCCTGTATACCTCTAATGGTATCAATATATTTTATATCTTAATTAAATTGAAAAAACAAATAATCAAAATGCGAGAATCAGAGCGTTAGCAGTTTTTTTCAAATTAGACAGTTTTTCAAATTAGACAGTTTTTTCCAAATTAGACAGTTTTTCAAATTAGACAGTTTCACCAGAGAAAAGTTTTGTTTCGCATCACCAATACAGTACATTACACTAAATAGTTAATTCACTCGCCCGGAAGGCTCTTCGACCAGCTGGTCCCTGCCCAATCCGTGGGTTTGACCCTCCTATTAAAGTTTACACAATGGATATAGTTTTTGATTACCACAGTTTCACTTGGCTGGAGACGAAAAGTTCTGTTGTTCTGTTTCTCCAGCCTCCGTTCGGAAAGATCACGACACCAGGATTGTTTGACAGCAGGGCACAGCAAAATCGAGGAGTCTCCACCAGGCATCATCAACAGTCATTTCTGAAAGCATTTGAGAATATCTATAGTATAATGCAAAACAAAAAGTTAGCATAATATTAAAAGGGTGGAGAAAATGCTAGTTGAAAATGTGATTAATGGAATTAATCACGTATGAGTTAAATATTCAATCAAGGTTAATACGATATACAGTAGGTTGACTGGATTCGTATGACATCGTTTTCCGGGAAAATTCCGGTGCATGACTTTATCCTTAAAGCTAGAATAGCATAATAGATCTTAATTGAAAAGACAATGCAACAAAAGCACCTAGTGACTCTTGTTTTCCATTATTTACATTTTGATATCTGTAAACAGTACAATAGGTCTTAATTGAAAAGACAATGCAACAAAAGCACCTAATAACAATAGTAGGAACAATATAACTTGTTGTGTTAATATCTTCTAACTATATACAAGGCTTATAATAAACAACAGTTATATACAATCATATACAATAGAGAGATATAAGATTATAAACATATGTATTCCAAGTAACTATAAGGCATACATTGACATTCTTAATAGTTAATTTATTACGTTTGAACGTGAAGTATCACGGAAAAACCTCCCAACCAAAAATAGGAAGCACCTGTACACGATCAACGTCAGTCATCAAGGAAAAGTCAAATATGTAAAGTACATTAATACACCAGCAAAGCGTTTAGTGAGTGTATTAATTCAAACAATTGAGTCAAGCGAGTAATCACTGCGGGTTCAGTTTTATTAATTACAATTCTGTTGTTAGATATAATATCAACAGATTTCAGTATACTAACTTCAGTTAGTGTAGATCAGTTCTTAAATAGGTTAGACATGACGATCTTCAGATCTGTATCTGTCAATTAAGACAGCTTCAATAAAAATAAGGTAAATTCCCATAAGGTATTGAATCAGGAAATTCAATAGTCATTAACGAGTTTAGTAGCTGTTCTAATACAATGCTCGAGTAATTTTTATATACTGGAAATAATGCATAAAAAATGTAAACTCAAATCTAAGTTAAATTTTAAGTCAAATTTTAAATCAAGTTTTTACTTTAATTTATTTCATAATTATCAATAAGTTATTTGTATTTACTTGGGGAACAAAGAAAAATCCCTTATCAAAATTCAAAATTAGTTTTAAATAGAATAGAAGATTCTCACTAGTATATTGAAAAGCAAAAAAATTACCTAAATCGCATTAACTTGAAAAGTTAATGTTTCAGAATGTCCTTTATATGAAAGCGACCCACTGTTTTACCAGTGGTGTCTGCAAGTAAGTAAACTGTAGGAGAGAGTTTTTGGATAACCTGGTTTTGGAGGAACCTGGGTGCCAGCTTGCTTGAGAAGAAAGCCGCTTGGTCTGATGCAACGAAGTTTCGTCTCCAAACGATATCTCCAACGTCAAACTGAACTCGTTTCCTTCTAAGATTGTAACGCTGAGCGTTAGAATGGAAACTTTCTAAAAGTTGCTCCTGGACAATTTCATATATTTCAGGTAGATTAAGTAGTTTGTCAGAAAATAATGACAAATCGGCATGACTAGGTAAAGTAAGGTTTTTATCAGTAGGGCAATCTCTAGGAAAATGAAAACGTCCGTCAAGGATCATTTCACGTCCATGCATCAGGAAATAAGGTGAAAATTTAGTAGCCAAGTTGACAGTTGAATTCAAGGCAACTTGGACATGAGGTAAATAAGTAGCCCACGAGCGTTGGTCTTTTCCAACTAAAATTGCTAGCGAGGTACCAATAGTTTGATTGTATCTTTCAACCGTGTTACTTTGTGGTGTGTAAAAGGCATTTAAAAACAGCTTCGGAACTGCATAGGAAGTTAGAAATTTCTTAAACTCTTTGGAAATGAACTGACGGCCATTGTCCGCAATAACACAATGTGGTACGCCATACTTTAGAAATATTTCCCTTTCCAAAAAGTTTGTAATAGGCATGGTAGTAGCACGTTTTAATGGACACAACCAAACATATTTACTGAAAATATCGACTACTGAAAACACAAACATGAAACCTTTATTCGATTTGGGAAAAGGACCGATTAAATCTATGGATAGAGTTTGCATAGGTCGGTCAACTATTTTAGGTGTAGACATAAGGCCTGGAGGATTACTAGTGGAATGTTTATATGCTTTGCAAATTTTACACGAGCTAACGTATTTACCAACATCTTTGAAAAGATTGGGCCAATAATAAAAATTTGCAATGCGTTTGAAAGTTTTAAAAATACCTAAGTGAACAGTGTTAACAGAGTCATGAAATTCTTTAACACGCGCGAGCCTGTCCTCAGGTTTGACACACTCCTTCCAGTGGGAGTCGTCAAACGGAAGCTCGCCTGCTTTAAATCTGAATAATTTCCCGTTAACAATTTTAAAGCGTGGAAATTTAGATGGATTGTTTTGGCAACCTTCAAATGTGGTGTCAAACCAATCATCCTTAGCAGTAGGAGGAACAGTAAGTGAAGCAATCTCAATGCGGGACAAAACATCCGGGACAGTGTGTAACCTGCCCGGGCGATGTACAATATCAAAGTCATGTTGCGATAACCTCGCAGACCAACGTGCGAGTCTTCCCGCGGGATTATCTAAAGTCTTGAGCCATTTCAAACTAGAATGGTCAGTAACAACAGTAAAGTGGCTCCCCTCAAGGTATTGCCTAAAATAATATATAGATTCAACCAAACTTAAAAGTTCCCTTTCGGTGGTACTGTAATTTCTTTGGCATTTGGTCAAAGTACGGGAGAAAAAGGCGATCGGGTGGTCGCCGTCTGGAAAGGTCTGCATCAAGACGGCCCCCAATCCGAAAGAAGAAGCATCGCAATGTACCGCAAACTCACGAGAGAAATCCGGACACGCCAAAACGGGTGCCGTTATAAGAGCAAGTTTCAAAGCTTCAAACGCACTCTGCGCCTCAGCGGACCACTGAAAATTGGAGACCCCCTTAGTGGAACCGGTGAGCTTAGTCAGAGGTGCTGATAGAGAAGAAAAATTACGTATAAAACGCCTATAATACGAACAAAGGCCAATAAACGACTTGACATTCTTAACGTTTTTTGGAACAGGAAAGTTTTTCACGCATTGCAGTTTCATCGGGTCGCACTGTAACCCCTTATCATTTACAATATAACCTAGGTATTTCAACTCAGTTTTACAGAACTCAGACTTTTTATTATTAATAGTAAGTCCTGAGCTTTTAAATTTTTCAAAGACTTTATCTAACAAAATTAAGTGATTTTCAAAATTCTCTGAGACGATTATTACGTCGTCCAGATAGCAAAATACCCTGGATTCAAATTCAGGCCCAAATAAACTGTCGGAGAGACGCTGCAGCTCACTCGGCGCGTTACGAACCCCAAAAGGCATACACACAAACTCAAACAAACCTCGTCGAGGCACAACAAAGGCAGTCTTTTCACGCGACTCTGGAGTTAAAGCTATCTGCCAGAACGCTTTAGACAGGTCGATCGACGATATAAATTTGGCATCACGCAAATGATCCAATATTTGCGAGATGTACGGCAAAGGGTATCGATCGGGCTTAGTAACAGCATTAAGCTTTCTGGAATCCAAGCACAATCTTCCTGTACCATCCTTCTTGGAAACCATGATAACAGGATTTGACCAGGAGGAACGAGAAGGTTTCACCACGCCCAAAGCTAACATTTCGTCTAATTCTTTTTCCATAAGTAATTGTTTGGCAGGCGACAAAGGATAATATCGCTGTTTGATGGGCGGGCCAGTAGTATTTATTGAATGGGTAACAAGATGAGTACGACCTAAACCACATTTCTCGAATGAAATGGAGTGAAAGCGTTGTTTGATAGATTCTAATGATTGAATCTGAGAAGAAGAAAGCGACTGATGGTCAAGTGAACAAGCGGTGGAAATGCCAGGAGAACAATCAAGTGGAATTCGCGCAAGGCTAACGATATTCGGCGCGATATTAAATTTTCGCCAGAAATCAATACCTAGTATCAATTCCGGGACGAGATTCGCAACAATGGTGAAAATAAGATCTTGCTTAAGATTTCCTAAAGTAACAGGAATTCTTAAGGCACCCATTGCAGGTTGAGTAGAGCCATCCACAGCCTTAATCATCACCATGGATGGTAAGAGAGAAAAACCCGCAGCGACCAGGCTTCGGGACCTACGCTCGCTGATGCAGCTCACGGAAGCCCCGGAGTCTAGTAACCCCTTCATTGGTTCAGCACCAATGGATACTGTTAAAAAAGGACGATCATCCATTTGCTGTGATCGTGATAATGGAGAAACACATATATTACAACTATGAAAGTAGGACACTACATCTAACCACTCCTCCCACTCTTTACCTCTCTGTTTTGCTGAGGGCTTTAAACAGAGGGAGTCACCTCGTTTTTTGCGATCGCTCTATTATGTTTAGGTTTAGAATCTTTCGGCGTAACAGGTCGGTTATTAACCGGCGTACAATGAGTAGTGTCATAATTTAAATTATTTGCAGTAAACTAACCCGTGCCTGCGGCTTTGCATGCCGGGCATCGAGCAGTGGTAGTATATCCCTGTCTACAATGAAAACAAATCGGGTAGCGAATGTTTCTACAAGACGGAAAATAATGGCCCTTCTGTAAACATTTTTTACATATTGCTATAGAATCATTAGTAACGGTTGGTAAGGGTGCTTGAATAAGGTTAGGTTTTACGTATTTAGGTTTATTGGACGAGACATTGGGCGCAGTATAAGCGGCAATGGCTTTATCTTGCGCGGTAGATTTATTAGTTGGTGTGCCTGGACCCATTTTATAAGTATCAACTTTGCGACAAATAACTTCTAATTCACTACAAGTAGTGACATCTCTTGGTAATAATATTGCTCTATAATTCGGATGCAACCCGAGCTGAATCAAGGAAATTAGCTTAGTTTCCAAAACGTCTCCTAAACGTTTCGCTATATTTTTCATATCCAATATATAATCCGCAGCGGTCTCACCCTGGAGTTGTACTCGAGTTAACAGTGTGCGTTCTAGTTGGATTAAAACGTCTTCTCCTTCGAAGTGAAGGTATAAACCTTCTTTAAGGTCCTCCCAAGTAGTAAATGAACTCTTGGCATCTCTGTGCCAGATTAAGGCACGGCCCTTCAAAAGCTCTGGGAAACAACCCAGAAGCGTCCTATCAGGTGTCTTTTTGCCAAACCTTAACTCTTCGATTCGCAGAATGAACTCATGAACCGGCGTGGTACCATCGAATGTAATTTTATAAGACTTTAGAGAGACTTCTTTAGTGTTAATAGCTTCTAAATCACTGGTAGCCCTTGCACGTAAGCCAGCGATCCAAGCAAGTGCTTGTACTTTCATATCATTGAAGGAACAAGCGGGCTTTAAACCTCGCTTCAATAACGCTTCCTTTAAACTTGGTGCCGTCCAACCATCTTCGGGATTAAATTCCGAAGTAAGTAAGGCCGAATGGCTAACGTCCGCCATTTTGAATAAAAAAATTCAACGAGGAAAAAAAGAAGAATCCTATTAGATATTTAATAAAATCTCTAGAATACCTGGGCTCAGCAGGTATCAGAGTAAAAGGTGAAATATAAAAATACCGTCCAGAGGGTAAAGAATGAGAGGTTGTAATAAGGTACTAAATAGTAGAACTATTAGAAGTATTATAATACCCGCCACCTGAAAATTACTACAACGTGGTCAATCAAAACTCACGTATGCAGCAACACAGCACAACAATAATAATTATAAGTATAGTATAATTATTATATACTTATAATAAGTTATAAGTAAACCCGTCACCAACATTGAAACAACTTAATTAGTAATGCCGCCAATAGTTCCGAGCGAATCTTATAATAATGAAGAATCCTACCTACACGATAAGTTGGTAAGTAGACATTCATAGAGAGACAAAGAAAACCTATCACACACAAAATTCTCAACAGGAATCGAACCTGAGTTGTGTCAATAATCACCTCTTCCCAAATTGAGGGTGACTATGTTCACATCGAGTAAAAAGAACATCCACAGCGTAGGTAATCAGTAAATTTCAACGCTGTCGATGGTAGATGAAAACAGGAATCGAACCTGTAATGTAACGATTGCAAAACCGAAATATTGTTTGCAACGCACAATTCAACACAACAGCCGGCATATAAAAATAGGTAATCCCGCAACAAAATCGTGTGATGGGATATCTAATAAATATACAGGAACACTGCAACAATACGGCCCTGTATAATTGACACGCATGATTCACCGTACTAAAACCGCATGGAAATCACACAAAATTTTAAGAAAACACATCAATAAATTAAATCCACTTAGCTTTTGTTCGTCTTCGCTCCGCTATTTCTTGTTGCTGGAACAATCTCGACATGTGGCGAGCAGATGATTCTTCTCCACTCCCTGCAAACCCGGCAGCAATCGACGACCGCTGGATTCCCAGGAAACGAAAACTCCTCCGCTCCCTGCAAAACCCGGCAGGAATCGACGTCCGCTGCACTTCCAGGAAACGAGAACTCCTCCAAATCCCAACATGACACGAACGCGAAATAGACAGTAGGTAGCAAGCTATAGACAGGTTTGCAAAAACATATTAGTATTGAAACACCAATTAATTAATCCAAAACCAAAATGGGTAAATATTTAAATATTTCAAAGGCGTGCCGTATCGAATCGACACCAAAAATAGCGAAGCACTATTAATCATTTTAAATAAATATTTAAAAATGCTTAAATGGTTTAACTATTGAAAGTTTTAAATATTGAAGAAGGCAAACAGTGAAAGTATGTTGCCTGCTGCACGGTTCGTCAAGAAGTGTCGTCAAGATCCTATAAGAAGTTGTAACAATTTTAATTACCCGTGCTAGAAGGTAATTAACGAGACGCGTTACGAAGGTAACAAACGTCCGGCAAAAAATATTCCGACCCCATTGAGTGTCTAGGTATCTGGCATTGGCAAAGAAGAAGAAGAATATATTGTGTAAAGAATATATAAAATCACGAATCTGAACAAAAACTAAGTACTGGAACACTTTCAGATTTATAATATCGCAACCACAAAACATTTCGTACACCTCAACTGTGTGACGCAATAAAAATAGAAATGACGCGTTAGTTTATTTCGAAAACACTCTCACGACGCGCACAAACTATATAAAAAAAACGCGTTGAAAAAGTTCGCCATGTAACATGAATAATGGAAAAAAAAACATGCCCCGCGTTGGTCGCCACTGAAACGTAATAAAGATTCAACTACATCTACCATGGCTAAAATAGATATTAATCGTACGTTTAACACATCCGGATCTAGCTCAATACAAAACAGCGGTAAAAACATGAGGATCTCATCTCCGTAGGCTTTTAATACCTACCAACAGTTGGTCGTGGGCTTCCACGCGGTCTTTTGGTTATAAATCTTCCAGCGTTCAGCACTTAGTATTAAGAGAAAATAATCAATTAATTACAAATTATTATAGGGCGCCACCTGGCCTGACTCCTCTCCTGGCATATTACTATATAAGGAACAAATCAGGTCAAGAAAAATAATAAACTCATTTGAGGATGGTCCAAAATGGACACTAAGCAATTTATTAGTACTAGAAAAAACCACGCGGCTCTCGCCGAGGTCACATTATAAAGATTACAAAATTAGGTTCGTAACCAATGCCAAAAGCCCTAACCACACTACCAGAGTTACCGGGGGAAGGTTAATACAATTTAAGAGATAGGAGTCTAGTCCTTTAAACATAATTCGATACAATAAATACCGTAGAGTCTTGTCGCCATCTTGATTGGCAGGCTCGCCGAGCAGCCCGCCCGAGAAACGTCTTTCCTTGCTCGTGCCTCACTATCAACTGTCCGCTAACTTCAGAGTAAAGCGTACGCCTATTAATTACGCGTAGCCAAGCTGCCAACTTAAAAGTTCTCCCGTTCGCAGTATCGCCAATCTAGCGACGTCTCAAAAATCCTCATTGAATGTTGCAAGTGTTTAAAACGTCTATTATACACAAGCCTTGTGAATAATAACGTTACAACCCGTAATATTATAGTATGTTATATTGTGCCACGATGCGTTAATTGATGTGTATCTGAATAATCGCTGCATTGAATTCTCGTATGTCGTATTTATTCGGTTTGAATTTACCACAGCAATTTAGATCTATCGAGCGCACTGCCATCTGTGAAAACCCGATAGAGGCGTATTAGCTTGGACGCACGGTTTTATTTGTTTGTGTCTCGTAAAAAAATATTTAACTTTCATTATATTTTAATTCTGCCCATTTCATTATTGCACCCGGACAAATCTTCCTCAATAAATAAATAAACGACATTGGATGAATCTCTGAGGGACTGTGCCTCTATTCCCGCCCGCAAAAGAGTATTTCATCGAACGTCATTGCTCTTTGATTCGCGAATTTTTGTGGCACCAGTGGGTCTATTCTATGCTTATCGACCGCTAAAGTGATAAAGTGATAAATATTATCAAACTTAGGGTAGGTTTGTATCAAAATATTAACACTTATTGTAACAATTACACGAAGCTGGTTTTTATTGTTGCAATAAGTGCTATATTTTAACAGCACCTATCTTGCTGCTGTTAAAATATCGCACTTATTGCAACAATAAAAACCAGCTTCGTGTAATTGTTACAATAAGTGCTAATATTTTTATACAAACCTACCCTATGTTTGATACTATTTATCAATTTAGTGTTCGATAAGTATAGAATAGACCCACATATCTCATCAAATATAATTAATAGATATAGGTTTTTGTTTGTCACCGGTTGGCCTAATCGCCATTACAACCATACCTGTACGGCTAGCAAGCTTTTAACAGCTCCCAATCCTCGATTCTAAATTGATACAATTTTTCTTGTAAATATCACTGCCAAATGTGTTTCATTTATGTAACATAATAACCTTAAATATACTAAAATATCCTGCCATAATACCAGGAAGTATCCTTTTCTCTGGAAAGGGGCTGACTTGAGGATTGGTAAGCACTTTGTGTAGCCAAATCCCTACAGGTTCGACCAGTGGTTGTCATACTGGGCATCTTTGGCCAAGTATCCCCAAACAAAGCCCTGTATTGGGGCAATTAAATAGGATTAAATTACTATATAATCTTTATAACAATAAGGATTTCTTTTTGTTTACTCTTCGACGTGTCACTATTCCAATGTAATTTAATTTATATCATACCTGTATTATTAATTAACTTTTTATGCCTGTATAATTCCATGATTACATTTGTTTTGTTAATAATTGACTTTTTATGCCTGTATAATTCCCAATAAATTGGTTCTAATCTAACCCTATATTTCTGTCACCTATTGCAATAAACGTGTTCTTTTTGAACAGACCGAGCGTTCTATTTCTACACCCTCTTCACAGTACTTACCTATCTTCAAAATTAAAAAAATAATAATTTTGTAAATGTAATTGGAAGCCTTGTTATATTATGAAATTTTGATATTAAAATAGGTTAAACCTCATAATATTATTCTTTTATTATAATCCACTGTATTATAACATAATCACATACTTAACACTTTATTATTACAAAGGTTGAATATTATATTATAATCATTAATTGTCTCCACAACCCTTTGTGGATCTTGCCCGCCTCACGAACAGGTATCATAACATTAGTTTTTACGAGAAATGTTGTTCAACCTATTTGGTCCATACTCTGGATTTCAACAGACATGCAAAACAATATGTGAATTTTACCAGACCCCGAATTTGAACACGAGACTCTCGACTTACCAAGCGGATACATCACCAATCGGCCATCGCAGCGCTCATGATATTGCAGCTGCTATTATTGTTCAGACTCCAACAAGAGTGTCGATTTCAATCACTTTCCTAGACAAAATACCGCCCCATTTTTTATCATTTCATGACTTCAATACCCTCCTATATGAGAAAGATGTTGTATACATTACTAACAAAATATATACTAATGAATTTAATTGAAATGCCATCTCTACTTAATGGTCAATATTACGAGTCCACGGTTTCATTTCCACATTAAAAACACTACACCATCTGACAACTTACAAAACCAAGAGTGATTGGCAAAATATATTTTGATAAATTAAATAGGTAAGCATGTACGAATCTATAATTCAAATATAATAAGAAAATGAACACCTGTCATTGCCAGTCATTAAGGACGTGACGTCTAGTGACAACGGAAGTAAACTAGACATCGCATACCGGTCAAAAAAATTAAAGTCTTGAAACCGTTTATGTTAATTAAAACATTTTGTTTCCAACCACTGAAATGAATTTTTTAATGGAATAATATTTCCATCGAAAGATTTGGTAGGTTACCGACCTGTTGCTATTATATAGGTAGTAGGTACCTAATGATTTTTCTCGATTTTCCGCAGTATTGAATCAAAATTCATTTTTGACCATTAGCATATAGAATTGTAAAATTTCAAACGATTATAAATTTACTTACTTGGCATGCAAGGCCAGTCGGAATATTTTCGTAGGTAGGTACTATAGGTAGGTAGTTTAAAGAGTTTTAAAGAAATTTTGTGCAAGCCGAGAGAATACTATCCCGAAAGAGATAAAAAAAACCCTTGACTTTGATTTAAAATGGATTTTATAGAATTCGCCAGTGAGTATTTTTGGTCGGTAGTGTCCATAAATGCCCTCGGAATTTCTCAAAAGCTCAGTTTTTTTGTGCGAGAAATAAAAAATCCATTTGTACATTTTCAACAAAGATGGCAACGCGCACTATAATATAATAATAGCCGAAATACTATAATTTCTTGGACCATTTAATAAATTTCGGTGAGAAAAAGATGGCAACACTGCGCGAAAGTATCTATGGTTTGGAAAACGTTGATACGAAGGTGTATGTCGTATGTACCCTCGCAAACATGGATGTAAAGCGAGAATATTGTGATGGAGACCAGTATAATGCAGAGGATAAACCTTGGATTGATGCACCGTAGATTAAGCATCCAACTAATCCTGACGCCAGCACTTATGTAAAGCAAGAGAATAGAGACGATCCCATTTGCAATTTCGAGGTTAGTTTTTTTTACTTTTAATTACAATTAGCTTTATACCCCGTTTACACGTAGGTACATTGATTTACTGCTGACAGTACATATTATCGCGGCCATAAAAAGAAAATGCACATGTATTATCGTGCAAGATGCAAGATTCCTTGCATGAATCAAAAAAGTTCGCTTCTGAATTTTCACGCGACAGTTGGGATTTGTTTGAAATCTTCGCCTGCGCAGTAGAGCGATACTGGCAAACATGCAGGAAATAAAACAAACTACACCGCGCAGTCTCATTTTGAAGTTAACCGATTTTGGCGGCATGTCAAAAAGTAGCATAAAATGACAACATAGCGCCTCGCTTACTAATTAAGAATGATATTGGCGACAGTCAGCTCTTTTACGTGTAAACGGTTAATATCGCTAAATAAAAGCACAATTTATCTCTACATTTTCAATGTTTCCCATTAGTTCTTAGTCGTTCCCTCATGGTAGAGGTCAGAGGATGGTAACCACCTTGGCATGTTATCATCTTTTGAGCGATCAAGAATTTCAGCTCCTCTCAATCCTCTGCTTCTATCAGGACAGAGTGAAGGCTGCCCTCAGTCAGCTCTTTTACTTGGTCGCTCTTCCTCCGCTTCATCTGCCTTTGAGGCTACCCAAAACTACCTGTCTCTCCAGAGTATCAGCTCCGCGCCGAACAATATGTCAAAAAACTGTAGAATTCGTTTCAGACATATTGTCGAGAGACGTTCCTTGACAGTCCCCTCTGATCGGCACCAACGATTATATGCCCCTCTGACGTCACACCTACTTGGGGGTGACAGCGTCTGATGTGTGTGGGGGTCAAATATGGCGAACTCCTATGTTCGACTAGCTCAAGTGTCGTGAGAGGAAATCACCTTAGTGAGGAATCGGAGTAGACGGTAGATGCACTCGTTGATGGTGCTCCAATATAGGCACTGATGTATGAAACTCGCTTTATTTTAATGACATTTATTGTCTATGACACAGCCCTCTTGCCTAGGGTCAAGGTCACAGTAAAATATAAAAAAAAATTATAGTTTATATTAAAAATTCTACAAACTAACTTATTTCATCTTATAGACTTGTAAAAGGTCTTAATTAGTCACAGTAATAGGTTCACAAACAACCTATAGTTATTGTCTTTGGTCGGAGTTCGAACTTATAGAAAGTGATAATAAAACTCGTAATTGTTTATAAAATGTTTATATAAATATGGTTAATAGTCTATTACTTGAGGAACTCAGTTTTAAGTTAAAATTGTAAAATGTTTATTTAATTATTTATAATCTTAGATTTGGCACACAGTGGACACTAGAATAATAAGTGAAGAGCTAAGAGCATAATCTTAGATGGGGGTAAGCAATTACGCAAAGATTTGCCCAAAAAGGTATATACAAGATAGAATTAGTTAACAGATAGAGAATTAGCAACTTTCGAGAAAGCTAGAATATTTGGAAATTAGGGATTTTGATATCTTTAATATTCCATACAACTTCTCAATCATCAACAACAGATTTGATTAGGAAGAGGGAAGAGATACGTTGCGTGGATTAATATCTTACCTCTCAAACTCAGTGGCGCACCCAGGGCGCACGCACTCAAGGGGCCCTGGCACCCCCCAAACATAAAAATTATCATAATAATTAAAATGATTTTTAAACATTGAAATTGAAAGCCAATAAACTATAAAAATGATGGGAAAAAAATGATTTGTAATTCTCCAGCACCTTTTTAGAAAAATTTCTAAGATTTCAATTTCTAACACAAAAATTTCGAAACACTAATGTCGGGTTGTTTTTAGAAACCCAATCTTTAGGAACTGTCAAAAAATTCTCGGTGTCTACCCGAATTCCGGAGTGGTGTAGGTCATAACTGGGGAGGGCTGACAGGGCTCTAGCCTGGGCGCCCGGGCTGTGGGGGGCCCGGCGTGTCAGGTTGACCAGATAAGTGAGATAAGCACACATCATAAATTAGCCATAAACATTTTAAATTATATAATTGTGCACTATATTTTCTGATTATTTATGTGTCGATACTCGACAGCTCCATTATTAAAGTAGATGTATTAAAAAATGCCAATTATTGGTATAAGTAATACTGTATAAGTAATTTAATTTGAACTAAAACACAATTTGAAAAATGTAATGTAGTGTTTCACATTCCCTTTACTCTTAGCGGTAGGTAGGGTGCCCGCCAAATATCCTAGCCTGAGGGCCCGTTTCAAGATATGGGGGCCATGGTGTAGGTACACCGAATGCAATAGACAAAAGACCGATAAACGAGAAATTAGGCTGTGTTGTGTTGACTAGGTTTGTGTATAAGTTAAATGCAATAATACCTTTTTTTGACCATTTTCAATTAATATTTTGGAATTTCAATATTAAAAAACCAAAAATCGACGATAAACATTTGGCGAAAAAAACGACTACACCCACTACCTACTGTCGGTGGTGGTGTAAATCAAAAGAATCTTTTTTTTTCAGTGGCATTCGGCATAAATATTAAACTCTCGTCTAGAGCCTAGACCAAGCGGGTAGCACAGCCGATTTTATTTTAGTAATTTTTTAGCATTGGTACTAGGCGCACATGTCCAGCATGGTCGCTGGACGGTTCAGTGGTTACCGCCACTATGCCTCCTATTTAATAAAAACTAGAAGAAACTGTACAAATATGCCGCCGGGTATTGTGAAAATATGTAAAAATAATTATGTGAAATAGAAATACAGCCTACGGGACTAATTTACATTCTTCTCCTTGCACCCCCCCCCCCAAATATTAAATCCTGAGTGCGCCACTGCTCAAACTATTACAATTTAGATAGAAAAGTTTATAAAGACTTAGTTTATCCTAATTTATCAACATAAAACAATGTTTACATTATATCTAAGCTTATATAAATCAATAATCGCATCACAAATGATCGATCTGCAAAATTTTGATTAATACTGCATTTTGGGATTACGAAATTATCTCGCTCACACGTACGAAATTTATCTATAGAGAATTGTCTCGCTAGAGTGTTCTTTTTTTCACACACTATGTTTTATACTTTAAACAAAAATGTGTGAGGAAAAATATTATTCCGAATATTGACTATCTAACACAAAGGGTTATATAGCATCTGTTGGAAAGAGTAGTCGCGCGACAATATTGCGTGAATTTGCATGACAATAATATTTATATGAAACGTACAGCTTTCACATGATTCTATACAATAGTAACATCTCAGATATATAACGGATAAGTACCAACAAAATTTACGAACCTATTCCTATGTAAAACTTTCTATAATACTTACATATGATTTATTCTTGACCGTTTAGGTTGACTTTCATCATCCACAGCTCACTCTGAGTAGTTGCTAAACTGATCAGTGTGAACTGCGGGACTTACTTCGGGAATTTGGTGTCGGTTTTGTTATGGGCCGTTAACGTCACTTCATTCAGCGAAAGGATTGACTACAAGGCTGAAATATGCAGTTATGTCGTTAAGATTGTACTTCTACAAGCACCAATCGAAGATCAACGTTTTTGTGTTGGTGTCATCCTTTATAAAATAATAACATTTTTATGGTATTTTATATATTGAACATAAGTAATTTTGAAAACATTTCTAAGAAAATATAAAATAACAAACAAGATATCTTTTTTTGGAAAAAAAGTACTTAAGTCATTGGACGCTAAAAACGCACCTGGGGCGTAATGTCCAGGTGGCCTATCGATAGTAATTACGTGTATTTTAAATTACCTTTAAAATTTAAATTTAAAAAACCTACTTTGATTTAAAATACAAAAGCCAATTGGCAATAGTAACTCAATTTTTGAAAGCGCTTATTATTAACCGCAATATTATAGTTTAGTTTAGGCAGGGTTTAATGGAATTTTACATACTAATTTAATGAAAACAAATAAGTATGCCTGATAATGTTTAGTGTGCACTGTTTATGTCGGATTTCAACAGCCTACTTCCACCTAGATAATTTAATTTGTTATATGTAAATATATGAAACGTTATTTATTTCAGTTCGCTGCGACGGGTGTCACTGGTATCAAAGCTGAGACGGACATACAACACGAATTCACTGAAGATAAAATGCCACCATTTTCTGATGAAGATCCTCAACCCGGATGTTCGCATTCAGATTACACACCAGGACATGTGGTACATTCAATTTTATATATTATTGTTACATTTGCTTCTCTATTTGCCGATTTTTATCGAAGGTTGACGTTTAAAATTTCAATAAATCTCCGTACTATTCCTAGAGCCAGTCGTATCGGCTATGATTATATCAGTAGCGAAGGGTGGAGGTAGGCAGTTGGGATCCATTATAAATAGTGGGCATTCAACTTTGTCAGTCATACGTATTATTTGTTTTAATTAACCTAAAACTACGATTTGTAGGTGGTGATGGTTAGTTTTAAATATCAATCAACCCTCCCTAAGCCAAACAATAATAATTTTCTTGGGCGATACGACAAAAGTGTACACACTTTTTCAATCATACTTATTTGTTTTCGTTGGATTACGAATATTACACATATTGCCGGTGCATTTATTTAAATTCATAGTCCTGCCTAACCAAACTATAACAGATATATAAATATAATTGTCCCTATAAAATATTCAAAATTATGTATGATTTAATAGGATGATTATAAATCTTTTATAGATAAGCGTATATGTTCTGGTAGGTATAAATGAGAACTCTGCTATTCTGGGCAGTGTTGACCTGTGTGTCCCTGATAACTATCTTAGAAATAGAGATCATCAGTTGTTTATTCTCCCAAGGTGCAGAACCAACCTGCCACTGGTAATGCCAATTAGGAGAGTGATAACTATGTTCAACGAAATTGCTTTGGGTGTTGATATATTCCACCTACGTGAGCATGAGTTTAGGTGGATGTTGTTTTATAAATTCTTAAAATAGGGTCTGCTTAACTCATCCGGTGTACTTCCTTGTACCTATTGTTACCAGATAAAAAAGAAAAGGCCCCGGCGCGACAGTTTCAAATTCTAGATCAACAATTTAACATCAATATCGAAACACCTCCCCAACTAAAAGGTTGCACAGCCCTGCAGTACAAACGGAACGCTTCAAACATTGTTGTTACGAACGCATTTTTTACACGAAGTCCCTTTTAAGTACAAACTGCAGGTACCTGCATCCAACCTTGAGTACGGAAGACGGACGTAAGTCCCGTTGTTCGGCCAAGCGGCTTCCCTTCACCCCACAGCCGTGGCGGTCCGCCCCCGCGTCTCCTTACCAACCAACAGGTTTTTTTGGAAAAAAAACAGTTCGCAATTAATTCCTAAATAAACCGGACGTGGCGAAATCGTTCCTTGACGGACGCGTCGCTCCTGCGGGAAGCGGCGTGATCGTCAGGATAAGTCGGACGACATGTTACCCTAAATTGATATCAGTGCACCCCTTTTGCCGATAATGTGTTAATATTGATTCCCATAATTATCCCGGAACGCGCACCGCGTCCCCGATAAAGTGCCCCGGCGCCGATCGCGCCATTGTGTGAATAAATAATACAAAGTGAAGTGTAACCCAGTGGAATGCCGTGTTTATGCCAGCCATCGACATGCATTGCGTAACTTCGTCAATTTAACGTTTCTTTATCTCGCTCATGCTGAACCCTTGTGCTCCAAACTTGTATAACTTAATGTAATTAAATGTCTCCGCGGAGAACCTGTCAAATCAAGAGTTTCTGTGTTATAATTTACTCTGTCACTAATGACGTCACACACATCCCTCTAACCAAAATAATACTGGAGGAGGTTCTACCACCGACATACATGTGAGTCCCTCTTCCTCGTATTACTATCTAATTCATCTACTGATATATCTCTTTTTTTATGTTATACTGTTATATTTATATATCTTTGTTTCTAAATGTCATGTTGTGAACGTCTTAAACTTATAATTTGTAATGTCCACAATATGTTTAAAAAATAAATAAATTGAAATAAATTGAAAATCATGGCTTGGTTTCGCAGGGTTTAATTGAATTTTAAAAACTAAGCAACAACCTCTATAAATTGTAGTCTTATTTCAATGAAAACACATACGTATGTCTCTCAAAGTTTAGTGTGCTTATTTATGGCGGATCGTAACAGCCTATCCAACCCTTCGCCACGGTAATATAAATATGAAATTGTCATCTTATACAACATTTACATTATCAACAAAACACTTATCGTGTTTATTTTACAACGTTTTCTTAGCTCGTATTCTTATTTGTCCGGTACAAATCTTGCAATCGATTTTTAACTAACTTCCCCACTATTTTTTTTTGTTTATGATTTGAAACTTTTAGAATATATCAAAACACGATGACAATGCATTTTTTAATAATTTTAACCATCTTTAAGTAGAGTTGATTTAATTTTCAGTTAATTCTTGTTTATCTGTTGTCTTTTTTATCATTTTTTATACTGTTGATCAAGGTTACTTGATAAAATTTGAATATAAATTCTGTCAATTTGAATATTGTTTGTGAAATTGGCGGCATCTTCTGACACTATGCACACTCTCCAATAATACACTGACACAAAAATTACTAGTTACTACACGAAGCTTACATTATTTTTAATCAAACAAGGTGCAAAACTACCTCATAGAATGTACGTTATTCTGTTGATCTTAAATTATTTTATCAAGAAATATTAGAAATAAACACGGTAAAGTGAAACTATCTCATTCAAATCAATCTAAAATTTTGCATTCAAAACTAAATAGATTAACACAACACCAAGGGCAGTATCACAATAATTGTGTCATTGTCTGTTTTGTGCATTTGCTTTTCGATGTTACATGTAGGTGGATTTTTTAAAAACTATTTACTGATCATTCCGTACATTGTTTGTATTTAATATGTATGTTGCTAATATAACCATTTCTTAACGTCATTTTCATTCTCACCACGCTTTAATGTTTAAAGATGCTGGAAGGCATTAGCTTTGAAAAAAATAACTCAAATAGAACAGTTCAAAAGCTAGTTTATAATAATAATGAGATCGATTATTTTGGTTTTTCTAGGTTTCTACTAAAGGCTTTTTCACAAAGCATCACGATGTAGACAGGTTTCAACAATCCTCGCCCAATGGAATTCAAGATAGAATGATACAGTATTCGGAAGTGACGATAGATGAACAAAACATTAAGAGAGAAATCTCAGCACGAGAAACTCAGAAGGAACTTCGACTTATTCTGAGAAAAGTAGTACATTTTACACGTAATTTGATTTGCAGCTTTTGTAACGCAAATTTTGGATGCGAAAGTGCTCTAAATAGTCACAAAGTAATTCACACGGACGTGATTGCTCATCAAAATCGAGAAAATATATTCTCGCAACTCAATCATCTCAAAGTACATAAAATGATACATGCAGGTGAAAAAATTCATGAATGCAAGGTGTGCTCATATAGATGCTCGCAACTTGGTCATATTAAAAACCACGAAATGACACACACAGGTAAAAAACCTCATAAAAGCAAAGTATGCACATATAGATTAGCGCATCTGAGATATCTTAAAAATCATGAAATGACACACGTAGATGTTAAACCTCATAAATGCAAGGTATGCACATATAGAAGCTCGCGACTTAGTACTCTTAAACAGCATGGAATGACACACATAGGTGGAAAACCTCATAAATGCAAGGTATGCCCATATAGATGCTCGCTACTTAGTAGTCTTAAAAAACATGAAATGACACACACAGGTGAAAAACCTTATAAATGCAAAGTATGCCAATATAGGTGCTCGCAATTAAGTAATCTTCAGAAACATGAAATGACACACACAGGTGAAAAACCTCATAAATGTAAAGTATGCACATATAGGTGCTCGCGACTTAGTAGTCTTAAAAACCATGAAATAACACACACAGGTGAAAAACCTCATAAATGCAAGGTATGCCCATATAGATGCTCGCAACTTACTACTCTTAAACAGCATGAAATGACACACACAGGTGAAAAACCTCATAAATGCAAGGTATGCCCATATAGATGCTCGCTACTTAGTAGTCTTAAAAAACATGAAATGACACACACAGGTGAAAAACCTCATAAATGCAAGGTATGCCCATATAGATGCTCGCAACTTACTACTCTTAAACAGCATGAAATGACACACACAGGTGAAAAACCTCATAAATGCAAGGTATGCCCATATAGATGCTCGCTACTTAGTAGTCTTAAAAAACATGAAATGACACATACAGGTGAAAAACCTTATAAATGCAAAGTATGCCAATATAGGTGCTCGCAACTAAGTAATCTTCAAAAACATGAAATGACACACACAGGTGAAAAACCTCATAAATGTAAAGTATGCACATATAGGTGCTCGCGACTTAGTTGTCTTAAAAACCATGAAATAACACACACAGGTGAAAAACCTCATAAATGCAAGGTATGCCCATATAGATGCTCGCAACTTACTACTCTTAAACAGCATGAAATGACACATACAGGTGAAAAACCTTATAAATGCAAAGTATGCCAATATAGGTGCTCGCAACTAAGTAATCTTCAAAAACATGAAATGACACACACAGGTGAAAAACCTCCTAAATGCAAGGTATGCACATATAGATGCTCGCAACATATTCATCTTAAAAGACATTAAATGACACACACAGGTGCAAACATCAAAAATGCAAGGTATGCCCATATAGATGTTCGCAACTAAGTTATCTTAAAAACCATGAAATGACACACACAGGTGATAAACCTCATAAGTGCAAAGTATGCTTATATCGATCTTCGCAACTTAACAATCTTAAAAAGCATGAAATGACACACAGGTGAAAACCTAATAAATGCAAGGTATTCCCATATAGACGCTCGCTATTCAATTTTCTTAAATGGCATGAAATAACACGAATGGTAAATAATTATATAAATTCACCGTTTGCCCATAGAGATGCTTACAACTTAGTACACTTAGAACACATACAATAAAGTATTCTGTTGAAGACCGTTTCTCTGCAAGAAATGACCATCTAGTTATTTGAGAAGATGAGTACATATCTTTCATTTGATTTGCAGAAGATTTGCATAACGTTTCACATAGGCGTATTTTCTGATAAATTTCAAGACAATGTTTACTCGCACAAAGCTAATAAAAGGACACATACCGGTTTAAAACCTTGTAAATGTAATATATGCTTTTTTAGTTGATCGCACCATGCTCATCTTAAAGTACGTAAAATTATGATGCCCGCAACTTAGTGATCTTAAAAACTTTGGATGTTGAAGACGCACGTGGCGTGTAATGACCAGGCGGCCGATCGATGTAATTAACGTGCATTTTAAAGGTGGTAATTAAAAAATTATTATCTAGTCAGCAGCGAATTATTTAGCTCACTTTATGTCTATATAGATGCTCACGACTTATTGGTGTTAAAAGACAACTAATGTACACAATATGTGAGTGAATATTTTATTAAATGCAATATGTTTGTCGACCATGTCCGATCCTAATAATATCATATGGGCCTCCATAGACTTAAGGTTGTAATAACAGATTTCGTTTTTACGAGAAGTGGATGTGGAGTATTCGAACCTGGGACCCACGAAGCGATAGGTCGAAGCTTATGCCGCGGCCATCGTATATGTCATGTATTCATAATAATATGATGTCCTATTCTTGAATAAATTACTAAATCATACTGTGAATAGGTACCAATAATTTAGGTTAGAAATGCTTTTATATTGTTATCTTGTTGTATTTCCTACCAGAATAAATTAAAACAACGGCGTGTTTCCTGCAAAACTATCGAACATCTGGAGAATAAAAAAATGTATGTTATAAACCTGAATTATTATTTTAAAATTACTAGGAGCCCGATGCTTAATTCGTACCTACAGTAAAATTGGTAAGTAACCGAAAACCATCTGGTAACTATAGATTATAGAGTTAATGAATCCTTAACCATAGACTACTTTTGTTATGAACACGCCCCCTTCTGTATTACCATTTACCACTGACAGCTGCTGTCAAAATAAATTCGCGTGTCTATAAAACAGCCCATGGAATCAAATTCATTTTACTCATTGTAATCTTAAATTTATTAAAAATTGATAATTATATAAAACCAATATTGTTTCGTAAATATAACGACGTATGCATGTTTTGATTGTGTTACTTAAACTATTTTATATAGGTACGTGTTTTGCAGTGGCGAAGGGTGGAGGGGGACTTTTAATATCCAACATAAATTGTGCACACTATACTTTGCAAGTCAAACATATTTATGTTCATTTTATTCGATGACTATGACTACAAAATGTAGATACCTACTTAGTGTTTTTTAGTTTTTAAAATCCAATAAAACTTTGCCTAATCCAAGACATAGTAAACAGTAAAAAAATATTCGTTTATCTATAAAATATCTAAAATTGTGCCATTAAATCATACAAAATTTAAGATATTTTGTAGATAGAGGTATATTTTTATAGATTGTGGTGTGGTATGGTAAGAAAGGGTTTAAAATAAAGCTAACACTATTACAATATTATGTATTCTCAATTCAACGAAAACAAATAAGTATGACTGAAAAAGTGTGGACTATTTTTGTCAGATCGCCCACAACATATCTAAACTCTTATGGTGGCAGGGTATAATTAAGTTTAAAAACTAACCGGTTCCATCTGCAAATTATATTCTTCAATAGAAAACAACTGAAGTCCACTAGCAAATATCATTCTATGTCACATCTGTATCATTTTGAGTAAATCAATTTTTAAAGTTTCAAACTCTGAATAAGTGTGAGGTACAATAATTAATCTTTTACTATATTTTTTTAATAATTTTAATTTGTTATTATATTGCATAATAGAACATGCACCTAAAAATATTATATTAAGTATATTTTTTCCTGTCTCTGAGAAAAAATCTTTTTTCAGTCAAGTCATATTTTTGTGGGAAAAAATATTCCATGTGCTGTTTTTGTGGTCAGATCAGAGTAAGTAACTTTATTATTATAAATCCTAGACTTTTCAATTTGCAGAACAAAATAATCGACAGTCATGTCTAGATGTAGGTACACACTTTATTTCAAATGTGTACATAAAAATCTATTTATTATTTAAAGTAAAAATGTTCACCTTGTTCAAATAATGCTGTTTTTCAATAATAATTGTTTATTATTCAGTAATATACATAAATGTATGTAGGTTGAATTTATCTCAATTTACTTGGGTGTGCTGCAGTTCCGCAGTGCATATGGATGAGCCGCCACTGGATACAATGTAAAATTTACATTAGCACTGATTAATAATTGATTAATATACACAAACATGCTTCGGATTGAAATCTGTCATGACATACATAACAATTATGATATATCATTCATACATCGCAGAATAGGGCTGCCAAACTTATTTTCAAAACAAAAATATATACCTACCTACTTTTATTTATTTATTTAAGTCCGTAGAAGACAACAATAATGAGTACATACCAAATTTGATTATATCATATGGACACAATTCTATAGGTAGGTACAATAAAAATAGATGTGTTAAGACACTCGTTTGTTTTTTTTATTAAATTACTTAATAATTCCTAAATAAAATTATAGAAGGACATGAAACCGAAATAATCACAAAACAACAGTGGCCAATGGTGGAGGTATGCTGTTAAGATTCAATATAAATATTGCACAAAAAACTTTGTCAGTCATACTTGAGCACCTTATTATCAAAAGATACCTAACGACAATTTTCGAGTTTTTTCAAATTTTTATGCCAAACTGTTCTCTATGGCAATACCTATAGAATAAATATTAATTCGCTTGCGTAACTGCTTTAAATACAGAGATACTTCATGTTGAAAATCATGTTCAGTATCAAATCGTGCTCAAATCCTTAATGGTTTAGTTTCAAAATAGACTCATATCCATACAACCAATGACATCAGAGATAAAAACCGCCATTTTGAATTTTCGTCCAATTAAGACCCGGCAGGTGACGTGTTATTATCTACTTCTTTATTCACTAATTTTATCTTTTCTTATATTTTGCAATAATTAAGCCCACAGCAGTTTTTTCGCTTTTGCCAACAATTGTGTTCGTGGAGTTAAGCAGGTTTTGATAATATACGCCTCACTTGTCTTATATGAACCACAAGCAATTAATACTCAAGTCCATTTTTTGTATAAAAAAAAACTGTTAATGCCATCTTGTGGAGAATTTCTTAACATATTTTTTACTCTTTATAAACATTTTCAGAAAATAAATATTTGTCCTATAAAAACGTATTCTAATAAAGGTGGTCAGGAAAAGTACATTCAATACGGATGAATCAATACCGAGTGATAATAATATGTATTGTATTTTTTCAAATAAATGGTACCTACCTAGTGTATATTAATCATATTAATTTATGTTACCTTATCTTCTTTTAAACCTTATGGTAAGGCGGAGTTGCGAACTTTGTTGATTCTACTTGGCGCTTGGGGT
Source organism: Rhyacophila brunnea (assembly GCF_057557595.1). Lineage (NCBI taxonomy): Eukaryota > Metazoa > Arthropoda > Insecta > Trichoptera > Rhyacophilidae > Rhyacophila > Rhyacophila brunnea. The sequence goes on along the minus strand of NW_028232785.1, from coordinate 28,614,203 downwards.
AAAAATGTCGGCGAGTTCTGTTTTAAAGGTGGTACCTTTCTAGGTAAGGGCAATGGGCTGCCGGTGTCCTTCCGAAGGCCCTGGTTTTTTGTGCCACCATCAAGATGTATTATTTATACGTCATGACATTCATAGATAGGTAGGTACGTTTAAATTGAAACGCTCGTGTTTGTGGCGCATTATATTATTTCTATGTAGGTAAGTTTATTATTAAACAAGAATCTAGAAATGGCGCATAAAATCAGGATATCTTATTTATTACCTATACAATATAAATAAACTACCTAATTATGACTATATTTAACAATGTGTAATTAAGTTTATTTGGCTTAAAGTTACCCCGTTTTACATAAATGCCAAAGATTTTTTTTTATTTACAGTAAACAAGAGTTTTGTGCTTTGAGACACAATGGCAAAATATAAGCAAAAATGAAACCATTTTCATGTCAATTTAATGGTGGTAGGTAGGTACCTACATTTACCAGGTGGACCAGTTGAAAATAATTTAAAGTAGGGTCCCCCAGAACCTTTTAATGGATCACAGTAATATTTTAGATTAGCATGTCCCCAGTTATAGATCTTTATAGCATTATCGCAGTGTTCGTGTTCAATTCAATATTGTCAGTATTATCAGTCTTCTTTGTGGTCGATCTCCTGATGTCTATGGTGAATTGGTAGAAGCCATTTTGTCTATTCCATATATATTATCTATTAAAACGCGACGCACGTGGTCGTGAAGCTATTGACAGATTCTGATATCAAATACCGCATAAAATGGAAGTAAAAACTGAAACAAACGACGAATTATTGCCTGACAAAACAGCGGAGGTAATCGGCGACCGTGCATACCAACGGATAGACGTCAATCACTTCAAGGGCAAGGGTCGATTTGACGTGTCAGTCAAACAGGAAAATATCGAGGACGACAGCAATTTACCCTTAAAAGAGGTAAGTAGATATTGTATTTGTTTAAGCAAAGGTATTCATAATTCATATTCATAAAATCTAAATGGAATTAAGCAAAAAATTAACAATATCGTATGTTCTAGTGTCAATAACCCGTATCCGACATATATGTCGAAAATGTCTTTTTGATGTAAGTACTACAAACAACAAAAATACTGTTCATCGAATGTGAAATTCCCATAGGTAACTGGGTTACGGGTTATTCATTTTTTTAATTTCAATATTCAATATTCATTTTTTTTAGCTTCCTGCACCATTTGTAAAAAGTCACTTACGGGGTATTAACATTAGGCTATCTAGTCTTCTCTTGCTGGACAATATTATTTTTAAATCGGAAGGAACAAAAAAGGTTTATACCTACAGTGGTCTTTTCTTCGAATTAACAAAATCGGTTCTGCAACAATACGTACTAAGTACTTATGTTAACAGTGTCACACAGTGGCGCACCCAGGATTTATTATTGGGGGGGGGCCAGGGAGGAGAATGTAAATTAGTCCCATAGGATCTTTTTCTTCTTCACAGCTTAATTTCTCAATTTATCGGTCTTTTGTCGATTACACTCGGTGTACCTACACGATGGTCTCCACATCCTGCAACGGGCCCTCAGGCCAGGATATTTAGCAGCCCCCCCACCTACCGCTAAGATTAAAGGCAGTGTGAAACACTACATAACGTTCTTCAAATTGTGTTTAAGTTCAAATTAAGGGTACTTACACAGTGAATTATTGGCGATTTTAATACATCTATTTTAATAATGGAGCTGTCGAGTATCGACACATAATAATCAAAAAATATATTGCACAATTATATAAATAATTGAAAATATTCATGGTCATGAAGCACAATAGCGCCGCTGGCGACTTTTTTTACTATTAAAGCTATTTATGATGTGTGTTTATCTCACTTACTTGGTCAACCCAACACGCCGGGCCCCCCACAGCCCTGGCCCCTAGGCTAGAGCTCTGTCAGCCCTTCCCAGCCATGACCTACACGACTCCGGAATTCGGGTGGACACCGAGAATTTTTTGACAGTTCCATTCAATGACATATTAAATGGACAACTCACTTCATACCCGTCGCGCACGAAAAATTGTGTATGAAAGTCATTCACAGATGTATAGGTAGATGTCACGTGACCATATGACGTATCCGTTTCCATTATGCGATACAAGCTTTGAGAATTTATAGTACTATAACCTTTATTGTAATGGCGTATTAGTGTCATGACTCATTGCGTCAGAAACAGATTCTCGGTTACTTACGACTTCTCGGAGATTAGACGCAAGTGAGCCCAGCGCATCACAGGCGACTGTCCAATAGTTTCTGTCATTCAATTGCATTGAATAAACATTCATCAATATCTTAAAATGGCATTTTCATATCCCATCTTTCTTGGAGTGTTCAGTAGATTTTTTTTACAATTTTTAACTAGGCACATTGGCATTTTGTAACACAATAATAACGGTGGAGTAGAAACCTGACAGTCAGAAATTTTGTATGGGCAGACCCAGCGGTGTCGCCAGACCGCTTGCAAGCAGAATGTTCATTTGAGCGTAGGATACCGATATTAAAATATGAATTTCGCCATCCGACAGACCCGACACAAAGTGAGTGTCATTTTATTTTCTAGATGCTTCGTCCATATTAATGTCATTGGTTCCATTAGGGATTGTGTTTGTAAAAAAACCTGACATTAGTATTTCGAAATTTTTGTGTTAGAAATTAAAATCTAAGAAATTTTTCTAAAAAGGGTGCTGGAGAATTATTACAAATCATTTTTTTGCCGTGTTTTTATTTGTAATAAGGGTATAGTTTATTAGCTTTCAATTTCAATGTTTAAAATCATTCTGATAATTTTCATTTTTGGGGGGTGCCAGGGCCCCTTGCCCCCTCCCCCTGGGTGCGCCACTGGTGTCACATCGTCCTATAGCGTAGAATCCTGGGTCTGGCATGTAGGTACACATATTTTCAATTTGTGTATTAGTCAGATTATGGACCTAACAGGTTGAGCAAGTGGCTGACACCCATTTCACGTACAAACACAATCTGTTAATATAAACCTCCACTCTGTGGAGGTCCATATGACTCTATTAGGATCGGACACAGTTATTAATTATATATATGGGTGTTCACAATAATTATGGATCATGTCCAATTTTCATAAAAGTCGATTTAATGAAAACAAATAAGTATGCCTGATAATGTTTATTGTGCACTATTTATGTCGGATTTCAACAGCCTACTTCCACCTAGATAATAAAACTTTAATTTGTTATATGTAAATATTGACAACATGTTATATGAAACGTTGTTTATTTCAGTTCGCTGCGACGGGTGTCACAGGTATCAAAGCTGAGACTGATATAAAGCGCGAATTCACTGAAGATAAAATGCCACCATTTTCTGATAGAGATCCTCAACCCGGATGTTCGCATTCAGATTACACACCAGGACATGGGGTACATCCAATTTTATATATTGTAACATTTGCTTCTCTATTCGCCGATTTTTATCGAAGGTTGACGATTAAAATTTCAATAAATCTCCGTACTATTCCTAGCCAGTCGTATTGAAAAAAGTAATTGAAGTAATCAATAGGTACCTACCTACTTTGATTTAAAATACAAAAAAATGCCGATTGTCTATTAACTGATTGTATAGCTGCAGGTATGTATTCATTAAATAATATAATTAGGAGAACACAACTTATGACTGAATTAGTAGAAGTGATCAGTATATATATTAAATATAATATCGATGACCCAAACACATTTTGTTATAATTTTCAAATAATGGCTTTATTGGTATTTTAGTAAAGTTGTTATAAAACGCAGACTGTGAAAATCATTTTCTATATAAATATATATCCACTTATAAAATTGTACTGCTTTTCATCACTTTTAAATATTCGGTCAAATTGAAAACAATAATTTCTCTTGCTTGTTTTTGTAAATGATTTTTGTCATAAACCGATAGAGATGAGATTTTCATTGTAAACTGTAAATATGCCTACTATTGTATCGTGTGAAACAGACTTTTCACACAAGGACACAGCGTTTAAGGGGGTACATACATGCTCAGCGTAGGTCAAAATGGAGCTTTTGTTCTATTTTCAAAGCATGATCCTGGACATACCTTAAACGTTGTAGATAATCTATTTATATAATTTTGAAGCCTTATTATCCTTTATATTTATTTTAAACATTTGATGACTGCATAAAGTATTTTTATTACATTAAATAGTATTCTTTTAAACCTCTCGCTCTAATGTTTTAGAATATAGTCATATTTCAGTACATAAATGTGCAGTGGTGTTAACATTTTTCACATTTAATAATTTTCAAACGCATTTATAAAACCATCTTATCGATACCTAACCGATTTTTTAAAGTTTTATTTATTTAAACGGTACATGTTCAAACACGCGCGTTAACATCACTAACATAACATTCACTTTAACATTATTATAGTGAAATATTTACGATAAAAAATTATATTGATAATCTCTGTGATCCCAAATTTGACAAGAATCGGGCATTTTATTATTCAAGATTATTAGGGCAAGACTAACACATTTGAAGATAATTCTAAAGATACTCACTATAAGCTACGAGGGTGGGTCAATAATTCCTTAGAAAAAAGCATTAAAACAGTTTTTTTTTTTTTCTCTCAACATAATCTCCTTGGAGCTCAATACACTTGGTTAGACGTTTCTCAATTTTTTTTAAACCGTCAGAAAAATAAGTTTTCGGAAGGTCCTCAAAATAAGCATTTGTCCGATCGATGACTTCTTCATTTGAAAAAAAACGTTGTCCACTTAGCCATTTTTTTAAGTTTGGGAAAAGGAAAAAGTCACTGGGGGCTAAATCTGGCGAATACGGTGGGTGGTCGACCAATTAGAACTTCAATTCTTCAATTTTAGCCATTGATCGTAAACATGTGTGAACACGGGCATTGTCCTGATGAAAGAAGATTTTTTTCCTGTTTAAATGAGGCCGTTTTTCTTCAATTTTGTTTTTTAGCTGGTCCAATAAAGATGCATAATAATCCCCTGTTATTGTTTTTCCTTTTTCCAAATAGTCAACGAAAATAATTCCACGTGCATCCCAAAATACAGTAGCCATAACCTTACCAGCTGATTTTACGGTTTTCGCCTTCTTTGGACATGGTTCGCCTTTCGCAATCCACTGCTTTGACTGTTCTTTCGTCTCGGGAGTATAGTGGTGTATCCATGTTTCATCTACAGTCACAAAGCGACGAAAAAATTCATCCGGATTGCGTTGCATGAGCGACAACAGGGCTTTAGAGGCCACCACCCTATTGCGTTTATTGTCGACTGTGAGCAAACGCGGCACCCATCTTGCAGAAATTTTTTTCATGTCCAATTTGTCATGTAAAATAGAAATGACGCTACCTTTTGAGATCCCTGTAACCTCAATTATCTCACTCAACTTTAATCTTCGGTCACTTAACACCATATCGTGGATTTTATTGATCATTTCTGGTGTAGTCACCTCTACAGGACGTCCTGAGCGTGGTTCATCCTTTGTTGATGTACGACCACGTTTAAATTCATTTAAGCAGTTATAAATAGTTGCAAGTGAAGGAGCAGATGTGCCGTGAACTAAATCCAACTCATTTTTTATTTCCTTTGCTGTTAACCCTTTTATATTAAAATGCTTAATAACAGCTCTAAACTCAATTTTCTCCATTTTTTGTAAACAAGCAATTTTTTTTTTTAAATGTACGAGAAACACACAACAACCCGACCAATCTGATTGAAACTTCGCAGCATGCTGAATCGGTAGTGCCGCTGCATGAAAACAAACCGCTTACAGTACTAGTCGCGCCACCTATCGGCTTTTCTAAGGACTTATTGACCCACCCTCGTATGTCTTTGACCATTCAAGTGTGATAAACATCTTTCGAATAATGATTGCTTTATAATAATTATTGACCTAAGAATAAGGTAGTGTTTTTTTGAAATACGCCATTTCTTTTGGCATTCCCCAGTGGTTAAGCTACAACATACGGCCGTAGCCATAAATTGACAAACTATAATTGAAGTAGGAAGTAAAATGATGTTAACGCGTGTGTTTGAACATGTCATCATCATTATCAGGAGCGCGACAACCCGGTTTGGGTCCTGGCCTCCTCCAACAGCTCCCTCCACCTGTCCCTATCCAGTGTGGCCGCTTTCCAATTTGGTACCCCCAGAATACGGCAGTCACTGGCAGCTCCATCTAACCAGCGAATCTTTGGCCTCCCTCTTCTTCTACGTCCTATTGGATTGCTGGACATCACTATCTTTGCCGGTTCATTGTCATTCATACGGTGCACATGACCTAGCCATCGCAGTCTCCCAATCTGAATTGATTGCACTGCGCTGCAATCTTCGTACAGCCCGTAGAGCTCAGCATTATATCTTCTCCTCCAATTGGTGCCATCGCTGATCGGTCCATATATACGGCGGAGAATTTTTCTTTCAAAGATGTTCGGGACTCGTTCATTTCGCAGAGTTAATATCCAGGTTTCCGATGCGTAGGTGAGCACTGGCTTTTCAAGTGTCTTGTAAAAAGTGCTTTTAGTTCGACGAGATAGTAAGCGGGACTTAAAATATTTTAACAGACCAAAGTAGCATTTATTCGCAGACATGATTCTCTTGTTGATTTCTTCTGTAATATCATTATGTCGAGTTACAAAAGATCCAAGGAATATGAAACTGTCGACCGTATCAAACTTGTATGCACCAATATCTAACTTTGGTGCAACTTCTCGTGGTGTGACATAGACAGGCATGTATTTAGTTTTTGCCTCGTTTATTTGTAAACCCATTCTTTTGGCAGAGGCTTCTAGTGCTGTGAATGCCTTGCAATGTTTTGAAATAAAAATCGGTTAGGTACCGATAAGATGGTTTTATTAATGCGTTTATGACACCGCTGCACATTTATGTACTGAAATATGACTAGAGGTTTAAAAGAATACTATTTTATCTAATAAAAATACTTTATGCAGTCATCAAATGCTTAAAATGATTATAAAGGAAAAGGCTTCAAAATTATATAAATAGATTATCTACAACGTTTAAGGTATACCCAGGATCATGCTTTGAAAATAGAAAAAAGCTCCATTTTTAACCACGCTGAGCACGTCCGCCCTTGAAACTATCTTATTCACATCAATCTAAGATTTGGCATTCAAAACTCTAATAGATTCATGCATATTACCAAGAGTAGTACCACAATTGTGTCATAGTGTTTGATGTTACTAGTAGATGCATTTTTAAAAAACTATTTACGAATCATTACGTAACATTGTTTGTATTCAATATCTATGTTGTTACTATTACCATTTCTTATCCTCATATTCATTCTCAACACACTTTAATATCTGAAGATGCTGACAGGCATAAGCTTTCAAAAAAATAACAGTTTAAAATCTAATTTAGAATAAAATTGACTGATAGTTTTTTTTCTAGTTTTCTACTAAAGGCTTTTTCACAAAGGATCACGATATAGACAGGTGTCAACAATCCTCGCCTGATGGAATCAAAGATAGAATGATACAGTATTCAGAAGTGACGATAGATGAACAAAATATTAAAAGAGAAATCTCAGAACGATCGACTCCGAAGGAACTTCGACTTATTCTGAGAAAAGTAGTACATTTCTCACGTAATTTTATTTGCAGCTTTTGTAACGCAGTTTTTGGATGCGGAAGTGCTCTAAAAAGTCACAAAATAATTCACACGAACGTGAATGCTGATCAATATCAAGAAAATATATTCGCGCAACCTCATCATCTTAAAGCACATAAAATGACACATCCTGGTGATAAACCTCATAAATGCAAAGTATGCTCATATAGATGCTCGCAAATTTGTCATCTTAAAAACCATGAAATGACACACACAGGTGAAAAACCTCATAAATGCAAGGTATGTCCATATAGATGCTCGCGACTAAGTAATCTTAAAAAACATGAAATGACACACACAGGTGAAAAACCTCATAAATGCAATAAATGCAAATATAGATGCTCGCAACTGAGTGATCTTAAAAGACATGAAATGACACACACAGGTGAAAAACCTCATAAATGCAAGGTATGCCCATATAGATGCTCACAACTTCGTAATCTTAAAAACCATGAAATGACACACACAGGTGAAAAACCTCATAAATGCAAGGTATGCACATATCGATGCTCGCAGCTTATTAATCTTAAAAGCCATGAAATGACACATACAGGTGAAAAACCTCATAAATGCAAGGTATGTCCTTATAAATGCTCGACACTTGGTAGTCTTCTAAACCATGAAATGACACACACAGGTAAAAAACCTCATAAATGCAAGGTATGCCCATATAGATGCTCGCATTTAAGTAGCCTTAAAAACCATGCAATGACACACACAGGTGAAAAACCTCATAAATGCAAGGTATGTACATATCGATGCTCGCAACTAATTAGTCTTAAAAAACATGTAATGACACACACAGGTGATAAACCTCATAAATGCAAGGTATGCCCATATAGATTCTCGCAACTAATTAATCTAAAAAAACATGTAACGACACACACTGGTGAAAAACCTTATAAATGCAAGGTATGCACATATAGATGCTCGCAACTGAGATATCTTAAAAACCATGAAATGAAACACAGAGCTGAAAAACCTCATAAATGCAAGGTATGCCCATATAGATGCTCGCGACTTAGTTATCTTAAACTCCATGAAATGACACACACAGGTGATAAACCTCATAAATGCAAGGTATGCACATATAGATGCTCGCACTTAAGTAGTCTTAAAAAACATGAAATGACACACACAGGTGAAAAACCTCATAAATGCAAGGTATGCCCATATAGATGCTCGCAACTTAGTACTCTTAAACAGCATGAAATGACACACACAGGTGAAAAACCTCATAAATGCAATGTATGCCCATATAGATGCTCGCTACTTAGTAGTCTTAAAAAACATAAAATGACACACACAGGTGAAAAACCATATAAATGCAAAGTTTGCCAATATAGGTGCTCGCAACTTAGTAATCTTAAAAACCACGAAATGACACACACAGGTGAAAAACCTCATAAATGCAAGGTATGCACATATAGATGCTCGCAACATAGTCATCTTAAAAGACATGAAATGACACACACAGGTGCAAACGCATTTTCGTAGCCTTAAAACCCATGAAATGACATACACGGGTGAAAAACCTCATAAATGCAAGGTATGCACATATAAATGCTCGCAACTTGGTAGTCTTAAAAAACATGAAATGACACACACAGGTGATAAACCTCATAAATGCAAGGTATGCCCATATAGATTCTCGCAACTAATTAATCTAAAAAAACATGTAACGACACACACTGGTGAAAAACCTTATAAATGCAAGGTATGCACATATAGATGCTCGCAACTGAGATATCTTAAAAACCATGAAATGAAACACAGAGCTGAAAAACCTCATAAATGCAAGGTATGCCCATATAGATGCTCGCGACTTAGTTATCTTAAACTCCATGAAATGACACACACAGGTGATAAACCTCATAAATGCAAGGTATGCACATATAGATGCTCGCACTTAAGTAGTCTTAAAAAACATGAAATGACACACACAGGTGAAAAACCTCATAAATGCAAGGTATGCCCATATAGATGCTCGCAACTTAGTACTCTTAAACAGCATGAAATGACACACACAGGTGAAAAACCTCATAAATGCAATGTATGCCCATATAGATGCTCGCTACTTAGTAGTCTTAAAAAACATAAAATGACACACACGGGTGAAAAACCATATAAATGCAAAGTTTGCCAATATAGGTGCTCGCAACTTAGTAATCTTAAAAACCACGAAATGACACACACAGGTGAAAAACCTCATAAATGCAAGGTATGCACATATAGATGCTCGCAACATAGTCATCTTAAAAGACACACACAGGTGCAAACGCATTTTCGTAGCCTTAAAACCCATGAAATGACATACACGGGTGAAAAACCTCATAAATGCAAGGTATGCACATATAAATGCTCGCAACTTGGTAGTCTTAAAAAACATGAAATGACACACACAGGTGATAAACCTCATAAATGCAAGGTATGCCCATATAGATTCTCGCAACTAATTAATCTAAATATACATGTAATGATACACACTGGTGAAAAACCTTATAAATGCACATATTGATGCTCGCTACTGAGATATCTTAAAAACCATGAAATGAAACATAGAGGTGAAAAACTTCTTAAATGCAATAAATACACATATAGATGCTCGCAAGTGACCCACAGGCGAAAACCCTCATAAATGCAATGTATGCTAATATAGATGTTCGCAACTGAGTTATTTTAAAATCCATGAAATGACACACACAGGTGAAAAACCTCATTAATGCAATAAATGCAAATATAGATGCTCGCAACTGAGTGTTCTTAAAAGACATAAAATGACACACACAGGTGATAAACCTCATAAATGCAAGGTATGCCCATATAGATTCCAGCAACTAATTAATCTTGAAAAACATCTAATGACACACACTGGTGAAAAACCTCATAAATGCAAGGTATGCACATAAAGATGCTCGCAACTGAGATATCTTAAAAACCATAAAATTAATCACAGAGGTGAATAACTTCATAAATGAAATAAATTCACATATAGATCCTCGCAACTGAGTTATTGTAAAAGACATGAAGTGACACACTGGTGAAAACCTTCATAAAGGCAATGTTTGCTAATATAGATGTTCGCAACTGAGTGATCTTTAAAGACATAAAATGACACACACAGGTGAAAAACCTCATAAATGCAAGGTATGCCCTTATAGATGCTCAAAACTTCGTAATCTCAAAAACCATGAAATAACACACACAGGTGAAAAACCTCATAAATGCAAGGTATGCACATATCGATGCTCGCAGCTTATTAATTTTAAAAGCTATGAAATGACACGTACAGGTGAAAGACCTCATAAGTGCAAGGCATTGCAAGGTATGCTCTTATAGATGCTCGACACTTAGTGACCTTCAAAAACATGAAATGACACACAGGTGTAAATCCTCATAAATGCAAGGTTTGCTCATATAGATGCTGGTAAAATTAATTAAATTTTACTTTAATTATGTACCAATCTTCAATTTTGAAAAAAAAATATTTTATATTTTTGTTTTGAAACTGTAATTGGCAGCCCTGTTATGTTATGGGGTTTAGTTAATAAAATAGGTTTTACTTTATAATATTATTCCTTTAATATAATCCACTGTAAAAAACATAATCATATAACACTTTATTATTAAATAGTTTCAATATTATATTATAATTATAATTGGCTCCACAATCCATTGTGGATCCTGCCCGCCCCACGATTATTTTTTACGAGAAATGGATGTTAACCATTTGCTCTATCTATTTGATCCATGCTCTGGATTTAAACAGACATGAAAAAATACATGTGAATTTTACTAGACCCTGGATTTGAACCCGAGACCCTCGACTTACCAAGCGGATACATTACCACTCGGACATCGCGGTGCTCATGTTACAGCAGTTGTTAATATTGTTCAGATTCCAACAAAAGTGTCGATTTCAGTGACATTCCTTGACAAAATACCGCCCCATTTTTATAGAGTATTTTTTTATCATCGTTTCATAACTTCAATACCTACCTATCTGAGAATGGTCTTGTATACTTCACTTACAAAATGTATACTAATAAATCTAATTAAAATGCCATCTCTACTTTAATGGTCAATATTGCGAGTCCACGGTTTTAGATACATTAAAAATCACCAGCTGACAACTTTCAAAACTATGAGTGATTGGCAACACACGGTCTTTTCAAAAGGAACAAGTTTATTGCAATAAACGATAGAAATATAGGGTTATGTTGTTTATTAACAAAAACAAATTTAATTGGAATTATGCAGGCATAAAAAGATAATTAATAACAAAAGAAATTTAATCATGGAATTATACAGTGTCATGTTAGGAAAGAGGTTGAGGAGAAGGAATGGTGGGAATTGTGACAATTTATCAGATTGTAACGTAGGGAAAAGAGGAGTGAATTGGAGTCGGATGGGATAGGAACGCGGCAGATTATGAGACATGGGGAAATGCAGGATCGTGGGTGGTTTGACAATACCTCTAAAACCTCAGTTACCTGTCCGGCTACTTCACTCATTCGTGTATGTTCCTATAATATAAAATACATGGAAATGCAATGGTAGATATCTCGGTTTTGAGCGCCACTCTATGAAATGCATAGTGATAAAAGGTAATTCAAATAAAACGCGTGTAAAGAACTTTAACAGATGTATAATTAATAAATAAATTTACTAGCGGGCGAAAGTGTATAAAGGTGTAAATTAATCAAATCAATTACGGGCGCCTAACGTAATATAATATTCAGACAATTTAGAATACAAATCGAATGCTAGTTCGGTGGACCGTAACGTAATGAAAATATTAATAAATACCACAAAACAAATATGCTCTTCAGAAGGTCTTCTTTGCTCGAACGATCGGAACTGTGAGACCGAATTTCGCTTCCCTTTGATGTTAAAAACCGCCTTGCGTCTTTAGCGCCGGAAATGGATAGGACGAACTGCGTTGAAACTCGTAATGCGCATGCGCACTGAGGTCGATCTTTTGCGTTTTGTTGCCATATGAATAAAGTGTGTCATGTGTAAATAACATGACAACAGACAAAAGGTAATTAATAACACAGGTATAATATAAATTACATTGGAATAGTGACAAGTCGAATAGTAACTAAAAGAAGAAATTCTTAGTATTATAAAGATTATACAGTAATTTAATCCTTTATGATGGCCCAATACAGGGCTTTGTTTGGGGATACTGGACCACAGATGACCAGTATAACAACCACTGGTTGAACCTGTAGGGATTTGAAAACACAAAGCTGTTTACTAATCCTCAAGTCTGCCCCTTTCATATTATACTTATTATTCGAATTTGACTTTGAAGTCCTTGAGATAGGGTTTGCTCTTTCTTCTTCGCGTGAGGATATATTCTACTAATTTATTTTCCCTTTTCTTGTCGTTGGTCGTTCCTGTTTTTATTTACTGGTCATACCCGCGCGTAAATTTTTTATGTATGTAATTTGGGATTCTTTTGTCTTCATTATGGATTTGCCTTTTGACAGTTTCAGATGTAGCCTATGATTTGACGTTTCTAATTATCAAAAAAAATATCTTGGACGAACGTTAAGTGATAGTTAAGTGAACGTTAAGTGATCAGTGATTATGGCGCAACATCTGAATTACCGTGAGGAGGATATTCTAAAAGCAATGGACAACAGACGGCGAAGCAGAACTGCTACAGGAGGAAAAGTTCAACGTAGGTACGAGCGTCGATTAAGATGCTAATGTTTGAGGTATCCTCGTTACGTACCTTATTTCAGCAGGGGGACCAGCAAGGAGTGCCACAACGCCCAAAAAACAATTCTTGCCCCTACGGTCGTAGAGTTAGATCTAAATGACAAGTTGCGTCGGTGCGACCACTCGTCATCAGCTAACCATCTGACGAAGAGGACCATCGCGGCCCTCCAGAACTCGATGTTTTCCCATCGGGACAGCTTCTGAAAGCGTATGCAAGGGTTAGTGGATTGGGCAACCAATCCTCAAAAAATCATAACAGCGATGAGCCTGTACCAAAAAATCGAAGGGGGTTTTGGGGACAACACATAATAAAATTTGCGAGAACATGACTCAGATCCTTACCGGAAGGATACCTTCACTCGGGAGGCACTATCAAGGATTCCTCCGAGCTTAAAGCCCGGAAGGCCCTCGAACTCAAATTATGGCCGGGGTACTCCCAAGGGGCGACGTCCTGTGGGAAGGGAGTTCTCCATCGGAGGTACGGGCTCCACCAGGGATCCGTACTCTAAGCGAAGGTGACCGAATCTGGACGACCAATAACATTGGGGACCGCCTAAGAGACTTTCGTGGAGTCTGGATGGCGTAGTGTACCCCCCCCCCCCCCAACATTGGTAAAAAATAATAGCCGTAGCCCGCATACCTTTTGTGCGGATACCACTATTGGTAAGTCCTTCTTTACTTTTACGGAAAGATTTTAAAACGCAACAATCAGCAGAGGTCACTCTCGAGATCGAGGACTTAAAGAACTCAGGGGTTCTAGAAGAAGCGGGTCAAACCCCCAGTTTTTCTCTCAACCCTGTTTCTGATCAAGAAAAAAGACGGGGCTCTATGCCCTGTTTTCAACCGAAAGCGTTTGAATGCGTTCCTACAGCCAAAGCCATTCAAACTAATTCACCATTACGAGGTTGCAGCCGTCTTACAAACAGAAGACTGGCTAGTAATAATAGATCTAAGCCAGGCGTCCCTCCAGGTACCAATGGCTTCTCAACATCGTCGATTTGTTCGACTAGCCTATCAAGGGGAGCTCCTACAATTCATGTTACTCCCGTTCGTGCTGCCAACCGCTCCGATTATGTTGGCATCCCTGACCAATTGGGTCGCCGAACGCCTACGAAAGAATGGCTGAGAATATTCACTAACCTAGACGACTTCTTAGTAGCCAACCAATACGAGAAACAGTCTCGGTTCAGGTGGAATACAGGATAACCTTCCTACAGTCTTTAGGGTGGTTAATAAATATTAAAAGATCCTGTCTGAACCCAAGCCAACAATGAGGGTCCCTGGACATCACGTAGGACACACACACCAAGCGGAGGTTCCTGTCGCCGGAGAATTGTGTAGCACTCCGTCACCATCTGCTAATGCAGGTACAAAAAGGCAGTTGGTCCCTCAGACAGGCACATATCCAATCCCTTCTGGGGCGACTCAACTTCACATCCTACCTCCACGAGGAAGGTTGCATTGCCGACGGCTACAACGCTCCAGTCATCAATATGGCCGAGGTCCCATCCTCGCCAATTGATGACAATCCCACCACAGGCCCAACGGGACATCACGTGGTGGCTCTAGGCGATAGGATCCTCAGAGTTGACATAACGCAGGTACAAAAAGGCAGTTGGTCCCTCAGACAGGCACATATCCAATCCCTTCTGGGGCGACTCAACTTCACATCCTACCTCCACGAGGAAGGTTGTATTGCCGACGGCTACAACGCTCCAGTCATCAATATGGCCGAGGTCCCATCCTCGCTAATTGATGACAATCCCACCACAGGCCCAACAGGACATCATGTGGTGGCCCTAGGCGAAAGGATCCTCAGATTTGACACAACGCGGGTACAAAAAGGCAGTTGGTCCCTCAGGCAGACACATGTTCAATCCCTTCTGGGGCGACTTAACTTCGCATCCTACCTCCACGAGGAAGGTTGCATTGCCGACGGCTACAAAGCTCCAGTCATTAATATTGTCGAGGTCCCATTCTCGCCAATAGACGACAATCCCACCACAGGCCTAACAGGACATCATGTGGTGGCTCCAGGTGATAGGCTCCTCAGAGTTGACACACATCAATCACTTCCTGATGACAGACGCAGCTGACACAGGCTAGGGAGCCCAACTGAATGAACACCACCTATCAGGTACGTGGGAACAAGACCAGTTACCATGGCATGGCATTCCAACAGGAAGGAAATGTTTGCAATTCAATCTCAGGTACAATCAATCATAGGATCAGATCTGCTTCTGCAGACAGACAACAAAACAGTGGTGCCATACATCAACAACGAGGGCGGCACAAAATCTGTCACCCTCCTAAACCTTGTAACAAAAAAGACTGAAAGTTCTTCTAATGTTATTTAACAATGCAACGACTACATAGCTATCTGATACTTACATAAGGTAGGAAAGATTTGTCACATGAATGTAACATAATGAGTAATTTGAGCTTTACCTACATCAGACTTATACTTCTGAAGCCGCTCGTTCCGACCTCGCTCTCTCGTCCACCTAACTTTGCCACCTTCTGGTGTAGAACATGAGAATTTCTTATCAAAAGGAGTGGATCCGACCGCTATTTGGAGCAGCTAAACCCACGCCGGGAAGCAACTCCCTTGGCGTGGATTCCCAGACTCACCAGGAGTCTGGAGTTAGGCTTGCACGTTTCCTTCAACCTTTGAGGTACCCCCGTCCAACAGGGTTGGACGCCAGCTAGCTTTTCTTTGGGAGGGAAACAGCTGCAAAAGACCATGTGTTTACTGGGACTCTAGGTTGATAAGTGAAAGAGGTTTCAAAGTATATCGCTGAAATGCGGTTACATTTAATGAGAGATTATTTCAGCGAAGGTTTACAAAAGATTATATATAAAAGAAGTGGGACGGAGGTTCTCACAGGAGCGTCTCCGTCACCAGCAAATGGCACTAACCTAGACACAATTTATAATTACATATTTACATGCATCGAACCCTCCTTAACGTCCTTCCATTTCCAAGTCCAAGGGGTGTATTCCCGGGTGAAGATGACACTAACACTTTACCCTTCGACACGGGTATGGAAATATGCCATCCATTGTTGAAGCGTGTGCTCCTAACACGACCGCGTTGCGCGGCACGAGCGCGTCCGCCCGGTAGAACGGTTGAAACCAGAAGAAGCAAGTTGCCTCCCACGCACTCGTGTTCTTGCCCCCGCCGCCACATCCCCCCCACCTTGTCTGCTCCGGCCGTTGATTATTTGCAGCCAGCATGAGTTTGGTGTTGCCAGTTAAGAAAGTATATTTATGGTTTCTTTAGGTGACGAGTTCATCGCGTTACATCACCCGCTTGGTCAGGAAGAAATTGAGTCATGGGTGTCAATTTCCTGCCGGGGGCGTTCTCCGCTTCTTGGTGATGAGAAGTTGGTGCAGTCAGGTGGGACGGTCGGGGCAGGTGACGAAACTGCTGACGGCGGAGCTGCTGACGGCGATCCAGCGCAGACCCTCTTGTGTGCGGGTGAAATGCGCGCCAACGTCTCCTCGTCGCTCCTTGCTCCCTTCATCCATCCTTCTGGGGGGGTTACCTTGCATCACATAGAGGCCTTTTTAAGAAATATAGTTTTGCACAGTACAAATTTTACAAATTAAAGTATCTGTCAACAATATGACTATTGTTCGGTAATCAAATTACAGTTTTTGACGGAACTCATCCTTGATGAGGCCGTCGGCTACTTGGCTGATTACATTTCTTACAATCTTCTCCATTGAGAAGTTGTTTCCTAATTGACAGACAGTTGGACCTCTGTCTCCCCACGCGGGCCTTGCATGTAAGCATGTCGCAAGGGCAGGAATGATAGGTTTATCGGTGCTGTCTAGGCACGCTTACGACTATCTAGGGTGGTGGGGCTCTTCAGACCTCCTCCACTTCTATGGTATCCTGACCGATGCCAGACCTAGATGTAGCTTCAGTTTCCCATTCTAAAAGGAGTCTATCCTTCTTGAACTGGTACTTTTTGAGTTTGCCGCTGCTTCCTCCCACAGCTCAAAGCAAACCGATTGCTAATGCAACTTATTCTCAGCGCTTGAGAACCTAATTCTCAGCGCTCCTTCTTCCGCGTCTGAGGTATGCCATTTCGGGCTCCCTCATGTTGACGTCTAAATTGCTTCTGGAGTGACCAACGTACGATGTCGTGACGCGAGCTTCTCCAAGCTCATCTTGTTTACTATCTGAATCTGAAAATGGATGGTTTACTAGACCATCGGATGCTTATCGTGGCAATTAAGCGGTGACGATAAGTGTGGTATTCTGAAAGACATATGCACAAGAGATGCAGCTTGAAGGGGAATCGCGTGAAGCGGGCTCGGACCTCTCTCTGAAAATGAATTTATTATACAAGAAAATACCATTCATTGCCACGTTGGCTTATTGAACTACCATTAAAATAATAAATTTCTGTTTGAGCGCGCAGAAGTTTATATCTATCATGAATCTATAACCTATAAACTTCGATCAGCGTTGTCTAGCCGTGGTGTTGATAAAAACCAGAGCTCTATCTTCATCAGTACTCTATCCTTGTGTGTGGTGTGTGCTTATAATCTAGTTTATATACTACTCCACTCTGGTTCCCACCAGACCACAACAGACAATCTGAGAGTTGCTCATGTCCCTTTAAGGCATATGCCCCCTTGTCGCTGCTTAAAACTATCGTGATCTTACTCTAGTGCGCCAAGGTGACAGATGTCCAAGGGCAACATGAAGCTGTAGGGAATTTACTCAGCGATTAGCCAGATCCACCACACCACGGCTCACCTCCAAATCTGCATTTGCCTATAATGTTAAATTTTGTGACGTGTTGAGTCACACATCTTGTTGACCGGTCTTTATGCCGAGTCGTTTTTTCCGAAAATTATTAATTCTAAATGCTTCCAGCTTATGCGGAATAAGTAACCACAAGCGTTCATATGTATTAGACAATATGAATTACTAAGCTATTAAGAGTTGGTTCTTGAGGTCCCCACTTGAGTTTGCTTGGTCGCGCACCCTAAAAATTTGACAGAACGGACTTTTCCAGTACCTTCCTATCAACAGTCATATCACAGCGCCAGGACACACTGCTTTTCCCAGCTGGATTGACCCTCTCCCAATTGCACGACTCACAACACAGAGTCCGGTGTGCAATTAGAGAATTGACCAAACAAACAGAGCAAGTGAGACTAGACCTCTCAGTTGTTTTTCTCACAGCTGCCAAGCTCTTATACTAAATGCTTTAATTAAGCTATATTTACAAGTTTACAACATCTTAGTGTCCTTCATAGCGATTTCATCTGTATCGTGAGATCGGGTGTACATCTCTGGTACAGATCTCGTTGCGTGTTCGCAACATCAAGGTTACATTGTTGGAAGAGACACACTCTTTCTACGGAGTTGTGTCGTAAATTCCATATGCATGACTTACATGCAAGCTCTACGTTTACAATAGTTGGGAAACATTACAAAGAGGTCAACTTAACTTTCATCTGGTATTCACAGCACAGGCTGTGACGCAGCACGTCTCAGACCAGCAGGAGTTCAAGCGTATTTCATGGCCGCAATGGTGCTCATTACTTGCTGTCTATCCCCTGTGGATCTCTACGTTACTGCTAGCACACGAAATCATCGTCCAGATGTAACATTATGTTGAATACAGCAATTCTGAAATTGATAACAAACTTTTGTATGCAAAACAAACAACATTTCTTACATTAGTTAGGCTTATCTTGTTACGTAGAAACGCAACTATAGTATTTCTTAACAATAATATGAGAATTCATTTTTTATAAAAAAATAGAATCTTATACATTTTCATCGTGCATACCGCACAATAATTTTCACATAGTGAGTACAGTTTTTCTATGGTATTCCCATCAGGTATGGATGTCTTTGAACAGACATATTTGTGCTCTTTCCATATTGAAAGAATTTACATTTTGCTTATAAATTACTAGCAAGTATGATCATTTTGTGATTCAAGTGTACTTGTTAAGACATAAATATGGATTTTAACCATAGTTTGTGTGGCACAGACCGCTACATTATTTTTGTAAGTACCATGACCAGGTGATGATGGTACGTTCGCAGTTGCATTTTAACTACATTGTTAAATGCTAAATTATAGTAAATTTAAATTATATTGTTAAGTACTAAGGGGACGGCACATGTTACCCTATTTAATAATAACTAAATCCCGGTAAGGTAGATCCTTCATCGATACGATGCAGAACGCCATATTGCGGGTGTTTCTCAGTGAAACATAATGAATGCCGTGTACCTTGGAGGGGTACATAACTTTGTAAGTTGCAAGACAACCATTCGTGTCATTCATTTACTGATGTTCCAAGAGACGAGACAGCTTTGGTGCTATCATGTAAAACATGAAAGTTTGAACACTTATTTAACTATACTTATTATCGAAATGACAACACAGTACATAGAAGGCGCTTGATGTTACCATCCAGCTTGTGTCGAACGCAGAGGAAACTGTTGTTCGAATTCGGTACAGACATGTGTACTTAGTGCGAAGGATAGGTTATATGCTATCGCTGTACAATATGATCGTACGAGTACTTCGTTCACTATACTTATATTGAAGTGACAATACAGTATGTAAACAAAGACCGCTAGATGTGTACATCTAGCATGTGTCAAACACAGAGGAATCTGTGGTATGACCATCACCCCTTTCGCCAAATGACGAAGAAGAGCATGAATGTCCTCCCTTGGAATTCGTGGGCACGGATATACATTGCTTGGAGCTTACAAGGCTACTTGAACAAATGCAATTTTCCAGGATTAGACGCAGAGCGACGTCCGTTGTCTGGGAATCATAGGTGATCCGAGGCAGTTGGGAGTGCAACCACAGAACTCTGCAAGGAACGGGGTGGTCAAACTAGACACATATGACATATCAGGGAAGAAGATAGACTGTAGAAAAGGGGTTCACATACACCTACCATGTGAAGTGCCCGTGAAAATGCACAGACGGCTAACATGGAGACCTTATGTGTTATGACACGATAACGGTTCCGTTAGTATGTTACTTACAATGGTGCGATCAAAACGCACTTTACTTAATTTATGGATGTTTATGCCTATGGGACAACACACACAGAAACTTAAGTAAATAAACATGTAAGTAAAATTAATTCAGACTTTGAGACATCAAGAAGATTCTCTCAGTAGGTGGAATAATATCCTAGCAACATTTGATGTGCGCTTGGAAATATTATTAAGGACTACTTGCACTGAAACGACGTGCAAATTTGCATTTGTTAGTGGTTAGTAGTGATGTACCTAGTGACACTACTAGATTTTCATGCTTCCTGCATGTGAAATCTGTGTTACGCTAGAAATGAGGAATAGACAAGTCTTTTTGAAACAATGAAGACCAAATCGATGCTTGTTTATGTAAGGTCTCACCAGTTGCGCTGCTGGCTGTCTGCTTTTAGCACACTTGACTGGCTCAAGAAGACGAGTGGACAAAGTCAGCGACAAGTTAACGGGAATGTGTAATCATTAATTGCACATCCTGAACATTGTGTTTCGCGACGAGTGTCAACTTGAATGAGAAGTATTGGACTTGGGACTCGCATTGTCAATTACCATAAATGTTTAATCGATCCATGGTGAATTGACCCGAGTTACGTAAGTAAGAAGAAAGAGATTGAATTGCGCACTGTGACTTTGGTGATGTTCGCGCACACCGTAGGCAGGCACAAAGTGACGCAAGTCGAAGCCACAAGTTGTATATATGAGACTGGTCCTCTGCAGCAAACAGAGAGCAGTAATACACCCCTTCAACACATTACTTGCCTTGGAATGTGATAGTGACCATGGAGCAAAAGATGAAAAATGAAAACTGCGTTTAGTGAGATTTCCGTTTTCATCGAAATCTCACACAATTCCGCACCCTCACTTGAGCGAAAATTTGCTCACCTATCGACTTCCTTCCAACACAAACAACCACTACTTTGATTCTCCCTGTGAACGCAATGGTCAATGTAGTTAGACCAGGGTTTCACTGTACTTAACTTAACGACAAAGTCTTATGTTGAAAGACTTATGTCAAATTATACTAGACTTATGTATATCACAAGGCACAATATGAAGTAATATATCTAACGATGATGTTGGACGAGACAATTATTAACTAATATTTGGCGATGTCCTTTATATGAAATCGACCTAACGGCTTACCATTCAGATCACCTAATTCATAAACCAACGGAGAGATCTTAGTTAAAACTATATTTTCCACGTACCGTTGCGCGAGCTTGGTACTGAAATAATTTGCCGCATCTGAGATTCTGAAGTTCTTACGCCAGACCCTCTGGCCTACGACAAGTTCAGCATCTTTCCTTCGGAGATTATACCTTTTGGCGTTCGATTGAAAATTTTCCAAAAGCTGAGCTTGGACGATTTCAAAGACGAACGGCAAGTTCTGTATGCGATCAGCATACTGCGCACAGTCTGCTGCCGCGGGGAGAACTGAGTCTTTGGCCTTGAGATAGTCTTTTGGAAGATGAAAACGACCATCCAAGATTATCTCTCGACCATGCATGAGGAAAAAGGGGGAGTACTTGGTTGCTAAGTTTACAGATGCGTTTATCGCAGTCTGCACGCTTTGAAGATATTGCGACCAGAGTCTCTGATCCTTTCCTACTAGGATTGCCAGTGAGGTACCCACTGTCTGGTTATATCTCTCAACTGTGTTGCTTTGCGGAGAGTACACCGCATTAAGGAACAATTTGGGGATAGAATACTTCTTAATGAACGCCTTGAATTCTTTAGATATGAATTGACGACCATTGTCCGTTAGAATACTGTTGGGTACTCCATGTTTAAGAAAGATCTCCTGTTCAATGAATTTTATGATAGGTGTTGCTGTAGCTTTTCTAAGTGGGTGTAACCACACATATTTAGAAAAGACGTCGACAACTGAGAGAATATGCATGTATCCCTCCTTCGATTTTGGTAGAGGCCCTATCAAGTCAATCGACAATGATTGCATCGGGCGGTCGACTTCCTTCGGATTCGACATAAGTCCCGCCGGTGCATTAGTTGTGTGTTTATATGCTTTGCATATAGCACAACCCTTAATGAATAACTTCACATCTCTGTAAATCCCTGGCCAATAGAACAGTGAGGAAATGCGCTTGAAAGTTTTGAATGTGCCAAAATGCACAGAAGTGTTTCCACTATGAAACTCTGAGATCAGTTTTGTTCTATCCGCGCCCTTGACGCACTCTTTCCAATTAGAGTCATCAAGGGGCAGATCTCCTGCCTTGAACCTGAGTAATTTATCTCCCTCAAATTTGAATCTCGGGAATTTTTCTGGGTGAGACTTCACGTTATTGACTAAGTTCTCGAACCAAAGGTCCGGTGGGTCTGCAGTGTTGCTAGCACTAACAGATGAAATCACGACTGGATTTCTTGATAATACATCAGGGACGGTGTTAAGCCTTCCTGGACGATGTTTTATTGAGAAGTCATATTGTGAAAGTCTCGCTGCCCAGCGAGCGAGCCTACCCTGTGGGCTTTCAAGCGTCGTTAACCATTTTAAGCTGGCGTGATCAGTGATTACCGTAAACTTATTTCCCTCTAGGTATCTCCTAAAATGAAATATACTGTCCAAAATAGCTAGTAGTTCTAGTTCAGTGGTCGTGTAGTTGCGTTGAGGCTTTGTTAAGGTGCGAGAGTAAAATGCAATCGGGTGCTCGCCATCAGAAAATTCCTGCGTGAGGACCGATCCTAGCCCTAGGTTAGAAGCATCACAATGTAAAGTGAACGGACTAGCGAAATCAGGACATGCCAAGACTGGGGCTGAGGTCAGTGCGAGTTTGAGTGCCTCAAACGACGCCTGAGCCTCATCTGACCAAGTGAACGCGGAAGCTCCCTTGCGCACACTTGTCAAGCCTGTCAAAGGACTCGCTACCTTGGCAAAGTTGTCTATAAACCTCCTGTAATATGAACACAGTCCTAAAAACGATTTCACGTCCCGAGAATTCTTGGGAACGGGAAAGTTCCTGACGCTGTCAAGTTTCACTGGATCACAGTGTAATCCCTCCTCATTTACTACATAACCTAGGTATTTTAGTTCTTTTCTGCAAAATTCTGATTTAGAGAAATTTATAGTCATGCCTGATTGTTTAAACTTTTCAAAAACGCGATCTAGTAACTTCATGTGGCTATCAAAGTCTTCAGATACCACTATCACGTCGTCAATATAACAGAAAACCTTGGCCTCGAATTCCGGGCCGAACAAACTGTCAGACAACCTCTGTAATTCCGCGCTCGAGTTTTTGGTGCCAAACGGCATCACAAGAAATTCGAACAAACCTCTGCGTGGAACCACAAAAGCCGTCTTCTCACAAGAGTCCTCCGTTAGAGGAATCTGCCAAAAGGCTTTCGACAAGTCTATTGATGAAATAAATCTTGCGTCTCTTAAATTATCTAATATCTGCGAAATATAAGGCAACGGATAACTGTCTGGGACTGTGATCGCGTTCAGTTTGCGCGAATCCAAACAAAATCTCCCGGTGCCATCTTTTTTTTGGCACTTTTAAGATCGGATTGCTCCACGCAGAACGTGATCTCCTGACTACTCCAAGCTTAAGCATATCGTCTAGCTCATTCTCTAAAGTAGCCTGTTTTGCAGGGGAAAGCGGATAATAGCGTTGTTTGATTGGGCCCCCATTGGTTACAATGCGGTGCTGAATCAAGTGGGTCCTCCCCAAGCCACAACGTTCGAAGGAAATCGACTCAAATTTTTCTTTAACCGAGGCTAGCTGACTGTGTTCTACTTCTGATAAGTTAATTGAATTTTTTGATGTGATAGAATTTATTTTAAACGAGTCATGATTACGATTCTTGTTAAGATAGACTATTTCTGGTGCTATGTTGAACAACTTCCAAAAGTCGATGCCCAGAATGACATCGGGTTGGAGGTTAGGTATTACGGTAAAGTATACAGTTTTCGTTTCGTGGCCTACTTTAACTGGTATTTTTAAAGCGCCGAATGCGGGCTGGACTGTACCATCCACTGATTCAATCGAAATTCTGGACTTGTATAACTTAAATCCTTTCTCGAGCAAGGTGGCGGCAGCATCCTTACTCAAGCAGGAAAGAGAGGCACCGGAATCTAGAAGACCCCGTGCCCCAATACCTCCTAACCAAAACTTCAAAAAAGGTCTCTCATCCACATACTCTTTTTTGCAAATAGGAGCGACTAACTTATCGTTCCTAAAAAAATATTTTGTATAGTTAACAACATCTATCCACTCTCTTTTACGTACTTGTTTGGACGGTCTGAGAGAATGGATGGCTACTCGTTTTTTGACGAGCCGCTGTGCTTGCTGGAAGTGCATGCGTGCTGGCTCTTGATAGACTGTTTGTCATCACTACCAATTCTCACTGACTTCGGTGAATGCGTGTCACTGCAACACGCGGCATGCTCGTTGCAACTGGAATTGTTGCGCGATTTGCTGAGCGGTTTACAGTGACGTGCGTTATGCTTATGTTTCTGAAACCGGTCAGAACTAATTCTGATATTATCATTAACCGAAGTCGAAGGATTAGCGTGTATTGCCGTAACTTCGCGTTCTGAAGGGTTGGTCGAAATGAAAGAGATTGGAGCCAACTTTGATCTCTCAATGTCGCTACAAACTTTTACTAACTCAGTGAACGTCTTGGGCTTTTGCAGGCTGACACCTGTGCGAATGCGTTCTACCATTCTGCTCGTAATTATTTCCATTAAATCACTAACAGAGTATGCAGGTCTCAATCTACCCGCTAGCAATCTCATATCAAGTATGAAATCGCAGGCTGGTTCCTGCTCTTTTTGCCTTTTAATTAACACACTCTCAACCAACGCGGCGCCGACCGTCGGCCCTTCGAATTGTAAATACAAAGCTGATTTTAACTCCTGCCATGTATTTACTTCGCTTTCCACCAAGCGGAACCAACCCAAAGCTCTGACCTGTAATATCTCTGAAAAGTACACCATCATTGTAGTGAATGATAGCCCACGATTTCTCATAATGTCCTCGACTCTTATGACAAAGTCGTGAACTGGTGTAGAACCGTCATATTTAATGTGCATTGAATTTAGCACTTTGTAATTAATAGCAGGTTTTATTTCTACTATTTGAGAAAATGACGAGAGTGATTCGAAATCCTCAGCTTTTTCCTCAAGCGGTCCGGGACATAGCTTACTATTCCATATCTCCGCCTGCTCCTGCATTTGCGAGAGCTTTTTACTGGGTTGAATACCCCTGGCTTCTAGCGCTGACCTCAGGGTGTTCGCCTTGCAGCTTTCCCTGATGCCAATTGCAACGTTGTTAACGTTCGACCAAACCATCTTGAGAAGGCGAAATACGACTAAACGAGTAATTTAATACTAAATGAAAGATGACGCGGATGTCTACATCCATACCATAAATTAATTGCTAGCTGTGTACTAGCTATCACATATCTTTTTACGGAATATGAGTATTATTTGTTGCTATACTAAAACGTAAATGCACCAAGCCGCAACGAAAAACCACCGACCTAGGTATACACTGATCGAAACTGAGTGAAAAAAACTGGCACAAAATTTACAGAGAAATACGACAATGAATATCCTAAAATAATCTCACTTTAAAATTATTTTAATTATACTAAGACGTAAGTACAATTGGATCACTATATTCTTAACGGAATGTTCCGGAATGATTTTGCATTATAACAAAACACGGTACGGCACTGTGAAGTTTTGTGAAAAAGAAAAAAAACTTGCACACAACTTACAGAGAAATACAATAATAATTATCCTGAAATAATTTCATTGTAAAATTATTCTAATCCTACCTATGACTAAACATAGCATGACGTAACTACAATGACATCACACAATTCTTAACCGAATATTCTGGAATGACGCGCACTACAAATATTAAAACACTCGAAATTAATTACGGCACGGCGCAAAGGAAAAAATCCTACGCGAGTCGGTGTGACTTCTGCCCTTTTCTGGCAAGAGGTGAGCGCTCGTGAATTTTGTAACAAAAAGTTGTTACGAAATTACGATCTCCACTGAGATTGTTATTTGGATCGAACCAAAAAATAAATTTTACCATTAATCTGAGGACGCACAAGATATGCTATGTGACCAAATGGAAACAATAGTCTGACTATCTTGTAAGTTTTCATTCAAGCTAATCTTTTTATAGACGAGAATTCATTTAAGTAATTGCAGGAAGACTTAGCTTTGATTGAGAACGTCGAACATCGTCGTGAGCTGGAAGGCCACGTGACTTCTACGTCTTATCCAACATCCTTCAGAAGCGACTTCACGTTCCTCCAACGTGAAAAATCCTAGAGTGCCTCCTGGGTGTGTGGCAGGGAATGAAAATAAAAACGTCCTCTCCGTCGTCTTTCACCATTAGTCTCAAGTTTCCTGACTTGATTATGATGATTGATATCCACGAACATGTGCTTTTCAATAAATTCTATAACAGTATATTGGAAGGCACAACATGTTAATTATACAAAAGCGCGTTAAATGATTAACGCAAAAGTTATAAGTATGCATGGATTGCACAGATAAACGTGGATGTAATTCGGATGTTGGATTCTAACCAACCATCCTTGCGCGTAGAAAGCGGAAATGCTCCCTCAAAAACTTCACACTCGTTCACAAAATCACGTGTCGTCACTTATTTGATCGTGTCAAATAAATAAAAATTAATTTCCACAATGCAGAAACATTTTCAAAACCACACTAATGTTACTATTATCAATACTAAAACTGAGTAAAGTTAACTAAGTTACTATGGCAGAGCGCAAGTAATGTGCGTCCTGCTATTGTGAATGTTCAACCAGAAGTCCCCGCATCTTTTTCAAGAATGCGCGCAGTCGCTCACTTCTGGTATACCCAACCACAAATGTTCCGTAATTATAGAACATTCCAGAATCGCTCGGCTAACTAGACAAAATGCACTACGGAAGAAATACATACAAATATAACATATAATATGATTGAATGCTGGTGACAAAAACTCTCGCAAGGCACAGGAAACATGAAACCAACTTCACCGTCCAAATCGCGTTGGAGGCGCAAATGTAACAAAAACTGAAAAAATGACTAATTTGTTATCAAAAGGAGTGGATCCGACCGCTATTTGGAGCAGCTAAACCCACGCCGGGAAGCAACTCCCTTGGCGTGGATTCCCAGACTCACCAGGAGTCTGGAGTTAGGCTTGCACGTTTCCTTCAACCTTTGAGGTACCCCCGTCCAACAGGGTTGGACGCCAGCTAGCTTTTCTTTGGGAGGGAAACAGCTGCAAAAGACCATGTGTTTACTGGGACTCTAGGTTGATAAGTGAAAGAGGTTTCAAAGTATATCGCTGAAATGCGGTTACATTTAATGAGAGATTATTTCAGCGAAGGTTTACAAAAGATTATATATAAAAGAAGTGGGACGGAGGTTCTCACAGGAGCGTCTCCGTCACCAGCAAATGGCACTAACCTAGACACAATTTATAATTACATATTTACATGCATCGAACCCTCCTTAACGTCCTTCCATTTCCAAGTCCAAGGGGTGTATTCCCGGGTGAAGATGACACTAACACTTTACCCTTCGACACGGGTATGGAAATATGCCATCCATTGTTGAAGCGTGTGCTCCTAACACGACCGCGTTGCGCGGCACGAGCGCGTCCGCCCGGTAGAACGGTTGAAACCAGAAGAAGCAAGTTGCCTCCCACGCACTCGTGTTCTTGCCCCCGCCGCCACATCCCCCCCACCTTGTCTGCTCCGGCCGTTGATTATTTGCAGCCAGCATGAGTTTGGTGTCGCCAGTTAAGAAAGTATATTTATGGTTTCTTTAGGTGACGAGTTCATCGCGTTACAACCTATGCCGACAGACACTAGTATTTACCAGTCTAGCCAACATCATGTTTACTACATTATACACAACTGCGTGGCAGATCATCTCTCCCGCAGACAACTCATTCCCGAATGGCACCTCATCAACACCGCAACCACCCCCCTGTTTCTGTTCCCGAGGTGGATTTATTCGGAAGCGAAACAGCACATGTCATTGCAACGTATGTGTCACGAGACGTTACAGACAGTGGCGCGCTGTTTCACGACGCCTTCAGCCGAGTGTATAACTTCAGATTGGCGTGAATATTTCCCCCACCAAACTTAATTTCACGAGTCCTAGCGCACCTGAACTCAGAAAAAGGGAAGTACTTACTAGTGGCACCGAGCTGGAAATAATGCTTTTGGGGAGTGGACTTACGAAAAAGAGCGATAGTACCTCCTTATACAATGCCGCACCTACATACGACACTAGTAGGTATGTAGACCAACCGTCCACCTCCAAGGACCCAGGATCTGTTCCTTCAACTATGGCTAATTTCGGGTGGGGTGGAAATAACATCAAATTGAATGGTGGAAGAAAGGGCACTCCTTACTTTCAGATGGCGGCCTTCGACTCTAAAAACTTACAAACCAGCTTGGAACAAATGGAAGACAATGACATGAGTAACAAGAACCTAATGGATCATAATAGCCCTCAACGAATGGAATTGGCCAGATACCTAGGCAACATGCACAACAAAGAGGGTTTGTCGTACAACACCATCCTGGTGCATAGTCAGCGATAACCACTTTTTGCAAACCGATTATCATTGTAGATATCAGCATCAACGTGGTAGTACAACACAATGTTACAGGCAATTTCGGTACATAAAACGAAACCCGTCAAACCACCGGTTTGGGATCCAGGACGAGTGGTAGATCATCTTAGGAAAACAACACCGGTGGAGTACAACCTCGCAGGACAGCTACCTACTCGGCTGCTTCTCGCATCGGGACGAAGGGTTCATGGCCTCACACTACTAATAGTAGACAATGGATTGGTGGAAAAACGTGACTACATAATTGTATGGCCAATGTTTGGCGCAAATACAAATACCGCCAAGCATCGTCAATCGGAATGGAAGCTAAGCGCTTCCACGTGTCAAAACATCGACCCAGTATTATTCTGGTTACGGAAACTCGTCTGCATGTCAAACCCTAGGAGAGGGGAAGGAAGGGATATTTCGGAATTATTTATATCTTCAAGAGGATCACCAAAACCAGCCACCAGGACAGTTATAGGGAATTGGATAAGGTCAGTACTGTTGGAAGCAGGGGTACAAGAACCACCAGGCAGTGTCCGCTCAGTGGTGACTTCCTTAAACTGTACATATACCCAATGATAATCTTAAAGAGAGGTATCTGGCGTAGTGAGTCAACATTTCACGACAACTACCAGAGAACGATGGATACACCACCATCAGAAGGGGAAAAGAACCCATTAACTTCTCTATTCAACCATATACATGGAAAGTCACGATGGTCTTTTACCTCGTCAATGAATCATTGTCACATACAGGAATTTGGCATACCCAACACCAGGTGATAACAAACAGATATCTCAAGGACTTCAAAGTCAAATTCGAATAATGAAAGGAGTTTTACCTACCAATAAAACTCTTATTATTCATGTTGACTTTGAAGTCCAGGTAACTTCTACCTGGTTCCTTGAGTCATATCATAATGAAGACAAAAGAATCCCAAATTACATACATAAAAATTTACGCGCGGGTATGACCAGTAAATAAAAACAGGAACGACCAACGACAAGAAAAGGGAAAATAAATTAGTAGAATATATCCTCACGCGAAGAAGAAAGAGCAAACCCTATCTCAAGGACTTCAAAGTCAACATGAATAATAAGAGTTTTATTGGTAGGTAAAACTCCTTTCATTACCATTTTTGTATATTAAAGGTTATTATGTTACATCAGCCAAAGGGTTAAACTATTTTATATAGGTACGTGTTTTGCAGTGGCAAAGGGTGGAGGTGGACTTTTAATATCCAACATAAATTGTGCACACTATACTTTGTAAGTCAAACATATTTATGTTCATTTTATTCGATGACCATGACTACAAAATGTAGATACCTTCATAGTATTTTTTAGTTTTTAAATCCAATTAATCTCTGCCTAATCCAAGACATAGTAAATAGTAAAAAAAATATTCAATTTTGCGATTAAATCATAGAAAATTTTAGATATTTTATAGATACTGATACCGGCTATATTGCGCAATATTCATTATCGCTAGCCAACTAACATTTGACAGTGGAAGAGAGTGGGTGGTGGACGAAAATACGCTCGAACAGGGTTGCACAATATTTATTTGACAGCAATACAGTAGATAAAACACATAAGTCACAGGCACAACATGAGAATTATCATCACTATGTATAAGTCAATAAGCACAACATGAAAATAGTCAAGGCGAAAAAGTCAATAAAAACAAAATTGATAGCCCCGCCAACTTTATGAAAATACTTCTCCCTGACACTGAAGTTATTTATATTAATGGTAACTGACCGGGCTATAAAGAGATGCACTGATTCTAACTGGCAGAAAAAAATGGTCGACGGCATTGGTGGCTGGTTGGCTGCGCTGGTTACCCTCAAGGGGAGTCGACCAGTCTTACTAGGCGAGGGCTACTTAAGCCGGAAACCTTCGTAAGGTGATAACCATAACAAGACTAGAAGGCTGCTGGATGTGACCTACTAGCGTAGGCTGATCTCTGGAGTAGACTGACTGCAGTCTAGAGTAGGATGGAGTAGACTGCCTTTCCATAGTGCTGAGCTCGATTTTTTATACCCACGGCTGGAGCATGGCGTTTTTGGAGCGGTAATAACGGGTACTAATTATTTTGTAATCTCTGCAATGCGCGGACACGGTATTTAGGTATGTATTTGTATAGCTTCCTATGGAACATGCTACGCGGAACGGTAATTTAATTATTTTTTTTCAACGAATTTTCGAATTCAGATAAAATATGACGTTGACGACATGTCTGGCTATCTGCTGTAATTTTTATAATCATAAGGATTAAAATTTAGAAGGTTAAATTCGATTCCTAATAGAAAATAATAGTTATGGATGAACGAAATGACTTTCATATTATAAAATTGATTTGACCAATAATTTGATATACAAAAATCGATTTAATAGTTATATCTTTAAGGCATGATTATAGTAATTAAACATGTTCGAATTATGATAAAACAATTGCTGGAGGCGATTAACTTTTGCTAGGTTTTTACGGCGTAGGTATTTTTAATTCGCGATGTGTTACCTGTACCTAAAATTTCCTACACGTAGGTAGGTGCGTGGTGCGGCCCACGACGTCTTCTTGCTTTGCACGTAATACCTTGCAGCTTCTGTTGGAAGCCCAAGCTCCTGGCTTCACGATGGTGTAAGGCGTTACTGTCTTCTGATGGCTTCCATCCTTTAGGAGATGTGTTACATATGGGTCGGCGGTTTTGCACGCCTCCGCCATGATGTCATCGCTCCTGACATCGCGAGTTTTCACCAGATATAATGGAGACTAGTATTGTTCAATGCGCTGATTTCTTGCCAAGAGATAAAGATATCGTTTGTGCCCATATTATGTTTCTGGCAAAAATGGCGGAATGTGAACGGCTGCTAGTGGTAAAAAATGCTTCTACCGTCGCGAGTAGGTATTTTGTTGTAAGAATGGCTGCGTTTGTCTTCGAGTAAGGAAATAACATCCATCAGAAGCGGGTTACATTGAAGAATATAAATATGAAGATATATATCCGATATCTTAGTTAGAAGTCACTGTATCTTGGATTTAATGTGCCGCGATTTGTAACGAAATTTGTGGTGATTTCATTAGCTGGAACTGCGTTGTCAGAGATGATCCGTACCTACGTAACATTGCACGGGGCAACTTCTTGTATCCTCAGAATAGTCGGGAGTCATTTGCTGTAAGGTTTATCATGTCTCCAAGTTGATCTATGCCAGTGATAGGGTGGTCTCTCGGACTTTGGTGTTTATCGGCTAACCGACTCGTTGTCCTTCCTAGTCCCCGCCGGTCGAGGGTAACCGATGTGCGGTCACTTGGGTGTGTACCGATACGCATTTCTGCGAAATGGCCGGGTCCGTTAGAGGCTGCGAAGAAAAGGTTGTCGGAGGTAGGTACAGCGGACAGAATTATCGTTTCTGTTAATATCTTGTGAGGTAGGTAAGAGGTACAATTTTTTTGGCGGCTGAAAATAACACCTAAGGCAATGGTTTCAGCGTAGTATGTATCGAAAGTGAAAGTCGGCCATCATTAGTTGGTAACAATACTTATATGAATATTTTAATCGATCATGGTTTGGTAAGGCAGGGTTTAATAAATTTAAAAAAACCTAACTAACACTGTAATATGTTATAATATGTATTCTTAATTCAACGAAAACACATAAGTATGACTGAAAAACTGTGCACTATTTTTGTAGATCGCCCACAACATAACTATACTATTATGGTTGCAAGGCTTAATTGAGAATCGGTGCCATCTGCAGATTATATCCTTAGTTCAATAAAAACTAATAAGTATGACTGACAAAGTTTTGAGTGCACTATTTATGTCGAAACTTAGCAGCTTACCTCCACCCTTGACCACTGGTGTTTTGTTATTATTTCAGTTACATGTTCCTTCCATAACTTTATTTAGGAATTTAGTAATTTAATAAAATAAGAGTGTCTTAACAGATCTATTATTACTATATAATTGTGTCCATAAGAGATACACAATTTAAGATATTTTGAAGATATAGGAATATTTTTATAGATTGTTGTATGGTAAAACAGGGTTTAAAAAAAGGCTAACACATTATATTGTATATTCTCAATTCAACGAAAACAAATAAGTAGGTATGACAGAAAAAGTGTGCACTATTTTTGTCAGATCGCCCACAACATACCTATCTACACTCTTATGGTGGCAGGTTTAGTTGAGTATTAAAAACTAATCGGTACCATCGGCAAATTATATTTATTTTTATCTGTATCATTTTGAGTCAATCGATTTTTTAAGTTTCAAACTCTGAATAAGTGTGACAATAATTAATCTTTTACTATAATTTTTAAATGATTTTAATTTGTTATTACATTGCATTATAGGCCATTCACTTAAAAATATAATATTAAGTATATATTTTTCTGTTCATTCATTTTTTGAGGGAAAAAATATTCCATGTGCTGTTGTCAGATCAGAGTAACTTTATTATTATAAATCCTAGACTTTTCAATTTGCAGATAAAAATAATGAACAACCATGTCTAGATGTAGACATAAAAATCTATTTATTAGGTACTTATGTAAAGTAAAAAGTTCACATTGGTCAAATAATGCTGTATTTCAATAATAATTGTTTATTATTCAATAATATACTTACATAAATTTATGTAGGTATGTATATTATAATATTGAAAGTTTCTCAATATACTTGGGTGTGCTGCAGTTCCGCAGTGCATATGGACAAGCCGCCACTGGATACAACGTAAAATTAACATTACTGTCCATGGGAGGTAAACTACACTATGTCGATTTTTAGCGAAATTGAGATATCGACATAGTGTTGTATACCTCTCGATGCTCTTTCTAGTGATATACTCCACAATGTCATAATCCTACTAGAAACAAATATTATGAAAGGCATATTACACTATGTTATAGTTCATTTCCGAGGGATTTATGATACCAAAAAGATATGGTATTCATTATCCCCGTATGCTAAGTAATAGGTGGTTAGAGGGAAACAACACCGAAACGACTTGGTGTACTTTACCACTGGCAAATTCCAATTTTCGAACGTCAAAACCTAATAAATGTCATAAAAGAAATCAGGTGCGTGTTGCCACTTCTCTGCTTCGAATACTGCACCATGTCATTTGAATTTGTAAAACATTTTAGAGGTAAACAGCACCATAATATATATAAAACATCACAAGTGCATTTACTTTTAAATTTTCCTTGAATATTGTAGAAAAACATCTCAAGTATGATTAAATTTTAATCAAGTATCATAACAAGAAGTAGGTATATGAGAACCAATGGTATTCTAACAAAAACTTCATGAAAAAACTTTAAACAGACATTGTGAAAAAGTGTGATCTTTGACATAGATTACTTTTTTTTATTAAATTACTTTATTCCTAAATAAAATTATAGAAGGAACATGAAACCGAAATAATCACAAAACACCAGTGGCCAATGGTGGAGATGGGCTGTTAAGATTCGACATAAATAGTGCACACAAAACTTTGTCAGTCATACTTATATGAAAAACACAAGAAAATATTACTCCAAGTCCATTTTTTGTATAAAATGAGCTGTTAATACCATCTTGTAGAGAATTTCTTAACGAGATTTACTGTGTATAAACATTTTCGAAATCTTTGTCCTATAACAACATGTTTCAAATAAAGGTGATCAGGGAAAGTACATTCCATGTACATGAATGAATACTGGTTGATAATGTATTTTTTTTTTTTTTCAAATAAATGGTAGTGTTTATTAATCATATTTTTATGTTACCTTGTGATCTTTTAAATCTTATGGTGAGGAGGAGTTGTGAGCCTTATTAATACCACT
Source organism: Rhyacophila brunnea (assembly GCF_057557595.1). NCBI lineage: Eukaryota > Metazoa > Arthropoda > Insecta > Trichoptera > Rhyacophilidae > Rhyacophila > Rhyacophila brunnea. Next base: position 28,579,298 of record NW_028232785.1, on the reverse strand, counting down.
AAACTTGGCGCTTGGGGTAAATGTCGGCGAGTTCTGTGTTAAAGGTGGTACCTACCTAGGTGTGGGCAATAGGCTGCTGGTGTCCTTCCGAAGGCCCTCGTTTTTTATGCCATCAGGATGTATTATTAATACACGACATTCATAGATAGGTACGTTTAAATTGAAACGTTCGTATTTGTGACGCATTTTATTATTTCTATGTAGGTAAGTTTAATATCAAACAAGATTCTAGAAATGGCACATAATATCAGGATATCTTATTTATTACCTATACAATAATAAATAAACTAGGTACCTAATTATGAATTTATTTTACAATATGTAATTAACATTGTTTGGCTTAAAGTTACCCCGTTTTACAAAAGTGCCAAAGATTTTTTTTTATTTTGGTACAGTAAACAAGAGTTTTGTGCTTTAAGACAGATTGGCAAAATATAAGCACAAATGAAACCTTTTCCATGTAAATTTAATGATGGTAGTGATAAATCCAGGGTTCCGGTCTAGCTCAGACGATGTCCAATTCGAACCCTGGTATCATAATTTATTTATTTTTTTGTCAGTGTTCGGCAAGGTGTAAAAAAAATAAGAAAACTCTAGAGAAGTAGTATTGTCCCACTTTATTCACGTAACGATCACATTCAGTTTATAGTTATATTACAGGCATTTATTAATCCTAACTTATAGTAAACCTTAGACTCTAGATCGTCTGTTACAGACGGCGGTTGGTTATTCGCCGTATAATTCCCACAAAATGGCCGCCCATTACTACAATTTCACGCGAATGACTCGACAGCTTGTCTGGCAACGTTTTATGATTACGCCCGAACGGATCTTTGTATGCAATCTCTTTCTTATTACCACCAGACGTGGATTTTGCGATGATCGGCTTTTTTCTTTACTGACTCGCGCTGTAGCTTTGCGTAAAGGAATTTACATATATACTTGGCGCGGGGTCCAGGTCGGATCCCTTGTTGCAACTACTTTTTTGCGGAAGAAATCAAGTTTTTATATCCTCTGAAAGAGGCCGCGGTAGTGGGGGGTCTTGGACATTTTGAATTTTTCCGTTACATTTCAATTACCGCCAATTTTAGCGCGTAATTTTAATTAATTAATAGTTTTGTTCTATGTTAATTTCTGATTATTTTACAATGGTAATTAGCTGGTAGCGGTGCTAATGCAAATGTACGACTTGAAATATTCGAAGAAAAGTCAATTTAAAATCAATTAATCTTACTGTCGTACTGGCAGAAGTTGGTAAGTAACATATTGATAGTTCTGAGAAAACAGAAATGAAAATTTGAACTTTTAGGATAGAGCCTCTAGCTTCAATATATACGGGTTTGTTGATCATTATAATATCAAAATATAAATTGATTTATGCTTATCTGATACAAATAAAGTTTGGTATAAATAAATGAACAAATGATATTCATTTTGTTGGTTTTTATTTAAAAGGTTGCACTTACAAAGTTTTGCTTCTCAAAGAATGGGTGCAAGTATAAGAATAGATACTAATATGTGAATTAGAAATAAACAGTGGATAGATGAAATGAAATCAAATTATAATAAAATATCAACATTAACATGTAAAAATATTATAAAATTCGACATAAATGGATGTGAAATAAATAAATAAACATAAAAAGGTTGTCGATATGGAAACAATGTTTTCACAAAAAACATTCACAAGTTACAGAATCATTGGCACATTTATTTAAACAGTAAAAATGTTGTGAAGTCAGAATCGATCTTAAAAAAATTATTATAAAAATTAAACCACAAAAATATTGACTTAAGGTAAAAAAAATCTAATCGACATTTTCTTCGTTATCTTCAGTTTCCGTTTCTGGAAGTGTGTCCACTTGGATTTTAGATACCGGTAAACTTTTATACCATCCATGCAGTTCTGTTGAAATCATTCCTAAGTCGTTCGAGATCCTTTTTCTTAGCAATCGATATAGTAAGTAGACTTTTGTTTAAATTATTATTTCCAGATTCAAGACTTCTTGCGGCTCTACTTCTTGTTATGTTCGTAAATATTTTTTTATATTCACCATTATGATCGTATCGATATTGAATTATTATATTATTTTTCAAATTTTAAACATTTTATTTTTAGCCAATAAACTGTGTTTCTATCCTCATCTATTTTTCTATTACTAATTGTACCCTTGCATAATGCGGCAAAATCGGAAATTTCATAAAAATCTAACTGCTTTGTCTTATGAGGGCGAGCAGATTTACGATTTCTCGTGGAACGGACAGAGCGGAAAATATTCAGCAAATCAATCATGGAATACCCAGACACATGTTTTTTCTATGTTCGATTACGCTGTGGGCAGAATCTACCTCCATATTATGTGTATGACCTGATTCTAGGAATATTTGCTCGATTGTAGATATTTCTGTGGTAGTTACGATATGTAGGAGAAGTGCTGCAATATTCTGATTTCTTTTCTATCCGCCGCATGTATCATAGAATAATCTCAAGTAGTGAATTTCAGAAGGCAGCTACTTAATCCAGTAAAATAAAGCACTTTCAATTTCTTTGTCCATTCAATTTAGTTCAAGAGATGCAATATGCATCGTTTGGTGAAACAGCTTCGTAGACGGTCAAGTTATAAACATTATTTTTCCTTGAATAATACATTTGGAAAGTTGAATCAGAAGGAATTTGCAAAACACTTTGCATGTCAAAATAAATGTAGCAGATATGAAATTACGATCTGTCTCGCATCGCCTTTTATCAATTTCTTTTGCTTCATTACATTCCACCCATCTCGGTTTATGACATTGATATTCAACCTCTAAAGAAGCTCTTTCTGTGCTAATTGCATTTTGATACCTTTGACAAAGAGTGCAGAGATCTTTTTTTGGTTTATAAAACGAGAGGTTTTGAGAGGAGAGACAACTTTGTCGTCCTTATATTCAGCAACATTTATAACTCGTACACTTTAGCAATAGAGAGTGACGCATCCAAATATTTTTTCGAAGTCGTTTTCCGGCAATAATGTGATTCAGTCACAGGAAACTTTTAAATGTGATTTTTAACCCTAGTGACCGTTTTTTCGGGGGTTTTGTTTATGGGGTGTGTTTTCCTCGTTAATCAGGTTTTCCATTTAGACCTAAGGATTTTTTTTACCTTGAACGCATTTATTATAGGTGCATCACTAATGTGCAAAGTGCTCATAAAGAATTTTTGACACACGATGAGCAGTTCCATTTTTTTTCCAAGTACTTAATATGATCTGGATAATTTATGATTCGGTCTAATATTCGCATTTTTTTCGAATAGGAGAATTTTCATTAATATTATTAAGGTAATCCTTTTGTCTTGAATAATCTAAACTCCAAAATGATCGACAAATCTCATTACCAGAAAATATATTTGTGCATCGAAATCTACATGTAGGTATCAAAATTAACTTCTTTATGCAATTTGCCTGGCATTTCATGATCTCTTCCTTTCTTGGTTTTGTATGTTAATCCATTTTACGGAGAGATTTATTAACATTGACTGCCCAATTACGGACGATTACAGCGAACTGACATATACGTAAGATTGACATTCGACACATTGCTGTCAGGCACAAATCAGTAAGTGCACACCTACCAACTTCTTCCAGTCTATTTTCTTGATAGAAAAGTATATTAAAAGATTATATAAAAGAATACCAACAATTGCTTGTGTATAATTTGCATTAATGTACTTACCGATAAAATAAATTGCTATTTTGGACAAACTGGAATAAAAATTGCACCTACTGAGTTATTCCAGACGAAGACTTGATACCCAAAAATCTCGCTGTATACTTACCTCATTTTTCTCAATTTTGTCACCTACCAACTTCTGCCAGTACGGTGACGAGATTTTCATGAACCTTCTCCGAATGGCCTTATCTGGATGTCAAACCGTAGTTGACGGAATTCCTTATTGAATGGGCCCCATGATTAGTATCCAAAAAGTGAATACTAACCGATTTATCGACGTTTCAGAGCGTACATTTGAATAGCCGTGTTTACAAATTTATAATTATTTTCTATCAACTCTTTCATTCCTCTGGTACAACCTGTTATCTTTCTCAGTCATTCTTTACACATGGTATTACAATTTTCATACGTTTTCAACTAGACATTTTACTACATAGTTTTATACATGATATTTTAACAACACGCGTAGTAACACCAGTTAAATGGCAAAAGCCTAATATCACTCATCATCTCGCGTACTTTACTCGAACCTGATCTTCCACGAACCGTGTCCTCAGTCTCTAAGACACGGGCCGTGGGACTTATTTCTGGAAAGAAACGTCCCTCTGGGTGGTCAAGGGTGCAGGTGCAACGGTGAAGTTTATTTGACTACGAGGCCAAGGGCGTGTTCAGGCCACTCTACACCCCTAAAAGGTACTCTAGGTATAAGACCCGAAGTCCGAGGTCATGACAATTGGTACATTGGTAAACCAGTTGAAAATAATTTAAAGAAGGGTCCACCAGAATCTTATAATCACAGTAATATTTTAGGTAGGTATGTATGTCCCCAGTTATAGATCTTGACAGCATTAAGCTCTGTTTATATTGGTAGTAACTGCTCAATTCAATATTGTCATTATTACCAGTCTTCTTTGTGGTCGATCTCCTGATGTCTATGGTAATTTGGTAGAATCCATTTTGTCTATGCCATTGTATATTATCTATTAAAACACGACGCACTTAGTCGTGAAGCTTTTGACAGATTCTGATATCAAATACCGCATAAAATGGAAACAAACGATGAATTATTGCCTGACGTAACGGCGGAGGTAATCTGCGACGCTGCATGCCAATGGATAGACCTCAATCACTTCGAGGGCAAGGGTCGATTTGACGTGTCAGTCAAACAGGAGAATATCGAGGACGACAGCAATATTATCCCCTTAGAAGAGGTAAGCAGATTCCTATTTTGTTTAAGCGAAGGTATTCATAATTTTGTCGACAAATTCGCAGTCACTTTCTAAACGGAATTGAGCAAAAAATTACAATTGGATGTTCTAACCCCGTATCCGACCTATATGACGAAAATGTCTTTTTGATGTAAGTACCTACTAAAAACAACAAAAATACTGTTCAACGAATGTGAAATTCCCATACCTATCTGTAATTATTTTAACAAAAATGGTACAGCCATTATAGTAATTTCCCGTATTTGAACGTTGCAGGAAATAACATGTAATAGCCCGTATCCTTTCCTTTAAGCTGTTAAGCGTGTTGCATGACGTGTGTTGAGTTCAGCTTCAAAATGTCACTTTCGAATTATTTAACAGGTAAAACAGTAAGTAATAATATAACAAATTTGGATGTTTATTTTTATACCTTATAGGTATGTCACATTTTATTGGCTTTCATCATTATATTAGTCGTTATGTGCGTTGCTTTACCACTTTTTACTCTACGGGTTATTCATTTTTTTCTGTTCAATATTCAATATTCTGTTTTTTTAGCTTCCTTCGCAATTTGTAAAAAGTCTTGCTAGTCTTCTCTTGCTGGACAATATTATTTTTAAATCGGAAGGAACAAAAAGGTTTATACCGACAACAGTGGTCTTTTCTTCGAAAACAAAATGAGTTCTGCAATAATACGTACTAAGTACTTCTGTTTACAGTATCACTTCGTTCTATAGCGTCGTGGGTCACAGGTTAGATTCCTGGGTCTGGCATGTAGGTACATGTTGTTTTTCAATTTGTGTAATAGTCAGATTATGGACCTTATAGGTTGAGAAAGTGGCTGACATCCATTTACATAAAATCAAAATCTGTTAATACAAACCTTGGAGGCCCATATTACTCTTATTAGGATCGGACACATTTATATAATAATATAATATATGGGTGGTTCACAATAATTATGGATCAAGTCCAATTTTCATAAATTTCGATTTAATGATAACAAATAAGGAAGCCTGATAATGTTTAGTGTGCACTATTTATGTCGGATTTCGACAGCCTACTTCCACTTAGATAATAAAACTTTAATTTGTTATATGTAAATATTGACAACACGTTATATGAAACGTTGTTTATTTCAGTTCGCTCCGACGGGTGTCACTGGCATCAAAGCTGAGACTGACATAAAGCGCGAATTCATTGAAGATAAAATGCCACCATTTTCTGATAGAGATCCTCAACCCGGATGTTCGCATTCAGATTACACACCAGGACATGGGGTACATTCAATTTTATATATTGTAACATTTGCTTCTCTATTCGCCGATTTTTATCGAAGGTTGACGTTTAAAATTTCAATAAATCTCCGTACTATTCCTAGCCAGTCGTATTGAAAAAAGTAATTGAAGTAATCAATAGGTACCAACCTACTTTGATTTATAATACAAAAAAATGCCGATTGCCTATGGTAACTCAATTATTAATTATTGAGAGTATTATAAGAGCCATTAGTTAAAGTCTTAACTTATTAATTATTATGATTAATAAAAGTACAGTGCACTTTATTTGATGGAGCGACGATTGACGGATATTTGGCTTAGCGGACAGTAAAAAACATGAATGTGGCATCCATAGCTTCGCTCATACTTTACCCTAAAGGGGTCTTCCATACACGTAGAAACGTGGAGGTATCAGTACTATAGCGTCGTGGGTCACAGGTTAAAATCCTGGGTCTGGCATGGAGGTACACATATTGTTTTTCAATTTGTGTATTAGTCAGATTATGGAACTAATAGGTTGAGCGAGTGGCTGACACCCATTTCACGTACAAACACAATCTGTTAATATAAACCTCCACTTTGTGGAGGCCCATATGACTCTATTAGGATCGGACACAGTTATTTATTATATATATGGGTGTTCACAATAATTATGGATCATGTCCAATTTTCATAAAATTCGATTTAATGAAAACAAATAAGTATGCCTGATAATGTTTATTATGCACTATTTATGTCGGATTTCAACAGCCTACTTCCACCTACATAATAAAACTTTAATTTGTTATATGTAAATATTGACAAAATGTTATATGAAACGTTTATTTCAGTTCGCTGCGACGGTTGTCACAGGTGTCAAAACTGAGACTGACATAAAGCGCGAATTCACTGAAAATAAAATGCCACCATTTTCTGATGAAGATCCTCAACCCGGATGTTCGCATTCAGATTACACACCAGGACATGAGGTACATTCAATTTTATATATTCGCCGATTTTTATCGAAGGTTGACGTTTAAAATTTCAATAAATCTCCGTACTATTCCTAGCCAGTCGTATTGAAATTGTAATTAAAGTAATCAATACCTATCTACTTTGATTTCAAATACAAAAGCCGATTGCATATAGTAACTCAATTTGGAAAGCGCTTCAGATAGTATTGTAAGAGCCATTAGTTAAAGTCTTAACTTATTTATTATTCTGATAGGTAGGTTAATTATTACTGGGTTATTATTGAGTTTTGAAGAAAACACCTATTAAAGCCACATTAACTAATTGTATTGCTGCAGGTATGTATTCATTAAATAATTAGGAGAACACAACTTATGACTGAAATAGTAGAAGTGATCAGTATACATATTAAATAATATATCGATGACCCAATCACATTTTTTTATAATTTTCAAATAATGGTTTTATTTGTATTTTAGTAAAGTTGTTATAAAACGCAGACTTTAAAATCATTTTCCATATAAATATATATCTACTTTTAAATATTCGGTCAAATTAAAAACAATAATTTCTCGTGCTTGTCTTTGTTAAGGATTTTTGTCAAAAACCGATAGAGATGAAGTTTTCATTGTAAACTGTAAATATACTATTGTATCGACTTTTCACACAAGGACGCAACATTTAAGGGGGGACATGCTCAGCGTAGGTCAAAATGGAGCTTTTGTTTTATTTTCAAAGCATGATCCTGGACATGCCTTAAACGTTGTAGATAATCTTTATGAATAATATAAATAAATCGATAATATAAATTTTATATAATTTTGAAGCCTTATTATCCTTTATATTTATTTTAAACATTTGATGACTGCATAAAGTATTTTTATTACATTAAATAGTATTCTTTTAAACCTCTTGCTCTAATGTTTTAGAATATAGTCATATTTCAGTACATAAATGTGCAGTGGTGTTAACATTTTTCACATTTATTAATATTCAAACGTATTTATGAAACCAACTTATCGGTACCTAACTGATTTTTTTTAAACGGTACATGTTCAAACACGCGCGTTAGCATCACTAACATAACATTCACTATAACATTATTATAGTGGAAATATTTACTATAAAAAAATATATTAATAATCTCTGTGATCTCAAATTTGACAAGAATTGGGCATTTTATTATTCAAGATTATTAGGGCAAGAATAACACATTTGAAGATAATTCTAAAGATACTCATTGTAAGCTATGTCTTTGACCATTCAAATGTGATAAACATCCTATGAATAATGATTGCATTATAATAATTATTGACCTCAGAATAAGGTAGTGTTTTTTTGAAATACGCCATTTGGCATTCTCCAGTAGTTAAGCTACAACATACGGCCGTAGCCATAAATTGACAAACTATAATTGAAGGAGGAGTAAAATGATGTTAACGCGCGTGTTTGAACATGTCATTATCATCATCAGGGGCGCGACAACCCGGTGTGGGTCCTAGCCTCCTCCAACAGCTCCCTCTATCTGTCCCTATCCAGTGTGGCCGCTTTCCAATTTGGTAACCCCAGAATCATCACAACTCATCCGGTGTACTTCCTTGTACCTATATACTTCATATTTTTTGTATTTACACATTTATACTATAGAATAACTTAATATTGCATAATTACAATATTACATAATACTTTTTTAATAATATTTATTTGTTTCTAAATGTCATGTTGTGAACGTCTTAAACTTATAATTTGTAATGTCCACAATATGTAAAATAAATTAAAATTGAAAAAAAAAAAAAAAAAAAAACGGCAGTCACTGGCAGCTCCATCTAACCAGCGAATCTTTGGCCTCCCTCTCCTTCTACGTCCTATTGGATTGCTGGACATCACTCTCTTTGCCGGTTTATTGTCATTCATACGGTGCACATGACCTAGCCATCGCAGTTTCCCAATCTTAATTGATTGAACTGCGCTGCAATCTTTGTACAGCCCGTAGGGCTCAGCATTATATCTTCTCCAATTGGTGCCATCCCTGATCAGTCCATATATACGGCGGAGAATTTGTCTTTCAAAGATGTTCAGAGCTCGTTCATTTCGCAGAGTTAATGTCCAGGTTTCCGATGCGAGGGTATGCACTGACTTTTCAAGTGTCTTGTAATGAGTGCTTTTAGTTCGACGAGATAGTAAGCGGGACTTAAAATGTCTTAACAGACCAAAGTAGCATTTATTCGCAGACATGATTCTCTTATTGATTTGTTCTGTAATATCATTATGTCGAGTTACAAGAGATCCAAGGAATATGAAACTGTCGACCGTATCAAACTTGTATGCACCAATATCTAACTTTGGTGCGACTTCTCGTGGTGTGACATAGACAAGCATGTATTTAGTTTTTGCCTAGTTTATTTTTAAACCCATTCTTTTGGCAGAGGCTTCTAGTGCTGTGAATGCCTTGCAATGTTTAAAAATAAAAATCGGTTAGGTACCGATAAGATGGTTTTATAAATGCGTTTATGACACCACTGCACCTTTATGTACTGAAATATGACAATTTTCTAAAACTAGAGCGAGAGGTTTAAAAGAGTACTATTTTATGTAATAAAAATACTTTATGCAGTTATCAAATGTTTAAAATGAATATAAAGGATAATAAGGGTTCAAAATTATATAAATAGAGTGTCTACAACGTTTAAGGTATGTCCAGGATCATGCTTTGAAAATAAAAAGAAAAGCACCATTTTGACCCACGCTGAGCAAGTCCGCCCTTGAAACTATCCTATTCACATCAATCTAAGATTTGGCATTCGAAACATATTACCAAGAAAAGTACCATAATTTTGTCATAGTCAGTTTTGTGCATTTGCTTTTCGATATTATATGTAAATGCATTTTTAAAAAACTACTTACGAATCATTCCGTAACATTGTTAGTATTTAATATCTGTGTTGGTACTATTACCATTTCTTATCCTCATATTCATTTTCAACACACTTGTTGCAAGATGCTGGCTGACAGGCATAAGCTTTGAAAAAAATAACAGCTTAAAATCTAATTAAAAATAAAATTGACTTATATTTGTTTTTTCTAGTTTTCTACTAAAGGCTTTTTCACAAAGCATCACGATATAGACAGGTGTCAACAATCCTCGCCTGATAGAATCCAAGATAGAATGATACTATATTCAGAGGTGACGGTAGATGAACAAAACCTTAAAAGAGAAATCTCAGAACGGGAGACTCCGAAGGAACTTCAACTTATTCTGAGAAGAGTAGTACATTTCTCACGTAATTTCATTTGCAGCTTTTGTAATGAAGTTTTTGGATGCGGAAGGGCTCTTAAACGCCACAAAATAAATCACACGAACGTGAATGCTGATCAATATCAAGAAAATATATTTTCGCAACTAAATCATCTCAAAGCACATAAAATGACACACCCTAGTGAAAAACCTCATAAATGCAAGGTATGCTCATATAGATGCTCGCAACTAGGTCATCTTAAAAACCATGAAATGACACACACAGGTGAAAAACCTCATAAATGCAAGGTATGCTCATATAAATGCTCGCGACTTAGTAATCTTAAAAAACATGAAATGACACACACAGGTGAAAAACCTCATAAATGCAATAAATGCAAATATAGATGCTCGCAACTGAGTGCTCTTAAAAGACATGAAATGACACACACAGGCGAAAAACCGCATAAATGCAAAATATGCCCATATAGATGCTCACAACTTCGTAATCTTAAAAACCATGAAATGACACACACAGGTGAAAGACCTCATAAATGCAAGGTATGCACATATCGATGCTCGCAGCTTATTAATCTTAAAAGCCATGAAATGACACATACAGGTGAAAAACCTCATATATGCAAGTTATGCCCTTATAGATGCTCGAGTCTTAGTAGTCTTCAAAAACATTTCATGACACATACAGGTGAAAAACCTCATAAATGCAAGGTATGCCCATATAGATGCTCGGATTTTCGTAGCCTAAAAACCCATGAAATGACACACACGGGTGAAAAACTTCATAAATGCAAGGAATGCACATATAAATGCTCGCAACTTGGTAGTCTTAAAAAACATGAAATGACACACACAGGTGATAAACCTCATAAATGCAATGTATGCCCATATAGATTCTCGCAACTAATTAATCTAAAAAAACATGTAATGACACACACTGGTGAAAAACCTTATAAATGCAAGGTATGCAAATATAGATGCTCGCAACTGAGTGATCTTAAAAGACATGAAATGACACACACAGGCGAAAAACCGCATAAATGCAAAGTATGCACATATAGATGCTCGCAACTGAGATATCTTAAAAACCATGAAATGACACACACAGGTGAAAAACCTCATAAATGTAAAGTATGCACATATAGGTGCTTGCGACTAAATAGTCTTAAAAACCATGAAATGACACACACAGGTAAAAAACCTCATAAATGCAAGGTATGCCCATATATATGCTCGCAACTTAGTACTCTTAAACAGCATGAAATGACACACACAGGTGAAAAACCTCATAAATGCAATGTATGCCCATATAGATGCTCGCTACTTAGTAGTCTTAAAAAACATAAAATGACACACACAGGTGAAAAACCATATAAATGCAAAGTATGCCAATATAGGTGCTCGCAACTTAGTACTCTTAAAAACCACGAAATGACACACACAGGTGAAAAACCTCATAAATGCAAGGTATGCACATATAGATGCTCGCAAAATAGTCATCTTAAAAGACATGAAATTACACACACAGGTGCAAACGCATTTCCGTAGCCTTAAAACCCATGAAATGACATACACGGGTGAAAAACCTCATAAATGCAAGGTATGCACATATAAATGCTCGCAACTTGGTAGTCTTAAAAAACCTGAAATGACACACACAGGTGATAAACCTCATAAATGCAAGGTATGCCCATATAGATTCTCGCAACTAATTAATCTAAATATACATGTAATGATACACACTGGTGAAAAACCTTATAAATGCAAGGTATGCACATATAGATGCTCGCAACTGAGATATCTTAAAAACCATGAAATGAAACATAGAGGTGAAAAACTTCTTAAATGCAATAAATACACATATAGATGCTCGCAACTGAGTTATTTTAAACGACATGAAGTGACTCACAGGCGAAAACGCTCATTAATGCAATGTATGCTAATATAGATGTTCGCAACTGAGTCATCTTAAAATCCATGAAATGACACACACAGGTGAAAAACCTCATTAATGCAATAAATGCAAATATAGATGCTCGCAACTGAGTGTTCTTAAAAGACATAAAATGACACACACAGGTGATAAACCTCATAAATGCAAGGTATGCCCATATAGATTCCAGCAACTAATTAATCTTAAAAAACATGTAATGACACACACTGGTGAAAAACCTTATAAATGCAAGGTATGCAGATAAAGATACTCGCAACTGAGATATCTTAAAAACCATAAAATTAATCACAGAGGTCAAAAACTTCATAAATGAAATAAATGCACATATAGATCCTCGCAACTGAGTCATTGTAAAAGACATGAAGTGACACACTAGTGAAAACCTTCATAAAGGCAATGTATGCTAATATAGATGTTCGCAACTGAGTTATCTTAAAATCCATGAAATGACACACAGGCGAAAAATCTCATTTATGCAATAAATGCAAATATTGATGCTCGCAACTGAGTGATCTTTAAAGACATAAAATGACACACACAGGTGATAAACTTCATAAATGCAAGGTATGCCCATATAGATGCTTGTTACTAAGTAGTCTAAAAAAACATGAAGTGACACACACAGGTGAAAAACCTCATAAATGCAAGGTATGCCCTTATAGATGCTCACAACTTCGTAATCCTAAAAACCATGAAATAACACACACAGGTGAAATACCTCATAAATGCAAGGTATGCACATATCGATGCTCGCAGCTTATTAATTTTAAAAGCCATGAAATGACACATACAGGTGAAAGACATCATAAATGCAAGGTATGGCCTTATAGATGCTCGACACTTAGTGATCTTCATAAACATGAAATGACACACAGGTGTAAAACCTCATAAATGCAAGGTTTGCTCATATAGATGCTGGCAAAATAAATTATTTATTTAAATTAAATTAAACTTTAATTATGTACCAATCTTCAATTTTGAAAAATAAAAATATATTTTTGTTTTGAAACTGTAATTGGCAGCCCTGTTATGTTATGGGGTTTAGATAATAAAATAGGTTTTACTTTATAATATTATTCCTTTAATATAATCCACTGTAAAAAACATAATCATATAACACTTTATTATTAAATAGTTACAATATTATATTATAATTATAATTGGCTCCACAATCCATTGTGGATCCTGCCCGCTCCACGATTATTTTTTACGAGAAATGGATGTTAACTATTTGCTCTACCTATTTGGTCCATGCTCTGGATTTAAACAGACATGAAAAAATACATGTGAATTTTTCTAGACCCTGGATTTGAACCCGAGACCCTCGACTTACCAAGCGGATACATTACCACTCGGACATCGCGGTGCTCATGTTACAGCAGTTGTTAATATTGTTCAGATTCCAACAAAAGTGTCGATTTCAGTGACATTCCTTGACAAAATACCGCCCCATTTTTATAGAGTATTTTTTATCATCGTTTCATAACTTCAATACCTACCTATCTGAGAATGTTCTTGTATACTTTACTTACAAAATGTATACTAATAAATCTAATTGAAATGCCATCTCTACTTTAATGGTCAATATTGCGAGTCCACGGTTTTAGATACATTAAAAATCACCAGCTGACAACTTTCAAAACTATGAGTGATTGTTAACACTCGGTCTTTTCAAAAAGAACAAGTTTATTGTAATAGGCGATAGAAATATAGGGTTATGTTGTTTATTATTAAAAATAAATTTAATTAGAATTATACAGGCATAAAAAGTTAATTAATAACAAAAGAAATTTAATCATGGAATTATACAGTGTCATGTTAGGAAAGAGGATGAGGAGAAGGAAAGGTGGGAATTGTGACAATTTATCAGATTGTAACGTAGGGAAAAGAGGAGTGAATTGGAGTCGGATGGGATAGGAACGCGGCAGATGATGAGACATGGGGAAATGCAGGATCGTGGGTGGTTTGACAATACCTCTAAAACCTCAGTTACCTGTCCGGCTACTTCACTCATTCGTGTATGTTCCTATAATATAAAATACATGGAAATGCAATGATAGATATCTCGGTTTTGAGCGCCACTCTATGAAATGCATAGTGATAAAAGGTAATTTAAATAAAACGCGTGTAAAGAACTTTAACAGATGTATAATTAATAAATAAATTTACTAGCGGGCGAAAGTGTATAAAGGTGTAAATTAATCAAATCAATTACGGGCGCCTAACGTAATATAATATTCAGACAATTTAGAATACAAATCGAATGCTAGTTCGGTAGACCGTAACGTAATGAAAATATTTATAAATACCACAAAACAAATAATATGCTCTTCAGAAGGTCTTCTTTGCTCGAACGATCGGAACTGTGAGACCGAATTTCGCTTCCCCTTGATGTTAAAAAGCCGCCTTGCGTCTTTAGCGCCGGAAATGGATAGGACGAACTGCGTTGAAACTCGTAATGCGCATGCGCACTGAGGTCGATCTTTTGCGTTTTGTTGCCATATGAATAAAGTGTGTCATGTGTAATTAACATGACAACAGACAAAAGGTAATTAATAACACAGGTATAATATAAATTACATTGGAATAGTGACAAGTCGAATAGTAACTAAAAGAAGAAATTCTTAGTATTATAAAGATTATACAGTAATTTAATCCTTTATGATAGCCCAATACAGGGCATCGTTTGGGGATACTGGACCACAGATGCCAGTATAACAACCACTGGTTGAACCTGTAGGGATTTGAAAACACAAAGCTGTTTACTAATCCTCAAGTCTGCCCCTTTCCTATTATACTTATTACCATTTTTGTATATTATGGTTATTATGTTACATAAATGAAACACAGGTGGCAGTGATATTTACGAGAAAAATTGTATTAATTTAAAATCGAGGATTGGAAGCCGTTAAAAGCTTGCAAGCCATTTAGGTATGAGTGTATTGGTGATTAGGTCAACCGGGGACAAACAAAAACTTATATCTATGTATATTTGATGAGATATGGTCCCACAAAATACGCCAACCAAAGAGCAATGACGTTCAATGAAATACCCTTTTGCAGTCCCTCAGAGATTCATCCAATGTCGTTGATTTATTTATTGAGATGATTTATACAGGTGCAATAATGAAATGGGCAGGATTAAAAAAAAAGTTAAATAGTAAAATATAATAAGAAAATGTACACGTGTCATTGCTGGTCATCAAGGACGTGACGTCCAAATAATTTGGATACTACAAGGTTCTAAGTGTTTGTCCTTGAAAAAACAAACCCAACAATGAAGTAGTATTCTAAGCTGCCTCATTATTACTTTTGTTTCTCCAAGGACAAATACTTGGAACCTTGTAGTTCTCCACTCGCGCAATGACAACAGAAATAAGCAAGAAATCGCGAACCCCACAAAAAAAGGCAGTCTTGTAAAACCTTTTATGTTAATAAATATATTTTGTTTCCAACAAGTGAGCTCAATTTTTTAAGCGGAACCGTCATTACATACTAAGTTTTGGTACTTATTCCTATATATACCTAATGCTTCTCCTCGATTTGTCGCCCTTTGAGTATCTGCTGCCCCCAAGCGACGCTCAGTCTGTTGACACGGCCACAAAATGTGTGCCATCAGCTAGTATGTGTGCAGTCTTATAAATCGGTCTTTATAAAAAAAATGTAAGTACTATAAAAGTCTAGAATTTAAGATTAAAAATAAACAATTTTATGTGAACAACTTGAGATGCGATATCATTAGCTAAATGCTGTAAACTAAAGCTAATTTATAACTGTAATCTTCTTTGCATTATATAAAATCATTTTTGCGTACGTAATATGTTGAATCAGCTCGAGAAAAATGTATGAGTTCAAAGCGCTATGACATAAAAGGAGAAGCCACTTTAATAAATAAATCGATGTCAGTGAGCGAGGCACTCCTCGGAGTAGAATAATTAACTTATGAAAATACTTTGAATAAAAAAATTAAAATATGATACCAGATAATGTTGGAATGAAAATCAAATGATTAGATATTGTGAGAATTGGCTGCGTAGACCTAAAGTAAATGATAAATTAGAATTTTTGCTCGTGATAAAGTACGTACTTATGTGGTTAATGAATAGGATAAATATACGAAAGTTGGAAATTCAATAATGTAAGTTTGGAGGGACTATTATTTTGTTAATTTAGAAGTAAAAATTATATCTTGGATCCGTCAGCTAAGCCTTACAGATTATTTTCAATCTGTAAAAAATGCACTAAAACAGGTAGGTAATCTTTAGACCCCGTAAACCCACACTTTTCGTGCAAATATCGTTTAGATCTCTGCCTTATAAACATAATGTGAATACGTGTATTAGATAAGGCTCTAAGTACTAAAAAGTAGTATTGCCTGTAGTACAAATTACCGAGTCATTGCAGTAAAATTTCATGAAGCAGATCTTTTGAAAAATGTAGTTTTGTAAATCAATCACGGTAGCTTCTATAATGTTATGTTTTAAGAACTCGCAAGTGTCAACACACCATCGTCAGTTATTTTATATTGAATGCCGTTGACCACTGCAGTGCTACTTACACCGTTATAAATAAAACACGCCAACGGACTTACAACCTCGACAGGTTTAATTATTTTGCTGTATTTTTTTTACTTGCTTGAGGCACTTAGACTATAGTTGAAGTTATTGGCGTTGGTATGTAGAACATTTTTCTATAAAAATGTCAGTTTTTATGTTTGTGGTACTTATCGCCTTAATTAATACACGTATTCATGTGTATAGATCAAAGTCGTGTTTTCCCCCTAAACGAGGAAAACCGGGCGGAAAGTGTTGACTATAAAAGGCGATGCGAGTTTTACTTTCGATTCAAGAAAAAAGATCAAAAGAGCAAGCAAACGCCCAGCCACAAAAAGCCCCGATCTCAAAATTGCCAAAAAACCAGCTACACAGACACCGAAAAAGCCAGACATGCCAACCCCCAAAACGACAGTACCAACGAAGGACAAAAAAGCAGACAGACCGCCCAAAACCCCACCGATTATTCTGCATGATAAAAAAGTATTCAGGAATACAATGGCCAAGCTGAAAGACGCTGGTGTCACTATTTCTGACGCGAAAAATATCAAAACAGGAATATTACTCACCCTGCCAGACCCAGACTCTTACAGGCTGGCAGTTCGGATTATGGACACAGACAAGACTGAATACCATTCATATAACCTCCAAGAGTAAAAACCATTAAAGATAGTGATCAGAGGTATCCCTGAAGAGACGACTGCTGAAGAAATTCGCAGTGAACTCATTTCACTGGGATACCCGATCAAGAACGCCTTCAGGATGACCCAAGGGAGCCAGAAGACACAGATCCCGCTGATTCTCCTCGACGTCGAGAAGAGCGGCGAGGCCAAGAATATCTACAAGCTCACCTCCATCTTCGGATTATCCATCCAAGTGGAGCCGCTACGCAGAAGAACGGCGGATGGACAGTGTCATCGCTGCCAGGGCTTTGCCCACTCCGCCTCCTGCTGCCACGCTACTCCGATGTGCGTCCGATGTGCTGGCGAACACCTCACCTCGGATTGCAAGAAGAAGAATACGACCGATCCCGCCAAATGCGCCAACTGTGGTGGCCCTCACCCGGCCAACTACAGAGGTTGCCCAAGGCACCCCAAACACGCCAGATATGCGTTTACAAACGCCGACAAGCAATTTCAACAACAGCCCAGACAACGCGAAGAACCGCAAAACACATTCTAACCAGCTTGGATGAACACAACCAACAGAACCACGGAGCCAGACCAATCAATAAAGGGCTGATGGCGCTCAAGAACGCCATCGATATCGCCAACGAACTCATGAAAAGACTAACCAGCAAAAGGACCTAGATCCACACCAAAGTATAGATAGAAACGAACGAGCGCCGACAAGAGTGAAGAAAGAAGAAAAAGAAACACAATTTTAATCCTAACCAACAAGCCAAGATGCAGACAATACAGAAAAACCCGCAAGGGAGGAGACTTCCATCACACGCCATCATACAGATGAAAGGGATATGGGGCTTGCCCCGGTGCCCTACACGCCAAATATATCACAACAACAACAACAACTTTCGATTCATTCTAGCAGCCGATGTAAGGTCGCGCGGATATTTGAAGCCTGACATTTCCGTACGTTTCTTTTCATATTATTATAATCCCGATAATATATCAATCGGAAAATGTTTACCTGCTTTACGTTAAAAGTACTAGTAGGGCTTTTGCGATGATTATGAAATTTTCCTTACCTGTAGGTACCTGGGGGACGCTTGTTTCTAACTTAGTAAGACACTCATCATTTTCAAATCAACAAACCGCTTTTCCGTAATTGGCCCGAGGATTTTGCTCCTGGTCTCGTGGAAGGAGACGAAAACGATCTCATTGGTCCACCTTCGGCGCGCAAACACGCCCTGAAAAGTCATGTACGGTTTTTTACCGCATTTTCCTAAATTTTAAGCTGTTAAAATATATATCACGATAGCGGGAATCGAGACCGCTAGTAGCTTGTATAATTTCTTGTTCGGAATTATTGACGATTAATAAGATATTTAGTGAAAACTTAAGAACGGAGAAGGAAGCCTTGTATCCTTGACGTCAGTGTTTCATGGAAATCACCGCCTGACGGGTATAAAAACCCGCGTTTTTCCATACAAATTCAGTCAACGGCTTCTGCGTTCAGAGATAAGACCTCAATCCACGCAGTTCTTCGCGAAGATTTGCAAACATTCGTGTTTTTTGAAAAATCAATCGGAAGATTATTTTCTCGTGGTACGTGTGAATACGTCACAGCGATCCGCGTCATCCGTGTATGACGTCGCGGAAAATTATTCACTTCGCGGAGTCAGGAGTACACATATTAAAAGGGACAGCGGTTTCCAATCTCTATTGTCGGTGCCTTAATAATATAATAAATGCGCAGCCATACCTATAAGTAAAATGAAATATAAAAATAAATATAAATAGATTTATAAAGTAGTATTAAGTGTCTAAAATATGTTTATATACCTACTTAAATAAATACCTATTTTCAATTTATTTGCAAAATAAAATACTAGTGTTTAGATATCTAATAAACATTAATTAAAAAAAATATGTTATTAAAGAATAAATAATTAAATAATTAAACAATAACTATGAAGACTTTTAATTTAAATGGATCAGCGCATCTATATTACGAGAGCCACAATACGGCTCGTAAGCTCGGTGACATTGAATTCAGAACACCAGCTGTTCTTTGACGTTTCGCGTGGTAACCGTGAAATAATTTTTAAATCAAATAAATAATATATCCATTAGATTCTGACATCATCCTAACATTAGGTGGCGTTTCTAAGCCATTACATCGCAGTATTGCTATGGTGTGTTCAAAAGTGTCGTTTAGAACTCTTACTTGACTAACCTCTCTGACCCCGTGCTGAGCTAGCCTAAAGCAGGGGCTCTCAATCTGGTCTAGGGACAGGGCTGGTTGAGAATTTAACGTCCTTGCATCATCACCAGGACGGGGTATCGTCACTGTCTACCCCCACGGGACGTCACTGGTCGATTTTAATCTAAGAATTCAATAATAAACATGGTAACCTCTTATATCTTGTGTCACAACAGCGTCAGAGTAAGTGGTTTGAAGTATTGAGTCAAATTCATTTCTGACCACTAGTAGATACATAGCATAATTTGCGTTAGCGCATATTGAAACCTAAAATTTCAAATGGTTTCGGATTTACTTACTTGGCATGCGAGACCAATCAGAATATTTCCTTAGGTAGTTAGGTACCTGCTATATTTTTAGTTATACGTGTTGTTATGATTGGAATTTCCTCCTCGAATAAATATTGAAACTAGGAGAACAATGTTATCTTAAATTTATTAAGAATTGACAATTAATTCAAACCAATATTGTTTCGTAAATATAATGATGTATGCATGTTTTTATTTGGTTTTATGATTACCTACCTACTAAAACTATTTTATGTCCGAGGTCGTGACAGTAGGTACGTGGTTTTCAGTGGCGAAGGGTGGAGGTGGACTTTTAAGGTCCAATATAAATAGTGCACAATAAACTTTGTAAGTCAAGCGTATTTATGTTCATTTTATTCTGTGACCATGACTACAATATGTAGATAACTAGTTTTTTTTAGTTTTCAAATTCAATTCAACTCTGCCTAATCCAAGACATAGTAAACAGTAAAAAAATATTCGTTTATCTATAAAATATCTAAAATTGTGCCATTAAATCATACAAAATTTAAGATATTTTGTAGATAAAGGAATATTTTTATAGATTGTGGTATGGTGAGACAGGGTTTAAAATAAAGCTAACACGATTATAATAATGTATTCTCAATTCAACGAAAACAAAATATAAGTATGACTGAAAAAGTGTGCACTATTTTTGTCAGATCGCCCACAACATACTTATCTAAACTCTTATGGTGGCAGGGTATAATTGAGTTTTAAAAACTAACCGGTTCCATATTATGCAAATTAATATATTCTTAGATCAATAGAAAACAAATGAAGTCCACAAGCAAATATCATTATATGTCACATCTGTATAATTTTGAGTAAATCGTATAGTTTCAAACTCTGAATAAGTGTTGGGTACAATTAATCTATTACCATAATTTTTTAATGATTTTTATTTGTTATTATATTGCATAATAGGACATTCTCTTAAAAATATTACCTGTAAAAAGTATATTTTTTCCGGTTTCTGAAAAAAAATCTTTTTACATTCAAGTCATTTTTTGTGGGAAAACATATTCCATGTGCTGTTGTTGTGGTCAGACCAGAGTATCTTTATTATTATAAATCCTAGACTTTTTAATTTGCAGATCAAAATAATGGACAATCATCTCTAGATGTAGGTACCTACCTACTTTATTCCAAATGTGTACATAAAAATATATTTATTATGCATAATAAAAAAGTTCACATTGGTCAAATAATGCTTTATTTCAATAATAATTGTTTATTATTCAATAATATACGTCATAAATGTATGTAGGTATATTATTTTATGGAATTTTTCTCAGTTTGCTTAGGTGTGCTGAAGTTCCGCAGTGCATATGGACGAGCCGCCACTGGATACAATGGAAAATTAACATTAGCACTGATTAATAATTATTGATTAATATAGGTACACAAACATGCTCCGTAGGTATTCAAATCTGTCATGACGTACATAAACAATAATAGGTAGGTAATATATTATCTTTCATACATCGCAGATTAGGGCTGCCAAACTAATTTTTAAAACAAAAATATACACCTACCTACTTTTAATTATTTATTTATTTAAGTCCGTAGAAGACAACAATAATGAGTATACCAAATTTGATTATATCATATGTACACAATTTTATAGGTACAATAAAAATAGATGTGTTAAGACATGGTTAGACACTCGTTTGTTTTTTTTATTAAAATACTTAATTCCTAAATAAAATTATAGAACGAACATGAAACCGAAATAATCACAAAACACCAGTGGCCAATGGTGGAGGTATGCTGTTAAGATTCAATATAAATAGTGCACAAAAAACATTGTCAGTCATACTTGTCTTATATGAACCACAAGCAATTAATAATACTCAAGTCCATTTTTTGTATAAAAAAACTGTTAAAACCATCTTGTGGAGAATTTCTTAACATATTTTTTTTACTGTTGATAAACATTTTCAGAAAAAAAATATTTGTCCTATAACATCGTATTCTAATAAAGGTGGTCAGGAAAAGTACATTCAATACGCATGAATGAATACCGAGTGATAATAATATGTATTGTATTTTTTCAAATAAATGGTACCTACCTAGAGTGTATATCTAGAAATGGCACATTAAATCAGGATATAAACCTTATGGTGAGGCGGAGTTGCGAACTTTGTGGATTCTACTTGGCGCTTGGGGTAAAAATGTCGGCGAGTTCTGTTTTAAAGGTGGTACCTACTTAGGTATGGGCAATGGGCTGCTGGTGTCCTTCCGAAGGCCTTGGTTTTTTGTGCCATCAAGATGTATTATTTATACGTCATGACATTCATAGATAGGTAGGTACGTTTAAATTGAAACGCTGGTGTTTGTGGCGCATTCTATTATTTCTATGTAGGTAAGTTTAATAAATATCAAACAAGAATCTAGAAATGGCACATTAAATCAGGATATCTTATTTATTACTTGTACAATAATAAATAATCTACCTAATTATGACTATATTTAACAATGTGTAATTAACATTATTTGGCCTAAAGTTACCACGTTTTACAAAAATGCCAAAGATTTTTTTTTTTATTTACAGTAAACAAGAGTTTTGTGCTTTGAGACACATTGGCAAAATTTAAGCAAAAATGAAACCATTTTCATGTCAATTTAATGGTGGTAGGTAGGTACCTACATTTACCTGGTGGACCAGTTGAAAATAATTTAAAGTAGGGGCCCCCAGAACCTTTTAATGGATCACAGTAATATTTTAAATTAGCATGTCCCCAGTTATAGATCTTTATAGCATTATCGCAGTGTTCGTGCTCAATTCAATATTGTCAGTATTATCAGTCTGCTTTGTGGTCGATCTCCGGATGTCTATGGTGAATTGGTAGAAGCCATTTTGTCTATGCCATTGTATATTATCTATTATAACACGACGCACGTGGTCGTGAAGCTATTGACAGATTCTGATATCAAATAACGCATAAAATGGAAGTAAAAACCGAAACAAACGATAAATTATTGCCTGACAAAACAGCGGAAGTAATCGGTGACCGTGCATACCAACGGATAGACGTCAATCACTTCAAGGGCAAGGGTCGATTTGACGTGTCAGTCAAACAGGAAAATATCGAGGACGACAGCAATTCACCCTTAAAAGAGGTAAATAGATCCTTTATTTGTTTAAGCAAAGGTATTCATAATTTTGTCGACAAATGCGCAGTCAATTTCTAAACGGAATTAAGCAAAAAATTAACAATTGGATGTTCTAATGTCAATACCCCGTATCCGACCTATATGACGAAAATGTCTGTTTGATGTAAGTACTAAAAACAACAACAATACTGTTCATCGAATGTGAAATTCCCATATCTGTAATAAATTTAGCAAAAATGGTACAACCATTATAGTAATTTCCCGTATTTGAACGTTGTAGAAATAAACCTGTAATAGCCCGTATCCTTTTATTTAACCTGTTAAGCATGTTGCATGACGTGTGTTGAATTCCGCTTCAAAATGTCACTCGAATTATTTAACAGGTAAAACAGTATGTAGTAATATAACAAATTTGGATGTTTATTTTTATACGTTATAGCTATTTTCGATACCTATGAATCCCGGGATTGATAAACATAATCCCGGGATTTCGGGATTGATTTTTTTTATCAATTTCTATGAAAAATAAAATAAAATCGAAAATATAACAGAAAAAATACTTTTAATAAAAAATAACTACATTTGAAATAAAATAAGTTTGAATGAAGTTTGATTTATACCCATCTGTAGGTAGCCGATTAATTTTATTTTTTCACATAAATTATTAAAAATGAGAAAGATTGGAAAAAATAATGCTTCGCACTTTTAACAAAGTAATTCCACCATGATATCATACATTTTACGGCAGTTTCATATTTGGCTGACTAATTAGATTTATGAAGCGGAAAGGCCATAAGTACGCCATAATTATTTGCTTTACTATTTTAAATCTCGCTAATCCATTCATTATGTCTTTACTATCAGAAACAGCAATCTCGTATTAAATTCACATTATTATTTATATTACAAAATTATTTACTCCATTAAACTTGTGTATTTCCAAGATTGAACGTATACAAAATTATACTAGATTTATATTTGACCGATGCTATCAATGTTATTTGTAAATATAAAAATTTTATATTAACAATGGAAAAAAATTCCAATCCCGGGACCAGTCCCGGGATCCCGGGATTGTCAAATTGTAATCCCGAAATCCCGGGATCAGAATTTTGGCTCGGGATTGGATTCCCTAGTTATAGGTATGTCACATTTTATTGGCTTTTATCATTATATTAGTCGTTTTGTGCCTTTGCTTTACCACTTTTACGTTACGGGTTATTCATTTTTTTTTCATTTCAATATTCAATATTAATTTTTTTTAGCTTCCTTCGCAATTTGTAAAAAGACACTTACGGGATATTAACATTAGGCCATCAAAATGCTAGTCTTCTCTTGCTGGACAATATTATTTTTAAATCGGAAGGAACAAAAAGGTTTATACCTGCAGTGGTCTTTTCTTCGAATTAACAAAATGGGTTCTGCAATAATACGTACCTACTACGTACTTATGTTTACATTGTCACATCGTCCTATAGAGTCGTGGGTCACAGGTTAGAATCCTGTGTCTAGCATGTAGTTACACATATTGTTTTTCAATTTGTGTATTAGTCAGATTATGGACCTAATATGTTGAGCAAGTGGCTGACATCCATTTCACGTAAAAATAAAATCTGATAATACACACCTCCACTATGTGGAGGCCAATGCCATTAATATGGACGAAGCATCTGGAAAAAAAATGACACTCACTTTTTTGTCGGGTCTGCCGAATGGCATAAACTGTTCTAACGCCATTACAACAAAGGTGATATTGATATAAATTCCTGATGCTTTTTGTCGGTCTGCTGAATGGTTCGGTTCGGACGGGTTCGGCCAAATGAACATTGACACTAGAAACACTGTTCTAACGCTATTACAATAAAGGTGATATTGCTATAAATTTCCGATGCGTGATATCGCATAATGGAAATTTCGTGACAACTACCTATGCATATGCCAATGTCGCTATGCGCGAATTTACTTGCTAGCTACTGTGTTGAGAGCATTGTCCATTATTAATGTCATTGGTGGAGGCCCATATGACTCTATTAGGATTGGACATAGTTATATTATATTATGGGGTTGTTGACAATAATTATTGATCAAGTCCTATTTTCATAAAATTCGATTTAATGAAAACAAATAAGTATGCCTGATAATGTTAAGTGTGCAATATTTATGTCGGATTTCAACAGCCTACTTCCACCTAGATAATAACATTTTAATTTGTTATATTATGTAAATATTTACAACATAAAACGTTGTTTATTTCAGTTCGCTGCGACGGGTGTCACTGGTATTAAAGCTGAAACTGACATAAAGCGCGAATTCACTGAAGATAAAATGCCACCATTTTCTGATGAAGATCCTCAACCCGGATGTTCATATTCAGATTACACACCAGTAAATGGGGTACATTCAATTTTATATATTGTAACATGAGCGTAGTTATACGCAAACCAGCCAGTCCACACAAACCTCAAACAGAGATAGAAGCACTTTTATGTAAAGCGTGTTTCTTTAAATCCACAAAGCCTTTGTATACTGTTTATACATTTCGAATGATAGATAGTATATAATATATATATATATATATATATGAATTTGTGTAACTTATAAAGAGATAAAAGCATGACATCTATGAAATTCTGGTGTTTTAGCAGTCCAGGCTGTTTTGTGCAAAACGGGTTTTCAAACGGGCAAATTCTTGAATGCAGCTAACTCTTATTTTTGTAGAAAAAGCGTTATTTTTCATCTATTTTCTTAAAAAAGTTGTACAAGTATTATGTAAATTTTAAAGTTCTGAAAATAGTCTGAAAACCTTGTAAATCATACATTAGTATTTAGCTGCCTGGCACTAATTTTAACTTAAAAAAATATATATATTATGTTATATTATGTATTATATATAATAAAATGAAAAACATATAATGTAATTGAGAAAATAATGTATATTAATTGAATGTAGAAAAACACACCTTACAGTCAGGTTTTTAATAATTAGGTAAGTACATAATATTACCATGTGGCTGCTTTTTGCAGATCTAATGTGGCTTATTTAAGAACGCATTTATAGGACATTTTTGTATGAGAGCAGTTTGGTTGCTTTATGCAAATCGAAAATGTCATATTCTGCGATTTGCAAAATCTTTAAAATCTTAAAAAATATAAAACAAACGTGTGAGATTATGGAAATCACAATAATTCATTTATTTTTCAAAATTGTGGCCTGGCTGTTTGTGTATAACTACGCTCACATTTACTTCTCTATTCGCTGATTTTTATCAACATGAAGTTGACGCTTAAAATTTCATTAAATCTCCGTACTATTAATAGCCAGTCGTATTGAAAAAAATAATTAAGGTAATCAATACCTACCTACTTTGATTTAAAATATATAAGCCGATTGCCTATGGTCACTTCATTTAGAAAGCGCTTCACTATTGTGAGAGCCATTAATTAAAGTCTTAACTTCTTTAATATGATAGGTTGATTAATACTGGGTAATTATTGAGTTTTGAATAAAACACTTATTAAATCCACAATAACTGATTGTATTGCTGCAGGTATATATCAATTACATAATTAAGAGAACCCAAAATATGACTCAATTAGTTGTAGTGATCAGTACTCATATTAAAAATATCGATGACCCAATCACATTCTATTATAATTTTCAAATAATGTCTTCATTGGTTTTTTTAGTAAAGTTGTTGAAACTAAACTGAATATCAGTTAATGTTAATAGGCACTCCTGTAAAATTCACTATTTAGTCTTTGTATAGCTTTCATTCTCATGTCTTCAGTGTCGCTTTTTGGATAACTGCCGGACACTTAGTATGCGTTCCCTTACGAATTCAGAAGTATGATATATTAATATATTGCTTAAACTGTTGATCGAAATCGCTTGATAAAATTTAAATATAAATTCTCTCAATTTGAATATTGTTTGTGACATTGGTTTCACCTTTCGGCATCTTCCGACAATGTGCACACTCTCCAATAACACACTGACACAGAAATTACTAGTTACTACACGAAGCTTCTTCTTCGTCTTCTTCTTCTTTCACCCTGTCACGTCTCAACATTGGGGCATAGGGCAAGCACAAGTTGGCGTCACTTCCCTCGGTCCATCGCCAACTCCTGTGCCTCCCGCCATGTCAGATCTGCAGCACGTAGGTCGTTTTGTAGCATCACTGCAGGGTGAGGGAGGGCCGGCCACGGCGACGGAACCCTTGAGGCTGTGCCACAAGGGTACAAAGTGCTTACACGAAACTTATAATGTTTTTATCGAACGGAGTGCAAAACTGCCTCATAATATGTACGTTATTTTGGTGTTCTTTAATTATTATTTTATCAAGAAATATTATAAATAAACACAGTAAAGTGAAACTATCTCATTCACATCAATCTAAAATTTGGCATTAAAAACTATAATACATTTACACATATTACCAAGAGTTGCACCACAATTGTGTCGTTCTCTGTTTTGTGCATTTGCTTTACGATGTTACATATAGGTCGATTTAAAAAAAAAACTATTTACGGTAACATTGTATTTTTAATATCAATGTTGGTACTATTACCATTTCTTAACGTCATTTTCATTCTCACTACACTTTTAATGTCTGTAGATGCTGAAAGGCAAAAGAATAAAACATAACTCAAATGGAATAGTATACAATTTAATTTATAATAATATTGACATCGATTATTTTGGTTTTTCTAGGTTTCTACTAAAGGCCTTTTCACAAATCATCACGATATAGAAAGGTGTCAACAATCCTCACCTGACGGAATCCAAGATAGAATGATACAGTATTCAGAGGTGACGATAGATGAACAAAACATTAAAAAAGAAATCTCAGAACGAGAAACTCCGAAGGAACTTCGACTTATTCTGAGAAGAGTGGTACATTTCTCACGTAATTTGATTTGCAGCTTTTGTAACGCAGTTTTTGAATGCGAAAGTGCTCTCAAAAGTCACAAAGTAATTCACATAGACGTGAGTGCTCATAAAAATCAAGAAAATATATTCTCGCAACTAAATCATCTCAATGTACATGAAATGACACACGCAGCTGAAAAACCTCATAAATGCAAGGTATGCACATATAGATGCTCGTAACTTAGTAATCTTAAACAGCATGAAACGACACACACAAGTGAAAAACCTCATAAATGCAAAGTATGCACATATAGATGCTCGCAACTAAGATATCTTAAAAACATGAAATGACACATACTAGTGGGAAACCTCATAAATGCAAAATATGTCCATAAAGAGGCTCGCAACTAAGATATCTTAAAGAACATGAAATGACACACACAGGTAAAAAACATCATAAATGCAAAGTATGCACATATAGATGCTCGCAACTTAGTAGTCTTAAAAACCATGAAATGTCGCACACATGTGAAAAACTTCATGAGTGCAAGGTATCCCCATATAGATGTTCGCAACTTAGTAATCTAAAACAGCATGAAACGACACAAGTGAAAAACCTTATAAATGCAAGATATGTCCATATAGATGCTCGCATCTTGGTAATCTTAAAAGACATGTAATGACACACACAGGTGAAAAACCTCATAAATGCAAGATATGTCCATATAGATGCTCGGAATTTAGTAATCTTAAAAAACATGAAATGACACACACAGGTGAAAAACCTCATAAATGCAAGTTATGCTCATATAGATGCTCGCGTTTTAGTACTCTTAAACAGCATGAAATGAAACACACAGGTGAAAAACCTCATAAATGCAAGGTATGCCCATATAGATGCGAGCAACTAATTAATCTTAAAAAACATGTAATGACACACACTGGTGAAAAAACTTATAAATGCAAGGTATGCAGATAAAGATACTCGCAACTGAGATATCTTAAAAACCATAAAATTAATCACAGAGGTCAAAAACTTCATAAATGAAATAAATGCACATATAGATCCTCGCAACTGAGTCATTGTAAAAGACATGAAGTGACACACTAGTGAAAACCTTCATAAAGGCAATGTATGCTAATATAGATGTTCGCAACTGAGTTATCTTAAAATCCATGAAATGACACACAGGCGAAAAATCTCATTTATGCAATAAATGCAAATATTGGTGCTCGCAACTGAGTGATCTTTAAAGACATAAAATGACACACACAGGTGATAAACTTCATAAATGCAAGGTATGTCCATATAGATGCTCGGAATTTAGTAATCTTAAAAAACATGAAATGACACACACAGGTGTAAAACCCCATAAATGCAAGTTATGCTCATATAGATGCTCGCAACTTTGTCATTTTAAAAGACATGAAGTGACATGTATTGGTAAATAATCTTATTAATTTACCGTATGCTCATATAGATGTTTGCAAAGTAGTACTCTTAAAACACATACAATGTAGACGTATACTGGTGAAGACCTTTTAACTTCAATATATGCTTATGTAGTTATTTGGGAAGATGAGTACATTTCTCACGTATTCTGATTTGTAATGCAGTTTTTTGATGCGCAAATGCTTGAAAAAGCTTCAAAATGATTCACAACTGTAAATTTCATGTATTCTTCTATAGTTGCTCGCATCTTTATTATTTTATAGTACGTGAAATGACACATTCTGGTAAAAAAAAAGCTTATAAAAATGTAATGTATGTTCATATCGATGCTCGAAACTGTGAAAATGTACTGGTGAAAAACATGTTAAATGCACTTTATGTCCATATCCATATCACGACTGTATCATACTGACAGGCAGAAATACTTACCACTATACTACCGAAAAGGAATGAATCACTGGATATGCCGCCAGTACATGTTATCATGGAAAACTCTTCTCAGCGGTCAACGCTCAGCATTACTTGCCCTCACTTAGGCTTATAAGACGACTTTTACCGACGCGTTTTTTTTTTTTTATAGAATTATTAATAACCATGTCCCTGCTTTTTCGTACAAGGTGGTTGTTAGTAATTTTGAACAATCACAAACACCCAGGCTTTGAGAAAAACACATAAATGTTTGTGTCATGACCGGGAATCGAACCCAGAACTCTCGGGTGGAAGGCCAGCGCCTAACCCACTGCACCACGTGAGCCGCCTTTACCGACGCGTTGCCTGTCCTTGGATCCATGAGCCGGTGCGCTCGAACGGTTATTGTACGCGACCTGGCTTATAACACGGCTCTGCGTGCGTGGCAGGGGAAATGGACCACTTCTTCCAACGGCAGACAAACGCATTTGTTTTTTCCTAATATAAAGTGGCGCATAGAGATAGCCAGATTGACTTTTCAGTTCTTAACCGGACACAGTGGTTTTGCTTCCAAGTCAGTTTGGCCTAATAGAATCTCCGACTTGCTTATGTGGCGAATTGCAGGATGCCGATCACATCCTCTGGGAGTGTCCCCATATTATGTCGGTTGAAAGGGAAGAGCTTCTCAAGTCGGTCCGACCCTCAGTTGAACCGGTCGGCCATTGCGACTTGGTAGGGTAAGCCGCCCAGTGAATGAACAAAACTCTATTATTTTAAAATCATAAGAATTAAGTGATACGGTGATTGGGTGATCTGGAGTAGGGATTTTTTTATACGTTGACAATACTTATATTCATATGAAAACAACTACAGAAACCCCCTTCTGCCTCAGTAGCCAAGGAGGTGGGCTGATATTCGGCTGACTTTTTTGTTCATGAAGTTTTGTTCCTAGCTGTACTAAAGAGTGTGCGTGGTACGAAATTTTAATTGTGACTTTTCTACCCACTTCCCTGCATTACCCAATTATTGACTTTGCTGAAGTAACTGAAGATTATAAAGGTGAGATATCGTTTTATTCGTATGTTTTTTGTGCCGTAACGTTAAATATCAGTGTTCATTAAGTGGTCTTTCTAATGGAGGTTAATTCAATTAATAAACGGTGTGTTTATTCTTTAGATTAGTTATAATATATTTTTTTATTATTATACCCTTTAATGATTATAATATATAGCTGTAATGTCGATATTTATGTATGTAAATGTATTGAAAAGCTTATAGCTAGTATTTGAACACTTTTTTTAACACTACGGTACCAATTAATAAACCAGCATTTTTAATCTTATGAATGGACCAAAGAATTTAATAATGTATTATGGTTGAAAAGTAGACCTTAACTATTTTATCTATGATTACTTCTCAAAAAGGAATATTAACAGTACAATAACATTTTTGTGATGTGGCGCAGATAAATGAGCAACTTTAATGTTTAACAAAATTTCGAAATTTTCGTATTTTTTCAGAAAAATCATATTCAATGTCATAAAATTAGTAATAACATAGCTATACACAATTAATTGTACTGACATTTATGGTTGTAGTTGTTGAATAATAAATGCTTAAGCCCATTGGACCCGTTTTTTCCTGTCTTCTCGGAATCGCGGAAATGATAAGCATGTTTAAAACGAATTGATACACAATAAACTCTTTATTTATTTAAAATCTAATAAATAGTATTCAACTAAAACGTTCTGTGTCATTAAAATTTTTCGAATCGCTTTACTTTTTAAAATAAATGACAAATAGTAAGTCCTGTTTTCGAAATTGGTCAAAACGACTGTCACGCCACAATGAATGTTGAACTTAATAATAGTTTTGCAGGTATATATTGTATGAGAGAAATGGGTAAAACAATACATTTCATTGATTAACTCACGTACTTTTTTTAATTTCAGAAAAATAAAGATTTTAAAGCCATTTTAGTTTGAGTATACATCAGCCAATTTTGAATGATTTTTTCTCACAAAATAATATATACTGCACAATAAAAATATTTTTGTATTATAATATAACATTTCCGTAATACTATAAATAATAATTTATAATAAAAAAATAAATAAAACCCCATAAATTCGGTACAATTAGTGACGCTATATTACCAAAACACGTCGTACACTTTCATGTATTTATCCTGTTTTCAGACAATTTAGAAATATAATTATTTTGCAAAATTAACAAAAAGAGGCCATTTGATCGATTAATCCATACAGTTTTTCTAATTTCTTATTTCTAACGTTAGTACATGGTTAGTACGATCTGGAATTTCAACGGGTAAGGACGTCTTTTTTTTCCCAAAATTTAGTCCGAAGCAATATTATTTGACTCATGGAAAAATGACCTCTACTCTCTTTGCAGTAACAATCAAATTGGCAAGTCGCAATCATTTGTATCGTTCTATTCCGAACACAGGACGCATGCCAGGTGCTATAATTTGTGTTGACTAAAATATCAAACATCATATAGTACCACTGAATGTCAAACTGAAGAAAATGTAGTTTTATTATATTTATTATATTATTTATTATCTTGTAATTGAAATGGTTGCAGCATGTGAGATATTGTAAGATAATTGAATCTAACAACCACGATGGCTACAAGGAAGTACTGAAGGTATTCGTTCGGTGACCCATTTATAAAAAAAAAATATTTTGGTCTTGAGCAGTTTAGATAAAATATAGGTGGACTTTAATTGTTTTGATAAATATGTACCTACTTGGTTAGGCTTTAAGCGATTTGAAAAACTTTGCATGTACTTAATACAGTTTTTATGTACCTGGGTGGCCATGTTTTGTTATTTTCAAAGGGACGTACGTATCCAGGAGTATGTTTATTGGCATTATCAAAATGCGTTTTCCGCTGTATCCGCTTTAACCGAACAGTACCGAAAATTTAAAGTAAAATACGTTTTCAAATGCTGTCATCGTAATGGCCACTGAAACATGTGTCACAATTTTATTAATCGTTAAAATAATAACAAAAAAAGTCTTTTGGGCCACAAAATCACGTATATGTTTTATGATATATGTATTTTTCAGATGGTTTGTGGTAAAATCTTTTTTTTCATACTGCCACAATTCAACTATTCATAATTAATTGTTTGTTAAATTTTTCATAGTGATCTTTGACTTAATAGGTAGGTGATAAAGTTTTTACCTTACTTTATTGTATTAATTTATTGTTAAGTGAGAATTAGCTGCTTTCGTTGTCAGTGTGTATTTGATGAGTGCGCATAGTGCCTGACGATGTCGAAAGGCGAAACCAGGATCGCATAAAACGACTCAAATGAAATAGTACAAAACTTAACTCCATTAGAATTTAATATATTTAATGCCGAGTTGAATTGAATGGAATCACCTTAGGCATTTATTAGTAATTATTTAACACAAGTAAAAAATATAATGAGGTAAGAACCTAGTTCATTGAATAATAAAAACAATATTACTCTTTACATCACAGCTGACAAGATTTATATGAATTGTATATTGCCTGAACTCGTTGATCCTAGACTAACACGGTTGATGGATATAAGAAACCCTCAATATAATAATTATATTAGATGCTATCAATAGAGAAGAAAAAAAAAATTAAAAATAATAATTTATAATAGTTATTCTAATACATTACATACCGTTAAGCCTGTACACTAATTAAAGAACCAATTATTAATTTTCTATACACTAATGTTCCGAAATCCTCCGCGGCGACCAAAACGTACTGCCGTCAAATACACGTTATTATAATAATGGTTTCTTAAATCTTGATTGTTGCGTACTAAATTTAAAAAAAATTGTGCCTCGACAAATATTCATTGAATTGCTTTCTTTTATGAGTCATGTTTTTATAATTCAATAAAAACGCAATAATAACAGACATCTTTTATGCCATCTTGTGAATGTTTTAAACTTATAATTTGTAATGTTAGCTCATGAAAAAATGAATAACTTTTGTATTCATACACACCGATATATATAAATATTATACCAATTTGAAACACCTCAGAAACATACATAAGTATTAGATTTTTTTTTGAAAAATATTTGGACTGAATTTGAACCTACAATATGATAGGTTCAAGAAAAGGTGTCATTTCACAAATTCAGCATATCAATAATATGAGGTTTTTATTTGGAGGTCTACTATTTTTATTATTATAATTTACAACAAATTTATAACAAAAATGTTTATAAAATATGTTAGAAAAAAAAATATTATTAATTCAACACTTTTAAAACCTCTGATTTCGTATCTACTCCCGGAGATGCCGAGCGAAGCGATTTTTGTTTTTTTACTTTGATATGTGCTGAAGCTTATGGCTAATTGTTGAGGCGCTTAGTCAAATTTGATTCTTACGAATGAACCCATAGGCCTTAATATGTTTAATATGCTTAGTTTATTTACTGGTTTTTCTCAGGTTCATACTTTAGATTCCGTGTTCAATTACTGGGCTTTTCTTTGTTAATTTATATATTATTTTTTTATTAAACAGATATGGGTTGCAAATTATATCTATTAAATTCATTTAAATCTTCATAAGTTATAGATGAGTACAATATTTTTTAAAAGAACTATAAGAATACCTATGCTTTTTTAGAAATTTTACAATTATCCAAAGTCCTTAAGTGTGCATTCACTGGGCGGCTTACCCTACACGAATTTATCGGTTCATGCATGCATATTTTCATAAAAACCCACAAAAAATATGGTGACACGTAAATTACGATTATTTTAGTTTTATGTTATACCTAAATATATTATTGTTTTTGATGTGCTCATAATATGATATAATATAATTTGGTACCTATACTTTCTGTTTATTGTTGTTTTATTCGTACTTCATCCTGTCATTGATTACCCAGTGTTGGGATATAGTGCAAGAACAAGGTCGTCCGACATAGCTAGGTCCATACCTACGAATCGCGACATGTGAAACAAGTTGCGCGTAGATCTCTTTTGTAGCATCGCTGTGGGGAAGGGAGGGTCGTCCATTGGTCGTCGGTCAGCCGGGTGGCGACGGAACTCATGAGATATTATAGCAACGGGTTTGTTTCTAATGTTTTTATATACCTATATTCAATATTGAAAAAAAAATGTTAATGTAGTTGGCAGCCCTGTTATATTATGGGGTTTGGATAATAAAATAGGTTTCACTTTATAATATTATTCTTTTATTATAATCGATTTTTTAAAATTATCATAATCACATAACACTGTTATTAAAATTTGATTATCATATTAATAAAATTTATTGGCTCCACAATCCTTTGTTGATCTTGTCCGCCCCACAAACAGGTATCATAACATTACTTTTTACGAGAAATGGATGTAAACCACTTGCTCAACCTATTTGGTCCAAAAAGAGTGCCGATTTCAGTGACATCCCTAGACAAAATACCGCTCCATTTTTTATCATCATTTCATGACTTCAATACCTACTGATACCGCCTAAAGCATGGCATCCTCAGAAGATCCAAGGCCATGACGAGGCCTGAATAATCATTGGGCGGATTCATGCAGACATGAGCCGATCAACTGCGAAAGAGACATTTCTAGCTTATAAGCTTAGATGTACGACAAATTATTGTCACCCTTTTGCAACATCAACAAAATTTAATAGAATCATTCTAGCCCTTAATGCATATAAAATCCTGCATTTTTTATACCTTCATTAATTCTAAAAACAAGCCAAGTAAATCCTAGCATTACACTCATTCTCCTTAACTCTAAAGCTTTATTAAATTCATACTTAATATATATCATAAAAGCATTTATATTAAATTCATTTGCATAATAATTGCCATAGCAGCATTGTTAAAGTAAAGTCAATGCATAATAATTAAATATAAATAATTCATTCATCTCAAGCCATACAATATACCTAATCGTATCAATTAGTCTAGTTTCACTCAAAACTGTTTCATATTATTTTGTAAAAATATGTCTGATCGAATTTGCCCAGCAATAATTATTCCCCAGCCGCCGAAAATTCAAAAAAATACGCACGCATCTTCCAAAACGCCGACGATGTACTTAGCAAAGAAATATTTTAAAATTATACCTACTAGGTACCTAGTAAGTAATAATTTTTAATAATGCTAACAGACGCGCAGCGAAGGGTCTACTTCGGCTTCGAAACCCAGGTACTCGTACCTAACCACCTACAAGCTTTGGGTATGTTGCGAAGCGTGCCTTTTTGTCATTTTTCAGTGAAGGAATTTGTAGTAGGTATTATTTTTATCTTGCCTGGAGCTGACCTGTGTCCCAAAATGTTGAGTCATTCGGTTTTCGTACTCTCGAGCGAGACGTCGGCCGCGTCCGGCGTCGACGTCTCTGCCAATAAAATTTATTATTTTTTATAAATATTCTTATTAATGTACATATACGCTGTAACTTGCTGTAATCAATGTATTCTTGTCTAATAAAATACGCCGTTATTCTTGAAATCCTTGTTGTCACGTCTCAACAAGCATGTCCCCGAAAGAAAAAGAAGACGCAATATAACCCATGTCGATGTTGCAGATCACAAACCTTCTATGTCAAATTTTACGATTTTGACTTTATGGTATCAAAAAATCGACAACAATTTAACGGATTGGTAAAGCTCCTATGTCAAAGAGAAATATAGCCCAGTTAATTGATATTTTAATTAAAACTCCTATGTCATATTCATCGTATTATGTTGCACAAACCTCCCTCGCGACGTGAGTTAGGAGTTTTGTGAATACATTCTAACGCAGCGATGTGAGGTTGCTGCACATTGTTTCTATATCAGTTCATTGTATGAAGCTATCAGTGAAGTTTTACAAGCAAAACTGTATACAAAAAGTACCTATTTTATTAGAGGTAAAAGGGTTTTAGGTCTACGTTTTTGATAACTTTAACCCAAATTATGAGTTCCAGAAGTAGAAAGATCATGCAATTAACATTGAAACCAAAGAGATTGAAGACTGTCGGAGGAGTCCAATCTCTTTGATTGAAACTAAATAAAAATCAAGAATTGTCGGTATGTATAAACCTATACTTTTAGATTCTGTTCATGATAATGGAAATATTCTAGCGGCTGAGATAATAGAAAGGTATATCAATGATGTAAAAAGAAACAAAAGCAAAGTGCATGTAAACGAAATATATCTGCAAATAATAGAATGAAAGAACAGGAATACCAGGGCCGAGTTAAAAGACAATATCAGTAAAAAACATTATGTAAAAATAAAAGCAAACGAAAGCTTGGTCCACGTTGCATCTCACAAGCATGTGTCTCATCTGGAAAGCGGTTTTTCTCACAGATATATCAAGAAACCCGGGCACTTCAGCCACTTTTGGTTGAATATGTAATGGCCACAGAGAAAATCATACGTTTCTTTACTAATAGATTGTATAGACCCCAATCAGAAGCTATATAAGAACTCTGGAGGTAGGTAGAAGGGAGTATATCTATCATTACCATTTAAAGATGAACGAGGAAAGAAAATAAGTTTGCCGATAAATGTTCTGTAGGTAATACTTTCGCCATATGAGATTAGAGTGCTAGAAATCAAAACCAGCATTGCAAGGACAATGAGCGAAATGTTCATACTTGGAAAAAATATGCTGAAGAATTTATCGATTCACTACCACGAATGGAGTCACATTAATGCCATAAAGATCCATTAAGACTTTTTCTTGAACCGGTGTTTCGTAAGAAAATGTGCCTTTGTCGAGTTTACAAAGATAGATGTAATGAAACATCAAATAAGGCATTGTCATAGTTTACATTTGATGAAGTTCACTTATAAGAAGACTTACAAGCTCCGACATTTACATCTCTTGATTAATCACCTCACAAACCTCATACAAAATTAGAAACCGGTCTATTAAAATATTGAGCAATGGGTGCGTGTGTCAAAATAAGAAAAATATTCTTGAAAATTTAATGCACTCCTCGAATTGGCAGTAAAATATCAATTCGAGATTAGGTAGGCACTTTCTCAAAAATATTTGGAGTTGGGCACAAGTAAATGGAGAAAGATTCTGTACATGCTGCAATCGAAAGAAAATTGAAAAACAGGGAAATTCATTTGCAATCTGATTATGCAGTGGCTACATGAAAAGCCATAAATATGTCATTTACTTATCGAGCGGACTATGCAACTCATGATGTTTTACTTAACTATAATGTACTAGTGACTTCGGTACACGTTAGTAAGATCCAGAAACAAAATAGGGGATCCAATTATTGTTAACGATGTGTGTCACTTGGCTTACCTTCCAAATGGAAAAATCTAGTACAGAATTAATTTTAGTCATGATCTTAAAGAGATACCGAGACGACCGAAGATCATAACAGTTCCAATTGTTTATCCAAGATTGCACGGTTCAAGAAGAAAAAAATATCGGCCAACAAGTTGAAACACCTGCAGAAACTAAAATGTGTGATTCCAAGAGACTATTTACCATATTTATAATTTAAATAATTATATAATGTATAGGGTAAGAGGTACAATGATGGGCCAGTTAAGCGAATGGCTTGCTTTGATCGGTCAGAACAAGCTTATTAATGCGGTTTTATTGAAATGCAATTTTTTTTCGTGTTTACAAAGCATGTATATTGATATATAGGTGTACATATTTTATAATACCAAACATGGTTATTACAAAAAATATAAATGAAAAAAAAATCGCAAAAAGTACAGTGATGGGCCACGCTCAGATAGTGATCGGCCACTTTCCAGACAGTGATGGGCCACCCGTCTTTTTCTGCATAAATTAAACAACTAAGGCTTACTTTTCAATAAAATAATGAACCAACGTGTCTAATCTTATGATATAATCAACAAACATACTCCTTTATCTCACCGTTGATGTAATAAAAGAGGATAGAGTGACAGAGAGTGTATTCTAAGGTCTTAGAAAATTATCGACCTATCTGTTGAATACTTCATCACCTGAGTCACTAAATAAAACATCAATCTCAATTGGGACATGGAGCTGCTGAGATTTTGGAACGCAATTTGAATGGAAGCTATCTTTATATACTGAACATTCTAATTTAATAAGATGTTTTATTATTATTTCACAAATCGCACAACGATTTTGGCCGCCATTTTTTAAACTTTATTATTTTTGATTGCCTCTACTTTCAATTGCCTCATTAAAATGTGTGGTTTTTGCCTTTATTCTTTTAATCATCCTCTGCACTTTCCTTGTTTTCCATTTTTTGATCTTAAATATCTCTATATTTTTGCGAAGTGATGGCGAATGGAACTCTTTGTAAAACATGTTTATCGTTTATTTTTGGTATGTGAGGCCATGATAATGTTTGAATTAGAACTGTAGATATATTAACCATATGTTCATTTATTTCTTCCATGCGTTCAGTATCTATTTCCATGTTGCATTCTCTGACGGCACTGACACGTTAGATACATTTAATTGGGTTATATTTTCTGTCAGATAATGACTAAATTTGATTAAGTTTTTCCGCAATCGGTAGGTATGGTATAAAAATGTTTTATCTGTTTACGTTAGCTAGTATTTTGAATATTTTTAAGCTTCTCTTCTGTTTAATTGCCCACTACATTCGTTAAATCTTTAAGGATGAAAACAGCATTTTGCGATATTTTGCAGCTTTAACTGGAGGGAAAACAGTTATATCTATAGGCTGAAGAATCCTAGATGCATTAGGATTATAGTGCTATAAGATTTATTTCAAATACAATTTTAGACAAAGCTCACTAACTTGGTAGATAAGATGTGACTTATGCCTTTCGATAAATAATATAGGAAACTCTATTCACAGAGTAACCAGATTCAGATAGAAAATATTTCCAATGTATTGTGTATGGTGGCACTCCGATTTTTTTTTTGCAACTTCACATAGTGATCCCCCATTTTTATAAAAGTATGCAACAGCATCATCTATAGTTAAACATCATATTTAAACTTAAATTATTCAGTATTTTGATATTCTGAAAGAAATGGGAAGCTAAATGTTTCTAAATACAGTGATCGGCCAGTACAAATTCAGTGATCGGCCACATGGCCAACGACTGTCTAAAATTAAAATAACATAAAAATAAAAACGGCAGGTACCATAGTGCATTATAAATATTGTATTTAGCATAAAAAAGTTAACTAAAAGTAAAAAACCATTTTTTCAGTCATGGGCCAGCCCGGCCCATCATACAACTGCTACATATATTTAGTGCAGTAAATGGTCACCCAGCTAGATGTGTCATTTTAATTTTAAATAGTCGTAGACTTAACATAATTATATGTTTGAATATCCAGCATAACGATTATTAAATAAAAAGTATAATTAGTAATATAGTTAAAGAGATCTTACCTTCCAAAGTATGTTATTTCCTTAACAAAAAGTTAAGCAATTGTCTGACAAAATGCAAAACGTGTGACTTGGTATACAAAATGGTCACTTATAGGGTCAGTCCTGCTACCTATACAGGAAATAATGTGCTAGAACCGAAGTATATGATGTTGTGAGTCACATATAGGAACAAATACCCATAACTTAGGTTTTTAAATACCTATTTTTTGTGTTTTACTGCTGAGTGGCCCATCACTGGAGGGTGGCCCTCGATTGTACCTCTTACCCTATTATGTTACAATTTAAAAAAATCTTCATACATAACTATGTTGGGTTTGATTCCATTGGTTATTTATAAACATGTACATTAGTTAAATATTCATTATTTGTATTAATTAATAATTAACTATGCAGCCATTAAATATTTAACTCGTATGTCACGCAAACTGTTTCATTATTTTTTAAATAAAACTTATTTACTTTTCTCATAAAATGTAATGTAAAGAAAAACCTCCTATGTCAAATATTTTAACAAATCTGAGTGCACAATACTTCTATGGCATGGTAAATGTAATACGGTTTATGTTAGTTACAAATAAAGTTATACAATCTATTAAAAATACAAAAACATTAGACTTTATATATTTTTTTTAAATAAAAGACTTACATTATCAAATAAATCAGTTTTAACCTTCTCCTGTAAAATCGTATTTTTTGACTTGGAAGGTTTGTGATCTGCAACATGGATGTGCCACACTATCAAAGGTCCGGGAGGGGTACCAGATCCTACGTCAGACCCTCCCTCATTCTTTCGGAGATGACACTAGGTACCTATCTGATAAAAGGTGTTGTATACATAACTAACAAAATAATATATA
The DNA here is from genome assembly GCF_057557595.1 of Rhyacophila brunnea. Classification (NCBI taxonomy): domain Eukaryota; kingdom Metazoa; phylum Arthropoda; class Insecta; order Trichoptera; family Rhyacophilidae; genus Rhyacophila; species Rhyacophila brunnea. The sequence goes on along the minus strand of NW_028232785.1, from coordinate 28,538,108 downwards.
CCACTAAATCAATTATTGAAATGCCATCTCTACTTCAATGGTCAATATTGCTAGACCACAGTTTCAGATACATCAGGTACCTACATTAAAAAATACTACACCTGACAACTTACAAAACTCGCGAGCGAATGACAAAAATATTTAGATAAATTAAATAGGTACCTAACCATGTACCAACCTATTATTAAAAAATGTACACGTGTCATTGCTCAGCTTGCTTGCACAACGGAAGTTAACTAGACGACGCGAACCCGTCAAAAATTAAAGTCTTGTTAAACCTTTTACCTATGTTAAGTTTGTTTCTAACCACTGGAATGAATTTTTTAATGGGATATTATTTTCATCTAAAGTTTGGGTAGGTACCTACCTATCGACCTGTTTCTATATATAGGTACCTAATGATTATCCTAGATTTGCCGCAGTATTGAATCAAATATGATTTTTGACACCTAGTAGACACGCATATAGAATCGTACAATTTCAAAAGATTTCAGATTTACTTACATAACATACAAGGTCTGTCAGAATATTTTCGTTGGTAGGTAATTTAAAAAGTTTTATAGAAAATGTGTGCAAGCCGAGAGAATACTATCCCGAAAGAAAAAAAAGCCCTTGACTTTATTTTAAAATGGATTTTATTGAATTCGCCATTGAGCAATTTTTGTCGGAAGTGATCCATAAATGCCCTCGGAATTTCGCAAAAGCTCTTTTTTGTGCGAGAAACAAAAATAAACTCATTTGTACATTTTCAACAAAGATGGAAACGCGCACTATAATAATAATTGCCGAAATACTATAATTTCTTGGATGGGCTAAATAAATTTCGGTGAGAAAAAGATGGCAACACTGCGCGAAAGTATCTATTGCTTGGAAAACGTTGGTACGAAAGTGTATGTCGTATGTACTCTCGCAAACATGGATGCAAAGCGAGAATATTGTGATGGAGACCAGTATAATGCAGAGGATAAACCTTGGATTGATGCAGCGATGATTAAGCATCCATATAATCCTGACGCCAGCACTTATGTAAAGCAAGAGAATAGAGACGATCCTATTTGCAATTTCGAGGTTAGTTTTTTTACTATTAATAACAATTAGATTTATACCCCGTTTACACGTAGGTACATTGATTTACTGCTGACAGTACCTATTATCGCGGCCATAAATAGAAAATGCTCATGTAAACATGTACTATCGTGCAAGATGCAAGATTCCTTGCATGAATTAAGTTCGCTTCTGAATTTTCACGCGACAGTTGAGATTTGTTTGATATCTTCGCCTACGCAGTAGAGCGACAGTGGCAAACCTGCTGAAAAAAAACAAATACACCGCTGAGTCTCATTTTGAGGTTAACCGATTTTGACGACATGTCAAAAAGTAGCATAAAATGACAACATCGCATCAATACAAATCTTGCAATCCATTTTTCACTAACTTTCCGATTAGCTAGACATTTGAAACTTTTATAATGTATCAGAACACGATTACAATGCATTATTTTAATACAGCCATCTTTAAGCAGAATTGAATTAATTTTCAGTTAATTCTGTTTTGTATGGAAAGTTATTTCGGAAAAAAATCGTTAAAAGTAATACACTTTTATTGTATGCGAAGAGGGTCCTAGCAACTAAATTATTAATATATACATGCGTTACTATGAAAATCAATAGGAAATGTCAAAATGACATTTCAGTATTCTATATTTATTCAGTACTTATATTATCTATCAAGTACAAAAAAAAGTATTTATTAATACATTGAATTGTCAAGTTTATATGATTCTACAGAAAATTTAAAACCGTGGTATATAAAAATTTCTTTTTATCTTGTAAGTAATTATTATGTATTTAATTTTATATATTGAACATATTATTCAAAACATTGATTTTGAAAACACTTCTGACAAAATATATAACAAACGGAAGAAATCTTTTTTAATGCCTACTTTGATTTAAAATACAAAAGCCGATTGGCAATAGTAACCCAATTTGGAAAGCGCTTATTATTAACTGCGATATTATGGTTTAGTTTAGGGAGGGTTTCATGGAATTTTGAAAAGTAATTTAATGAAAACAAAATATAAGCAGCACTCGAGCGGAGCGCTCGTTAATTTTCTGAAAATATTAACACAGTTATCTAATTTTGTGTTTGATTTTTTGTTAAATGGCCATTCTAGCTCAAACGGTAAAATTACTTTTTCTGCGAGACGCCGCGACAATGCTGCCGATTTTATGACCCGGAACGGCGCTCCGGTCCATTTCGAGCCCTGTATATAAATATGCCTCATAATGTTTAATGTGCACTATTTATGTTGGATTTGAACAGCCTACTTCCACCTAGATAATAAAACTTTAATTTGTTAAATGTAAATATTGACAACATGTTATATTAAACGTTGTTTATTTCAGTTCGCTGCGACGGGTGTCACTGGTATCAAAGCTGAGACTGACATAAAGCGCGAATTCTCTGAAGATAAAATGCCACCATTTTCTGATGAAGATCCTCAACCCGGATGTTCGCATTCAGATTACACACCAGGACATGGGGTACATTCAATTTTATATATTGTATCATTTCTCTTCTCTATTCGCCGATTTTTATCGAAGGTTGACGCTTAAAATTTCAATAAATCTCCGTACTATTCCTAGCCAATCGTATCGGCTATGATTATATCAGTGGCGAAGTGTGGAGGTAGGCAGTTAAGATCCGTTATGAATAGTGGACATTTTCTTTTTTTTAATATTAATAACCGCCCTTGCTTCTTCGTATAAGGTGGTTGGGTGGGTTAGTTGCATTGCCGTGGGGTTAATTAGGTTCCTCCATTTATATCTTTAATTTTCTTTTTGGCCAGGATTAAATATTTTGTGTAGTGTTCTATTGCTTAGTACTTCGTGAGGCTTTTGGAAGTCAATTTCATGATTATGCTGTCTACACCGAGTCCTGAGAGTCCATCGCTCCTTTTTTAGTATAGGGCAGTCGTTGATGACATGCCACACAGTCTGAGATGTGTTGTCGTCACATGGACAACAGTCATCATCTCTCAATTTGAATCTTTTTAATGAGCGAGCTCGCACCGCTCCGTAGCCTGTTAGAATCTGTGTGATATTTTTAAGTTCCTGCCAAGAGTGATGGCAGAGTTTATGTTTGGAATAAATTTCTGCGTTATTGATCCTGTCGCGGATGTTGTGTTTTCGTTTAGTTTTTGTTTTGCGTAACTTAGAGGGAAATGTGTGTAGGTTAAAGGTCTATTATCTGTTGTGGCTTTTTTAGCGTATTTATCAGCTTCCTCGTTTCCGGCTATCCCTGTGTGACTTCTTATCCAGAAGAATCTAGGGTTTGTTTCTATCATTCGAAGCTATATTGATAGTGTTAAAATGTCTCTTACAAGTGGGTGTGTAGATGATGGATTTTGGAGAGGTACCAGACCGGATTGGCTATCTGAGAATATGTTAACATAGTCGTATCTGTGGAACTTTAACTTTTTCAGTGCCCACTCGAGAGATTCTTTGATAGCAAATATTTCTGCTTAGTAAACAGTGCAGTAGCTTTCGAGCTTAAATTTTCGGGGGGTTATTAATGTTCCATTTTAGTAGGCTACAAAAGCTGCCCCTACTTTGTCATCGATTAGACTGCCATCTGTGTAGTAGATCTCCAATCCTGTGATATGGTATTTTGTTTTAGTGTCTTCGTCAACTGTTCCTATGTGTTCTATATTTTCTAGATGTCTGATACCAGGGTGTGGAAGTTGTGTGTGATGTATTATGTTTTCGTATGTTCTATCTGTAGGTAAGTGTCGGGGAAGTATGTGGCTTGTTTTAACTTGGTATATTGTAACATAGATAAATAATGCATGTATGTGTGTACCTATAATGTTAAAACATCCGACTAGCTCAGAAACAAATGCAGCGGTAAAGCCTATGACCCCAACTCCCTGTAAGAAGCAAACCTACTTATTTACTTGGTCGTGGAGACCGTTGCATATGTTCATAATGTTTTCAAGCTTCCAGTGCTCCCTTTAAGAATGTTTGGTAATTATAATGAAGAATGATAGGGCGCCATCGATGCTCAAATTCCTCCAACTGCGCGTACCATACACGGGGGACAAATCAAGGCAAAGAATTAAAATAATAAGATTGGTTTAATAGGTTCCGAGACTGGACACTTAAGATTTATTAAAAAACAAGAAGAAGCAATATTATCACGTGGCACAACTGCCAAAGTATATTAATAAAGGGTTCCAATTGAGATTCAAACAAATGCCATACCTAATACAACGAGAACTAGAGTTTCTGTGGGGAGTTATTAAAGATTAAAAACAAGAATCTAATCGTAAACAAGGTGATACGATAAATACCGGTTGAGAATCGACTTCCATCTTGTGCGGCCGGTGCCCGAGACCGGCACGCATGCCTCGTTCAAAACTGGACTTCACTCGTTCCCCTCCGGATGTTGACTGTCCCGATCCACGGACGCATTCTAACGTCACGGCACAGAAAAGCCAACTTAAAGATGCATGCCTTGCAGTCTGGCATGTTAACGACGATAAATTTCTGAGGCAAAATGTTGCCATAATGTTCATAACGTATTTTATTCTAGGGTACGAGAATAAATATCGTTACAATATTCCTATAAGTTCTTGTATTTTTATATCTATCGGCACTTTGCCTGCCAGGACTTGTGCTGACGTTAGTGATATGGTGCGATATCCCTTGCAAATTGATATTGCGAAAGGCCTTTGCGCGGAATTCAGTCTTTTTTGGATTGGATAGGTTAGCTCCACATCTCCATGATATATAATTTTCAAAACTTCAGGAGATGCCCCCCAAGTGGCTCTTGCTGTTTTTAAAAAGAATTTACCAATTTGAGCTGCTTTCTTACATATTATGTAGTCAATGTGTTTCGCCCAATTGATGTGCCTGTCTAGTATTATGCCATGAATTTTAAAGGAATCAACCAACTCTTTTGGTTTTCCTTTCCACTGGATTTCTGGTGTCTGTATTTTTCTTTTGTTGATAAACATTACATTTGTCTTTATATCTGAAAATGTTAGTTTTGCGTTTTCACCCCAAGAGTTTACTTTTTGAAGCACGCTATTGATTTTTAATTCCAGTTTGTCGATATCCTTTGCTGCTATCAATATTAATACATCGCCAGCAAAGGCTTGTATGTGTGTATTGGGGATAAGAGTATTGTTAATAGACTGTCTAAAGCGATATTCCATAGTGTTGGGCCAAAAGTGATCAGTATTCATATTAAATATATCGATGACCCAATCACATTCTTTTATAATTTTCAAATAATGTCTTTATTGGTTTTTTTATTAAAGTTGTTGAAACTAAATTGAATATCAGTTTATAGGCACTCCTGTAAAATTCATTATTTGGTCTTTGTATAGCTTTCATTCTCATGTCTTCAATTATTTTATCAAGAAATATTAGAAATAAACAGAGTAAAGTGAAACTATCTCATTTACATTAATCTAAAATTTGGCATTTAAAACTGTAATACATTTACACATATTACCAAGAGTTGCACCACAATTGTGTCGTTCTCTGTTTTGTGCATTTGCTTTACGATGTTACATGTAGGTGGATTTTTTATATAATATAAACGAAAGAGATCAGAATACTTAAATAAATGTACATATAACCATATCTAAATTACAGTGGTTCCGTAGATTCCAGTTTCCTTTCTTGGACGTTCCCTTATAGCTGACCACCCTGAAATGCAATCATATTTTGAGCATCTAAAACTCTCCACCCCTCACGGTCATCCGATTATCACAGGGCAGAGGCAGAGTGAAGGCTGCCTTCAGCAAGCTCATTTCTTGATTATGTTTAATTCAAAGTAAGCATTATATCAGACATCCCTCCAACTTTAAACTGTTACCAAAGTGAACGGTCACAATATTTAAAAACGAGCAAGTGGACTGTATGAATATCGGGTAGTATTGCGGCTACATGTAAAAGGAGTTAGCGGGGAATATCGAATAACGGTGCACGATGCGCTGGCACCATATAATAGTTTCTTATTGGTCGTTCCCTCATGACTGCAGATCGTGACGAGCCTGAAGTGCAGTAATCTTTTGAGCATCTAAAACTCTCCACTCCTCACGGTTATCTGCTTATCTCAGGGCAGAGTGAATGCTGCCTTTAGTAAGCTCCTTCATTTAGTTGCTTCAATGCGCCGATGCTCTATATATATTATCTATGTTGGTACTATTACCATTTCTTAACGTAATTTTCATTCTCAATACACTCATATAGTCTGAAGATGCTGAAAAGCATAAGCGTCGAAAAAAATAACTCAAATAAAACAGTTAAAAACCTAATTTAGAATAATATTGACGATTATTTTTGTTTTTTCTAGGTTTCTACTAAAGGCTTTTTCAAAAAGCATCACGATATAGACAGGTGTCAACAATCCTCGCCTGATGGAATCCAAGATAGAATGATACAGTATTCAGAAGTGACGATAGATGAACAAAACATCAAGAGAGAAATCTCAGCACGAGAAACTCAGAAGGAACTTCGACTTATTCTGAGAAAAGTAGTACACTTCTCACGTAATTTGATTTGCAGCTTTTGTAACGCAGTTTTTGGATGCGAAAGTGCTCTAAAAAGTCACAAAATAATTCACACGAACCTAAATTCTGATCAATATCAAGAAAATATATTCTCGCAACTAAATCATCTCAAAGCACATGAAATGACACACACAGGTGAAAAACCTCATAAATGCAAGGTATGCCCATATAGATGCTCGCGACTTAGTTGTCTTAAAAGACATGAAATGATACACACAGGTGACAAACCTCACAAATGCAAAGTATGCACATATAGGTGCTCGCAACTTAGTCATCTTAAAAACCATGAAACGAGACACACAGGTGAAAAACTTCATAAATGCAAGGTATGCCCATATAGATGCTCGCAACTTAGTTATCTTAAATACCATGAAATGAGACACACAGGTGAAAAACGTCATAAATGCAAGGTATGTCCATATAGATGCTCGACACTTGGTAATCTTAAAAGACATGAAATGACACACACAGGTAAAAAACCTCATAAATGCAAGGTATGCCCATTTATATGCTCGCAACTTAGTCATCTTAAAAACCATGAAATGACACACACGGGTGAAAAACCTCATAAATGCAAGTTATGCTCATATAGATGCTCGCAACTTAGTCATCTTAAAAACCATGAAATGACACACACAGGTGAAAAACCTCATAAATGCAAGTTATGCTCATATAGATGCTCGCAACTTAGTAATCTTAAAAACCATGAAATGACACACACAGGTGTAAAACCTCATAAATGCAAGTTATGCTCATATAGATGCTCGCAACTTAGTAATCTTAAAAACCATGAAATGACACACACAGGTGAAAAACCTCATAAATGCAAGTTATGCTCATATAGATGCTCGCAACTTAGTAATCTTAAAAACCATGAAATGACACACACAAATGTAAAACCTCATAAATGCAAGTTATGCTCATATAGATGCTCGCAAATTTGTCATCTTAAAAGACATGAAGTGACATGTACTGGTAAATAATCTTATTAATTTACCGTATGCTCATATAGATGTTTGTAAAGTAGTACTCTTAAAACACATACAATGAAGACGTATACTGGTGAAGACCTTTTAACTTCAATATATGCTTATGTAGTTATTTGGGAAGATGAGTACATTTCTCACGTATTCTGATTTGTAATGCAGTTTTTTGATGCGCAAATGCTTGAAAAAGCTTCAAAATGATTCACAACTGTAAATGTCATGTATTCTTCTATAGTTGCTCGCATCTTTATTATTTTATAGTACGTGAAATGACACATTCTGGTAAAAAAAAAGCTTATAAAAATGTAATGTATGTTCATATCGATGCTCGAAACTGTGAAAATGTACTGGTGAAAAACATTTTAAATGCACTTTATATCCATATCCATATCACGACTGTATCATACTGACAGGCAGAAAATTACTTACCACTATACTACCGAAAAGGAATGAATCACTGGATATGCCGCCAGTACATGTTATCATAGAAAACTCTTCTCAGCGGTCAACGCTCAGCATTACTTGCCCTCGCTTAGGCTTATAAGACGACTTCTACCGACGCGTTGCCTGTCCGTGCTAGAGTGCTTCTGCTAGACCTGCACATTCAAATCCGTGGTGCCACGACCGCCTTGCTCGGCGATCGGGGGGCGGAGGTTGGCGGTATCTTCATATCGCTGCCATAACGTCTTGGATCCATGAGCCGGTGCGCTCGAACGGTTATTGTACGCGACCTGGCTTATAACACGGCGCTGCGTGCGTGGCAGGGGAAATGGACCACTTCTTCCAACGGCAGACAAACGCATTTGATTTTTCCTAATATAAAGTGGCGCATGGAGATAGCCAGATTGACTTTTCAGTTCTTAACCGGACACAGTGGTTTTGCTTCCAAGTCAGTTTGGCCTAATAGAATCTCCGACTTGCTTATGTGGCGAATTGCAGGATGCCGATCACATCCTCTGGGAGTGTCCCCATATTATGTCGGTTGAAAGGGAAGAGCTTCTCAAGTCGGTCCGACCCTCAGTTGAACCGGTCGGCCATTGCGACTTGGTAGGGTAAGCCGCCCAGTGAATGAACAAAACTCTATTATTTTAAAATCATAAGAATTGGGTGATACGGTGATTGGGTGATCTGGAGTAGGGATTTTTTTATACGTTTGCAACACTTTTAATCATATGAAAACAACTTCAGAAACCCCCTCCTGCCTCAGTTGCCAAGGAGGTGGGCTGATATTCGGCCGACTTTTTTGTTCATGAAGTTTTGTTCCTAGCTGTACTAAAGAGTGTGCGTGGTCCGAAATTTTAATTGTGACTTTGTTACCCTCTTCCCTGCATTACCGAATTATTGATTTTGCTGAAGTAACTGAAGATAATAAAGGTGAGATCGTTTATCGTTTTATTCGTATGTTTTTTGTGCCGTAGGGTTAAATATCAGTGTTCATTAAGTGGTCTTTCTAATGAAGGTTAATTCAATTAATAAACGGTGTGTTTATTCTTTAGATTAGTGATAATATATTTATTTATTATTATACCCTTAATGATTATAATATATAGCTGTAATGTCGATATTTATGTATGTAAATGTATTAAAAAGCTTATAGCTAGTATTTGAACACTTTTTTGAACACTACGGTACCAATTCAATAACCAGCATTTTTAATCTAATGAATGGACCAAGGAATTTAATAATGTATTATGGTTGAAAAGTAGACCTTAACTATTTTATCTATGATTACTTCTCAAAAAGGAATATTAACAGTACAATAACAGTTTTTGTGATGGGCGCAGATAAATGAGCAACTTTAATGATTAACCAAATTTCGAAATTTTCGTATTTTTTCAGAAAAATTATCTTCAATGTCATAAAATTAGTAATAACATAGCTATACACAATTAATTGTACTGACATTTATGGTTATAGTTGTAAAATAATAAATGCTTAATAATATGTTTAATATGCTTAGTTTATTTACTGGTTTTTCTCAGGTTCATACTTTAGATTCCGTGTTCAATTACTGGGCTTTTCTTTGTTAATTTATATATTATTTTTTTATTAAACAGATATGGTTTGCACATTATATCTATTAAATTAATTTAAATCTTCATAAGTTATAGATGAGTACAATATTTTTTAAAAGAACTAAGTATAAGAATACCTATGCTTTTTTAGAAATTTTACAATTATCCAAAGTCCTTAAGTGTGCATTCACTGGGCGGCTTACCCTACACGAATTTATCGGTTCAAGCATGCATATTTTCATAAAAACCCACAAAAAATATGCTGACACGTAAATTACGATTATTTTAGTTTTATGCTTTACCTAAATATATTATTGTTTTTGATGTGCTCATAATATGATATAATATAATTTGGTACCTATACTTTCTGTTTATTGTTGTTTTATTCGTACTTCATCCTGTCATTGATTACCCAGTGTTGGGATATAGTGCAAGAACAAGGTCGTCCGACATAGCTAGGTCCATACCTACGAATCGCGACATGTGAAACAAGCTGCGCGTAGATCTCTTTTGTAGCATCGCTGTGGGGAAGGGAGGGTCGTCCATTGGTCGTCGGTCAGCCGGGTGGTGACGGAACTCATGAGGTATTATAGCAACGGGTTTGTTTCTAATGTTTTTATATACCTATATTCAATATTGAAAAAAAATGTAAATGTAGTTGGCAGCCCTGTTATATTATGGGGTTTGGATAATAAAATAAGTTTCACTTTATAATATTATTCTTTTATTATAATCGATTTTTTTTAAATTATCATAATCACATAACACTGTTATTAAAATTTGATTATCATATTATTAAAATTTATTGGCTCCACAATCCTTTGTTGATCTTGCCTGCCCCACAAACAGGTATCATAACATTACTTTTTACGAGAAATGGATGTTAACCACTTGCTCAACCTATTTGGTCTATGCTCTGGATTTAAACAGACAGATTTGAACAAACCGACAGAAAACAGACAGTTGTTATTATTGTACAGAGTCCAACAAGAGTGCCGATTTCAGTGACATCCCTAGACAAAATACCGCTCCATTTTTTATCATCATTTCATGACTTTAATACCTACTGATACCGCCTAAAGCGTGGCATCCTCAGAAGATCCAAGACCATGACGAGGCCTGAATAATTCATGCAGACATGAGCCGATCAACTGCGAAAGAGACATTTCTAGCTTGTAAGCTTAGATGTACGACAAATTATAGTCACCCTTTTGCAACTTCAACAAAATTTAATAGAATCATTCTAGCCCTTAATGTATATAAAATCCTGCATTTTTTATACCTACATTAATTCTAGAAACAAGCCAAGTAAACCCTAGCATTACACTCATTCTCATAAACTCTAAAGCTTTATTAAATTCATACTTAATAATTATCATAAAAGCATTTATATTAAATTCATTTGCATAATAATTGCCATAGCAGCATTGTTAAAGTAAAGTCAATGCATAATAATTAAATATAAATAATTCATTCATCTCAAGCCATACAATATACCTAATCGTATCAATTAGTCTAGTTTCACTCAAAACTGTTTCATATTATATTGTAAAAATAATATGTCTCATCGAATTTGCCCAGCAATAATTATTCCCCAGCCGCCGAAAATTCAAAAAAATACGCACGCATCTTCCAAAACGCCGACGATGTACTTAGCAAAGAAATATTTTAAAATTATACCTACTAGGTACCTAGTAAGTAATAATTTTTAATAATGCTAACAGACGCGCAGCGAAGGGTCTACTTCGGCTTCGAAACCCAGGTACCTAACCACCTACAAGCTTAGGGTATGTTGCGAAGCGTACCTTTTTGTCATTTTTCAGTGAAGGAATTTGTAGTAGGTATTATTTTTATCTTGCCTGGAGCTGACCTGTGTCCCAAAATGTTGAGTCATTCGGTTTTCGTACTCTCGAGCGAGACGTCGGCCGCGTCAGGCGTCGACGTCTCCGCCAATTTAAATTTATTATTTTTTATAAATATTCTTGTTAAATATACATTTACGCTGTAACTTGCTGTAATCAATGTATTCTTGTCTAATAAAATACGCCGTTATTCTTGAAATCTTTGTTGTCACTCAACAAGCATGTCCCCGAAAGAAAAAGACGACGCAATATTATAACCCATGTCGATGTTGCAGATCACAAACCTTATATGTAAAATTTTACGATTTTGACTTTTCCGTTGAGGATTTCCAGAAGTAGAAAGATCATGCAATTAGCATTGAAACCAAAGAGATTGAAGACTGTCGGAGGAGTCCAATCTCTTTGATTGAAACTAAATAAAAATCAAGAATTGTCGGTATGTATAAACCTATACTTTTAGATTCTGTTCAAGATAATGGAAATATTCTAGCGACTGAGATAATAGAAAGGTATATCAATGATATAAAAAGAAACAAAAGCAAAGTGCATGGAAACGAAATATATCTGCAAATAATAGAATGAAAGAACAGGAATACCAGGGCCGAGTTAAAAGACAATATCAGTAAAAAACATTATGTAAAAATAAAAACAAACGAAAGCTTGGTCCACGTTGCATCTCACAAGCATGTGTCTCATCTGGAAAGCGGTTTTTCTCACAGATATATCAAGAAACCCGGGCACTTCAGCCACTTTTGGTTGAATATGTAATGGCCACAGAGAAAATCATACGTTTCTTTACTAAGATTGTATAGACCCCAATCAGAAGCTATATAAGAACTCTGGAGGTAGGTAGAAGGGAGTATATCTATCATTACCATTTAAAGATGAACGAGGAAAGAAAATAAGTTTGCCGATAAATGTTCTGTAATACTTTCGCCATATGAGATTAGAGTGCTAGAAATCAAAACCAGCATTGCAAGGACAATGGGCGAAATGTTCATACTTCGAAAAAATATGCTGAAGAATTTATCGATTCACTACCACGAATGAAGTCACATTAATGCCATAGAGATCCATTAAGACTTTTTCTTGAACCGGTGTTTCGTAAGAAAATGGGCCTTTGTCGAGTTTACAAAGATAGATGTAATGAAACATCAAATAAGGCATTGTCATAGTTTACATTTGATGATGTTCACTTATAAGAAGACTTACAAGCTCCGACATTTACATCTCTTGATTAATCACCTCACAAACCTCATACAAAATTAGAAACCGGTCTATTAAAATATTGAGCAATGGATGCGTGTGTCCAAATAAGGACAATATTCTTGAAAATTTAATGCACTCCTCGAATTGGCAGTAAAATATCAATTCGAGATTAGGTAGGCACTTTCTCAAAAATATTTGGAGTTGGGCACAAGTAAATGGAGAAAGATTCTGTACATGCTGCAATCGAAAGAAAATTGAAAAACAAGGAAATTCATCTGCCATCTGATTATGCAGTGGCTACATGAAAAGCCATAAATATGTCATTTCCTTATAGAGCGGACTATGCAACTCGTGATGTTTTACTTAACTATAATGTACTAGTGACTTCGGTACACGTTAGTAAGATCCAGAAGCAAAATAGGGGATCCAATATTGTTAACGATGTGTGTCACTTGGCTTACCTTCCAAATGGAAAAATCTAGTACAGAATTAATTTTAGTCATGATCTTAAAGAGATACAGAGACGACCGAAGATCATAACAGTTCCAATTGTTTATCCAAGATTGCACGGATCAAGAAGAAATATCGGCCAACAAGTTGAAACACCTGCAGAAACTAAAATGTCTGATTCCAAGAGACTATTTACGACATTTATAATTTAAATAATTATATAATGTATATTATGTTACAATTTTAAAAAATCTTCATACATAACTATGTTGGGTTTGATTCCATTGGTTATTTATAAACATGTACATTAGTTAAATATTCATTATTTGTTATTAATTAATTAATTATGCAGCCATTAAATATTTAACTCGTATGTCACGCAAACTGTTTCATTATTTTTTAAATAAAACTTATTTACTTTTCTCATAAAATGTAATGTAAAGAAAAACCTCCTATGTCAAATATTTTAACAAATCTGAGTGCACAATACTTCTATGGCATGGTAAATGTAATACGGTTTATGTTAGTTACAAATAAAGTTATACAATCTATTAAAAATATAAAAACATTAGACTTTATATATTTTTTTTAAATAAAAGACTTACATTATCAAATAAATCAGTTTTAACCTTCTCCTGTAAAATCGTATTTTTTGACTTGGAAGGTTTGTGATCTGCAACATGGATGTGCCACACTATCAAAGGTCCGGGAGGGGTACCAGATCCTACGTCAGACCCTCCCTCATTCTTTCGGAGATGACACTAGGTACATATCTGATAAAAGGTGTTGTATACATAACTAACAAAATAATATACTTATATCACTAAATGCCATCTTTACTTCAATGGTCAATATTGCGAGACCAAAGTTTCAGATACATCAGGTACCGTAGAATGGGGTGGATAGAGACACTTTTTTCGCTTGACGATAATGTATCTGCATACTTATTCCAAATTATATCAACACGATTAGCTTAAAACTTGTTTTTATAGTCCTTCTACATGTTTATGGACATATTTTTCAAATATCCTTTAAGGTTATTAAAGAACAGCCAATTTTGTTCGATGTCTCTATTTAACTTGAATTGGGGTGAATAGAGACGAAAGGGGGGTGAATAGAGACTTGGAAGGTGAATAGAGACAAAATGTATAGGGAGGTAGGTAGATGTAGGTCATTTATAAACATTCATACATTTGAGATTATTAAATCGAATTATAATGTAACAAGTGCAATTTTATAAAACATAATATTTATCAATATATAAATATAAGCATTTGGTTTCCTTATACTAACTTTACATACATTTATGTAATTTATAAAATCAAAATATTTATTTTACAATTATTGCACTAGGTTTCTTTTTGAAAGATAATTATCAATCAATTATGAAAATATTATAATATAGGTAGATATCTAGTTACATAAAATTGATATTATGAGTTTATTAGGTAGATGAGTAGGTAACTGAAAATTAAAAATGCTCAAATCTATGGAGTTTAGGTATTAAATGAAATTATTAATTTTACATGTGCGTTATTTAAAAAGATTTTTATCAATGAATAAAATCATTATTATTTAGTTATTAACATTAATTAGTATTATTGGAAGTTTTCCCAATATAATAGCTTGTACAGCATTCTTCAAAACCTATGGGTTGTGTTTGAGGTGTCTTTTGGTGCTTCGGGGATCTGGTTTAAAACACTTGGCATGTTTATATTGTACAGTGATCTTTCTAAAAAAAGAAAAAGAAGAAATATTATACCAAACATAGTCACTTTTCAAACTATTTAAATTTAAGTTTTCTGTATCATCGCTGTCTCTATTCACCCACAGGCTGTCCTTATTCACCCCGTATTGCGTCTCTATTCACCCCTAATGGCGTCTCTATTCACCCCCTTCTCGTCTCTATTCACCCCAAAATATGTGAAAATTTCAAGCTCTGTAAAAAGAGCCCAATAATGCCTAAATTCGATGAAATACTATACAAACTTGTGTTTATAGTATAAAAAACACTTGCAGTAAATGTAAATTATTATGTTAACACAGTTATACTTATGTTTTCTGGAATAATATCAAAGTTTTTGAGCAGTCGAAAAGTAACGATTCACGGACACCGAAGTCTAACGCAGTTGTTTAAATTTTGACAGATTATAGAGTTGCTTTGGTGTTGTCATCCAAAATATGAGATTACCAGCAGTCAAAAAATATTCACATACTCATGATAAATACGTAGGATACTTATTAAAGTTGTGTTGAAATTCATACCATGTTTTTGTCTCTTTTCACCCCACAGTCTCTATTCACCCCAATCGACGGTACCTACATTAAAAAATACTACACCTGACAACTTTCAAAACTCGCGAGTGAATGGCAAAAATATTTTGATAAATTAAATAGGTACCTAACCATGTACCAACATATAATTCAAATATAATTAAAAAATGTACACGTGTCATTGCTCAGCTTGCTTGCACAACGGAAGTTAAATAGACAACGCGAACCCGTCAAAAAATTAAAGTCTTGTTAAACCTTTTATGTTAATTAATACACTTTGTTTCCAATGTTATGTACCTACTCTTATACTTAATATTTTACATCTTACACATTGAGAAGCCCTGATGAATCAATTGATGTTTACACCCCTAACATAATTATCTTTTCTATTTTTTGCTCGTCTAGCCAATGTTGTCCATTATATCCTATTATCAATCGAAAGACAAACTATTCATGTTTAACTTAAATAACATTATATAACAAATATTATAAAAGTTCCATTTCTCTAATATCAAAACAAGTACAAAAGTTACCTTAATAAATATACTTTCTAAACTCCTATTTATCGCCATATATCTCATGTCAATCAGTTCTAATATCAGTTCCAATTAATCCATCACACCGTCAACTCCTCCAGTGTAATTATTATTATTGAATTAAATAGTATATGTTTATAAATTGTTAATACTTATAAGCAACTCAGTTGCTTAAACGTTAATAATAATTTGTGAAGTTTAATTTAAAGTGTACCTATTGTATGATTGACATTATAAATAAATAGTTTATGTAGTGAAGTGAGTGCTTTCTGTGGCATCCCGATCCCGATTCCATAACACCAACCACTGGAATGAATTTTTTAATGGGATATTATTTTTATCTAAAGTTTGGGTAGGTACCTACCTATCAACCTGTTTCTATATATAGGTACCTAATGATTATCCTAGATTTGCCGCAGTATTGAATCAAATATGATTTTTGACATCTAGTAACTTGCATTAGCGCATATAGAATCGTACAATTTCAAACGATTTCAGATTTACTTACATGGCATACAAGGCCTGTCAGAATATTTTCGTTGGTAGGTAATTTAGAAAGTTTCATATAAAATGTGTGCAAGCCGAGAGAATACTATCCCGAAAGAAATAAAAAAGCCCTTGACTTTATTTTAAAATGGATTTTATTGAATTCGCCATTGAGAATTTTTAATCGGAAGTGATCCATAAATGCCCTCGGAATTTCGCAAAAGCTCTTTTTTTGTGCGAGAAACAAAAATAAACTCATTTGTACATTTTCAACAAAAATGGAAACGCGCACTATAATAATAATTGCCGAAATACTATAATTTCTTGGACAGGCTAAATAAATTTCGGTGAGAAAAAGATGGCAACACTGCGCGAAAGTATCTATGGTTTGGAAAACGTTGGTACGAAAGTGTATGTCGTATGTACTCTCGCAAACATGGATATAAAGCGAGAATGTTGTGATGGAGACCAGTATAATGCAGAGGATAAACCTTGGATTGATGCACCGATGATTAAGCATCCAAATAATCCTGACGCCAGCACTTATGTAAAGCAAAAGAATAGAGACGATCCCATTTGCAATTTCGAGGTTAGTTTTTTTTACTATTAATAACAATTAGCTTAATACCCCGTTCACACGTACATTGATTAACTGCTGACAGTACGTATTATCGCGGCCATAAACAGAAAATGCACATGTAAACATCTATTATCGTGCAGGATGCAAGATTCCTTGCATGAATAATGTTCGCTTCTGAATTTTCACACAACAGTTGGGATTTGTTTGAAATCTTCGCCTGCCCAATAGAGCGATACTGGCAAACATGCAGGAAATAAAACAAACTACACCGCGCAGTCTCATTTTGAAGTTAACCGATTTTGGCGACATGTCAAAAAGTAGCATAAAATGACAACATAGCGCCACGCTTACTAATTAAGAATGAGATTGGCGACAGTCAGCACTTTTACGTGTAAACGGTTAATACCGCTAAATAAAAGCCCAATCCATCTGTATATTTTCAATGTTTCCCATTAGTTCTTAGTCGTTCCCTCATGGTAGAGGTCAGAGGATGGTAACCACCTTGGAATGTTGTCATCTTTTGAGCGATCAAGAATTTCCGCTCCTCTCAATCCTCTGCTTCTATCAGGACAGAGTGAAGGCTGCCCTCAGTCAGCTCTTTTACTTGGTCGCTCTTCCTCCGCTTCATCTGCCTTGGAGGCTACCCAAAACTACCAGTCTCTTCAGAGAATCAGCTCCGCGCCGAACAATATCTAAAAAAACTGTAGAATTCGTTTCAGACATATTGTCGAGAGACGTTCCTTGACAGTCCCCTCTGATCGGCACCAACGATTATATGCCCCTCTGACGTCACACCTACTTGGGGGTGACAGCGTCTGATGTATGTGGGGGTCAAATATGGCGAACTCCTATGTTCGACTAGCTCAAGTATCGTGAGAGGAAACCACCTTATTGAGGAATCGGAGTAGACGGTAGATGCACTCGTTGATGGTGCTCCACTATAGGCACTGATGCATGAAACTCGCTTTATTTTAATGACATTTATTGTCTATGACACAGCCCTCTTGTGTAGGGTCAAGGTCACAGTAAAATAAAAAAAAATATATAGTTTATATTAGGAATTCTACGAACTAACTTATTTAATCTTATAGACTTGTAAAAAGTCTTAATTAGTCACAGTAATAGGTTCACAAACAACCTATAAATAGTTATTGTCTTTGGTCAGAGTTCGAACTTATAGAAAGTTATAATAAAACTCGTAATTGTTTATAAGATGTTTATATAAATATAGTTAATAGTCTATTACTTGAGGAACTCAGTTTTAAGTTAAAGTTGTAAAATGTTTATTTAATTATTTATAATCTTAAGTTTGGCACAGAGTGCCTCACAGTGGATACTAAAATAATAGGTGATTGAGCTAACAGCATACTCTTAGATGGGGGTCAGCAATTACGCAAAGATTTGCCCAAAAAAGGTATACACAAGATAGAATTAGTTAACAGATAGCGAATTAGCTACTTTCGAGAAAGCTAGGATATTTGGAAATAAGGGATTTTGATATCTTTAATATTCCATACAACTTCTCTCGCGCTGCGCGAGCCAATCAGATTTGTTTAAGAAGAGGGAAGAGATACGTTGCGTGGATTAATATCTTACCTCTCAAACTCAGTGGCGCACCCAGGGCGCACGCATTCAAGGGGCCCTGGCACCTCCCAAACATAAAAATTATCATAATAATTAAAATGATTTTAAACATTGAAATTGAAAGCCAATAAACTATAAAAAATTATGGGAAAAAAATGATTTCAATTTCTAACACAAAAATTTCGAAACACTAATGTCGGGTTGTTTTTAGAAACCCAATCCCTAATGGAACTGTCAAAAAATTCTCGGTATCTACCCGAATTCCGGAGTGGTGTAGGTCATAACTGGGGAGGGCTGACAGGGCTCTAGCCTGGGCGCCCAGGCTGTGGGGTGCCCGGCGTGTCAGGTTGACCAGATAAGTGAGATAAGCACACACCATAAATTTGCCATAAACATTTTAAATTATATAAGTGTGCATTATATTTTCTGATTATTTATGTGTCGATACTCGACAGCTCCATTATTAAAGTAGATGTATTAAAAAATGCTAATTATTCGTATAAGTAATACTGTATAAGTAATTTAATTTGAACTAAAACACAATTTGAAAAATGTAATGTAGTGTTTCACATTCCTTTTACTCTTAGCGGTAGGTAGGGGGCCCGCCAAATATCCTAGCCTGAGGGCCCGTTTCAAGATATGGAGGCCATTGTGTAGGTACACCGAATGCAATAGACAAAAGACCGATAAACGTGAAATTAGGCTGTGTTGTATTGAGTAGGTTTGTGTATAAGTTAAATGCAATAATACCTTTTTTTGACCATTTTCAATTAATATTTTGGATTGTCAATATTAAAAAACCAAAAATCGACGATAACCATTCGGCGAAAAGAACGACTACACCCACTACCTACAGTCGGTGGTTGTGTTAATCAAAATAATCTTCTTTTTTTTCAGTGGAATTCGGCATAAATATTATAGCTCTCGTCTAGAGCCTAGACCAAGCGGGTAGCACAGCCGATGTTATTTTAGTAATGTTTTAGCATTGGTACTAGGCGCACATGTCCAGCATGGTCGCTGGACGTTTCAGTGGTTACCGCCACTATGCCTCCAATTTAATAAAAACTAGAAGAAACTGTACAAATATGCCGCCGGGTATTGTGAAAATATGTAAAAATAATTATGTGAAGTAGAAATACAGCCTACTGGACTAATTAACATTCTTCTCCTTGCACCCTCCCCCCCCCTAAATATTAAATCCTGAGTGCGCCACTGCTCAAATTATTACAATTTAGATAGAAAAGTTTATAAAGACTTAGATTATCCTAATTTATCAACATAAAACAATGTTTACCTTATATCTAAGCTTATATAAATCAATAATCGCATAACAAATGATCGATCTGCAAAATTTTGAATAATACTGCATTTTGGGATTACGAAATTATCTCGCTCACACGTACGAAATTTACCTATAGAAAATTGTCTCGCTAGAGTGTTCTTTTTTTCACACACTATGTTTTATACTTTAAACAAAAATGTGTGAGGAAAAATATTATTCCGAATATTGACTATCTAACACAAAGGGTTATATAGCATCTGTTGGAAAGAGTAGTCGCGCGACAATATTGCGTGAATTTGCATGACAATAATATTTATATGAAACGTACAGCTTTCACATGATTCTATACAATAGTAACATCTCAGATATATAACGGATAAGTACCAACAAAATTTACGAACCTATTCCTATGTAAAACTTTCTATAATACTTACATATGATTTATTCTTGACCGTTTAGGTCGACTTTCATCATCCACAGCTCACTCTGAGTAGTTGCAAAACTGATCAGTGTGAACTGCGGGACTTACTTCGGGAATTTTGTGTCGGTTTTGTTATGGGCGGTTAACGTCACTTCATTCAGCGAAAGGATTGACTACAAGGCTGAAATATGCAGTTATGTCGTTAAGATTGTACTTCTACAAGCACCAATCGAAGATCAACGTTTTTGTGTTGGTGTCATCCTTTATAAAATAATAACATTTTTGTGATATTTTATATATTGAACATACTTATTTTTGAAAACACTTCTGAGAAAAAATAAAATAACAAACAAGATATATTTTTTTGGAAAAAAAGTAAAAAAGTACTTAAGTCATTGGACGCTAAAGACGCACCTGGGGCGTAATGACCAGGCGGTCTATCGATAGTAATTACGTTCATTTTAAATTACATTTACATTTTAAAAAACCTACTTTGATTTAAAATACAAAAGCCGATTAGCAATAGTAACTCAATTTTTGAAAGCGCTTATTATTAACCGCGATATTATAGTTTAGTTTAGGCAGGGTTTAATGGAATTTTACATACTAATTTAATGAAAACAAATAAGTATGCCTGATAATGTTTAGTGTGCACTGTTTATGTCGGATTTCAACAGCCTACTTCCACCTAGATAATTTAATTTGTTATATGTAAATATTGACAACATGTTATATGAAACGTTGTTTATTTCAGTTCGCTGCGACGGGTGTCACTGGTATCAAAGCTGAGACGGACATAAAACACGAATTCACTGAAGATAAAATGCCACCATTTTCTGATGAAGATCCTCAACCCGGATGTTCGCATTCAGATTACACACCAGGACATGTGGTACATTCAATTTTATATATTATTGTTACATTTGCTTCTCTATTTGCCGATTTTTATCGAAGGTTGACGTTTAAAATTTCAATAAATCTCCGTACTATTCCTAGAGCCAGTCGTATCGGCTATGATTATATCAGTAGCGAAGGGTGGAGGTAGGCAGTTGGGATCCATTATAAATAGTGGGCATTCAACTTTGTCAGTCATACGTATTATTTGTTTTAATTAACCTAAAACTACGATTTGTAGGTGGTGATGGTTAGTTTTAAATATCAATCAACCCTCCCTAAGCCAAACAATAATAATTTTCTTGGGCGATACGACAAAAGTGTACACACTTTTTCAATCATACTTATTTGTTTTCGTTGGATTACGAATATTACACATATTGCCGGTGCATTTATTTAAATTCATAGTCCTGCCTAACCAAACTATAACAGATATATAAATATAATTGTCCCTATAAAATATTCAAAATTATGTATGATTTAATAGGATGATTATAAATCTTTTATAGATAAGCGTATATGTTCTGGTAGGTATAAATGAGAACTCTGCTATTCTGGGCAGTGTTGACCTGTGTGTCCCTGATAACTATCTTAGAAATAGAGATCATCAGTTGTTTATTCTCCCAAGGTGCAGAACCAACCTGCCACTGGTAATGCCAATTAGGAGAGTGATAACTATGTTCAACGAAATTGCTTTGGGTGTTGATATATTCCACCTACGTGAGCATGAGTTTAGGTGGATGTTGTTTTATAAATTCTTAAAATAGGGTCTGCTTAACTCATCCGGTGTACTTCCTTGTACCTATTGTTACCAGATAAAAAAGAAAAGACCCCGGCGCGACAGTTTCAAATTCTAGATCAACAATTTAACATCAATATCGAAACACCTCCCCAACTAAAAGGTTGCACAGCCCTGCAGTACAAACGGAACGCTTCAAACATTGTTGTTACGAACGCATTTTTTACACGAAGTCCCTTTTAAGTACAAACTGCAGGTACCTGCATCCAACCTTGAGTACGGAGGACGGACGTAAGTCCCGTTGTTCGGCCAAGCGGCTTCCCTTCACCCCACAGCCGTGGCGGTCCGCCCCCGCGTCTCCTTACCAACCAACAGGTTTTTTTGGAAAAAAAACAGTTCGCAATTAATTCCTAAATAAACCGGACGTGGCGAAATCGTTCCTTGACGGACGCGTCGCTCCTGCGGGAAGCGGCGTGATCGTCAGGATAAGTCGGACGACATGTTACCCTAAATTGATATCAGTGCACCCCTTTTGCCGATAATGTGTTAATATTGATTTCCATAATTATCCCGGAACGCGCACCGCGTCCCCGATAAAGTGCCCCGGCGCCGATCGCGCCATTGTGTGAATAAATAATACAAAGTGAAGTGTAACCCAGTGGAATGCCGTGTTTATGCCAGCCATCGACATGCATTGCGTAACTTCGTCAATTTAACGTTTCTTTATCTCGATCATGCTGAACCCTTGTGCTCCAAACTTGTATAACTTAATGTAATTAAATGTCTCCGCGGAGAACCTGTCAAATCAAGAGTTTCTGTGTTATAATTTACTCTGTCACTAATGACGTCACACACATCCCTCTAACCGAAATAATACTGGAGGAGGTTCTACCACCGACATACATGTGAGTCCCTCTTCCTCGTATTACTATCTAATTCATCTACTGATATATCTCTTTTTTTATGTAATACTGTTATATTTATATATCTTTGTTTCTAAATGTCATGTTGTGAACGTCTTAAACTTATAATTTGTAATGTCCACAATATGTTTAAAAAATAAATAAATTGAAATAAATTGAAAATCATGGCTTGGTTTCGCAGGGTTTAATTGAATTTTAAAAACTAAGCAACACCCTCTATAAATTGTAGTCTTATTTCAATGAAAACACATACGTATGTCTCTCAAAGTTTAGTGTGCTTATTTATGGCGGATCGTAACAGCCTATCCAACCCTTCGCCACGGTAATATAAATATGAAATTGTCATCTTATCCAACATTTACATTATCAACAAAACACTTATCGTGTTTATTTTACAACGTTTTCTTAGCTCGTATTCTTATTTGTCCGGTACAAATGTTGCAATCGATTTTTAACTAACTTCCCCACTATTTTTTTTTGTTTATGATTTGAAACTTTTAGAATATATCAAAACACGATGACAATGCATTTTTTAATAATTTTAACCATCTTTAAGTAGAGTTGATTTAATTTTCAGTTAATTCTTGTTTATCTGTTGTCTTTTTTATCATTTTTTATACTGTTGATCAAGGTTACTTGATAAAATTTGAATATAAATTCTGTCAATTTGAATATTGTTTGTGAAATTGGCGGCATCTTCTGACACTATGCACACTCTCCAATAATACACTGACACAAAAATTACTAGTTACTACACGAAGCTTACATTATTTTTAATCAAACAAGGTGCAAAACTACCTCATAGAATGTACGTTATTCTGTTGATCTTAAATTATTTTATCAAGAAATATTAGAAATAAACACGGTAAAGTGAAACTATCTCATTCAAATCAATCTAAAAGTTTGCATTCAAAACTAAATTGATTAACACAACACCAAGGGCAGTATCACAATAATTGTGTCATTGTCTGTTTTGTGCATTTGCTTTTCGATGTTACATGTAGGTGGATTTTTTAAAAACTATTTACTGATCATTCCGTACATTGTTTGTATTTAATATGTATGTTGCTAATATAACCATTTCTTAACGTCATTTTCATTCTCACCACGCTTTAATGTTTAAAGATGCTGGAAGGCATTAGCTTTGAAAAAAATAACTCAAATAGAACAGTTCAAAAGCTAGTTTATAATAATAATGAGATCGATTATTTTGGTTTTTCTAGGTTTCTACTAAAGGCTTTTTCACAAAGCATCACGATGTAGACAGGTTTCAACAATCCTCGCCCAATGGAATTCAAGATAGAATGATACAGTATTCAGAAGTGACGATAGATGAACAAAACATTAAGAGAGAAATCTCAGCACGAGAAACTCAGAAGGAACTTCGACTTATTCTGAGAAAAGTAGTACATTTTACACGTAATTTGATTTGCAGCTTTTGTAACGCAAATTTTGGATGCGAAAGTGCTCTAAATAGTCACAAAGTAATTCACACGGACGTGATTGCTCATCAAAATCGAGAAAATATATTCTCGCAACTCAATCATCTCAAAGTACATAAAATGATACATGCAGGTGAAAAAATTCATGAATACAAGGTGTGCTCATATAGATGCTCGCAACTTGGTCATATTAAAAACCACGAAATGACACACACAGGTAAAAAACCTCATAAAAGCAAAGTATGCACATATAGATTAGCGCATCTGAGATATCTTAAAAATCATGAAATGACACACATAGATGTTAAACCTCATAAATGCAAGGTATGCACATATAGAAGCTCGCGACTTAGTACTCTTAAACAGCATGAAATGACACACATAGGTGAAAAACCTCATAAATGCAAGGTATGCCCATATAGATGCTCGCTACTTAGTAGTCTTAAAAAACATGAAATGACACACACAGGTGAAAAACCTTATAAATGCAAAGTATGCCAATATAGGTGCTCGCAATTAAGTAATCTTCAGAAACATGAAATGACACACACAGGTGAAAAACCTCATAAATGTAAAGTATGCACATATAGGTGCTCGCAACTTAGTAGTCTTAAAAACCATGAAATAACACACACAGGTGAAAAACCTCATAAATGCAAGGTATGCCCATATAGATGCTCGCAACTTACTACTCTTAAACAGCATGAAATGACACACACAGGTGAAAAACCTCATAAATGCAAGGTATGCCCATATAGATGCTCGCTACTTAGTAGTCTTAAAAAACATGAAATGACACACACAGGTGAAAAACCTCATAAATGCAAGGTATGCCCATATAGATGCTCGCAACTTACTACTCTTAAACAGCATGAAATGACACACACAGGTGAAAAACCTCATAAATGCAAGGTATGCCCATATAGATGCTCGCTACTTAGTAGTCTTAAAAAACATGAAATGACACATACAGGTGAAAAACCTTATAAATGCAAAGTATGCCAATATAGGTGCTCGCAACTAAGTAATCTTCAAAAACATGAAATGACACACACAGGTGAAAAACCTCATAAATGTAAAGTATGCACATATAGGTGCTCGCGACTTAGTAGTCTTAAAAACCATGAAATAACACACACAGGTGAAAAACCTCATAAATGCAAGATATGCCCATATAGATGCTCGCAACTTACTACTCTTAAACAGCATGAAATGACACATACAGGTGAAAAACCTTATAAATGCAAAGTATGCCAATATAGGTGCTCGCAACTAAGTAATCTTCAAAAACATGAAATGACACACACAGGTGAAAAACCTCCTAAATGCAAGGTATGCACATATAGATGCTCGCAACATATTCATCTTAAAAGACATTAAATGACACACACAGGTGCAAACATCAAAAATGCAAGGTATGCCCATATAGATGTTCGCAACTAAGTTATCTTAAAAACCATGAAATGACACACACAGGTGATAAACCTCATAAGTGCAAAGTATGCTTATATCGATCTTCGCAACTTAACAATCTTAAAAAGCATGAAATGACACACAGGTGAAAACCTAATAAATGCAAGGTATTCCCATATAGACGCTCGCTATTCAATTTTCTTAAATGGCATGAAATAACACGAATGGTAAATAATTATATAAATTCACCGTTTGCCCATAGAGATGCTTACAACTTAGTACACTTAGAACACATACAATAAAGTATTCTGTTGAAGACCGTTTCTCTGCAAGAAATGACCATCTAGTTATTTGAGAAGATGAGTACATATCTCTCATTTGATTTGCAGAAGATTTGCATAATGTTTCACATAGGCGTATTTGCTGATCAATTTCAAGACAATGTTTACTTGCGCAAAGCTAATAAAAGGACACATACCGGTTTAAAACCTTGTAAATGTAATATATGCTTTTTTAGTTGATCGCACCATGCTCATCTTAAAGTACGTAAAATTATGATACCCGCAACTTAGTGATCTTAAAAACTTTGGATGTTGAAGACGCACGTGGCGTGTAATGACCAGGCGGCCGATCGATGTAATTAACGTGCATTTTAAAGGTGGTAATTAAAAAATTATTATCTAGTCAGCAGCGAATTATTTAGCTCACTTTATGTCTATATAGATGCTCACGACTTATTGGTGTTAAAAGACATCTAATGTACATAATATGTGAGTAAATATTTTATTAAATGCAATATGTTTGTCGACCATGTCCGATCCTAATAATATCATATGGGCCTCCATAGACTTAAGGTTGTATTAACAGATTTCGTTTTTACGAGAAATGGATGTGGATGTGGAGTATTCGAACCTGGGACCCACGAAGCGATAGGTCGACGCTTATGCCGCGGCCATCGTATATGATATGTAGTCAGAATAATATGATGTCCTATTCTTAAATAAATTACAAAATCATACTGTGAATAGGTACCAATAATGTAGGTTAGAAATGCTGTTATATTGTTATCTTGTTGTATTTCCTACCAGAATAAATTAAAACAACGGCGTGTTTCCTGCAAAACTATCGAACATCTGGAGAATAAAAAAATGTATGTTATAAACCTGAATTATTATTTTAAAATTACTAGGAGCCCGATGCTTAATTCGTACCTACAGTAAAATTGGTAAGTAACCGAAAACCATCTGGTAACTATAGATTATAGAGTTAATGAATCCTTAACCATAGACTACTTTTGTTATGAACACGCCCCCTTCTGTATTACCATTTACCACTGACAGCTGCTGTCAAAATAAATTCGCGTGTCTATAAAACAGCCCATGGACTCAAATTCATTTTACTCATTGTAATCTTAAATTTATTAAAAATTGATAATTATATAAAACCAATATTGTTTCGTAAATATAACGACGTATGCATGTTTTGATTGTGTTATGATTACCTATAGTAGTTTCGTTCTACTTCGGCATTGTTGTACGCTAAAAACGATTTGCAGTTGTGTTGGTGTTCTTTGGTAGTATTGACACAGGGTGTGCATGAAGAATTACGGTAAATAAGCATATTTTTATGACTTATTGTTTTAATAAAATATAGAATAAAAATGCGTACATTAGAACATAGGTACCTATATATTATTTACTTATACCGATAGTTACAATTCAATGAAAACATCGTGTTTTATTATTTATTTAGTTGGCATTAGGAATATATACAATGTTTTGGAATTTATAAATTAGCCTTAACGATATCATTATCATTATTTAACAGATTAGTTATAAATTTATAGAGAACTAAGCAATTAAAGACAATTATAATGCCGTAAAGACATAATTTTGTTGGCAACGTCATTTAATTACAGAATTACAAATGGCATTTTTAACTATAAGTATAATGCTGTTAAAATAAAATAAATAATAGGAAGAACATAATTTAATCGTGTATTATTATTTATTTAGTTAGGATTGGGAATATACAATGTTTTGGAATTTATGAATTAGCCTTAACGATATCACTATCGTTATTTAACAGATTAGTTATAAATTTATAGAGAACTAAACAATTAAAGACAATTATTATAATACCGCAAAGACATACTTTTGTTGGCAATTTCATTTAATTATACATACAATCATTAGGACTTCGGAGAACAATTACAAATGGCATTTTCAACTACAAGTACACAATATGATATGCTGTTAAAGTAATATAAATAGTAGGAAGAACATAATTTATTGAAGGTATTCGTTGATGTCACCCATTTGAGTCACTGTCTGTGTCGTCGTCATCAGAGGTATCTGCGGTGTGGATTATAATCTCACTGGTCAATTCATCCGTTCTTATGTCGTATTCAAAAAAACTGCGTTCTTTTTTTTCCACATGACCACAGATATTCCGCCACTGCTCTATAGGCAATTGATTGCAGGCTTCTGCCACCAATCTATCTACAGATGCCATTGTCATTTCAATATTGTTCTTTCATACATAATCTTTAATAACAGACCATATGTTCTCTATGGGATTTAACTCTAACTCTAACTCTAACTTTAACTCTAAAGGAGGTAATCTCAGTACAGAATGCCCGTGCTAATTTAAAATAGCATCTATTTTGTATTTTACATGCCGAGATTTATTCATTAGTACCAAGTTGTAAAGCTCCGGTTTGATCATCGTCGATGAGAAAGGTATGTTATTATCCTGTAGCCACTGAATTATTTCACCCTTCTTTTTATTTGATGTTGGTGCTGGGTTCAACAGTTTATTGTGATATGATGCATTATCTATAACAACAACAGATTCAGGTGGTAGGTTAGGAATTAACATTTCTTTTAACCATTTTCATAATTACTGTAGTTCATCTCGTCATGATAATCGCCACTTTTTAAATTGGATTTAAATTTTCATAAAGCATTTGGCACAAATCCATTTCCACCGCCAGCATGGATTATTATTAAGCGAGTACCTTTTGAAATCGGCTTCTTAAAACTAGAACTCGATCCGTCAGAATAAGAATATAATGTGGTATGTGTGGAACGTATGTAAGTTTCATCCGTAAATATAATAGATTTCCCCTGAACACGATATTATTTAATTTTTCTTAAATATTCAATTCTTTTGAAAACTATGACACTTTTTTCCATGAGCAGCTTCCGATTGTCTTCTGTTTTTCTCCATCTAAATCCTATATCTTTCATAACTTTCCTTAATGACGGAATTCCACCCTTAAAATTAATATCTTCTTTCAACACGGCATGAATGTTTTTCAGTGTTGCAACAGTTTTATGATTTTTATGAAAGTCATGAATACACCGTCGAATTACAGATTTATCAAAGTCATCAATATTATTTTTTTTATTTTTAACTACCCTTTTTTTAGGACTCGAAAAGGTCCCTGTTTTTTGTTTTTCTTTTAAAACACGCCAAACCGTTCTTAAACCAACTCCTGATGCATTCGAAACTTCTGTGACAACACTACTTTCACTACACATTTGGTTTTTATTTTTTACGTATGTACCTATATATATTATATATTATAACTTCCTTCGTTTGGGCATTAATAGTATGACTAATTAAACGGGACATTATAATTCAGTATGCGTATCGTTTCGATAACAATCACTATATGAACACACTGTAGACGATTGCAAAGAATGAGTTTATGGTATGTTTATTACCAGCAACTGTCTTTAACAATAGAAACTCCGCCTTTTATGCCCCTAAACTGCACGGATAACCAATTGGTGATAAGGTAATAATTGCAGGCGGTTCTAAGTAAGGTTTTATTACAGGGCTTAATGCATACACACAAATAATACCAACACAGATGCGAAGCAATTTTAGCGTACAACAGTGCCGATGTAGAACGAAACATCTATACCTACTTAAACTATTTTATATAGGTACGTGTTTTGCAGTGGCGAAGGGTGGAGGGGGACTTTTAATATCCAACATAAATTGTGCACACTATACTTTGCAAGTCAAACATATTTATGTTCATTTTATTCGATGACTATGACTACAAAATGTAGATACCTACTTAGTGTTTTTTAGTTTTTAAAATCCAATAAAACTTTGCCTAATCCAAGACATAGTAAACAGTAAAGAAATATTCGTTTATCTATAAAATATCTAAAATTGTGCCATTAAATCATACAAAATTTAAGATATTTTGTAGATAGAGGTATATTTTTATAGATTGTGGTGTGGTATGTTAAGAAAGGGTTTAAAATAAAGCTAACACTATTACAATATTATGTATTCTCAATTCAACGAAAACAAATAAGTATGACTGAAAAAGTGTGGACTATTTTTGTCAGATCGCCCACAACATATCTAAACTCTTATGGTGGCAGGCTATAATTAAGTTTAAAAACTAACCGGTTTCATCTGCAAATTATATTCTTAGATCAATAGAAAACAACTGAAGTCCACTAGCAAATATCATTCTATGTCACATCTGTATCATTTTGAGTAAATCAATTTTTAAAGTTTCAAACTCTGAATAAGTGTGAGGTACAATAATTAATCTTTTACTATATTTTTTTAATGATTTTAATTTGTTATTATATTGCATAATAGAACATGCACCTAAAAATATTATATTAAGTATATTTTTTCCTGTCTCTGAGAAAAAATCTTTTTTCAGTCAAGCCATATTTTTGTGGGAAAAAATATTCCATGTGCTGTTTTTGTGGTCAGATCAGAGTAAGTAACTTTATTATTATAAATCCTAGACTTTTCAATTTGCAGAACAAAATAATCGACAGTCATGTCTAGATGTAGGTACACACTTTATTTCAAATGTGTACATAAAAATCTATTTATTATTTAAAGTAAAAATAATGTTCACCTTGTTCAAATAATGCTGTTTTTCAATAATAATTGTTTATTATTCAGTAATATACATAAATGTATGTAGGTTGAATTTATCTCAATTTACTTGGGTGTGCTGCAGTTCCGCAGTGCATATGGATGAGCCGCCACTGGATACAATGTAAAATTAACATTAGCACTGATTAATAATTGACAAACAACAACGGACAAACATGCTCCGGATTGAAATCTGTCATGACATACATAACAATAATGATATATCATTCATACATCGCAGAATAGGGCTGCCAAACTTATTTTCAAAACAAAAATATATACCTACCTACTTTTATTTATTTATTTAAGTCCGTAGAAGACAACAATAATGAGTACATACCAAATTTGATTATAACATATGGACACAATTTTATAGGTAGGTACAATAAAAATAGATGTGTTAAGACACTCGTTTGTTTTTTTTATTAAATTACTTAATAATTCCTAAATAAAATTATAGAAGGACATGAAACCGAAATAATCACAAAACACCAGTGGCCAATGGTGGAGGTATGCTGTTAAGATTCAATATAAATATTGCACAAAAAACTTTATTATCACCTTATTATCAAAAGATACCTAACGACGATTTTCGAGTTTTTTCAAATTTTTATGCCAAACTGTTCTCTATGGCAATACCTATAGAATAAATATTAATTCGCTTGCGTAACTGCTTTAAATACAGAGATAATTCATGTTGAAAATCATGTTCAGTATCAAATCGTGCTCAAATCCTTAATGGTTTAGTTTCAAAATAGACTCATATCCATACAACCAATGACATCAGAGATAAAAACCGCCATTTTGAATTTTCGTCCAATTAAGACCCGGCAGGTGACGTGTTATTATCTACTTCTTTATTCATTAATTTTATCTTTTCTTATATTTTGCAATAATTAAGCCCACAGCAGTTTTTTCGCTTTTGCCAACAATTGTGTTCGTGGAGTTAAGCAGGTTTTGATAATATACGCCTCACTTGTCTTATATGAACCACAAGCAATTAATACTCAAGTCCATTTTTTGTATAAAAAAAAACTGTTAATGCCATCTTGTGGAGAATTTCTTAACATCTTTTTTTACTGTTTATAAACATTTTCAGAAAATAAATATTTGTCCTATAAAAACGTATTCTAATAAAGGTGGTCAGGAAAAGTACATTCAATACGGATGAATCAATACCGAGTGATAATAATATGTATTGTATTTTTTCAAATAAATGGTACCTACCTAGTGTATATCAATCATATTAATTTATGTTACCTTATCTTCTTTTAAACCTTATGGTAAGGCGGAGTTGCGAACTTTGTTGATTCTACTTGGCGCTTGGGGTAAAAATGTCGGCGAGTTCTGTTTTAAAGGTGGTACCTTTCTAGGTAAGGGCAATGGGCTGCCGGTGTCCTTCCGAAGGCCCTGGTTTTTTGTGCCACCATCAAGATGTATTATTTATACGTCATGACATTCATAGATAGGTAGGTAAGTTTAAATTGAAACGCTCGTGTTTGTGGCGCATTCTATTATTTGTATGTAGGTAAGTTTATTATTAAACAAGAATCTAGAAATGGCGCATAAAATCAGGATTTCTTATTTATTACCTATACAATATAAATAAACTACCTAATTATGACTATATTTAACAATGTGTAATTAAGTTTATTTGGCTTAAAGTTACCCCGTTTTACATAAATGCCAAAGATTTTTTTTTATTTACAGTAAACAAGAGTTTTGTGCTTTGAGACACAATGGCAAAATATAAGCAAAAATGAAACCATTTTCATGTCAATTTAATGGTGGTAGGTAGGTACCTACATTTACCAGGTGGACCAGTTGAAAATAATTTAAAGTAGGGTCCCCCAGAACCTTTTAATGGATCACAGTAATATTTTAGATTAGCATGTCCCCAGTTATAGATCTTTATAGCATTATCGCAGTGTTCGTGTTCAATTCAATATTGTCAGTATTATCAGTCTTCTTTGTGGTCGATCTCCTGATGTCTATGGTGAATTGGTAGAAGCCATTTTGTCTATTCCATATATATTATCTATTAAAACGCGACGCACGTGGTCGTGAAGCTATTGACAGATTCTGATATCAAATACCGCATAAAATGGAAGTAAAAACTGAAACAAACGACGAATTATTGCCTGACAAAACAGCGGAGGTAATCGGCGACCGTGCATACCAACGGATAGACGTCAATCACTTCAAGGGCAAGGGTCGATTTGACGTGTCAGTCAAACAGGAAAATATCGAGGACGACAGCAATTTACCCTTAAAAGAGGTAAGTAGATATTGTATTTGTTTAAGCAAAGGTATTCATAATTCATATTCATAAAATCTAAATGGAATTAAGCAAAAAATTAACAATATCGTATGTTCTAGTGTCAATAACCCGTATCCGACATATATGTCGAAAATGTCTTTTTGATGTAAGTACTACAAACAACAAAAATACTGTTAATCGAATGTGAAATTCCCATAGGTAACTGGGTTACGGGTTATTCATTTTTTTAATTTCAATATTCAATATTCATTTTTTTTAGCTTCCTGCACCATTTGTAAAAAGTCACTTACGGGGTATTAACATTAGGCTATCTAGTCTTCTCTTGCTGGACAATATTATTTTTAAATCGGAAGGAACAAAAAAGGTTTATACCTACAGTGGTCTTTTCTTCGAATTAACAAAATCGGTTCTGCAACAATACGTACTAAGTACTTATGTTAACAGTGTCACACAGTGGCGCACCCAGGATTTATTATTGGGGGGGGGCCAGGGAGGAGAATGTAAATTAGTCCCATAGGATCTTTTTCTTCTTCACAGCTTAATTTCTCAATTTATCGGTCTTTTGTCGATTACACTCGGTGTACCTACACGATGGTCTCCACATCCTGCAACGGGCCCTCAGGCCAGGATATTTAGCAGCCCCCCCACCTACCGCTAAGATTAAAGGCAGTGTGAAACACTACATAACGTTCTTCAAATTGTGTTTAAGTTCAAATTAAGGGTACTTACACAGTGAATTATTGGCGATTTTAATACATCTATTTTAATAATGGAGCTGTCGAGTATCGACACATAATAATCAAAAAATATATTGCACAATTATATAAATAATTGAAAATATTCATGGTCATGAAGCACAATAGCGCCGCTGGCGACTTTTTTTACTATTAAAGCTATTTATGATGTGTGTTTATCTCACTTACTTGGTCAACCCAACACGCCGGGCCCCCCACAGCCCTGGCCCCTAGGCTAGAGCTCTGTCAGCCCTTCCCAGCCATGACCTACACGACTCCGGAATTCGGGTGGACACCGAGAATTTTTTGACAGTTCCATTCAATGACATATTAAATGGACAACTCACTTCATACCCGTCGCGCACGAAAAATTGTGTATGAAAGTCATTCACAGATGTATAGGTAGATGTCACGTGACCATATGACGTATCCGTTTCCATTATGCGATACAAGCTTTGAGAATTTATAGTACTATAACCTTTATTGTAATGGCGTATTAGTGTCATGACTCATTGCGTCAGAAACAGATTCTCGGTTACTTACGACTTCTCGGAGATTAGACGCAAGTGAGCCCAGCGCATCACAGGCGACTGTCCAATAGTTTCTGTCATTCAATTGCATTGAATAAACATTCATCAATATCTTAAAATGGCATTTTCATATCCCATCTTTCTTGGAGTGTTTAGTAGATTTTTTTTACAATTTTTAACTAGGCACATTGGCATTTTGTAACACAATAATAACGGTGGAGTAGAAACCTGACAGTCAGAAATTTTGTATGGGCAGACCCAGCGGTGTCGCCAGACCGCTTGCAAGCAGAATGTTCATTTGAGCGTAGGATACCGATATTAAAATATGAATTTCGCCATCCGACAGACCCGACACAAAGTGAGTGTCATTTTATTTTCTAGATGCTTCGTCCATATTAATGTCATTGGTTCCATTAGGGATTGTGTTTGTAAAAAAACCTGACATTAGTATTTCGAAATTTTTGTGTTAGAAATTAAAATCTAAGAAATTTTTCTAAAAAGGGTGCTGGAGAATTATTACAAATCATTTTTTTGCCGTGTTTTTATTTGTAATAAGGGTATAGTTTATTAGCTTTCAATTTCAATGTTTAAAATCATTCTGATAATTTTCATTTTTGGGGGGTGCCAGGGCCCCTTGCCCCCTCCCTCTGGGTGCGCCACTGGTGTCACATCGTCCTATAGCGTAGAATCCTGGGTCTGGCATGTAGGTACACATATTTTCAATTTGTGTATTAGTCAGATTATGGACCTAACAGGTTGAGCAAGTGGCTGACACCCATTTCACGTACAAACACAATCTGTTAATATAAACCTCCACTCTGTGGAGGTCCATATGACTCTATTAGGATCGGACACAGTTATTAATTATATATATGGGTGTTCACAATAATTATGGATCATGTCCAATTTTCATAAAAGTCGATTTAATGAAAACAAATAAGTATGCCTGATAATGTTTATTGTGCACTATTTATGTCGGATTTCAACAGCCTACTTCCACCTAGATAATAAAACTTTAATTTGTTATATGTAAATATTGACAACATGTTATATGAAACGTTGTTTATTTCAGTTCGCTGCGACGGGTGTCACAGGTATCAAAGCTGAGACTGATATAAAGCGCGAATTCACTGAAGATAAAATGCCACCATTTTCTGATAGAGATCCTCAACCCGGATGTTCGCATTCAGATTACACACCAGGACATGGGGTACATCCAATTTTATATATTGTAACATTTGCTTCTCTATTCGCCGATTTTTATCGAAGGTTGACGATTAAAATTTCAATAAATCTCCGTACTATTCCTAGCCAGTCGTATTGAAAAAAGTAATTGAAGTAATCAATAGGTACCTACCTACTTTGATTTAAAATACAAAAAAATGCCGATTGTCTATTAACTGATTGTATAGCTGCAGGTATGTATTCATTAAATAATATAATTAGGAGAACACAACTTATGACTGAATTAGTAGAAGTGATCAGTATATATATTAAATATAATATCGATGACCCAAACACATTTTGTTATAATTTTCAAATAATGGCTTTATTGGTATTTTAGTAAAGTTGTTATAAAACGCAGACTGTGAAAATCATTTTCTATATAAATATATATCCACTTATAAAATTGTACTGCTTTTCATCACTTTTAAATATTCGGTCAAATTGAAAACAATAATTTCTCTTGCTTGTTTTTGTAAATGATTTTTGTCATAAACCGATAGAGATGAGATTTTCATTGTAAACTGTAAATATGCCTACTATTGTATCGTGTGAAACAGACTTTTCACACAAGGACACAGCGTTTAAGGGGGTACATACATGCTCAGCGTAGGTCAAAATGGAGCTTTTGTTCTATTTTCAAAGCATGATCCTGGACATACCTTAAACGTTGTAGATAATCTATTTATATAATTTTGAAGCCTTATTATCCTTTATATTTATTTTAAACATTTGATGACTGCATAAAGTATTTTTATTACATTAAATAGTATTCTTTTAAACCTCTCGCTCTAATGTTTTAGAATATAGTCATATTTCAGTACATAAATGTGCAGTGGTGTTAACATTTTTCACATTTAATAATTTTCAAACGCATTTATAAAACCATCTTATCGATACCTAACCGATTTTTTAAAGTTTTATTTATTTAAACGGTACATGTTCAAACACGCGCGTTAACATCACTAACATAACATTCACTTTAACATTATTATAGTGAAATATTTACGATAAAAAATTATATTGATAATCTCTGTGATCCCAAATTTGACAAGAATCGGGCATTTTATTATTCAAGATTATTAGGGCAAGACTAACACATTTGAAGATAATTCTAAAGATACTCACTATAAGCTACGAGGGTGGGTCAATAATTCCTTAGAAAAAAGCATTAAAACAGTTTTTTTTTTTTCTCTCAACATAATCTCCTTGGAGCTCAATACACTTGGTTAGACGTTTCTCAATTTTTTTTAAACCGTCAGAAAAATAAGTTTTCGGAAGGTCCTCAAAATAAGCATTTGTCCGATCGATGACTTCTTCATTTGAAAAAAAACGTTGTCCACTTAGCCATTTTTTTAAGTTTGGGAAAAGGAAAAAGTCACTGGGGGCTAAATCTGGCGAATACGGTGGGTGGTCGACCAATTAGAACTTCAATTCTTCAATTTTAGCCATTGATCGTAAACATGTGTGAACACGGGCATTGTCCTGATGAAAGAAGATTTTTTTCCTGTTTAAATGAGGCCGTTTTTCTTCAATTTTGTTTTTTAGCTGGTCCAATAAAGATGCATAATAATCCCCTGTTATTGTTTTTCCTTTTTCCAAATAGTCAACGAAAATAATTCCACGTGCATCCCAAAATACAGTAGCCATAACCTTACCAGCTGATTTTACGGTTTTCGCCTTCTTTGGACATGGTTCGCCTTTCGCAATCCACTGCTTTGACTGTTCTTTCGTCTCGGGAGTATAGTGGTGTATCCATGTTTCATCTACAGTCACAAAGCGACGAAAAAATTCATCCGGATTGCGTTGCATGAGCGACAACAGGGCTTTAGAGGCCACCACCCTATTGCGTTTATTGTCGACTGTGAGCAAACGCGGCACCCATCTTGCAGAAATTTTTTTCATGTCCAATTTGTCATGTAAAATAGAAATGACGCTACCTTTTGAGATCCCTGTAACCTCAATTATCTCACTCAACTTTAATCTTCGGTCACTTAACACCATATCGTGGATTTTATTGATCATTTCTGGTGTAGTCACCTCTACAGGACGTCCTGAGCGTGGTTCATCCTTTGTTGATGTACGACCACGTTTAAATTCATTTAAGCAGTTATAAATAGTTGCAAGTGAAGGAGCAGATGTGCCGTGAACTAAATCCAACTCATTTTTTATTTCCTTTGCTGTTAACCCTTTTATATTAAAATGCTTAATAACAGCTCTAAACTCAATTTTCTCCATTTTTTGTAAACAAGCAATTTTTTTTTTTAAATGTACGAGAAACACACAACAACCCGACCAATCTGATTGAAACTTCGCAGCATGCTGAATCGGTAGTGCCGCTGCATGAAAACAAACCGCTTACAGTACTAGTCGCGCCACCTATCGGCTTTTCTAAGGACTTATTGACCCACCCTCGTATGTCTTTGACCATTCAAGTGTGATAAACATCTTTCGAATAATGATTGCTTTATAATAATTATTGACCTAAGAATAAGGTAGTGTTTTTTTGAAATACGCCATTTCTTTTGGCATTCCCCAGTGGTTAAGCTACAACATACGGCCGTAGCCATAAATTGACAAACTATAATTGAAGTAGGAAGTAAAATGATGTTAACGCGTGTGTTTGAACATGTCATCATCATTATCAGGAGCGCGACAACCCGGTTTGGGTCCTGGCCTCCTCCAACAGCTCCCTCCACCTGTCCCTATCCAGTGTGGCCGCTTTCCAATTTGGTACCCCCAGAATACGGCAGTCACTGGCAGCTCCATCTAACCAGCGAATCTTTGGCCTCCCTCTTCTTCTACGTCCTATTGGATTGCTGGACATCACTATCTTTGCCAGTTCATTGTCATTCATACGGTGCACATGACCTAGCCATCGCAGTCTCCCAATCTGAATTGATTGCACTGCGCTGCAATCTTCGTACAGCCCGTAGAGCTCAGCATTATATCTTCTCCTCCAATTGGTGCCATCGCTGATCGGTCCATATATACGGCGGAGAATTTTTCT
This sequence comes from Rhyacophila brunnea, assembly GCF_057557595.1. Lineage (NCBI taxonomy): Eukaryota > Metazoa > Arthropoda > Insecta > Trichoptera > Rhyacophilidae > Rhyacophila > Rhyacophila brunnea. The sequence continues at coordinate 28,499,721 of NW_028232785.1, read as the reverse complement.
TTCAAAGATGTTCGGGACTCGTTCATTTCGCAGAGTTAATATCCAGGTTTCCGATGCGTAGGTGAGCACTGGCTTTTCAAGTGTCTTGTAAAAAGTGCTTTTAGTTCGACGAGATAGTAAGCGGGACTTAAAATATTTTAACAGACCAAAGTAGCATTTATTCGCAGACATGATTCTCTTGTTGATTTCTTCTGTAATATCATTATGTCGAGTTACAAAAGATCCAAGGAATATGAAACTGTCGACCGTATCAAACTTGTATGCACCAATATCTAACTTTGGTGCAACTTCTCGTGGTGTGACATAGACAGGCATGTATTTAGTTTTTGCCTCGTTTATTTGTAAACCCATTCTTTTGGCAGAGGCTTCTAGTGCTGTGAATGCCTTGCAATGTTTTGAAATAAAAATCGGTTAGGTACCGATAAGATGGTTTTATTAATGCTTTTATGACACCGCTGCACATTTATGTACTGAAATATGACTATTTTATTCTAAAACATTAGAGCGAGAGGTTTAAAAGAATACTATTTTATCTAATAAAAATACTTTATGCAGTCATCAAATGCTTAAAATGATTATAAAGGAAAAGGCTTCAAAATTATATAAATAGATTATCTACAACGTTTAAGGTATACCCAGGATCATGCTTTGAAAATAGAAAAAAGCTCCATTTTTAACCACGCTGAGCACGTCCGCCGTTGAAACTATCTTATTCACATCAATCTAAGATTTGGCATTCAAAACTCTAATAGATTCATGCATATTACCAAGAGTAGTACCACAATTGTGTCATAGTGTTTGATGTTACTAGTAGATGCATTTTTAAAAAACTATTTACGAATCATTCCGTAACATTGTTTGTATTTAATATCTATGTTGGTACTATTACCATTTCTTATCCTCATATTCATTCTCAACACACTTTAATATCTGAAGATGCTGACAGGCATAAGCTTTCAAAAAAATAACAGTTTAAAATCTAATTTAGAATAAAATTGACTGATAGTTTTTTTTCTAGTTTTCTACTAAAGGCTTTTTCACAAAGGATCACGATATAGACAGGTGTCAACAATCCTCGCCTGATGGAATCAAAGATAGAATGATACAGTATTCAGAAGTGACGATAGATGAACAAAATATTAAAAGAGAAATCTCAGAACGATCGACTCCGAAGGAACTTCGACTTATTCTGAGAAAAGTATTTTATTTGCAGCTTTTGTAACGCAGTTTTTGGATGCGGAAGTGCTCTAAAAAGTCACAAAATAATTCACACGAACGTGAATGCTGATCAATATCAAGAAAATATATTCGCGCAACCTCATAACCTAAAGCACATAAAATGACACATCCTGGTGATAAACCTCATAAATGCAAAGTATGCTCATATAGATGCTCGCAAATTTGTCATCTTAAAAACCATGAAATGACACACACAGGTGAAAAACCTCATAAATGCAAGGTATGTCCATATAGATGCTCGCGACTAAGTAATCTTAAAAAACATGAAATGACACACACAGGTGAAAAACCTCATAAATGCAATAAATGCAAATATAGATGCTCGCAACTGAGTGATCTTAAAAGACATGAAATGACACACACAGGTGAAAAACCTCATAAATGCAAGGTATGCCCATATAGATGCTCACAACTTCGTAATCTTAAAAACCATGAAATGACACACACAGGTGAAAAACCTCATAAATGCAAGGTATGCACATATCGATGCTCGCAGCTTATTAATCTTAAAAGCCATGAAATGACACATACAGGTGAAAAACCTCATAAATGCAAGGTATGTCCTTATAAATGCTCGACACTTGGTAGTCTTCTAAACCATGAAATGACACACACAGGTAAAAAACCTCATAAATGCAAGGTATGCCCATATAGATGCTCGCATTTAAGTAGCCTTAAAAACCATGCAATGACACACACAGGTGAAAAACCTCATAAATGCAAGGTATGTACATATCGATGCTCGCAACTAATTAGTCTTAAAAAACATGTAATGACACACACAGGTGATAAACCTCATAAATGCAAGGTATGCCCATATAGATTCTCGCAACTAATTAATCTAAAAAAACATGTAACGACACACACTGGTGAAAAACCTTATAAATGCAAGGTATGCACATATAGATGCTCGCAACTGAGATATCTTAAAAACCATGAAATGAAACACAGAGCTGAAAAACCTCATAAATGCAAGGTATGCCCATATAGATGCTCGCGACTTAGTTATCTTAAACTCCATGAAATGACACACACAGGTGATAAACCTCATAAATGCAAGGTATGCACATATAGATGCTCGCACTTAAGTAGTCTTAAAAAACATGAAATGACACACACAGGTGAAAAACCTCATAAATGCAAGGTATGCCCATATAGATGCTCGCAACTTAGTACTCTTAAACAGCATGAAATGACACACACAGGTGAAAAACCTCATAAATGCAATGTATGCCCATATAGATGCTCGCTACTTAGTAGTCTTAAAAAACATAAAATGACACACACGGGTGAAAAACCATATAAATGCAAAGTTTGCCAATATAGGTGCTCGCAACTTAGTAATCTTAAAAACCACGAAATGACACACACAGGTGAAAAACCTCATAAATGCAAGGTATGCACATATAGATGCTCGCAACATAGTCATCTTAAAAGACATGAAATGACACACACAGGTGCAAACGCATTTTCGTAGCCTTAAAACCCATGAAATGACATACACGGGTGAAAAACCTCATAAATGCAAGGTATGCACATATAAATGCTCGCAACTTGGTAGTCTTAAAAAACATGAAATGACACACACAGGTGATAAACCTCATAAATGCAAGGTATGCCCATATAGATTCTCGCAACTAATTAATCTAAATATACATGTAATGATACACACTGGTGAAAAACCTTATAAATGCACATATTGATGCTCGCTACTGAGATATCTTAAAAACCATGAAATGAAACATAGAGGTGAAAAACTTCTTAAATGCAATAAATACACATATAGATGCTCGCAAGTGACCCACAGGCGAAAACCCTCATAAATGCAATGTATGCTAATATAGATGTTCGCAACTGAGTTATTTTAAAATCCATGAAATGACACACACAGGTGAAAAACCTCATTAATGCAATAAATGCAAATATAGATGCTCGCAACTGAGTGTTCTTAAAAGACATAAAATGACACACACAGGTGATAAACCTCATAAATGCAAGGTATGCCCATATAGATTCCAGCAACTAATTAATCTTAAAAAACATCTAATGACACACACTGGTGAAAAACCTCATAAATGCAAGGTATGCACATAAAGATGCTCGCAACTGAGATATCTTAAAAACCATAAAATTAATCACAGAGGTGAAAAACTTCATAAATGAAATAAATTCACATTTAGATCCTCGCAACTGAGTTATTGTAAAAGACATGAAGTGACACACTGGTGAAAACCTTCATAAAGGCAATGTTTGCTAATATAGATGTTCGCAACTGAGTGATCTTTAAAGACATAAAATGACACACACAGGTGAAAAACCTCATAAATGCAAGGTATGCCCTTATAGATGCTCAAAACTTCGTAATCTCAAAAACCATGAAATAACACACACAGGTGAAAAACCTCATAAATGCAAGGTATGCACATATCGATGCTCGCAGCTTATTAATTTTAAAAGCTATGAAATGACACGTACAGGTGAAAGACCTCATAAGTGCAAGGCATTGCAAGGTATGCTCTTATAGATGCTCGACACTTAGTGACCTTCAAAAACATGAAATGACACACAGGTGTAAAACCTCATAAATGCAAGGTTTGCTCATATAGATGCTGGTAAAATTAATTAAATTTTACTTTAATTATGTACCAATCTTCAATTTTGAAAAAAAAATATTTTATATTTTTGTTTTGAAACTGTAATTGGCAGCCCTGTTATGTTATGGGGTTTAGTTAATAAAATAGGTTTTACTTTATAATATTATTCCTTTAATATAATCCACTGTAAAAAAACATAATCATATAACACTTTATTATTAAATAGTTTCAATATTATATTATAATTATAATTGGCTCCACTATCCATTGTGGATCCTGCCCGCCCCACGATTATTTTTTACGAGAAATGGATGTTAACCATTTGCTCTATCTATTTGATCCATGCTCTGGATTTAAACAGACATGAAAAAATACATGTGAATTTTACTAGACCCTGGATTTGAACCCGAGACCCTCGACTTACCAAGCGGATACATTACCACTCGGACATCGCGGTGCTCATGTTACAGCAGTTGTTAATATTGTTCAGATTCCAACAAAAGTGTCGATTTCAGTGACATTCCTTGACAAAATACCGCCCCATTTTTATAGAGTATTTTTTTATCATCGTTTCATAACTTCAATACCTACCTATCTGAGAATGGTCTTGTATACTTCACTTACAAAATGTATACTAATAAATCTAATTAAAATGCCATCTCTACTTTAATGGTCAATATTGCGAGTCCACGGTTTTAGATACATTAAAAATCACCAGCTGACAACTTTCAAAACTATGAGTGATTGGCAACACACGGTCTTTTCAAAAGGAACAAGTTTATTGCAATAAACGATAGAAATATAGGGTTATGTTGTTTATTAACAAAAACAAATTTAATTGGAATTATGCAGGCATAAAAAGATAATTAATAACAAAAGAAATTTAATCATGGAATTATACAGTGTCATGTTAGGAAAGAGGTTGAGGAGAAGGAATGGTGGGAATTGTGACAATTTATCAGATTGTAACGTAGGGAAAAGAGGAGTGAATTGGAGTCGGATGGGATAGGAACGCGGCAGATTATGAGACATGGGGAAATGCAGGATCGTGGGTGGTTTGACAATACCTCTAAAACCTCAGTTACCTGTCCGGCTACTTCACTCATTCGTGTATGTTCCTATAATATAAAATACATGGAAATGCAATGGTAGATATCTCGGTTTTGAGCGCCACTCTATGAAATGCATAGTGATAAAAGGTAATTCAAATAAAACGCGTGTAAAGAACTTTAACAGATGTATAATTAATAAATAAATTTACTAGCGTGCGAAAGTGTATAAAGGTGTAAATTAATCAAATCAATTACGGGCGCCTAACGTAATATAATATTCAGACAATTTAGAATACAAATCGAATGCTAGTTCGGTGGACCGTAACGTAATGAAAATATTAATAAATACCACAAAACAAATATGCTCTTCAGAAGGTCTTCTTTGCTCGAACGATCGGAACTGTGAGACCGAATTTCGCTTCCCTTTGATGTTAAAAACCGCCTTGCGTCTTTAGCGCCGGAAATGGATAGGACGAACTGCGTTGAAACTCGTAATGCGCATGCGCACTGAGGTCGATCTTTTGCGTTTTGTTGCCATATGAATAAAGTGTGTCATGTGTAAATAACATGACAACAGACAAAAGGTAATTAATAACACAGGTATAATATAAATTACATTGGAATAGTGACAAGTCGAATAGTAACTAAAAGAAGAAATTCTTAGTATTATAAAGATTATACAGTAATTTAATCCTTTATGATGGCCCAATACAGGGCTTTGTTTGGGGATACTGGACCACAGATGACCAGTATAACAACCACTGGTTGAACCTGTAGGGATTTGAAAACATAAAGCTGTTTACTAATCCTCAAGTCTGCCCCTTTCATATTATACTTATTATTCGAATTTGACTTTGAAGTCCTTGAGATAGGGTTTGCTCTTTCTTCTTCGCGTGAGGATATATTCTACTAATTTATTTTCCCTTTTCTTGTCGTTGGTCGTTCCTGTTTTTATTTACTGGTCATACCCGCGCGTAAATTTTTTATGTATGTAATTTGGGATTCTTTTGTCTTCATTATGGATTTGCCTTTTGACAGTTTCAGATGTAGCCTATGATTTGACGTTTCTAATTATCAAAAAAATTATCTTGGACGAACGTTAAGTGATAGTTAAGTGAACGTTAAGTGATCAGTGATTATGGCGCAACATCTGAATTACCGTGAGGAGGATATTCTAAAAGCAATGGACAACAGACGGCGAAGCAGAACTGCTACAGGAGGAAAAGTTCAACGTAGGTACGAGCGTCGATTAAGATGCTAATGTTTGAGGTATCCTCGTTACGTACCTTATTTCAGCAGGGGGACCAGCAAGGAGTGCCACAACGCCCAAAAAACAATTCTTGCCCCTACGGTCGTAGAGTTAGATCTAAATGACAAGTTGCGTCGGTGCGACCACTCGTCATCAGCTAACCATCTGACGAAGAGGACCATCGCGGCCCTCCAGAACTCGATGTTTTCCCATCGGGACAGCTTCTGAAAGCGTATGCAAGGGTTAGTGGATTGGGCAACCAATCCTCAAAAAATCATAACAGCGATGAGCCTGTACCAAAAAATCGAAGGGGGTTTTGGGGACAACACATAATAAAATTTGCGAGAACATGACTCAGATCCTTACCGGAAGGATACCTTCACTCGGGAGGCACTATCAAGGATTCCTCCGAGCTTAAAGCCCGGAAGGCCCTCGAACTCAAATTATGGCCGGGGTACTCCCAAGGGGCGACGTCCTGTGGGAAGGGAGTTCTCCATCGGAGGTACGGGCTCCACCAGGGATCCGTACTCTAAGCGAAGGTGACCGAATCTGGACGACCAATAACATTGGGGACCGCCTAAGAGACTTTCGTGGAGTCTGGATGGCGTAGTGTACCCCCCCCCCCAACATTGGTAAAAAATAATAGCCGTAGCCCGCATACCTTTTGTGCGGATACCACTATTGGTAAGTCCTTCTTTACTTTTACGGAAAGATTTTAAAACGCAACAATCAGCAGAGGTCACTCTCGAGATCGAGGACTTAAAGAACTCAGGGGTTCTAGAAGAAGCGGGTCAAACCCCCAGTTTTTCTCTCAACCCTGTTTCTGATCAAGAAAAAAGACGGGGCTCTATGCCCTGTTTTCAACCGAAAGCGTTTGAATGCGTTCCTACAGCCAAAGCCATTCAAACTAATTCACCATTACGAGGTTGCAGCCGTCTTACAAACAGAAGACTGGCTAGTAATAATAGATCTAAGCCAGGCGTCCCTCCAGGTACCAATGGCTTCTCAACATCGTCGATTTGTTCGACTAGCCTATCAAGGGGAGCTCCTACAATTCACGTTACTCCCGTTCGTGCTGCCAACCGCTCCGATTATGTTGGCATCCCTGACCAATTGGGTCGCCGAACGCCTACGAAAGAATGGCTGAGAATATTCACTAACCTAGACGACTTCTTAGTAGCCAACCAATACGAGAAACAGTCTCGGTTCAGGTGGAATACAGGATAACCTTCCTACAGTCTTTAGGGTGGTTAATAAATATTAAAAGATCCTGTCTGAACCCAAGCCAACAATGAGGGTCCCTGGACATCACGTAGGACACACACACCAAGCGGAGGTTCCTGTCGCCGGAGAATTGTGTAGCACTCCGTCACCATCTGCTAATGCAGGTACAAAAAGGCAGTTGGTCCCTCAGACAGGCACATATCCAATCCCTTCTGGGGCGACTCAACTTCACATCCTACCTCCACGAGGAAGGTTGCATTGCCGACGGCTACAACGCTCCAGTCATCAATATGGCCGAGGTCCCATCCTCGCCAATTGATGACAATCCCACCACAGGCCCAACGGGACATCACGTGGTGGCTCTAGGCGATAGGATCCTCAGAGTTGACATAACGCAGGTACAAAAAGGCAGTTGGTCCCTCAGACAGGCACATATCCAATCCCTTCTGGGGCGACTCAACTTCACATCCTACCTCCACGAGGAAGGTTGTATTGCCGACGGCTACAACGCTCCAGTCATCAATATGGCCGAGGTCCCATCCTCGCTAATTGATGACAATCCCACCACAGGCCCAACAGGACATCATGTGGTGGCCCTAGGCGAAAGGATCCTCAGATTTGACACAACGCGGGTACAAAAAGGCAGTTGGTCCCTCAGGCAGACACATGTTCAATCCCTTCTGGGGCGACTTAACTTCGCATCCTACCTCCACGAGGAAGGTTGCATTGCCGACGGCTACAAAGCTCCAGTCATTAATATTGTCGAGGTCCCATTCTCGCCAATAGACGACAATCCCACCACAGGCCTAACAGGACATCATGTGGTGGCTCCAGGTGATAGGCTCCTCAGAGTTCACACACATCAATCACTTCCTGATGACAGACGCAGCTGACACAGGCTAGGGAGCCCAACTGAATGAACACCACCTATCAGGTACGTGGGAACAAGACCAGTTACCATGGCATGGCATTCCAACAGGAAGGAAATGTTTGCAATTCAATCTCAGGTACAATCAATCATAGGATCAGATCTGCTTCTGCAGACAGACAACAAAACAGTGGTGCCATACATCAACAACGAGGGCGGCACAAAATCTGTCACCCTCCTAAACCTATGCCGACAGACACTAGTATTTACCAGTCTAGCCAACATCATGTTTACTACATTATACACAACTGCGTGGCAGATCATCTCTCCCGCAGACAACTCATTCCCGAATGGCACCTCATCAACACCGCAACCACCCCCCTGTTTCTGTTCCCGAGGTGGATTTATTCGGAAGCGAAACAGCACATGTCATTGCAACGTATGTGTCACGAGACGTTACAGACAGTGGCGCGCTGTTTCACGACGCCTTCAGCCGAGTGTAGGACTTCAGATTGGCGTGAATATTTCCCCCACCAAACTTAATTTCACGAGTCCTAGCGCACCTGAACTCAGAAAAAGGGAAGTACTTACTAGTGGCACCGAGCTGGAAATAATGCTTTTGGGGAGTGGACTTACGAAAAAGGTCGATAGTACCTCCTTATACAATGCCGCACCTACATACGACACTAGTAGGTATGTAGACCAACCGTCCACCTCCAAGGACCCAGGATCTGTTCCTTCAACTATGGCTAATTTCGGGTGGGGTGGAAATAACATCAAATTGAATGGTGGAAGAAAGGGCACTCCTTACTTTCAGATGGCGGCCTTCGACTCTAAAAACTTACAAACCAGCTTGGAACAAATGGAAGACAATGACATGAGTAACAAGAACCTAATGGATCATAATAGCCCTCAACGAATGGAATTGGCCAGATACCTAGGCAACATGCACAACAAAGAGGGTTTGTCGTACAACACCATCCTGGTGCATAGTCAGCGATAACCACTTTTTGCAAACCGATTATCATTGTAGATATCAGCATCAACGTGGTAGTACAACACAATATGTTACAGGCAATTTCGGTACATAAAACGAAACCCGTCAAACCACCGGTTTGGGATCCAGGACGAGTGGTAGATCATCTTAGGAAAACAACACCGGTGGAGTACAACCTATTCGAAACCTCTCGCAGGACAGCTACCTACTCGGCTGCTTCTCGCATCGGGACGAAGGGTTCATGGCCTCACACTACTAATAGTAGACAATGGATTGGTGGAAAAACGTGACTAGATAATTGTATGGCCAATGTTTGGCGCAAATACAAATACCGCCAAGCATCGTCAATCGGAATGGAAGCTAAGCGCTTCCACGTGTCAAAACATCGACCCAGTATTATTCTGGTTACGGAAACTCGTCTGCATGTCAAACCCTAGGAGAGGGGAAGGTAGGGATATTTCGGAATTATTTATATCTTCAAGAGGATCACCAAAACCAGCCACCAGGACAGTTATAGGGACTTGGATAAGGTCAGTACTGTTGGAAGCAGGGGTACAAGAACCACCAGGCAGTGTCCGCTCAGTGGTGACTTCCTTAAACTGTACATATACCCAATGATAATCTTAAAGAGAGGTATCTGGCGTAGTGAGTCAACATTTCACGACAACTACCAGAGAACGATGGATACACCACCATCAGAAGGGGAAAAGAACCCATTAACTTCTCTATTCAACCATATACATGGAAAGTCACGATGGTCTTTTACCTCGTCAATGAATCATTGTCACATACAGGAATTTGGCATACCCAACACCAGGTGATAACAAACAGATATCTCAAGGACTTCAAAGTCAAATTCGAATAATGAAAGGAGTTTTACCTACCAATAAAACTCTTATTATTCATGTTGACTTTGAAGTCCAGGTAACTTCTACCTGGTTCCTTGAGTCATATCATAATGAAGACAAAAGAATCCCAAATTACATACATAAAAAATTTACGCGCGGGTATGACCAGTAAATAAAAACAGGAACGACCAACGACAAGAAAAGGGAAAATAAATTAGTAGAATATATCCTCACGCGAAGAAGAAAGAGCAAACCCTATCTCAAGGACTTCAAAGTCAACATGAATAATAAGAGTTTTATTGGTAGGTAAAACTCCTTTCATTACCATTTTTGTATATTAAAGGTTATTATGTTACATCAGCCAAAGGGTTAAACTATTTTATATAGGTACGTGTTTTGCAGTGGCAAAGGGTGGAGGTGGACTTTTAATATCCAACATAAATTGTGCACACTATACTTTGTAAGTCAAACATATTTATGTTCATTTTATTCGATGACCATGACTACAAAATGTAGATACCTTCATAGTATTTTTTAGTTTTTAAATCCAATTAATCTCTGCCTAATCCAAGACATAGTAAATAGTAAAAAAAATATTCAATTTTGCGATTAAATCATAGAAAATTTTAGATATTTTATAGATACTGATACCGGCTATATTGCGCAATATTCATTATCGCTAGCCAACTAACATTTGACAGTGGAAGAGAGTGGGTGGTGGACGAAAATACGCTCGAACAGGGTTGCACAATATTTATTTGACAGCAATACAGTAGATAAAACACATAAGTCACAGGCACAACATGAGAATTGTCATCACTATGCATAAGTCAATAAGCACAACATGAAAATAGTCAAGGCGAAAAAGTCAATAAAAAAAAATTGATAGCCCCACCAACTTTATGAAAATACTTCTCCCTGACACTGAAGTTATTTATATTAATGGTAACTGACCGGGCTATAAAGAGATGCACTGATTCTAACTGGCAGAAAAAAATGGTCGACGGCATTGGTGGCTGGTTGGCTGCGCTGGTTACCCTCAAGGGGAGTCGACCAGTCTTACTAGGCGAGGGCTACTTAAGCCGGAAACCTTCGTAAGGTGATAACCATAACAAGACTAGAAGGCTGCTGGATGTGACCTACTAGCGTAGGCTGATCTCTGGAGTAGACTGACTGCAGTCTAGAGTAGGATGGAGTAGACTGCCTTTCCATAGTGCTGAGCTCGATTTTTTATACCCACGGCTGGAGCATGGCGTTTTTGGAGCGGTAATAACGGGTACTAATTATTTTGTAATCTCTGCAATGCGCGGACACGGTATTTAGGTATGTATTTGTATAGCTTCCTATGGAAAATGCTACGCGGAACGGTAATTTAATTATTTTTTTTCAACGAATTTTCGAATTCAGATAAAATATAGGTTCGTTTCTTTCAACATGAACGAAACAAATCAAATTAAACCATAGACAATATACATACAAATTGTAGTTGACCGGAAATGGTTTGAGATTTGACGTTTGGTTCAGTGTATCATTGAAAATCAAACCGTTCTCGGGCCATCAGAAATGGTTTGACATGAAACGTCAAACCAATTCGGACGATCCATAGACTAATGGCAATCTGTCAAAGTGTTGATAAGCATTATTCAGCATTTATATATCGTGAGGTGTTCATATTAATATGTTAGATATTTACACCATAGGAGTTCACTTGAATAATATGCAGGGCTCGAAATGGACCGGAACCCACCGGAGCGCCGTTCCGGTTCATAAAATACACAAAATTATCGCTCCGTCTTGTGGAAATATTAATTTGACCGTCTGATATTTCATATAATAAAAAAATAACACACTTATTTTTATAAATCACATTTACAATTAATGTAGTATAGTATAATATAGTTGATATTTTGGTAAAATTATCGAGCGCTCCGGTTCGTAAAATTTTCCATTTCGAGCGCTGATTATATGTATTATAGATTAATAATCAATACCTATTATTCATAAGTAACCATACGCGAACAAGACGCCGCTTTTGGACTTATTATCTCAAAATCCAGCACTATTTTCTATGCAAGTTCGATTTAATAGCATTACTATAATTATTATGTCAGACAAAGAATTTATTTTCATTTTATTTATATTTTGTAACGGAGATTCTAAACTACAAACTGTGTTAAATCAACCCGGAATGATCTTTATATTACCTTACGATTTTAATATGTTCGATTGTCGTCTAAGTCACAATATCATACTGTCGACATGAACAATAGTGTTCAATTATGAAAGCTCTAATCAAAAGTAATTTTTAAAAACTCGTCATACCTATAAATCTTATAAATTAACTAAATGGCTACCTATTTATGAAGCATTCTTTTTATTTTGTATATTTAAAATGAATGAATACGATAGTTTGTTAAATTTGTATTATTGTAGACCACGATAGGAGATTAGTATTTCATAACAAGTTGACGTTTCAAATATGTTTCTGTTTTAGAGACTAATATATTATTAATTAATTTTAAGTACTGGCAACACTAATTAGTTGTCAGAAAAGCGTTTCCGTGGACATTCTACCAAACGGTTCCAAATCAAATAAATCCAACGTACCATTTGATTCGTTCAGTTCAGGTTCAATGATACGAACTTAATGACGACATGTCTGGCTATCTGCTGTAATTTTTATAATCATAAGGATTAAAATTTAGAAGGTTAAATTCGATTCCTAATAGAAAATAATAGTTATGGATTAACGAAATGACTTTCATATTATAAAATTGATTTGACCAATAATTTGATATACAAAAATCGATTTAATATTTATATCTTTAAGGCATGATTATAGTAATTAAACATGTTCGAATTATGATAAAACAATTGCTGGAGGCGATTAACTTTTGCTAGGTTTTTACGGCGTAGGTATTTTTAATTCGCGATGTGTTACCTGTACCTAAAATTTCCTACACGTAGGTAGGTGCGTGGTGCGGCCCACGACGTCTTCTTGCTTTGCACGTAATACCTTGCAGCTTCTGTTGGAAGCCCAAGCTCCTGGCTTCACGATGGTGTAAGGCGTTACTGTCTTCTGATGGCTTCCATCCTTTAGGAGATGTGTTACATAGGGGTCGGCGGTTTTGCACGCCTCCGCCATGATGTCATCGCTCCTGACATCGCGAGTTTTCACCAGATATAATGGAGACTAGTATTGTTCAATGCGCTGATTTCTTGCCAAGAGATAAAGATATCGTTTGTGCCCATATTATGTTTCTGGCAAAAATGGCGGAATGTGAACGGCTGCTAGTGGTAAAAAATGCTTCTACCGTCGCGAGTAGGTATTTTGTTGTAAGAATGGCTGCGTTTGTCTTCGAGTAAGGAAATAACATCCATCAGAAGCGGGTTACATTGAAGAATAGAAATATGAAGATATATATCCGATATCTTAGTTAGAAGTCACTGTATCTTGGATTTAATGTGCCGCGATTTGTAACGAAATTTGTGGTGATTTCATTAGCTGGAACTGCGTTGTCAGAGATGATCCGTACCTACGTAACATTGCACGGGGCAACTTCTTGTATCCTCAAAATAGTCGGGAGTCATTTGCTGTAAGGTTTATCATGTCTCCAAGTTGATCTATGCCAGTGATAGGGTGGTCTCTCGGACTTTGGTGTTTATCGGCTAACCGACTCGTTGTCCTTCCTAGTCCCCGCCGGTCGAGGGTAACCGATGTGCGGTCACTTGGGTGTGTACCGATACGCATTTCTGCGAAATGGCCGGGTCCGTTAGAGGCTGCGAAGAAAAGGTTGTCGGAGGTAGGTACAGCGGACAGAATTATCGTTTCTGTTAATATCTTGTGAGGTAGGTAAGAGGTACAATTTTTTTGGCGGCTGAAAATAACACCTAAGGCAATGGTTTCAGCGTAGTATGTATCGAAAGTGAAAGTCGGCCATCATTAGTTGGTAACAATACTTATATGAATATTTTAATCGATCATGGTTTGGTAAGGCAGGGTTTAATAAATTTAAAAAAACCTAACTAACACTGTAATATGTTATAATATGTATTCTTAATTCAACGAAAACACATAAGTATGACTGAAAAACTGTGCACTATTTTTGTAGATCGCCCACAACATAACTATACTATTATGGTTGCAAGGCTTAATTGAGAATCGGTGCCATCTGCAGATTATATCCTTAGTTCAATAAAAACTAATAAGTATGACTGACAAAGTTTTGAGTGCACTATTTATGTCGAAACTTAGCAGCTTACCTCCACCCTTGACCACTGGTGTTTTGTTATTATTTCAGTTACATGTTCCTTCCATAACTTTATTTAGGAATTTAGTAATTTAATAAAATAAGAGTGTCTTAACAGATCTATTATTACTATATAATTGTGTCCATAAGAGATACACAATTTAAGATATTTTGAAGATATAGGAATATTTTTATAGATTGTTGTATGGTAAAACAGGGTTTAAAAAAAGGCTAACACATTATATTGTATATTCTCAATTCAACGAAAACAAATAAGTAGGTATGACAGAAAAAGTGTGCACTATTTTTGTCAGATCGCCCACAACATACCTATCTACACTCTTATGGTGGCAGGTTTAGTTGAGTATTAAAAACTAATCGGTACCATCGGCAAATTATATTTATTTTTATCTGTATCATTTTGAGTCAATCGATTTTTTAAGTTTCAAACTCTGAATAAGTGTGACAATAATTAATCTTTTACTATAATTTTTAAATGATTTTAATTTGTTATTACATTGCATTATAGGCCATTCACTTAAAAATATAATATTAAGTATATATTTTTCTGTTCATTCATTTTTTGAGGGAAAAAATATTCCATGTGCTGTTGTCAGATCAGAGTAACTTTATTATTATAAATCCTAGACTTTTCAATTTGCAGATAAAAATAATGAACAACCATGTCTAGATGTAGACATAAAAATCTATTTATTAGGTACTTATGTAAAGTAAAAAGTTCACATTGGTCAAATAATGCTGTATTTCAATAATAATTGTTTATTATTCAATAATATACTTACATAAATTTATGTAGGTATGTATATTATAATATTGAAAGTTTCTCAATATACTTGGGTGTGCTGCAGTTCCGCAGTGCATATGGACAAGCCGCCACTGGATACAACGTAAAATTAACATTACTGTCCATGGGAGGTAAACTACACTATGTCGATTTTTAGCGAAATTGAGATATCGACATAGTGTTGTATACCTCTCGATGCTCTTTCTAGTGATATACTCCACAATGTCATAATCCTACTAGAAACAAATATTATGAAAGGCATATTACACTATGTTATAGTTCATTTCCGAGGGATTTATGATACCAAAAAGATATGGTATTCATTATCCCCGTATGCTAAGTAATAGGTGGTTAGAGGGAAACAACACCGAAACGACTTGGTGTACTTTACCACTGGCAAATTCCAATTTTCGAACGTCAAAACCTAATAAATGTCATAAAAGAAATCAGGTGCGTGTTGCCACTTCTCTGCTTCGAATACTGCACCATGTCATTTGAATTTGTAAAACATTTTAGAGGTAAACAGCACCATAATATATATAAAACATCACAAGTGCATTTACTTTTAAATTTTCCTTGAATATTGTAGAAAAACATCTCAAGTATGATTAAATTTTAATCAAGTATCATAACAAGAAGTAGGTATATGAGAACCAATGGTATTCTAACAAAAACTTCATGAAAAAACTTTAAACAGACATTGTGAAAAAGTGTGATCTTTGACATAGATTACTTTTTTTTATTAAATTACTTTATTCCTAAATAAAATTATAGAAGGAACATGAAACCGAAATAATCACAAAACACCAGTGGCCAATGGTGGAGATGGGCTGTTAAGATTCGACATAAATAGTGCACACAAAACTTTGTCAGTCATACTTATATGAAAAACACAAGAAAATATTACTCCAAGTCCATTTTTTGTATAAAATGAGCTGTTAATACCATCTTGTAGAGAATTTCTTAACGAGATTTACTGTGTATAAACATTTTCGAAATCTTTGTCCTATAACAACATGTTTCAAATAAAGGTGATCAGGGAAAGTACATTCCATGTACATGAATGAATACTGGTTGATAATGTATTTTTTTTTTTTTCAAATAAATGGTAGTGTTTATTAATCATATTTTTATGTTACCTTGTGATCTTTTAAATCTTATGGTGAGGAGGAGTTGTGAGCCTTATTAATACCACTAAACTTGGCGCTTGGGGTAAATGTCGGCGAGTTCTGTGTTAAAGGTGGTACCTACCTAGGTGTGGGCAATAGGCTGCTGGTGTCCTTCCGAAGGCCCTCGTTTTTTATGCCATCAGGATGTATTATTAATACACGACATTCATAGATAGGTACGTTTAAATTGAAACGTTCGTATTTGTGACGCATTTTATTATTTCTATGTAGGTAAGTTTAATATCAAACAAGATTCTAGAAATGGCACATAATATCAGGATATCTTATTTATTACCTATACAATAATAAATAAACTAGGTACCTAATTATGAATTTATTTTACAATATGTAATTAACATTGTTTGGCTTAAAGTTACCCCGTTTTACAAAAGTGCCAAAGATTTTTTTTTATTTTGGTACAGCAAACAAGAGTTTTGTGCTTTAAGACAGATTGGCAAAATATAAGCACAAATGAAACCTTTTCCATGTAAATTTAATGATGGTAGTGATAAATCCAGGGTTCCGGTCTAGCTCAGACGATGTCCAATTCGAACCCTGGTATCATAATTTATTTATTTTTTTGTCAGTGTTCGGCAAGGTGTAAAAAAAATAAGAAAACTCTAGAGAAGTAGTATTGTCCCACTTTATTCACGTAACGATCACATTCAGTTTATAGTTATATTACAGGCATTTATTAATCCTAACTTATAGTAAACCTTAGACTCTAGATCGTCTGTTACAGACGGCGGTTGGTTATTCGCCGTATAATTCCCACAAAATGGCCGCCCATTACTACAATTTCACGCGAATGACTCGACAGCTTGTCTGGCAACGTTTTATGATTACGCCCGAACGGATCTTTGTATGCAATCTCTTTCTTATTACCACCAGTGGTGGATTTTGCGATGATCGGCTTTTTTCTTTACTGACTCGCGCTGTAGCTTTGCGTAAAGGAATTTACATATATACTTGGCGCGGGGTCCAGGTCGGATCCCTTGTTGCAACTACTTTTTTGCGGAAGAAATCAAGTTTTTATATCCTCTGAAAGAGGCCGCAGTAGTGGGGGGTCTTGGACATTTTGAATTTTTCCGTTACATTTCAATTACCGCCAATTTTAGCGCGTAATTTTAATTAATTAATAGTTTTGTTCTATGTTAATTTCTGATTATTTTACAATGGTAATTAGCTGGTAGCGGTGCTAATGCAAATGTACGACTTGAAATATTCGAAGAAAAGTCAATTTCAAATCAATTAATCTTACTGTCGTACTGGCAGAAGTTGGTAAGTAACATATTGATAGTTCTGAGAAAACAGCAAATGAAAATTTGAACTTTTAGGATAGAGCCTCTAGCTTCAATATATACGGGTTTGTTGATCATTATAATATCAAAATATAAATTGATTTATGCTTATCTGATACAAATAAAGTTTGGTATAAATAAATGAACAAATGATATTCATTTTGTTGGTTTTTATTTAAAAGGTTGCACTTACAAAGTTTTGCTTCTCAAAGAATGGGTGCAAGTATAAGAATAGATACTAATATGTGAATTAGAAATAAACAGTGGATAGATGAAATGAAATCAAATTATAATAAAATATCAACATTAACATGTAAAAATATTATAAAATTCGACATAAATGGATGTGAAATAAATAAATAAACATAAAAAGGTTGTCGATATGGAAACAATGTTTTCACAAAAAACATTCACAAGTTACAGAATCATTGGCACATTTATTTAAACAGTAAAAATGTTGTGAAGTCAGAATCGATCTTAAAAAAATTATTATAAAAATTAAACCACAAAAATATTGACTTAAGGTAAAAAAAATCTAATCGACATTTTCTTCGTTATCTTCAGTTTCCGTTTCTGGAAGTGTGTCCACTTGGATTTTAGATACCGGTAAACTTTTATACCATCCATGCAGTTCTGTTGAAATCATTCCTAAGTCGTTCGAGATCCTTTTTCTTAGCAATCGATATAGTAAGTAGACTTTTGTTTAAATTATTATTTCCAGATTCAAGACTTCTTGCGGCTCTACTTCTTGTTATGTTCGTAAATATTTTTTTATATTCACCATTATGATCGTATCGATATTGAATTATTATATTATTTTTCAAATTTTAAACATTTTATTTTTAGCCAATAAACTGTGTTTCTATCCTCATCTATTTTTCTATTACTAATTGTACCCTTGCATAATGCGGCAAAATCGGAAATTTCATAAAAATCTAACTGCTTTGTCTTATGAGGGCGAGCAGATTTACGATTTCTCGTGGAACGGACAGAGCGGAAAATATTCAGCAAATCAATCATGGAATACCCAGACACATGTTTTTTCTATGTTCGATTACGCTGTGGGCAGAATCTACCTCCATATTATGTGTATGACCTGATTCTAGGAATATTTGCTCGATTGTAGATATTTCTGTGGTAGTTACGATATGTAGGAGAAGTGCTGCAATATTCTGATTTCTTTTCTATCCGCCGCATGTATCATAGAATAATCTCAAGTAGTGAATTTCAGAAGGCAGCTACTTAATCCAGTAAAATAAAGCACTTTCAATTTCTTTGTCCATTCAATTTAGTTCAAGAGATGCAATATGCATCGTTTGGTGAAACAGCTTCGTAGACGGTCAAGTTATAAACATTATTTTTCCTTGAATAATACATTTGGAAAGTTGAATCAGAAGGAATTTGCAAAACACTTTGCATGTCAAAATAAATGTAGCAGATATGAAATTACGATCTGTCTCGCATCGCCTTTTATCAATTTCTTTTGCTTCATTACATTCCACCCATCTCGGTTTATGACATTGATATTCAACCTCTAAAGAAGCTCTTTCTGTGCTAATTGCATTTTGATACCTTTGACAAAGAGTGCAGAGATCTTTTTTTGGTTTATAAAACGAGAGGTTTTGAGAGGAGAGACAACTTTGTCGTCCTTATATTCAGCAACATTTATAACTCGTACACTTTAGCAATAGAGAGTGACGCATCCAAATATTTTTTCGAAGTCGTTTTCCGGCAATAATGTGATTCAGTCACAGGAAACTTTTAAATGTGATTTTTAACCCTAGTGACCGTTTTTTCGGGGGTTTTGTTTATGGGGTGTGTTTTCCTCGTTAATCAGGTTTTCCATTTAGACCTAAGGATTTTTTTTACCTTGAACGCATTTATTATAGGTGCATCACTAATGTGCAAAGTGCTCATAAAGAATTTTTGACACACGATGAGCAGTTCCATTTTTTTTCCAAGTACTTAATATGATCTGGATAATTTATGATTCGGTCTAATATTCGCATTTTTTTCGAATAGGAGAATTTTCATTAATATTATTAAGGTAATCCTTTTGTCTTGAATAATCTAAACTCCAAAATGATCGACAAATCTCATTACCAGAAAATATATTTGTGCATCGAAATCTACATGTAGGTATCAAAATTAACTTCTTTATGCAATTTGCCTGGCATTTCATGATCTCTTCCTTTCTTGGTTTTGTATGTTAATCCATTTTACGGAGAGATTTATTAACATTGACTGCCCAATTACTGACGATTACAGCGAACTGACATATACGTAAGATTGACATTCGACACATTGCTGTCAGGCACAAATCAGTAAGTGCACACCTACCAACTTCTTCCAGTCTATTTTCTTGATAGAAAAGTATATTAAAAGATTATATAAAAGAATACCAACAATTGCTTGTGTATAATTTGCATTAATGTACTTACCGATAAAATAAATTGCTATTTTGGACAAACTGGAATAAAAATTGCACCTACTGAGTTATTCCAGACGAAGACTTGATACCCAAAAATCTCGCTGTATACTTACCTCATTTTTCTCAATTTTGTCACCTACCAACTTCTGCCAGTACGGTGACGAGATTTTCATGAACCTTCTCCGAATGGCCTTATCTGGATGTCAAACCGTAGTTGACGGAATTCCTTATTGAATGGGCCCCATGATTAGTATCCAAAAAGTGAATACTAACCGATTTATCGACGTTTCAGAGCGTACATTTGAATAGCCGTGTTTACAAATTTATAATTATTTTCTATCAACTCTTTCATTCCTCTGGTACAACCTGTTATCTTTCTCAGTCATTCTTTACACATGGTATTACAATTTTCATACGTTTTCAACTAGACATTTTACTACATAGTTTTATACATGATATTTTAACAACACGCGTAGTAACACCAGTTAAATGGCAAAAGCCTAATATCACTCATCATCTCGCGTACTTTACTCGAACCTGATCTTCCACGAACCGTGTCCTCAGTCTCTAAGACACGGGCCGTGGGACTTATTTCTGGAAAGAAACGTCCCTCTGGGTGGTCAAGGGTGCAGGTGCAACGGTGAAGTTTATTTGACTACGAGGCCAAGGGCGTGTTCAGGCCACTCTACTCCCCTAAAAGGTACTCTAGGTATAAGACCCGAAGTCCGAGGTCATGACAATTGGTACATTGGTAAACCAGTTGAAAATAATTTAAAGAAGGGTCCACCAGAATCTTATAATCACAGTAATATTTTAGGTAGGTATGTATGTCCCCAGTTATAGATCTTGACAGCATTAAGCTCTGTTTATATTGGTAGTAACTGCTCAATTCAATATTGTCATTATTACCAGTCTTCTTTGTGGTCGATCTCCTGATGTCTATGGTAATTTGGTAGAATCCATTTTGTCTATGCCATTGTATATTATCTATTAAAACACGACGCACTTAGTCGTGAAGCTTTTGACAGATTCTGATATCAAATACCGCATAAAATGGAAACAAACGATGAATTATTGCCTGACGTAACGGCGGAGGTAATCTGCGACGCTGCATGCCAATGGATAGACCTCAATCACTTCGAGGGCAAGGGTCGATTTGACGTGTCAGTCAAACAGGAGAATATCGAGGACGACAGCAATATTATCCCCTTAGAAGAGGTAAGCAGATTCCTATTTTGTTTAAGCGAAGGTATTCATAATTTTGTCGACAAATTCGCAGTCACTTTCTAAACGGAATTGAGCAAAAAATTACAATTGGATGTTCTAACCCCGTATCCGACCTATATGACGAAAATGTCTTTTTGATGTAAGTACCTACTAAAAACAACAAAAATACTGTTCAACGAATGTGAAATTCCCATACCTATCTGTAATTATTTTAACAAAAATGGTACAGCCATTATAGTAATTTCCCGTATTTGAACGTTGCAGGAAATAACATGTAATAGCCCGTATCCTTTCCTTTAAGCTGTTAAGCGTGTTGCATGACGTGTGTTGAGTTCAGCTTCAAAATGTCACTTTCGAATTATTTAACAGGTAAAACAGTAAGTAATAATATAACAAATTTGGATGTTTATTTTTATACCTTATAGGTATGTCACATTTTATTGGCTTTCATCATTATATTAGTCGTTATGTGCTTTGCTTTACCACTTTTTACTCTACGGGTTATTCATTTTTTTCTGTTCAATATTCAATATTCTGTTTTTTTAGCTTCCTTCGCAATTTGTAAAAAGTCTTGCTAGTCTTCTCTTGCTGGACAATATTATTTTTAAATCGGAAGGAACAAAAAGGTTTATACCGACAACAGTGGTCTTTTCTTCGAAAACAAAATGAGTTCTGCAATAATACGTACTAAGTACTTCTGTTTACAGTATCACTTCGTTCTATAGCGTCGTGGGTCACAGGTTAGATTCCTGGGTCTGGCATGTAGGTACATGTTGTTTTTCAATTTGTGTAATAGTCAGATTATGGACCTTATAGGTTGAGAAAGTGGCTGACATCCATTTACATAAAATCAAAATCTGTTAATACAAACCTTGGAGGCCCATATTACTCTTATTAGGATCGGACACATTTATATAATAATATAATATATGGGTGGTTCACAATAATTATGGATCAAGTCCAATTTTCATAAATTTCGATTTAATGATAACAAATAAGGAAGCCTGATAATGTTTAGTGTGCACTATTTATGTCGGATTTCGACAGCCTACTTCCACTTAGATAATAAAACTTTAATTTGTTATATGTAAATATTGACAACACGTTATATGAAACGTTGTTTATTTCAGTTCGCTCCGACGGGTGTCACTGGCATCAAAGCTGAGACTGACATAAAGCGCGAATTCATTGAAGATAAAATGCCACCATTTTCTGATAGAGATCCTCAACCCGGATGTTCGCATTCAGATTACACACCAGGACATGGGGTACATTCAATTTTATATATTGTAACATTTGCTTCTCTATTCGCCGATTTTTATCGAAGGTTGACGTTTAAAATTTCAATAAATCTCCGTACTATTCCTAGCCAGTCGTATTGAAAAAAGTAATTGAAGTAATCAATAGGTACCAACCTACTTTGATTTATAATACAAAAAAATGCCGATTGCCTATGGTAACTCAATTATTAATTATTGAGAGTATTATAAGAGCCATTAGTTAAAGTCTTAACTTATTAATTATTATGATTAATAAAAGTACAGTGCACTTTATTTGATGGAGCGACGATTGACGGATATTTGGCTTAGCGGACAGTAAAAAACATGAATGTGGCATCCATAGCTTCGCTCATACTTTACCCTAAAGGGGTCTTCCATACACGTAGAAACGTGGAGGTATCAGTACTATAGCGTCGTGGGTCACAGGTTAAAATCCTGGGTCTGGCATGGAGGTACACATATTGTTTTTCAATTTGTGTATTAGTCAGATTATGGAACTAATAGGTTGAGCGAGTGGCTGACACCCATTTCACGTACAAACACAATCTGTTAATATAAACCTCCACTTTGTGGAGGCCCATATGACTCTATTAGGATCGGACACAGTTATTTATTATATATATGGGTGTTCACAATAATTATGGATCATGTCCAATTTTCATAAAATTCGATTTAATGAAAACAAATAAGTATGCCTGATAATGTTTATTATGCACTATTTATGTCGGATTTCAACAGCCTACTTCCACCTACATAATAAAACTTTAATTTGTTATATGTAAATATTGACAAAATGTTATATGAAACGTTTATTTCAGTTCGCTGCGACGGTTGTCACAGGTGTCAAAACTGAGACTGACATAAAGCGCGAATTCACTGAAAATAAAATGCCACCATTTTCTGATGAAGATCCTCAACCCGGATGTTCGCATTCAGATTACACACCAGGACATGAGGTACATTCAATTTTATATATTCGCCGATTTTTATCGAAGGTTGACGTTTAAAATTTCAATAAATCTCCGTACTATTCCTAGCCAGTCGTATTGAAATTGTAATTAAAGTAATCAATACCTATCTACTTTGATTTCAAATACAAAAGCCGATTGCATATAGTAACTCAATTTGGAAAGCGCTTCAGATAGTATTGTAAGAGCCATTAGTTAAAGTCTTAACTTATTTATTATTATGATAGGTAGGTTAATTATTACTGGGTTATTATTGAGTTTTGAAGAAAACACCTATTAAAGCCACATTAACTAATTGTATTGCTGCAGGTATGTATTCATTAAATAATTAGGAGAACACAACTTATGACTGAAATAGTAGAAGTGATCAGTATACATATTAAATAATATATCGATGACCCAATCACATTTTTTTATAATTTTCAAATAATGGTTTTATTTGTATTTTAGTAAAGTTGTTATAAAACGCAGACTTTAAAATCATTTTCCATATAAATATATATCTACTTTTAAATATTCGGTCAAATTAAAAACAATAATTTCTCGTGCTTGTCTTTGTTAAGGATTTTTGTCAAAAACCGATAGAGATGAAGTTTTCATTGTAAACTGTAAATATACTATTGTATCGACTTTTCACACAAGGACGCAACATTTAAGGGGGGACATGCTCAGCGTAGGTCAAAATGGAGCTTTTGTTTTATTTTCAAAGCATGATCCTGGACATGCCTTAAACGTTGTAGATAATCTTTATGAATAATATAAATAAATCGATAATATAAATTTTATATAATTTTGAAGCCTTATTATCCTTTATATTTATTTTAAACATTTGATGACTGCATAAAGTATTTTTATTACATTAAATAGTATTCTTTTAAACCTCTTGCTCTAATGTTTTAGAATATAGTCATATTTCAGTACATAAATGTGCAGTGGTGTTAACATTTTTCACATTTATTAATATTCAAACGTATTTATGAAACCAACTTATCGGTACCTAACTGATTTTTTTTAAACGGTACATGTTCAAACACGCGCGTTAGCATCACTAACATAACATTCACTATAACATTATTATAGTGGAAATATTTACTATAAAAAAATATATTAATAATCTCTGTGATCTCAAATTTGACAAGAATTGGGCATTTTATTATTCAAGATTATTAGGGCAAGAATAACACATTTGAAGATAATTCTAAAGATACTCATTATAAGCTATGTCTTTGACCATTCAAATGTGATAAACATCCTATGAATAATGATTGCATTATAATAATTATTGACCTCAGAATAAGGTAGTGTTTTTTTGAAATACGCCATTTGGCATTCTCCAGTAGTTAAGCTACAACATACGGCCGTAGCCATAAATTGACAAACTATAATTGAAGGAGGAGTAAAATGATGTTAACGCGCGTGTTTGAACATGTCATTATCATCATCAGGGGCGCGACAACCCGGTGTGGGTCCTAGCCTCCTCCAACAGCTCCCTCTATCTGTCCCTATCCAGTGTGGCCGCTTTCCAATTTGGTAACCCCAGAATCATCACAACTCATCCGGTGTACTTCCTTGTACCTATATACTTCATATTTTTTGTATTTACACATTTATACTATAGAATAACTTAATATTGCATAATTACAATATTACATAATACTTTTTTAATAATATTTATTTGTTTCTAAATGTCATGTTGTGAACGTCTTAAACTTATAATTTGTAATGTCCACAATATGTAAAATAAATTAAAATTGAAAAAAAAAAAAAAAAAAAACGGCAGTCACTGGCAGCTCCATCTAACCAGCGAATCTTTGGCCTCCCTCTCCTTCTACGTCCTATTGGATTGCTGGACATCACTCTCTTTGCCGGTTTATTGTCATTCATACGGTGCACATGACCTAGCCATCGCAGTTTCCCAATCTTAATTGATTGAACTGCGCTGCAATCTTTGTACAGCCCGTAGGGCTCAGCATTATATCTTCTCCAATTGGTGCCATCCCTGATCAGTCCATATATACGGCGGAGAATTTGTCTTTCAAAGATGTTCAGAGCTCGTTCATTTCGCAGAGTTAATGTCCAGGTTTCCGATGCGAGGGTATGCACTGACTTTTCAAGTGTCTTGTAATGAGTGCTTTTAGTTCGACGAGATAGTAAGCGGGACTTAAAATGTCTTAACAGACCAAAGTAGCATTTATTCGCAGACATGATTCTCTTATTGATTTGTTCTGTAATATCATTATGTCGAGTTACAAGAGATCCAAGGAATATGAAACTGTCGACCGTATCAAACTTGTATGCACCAATATCTAACTTTGGTGCGACTTCTCGTGGTGTGACATAGACAAGCATGTATTTAGTTTTTGCCTAGTTTATTTTTAAACCCATTCTTTTGGCAGAGGCTTCTAGTGCTGTGAATGCCTTGCAATGTTTAAAAATAAAAATCGGTTAGGTACCGATAAGATGGTTTTATAAATGCGTTTATGACACCACTGCACCTTTATGTACTGAAATATGACAATTTTCTAAAACTAGAGCGAGAGGTTTAAAAGAGTACTATTTTATGTAATAAAAATACTTTATGCAGTTATCAAATGTTTAAAATGAATATAAAGGATAATAAGGTTTCAAAATTATATAAATAGAGTGTCTACAACGTTTAAGGTATGTCCAGGATCATGCTTTGAAAATAAAAAGAAAAGCACCATTTTGACCCACGCTGAGCAAGTCCGCCCTTGAAACTATCCTATTCACATCAATCTAAGATTTGGCATTCGAAACATATTACCAAGAAAAGTACCATAATTTTGTCATAGTCAGTTTTGTGCATTTGCTTTTCGATATTATATGTAAATGCATTTTTAAAAAACTACTTACGAATCATTCCGTAACATTGTTAGTATTTAATATCTGTGTTGGTACTATTACCATTTCTTATCATATTCATTTTCAACACACTTGTTGCAAGATGCTGGCTGACAGGCATAAGCTTTGAAAAAAATTACAGCTTAAAATCTAATTAAAAATAAAATTGACTTATATTTGTTTTTTCTAGTTTTCTACTAAAGGCTTTTTCACAAAGCATCACGATATAGACAGGTGTCAACAATCCTCGCCTGATAGAATCCAAGATAGAATGATACTATATTCAGAGGTGACGGTAGATGAACAAAACCTTAAAAGAGAAATCTCAGAACGGGAGACTCCGAAGGAACTTCAACTTATTCTGAGAAGAGTAGTACATTTCTCACGTAATTTCATTTGCAGCTTTTGTAATGAAGTTTTTGGATGCGGAAGGGCTCTTAAACGCCACAAAATAAATCACACGAACGTGAATGCTGATCAATATCAAGAAAATATATTTTCGCAACTAAATCATCTCAAAGCACATAAAATGACACACCCTAGTGAAAAACCTCATAAATGCAAGGTATGCTCATATAGATGCTCGCAACTAGGTCATCTTAAAAACCATGAAATGACACACACAGGTGAAAAACCTCATAAATGCAAGGTATGCTCATATAAATGCTCGCGACTTAGTAATCTTAAAAAACATGAAATGACACACACAGGTGAAAAACCTCATAAATGCAATAAATGCAAATATAGATGCTCGCAACTGAGTGCTCTTAAAAGACATGAAATGACACACACAGGCGAAAAACCGCATAAATGCAAAATATGCCCATATAGATGCTCACAACTTCGTAATCTTAAAAACCATGAAATGACACACACAGGTGAAAGACCTCATAAATGCAAGGTATGCACATATCGATGCTCGCAGCTTATTAATCTTAAAAGCCATGAAATGACACATACAGGTGAAAAACCTCATATATGCAAGTTATGCCCTTATAGATGCTCGAGTCTTAGTAGTCTTCAAAAACATTTCATGACACATACAGGTGAAAAACCTCATAAATGCAAGGTATGCCCATATAGATGCTCGGATTTTCGTAGCCTAAAAACCCATGAAATGACACACACGGGTGAAAAACCTCATAAATGCAAGGAATGCACATATAAATGCTCGCAACTTGGTAGTCTTAAAAAACATGAAATGACACACACAGGTGATAAACCTCATAAATGCAATGTATGCCCATATAGATTCTCGCAACTAATTAATCTAAAAAAACATGTAATGACACACACTGGTGAAAAACCTTATAAATGCAAGGTATGCAAATATAGATGCTCGCAACTGAGTGATCTTAAAAGACATGAAATGACACACACAGGCGAAAAACCGCATAAATGCAAAGTATGCACATATAGATGCTCGCAACTGAGATATCTTAAAAACCATGAAATGACACACACAGGTGAAAAACCTCATAAATGTAAAGTATGCACATATAGGTGCTTGCGACTAAATAGTCTTAAAAACCATGAAATGACACACACAGGTAAAAAACCTCATAAATGCAAGGTATGCCCATATATATGCTCGCAACTTAGTACTCTTAAACAGCATGAAATGACACACACAGGTGAAAAACCTCATAAATGCAATGTATGCCCATATAGATGCTCGCTACTTAGTAGTCTTAAAAAACATAAAATGACACACACAGGTGAAAAACCATATAAATGCAAAGTATGCCAATATAGGTGCTCGCAACTTAGTACTCTTAAAAACCACGAAATGACACACACAGGTGAAAAACCTCATAAATGCAAGGTATGCACATATAGATGCTCGCAAAATAGTCATCTTAAAAGACATGAAATTACACACACAGGTGCAAACGCATTTCCGTAGCCTTAAAACCCATGAAATGACATACACGGGTGAAAAACCTCATAAATGCAAGGTATGCACATATAAATGCTCGCAACTTGGTAGTCTTAAAAAACCTGAAATGACACACACAGGTGATAAACCTCATAAATGCAAGGTATGCCCATATAGATTCTCGCAACTAATTAATCTAAATATACATGTAATGATACACACTGGTGAAAAACCTTATAAATGCAAGGTATGCACATATAGATGCTCGCAACTGAGATATCTTAAAAACCATGAAATGAAACATAGAGGTGAAAAACTTCTTAAATGCAATAAATACACATATAGATGCTCGCAACTGAGTTATTTTAAACGACATGAAGTGACTCACAGGCGAAAACGCTCATTAATGCAATGTATGCTAATATAGATGTTCGCAACTGAGTCATCTTAAAATCCATGAAATGACACACACAGGTGAAAAACCTCATTAATGCAATAAATGCAAATATAGATGCTCGCAACTGAGTGTTCTTAAAAGACATAAAATGACACACACAGGTGATAAACCTCATAAATGCAAGGTATGCCCATATAGATTCCAGCAACTAATTAATCTTAAAAAACATGTAATGACACACACTGGTGAAAAACCTTATAAATGCAAGGTATGCAGATAAAGATACTCGCAACTGAGATATCTTAAAAACCATAAAATTAATCACAGAGGTCAAAAACTTCATAAATGAAATAAATGCACATATAGATCCTCGCAACTGAGTCATTGTAAAAGACATGAAGTGACACACTAGTGAAAACCTTCATAAAGGCAATGTATGCTAATATAGATGTTCGCAACTGAGTTATCTTAAAATCCATGAAATGACACACAGGCGAAAAATCTCATTTATGCAATAAATGCAAATATTGATGCTCGCAACTGAGTGATCTTTAAAGACATAAAATGACACACACAGGTGATAAACTTCATAAATGCAAGGTATGCCCATATAGATGCTTGTTACTAAGTAGTCTAAAAAAACATGAAGTGACACACACAGGTGAAAAACCTCATAAATGCAAGGTATGCCCTTATAGATGCTCACAACTTCGTTATCCTAAAAACCATGAAATAACACACACAGGTGAAATACCTCATAAATGCAAGGTATGCACATATCGATGCTCGCAGCTTATTAATTTTAAAAGCCATGAAATGACACATACAGGTGAAAGACATCATAAATGCAAGGTATGGCCTTATAGATGCTCGACACTTAGTGATCTTCATAAACATGAAATGACACACAGGTGTAAAACCTCATAAATGCAAGGTTTGCTCATATAGATGCTGGCAAAATAAATTAATTATTTAAATTAAATTAAACTTTAATTATGTACCAATCTTCAATTTTGAAAAATAAAAATATATTTTTGTTTTGAAACTGTAATTGGCAGCCCTGTTATGTTATGGGGTTTAGATAATAAAATAGGTTTTACTTTATAATATTATTCCTTTAATATAATCCACTGTAAAAAACATAATCATATAACACTTTATTATTAAATAGTTACAATATTATATTATAATTATAATTGGCTCCACAATCCATTGTGGATCCTGCCCGCTCCACGATTATTTTTTACGAGAAATGGATGTTAACTATTTGCTCTACCTATTTGGTCCATGCTCTGGATTTAAACAGACATGAAAAAATACATGTGAATTTTTCTAGACCCTGGATTTGAACCCGAGACCCTCGACTTACCAAGCGGATACATTACCACTCGGACATCGCGGTGCTCATGTTACAGCAGTTGTTAATATTGTTCAGATTCCAACAAAAGTGTCGATTTCAGTGACATTCCTTGACAAAATACCGCCCCATTTTTATAGAGTATTTTTTATCATCGTTTCATAACTTCAATACCTACCTATCTGAGAATGTTCTTGTATACTTTACTTACAAAATGTATACTAATAAATCTAATTGAAATGCCATCTCTACTTTAATGGTCAATATTGCGAGTCCACGGTTTTAGATACATTAAAAATCACCAGCTGACAACTTTCAAAACTATGAGTGATTGTTAACACTCGGTCTTTTCAAAAAGAACAAGTTTATTGTAATAGGCGATAGAAATATAGGGTTATGTTGTTTATTATTAAAAATAAATTTAATTAGAATTATACAGGCATAAAAAGTTAATTAATAACAAAAGAAATTTAATCATGGAATTATACAGTGTCATGTTAGGAAAGAGGATGAGGAGAAGGAAAGGTGGGAATTGTGACAATTTATCAGATTGTAACGTAGGGAAAAGAGGAGTGAATTGGAGTCGGATGGGATAGGAACGCGGCAGATGATGAGACATGGGGAAATGCAGGATCGTGGGTGGTTTGACAATACCTCTAAAACCTCAGTTACCTGTCCGGCTACTTCACTCATTCGTGTATGTTCCTATAATATAAAATACATGGAAATGCAATGATAGATATCTCGGTTTTGAGCGCCACTCTATGAAAAGCATAGTGATAAAAGGTAATTTAAATAAAACGCGTGTAAAGAACTTTAACAGATGTATAATTAATAAATAAATTTACTAGCGGGCGAAAGTGTATAAAGGTGTAAATTAATCAAATCAATTACGGGCGCCTAACGTAATATAATATTCAGACAATTTAGAATACAAATCGAATGCTAGTTCGGTAGACCGTAACGTAATGAAAATATTTATAAATACCACAAAACAAATAATATGCTCTTCAGAAGGTCTTCTTTGCTCGAACGATCGGAACTGTGAGACCGAATTTCGCTTCCCCTTGATGTTAAAAAGCCGCCTTGCGTCTTTAGCGCCGGAAATGGATAGGACGAACTGCGTTGAAACTCGTAATGCGCATGCGCACTGAGGTCGATCTTTTGCGTTTTGTTGCCATATGAATAAAGTGTGTCATGTGTAATTAACATGACAACAGACAAAAGGTAATTAATAACACAGGTATAATATAAATTACATTGGAATAGTGACAAGTCGAATAGTAACTAAAAGAAGAAATTCTTAGTATTATAAAGATTATACAGTAATTTAATCCTTTATGATAGCCCAATACAGGGCATCGTTTGGGGATACTGGACCACAGATGCCAGTATAACAACCACTGGTTGAACCTGTAGGGATTTGAAAACACTAAGCTGTTTACTAATCCTAAAGTCTGCCCCTTTCCTATTATACTTATTACCATTTTTGTATATTAAAGGTTATTATGTTACATAAATGAAACACAGGTGGCAGTGATATTTACGAGAAAAATTGTATTAATTTAAAATCGAGGATTGGAAGCCGTTAAAAGCTTGCAAGCCATTTAGGTATGAGTGTATTGGTGATTAGGTCAACCGGGGACAAACAAAAACTTATATCTATGTATATTTGATGAGATATGGTCCCACAAAATACGCCAACCAAAGAGCAATGACGTTCAATGAAATACCCTTTTGCAGTCCCTCAGAGATTCATCCAATGTCGTTGATTTATTTATTGAGATGATTTATACAGGTGCAATAATGAAATGGGCAGGATTAAAAAAAAAGTTAAATAGTAAAATATAATAAGAAAATGTACACGTGTCATTGCTGGTCATCAAGGACGTGACGTCCAAATAATTTGGATACTACAAGGTTCTAAGTGTTTGTCCTTGAAAAAACAAACCCAACAATGAAGTAGTATTCTAAGCTGCCTCATTATTACTTTTGTTTCTCCAAGGACAAATACTTGGAACCTTGTAGTTCTCCACTCGCGCAATGACAACAGAAATAAGCAAGAAATCGCGAACCCCACAAAAAAAGGCAGTCTTGTAAAACCTTTTATGTTAATAAATATATTTTGTTTCCAACAAGTGAGCTCAATTTTTTAAGCGGAACCGTCATTACATACTAAGTTTTGGTACTTATTCCTATATATACCTAATGCTTCTCCTCGATTTGTCGCCCTTTGAGTATCTGCTGCCCCCAAGCGACGCTCAGTCTGTTGACACGGCCACAAAATGTGTGCCATCAGCTAGTATGTGTGCAGTCTTATAAATCGGTCTTTATAAAAAAAAATGTAAGTACTATAAAAGTCTAGAATTTAAGATTAAAAATAAACAATTTTATGTGAACAACTTGAGATGCGATATCATTAGCTAAATGCTGTAAACTAAAGCTAATTTATAACTGTAATCTTCTTTGCATTATATAAAATCATTTTTGCGTACGTAATATGTTGAATCAGCTCGAGAAAAATGTATGAGTTCAAAGCGCTATGACATAAAAGGAGAAGCCACTTTAATAAATAAATCGATGTCAGTGAGCGAGGCACTCCTCGGAGTAGAATAATTAACTTATGAAAATACTTTGAATAAAAAAATTAAAATATGATACCAGATAATGTTGGAATGAAAATCAAATGATTAGATATTGTGAGAATTGGCTGCGTAGACCTAAAGTAAATGATAAATTAGAATTTTTGCTCGTGATAAAGTACGTACTTATGTGGTTAATGAATAGGATAAATATACGAAAGTTGGAAATTCAATAATGTAAGTTTGGAGGGACTATTATTTTGTTAATTTAGAAGTAAAAATTATATCTTGGATCCGTCAGCTAAGCCTTACAGATTATTTTCAATCTGTAAAAAATGCACTAAAACAGGTAGGTAATCTTTAGACCCCGTAAACCCACACTTTTCGTGCAAATATCGTTTAGATCTCTGCCTTATAAACATAATGTGAATACGTGTATTAGATAAGGCTCTAAGTACTAAAAAGTAGTATTGCCTGTAGTACAAATTACCGAGTCATTGCAGTAAAATTTCATGAAGCAGATCTTTTGAAAAATGTAGTTTTGTAAATCAATCACGGTAGCTTCTATAATGTTATGTTTTAAGAACTCGCAAGTGTCAACACACCATCGTCAGTTATTTTATATTGAATGCCGTTGACCACTGCAGTGCTACTTACACCGTTATAAATAAAACACGCCAACGGACTTACAACCTCGACAGGTTTAATTATTTTGCTGTATTTTTTTTACTTGCTTGAGGCACTTAGACTATAGTTGAAGTTATTGGCGTTGGTATGTAGAACATTTTTCTATAAAAATGTCAGTTTTTATGTTTGTGGTACTTATCGCCTTAATTAATACACGTATTCATGTGTATAGATCAAAGTCGTGTTTTCCCCCTAAACGAGGAAAACCGGGCGGAAAGTGTTGACTATAAAAGGCGATGCGAGTTTTACTTTCGATTCAAGAAAAAAGATCAAAAGAGCAAGCAAACGCCCAGCCACAAAAAGCCCCGATCTCAAAATTGCCAAAAAACCAGCTACACAGACACCGAAAAAGCCAGACATGCCAACCCCCAAAACGACAGTACCAACGAAGGACAAAAAAGCAGACAGACCGCCCAAAACCCCACCGATTATTCTGCATGATAAAAAAGTATTCAGGAATACAATGGCCAAGCTGAAAGACGCTGGTGTCACTATTTCTGACGCGAAAAATATCAAAACAGGAATATTACTCACCCTGCCAGACCCAGACTCTTACAGGCTGGCAGTTCGGATTATGGACACAGACAAGACTGAATACCATTCATATAACCTCCAAGAGTAAAAACCATTAAAGATAGTGATCAGAGGTATCCCTGAAGAGACGACTGCTGAAGAAATTCGCAGTGAACTCATTTCACTGGGATACCCGATCAGGAACGCCTTCAGGATGACCCAAGGGAGCCAGAAGACACAGATCCCGCTGATTCTCCTCGACGTCGAGAAGAGCGGCGAGGCCAAGAATATCTACAAGCTCACCTCCATCTTCGGATTATCCATCCAAGTGGAGCCGCTACGCAGAAGAACGGCGGATGGACAGTGTCATCGCTGCCAGGGCTTTGCCCACTCCGCCTCCTGCTGCCACGCTACTCCGATGTGCGTCCGATGTGCTGGCGAACACCTCACCTCGGATTGCAAGAAGAAGAATACGACCGATCCCGCCAAATGCGCCAACTGTGGTGGCCCTCACCCGGCCAACTACAGAGGTTGCCCAAGGCACCCCAAACACGCCAGATATGCGTTTACAAACGCCGACAAGCAATTTCAACAACAGCCCAGACAACGCGAAGAACCGCAAAACACATTCAAACCAGCTTGGATGAACACAACCAACAGAACCACGGAGCCAGACCAATCAATAAAGCGCTGATGGCGCTCAAGAACGCCATCGATATCGCCAACGAACTCATGAAAAGACTAACCAGCAAAAGGACCTAGATCCACACCAAAGTATAGATAGAAACGAACGAGCGCCGACAAGAGTGAAGAAAGAAGAAAAAGAAACACAATTTTAATCCTAACCAACAAGCCAAGATGCAGACAATACAGAAAAACCCGCAAGGGAGGAGACTTCCATCACACGCCATCATACAGATGAAAGGGATATGGGGCTTGCCCCGGTGCCCTACACGCCAAATATATCACAACAACAACAACAACTTTCGATTCATTCTAGCAGCCGATGTAAGGTCGCGCGGATATTTGAAGCCTGACATTTCCGTACGTTTCTTTTCATATTATTATAATCCCGATATATCAATCGGAAAATGTTTACCTGCTTTACGTTAAAAGTACTAGTAGGGCTTTTGCGATGATTATGAAATTTTCCTTACCTGTAGGTACCTGGGGGACGCTTGTTTCTAACTTAGTAAGACACTCATCATTTTCAAATCAACAAACCGCTTTTCCGTAATTGGCCCGAGGATTTTGCTCCTGGTCTCGTGGAATAAGACGAAAACGATCTCATTGGTCCACCTTCGGCGCGCAAACACGCCCTGAAAAGTCATGTACGGTTTTTTACCGCATTTTCCTAAATTTTAAGCTGTTAAAATATATATCACGATAGCGGGAATCGAGACCGCTAGTAGCTTGTATAATTTCTTGTTCGGAATTATTGACGATTAATAAGATATTTAGTGAAAACTTAAGAACGGAGAAGGAAGCCTTGTATCCTTGACGTCAGTGTTTCATGGAAATCACCGCCTGACGGGTATAAAAACCCGCGTTTTTCCATACAAATTCAGTCAACGGCTTCTGCGTTCAGAGATAAGACCTCAATCCACGCAGTTCTTCGCGAAGATTTGCAAACATTCGTGTTTTTTGAAAAATCAATCGGAAGATTATTTTCTCGTGGTACGTGTGAATACGTCACAGCGATCCGCGTCATCCGTGTATGACGTCGCGGAAAATTATTCACTTCGCGGAGTCAGGAGTACACATATTAAAAGGGACAGCGGTTTCCAATCTCTATTGTCGGTGCCTTAATAATATAATAAATGCGCAGCCATACCTATAAGTAAAATGAAATATAAAAATAAATATAAATAGATTTATAAAGTAGTATTAAGTGTCTAAAATATGTTTATATACCTACTTAAATAAATACCTATTTTCAATTTATTTGCAAAATAAAATACTAGTGTTTAGATATCTAATAAACATTAATTAAAAAAAATATGTTATTAAAGAATAAATAATTAAATAATTAAACAATAACTATGAAGACTTTTAATTTAAATGGATCAGCGCATCTATATTACGAGAGCCACAATACGGCTCGTAAGCTCGGTGACATTGAATTCAGAACACCAGCTGTTCTTTGACGTTTCGCGTGGTAACCGTGAAATAATTTTTAAATCAAATAAATAATATATCCATTAGATTCTGACATCATCCTAACATTAGGTGGCGTTTCTAAGCCATTACATCGCAGTATTGCTATGGTGTGTTCAAAAGTGTCGTTTAGAACTCTTACTTGACTAACCTCTCTGACCCCGTGCTGAGCTAGCCTAAAGCAGGGGCTCTCAATCTGGTCTAGGGACAGGGCTGGTTGAGAATTTAACGTCCTTGCATCATCACCAGGACGGGGTATCGTCACTGTCTACCCCCACGGGACGTCACTGGTCGATTTTAATCTAAGAATTCAATAATAAACATGGTAACCTCTTATATCTTGTGTCACAACAGCGTCAGAGTAAGTGGTTTGAAGTATTGAGTCAAATTCATTTCTGACCACTAGTAGATACATAGCATAATTTGCGTTAGCGCATATTGAAACCTAAAATTTCAAATGGTTTCGGATTTACTTACTTGGCATGCGAGACCAATCAGAATATTTCCTTAGGTAGTTAGGTACCTGCTATATTTTTAGTTATACGTGTTGTTATGATTGGAATTTCCTCCTCGAATAAATATTGAAACTAGGAGAACAATGTTATCTTAAATTTATTAAGAATTGACAATTAATTCAAACCAATATTGTTTCGTAAATATAATGATGTATGCATGTTTTTATTTGGTTTTATGATTACCTACCTACTAAAACTATTTTATGTCCGAGGTCGTGACAGTAGGTACGTGGTTTTCAGTGGCGAAGGGTGGAGGTGGACTTTTAAGGTCCAATATAAATAGTGCACAATAAACTTTGTAAGTCAAGCGTATTTATGTTCATTTTATTCTGTGACCATGACTACAATATGTAGATAACTAGTTTTTTTTAGTTTTCAAATTCAATTCAACTCTGCCTAATCCAAGACATAGTAAACAGTAAAAAAATATTCGTTTATCTATAAAATATCTAAAATTGTGCCATTAAATCATACAAAATTTAAGATATTTTGTAGATAAAGGAATATTTTTATAGATTGTGGTATGGTGAGACAGGGTTTAAAATAAAGCTAACACGATTATAATAATGTATTCTCAATTCAACGAAAACAAAATATAAGTATGACTGAAAAAGTGTGCACTATTTTTGTCAGATCGCCCACAACATACCTATCTAAACTCTTATGGTGGCAGGGTATAATTGAGTTTTAAAAACTAACCGGTTCCATATTATGCAAATTAATATATTCTTAGATCAATAGAAAACAAATGAAGTCCACAAGCAAATATCATTATATGTCACATCTGTATAATTTTGAGTAAATCGTATAGTTTCAAACTCTGAATAAGTGTTGGGTACAATTTATCTATTACCATAATTTTTTAATGATTTTTATTTGTTATTATATTGCATAATAGGACATTCTCTTAAAAATATTACCTGTAAAAAGTATATTTTTTCCGGTTTCTGAAAAAAAATCTTTTTACATTCAAGTCATTTTTTGTGGGAAAACATATTCCATGTGCTGTTGTTGTGGTCAGACCAGAGTATCTTTATTATTATAAATCCTAGACTTTTTAATTTGCAGATCAAAATAATGGACAATCATCTCTAGATGTAGGTACCTACCTACTTTATTCCAAATGTGTACATAAAAATATATTTATTATGCATAATAAAAAAGTTCACATTGGTCAAATAATGCTTTATTTCAATAATAATTGTTTATTATTCAATAATATACGTCATAAATGTATGTAGGTATATTATTTTATGGAATTTTTCTCAGTTTGCTTAGGTGTGCTGAAGTTCCGCAGTGCATATGGACGAGCCGCCACTGGATACAATGGAAAATTAACATTAGCACTGATTAATAATTATTGATTAATATAGGTACACAAACATGCTCCGTAGGTATTCAAATCTGTCATGACGTACATAAACAATAATAGGTAGGTAATATATTATCTTTCATACATCGCAGATTAGGGCTGCCAAACTAATTTTTAAAACAAAAATATACACCTACCTACTTTTAATTATTTATTTATTTAAGTCCGTAGAAGACAACAATAATGAGTATACCAAATTTGATTATATCATATGTACACAATTTTATAGGTACAATAAAAATAGATGTGTTAAGACATGGTTAGACACTCGTTTGTTTTTTTTATTAAAATACTTAATTCCTAAATAAAATTATAGAACGAACATGAAACCGAAATAATCACAAAACACCAGTGGCCAATGGTGGAGGTATGCTGTTAAGATTCAATATAAATAGTGCACAAAAAACATTGTCAGTCATACTTGTCTTATATGAACCACAAGCAATTAATAATACTCAAGTCCATTTTTTGTATAAAAAAACTGTTAAAACCATCTTGTGGAGAATTTCTTAACATATTTTTTTTACTGTTGATAAACATTTTCAGAAAAAAAATATTTGTCCTATAACATCGTATTCTAATAAAGGTGGTCAGGAAAAGTACATTCAATACGCATGAATGAATACCGAGTGATAATAATATGTATTGTATTTTTTCAAATAAATGGTACCTACCTAGAGTGTATATCTAGAAATGGCACATTAAATCAGGATATAAACCTTATGGTGAGGCGGAGTTGCGAACTTTGTGGATTCTACTTGGCGCTTGGGGTAAAAATGTCGGCGAGTTCTGTTTTAAAGGTGGTACCTACTTAGGTATGGGCAATGGGCTGCTGGTGTCCTTCCGAAGGCCTTGGTTTTTTGTGCCATCAAGATGTATTATTTATACGTCATGACATTCATAGATAGGTAGGTACGTTTAAATTGAAACGCTGGTGTTTGTGGCGCATTCTATTATTTCTATGTAGGTAAGTTTAATAAATATCAAACAAGAATCTAGAAATGGCACATTAAATCAGGATATCTTATTTATTACTTGTACAATAATAAATAATCTACCTAATTATGACTATATTTAACAATGTGTAATTAACATTATTTGGCCTAAAGTTACCACGTTTTACAAAAATGCCAAAGATTTTTTTTTTTATTTACAGTAAACAAGAGTTTTGTGCTTTGAGACACATTGGCAAAATTTAAGCAAAAATGAAACCATTTTCATGTCAATTTAATGGTGGTAGGTAGGTACCTACATTTACCTGGTGGACCAGTTGAAAATAATTTAAAGTAGGGGCCCCCAGAACCTTTTAATGGATCACAGTAATATTTTAAATTAGCATGTCCCCAGTTATAGATCTTTATAGCATTATCGCAGTGTTCGTGCTCAATTCAATATTGTCAGTATTATCAGTCTGCTTTGTGGTCGATCTCCGGATGTCTATGGTGAATTGGTAGAAGCCATTTTGTCTATGCCATTGTATATTATCTATTATAACACGACGCACGTGGTCGTGAAGCTATTGACAGATTCTGATATCAAATAACGCATAAAATGGAAGTAAAAACCGAAACAAACGATAAATTATTGCCTGACAAAACAGCGGAAGTAATCGGTGACCGTGCATACCAACGGATAGACGTCAATCACTTCAAGGGCAAGGGTCGATTTGACGTGTCAGTCAAACAGGAAAATATCGAGGACGACAGCAATTCACCCTTAAAAGAGGTAAATAGATCCTTTATTTGTTTAAGCAAAGGTATTCATAATTTTGTCGACAAATGCGCAGTCAATTTCTAAACGGAATTAAGCAAAAAATTAACAATTGGATGTTCTAATGTCAATACCCCGTATCCGACCTATATGACGAAAATGTCTGTTTGATGTAAGTACTAAAAACAACAACAATACTGTTCATCGAATGTGAAATTCCCATATCTGTAATAAATTTAGCAAAAATGGTACAACCATTATAGTAATTTCCCGTATTTGAACGTTGTAGAAATAAACCTGTAATAGCCCGTATCCTTTTATTTAACCTGTTAAGCATGTTGCATGACGTGTGTTGAATTCCGCTTCAAAATGTCACTCGAATTATTTAACAGGTAAAACAGTATGTAGTAATATAACAAATTTGGATGTTTATTTTTATACGTTATAGCTATTTTCGATACCTATGAATCCCGGGATTGATAAACATAATCCCGGGATTTCGGGATTGATTTTTTTTATCAATTTCTATGAAAAATAAAATAAAATCGAAAATATAACAGAAAAAATACTTTTAATAAAAAATAACTACATTTGAAATAAAATAAGTTTGAATGAAGTTTGATTTATACCCATCTGTAGGTAGCCGATTAATTTTATTTTTTCACATAAATTATTAAAAATGAGAAAGATTGGAAAAAATAATGCTTCGCACTTTTAACAAAGTAATTCCACCATGAT
Organism: Rhyacophila brunnea; assembly: GCF_057557595.1. Taxonomy (NCBI): domain Eukaryota; kingdom Metazoa; phylum Arthropoda; class Insecta; order Trichoptera; family Rhyacophilidae; genus Rhyacophila; species Rhyacophila brunnea. Next base: position 28,459,450 of record NW_028232785.1, on the reverse strand, counting down.
ATCATACATTTTACGGCAGTTTCATATTTGGCTGACTAATTAGATTTATGAAGCGGAAAGGCCATAAGTACGCCATAATTATTTGCTTTACTATTTTAAATCTCGCTAATCCATTCATTATGTCTTTACTATCAGAAACAGCAATCTCGTATTAAATTCACATTATTATTTATATTACAAAATTATTTACTCCATTAAACTTGTGTATTTCCAAGATTGAACGTATACAAAATTATACTAGATTTATATTTGACCGATGCTATCAATGTTATTTGTAAATATAAAAATTTTATATTAACAATGGAAAAAAATTCCAATCCCGGGACCAGTCCCGGGATCCCGGGATTGTCAAATTGTAATCCCGAAATCCCGGGATCAGAATTTTGGCTCGGGATTGGATTCCCTAGTTATAGGTATGTCACATTTTATTGGCTTTTATCATTATATTAGTCGTTTTGTGCCTTTGCTTTACCACTTTTACGTTACGGGTTATTCATTTTTTTTTCATTTCAATATTCAATATTAATTTTTTTTAGCTTCCTTCGCAATTTGTAAAAAGACACTTACGGGATATTAACATTAGGCCATCAAAATGCTAGTCTTCTCTTGCTGGACAATATTATTTTTAAATCGGAAGGAACAAAAAGGTTTATACCTGCAGTGGTCTTTTCTTCGAATTAACAAAATGGGTTCTGCAATAATACGTACCTACTACGTACTTATGTTTACATTGTCACATCGTCCTATAGAGTCGTGGGTCACAGGTTAGAATCCTGTGTCTAGCATGTAGTTACACATATTGTTTTTCAATTTGTGTATTAGTCAGATTATGGACCTAATATGTTGAGCAAGTGGCTGACATCCATTTCACGTAAAAATAAAATCTGATAATACACACCTCCACTATGTGGAGGCCAATGCCATTAATATGGACGAAGCATCTGGAAAAAAAATGACACTCACTTTTTTGTCGGGTCTGCCGAATGGCATAAACTGTTCTAACGCCATTACAACAAAGGTGATATTGATATAAATTCCTGATGCTTTTTGTCGGTCTGCTGAATGGTTCGGTTCGGACGGGTTCGGCCAAATGAACATTGACACTAGAAACACTGTTCTAACGCTATTACAATAAAGGTGATATTGCTATAAATTTCCGATGCGTGATATCGCATAATGGAAATTTCGTGACAACTACCTATGCATATGCCAATGTCGCTATGCGCGAATTTACTTGCTAGCTACTGTGTTGAGAGCATTGTCCATTATTAATGTCATTGGTGGAGGCCCATATGACTCTATTAGGATTGGACATAGTTATATTATATTATGGGGTTGTTGACAATAATTATTGATCAAGTCCTATTTTCATAAAATTCGATTTAATGAAAACAAATAAGTATGCCTGATAATGTTAAGTGTGCAATATTTATGTCGGATTTCAACAGCCTACTTCCACCTAGATAATAACATTTTAATTTGTTATATTATGTAAATATTTACAACATAAAACGTTGTTTATTTCAGTTCGCTGCGACGGGTGTCACTGGTATTAAAGCTGAAACTGACATAAAGCGCGAATTCACTGAAGATAAAATGCCACCATTTTCTGATGAAGATCCTCAACCCGGATGTTCATATTCAGATTGCACACCAGTAAATGGGGTACATTCAATTTTATATATTGTAACATGAGCGTAGTTATACGCAAACCAGCCAGTCCACACAAACCTCAAACAGAGATAGAAGCACTTTTATGTAAAGCGTGTTTCTTTAAATCCACAAAGCCTTTGTATACTGTTTATACCTTTCGAATGATAGATAGTATAATATATATATATATATATATATATATATATATATATATATGAATTTGTGTAACTTATAAAGAGATAAAAGCATGACATCTATGAAATTCTGGTGTTTTAGCAGTCCAGGCTGTTTTGTGCAAAACGGTTTTTTTAGAGTGTTAATTCTTGAATGCAGCTTACTCTTATTTTTGTAGAAAAAGCGTTATTTTTCATCTATTTTCTTAAAAAAGTTGTACAAGTATTATGTAAATTTTAAAGTTCTGAAAATAGTCTGAAAACCTTGTAAATCATACATTAGTATTTAGCTGCCTGGCACTAATTTAACTTGAAAAAATATATATATTATGTTATATTATGTATTATATATAATAACATGAAAAACATATAATGTAATTGAGAAAATAATGTATATTAATTGAATGTAGAAAAACACACCTTACAGTCAGGTTTTTAATAATTAGGTAAGTACATAATATTACCATGTGGCTGCTTTTTGCAGATCTAATGTGGCTTATTTAAGAACGCATTTATAGGACATTTTTATATGAGAGCAGTTTGGTTGCTTTATGCAAATCGAAAATGTCATATTCTGCGATTTGCAAAATCTTTAAAACGCATTTATATGAGATTTTTGTATGACAGCAGCTTGGCTGATTTGTGCAGAATATAAAACAAACGTGTGAGATTATGGAAATCACAAGAATTCATTTATTTTTCAAAATTGTGGCCTGGCTGTTTCTGTATAACTACGCTCACATTTACTTCTCTATTCGCTGATTTTTATCAACATGAAGTTGACGCTTAAAATTTCATTAAATCTCCGTACTATTAATAGCCAGTCGTATTGAAAAAAATAATTAAGGTAATCAATACCTACCTACTTTGATTTAAAATATATAAGCCGATTGCCTATGGTCACTTCATTTAGAAAGCGCTTCACTATTGTGAGAGCCATTAATTAAAGTCTTAACTTCTTTAATATGATAGGTTGATTAATACTGGGTAATTATTGAGTTTTGAATAAAACACTTATTAAATCCACAATAACTGATTGTATTGCTGCAGGTATATATCAATTAAATAATTAAGAGAACCCAAAATATGACTCAATTAGTTGTAGTGATCAGTACTCATATTAAAAATATCGATGACCCAATCACATTCTATTATAATTTTCAAATAATGTCTTCATTGGTTTTTTTAGTAAAGTTGTTGAAACTAAACTGAATATCAGTTAATGTTAATAGGCACTCCTGTAAAATTCACTATTTAGTCTTTGTATAGCTTTCATTCTCATGTCTTCAGTGTCGCTTTTTGGATAACTGCCGGACACTTAGTATGCGTTCCCTTACGAATTCAGAAGTATGATATATTAATATATTGCTTAAACTGTTGATCGAAATCGCTTGATAAAATTTAAATATAAATTCTCTCAATTTGAATATTGTTTGTGACATTGGTTTCACCTTTCGGCATCTTCCGACAATGTGCACACTCTCCAATAACACACTGACACAGAAATTACTAGTTACTACACGAAGCTTCTTCTTCGTCTTCTTCTTCTTTCACCCTGTCACGTCCCAACATTGGGGCATAGGGCAAGCACAAGTTGGCGCCACTTCCCTCGGTCCATCGCCAACTCCTGTGCCTCCCGCCATGTCAGACCTGCAGCACGTAGGTCGTTTTGTAGCATCACTGCAGGGTGAGGGAGGGCCGGCCACGGCGACGGAACCCTTGAGGCTGTGCCACAAGGGTACAAAGTGCTTACACGAAACTTATAATGTTTTTATCGAACGGAGTGCAAAACTGCCTCATAATATGTACGTTATTTTGGTGTTCTTTAATTATTATTTTATAAAGAAATATTATAAATAAACACAGTAAAGTGAAACTATCTCATTCACATCAATCTAAAATTTGGCATTAAAAACTATAATACATTTACACATATTACCAAGAGTTGCACCACAATTGTGTCGTTCTCTGTTTTGTGCATTTGCTTTACGATGTTACATATAGGTCGATTTAAAAAAAAAACTATTTACGGTAACATTGTATTTTTAATATCAATGTTGGTACTATTACCATTTCTTAACGTCATTTTCATTCTCACTACACTTTTAATGTCTGTAGATGCTGAAAGGCAAAAGAATAAAACATAACTCAAATGGAATAGTATACAATTTAATTTATAATAATATTGACATCGATTATTTTGGTTTTTCTAGGTTTCTACTAAAGGCCTTTTCACAAATCATCACGATATAGAAAGGTGTCAACAATCCTCACCTGACGGAATCCAAGATAGAATGATACAGTATTCAGAGGTGACGATAGATGAACAAAACATTAAAAAAGAAATCTCAGAACGAGAAACTCCGAAGGAACTTCGACTTATTCTGAGAAGAGTGGTACATTTCTCACGTAATTTGATTTGCAGCTTTTGTAACGCAGTTTTTGAATGCGAAAGTGCTCTCAAAAGTCACAAAGTAATTCACATAGACGTGAGTGCTCATAAAAATCAAGAAAATATATTCTCGCAACTAAATCATCTCAATGTACATGAAATGACACACGCAGCTGAAAAACCTCATAAATGCAAGGTATGCACATATAGATGCTCGTAACTTAGTAATCTTAAACAGCATGAAACGACACACACAAGTGAAAAACCTCATAAATGCAAAGTATGCACATATAGATGCTCGCAACTAAGATATCTTAAAAACATGAAATGACACATACTAGTGGGAAACCTCATAAATGCAAAATATGTCCATAAAGAGGCTCGCAACTAAGATATCTTAAAGAACATGAAATGACACACACAGGTAAAAAACATCATAAATGCAAAGTATGCACATATAGATGCTCGCAACTTAGTAGTCTTAAAAACCATGAAATGTCGCACACATGTGAAAAACTTCATGAGTGCAAGGTATCCCCATATAGATGTTCGCAACTTAGTAATCTAAAACAGCATGAAACGACACAAGTGAAAAACCTTATAAATGCAAGATATGTCCATATAGATGCTCGCATCTTGGTAATCTTAAAAGACATGTAATGACACACACAGGTGAAAAACCTCATAAATGCAAGATATGTCCATATAGATGCTCGGAATTTAGTAATCTTAAAAAACATGAAATGACACACACACAGGTGAAAAACCTCATAAATGCAAGGTATGCTCATATAGATGCTCGCGTTTTAGTACTCTTAAACAGCATGAAATGAAACACACAGGTGAAAAACCTCATAAATGCAAGGTATGCCCATATAGATGCTCGCTACTTAGTAGTCTTAAAAATCATGAAATGACACACACAGGTGAAAAACCTCATAAATGCAAGGTATGCCCATATAGATGCTCGGATTTTAGTACTCTTAAAAAACATGAAATGACACACACAGGTGAAAAACCTCATAAATGCAAGGTATGCCCATATAGATGCTCGCTATTTAGTAATCTTAAAAAACATGAAATGACACACACAGGTGAAAAACCTCATAAATGCAAGGTATGCCCATATAGATGCTCGCAACTTGGTAATCTTAAAAACCATGTAATGACACACACAGGTGAAAAACCTCATAAATGCAAGATATATCCATATAAATGCTCGCATCTTGGTAATCTTAAAAACCATGTAATGACACACACAGGTGAAAAACCTCATAAATGCAAGATATGTCCATATAGATGCTCGGAATTTAGTAATCTTAAAAAACATGAAATGACACACACAGGTGTAAAACCTCATAAATGCAAGTTATGCTCATATAGATGCTCGCAAATTTGTCATCTTAAAAGACATGAAGTGACATGTACTGGTAAATAATCTTATTAATTTACTGTATGCTCATATAGATGTTTGTAAAGTAGTACTCTTAAAACACATACAATGAAGACGTATACTGGTGAAGACCTTTTAACTTCAATATATGCTTATGTAGTTATTTGGGAAGATGAGTACATTTCTCACGTATTCTGATTTGTAATGCAGTTTTTTGATGCGCAAATGCTTGAAAAAGCTTCAAAATGATTCACAACTGTAAATTTCATGTATTCTTCTATAGTTGCTCGCATCTTTATTATTTTATAGTACGTGAAATGACACATTCTGGTAAAAAAAAAGCTAATAAAAATGTAATGTATGTTCATATCGATGCTCGAAACTGTGAAAATGTACTGGTGAAAAACATTTTAAATGCACTTTATATCCATATCCATATCACGACTGTATCATACTGACAGGCAGAAATACTTACCACTATACTACCGAAAAGGAATGAATCACTGGATATGCCGCCAGTACATGTTATCATGGAATACTCTTCTCAGCGGTCAACGCTCAGCATTACTTGCCCTCGCTAAGGCTTATAAGACGACTTCTACCGACGCGTTGCCTGTCCGTGCTAGAGTGTTTCTGCTAGACCTGCACATTCAAATCCGTGGTGCCACGACCGCCTTGCTCGGCGATCGGGGGGCGGAGGTTGGCGGTATCTTCATATCGCTGCCATAACGTCTTGGATCCATGAGCCGGTGCGCTCGAACGGTTATTGTACGCGACCTGGCTTATAACACGGCGCTGCGTGCGTGGCAGGGGAAATGGACCACTTCTTCCAACGGCAGACAAACGCATTTGATTTTTCCTAATATAAAGTGGCGCATGGAGATAGCCAGATTGACTTTTCAGTTCTTAACCGGACACAGTGGTTTTGCTTCCAAGTCAGTTTGGCCTAATAGAATCTCCGACTTGCTTATGTGGCGAATTGCAGGATGCCGATCACATCCTCTGGGAGTGTCCCCATATTATGTCGGTTGAAAGGGAAGAGCTTCTCAAGTCGGTCCGACCCTCAGTTGAACCGGTCGGCCATTGCGACTTGGTAGGGTAAGCCGCCCAGTGAATGAACAAAACTCTATTATTTTAAAATCATAAGAATTAAGTGATACGGTGATTGGGTGATCTGGAGTAGGGATTTTTTTATACGTTGACAATACTTATATTCTTATGAAAACAACTACAGAAACCCCCTTCTGCCTCAGTAGCCAAGGAGGTGGGCTGATATTCGGCTGACTTTTTTGTTCATGAAGTTTTGTTCCTAGCTGTACTAAAGAGTGTGCGTGGTCCGAAATTTTAATTGTGACTTTTCTACCCACTTCCCTGCATTACCCAATTATTGACTTTGCTGAAGTAACTGAAGATTATAAAGGTGAGATATCGTTTTATTCGTATGTTTTTTGTGCCGTAACGTTAAATATCAGTGTTCATTAAGTGGTCTTTCTAATGGAGGTTAATTCAATTAATAAACGGTGTGTTTATTCTTTAGATTAGTTATAATATATTTTTTTATTATTATACCCTTTAATGATTATAATATATAGCTGTAATGTCGATATTTATGTATGTAAATGTATTGAAAAGCTTATAGCTAGTATTTGAACACTTTTTTTAACACTACGGTACCAATTAATAAACCAGCATTTTTAATCTTATGAATGGACCAAAGAATTTAATAATGTATTATGGTTGACAAGTAGACCTTAACTATTTTATCTATGATTACTTCTCAAAAAGGAATATTAACAGTACAATAACATTTTTGTGATGTGGCGCAGATAAATGAGCAACTTTAATGTTTAACAAAATTTCGAAATTTTCGTATTTTTTCAGAAAAATCATATTCAATGTCATAAAATTAGTAATAACATAGCTATACACAATTAATTGTACTGACATTTATGGTTGTAGTTGTTGAATAATAAATGCTTAAGGCCATTGGACCCGTTTTTTCCTGTCTTCTCGGAATCGCGGAAATGATAAGCATGTTTAAAACGAATTGATACACAATAAACTCTTTATTTATTTAAAATCTAATAAATAGTATTCAACTAAAACGTTCTGTCATTAAAATTTTTCGAATCGCTTTACTTTTTAAAATAAATGACAAATAGTAAGTCCTGTTTTCGAAATTGGTCAAAACGACTGTCACGCCACAATGAATGTTGAACTTAATAATAGTTTTGCAGGTATATATTGTATGAGAGAAATGGGTAAAACAATACATTTCATTGATTAACTCACGTACTTTTTTTAATTTCAGAAAAATAAAGATTTTAAAGCCATTTTAGTTTGAGTATACATCAGCCAATTTTGAATGATTTTTTCTCACAAAATAATATATACTGCACAATAAAAATATTTTTTTATTATAATATAACATTTCCGTAATACTATAAATAATAATTTATAATAAAAAAATAAATAAAACCCCATAAATTCGGTACAATTAGTGACGCTATATTACCAAAACACGTCGTACATTTTCATGTATTTATCCTGTTTTCAGACAATTTAGAAATATAATTATTTTGCAAAATTAACAAAAAGAGACCATTTGATCGATTAATCCATACAGTTTTTCTAATTTCTTATTTCTAACGTTAGTACATGGTTAGTACGATCTGGAATTTCAACGGGTAAGGACGTCTTTTTTTCCCAAAATTTAGTCCGAAGCAATATTATTTGACTCATGGAAAAATGACCTCTACTCTCTTTGCAGTAACAATCAAATTGGCAAGTCGCAATTATTTGTATCGTTCTATTCCGAACACAGGACGCATGCCAGGTGCTATAATTTGTGTTGACTAAAATATCAAACATCATATAGTACCACTGAATGTCAAACTGAAGAAAATGTAGTTTTATTATATTTATTATATTATTTATTATCTTGTAATTGAAATGGTTGCAGCATGTGAGATATTGTAAGATAATTGAATCTAAATACCACGATGGCTACAAGGAAGTACTGAAGGTATTCGTTCGGTGACCCATTTATAAAAAAAAAATATTTTGGTCTTGAGCAGTTTAGATAAAATATAGGTGGACTTTAATTGTTTTGATAAATATGTACCTACTTGGTTAGGCTTTAAGCGATTTGAAAAACTTTGCATGTACTTAATACAGTTTTTATGTACCTGGGTGGCCATGTTTTGTTATTTTCAAAGGGACGTACGTATCCAGGAGTATGTTTATTGGCATTATCAAAATGCGTTTTCCGCTGTATCCGCTTTAACCGAACAGTACCGAAAATTTAAAGTAAAATACGTTTTCAAATGCTGTCATCGTAATGGCCACTGAAACATGTGTCACAATTTTATTAATCGTTAAAATAATAACAAAAAAAGTCTTTTGGGCCACAAAATCACGTATATGTTTTATGATATATGTATTTTTCAGATGGTTTGTGGTAAAATCTTTTTTTTCATACTGCCACAATTCAACTATTCATAATTAATTGTTTGTTAAATTTTTCATAGTGATCTTTGACTTAATAGGTAGGTGATAAAGTTTTTACCTTACTTTATTGTATTAATTTATTGTTAAGTGAGAATTAGCTGCTTTCGTTGTCAGTGTGTATTTGATGAGTGCGCATAGTGCCTGACGATGTCGAAAGGCGAAACCAGGATCGCATAAAACGACTCAAATGAAATAGTACAAAACTTAACTCCATTAGAATTTAATATATTTAATGCCGAGTTGAATTGAATGGAATCACCTTAGGCATTTATTAGTAATTATTTAACACAAGTAAAAAATATAATGAGGTAAGAACCTAGTTCATTGAATAATAAAAACAATATTACTCTTTACATCACAGCTGACAAGATTTATATGAATTGTATATTGCCTGAACTCGTTGATCCTAGACTAACACGGTTGATGGATATAAGAAACCCTCAATATAATAATTATATTAGATGCTATCAATAGAGAAGAAAAAAAAAATAATAATTTATAATAGTTATTCTAATACATTACATACCGTTAAGCCTGTACACTAATTAAAGAACCAATTATTAATTTTCTATACACTAATGTTCCGAAATCCTCCGCGGCGACCAAAACGTACTGCCGTCAAATACACGTTATTATAATAATGGTTTCTTAAATCTTGATTGTTGCGTACTAAATTTAAAAAAAATTGTGCCTCGACAAATATTCATTGAATTGCTTTCTTTTATGAGTCATGTTTTTATAATTCAATAAAAACGCAATAATAACAGACATCTTTTATGCCATCTTGTGAATGTTTTAAACTTATAATTTGTAATGTTAGCTCATGAAAAAATGAATAACTTTTGTATTCATACACACCGATATATATAAATAATATACCAATTTGAAACACCTCAGAAACATACATAAGTATTAGATTTTTTTTTGAAAAATATTTGGACTGAATTTGAACCTACAATATGATAGGTTCAAGAAAAGGTGTCACTTCACAAATTCAGCATATCAATAATATGAGGTTTTTATTTGGAGGTCTACTATTTTTATTATTATAATTTACAACAAATTTATAACAAAAATGTTTATAAAATATGTTAGAAAAAAAAATATTATTAATTCAACACTTTTAAAACCTCTGATTTCGTATCTACTCCCGGAGATGCCGAGCGAAGCGATTTTTGTTTTTTTACTTTGATATGTGCTGAAGCTTATGGCTAATTGTTGAGGCGCTTAGTCAAATTTGATTCTTACGAATGAACCCATAGGCCTTAATATGTTTAATATGCTTAGTTTATTTACTGGTTTTTCTCAGGTTCATACTTTAGATTCCGTGTTCAATTACTGGGCTTTTCTTTGTTAATTTATATATTATTTTTTTATTAAACAGATATGGGTTGCAAATTATATCTATTAAATTCATTTAAATCTTCATAAGTTATAGATGAGTACAATATTTTTTAAAAGAACTATAAGAATACCTATGCTTTTTTAGAAATTTTACAATTATCCAAAGTCCTTAAGTGTGCATTCACTGGGCGGCTTACCCTACACGAATTTATCGGTTCATGCATGCATATTTTCATAAAAACCCACAAAAAATATGGTGACACGTAAATTACGATTATTTTAGTTTTATGTTATACCTAAATATATTATTGTTTTTGATGTGCTCATAATATGATATAATATAATTTGGTACCTATACTTTCTGTTTATTGTTGTTTTATTCGTACTTCATCCTGTCATTGATTACCCAGTGTTGGGATATAGTGCAAGAACAAGGTAGTCCGACATAGCTAGGTCCATACCTACGAATCGCGACATGTGAAACAAGTTGCGCGTAGATCTCTTTTGTAGCATCGCTGTGGGGAAGGGAGGGTCGTCCATTGGTCGTCGGTCAGCCGGGTGGCGACGGAACTCATGAGATATTATAGCAACGGGTTTGTTTCTAATGTTTTTATATACCTATATTCAATATTGAAAAAAAAATGTTAATGTAGTTGGCAGCCCTGTTATATTATGGGGTTTGGATAATAAAATAGGTTTCACTTTATAATATTATTCTTTTATTATAATCGATTTTTTAAAATTATCATAATCACATAACACTGTTATTAAAATTTGATTATCATATTAATAAAATTTATTGGCTCCACAATCCTTTGTTGATCTTGTCCGCCCCACAAACAGGTATCATAACATTACTTTTTACGAGAAATGGATGTAAACCACTTGCTCAACCTATTTGGTCTATGCTCTGGATTTAAACAGACAGATTTGAACAAACCGACAGAAAACAGACAGTTGTTATTATTGTACAGAGTCCAAAAAGAGTGCCGATTTCAGTGACATCCCTAGACAAAATACCGCTCCATTTTTTATCATCATTTCATGACTTCAATACCTACTGATACCGCCTAAAGCGTGGCATCCTCAGAAGATCCAAGGCCATGACGAGGCCTGAATAATCATTGGGCAGATTCATGCAGACATGAGCCGATCAACTGCGAAAGAGACATTTCTAGCTTATAAGCTTAGATGTACGACAAATTATTGTCACCCTTTTGCAACATCAACAAAATTTAATAGAATCATTCTAGCCCTTAAGGCGATGTCTTTGGCCTAAATTACACATATAATGTGACTTTCACGCCATCTATTTATATTTACAGGCATCTACCATGAATTTCTAAAAATCTGTTACTAAAAACTTTGGTCGATTCCAACCAGATGGCAGTAAGTTACCATAATAAGTTGCAAGTATTGCCAGATGAAAAAAATCGCTAGACAAAAATTCATTTACATATTATAAGAATATAATATATTCTACTTACTATAATATTATTATATATATATACTTATTCAAATAATTATTAATTTTTTTAAATAAGTACAATATTTTATTATATCGTATTGACATTTTTATGATAGTATATTATAATATATTGTAGGTATATAATTTGATCAAATTCAATTACACAAAAAACGTTGTTTATGGAATTACCTTCACTTATTATAATATAAAAAAGTTCTACTAGTTATTTTGTAATATGTGACAATCTAATTCACTGTGAATTGACACATATAATTTTAAATCGTCTGCCAAGAGTAAAAACTGGATTCCATTGATAACATTGACAATGTCACAAGATTTGATATAATACACGTGATATGATATAAGAAAATAAAATCGCTAAGACACTTCGCTTTCTTCCATTTTTTGTGATGCAAGTGCTTTAATCGTATGTCCAATCACGAGAGTCCTTTTTGCTGGACGGCGTGGGTACGGGGAATTTGAAAAAGAAAGTTAGTAAGCGTCCTTTGTAAACCGTGTACGGACCTGTGTAACTAATTGTAAAAACAAAATATGTAATGGACTATAAAGTAACGTTGTCCAACCAAATATTAAAATATATAACGCTAAGACCGCACGAGAAAGACTTAGTGTTTTATTTAATTTTACCAACATATATAAATCCTTTTTTTATCTTTTTTTTGTGAATCCGGGGTTCGATGGACACCTGAGCTAGCCGCTGGAACCCCGGGTATCTCAATTTCTTATCTCTGAAAACTGCTTGAGATTCATACAGGATAAGAAATGAGATGAATACAAATTGAAATCACCAATGATGGTTATACAATTATCAACTGGCAAGTTTTCAAAGTATGAAAAGAACGAATTATATGCATCGCGAGACGATCGCGGTGGAAAATACACGTAACAGTGAAAAATGACCCATTTCACCGTAATCGAATAATAACGACGTCAATAGCTGCAGCAAAGTGACAGTCAACAACAGATATACTGTCTGGTCGGTCGGAGCGTACAGCAATGAGAACGCCACCACCTCTCTGCCCAAAATAAAAATTGCATTATAGTGAATTTTTTTTAGCTTTATAAGCTGGCGACCCCACAGAAAACCCGTCGCGTTCCGAGGTTGGGAACCCTTGGTCTAAACAGTCATCTCGCTCGAAAGTTTAGCTTTGCCAAGAAAAGTGCTGTTAAAACATAGCACTTATTGTAACAATTACAACAATTGGATACAAACCTTCCTTAGATAGCAGCGGGAAGCGTCTTGCGTACATAGTCTAAGGAATAGACACGCTGGATCCAAACACATGTTTGTGAAAAATTGTTTAGGTTTAGGAATCAGGTTATAGAAAGTATTGAGAATACTAGACGTGTTGAAAATAAATCTTGGTGAATATCTTCACCTTGGAAGTGAATAGAGGTAATCCACACAAAATTCAAAAACGTTTTTATTTGACCAAACAATTTTTGAAATACTTATTGGTTATAATTATTATTATGGTGAAGAAAAATAACTGATCTTTTTACAGGAACATGATTTCCATCAAATTTGCTAAACAATCTAATACACAAATGACATCCGTGAAGCTCTATTCACTTCCAAGGCGACGATATCAGGAAAACATGTATAATAAATAGTAAAACGCATGCGTAGATTAGAAATGCGTTTTATTATCGCTCAAGTCCGACAATTCTAAGAATATATTTTGGAAGAATTGCCAAAGAAACCAAAATAACCACTAAATAAACTAACTATATATGGTATATAATTATATAAAAAAGTTCCACTAGTTATTTTCATTAAAACATTTTAGAATATAATAAATCATTGGTTACATTGTATAGCATTGTAAATTAATAATAATTATGAGATATCGTTATAAGCATAGAACACGAAAAATCTGAAAACCATCGTGAAAATCCACGAAACAAGCATGGCATGCATAAACAGCTACAAAAGAAGTTGTTTATTCTAATGAAGTATATATAATAAGCAATATTATTGAAGTTAACCCACGAGCCATCACGTGGCCCTACATTGGTTGATGTGAAGCATCTAGTTCAGTTTTAGGCTGGGAATGCCCTAGGAAAAGATACCCAGGACTAAGGTTGCTACGCTCAAAGTGAGCTCTGACTGAGTTTAAAGAAGTTACTTTCTAATGCAAAGTTCCGGGGAGAGAAGAGCGCAAGGAAATTATTAAAATAAAAATAATTCTATTGTATATATGAAAAAATAATGAAGCTAATCATACGAACAGCAAAAATTACGTGTAGAGATCTTCACGCCCGCAGTAAGACGCCGCAAATTTTTTAAATGCAGGATAATTGGCCTTAGTAGCAACCAAGTCGGACGGCCCGATGGGCCCAACAGCTGGTTGGACCGACCTGAGCATCTCCTCCCGTTCGGGAGCACATTCTAAGACATTCCCAGAGGATGTGGTTGGCATCCTGAATTACCCCTCCGCATGGACATGTCGGACGGCTTACAAGTCCAAGCTCAAAGAGCTTGCCAGCTAACCCACCGTGTCCAATCACAAATTGATCGGTGTGATGGTCAGGAGTCAGATATTTGGTTATCTCCAATCGCCATTTAATGTCTGGAAAAAATTAAAATGTGTGCCGGCCCTTGGTTGATTCATTCCACCGTCGCTGCCAGGTCTTCTATGCCGCGTCAAGCGTCAATAGACGTATAGTCAGGTTACTTTTTCAGCAACATGCCGAGGAGGCGGGGCAAGGTGAAAGTCACCAACAACGGCCTCCTCACCTTTGAGGAGCTTCGTTGACGGACCGCTGACCTGTATGTGCAGGTCAAGTGGAAGAATGCGGCCAGGACCGGAAGCGCGTCCGTTGAAGTTGCTCGGTAGGCCTTTGTGATTTCTAAGAGCGCACTACGTAGTCTATCAGTTTTATGGATACGCGAAATTCCATGTCCAAATGTCAAGGAAAACTATGACATATTTATTGCGAGAATTATATCAGAAGTCAACATAAATTACTTTTTTATTTTCTTCGCTTTAGTTTGCAAATTATTTAATATAAACTCAGGTTCGCGAATTCTCATACCCCGTTGGATACGGCTATCAGCTAATTCTGGAAGAAGGCAATCATTATAAAAACTTATCAAACGCGGTAGAACACGTGTCTCAAACTGTGGATCTGGCAAAAGTCGTATGATTTCGATTCCACTGTCGGCATATACAATTAAATCACAGTATTCCTTCTTCGCAATGTACAACTGTCCCTGTATTTGAAACCAATAATTATGTGATTCTTTTAAGTGAAGTACGGAGTTCACAATAGTTAAACATAATATATTGTTTTGTAATGCTGCCTCTAAAATTGGTTTGGAACCGATGGACGGAAGACATTTAACTTCTATCAACCCATTTTCCCCAATTAAACCGTCGGGGCTTGCTCCTAAAAATGGGAATTCCGTTCTTACAAAAAGACCACAAGGCATAACAGTGACTTTGTTTTTTGCTTCATATAAGGCAATAGCAGTGCGTTCATTCTTCCTGCCATACATTATATCCTTTGTCACAATATCACTTGGGAAAAGTATATTTTTAACAGTATTATGCCGTGGTGTCGTATTTCTCATTTTGAAAATATTCCCAAACTTAGATGCTGTCAAACGTTTATGCCTGGCATCAATCCACAAATAATTTTCACTTTGCCCTACTGTCGCCAACTGCAATTGCTTACAATCTGTATCGCAAGAAACCCCAGCCTGTAAAGATTCCATAATTTCTTTCATTTTCTCC
Source organism: Rhyacophila brunnea (assembly GCF_057557595.1). Taxonomy (NCBI): domain Eukaryota; kingdom Metazoa; phylum Arthropoda; class Insecta; order Trichoptera; family Rhyacophilidae; genus Rhyacophila; species Rhyacophila brunnea. The sequence goes on along the minus strand of NW_028232785.1, from coordinate 28,443,756 downwards.
TGTAAGTCCAACTGTGGAATATCTGAATCGGCAGCATGCGGGCCATATTCACAGTCAGCTTGGTTGCTTACAGGGACAGTTGGTTTTTTATACCTGGAAGTGAAATCTAAACGTCTCGCCTTAAGACGATTTTGACGATTTAGCCGACTAATAACAACACTTTTAATTATTTGAAGTAATCTGCACGGCACTCAGAGTGTTCGCCAAATACATGATTGGGTCCATTTTTCAAATCCAACTTTAACTGAGTGATATTGCCTTCGCATCGTTTTATAGCGTATCGTGCAGCACTTTTGAGACGTTTAATCTCCTTCCGCAATAAGCTTCGGCTTTTCGTATCGTATTTTACGTTATTAACCATCGTATAAAGTTTGCTAGTGTAGCATTTGACCATGTGATTCGCGCATTCCATTTTTTAAATTTTATACCCAAACGGTGCTCTCTCACGCACCCTAGCAAATACACTTGAATCACCATCCCCTATTAAAAATTTTACCCATACTTGATGTTTGTCAAAAATATAATTTAGTCCCTCAACTACAATGGTTTGCTCCATGCCTGTCGATGGTCCAGAAAAAGATATATTACACTCATGTTTCTTAGCTGGTTTTTTTTCATTGGCTGCGATGGTACAAATGTGGCAATATTTGTTCTTAACACCTAGGTAAAGAAGTTTTCCTGTTCGTTTTCCGATGATGCATGCCACTCCGGATTTGGCAGAAAAACTATGGCCATAACTCCTTCTTGACCAACCTCCGTCAACAATGACCGTTATATAGGGGTGTTTTTCATCAATTTCATTATTTTCTATAGCCAACTGTTTCTCGATCTCTATATCCTTCGACATTTGATCACACAAATGAGTTTTCCATGACTGGCTAACTTTTTTTTCATGCCTTTGGAACGTTCCCGAAGACATGAATGGAATTCCCACAATACCGCATAATTCCTGTGCCTGACTGTAACCAATCCCGATATTTAAAGATCCCCAAACAAATGATGTATTAATCGTAGACGTTTGGGGTTCAGTTAATACTGACGCTGTTTTCTCACAACACCTGCATTCAAAATGCAATGTTGACTTAATACCGTATACGATATACCGTATACCGAATACGTTTTCAATTTTTTCGGCCAACAGCTCTGAATGTCTTCACAACTATCAAGTCTCACACAATAATTGTGCTCATCTGTCAATACTGGAAGATTGTCTGGGTCATCCGAGATGGATACATCACTATTTATCACCGGAATTGGTTCACAAGCAACGGCTGTGTTGGATGATACTAACTTCCGTTTCCTAAAGTATTCATCACGACTTTCCATCAATATTTTGGTAGTTTAAGATAGTTTTGTATTTTTTCTAGTGTAGGACTTATATTTTTTAACACTTACACATGGCACATCCATAATTATTAATAAAATATAGGTACTAGATCAATATGTAACAAAGATTTATATTCACTTATCACACACCTCTGGTATTCACTATTTAATTAAACTACACTGAATATGTGATGTAATTTAAACACTCACAATATAATTTATCACAACAATATCACGTAATTTGCACTGAGTAACATAAATTATATAAAAATGCATAAAACATAAAGAATAACAACACGCCAAACGTCAGTAGCTACAACATAACCTAATAAAATAATTTTGGTTGCAGAAAATCATACAATGTGTGATTTCTTCACCAAAAATCAATCAATAATCACACGACCTACTTAGTAACGAAAATGTTACTGATTAGTTAATTAATTTATAATTAATTATAATTATTACAATTAATTAATAAAAAGATAAAATTGATTGGCGGTTGCCTAAGCGCGCGGTGATTATTGATGGTGCTGCCATAATATGTCAAAATGCGAGATTTGTTTATTTTTATCATAAATAATGGTAAAAAACAGTTGTAATTTAAGCAAATACTAATTGAAAATAATTTTCAGTATCAAATTTTGAATATAGGCAGGTTCCTACGTATATTAAGTAAATATTGTAATTTTAATTTGTTAAGTTATTTTTATTCATATGGCAATTTCGCATAGAAGTTTAACACAAACTGATTTTTGCCAAGATTCAGAGAAAAATAATGTTATTTTGTCTTGTCTATGTGTGAGTTTCATTTTCAACGTCATGTTATGGTTGTGTGTGTATTTTGTATGAAGAAATTTTGTTTCCAAATAATTCCACGACGGCAGCACTATACGGCCAAGCGTCGGCTTAGTGTTGTCAGCATGTTGCCAATTCGAGCAATTATTATGGTTTCGATTTCTATCGATTCGTTAATATACAAAAATACAAGATTAAATTTAAATAACTGCCGTAAAAATTAATAAATAATATTTTTAATAGAAACGCAAGGCGTTATTCGCGATAAATTGCGTGTAAGCCGAGATATTTCGATTTTAATTGCGTGCTTTCTAACCTCTAAATCGATGTTTTTTAAATTTGAAAAAAAAGATATAAGGATATAATAAATTCCAATTTACGTTTAGCGTTTCGCTAGGTAATAGATTTAGGTATATTTTTATCGTAATTTTGATAATAAATCTTATGTCATTCATTCTTACCACCCGATAGAAATGTACCGAATTTGACACGTATTTTTGGTATATAGAACTCCACGATACATCTTAATTTTTTATTTTATTTTTCTCATTACTTTTGAATATATATCTACCGATTAATAAACTTTTCTAGCTATTTTTCGATAACAACTTTACCTAGAGACATCACCTTAATGCATATAAAATCCTGCATTTTTTATACCTTCATTAATTCTAAAAACAAGCCAAGTAAATCCTAGCATTACACTCATTCTCCTTAACTCTAAAGCTTTATTAAATTCATACTTAATATATATCATAAAAGCATTTATATTAAATTCATTTGCATAATAATTGCCATAGCAGCATTGTTAAAGTAAAGTCAATGCATAATAATTAAATATAAATAATTCATTCATCTCAAGCCATACAATATACCTAATCGTATCAATTAGTCTAGTTTCACTCAAAACTGTTTCATATTATTTTGTAAAAATATGTCTGATCGAATTTGCCCAGCAATAATTATTCCCCAGCCGCCGAAAATTCAAAAAAATACGCACGCATCTTCCAAAATGCCGACGATGTACTTAGCAAAGAAATATTTTAAAATTATACCTACTAGGTACCTAGTAAGTAATAATTTTTAATAATGCTAACAGACGCGCAGCGAAGGGTCTACTTCGGCTTCGAAACCCAGGTACTCGTACCTAACCACCTACAAGCTTTGGGTATGTTGCGAAGCGTGCCTTTTTGTCATTTTTCAGTGAAGGAATTTGTAGTAGGTATTATTTTTATCTTGCCTGGAGCTGACCTGTGTCCCAAAATGTTGAGTCATTCGGTTTTCGTACTCTCGAGCGAGACGTCGGCCGCGTCCAGCGTCGACGTCTCTGCCAATAAAATTTATTATTTTTTATAAATATTCTTGTTAAATGTACATATACGCTGTAACTTGCTGTAATCAATGTATTCTTGTCTAATAAAATACGCCGTTATTCTTGAAATCCTTGTTGTCACGTCTCAACAAGCATGTCCCCGAAAGAAAAAGAAGACGCAATATAACCCATGTCGATGTTGCAGATCACAAACCTTCTATGTCAAATTTTACGATTTTGACTTTATGGTATCAAAAAATCGACAACAATTTAACGGATTGGTAAAGCTCCTATGTCAAAGAGAAATATAGCCCAGTTAATTGATATTTTAATTAAAACTCCTATGTCATATTAATCGTATTATGTTGCACAAACCTCCCTCGCGACGTGAGTTAGGAGTTTTGTGAATACATTCTAACGCAGCGATGTGAGGTTGCTGCACATTGTTTCTATATCAGTTCATTGTATGAAGCTATCAGTGAAGTTTTACATGCAAAACTGTATACAAAAAGTACCTATTTTATTAGAGGTAAAAGGGTTTTAGGTCTACGTTTTTGATAACTTTAACCCAAATTATGAGTTCCAGAAGTAGAAAGATCATGCAATTAACATTGAAACCAAAGAGATTGAAGACTGTCGGAGGAGTCCAATCTCTTTGATTGAAACTAAATAAAAATCAAGAATTGTCGGTATGTATAAACCTATACTTTTAGATTATGTTCAAGATAATGGAAATATTCTAGCGACTGAGATAATAGAAAGGTATATCAATGATATAAAAAGAAACAAAAGCAAAGTGCATGGAAACGAAATATATCTGCAAATAATAGAATGAAAGAACAGGAATACCAGGGCCGAGTTAAAAGACAATATCAGTAAAAAACATTATGTAAAAATAAAAACAAACGAAAGCTTGGTCCACGTTGCATCTCACAAGCATGTGTCTCATCTGGAAAGCGGTTTTTCTCACAGATATATCAAGAAACCCGGGCACTTCAGCCACTTTTGGTTGAATATGTAATGGCCACAGAGAAAATCATACGTTTCTTTACTAAGATTGTATAGACCCCAATCAGAAGCTATATAAGAACTCTGGAGGTAGGTAGAAGGGAGTATATCTATCATTACCATTTAAAGATGAACGAGGAAAGAAAATAAGTTTGCCGATAAATGTTCTGTAATACTTTCGCCATATGAGATTAGAGTGCTAGAAATCAAAACCAGCATTGCAAGGACAATGGGCGAAATGTTCATACTTCGAAAAAATATGCTGAAGAATTTATCGATTCACTACCACGAATGAAGTCACATTAATGCCATAGAGATCCATTAAGACTTTTTCTTGAACCGGTGTTTCGTAAGAAAATGGGCCTTTGTCGAGTTTACAAAGATAGATGTAATGAAACATCAAATAAGGCATTGTCATAGTTTACATTTGATGATGTTCACTTATAAGAAGACTTACAAGCTCCGACATTAACATCTCTTGATTAATCACCTCACAAACCTCATACAAAATTAGAAACCGGTCTATTAAAATATTGAGCAATGGATGCGTGTGTCAAAATAAGGACAATATTCTTGAAAATTTAATGCACTCCTCGAATTGGCAGTAAAATATCAATTCGAGATTAGGTAGGCACTTTCTCAAAAATATTTGGAGTTGGGCACAAGTAAATGGAGAAAGATTCTGTACATGCTGCAATCGAAAGAAAATTGAAAAACAAGGAAATTCATCTGCCATCTGATTATGCAGTGGCTACATGAAAAGCCATAAATATGTCATTTCCTTATAGAGCGGACTATGCAACTCGTGATGTTTTACTTAACTATAATGTACTAGTGACTTCGGTACACGTTAGTAAGATCCAGAAGCAAAATAGGGGATCCAATATTGTTAACGATGTGTGTCACTTGGCTTACCTTCCAAATGGAAAAATCTAGTACAGAATTAATTTTAGTCATGATCTTAAAGAGATACAGAGACGACCGAAGATCATAACAGTTCCAATTGTTTATCCAAGATTGCACGGATCAAGAAGAAATATCGGCCAACAAGTTGAAACACCTGCAGAAACTAAAATGTCTGATTCCAAGAGACTATTTACGACATTTATAATTTAAATAATTATATAATGTATATTATGTTACAATTTTAAAAAATCTTCATACATAACTATGTTGGGTTTGATTCCATTGGTTATTTATAAACATGTACATTAGTTAAATATTCATTATTTGTTATTAATTAATTAATTATGCAGCCATTAAATATTTAACTCGTATGTCACGCAAACTGTTTCATTATTTTTTAAATAAAACTTATTTACTTTTCTCATAAAATGTAATGTAAAGAAAAACCTCCTATGTCAAATATTTTAACAAATCTGAGTGCACAATACTTCTATGGCATGGTAAATGTAATACGGTTTATGTTAGTTACAAATAAAGTTATACAATCTATTAAAAATATAAAAACATTAGACTTTATATATTTTTTTTAAATAAAAGACTTACATTATCAAATAAATCAGTTTTAACCTTCTCCTGTAAAATCGTATTTTTTGACTTGGAAGGTTTGTGATCTGCAACATGGATGTGCCACACTATCAAAGGTCCGGGAGGGGTACCAGATCCTACGTCAGACCCTCCCTCATTCTTTCGGAGATGACACTAGGTACCTATCTGATAAAAGGTGTTGTATACATAACTAACAAAATAATATACTTATATCACTAAATGCCATCTTTACTTCAATGGTCAATATTGCGAGACCAAAGTTTCAGATACATCAGGTACCGTAGAATGGGGTGGATAGAGACACTTTTTTCGCTTGACGATAATGTATCTGCATACTTATTCCAAATTATATCAACACGATTAGCTTAAAACTTGTTTTTATAGTCCTTCTACATGTTTATGGACATATTTTTCAAATATCCTTTAAGGTTATTAAAGAACAGCCAATTTTGTTCGATGTCTCTATTTAACTTGAATTGGGGTGAATAGAGACGAAAGGGGGGTGAATAGAGACTTGGAAGGTGAATAGAGACAAAATGTATAGGGAGGTAGGTAGATGTAGGTCATTTATAAACATTCATACATTTGAGATTATTAAATCGAATTATAATGTAACAAGTGCAATTTTATAAAACATAATATTTATCAATATATAAATATAAGCATTTGGTTTCCTTATACTAACTTTACATACATTTATGTAATTTATAAAATCAAAATATTTATTTTACAATTATTGCACTAGGTTTCTTTTTGAAAGATAATTATCAATCAATTATGAAAATATTATAATATAGGTAGATATCTAGTTACATAAAATTAATATTATGAGTTTATTAGGTAGATGAGTAGGTAACTGAAAATTAAAAATGCTCAAATCTATGGAGTTTAGGTATTAAATGAAATTATTAATTTTACATGTGCGTTATTTAAAAAGATTTTTATCAATGAATAAAATCATTATTATTTAGTTATTAACATTAATTAGTATTATTGGAAGTTTTCCCAATATAATAGCTTGTACAGCATTCTTCAAAACCTATGGGTTGTGTTTGAGGTGTCTTTTGGTGCTTCGGGGATCTGGTTTAAAACACTTGGCATGTTTATATTGTACAGTGATCTTTCTAAAAAAAGAAAAAGAAGAAATATTATACCAAACATAGTCACTTTTCAAACTATTTAAATTTAAGTTTTCTGTATCATCGCTGTCTCTATTCACCCACAGGCTGTCCTTATTCACCCCGTATTGCGTCTCTATTCACCCCTAATGGCGTCTCTATTCACCCCCCTCTCGTCTCTATTCACCCCAAAATATGTGAAAATTTCAAGCTCTGTAAAAAGAGCCCAATAATGCCTAAATTCGATGAAATACTATACAAACTTGTGTTTATAGTATAAAAAACACTTGCAGTAAATGTAAATTATTATGTTAACACAGTTATACTTATGTTTTCTGGAGTAATATCAAAGTTTTTGAGCAGTCGAAAAGTAACGATTCACGGACACCGAAGTCTAACGCAGTTGTTTAAATTTTGACAGATTATAGAGTTGCTTTGGTGTTGTCATCCAAAATATGAGATTACCAGCAGTCAAAAAATATTCACATACTCATGATAAATACGTAGGATACTTATTAAAGTTGTGTTGAAATTCATACCATGTTTTTGTCTCTTTTCACCCCACAGTCTCTATTCACCCCAATCGACGGTACCTACATTAAAAAATACTACACCTGACAACTTTCAAAACTCGCGAGTGAATGGCAAAAATATTTTGATAAATTAAATAGGTACCTAACCATGTACCAACATATAATTCAAATATAATTAAAAAATGTACACGTGTCATTGCTCAGCTTGCTTGCACAACGGAAGTTAAATAGACAACGCGAACCCGTCAAAAAATTAAAGTCTTGTTAAACCTTTTATGTTAATTAATACACTTTGTTTCCAATGTTATGTACCTACTCTTATACTTAATATTTTACATCTTACACATTGAGAAGCCCTGATGAATCAATTGATGTTTACACCCCTAACATAATTATCTTTTCTATTTTTTGCTCGTCTAGCCAATGTTGTCCATTATATCCTATTATCAATCGAAAGACAAACTATTCATGTTTAACTTAAATAACATTATATAACAAATATTATAAAAGTTCCATTTCTCTAATATCAAAACAAGTACAAAAGTTACCTTAATAAATATACTTTCTAAACTCCTATTTATCGCCATATGTCTCATGTCAATCAGTTCTAATATCAGTTCCAATTAATCCATCACACCGTCAACTCCTCCAGTGTAATTATTATTATTGAATTAAATAGTATATGTTTATAAATTGTTAATACTTATAAGCAACTCAGTTGCTTAAACGTTAATAATAATTTGTGAAGTTTAATTTAAAGTGTACCTATTGTATGATTGACATTATAAATAAATAGTTTATGTAGTGAAGTGAGTGCTTTCTGTGGCATCCCGATCCCGATTCCATAACACCAACCACTGGAATGAATTTTTTAATGGGATATTATTTTTATCTAAAGTTTGGGTAGGTACCTACCTATCAACCTGTTTCTATATATAGGTACCTAATGATTATCCTAGATTTGCCGCAGTATTGAATCAAATATGATTTTTGACATCTAGTAACTTGCATTAGCGCATATAGAATCGTACAATTTCAAACGATTTCAGATTTATTTACATGGCATACAAGGCCTGTCAGAATATTTTCGTTGGTAGGTAATTTAGAAAGTTTCATATAAAATGTGTGCAAGCCGAGAGAATACTATCCCGAAAGAAATAAAAAAGCCCTTGACTTTATTTTAAAATGGATTTTATTGAATTCGCCATTGAGAATTTTTAATCGGAAGTGATCCATAAATGCCCTCGGAATTTCGCAAAAGCTCTTTTTTTGTGCGAGAAACAAAAATAAACTCATTTGTACATTTTCAACAAAAATGGAAACGCGCACTATAATAATAATTGCCGAAATACTATAATTTCTTGGACAGGCTAAATAAATTTCGGTGAGAAAAAGATGGCAACACTGCGCGAAAGTATCTATGGTTTGGAAAACGTTGGTACGAAAGTGTATGTCGTATGTACTCTCGCAAACATGGATATAAAGCGAGAATGTTGTGATGGAGACCAGTATAATGCAGAGGATAAACCTTGGATTGATGCACCGATGATTAAGCATCCAAATAATCCTGACGCCAGCACTTATGTAAAGCAAAAGAATAGAGACGATCCCATTTGCAATTTCGAGGTTAGTTTTTTTTACTATTAATAACAATTAGCTTAATACCCCGTTCACACGTACATTGATTAACTGCTGACAGTACGTATTATCGCGGCCATAAACAGAAAATGCACATGTAAACATCTATTATCGTGCAGGATGCAAGATTCCTTGCATGAATAATGTTCGCTTCTGAATTTTCACACAACAGTTGGGATTTGTTTGAAATCTTCGCCTGCCCAATAGAGCGATACTGGCAAACATGCAGGAAATAAAACAAACTACACCGCGCAGTCTCATTTTGAAGTTAACCGATTTTGGCGACATGTCAAAAAGTAGCATAAAATGACAACATAGCGCCACGCTTACTAATTAAGAATGAGATTGGCGACAGTCAGCACTTTTACGTGTAAACGGTTAATACCGCTAAATAAAAGCCCAATCCATCTGTATATTTTCAATGTTTCCCATTAGTTCTTAGTCGTTCCCTCATGGTAGAGGTCAGAGGATGGTAACCACCTTGGAATGTTGTCATCTTTTGAGCGATCAAGAATTTCCGCTCCTCTCAATCCTCTGCTTCTATCAGGACAGAGTGAAGGCTGCCCTCAGTCAGCTCTTTTACTTGGTCGCTCTTCCTCCGCTTCATCTGCCTTGGAGGCTACCCAAAACTACCAGTCTCTTCAGAGAATCAGCTCCGCGCCGAACAATATCTAAAAAAACTGTAGAATTCGTTTCAGACATATTGTCGAGAGACGTTCCTTGACAGTCCCCTCTGATCGGCACCAACGATTATATGCCCCTCTGACGTCACACCTACTTGGGGGTGACAGCGTCTGATGTATGTGGGGGTCAAATATGGCGAACTCCTATGTTCGACTAGCTCAAGTATCGTGAGAGGAAACCACCTTATTGAGGAATCGGAGTAGACGGTAGATGCACTCGTTGATGGTGCTCCACTATAGGCACTGATGCATGAAACTCGCTTTATTTTAATGACATTTATTGTCTATGACACAGCCCTCTTGTGTAGGGTCAAGGTCACAGTAAAATAAAAAAAAATATATAGTTTATATTAGGAATTCTACGAACTAACTTATTTAATCTTATAGACTTGTAAAAAGTCTTAATTAGTCACAGTAATAGGTTCACAAACAACCTATAAATAGTTATTGTCTTTGGTCAGAGTTCGAACTTATAGAAAGTTATAATAAAACTCGTAATTGTTTATAAGATGTTTATATAAATATAGTTAATAGTCTATTACTTGAGGAACTCAGTTTTAAGTTAAAGTTGTAAAATGTTTATTTAATTATTTATAATCTTAAGTTTGGCACAGAGTGCCTCACAGTGGATACTAAAATAATTGGTGATTGAGCTAACAGCATACTCTTAGATGGGGGTCAGCAATTACGCAAAGATTTGCCCAAAAAAGGTATACACAAGATAGAATTAGTTAACAGATAGCGAATTAGCTACTTTCGAGAAAGCTAGGATATTTGGAAATAAGGGATTTTGATATCTTTAATATTCCATACAACTTCTCTCGCGCTGCGCGAGCCAATCAGATTTGTTTAAGAAGAGGGAAGAGATACGTTGCGTGGATTAATATCTTACCTCTCAAACTCAGTGGCGCACCCAGGGCGCACGCATTCAAGGGGCCCTGGCACCTCCCAAACATAAAAATTATCATAATAATTAAAATGATTTTAAACATTGAAATTGAAAGCCAATAAACTATAAAAAATTATGGGAAAAAAATGATTTCAATTTCTAACACAAAAATTTCGAAACACTAATGTCGGGTTGTTTTTAGAAACCCAATCCCTAATGGAACTGTCAAAAAATTCTCGGTATCTACCCGAATTCCGGAGTGGTGTAGGTCATAACTGGGGAGGGCTGACAGGGCTCTAGCCTGGGCGCCCAGGCTGTGGGGTGCCCGGCGTGTCAGGTTGACCAGATAAGTGAGATAAGCACACACCATAAATTTGCCATAAACATTTTAAATTATATAAGTGTGCATTATATTTTCTGATTATTTATGTGTCGATACTCGACAGCTCCATTATTAAAGTAGATGTATTAAAAAATGCTAATTATTCGTATAAGTAATACTGTATAAGTAATTTAATTTGAACTAAAACACAATTTGAAAAATGTAATGTAGTGTTTCACATTCCCTTTACTCTTAGCGGTAGGTAGGGGGCCCGCCAAATATCCTAGCCTGAGGGCCCGTTTCAAGATATGGAGGCCATTGTGTAGGTACACCGAATGCAATAGACAAAAGACCGATAAACGTGAAATTAGGTTGTGTTGTATTGAGTAGGTTTGTGTATAAGTTAAATGCAATAATACCTTTTTTTGACCATTTTCAATTAATATTTTGGATTGTCAATATTAAAAAACCAAAAATCGACGATAACCATTCGGCGAAAAGAACGACTACACCCACTACCTACAGTCGGTGGTTGTGTTAATCAAAATAATCTTCTTTTTTTTCAGTGGAATTCGGCATAAATATTATAGCTCTCGTCTAGAGCCTAGACCAAGCGGGTAGCACAGCCGATGTTATTTTAGTAATGTTTTAGCATTGGTACTAGGCGCACATGTCCAGCATGGTCGCTGGACGTTTCATTGGTTACCGCCACTATGCCTCCAATTTAATAAAAACTAGAAGAAACTGTACAAATATGCCGCCGGGTATTGTGAAAATATGTAAAAATAATTATGTGAAGTAGAAATACAGCCTACGGGACTAATTAACATTCTTCTCCTTGCACCCTCCCCCCCCCTAAATATTAAATCCTGAGTGCGCCACTGCTCAAATTATTACAATTTAGATAGAAAAGTTTATAAAGACTTAGATTATCCTAATTTATCAACATAAAACAATGTTTACCTTATATCTAAGCTTATATAAATCAATAATCGCATAACAAATGATCGATCTGCAAAATTTTGATTAATACTGCATTTTGGGATTACGAAATTATCTCGCTCACACGTACGAAATTTACCTATAGAAAATTGTCTCGCTAGAGTGTTCTTTTTTTCACACACTATGTTTTATACTTTAAACAAAAATGTGTGAGGAAAAATATTATTCCGAATATTGACTATCTAACACAAAGGGTTATATAGCATCTGTTGGAAAGAGTAGTCGCGCGACAATATTGCGTGAATTTGCATGACAATAATATTTATATGAAACGTACAGCTTTCACATGATTCTATACAATAGTAACATCTCAGATATATAACGGATAAGTACCAACAAAATTTACGAACCTATTCCTATGTAAAACTTTCTATAATACTTACATATGATTTATTCTTGACCGTTTAGGTCGACTTTCATCATCCACAGCTCACTCTGAGTAGTTGCAAAACTGATCAGTGTGAACTGCGGGACTTACTTCGGGAATTTTGTGTCGGTTTTGTTATGGGCGGTTAACGTCACTTCATTCAGCGAAAGGATTGACTACAAGGCTGAAATATGCAGTTATGTCGTTAAGATTGTACTTCTACAAGCACCAATCGAAGATCAACGTTTTTGTGTTGGTGTCATCCTTTATAAAATAATAACATTTTTGTGATATTTTATATATTGAACATACTTATTTTTGAAAACACTTCTGAGAAAAAATAAAATAACAAACAAGATATATTTTTTTGGAAAAAAAGTAAAAAAGTACTTAAGTCATTGGACGCTAAAGACGCACCTGGGGCGTAATGACCAGGCGGTCTATCGATAGTAATTACGTTCATTTTAAATTACATTTACATTTTAAAAAACCTACTTTGATTTAAAATACAAAAGCCGATTAGCAATAGTAACTCAATTTTTGAAAGCGCTTATTATTAACCGCGATATTATAGTTTAGTTTAGGCAGGGTTTAATGGAATTTTACATACTAATTTAATGAAAACAAATAAGTATGCCTGATAATGTTTAGTGTGCACTGTTTATGTCGGATTTCAACAGCCTACTTCCACCTAGATAATTTAATTTGTTATATGTAAATATTGACAACATGTTATATGAAACGTTGTTTATTTCAGTTCGCTGCGACGGGTGTCACTGGTATCAAAGCTGAGACGGACATAAAACACGAATTCACTGAAGATAAAATGCCACCATTTTCTGATGAAGATCCTCAACCCGGATGTTCGCATTCAGATTACACACCAGGACATGTGGTACATTCAATTTTATATATTATTGTTACATTTGCTTCTCTATTTGCCGATTTTTATCGAAGGTTGACGTTTAAAATTTCAATAAATCTCCGTACTATTCCTAGAGCCAGTCGTATCGGCTATGATTATATCAGTAGCGAAGGGTGGAGGTAGGCAGTTGGGATCCATTATAAATAGTGGGCATTCAACTTTGTCAGTCATACGTATTATTTGTTTTAATTAACCTAAAACTACGATTTGTAGGTGGTGATGGTTAGTTTTAAATATCAATCAACCCTCCCTAAGCCAAACAATAATAATTTTCTTGGGCGATACGACAAAAGTGTACACACTTTTTCAATCATACTTATTTGTTTTCGTTGGATTACGAATATTACACATATTGCCGGTGCATTTATTTAAATTCATAGTCCTGCCTAACCAAACTATAACAGATATATAAATATAATTGTCCCTATAAAATATTCAAAATTATGTATGATTTAATAGGATGATTATAAATCTTTTATAGATAAGCGTATATGTTCTGGTAGGTATAAATGAGAACTCTGCTATTCTGGGCAGTGTTGACCTGTGTGTCCCTGATAACTATCTTAGAAATAGAGATCATCAGTTGTTTATTCTCCCAAGGTGCAGAACCAACCTGCCACTGGTAATGCCAATTAGGAGAGTGATAACTATGTTCAACGAAATTGCTTTGGGTGTTGATATATTCCACCTACGTGAGCATGAGTTTAGGTGGATGTTGTTTTATAAATTCTTAAAATAGGGTCTGCTTAACTCATCCGGTGTACTTCCTTGTACCTATTGTTACCAGATAAAAAAGAAAAGACCCCGGCGCGACAGTTTCAAATTCTAGATCAACAATTTAACATCAATATCGAAACACCTCCCCAACTAAAAGGTTGCACAGCCCTGCAGTACAAACGGAACGCTTCAAACATTGTTGTTACGAACGCATTTTTTACACGAAGTCCCTTTTAAGTACAAACTGCAGGTACCTGCATCCAACCTTGAGTACGGAGGACGGACGTAAGTCCCGTTGTTCGGCCAAGCGGCTTCCCTTCACCCCACAGCCGTGGCGGTCCGCCCCCGCGTCTCCTTACCAACCAACAGGTTTTTTTGGAAAAAAAACAGTTCGCAATTAATTCCTAAATAAACCGGACGTGGCGAAATCGTTCCTTGACGGACGCGTCGCTCCTGCGGGAAGCGGCGTGATCGTCAGGATAAGTCGGACGACATGTTACCCTAAATTGATATCAGTGCACCCCTTTTGCCGATAATGTGTTAATATTGATTCCCATAATTATCCCGGAACGCGCACCGCGTCCCCGATAAAGTGCCCCGGCGCCGATCGCGCCATTGTGTGAATAAATAATACAAAGTGAAGTGTAACCCAGTGGAATGCCGTGTTTATGCCAGCCATCGACATGCATTGCGTAACTTCGTCAATTTAACGTTTCTTTATCTCGATCATGCTGAACCCTTGTGCTCCAAACTTGTATAACTTAATGTAATTAAATGTCTCCGCGGAGAACCTGTCAAATCAAGAGTTTCTGTGTTATAATTTACTCTGTCACTAATGACGTCACACACATCCCTCTAACCGAAATAATACTGGAGGAGGTTCTACCACCGACATACATGTGAGTCCCTCTTCCTCGTATTACTATCTAATTCATCTACTGATATATCTCTTTTTTTTATGTAATACTGTTATATTTATATATCTTTGTTTCTAAATGTCATGTTGTGAACGTCTTAAACTTATAATTTGTAATGTCCACAATATGTTTAAAAAATAAATAAATTGAAATAAATTGAAAATCATGGCTTGGTTTCGCAGGGTTTAATTGAATTTTAAAAACTAAGCAACACCCTCTATAAATTGTAGTCTTATTTCAATGAAAACACATACGTATGTCTCTCAAAGTTTAGTGTGCTTATTTATGGCGGATCGTAACAGCCAATCCAACCCTTCGCCACGGTAATATAAATATGAAATTGTCATCTTATCCAACATTTACATTATCAACAAAACACTTATCGTGTTTATTTTACAACGTTTTCTTAGCTCGTATTCTTATTTGTCCGGTACAAATCTTGCAATCGATTTTTAACTAACTTCCCCACTATTTTTTTTTGTTTATGATTTGAAACTTTTAGAATATATCAAAACACGATGACAATGCATTTTTTAATAATTTTAACCATCTTTAAGTAGAGTTGATTTAATTTTCAGTTAATTCTTGTTTATCTGTTGTCTTTTTTATCATTTTTTATACTGTTGATCAAGGTTACTTGATAAAATTTGAATATAAATTCTGTCAATTTGAATATTGTTTGTGAAATTGGCGGCATCTTCTGACACTATGCACACTCTCCAATAATACACTGACACAAAAATTACTAGTTACTACACGAAGCTTACATTATTTTTAATCAAACAAGGTGCAAAACTACCTCATAGAATGTACGTTATTCTGTTGATCTTAAATTATTTTATCAAGAAATATTAGAAATAAACACGGTAAAGTGAAACTATCTCATTCAAATCAATCTAAAAGTTTGCATTTAAAACTAAATTGATTAACACAACACCAAGGGCAGTATCACAATAATTGTGTCATTGTCTGTTTAGTGCATTTGCTTTTCGATGTTACATGTAGGTGGATTTTTTAAAAACTATTTACTGATCATTCCGTACATTGTTTGTATTTAATATGTATGTTGCTAATATAACCATTTCTTAACGTCATTTTCATTCTCACCACGCTTTAATGTTTAAAGATGCTGGAAGGCATTAGCTTTGAAAAAAATAACTCAAATAGAACAGTTCAAAAGCTAGTTTATAATAATAATGAGATCGATTATTTTGGTTTTTCTAGGTTTCTACTAAAGGCTTTTTCACAAAGCATCACGATGTAGACAGGTTTCAACAATCCTCGCCCAATGGAATTCAAGATAGAATGATACAGTATTCAGAAGTGACGATAGATGAACAAAACATTAAGAGAGAAATCTCAGCACGAGAAACTCAGAAGGAACTTCGACTTATTCTGAGAAAAGTAGTACATTTTACACGTAATTTGATTTGCAGCTTTTGTAACGCAAATTTTGGATGCGAAAGTGCTCTAAATAGTCACAAAGTAATTCACACGGACGTGATTGCTCATCAAAATCGAGAAAATATATTCTCGCAACTCAATCATCTCAAAGTACATAAAATGATACATGCAGGTGAAAAAATTCATGAATGCAAGGTGTGCTCATATAGATGCTCGCAACTTGGTCATATTAAAAACCACGAAATGACACACACAGGTAAAAAACCTCATAAAAGCAAAGTATGCACATATAGATTAGCGCATCTGAGATATCTTAAAAATCATGAAATGACACACATAGATGTTAAACCTCATAAATGCAAGGTATGCACATATAGAAGCTCGCGACTTAGTACTCTTAAACAGCATGAAATGACACACATAGGTGAAAAACCTCATAAATGCAAGGTATGCCCATATAGATGCTCGCTACTTAGTAGTCTTAAAAAACATGAAATGACACACACAGGTGAAAAACCTTATAAATGCAAAGTATGCCAATATAGGTGCTCGCAATTAAGTAATCTTCAGAAACATGAAATGACACACACAGGTGAAAAACCTCATAAATGTAAAGTATGCACATATAGGTGCTCGCAACTTAGTAGTCTTAAAAACCATGAAATAACACACACAGGTGAAAAACCTCATAAATGCAAGGTATGCCCATATAGATGCTCGCAACTTACTACTCTTAAACAGCATGAAATGACACACACAGGTGAAAAACCTCATAAATGCAAGGTATGCCCATATAGATGCTCGCTACTTAGTAGTCTTAAAAAACATGAAATGACACACACAGGTGAAAAACCTCATAAATGCAAGGTATGCCCATATAGATGCTCGCAACTTACTACTCTTAAACAGCATGAAATGACACACACAGGTGAAAAACCTCATAAATGCAAGGTATGCCCATATAGATGCTCGCTACTTAGTAGTCTTAAAAAACATGAAATGACACATACAGGTGAAAAACCTTATAAATGCAAAGTATGCCAATATAGGTGCTCGCAACTAAGTAATCTTCAAAAACATGAAATGACACACACAGGTGAAAAACCTCATAAATGTAAAGTATGCACATATAGGTGCTCGCGACTTAGTAGTCTTAAAAACCATGAAATAACACACACAGGTGAAAAACCTCATAAATGCAAGATATGCCCATATAGATGCTCGCAACTTACTACTCTTAAACAGCATGAAATGACACATACAGGTGAAAAACCTTATAAATGCAAAGTATGCCAATATAGGTGCTCGCAACTAAGTAATCTTCAAAAACATGAAATGACACACACAGGTGAAAAACCTCCTAAATGCAAGGTATGCACATATAGATGCTCGCAACATATTCATCTTAAAAGACATTAAATGACACACACAGGTGCAAACATCAAAAATGCAAGGTATGCCCATATAGATGTTCGCAACTAAGTTATCTTAAAAACCATGAAATGACACACACAGGTGATAAACCTCATAAGTGCAAAGTATGCTTATATCGATCTTCGCAACTTAACAATCTTAAAAAGCATGAAATGACACACAGGTGAAAACCTAATAAATGCAAGGTATTCCCATATAGACGCTCGCTATTCAATTTTCTTAAATGGCATGAAATAACACGAATGGTAAATAATTATATAAATTCACCGTTTGCCCATAGAGATGCTTACAACTTAGTACACTTAGAACACATACAATAAAGTATTCTGTTGAAGACCGTTTCTCTGCAAGAAATGACCATCTAGTTATTTGAGAAGATGAGTACATATCTCTCATTTGATTTGCAGAAGATTTGCATAATGTTTCACATAGGCGTATTTGCTGATCAATTTCAAGACAATGTTTACTTGCGCAAAGCTAATAAAAGGACACATACCGGTTTAAAACCTTGTAAATGTAATATATGCTTTTTTAGTTGATCGCACCATGCTCATCTTAAAGTACGTAAAATTATGATACCCGCAACTTAGTGATCTTAAAAACTTTGGATGTTGAAGACGCACGTGGCGTGTAATGACCAGGCGGCCGATCGATGTAATTAACGTGCATTTTAAAGGTGGTAATTAAAAAATTATTATCTAGTCAGCAGCGAATTATTTAGCTCACTTTATGTCTATATAGATGCTCACGACTTATTGGTGTTAAAAGACATCTAATGTACATAATATGTGAGTAAATATTTTATTAAATGCAATATGTTTGTCGACCATGTCCGATCCTAATAATATCATATGGGCCTCCATAGACTTAAGGTTGTATTAACAGATTTCGTTTTTACGAGAAATGGATGTGGATGTGGAGTATTCGAACCTGGGACCCACGAAGCGATAGGTCGACGCTTATGCCGCGGCCATCGTATATGATATGTAGTCAGAATAATATGATGTCCTATTCTTAAATAAATTACAAAATCATACTGTGAATAGGTACCAATAATGTAGGTTAGAAATGCTGTTATATTGTTATCTTGTTGTATTTCCTACCAGAATAAATTAAAACAACGGCGTGTTTCCTGCAAAACTATCGAACATCTGGAGAATAAAAAAATGTATGTTATAAACCTGAATTATTATTTTAAAATTACTAGGAGCCCGATGCTTAATTCGTACCTACAGTAAAATTGGTAAGTAACCGAAAACCATCTGGTAACTATAGATTATAGAGTTAATGAATCCTTAACCATAGACTACTTTTGTTATGAACACGCCCCCTTCTGTATTACCATTTACCACTGACAGCTGCTGTCAAAATAAATTCGCGTGTCTATAAAACAGCCCATGGACTCAAATTCATTTTACTCATTGTAATCTTAAATTTATTAAAAATTGATAATTATATAAAACCAATATTGTTTCGTAAATATAATGACGTATGCATGTTTTGATTGTGTTATGATTACCTATAGTAGTTTCGTTCTACTTCGGCATTGTTGTACGCTAAAAACGATTTGCAGTTGTGTTGGTGTTCTTTGGTAGTATTGACACAAGGTGTGCATGAAGAATTACGGTAAATAAGCATATTTTTATGACTTATTGTTTTAATAAAATATAGAATAAAAATGCGTACATTAAAACATAGGTACCTATATATTATTTACTTATACCGATAGTTACAATTCAATGAAAACATCGTGTTTTATTATTTATTTAGTTGGCATTAGGAATATATACAATGTTTTGGAATTTATAAATTAGCCTTAACGATATCATTATCATTATTTAACAGATTAGTTATAAATTTATAGAGAACTAAGCAATTAAAGACAATTATAATGCCGTAAAGACATAATTTTGTTGGCAACGTCATTTAATTACAGAATTACAAATGGCATTTTTAACTATAAGTATAATGCTGTTAAAATAAAATAAATAATAGGAAGAACATAATTTAATCGTGTATTATTATTTATTTAGTTAGGATTGGGAATATACAATGTTTTGGAATTTATGAATTAGCCTTAACGATATCACTATCGTTATTTAACAGATTAGTTATAAATTTATAGAGAACTAAACAATTAAAGAGAATTATTATAATACCGCAAAGACATACTTTTGTTGGCAATTTCATTTAATTATACATACAATCATTAGGACTTCGGAGAACAATTACAAATGGCATTTTCAACTACAAGTACACAATATGATATGCTGTTAAAGTAATATAAATAGTAGGAAGAACATAATTTATTGAAGGTATTCGTTGATGTCACCCATTTGAGTCACTGTCTGTGTCGTCGTCATCAGAGGTATCTGCGGTGTGGATTATAATCTCACTGGTCAATTCATCCGTTCTTATGTCGTATTCAAAAAAACTGCGTTCTTTTTTTTCCACATGACCACAGATATTCCGCCACTGCTCTATAGGCAATTGATTGCAGGCTTCTGCCACCAATCTATCTACAGATGCCATTGTCATTTCAATATTGTTCTTTCATACATAATCTTTAATAACAGACCATATGTTCTCTATGGGATTTAACTCTGCGTGATAAGGAGGTAATCTCAGTACAGAATGCCCGTGCTAATTTAAAATAGCATCTATTTTGTATTTTACATGCCGAGATTTATTCATTAGTACCAAGTTGTAAAGCTCCGGTTTGATCATCGTCGATGAGAAAGGTATGTTATTATCCTGTAGCCACTGAATTATTTCACCCTTCTTTTTATTTGATGTTGGTGCTGGGTTCAACAGTTTATTGTGATATGATGCATTATCTATAACAACAACAGATTCAGGTGGTAGGTTAGGAATTAACATTTCTTTTAACCATTTTCATAATTACTGTAGTTCATCTCGTCATGATAATCGCCACTTTTTAAATTGGATTTAAATTTTCATAAAGCATTTGGCACAAATCCATTTCCACCGCCAGCATGGATTATTATTAAGCGAGTACCTTTTGAAATCGGCTTCTTAAAACTAGAACTCGATCCGTCAGAATAAGAATATAATGTGGTATGTGTGGAACGTATGTAAGTTTCATCCGTAAATATAATAGATTTCCCCTGAACACGATATTATTTAATTTTTCTTAAATATTCAATTCTTTTGAAAACTATGACACTTTTTTCCATGAGCAGCTTCCGATTGTCTTCTGTTTTTCTCCATCTAAATCCTATATCTTTCATAACTTTCCTTAATGACGGAATTCCACCCTTAAAATTAATATCTTCTTTCAACACGGCATGAATGTTTTTCAGTGTTGCAACAGTTTTATGATTTTTATGAAAGTCATGAATACACCGTCGAATTACAGATTTATCAAAGTCATCAATATTATTTTTTTTATTTTTAACTACCCTTTTTTTAGGACTCGAAAAGGTCCCTGTTTTTTGTTTTTCTTTTAAAACACGCCAAACCGTTCTTAAACCAACTCCTGATGCATTCGAAACTTCTGTGACAACACTACTTTCACTACACATTTGGTTTTTATTTTTTACGTATGTACCTATATATATTATATATTATAACTTCCTTCGTTTGGGCATTAATAGTATGACTAATTAAACGGGACATTATAATTCAGTATGCGTATCGTTTCGATAACAATCACTATATGAACACACTGTAGACGATTGCAAAGAATGAGTTTATGGTATGTTTATTACCAGCAACTGTCTTTAACAATAGAAACTCCGCCTTTTATGCCCCTAAACTGCACGGATAACCAATTGGTGATAAGGTAATAATTGCAGGCGGTTCTAAGTAAGGTTTTATTACAGGGCTTAATGCATACACACAAATAATACCAACACAGATGCGAAGCAATTTTAGCGTACAACAGTGCCGATGTAGAACGAAACATCTATACCTACTTAAACTATTTTATATAGGTACGTGTTTTGCAGTGGCGAAGGGTGGAGGGGGACTTTTAATATCCAACATAAATTGTGCACACTATACTTTGCAAGTCAAACATATTTATGTTCATTTTATTCGATGACTATGACTACAAAATGTAGATACCTACTTAGTGTTTTTTAGTTTTTAAAATCCAATAAAACTTTGCCTAATCCAAGACATAGTAAACAGTAAAGAAATATTCGTTTATCTATAAAATATCTAAAATTGTGCCATTAAATCATACAAAATTTAAGATATTTTGTAGATAGAGGTATATTTTTATAGATTGTGGTGTGGTATGTTAAGAAAGGGTTTAAAATAAAGCTAACACTATTACAATATTATGTATTCTCAATTCAACGAAAACAAATAAGTATGACTGAAAAAGTGTGGACTATTTTTGTCAGATCGCCCACAACATATCTAAACTCTTATGGTGGCAGGCTATAATTAAGTTTAAAAACTAACCGGTTTCATCTGCAAATTATATTCTTAGATCAATAGAAAACAACTGAAGTCCACTAGCAAATATCATTCTATGTCACATCTGTATCATTTTGAGTAAATCAATTTTTAAAGTTTCAAACTCTGAATAAGTGTGAGGTACAATAATTAATCTTTTACTATATTTTTTTAATGATTTTAATTTGTTATTATATTGCATAATAGAACATGCACCTAAAAATATTATATTAAGTATATTTTTTCCTGTCTCTGAGAAAAAATCTTTTTTCAGTCAAGCCATATTTTTGTGGGAAAAAATATTCCATGTGCTGTTTTTGTGGTCAGATCAGAGTAAGTAACTTTATTATTATAAATCCTAGACTTTTCAATTTGCAGAACAAAATAATCGACAGTCATGTCTAGATGTAGGTACACACTTTATTTCAAATGTGTACATAAAAATCTATTTATTATTTAAAGTAAAAATGTTCACCTTGTTCAAATAATGCTGTTTTTCAATAATAATTGTTTATTATTCAGTAATATACATAAATGTATGTAGGTTGAATTTATCTCAATTTACTTGGGTGTGCTGCAGTTCCGCAGTGCATATGGATGAGCCGCCACTGGATACAATGTAAAATTAACATTAGCACTGATTAATAATTGACAAACAACAACGGACAAACATGCTCCGGATTGAAATCTGTCATGACATACATAACAATAATGATATATCATTCATACATCGCAGAATAGGGCTGCCAAACTTATTTTCAAAACAAAAATATATACCTACCTACTTTTATTTATTTATTTAAGTCCGTAGAAGACAACAATAATGAGTACATACCAAATTTGATTATAACATATGGACACAATTTTATAGGTAGGTACAATAAAAATAGATGTGTTAAGACACTCGTTTGTTTTTTTTATTAAATTACTTAATAATTCCTAAATAAAATTATAGAAGGACATGAAACCGAAATAATCACAAAACACCAGTGGCCAATGGTGGAGGTATGCTGTTAAGATTCAATATAAATATTGCACAAAAAACTTTGTCAGTCATACTTGAGCACCTTATTATCAAAAGATACCTAACGACGATTTTCGAGTTTTTTCAAATTTTTATGCCAAACTGTTCTCTATGGCAATACCTATAGAATAAATATTAATTCGCTTGCGTAACTGCTTTAAATACAGAGATAATTCATGTTGAAAATCATGTTCAGTATCAAATCGTGCTCAAATCCTTAATGGTTTAGTTTCAAAATAGACTCATATCCATACAACCAATGACATCAGAGATAAAAACCGCCATTTTGAATTTTCGTCCAATTAAGACCCGGCAGGTGACGTGTTATTATCTACTTCTTTATTCATTAATTTTATCTTTTCTTATATTTTGCAATAATTAAGCCCACAGCAGTTTTTTCGCTTTTGCCAACAATTGTGTTCGTGGAGTTAAGCAGGTTTTGATAATATACGCCTCACTTGTCTTATATGAACCACAAGCAATTAATACTCAAGTCCATTTTTTGTATAAAAAAAAACTGTTAATGCCATCTTGTGGAGAATTTCTTAACATCTTTTTTTACTGTTTATAAACATTTTCAGAAAATAAATATTTGTCCTATAAAAACGTATTCTAATAAAGGTGGTCAGGAAAAGTACATTCAATACGGATGAATCAATACCGAGTGATAATAATATGTATTGTATTTTTTCAAATAAATGGTACCTACCTAGTGTATATCAATCATATTAATTTATGTTACCTTATCTTCTTTTAAACCTTATGGTAAGGCGGAGTTGCGAACTTTGTTGATTCTACTTGGCGCTTGGGGTAAAAATGTCGGCGAGTTCTGTTTTAAAGGTGGTACCTTTCTAGGTAAGGGCAATGGGCTGCCGGTGTCCTTCCGAAGGCCCTGGTTTTTTGTGCCACCATCAAGATGTATTATTTATACGTCATGACATTCATAGATAGGTAGGTAAGTTTAAATTGAAACGCTCGTGTTTGTGGCGCATTCTATTATTTGTATGTAGGTAAGTTTATTATTAAACAAGAATCTAGAAATGGCGCATAAAATCAGGATTTCTTATTTATTACCTATACAATATAAATAAACTACCTAATTATGACTATATTTAACAATGTGTAATTAAGTTTATTTGGCTTAAAGTTACCCCGTTTTACATAAATGCCAAAGATTTTTTTTTATTTACAGTAAACAAGAGTTTTGTGCTTTGAGACACATTGGCAAAATATAAGCAAAAATGAAACCATTTTCATGTCAATTTAATGGTGGTAGGTAGGTACCTACATTTACCAGGTGGACCAGTTGAAAATAATTTAAAGTAGGGTCCCCCAGAACCTTTTAATGGATCACAGTAATATTTTAGATTAGCATGTCCCCAGTTATAGATCTTTATAGCATTATCGCAGTGTTCGTGTTCAATTCAATATTGTCAGTATTATCAGTCTTCTTTGTGGTCGATCTCCTGATGTCTATGGTGAATTGGTAGAAGCCATTTTGTCTATTCCATATATATTATCTATTAAAACGCGACGCACGTGGTCGTGAAGCTATTGACAGATTCTGATATCAAATACCGCATAAAATGGAAGTAAAAACTGAAACAAACGACGAATTATTGCCTGACAAAACAGCGGAGGTAATCGGCGACCGTGCATACCAACGGATAGACGTCAATCACTTCAAGGGCAAGGGTCGATTTGACGTGTCAGTCAAACAGGAAAATATCGAGGACGACAGCAATTTACCCTTAAAAGAGGTAAGTAGATATTGTATTTGTTTAAGCAAAGGTATTCATAATTCATATTCATAAAATCTAAATGGAATTAAGCAAAAAATTAACAATATCGTATGTTCTAGTGTCAATAACCCGTATCCGACATATATGTCGAAAATGTCTTTTTGATGTAAGTACTACAAACAACAAAAATACTGTTCATCGAATGTGAAATTCCCATAGGTAACTGGGTTACGGGTTATTAATTTTTTTAATTTCAATATTCAATATTCATTGTTTTTAGCTTCCTGCACCATTTGTAAAAAGTCACTTACGGGGTATTAACATTAGGCCATCTAGTCTTCTCTTGCTGGACAATATTATTTTTAAATCGGAAGGAACAAAAAAGGTTTATACCTACAGTGGTCTTTTCTTCGAATTAACAAAATCGGTTCTGCAACAATACGTACTAAGTACTTATGTTAACAGTGTCACACAGTGGCGCACCCAGGATTTATTATTGGGGGGGGGGGGGCAGGGAGGAGAATGTAAATTAGTCCCATAGGATCTTTTTCTTCTACACAGCTTAATTTCTCAATTTATCGGTCTTTTGTCGATTACACTCGGTGTACCTACACGATGGTCTCCACATCCTGCAACGGGCCCTCAGGCCAGGATATTTAGCAGCCCCCCCACCTACCGCTAAGATTAAAGGCAGTGTGAAACACTACATAACGTTCTTCAAATTGTGTTTCAGTTCAAATTAAGGGTACTTACACAGTGAATTATTGGCGATTTTAATACATCTATTTTAATAATGGAGCTGTCGAGTATCGACACATAATAATCAAAAAATATATTGCACAATTATATAAATAATTGAAAATATTCATGGTCATGAAGCACAATAGCGCCGCTGGCGACTTTTTTTACTATTAAAGCTATTTATGATGTGTGTTTATCTCACTTACTTGGTCAACCCAACACGCCGGGCCCCCCACAGCCCTGGCCCCTAGGCTAGAGCTCTGTCAGCCCTTCCCAGCCATGACCTACACGACTCCGGAATTCGGGTGGACACCGAGAATTTTTTGACAGTTCCATTCAATGACATATTAAATGGACAACTCACTTCATACCCGGCGCGCACGAAAAATTGTGTATGAAAGTCATTCACAGATGTATAGGTAGATGTCACGTGACCATATGACGTATCCGTTTCCATTATGCGATACAAGCTTTGAGAATTTATAGTACTAGAACCTTTATTGTAATGGCGTATTAGTGTCATGACTCATTGCGTCAGAAACAGATTCTCGGTTACTTACGACTTCTCGGAGATTAGACGCAAGTGAGCCCAGCGCATCACAGGCGACTGTCCAATAGTTTCTGTCATTCAATTGCATTGAATAAACATTCATCAATATCTTAAAATGGCATTTTCATATCCCATCTTTCTTGGAGTGTTTAGTAGATTTTTTTTACAATTTTTAACTAGGCACATTGGCATTTTGTAACACAATAATAACGGTGGAGTAGAAACCTGACAGTCAGAAATTTTGTATGGGCAGACCCAGCGGTGTCGCCAGACCGCTTGCAAGCAGAATGTTCATTTGAGCGTAGGATACCGATATTAAAATATGAATTTCGCCATCCGACAGACCCAAAGTGACACAAAGACAGACACAAAGTGAGTGTCATTTTATTTTCTAGATGCTTCGTCCACATTAATGTCATTGGTTCCATTAGGGATTGTGTTTGTAAAAAAACCTGACATTAGCATTTCGAAATTTTTGTGTTAGAAATTAAAATCTAAGAAATTTTTCTAAAAAGGGTGCTGGAGAATTATTACAAATCATTTTTTTGCCGTGTTTTTATTTGTAATAAGGGTATAGTTTATTAGCTTTCAATTTCAATGTTTAAAATCATTCTGATAATTTTCATTTTTGGGGGGTGCCAGGGCCCCTTGCCCCCTCCCCCTGGGTGCGCCACTGGTGTCACATCGTCCTATAGCGTAGAATCCTGGGTCTGGCATGTAGGTACACATATTTTCAATTTGTGTATTAGTCAGATTATGGACCTAACAGGTTGAGCAAGTGGCTGAAACCCATTTCACGTACAAACACAATCTGTTAATATAAACCTCCACTCTGTGGAGGTCCATATGACTCTATTAGGATCGGACACAGTTATTAATTATATATATGGGTGTTCACAATAATTATGGATCATGTCCAATTTTCATAAAAGTCGATTTAATGAAAACAAATAAGTATGCCTGATAATGTTTATTGTGCACTATTTATGTCGGATTTCAACAGCCTACTTCCACCTAGATAATAAAACTTTAATTTGTTATATGTAAATATTGACAACATGTTATATGAAACGTTGTTTATTTCAGTTCGCTGCGACGGGTGTCACAGGTATCAAAGCTGAGACTGATATAAAGCGCGAATTCACTGAAGATAAAATGCCACCATTTTCTGATAGAGATCCTCAACCCGGATGTTCGCATTCAGATTACACACCAGGACATGGGGTACATCCAATTTTATATATTGTAACATTTGCTTCTCTATTCGCCGATTTTTATCGAAGGTTGACGATTAAAACTTCAATAAATCTCCGTACTATTCCTAGCCAGTCGTATTGAAAAAAGTAATTGAAGTAATCAATAGGTACCTACCTACTTTGATTTAAAATACAAAAAAATGCCGATTGTCTATTAACTGATTGTATAGCTGCAGGTATGTATTCATTAAATAATATAATTAGGAGAACACAACTTATGACTGAATTAGTAGAAGTGATCAGTATATATATTAAATATAATATCGATGACCCAAACACATTTTGTTATAATTTTCAAATAATGGCTTTATTGGTATTTTAGTAAAGTTGTTATAAAACGCAGACTGTGAAAATCATTTTCTATATAAATATATATCCACTTATAAAATTGTACTGCTTTTCATCACTTTTAAATAATCGGTCAAATTAAAAACAATAATTTCTCTTGCTTGTTTTTGTAAATGATTTTTGTCATAAACCGATAGAGATGAGGTTTTCATTGTAAACTGTAAATATGCCTACTATTGTATCGTGTGAAACAGACTTTTCACACAAGGACACAGCGTTTAAGGGGGTACATACATGCTCAGCGTAGGTCAAAATGGAGCTTTTGTTCTATTTTCAAAGCATGATCCTGGACATACCTTAAACGTTGTAGATAATCTATTTATATAATTTTGAAGCCTTATTATCCTTTATATTTATTTTAAACATTTGATGACTGCATAAAGTATTTTTATTACATTAAATAGTATTCTTTTAAACCTCTCGCTCTAATGTTTTAGAATATAGTCATATTTCAGTACATAAATGTGCAGTGGTGTTAACATTTTTCACATTTAATAATTTTCAAACGCATTTATAAAACCATCTTATCGATACCTAACCGATTTTTTAAAGTTTTATTTATTTAAACGGTACATGTTCAAACACGCGCGTTAACATCACTAACATAACATTCACTTTAACATTATTATAGTGAAATATTTACGATAAAAAATTATATTGATAATCTCTGTGATCCCAAATTTGACAAGAATCGGGCATTTTATTATTCAAGATTATTAGGGCAAGATTAACACATTTGAAGATAATTCTAAAGATACTCACTATAAGCTACGAGGGTGGGTCAATAATTCCTTAGAAAAAAGCATTAAAACAGTTTTTTTTTTTCTCTCAACATAATCTCCTTGGAGCTCAATACACTTGGTTAGACGTTTCTCAATTTTTTTTAAACCGTCAGAAAAATAAGTTTTCGGAAGGTCCTCAAAATAAGCATTTGTCCGATCGATGACTTCTTCATTTGAAAAAAAACGTTGTCCACTTAGCCATTTTTTTAAGTTTGGGAAAAGGAAAAAGTCACTGGGGGCTAAATCTGGCGAATACGGTGGGTGGTCGACCAATTAGAACTTCAATTCTTCAATTTTAGCCATTGATCGTAAACATGTGTGAACACGGGCATTGTCCTGATGAAAGAAGATTTTTTTCCTGTTTAAATGAGGCCGTTTTTCTTCAATTTTGTTTTTTAGCTGGTCCAATAAAGATGCATAATAATCCCCTGTTATTGTTTTTCCTTTTTCCAAATAGTCAACGAAAATAATTCCACGTGCATCCCAAATTACAGTAGCCATAACCTTACCAGCTGATTTTACGGTTTTCGCCTTCTTTGGACATGGTTCGCCTTTCGCAATCCACTGCTTTGACTGTTCTTTCGTCTCGGGAGTATAGTGGTGTATCCATGTTTCATCTACAGTCACAAAGCGACGAAAAAATTCATCCGGATTGCGTTGCATGAGCGACAACAGGGCTTTAGAGGCCACCACCCTATTGCGTTTATTGTCGACTGTGAGCAAACGCGGCACCCATCTTGCAGAAATTTTTTTCATGCCCAATTTGTCATGTAAAATAGAAATGACGCTACCTTTTGAGATCCCTGTAACCTCAATTATCTCACTCAACTTTAATCTTCGGTCACTTAACACCATATCGTGGATTTTATTGATCATTTCTGGTGTAGTCACCTCTACAGGACGTCCTGAGCGTGGTTCATCCTTTGTTGATGTACGACCACGTTTAAATTCATTTAAGCAGTTATAAATAGTTGCAAGTGAAGGAGCAGATGTGCCGTGAACTAAATCCAACTCATTTTTTATTTCCTTTGCTGTTAACCCTTTTATATTAAAATGCTTAATAACAGCTCTAAACTCAATTTTCTCCATTTTTTGTAAACAAGCAATTTTTTTTTTAAATGTACGAGAAACACACAACAACCCGACCAATCTGATTGAAACTTCGCAGCATGCTGAATCGGTAGTGCCGCTGCATGAAAACAAACCGCTTACAGTACTAGTCGCGCCACCTGTCGGCTTTTCTAAGGACTTATTGACCCACCCTCGTATGTCTTTGACCATTCAAGTGTGATAAACATCTTACGAATAATGATTGCTTTATAATAATTATTGACCTAAGAATAAGGTAGTGTTGTTTTGAAATACGCCATTTCTTTTGGCATTCCCCAGTGGTTAAGCTACAACATACGGCCGTAGCCATAAATTGACAAACTATAATTGAAGTAGGAAGTAAAATGATGTTAACGCGTGTGTTTGAACATGTCATCATCATTATCAGGAGCGCGACAACCCGGTTTGGGTCCTGGCCTCCTCCAACAGCTCCCTCCACCTGTCCCTATCCAGTGTGGCCGCTTTCCAATTTGGTACCCCCAGAATACGGCAGTCACTGGCAGCTCCATCTAACCAGCGAATCTTTGGCCTCCCTCTTCTTCTACGTCCTATTGGATTGCTGGACATCACTATCTTTGCCGGTTCATTGTCATTCATACGGTGCACATGACCTAGCCATCGCAGTCTCCCAATCTGAATTGATTGCACTGCGCTGCAATCTTCGTACAGCCCGTAGAGCTCAGCATTATATCTTCTCCTCCAATTGGTGCCATCGCTGATCGGTCCATATATACGGCGGAGAATTTTTCTTTCAAAGATGTTCGGGACTCGTTCATTTCGCAGAGTTAATATCCAGGTTTCCGATGCGTAGGTGAGCACTGGCTTTTCAAGTGTCTTGTAAAAAGTGCTTTTAGTTCGACGAGATAGTAAGCGGGACTTAAAATATTTTAACAGACCAAAGTAGCATTTATTCGCAGACATGATTCTCTTGTTGATTTCTTCTGTAATATCATTATGTCGAGTTACAAAAGATCCAAGGAATATGAAACTGTCGACCGTATCAAACTTGTATGCACCAATATCTAACTTTGGTGCAACTTCTCGTGGTGTGACATAGACAGGCATGTATTTAGTTTTTGCCTCGTTTATTTGTAAACCCATTCTTTTGGCAGAGGCTTCTAGTGCTGTGAATGCCTTGCAATGTTTTGAAATAAAAATCGGTTAGGTACCGATAAGATGGTTTTATTAATGCGTTTATGACACCGCTGCACATTTATGTACTGAAATATGACTATTTTATTCTAAAACATTAGAGCGAGAGGTTTAAAAGAATACTATTTTATCTAATAAAAATACTTTATGCAGTCATCAAATGCTTAAAATGATTATAAAGGAAAAGGCTTCAAAATTATATAAATAGATTATCTACAACGTTTAAGGTATACCCAGGATCATGCTTTGAAAATAGAAAAAAGCTCCATTTTTAACCACGCTGAGCACGTCCGCCGTTGAAACTATCTTATTCACATCAATCTAAGATTTGGCATTCAAAACTCTAATAGATTCATGCATATTACCAAGAGTAGTACCACAATTGTGTCATAGTGTTTGATGTTACTAGTAGATGCATTTTTAAAAAACTATTTACGAATCATTCCGTAACATTGTTTGTATTTAATATCTATGTTGGTACTATTACCATTTCTTATCCTCATATTCATTCTCAACACACTTTAATATCTGAAGATGCTGACAGGCATAAGCTTTCAAAAAAATAACAGTTTAAAATCTAATTTAGAATAAAATTGACTGATAGTTTTTTTTCTAGTTTTCTACTAAAGGCTTTTTCACAAAGGATCACGATATAGACAGGTGTCAACAATCCTCGCCTGATGGAATCAAAGATAGAATGATACAGTATTCAGAAGTGACGATAGATGAACAAAATATTAAAAGAGAAATCTCAGAACGATCGACTCCGAAGGAACTTCGACTTATTCTGAGAAAAGTAGTACATTTCTCACGTAATTTTATTTGCATCTTTTGTAACGCAGTTTTTGGATGCGGAAGTGCTCTAAAAAGTCACAAAATAATTCACACGAACGTGAATGCTGATCAATATCAAGAAAATATATTCGCGCAACCTCATCATCTTAAAGCACATAAAATGACACATCCTGGTGATAAACCTCATAAATGCAAAGTATGCTCATATAGATGTTTGCAAATTTGTCGTCTTAAAAACCATGAAATGACACACACAGGTGAAAAACCTCATAAATGCAAGGTATGTCCATATAGATGCTCGCGACTAAGTAATCTTAAAAAACATGAAATGACACACACAGGTGAAAAACCTCATAAATGCAATAAATGCAAATATAGATGCTCGCAACTGAGTGATCTTAAAAGACATGAAATGACACACACAGGTGAAAAACCTCATAAATGCAAGGTATGCTCATATAGATGCTCACAACTTCGTAATCTTAAAAACCATGAAATGACACACAGGTGAAAAACCTCATAAATGCAAGGTATGCACATATCGATGCTCGCAGCTTATTAATCTTAAAAGCCATGAAATGACACATACAAGTGAAAAACCTCATAAATGCAAGGTATGTCCTTATAAATGCTCGACACTTGGTAGTCTTCTAAACCATGAAATGACACACACAGGTAAAAAACCTCATAAATGCAAGGTATGCCCATATAGATGCTCGCATTTAAGTAGCCTTAAAAACCATGCAACGACACACACAGGTGAAAAACCTCATAAATGCAAGGTATGTACATATCGATGCTCGCAACTAATTAGTCTTAAAAAACATGTAATGACACACACAGGTGATAAACCTCATAAATGCAAGGTATGCCCATATAGATTCTCGCAACTAATTAATCTAAAAAAACATGTAACGACACACACTGGTGAAAAACCTTATAAATGCAAGGTATGCACATATAGATGCTCGCAACTGAGATATCTTAAAAACCATGAAATGAAACACAGAGCTGAAAAACCTCATGAATGCAAGGTATGCCCATATAGATGCTCGCGACTTAGTTATCTTAAACTCCATGAAATGACACACACAGGTGATAAACCTCATAAATGCAAGGTATGCACATATAGATGCTCGCACTTAAGTAGTCTTAAAAAACATGAAATGACACACACAGGTGAAAAACCTCATAAATGCAAGGTATGCCCATATAGATGCTCGCAACTTAGTACTCTTAAACAGCATGAAATGACACACACAGGTGAAAAACCTCATAAATGCAATGTATGCCCATATAGATGCTCGCTACTAAGTAGTCTTAAAAAACATAAAATGACACACACAGGTGAAAAACCATATAAATGCAAAGTTTGCCAATATAGGTGCTCGCAACTTAGTAATCTTAAAAACCACGAAATGACACACACAGGTGAAAAACCTCATAAATGCAAGGTATGCACATATAGATGCTCGCAACATAGTCATCTTAAAAGACATGAAATGACACACACAGGTGCAAACGCATTTTCGTAGCCTTAAAACCCATGAAATGACATACACGGGTGAAAAACCTCATAAATGCAAGGTATGCACATATAAATGCTCGGAACTTGGTAGTCTTAAAAAACATGAAATGACACACACAGGTGATAAACCTCATAAATGCAAGGAATGCCCATATAGATTCTCGCAACTAATTAATCTAAATATACATGTAATGATACACACTGGTGAAAAACCTTATAAATGCACATATTGATGCTCGCTACTGAGATATCTTAAAAACCATGAAATGAAACATAGAGGTGAAAAACTTCTTAAATGCAATAAATACACATATAGATGCTCGCAAGTGACCCACAGGCGAAAACCCTCATAAATGCAATGTATGCTAATATAGATGTTCGCAACTGAGTTATTTTAAAATCCATGAAATGACACACACAGGTGAAAAACCTCATTAATGCAATAAATGCAAATATAGATGCTCGCAACTGAGTGTTCTTAAAAGACATAAAATGACACACACAGGTGATAAACCTCATAAATGCAAGGTATGCCCATATAGATTCCAGCAACTAATTAATCTTAAAAAACATGTAATGACACACACTGGTGAAAAACCTCATAAATGCAAGGTATGCACATAAAGATGCTCGCAACTGAGATATCTTAAAAACCATAAAATTAATCACAGAGGTGAAAAACTTCATAAATGAAATAAATGCACATATAGATCCTCGCAACTGAGTTATTGTAAAAGACATGAAGTGACACACTGGTGAAAACCTTCATAAAGGCAATGTTTGCTAATATAGATGTTCGCAACTGAGTGATCTTTAAAGACATAAAATGACACACACAGGTGAAAAACCTCATAAATGCAAGGTATGCCCTTATAGATGCTCAAAACTTCGTAATCTCAAAAACCATGAAATAACACACACAGGTGAAAAACCTCATAAATGCAAGGTATGCACATATCGATGCTCGCAGCTTATTAATTTTAAAAGCTATGAAATGACACGTACAGGTGAAAGACCTCATAAGTGCAAGGCATTGCAAGGTATGCTCTTATAGATGCTCGACACTTAGTGACCTTCAAAAACATGAAATGACACACAGGTGTAAAACCTCATAAATGCAAGGTTTGCTCATATAGATGCTGGTAAAATTAATTAATTAAATAAATTAAATTTTACTTTAATTATGTACCAATCTTCAATTTTGAAAAAAAAATATTTTATATTTTTGTTTTGTGCAAGGCATTGCAAGGTATGCTCTTATAGATGCTCGACACTTAGTGACCTTCAAAAACATGAAATGACACACAGGTGTAAAACCTCATAAATGCAAGGTTTGCTCATATAGATGCTGGTAAAATTAATTAATTAAATAAATTAAATTTTACTTTAATTATGTACCAATCTTCAATTTTGAAAAAAAAATATTTTATATTTTTGTTTTGAAACTGTAATTGGCAGCCCTGTTATGTTATGGGGTTTAGTTAATAAAATAGGTTTTACTTTATAATATTATTCCTTTAATATAATCCACTGTAAAAAACATAATCATATAACACTTTATTATTAAATAGTTTCAATATTATATTATAATTATAATTGGCTCCACAATCCATTGTGGATCCTGCCCGCCCCACGATTATTTTTTACGAGAAATGGATGTTAACCATTTGCTCTACCTATTTGATCCATGCTCTGGATTTAAACAGACATGAAAAAATACATGTGAATTTTACTAGACCCTGGATTTGAACCCGAGACCCTCGACTTACCAAGCGGATACATTACCACTCGGACATCGCGGTGCTCATGTTACAGCAGTTGTTAATATTGTTCAGATTCCAACAAAAGTGTCGATTTCAGTGACATTCCTTGACAAAATACCGCCCCATTTTTATAGAGTATTTTTTTATCATCGTTTCATAACTTCAATACCTACCTATCTGAGAATGGTCTTGTATACTTCACTTACAAAATGTATACTAATAAATCTAATTAAAATGCCATCTCTACTTTAATGGTCAATATTGCGTGTCCACGGTTTTAGATACATTAAAAATCACCAGCTGACAACTTTCAAAACTATGAGTGATTGGCAACACACGGTCTTTTCAAAAGGAACAAGTTTATTGCAATAAACGATAGAAATATAGGGTTATGTTGTTTATTAACAAAAACAAATTTAATTGGAATTATGCAGGCATAAAAAGATAATTAATAACAAAAGAAATTTAATCATGGAATTATACAGTGTCATGTTAGGAAAGAGGTTGAGGAGAAGGAATGGTGGGAATTGTGACAATTTATCAGATTGTAACGTAGGGAAAAGAGGAGTGAATTGGAGTCGGATGGGATAGGAACGCGGCAGATTATGAGACATGGGGAAATGCAGGATCGTGGGTGGTTTGACAATACCTCTAAAACCTTAGTTACCTTTCCGGCTACTTCACTCATTCGTGTATGTTCCTATAATATAAAATACATGGAAATGCAATGGTAGATATCTCGGTTTTGAGCGCCACTCTATGAAATGCATAGTGATAAAAGGTAATTCAAATAAAACGCGTGTAAAGAACTTTAACAGATGTATAATTAATAAATAAATTTACTAGCGGGCGAAAGTGTATAAAGGTGTAAATTAATCCAATCAATTACGGGCGCCTAACGTAATATAACATTCAGACAATTTAGAATACAAATCAAATGCTAGTTCGGTGGACCGTAACGTAATGAAAATATTAATAAATACCACAAAACAAATATGCTCTTCAGAAGGTCTTCTTTGCTCGAACGATCGGAACTGTGAGACCGAATTTTGCTTCCCCTTGATGTTAAAAAGCCGCCTTGCGTCTTTAGCGCCGGAAATGGATCGATCTTTTGCGTTTTGTTGCCATATGAATAAAGTGTGTCATGTGTAAATAACATGACAACAGACAAAAGGTAATTAATAACACAGGTATAATATAAATTACATTGGAATAGTGACAAGTCGAATAGTAACTAAAAGAAGAAATTCTTAGTATTATAAAGATTATATAGTAATTTAATCCTTTATGATGGCCAAATACAGGGCTTTGTTTGGGGATACTGGACCACAGATGACCAGTATAACAACCACTGGTTGAACCTGTAGGGATTTGAAAACACAAAGCTGTTTACTAATCCTCAAGTCTGCCCCTTTCATATTATACTTATTATTCGAATTTGACTTTGAAGTCCTTGAGATAGGGTTTGCTCTTTCTTCTTCGCGTGAGGATATATTCTACTAATTTATTTTCCCTTTTCTTGTCGTTGGTCGTTCCTGTTTTTATTTACTGGTCATACCCGCGCGTAAATTTTTTATGTATGTAATTTGGGATTCTTTTGTCTTCATTATGGATTTGCCTTTTGACAGTTTCAGATGTAGCCTATGATTTGACGTTTCTAATTATCAAAAAAATTATCTTGGACGAACGTTAAGTGATAGTTAAGTGAACGTTAAGTGATCAGTGATTATGGCGCAACATCTGAATTACCGTGAGGAGGATATTCTAAAAGCAATGGACAACAGACGGCGAAGCAGAACTGCTACAGGAGGAAAAGTTCAACGTAGGTACGAGCGTCGATTAAGATGCTAATGTTTGAGGTATCCTCGTTACGTACCTTATTTCAGCAGGGGGACCAGCAAGGAGTGCCACAACGCCCAAAAAACAATTCTTGCCCCTACGGTCGTAGAGTTAGATCTAAATGACAAGTTGCGTCGGTGCGACCACTCGTCATCAGCTAACCATCTGACGAAGAGGACCATCGCGGCCCTCCAGAACTCGATGTTTTCCCATCGGGACAGCTTCTGAAAGCGTATGCAAGGGTTAGTGGATTGGGCAACCAATCCTCAAAAAATCATAACAGCGATGAGCCTGTACCAAAAAATCGAAGGGGGTTTTGGGGACAACACATAATAAAATTTGCGAGAACATGACTCAGATCCTTACCGGAAGGATACCTTCACTCGGGAGGCACTATCAAGGATTCCTCCGAGCTTAAAGCCCGGAAGGCCCTCGAACTCAAATTATGGCCGGGGTACTCCCAAGGGGCGACGTCCTGTGGGAAGGGAGTTCTCCATCGGAGGGACGGGCTCCACCAGGGATCCGTACTCTAAGCGAAGGTGACCGCATCTGGACGACCAATAACATTGGGGACCGCCTAAGAGACTTTTGTGGAGTCTGGATGGCGTAGTGTACCCCCCCCCCCAACATTGGTAAAAAATAATAGCCGTAGCCCGCATACCTTTTGTGCGGATACCACTATTGGTAAGTCCTTCTTTACTTTTACGGAAAGATTTTAAAACGCAACAATCAGCAGAGGTCACTCTCGAGATCGAGGACTTAAAGAACTCAGGGGTTCTAGAAGAAGCGGGTCAAACCCCCAGTTTTTCTCTCAACCCTGTTTCTGATCAAGAAAAAAGACGGGGCTCTATGCCCTGTTTTCAACCGAAAGCGTTTGAATGCGTTCCTACAGCCAAAGCCATTCAAACTAATTCACCATTACGAGGTTGCAGCCGTCTTACAAACAGAAGACTGGCTAGTAATAATAGATCTAAGCCAGGCGTCCCTCCAGGTACCAATGGCTTCTCAACATCGTCGATTTGTTCGACTAGCCTATCAAGGGGAGCTCCTACAATTCACGTTACTCCCGTTCGTGCTGCCAACCGCTCCGATTATGTTGGCATCCCTGAGCAATTGGGTCGCCGAACGCCTACGAAAGAATGGCTGAGAATATTCACTAACCTAGACGACTTCTTAGTAGCCAACCAATACGAGAAACAGTCTCGGTTCAGGTGGAATACAGGATAACCTTCCTACAGTCTTTAGGGTGGTTAATAAAATATTAAAAGATCCTGTCTGAACCCAAGCCAACAATGAGGGTCCCTGGACATCACGTAGGACACACACACCAAGCGGAGGTTCCTGTCGCCGGAGAATTGTGTAGCACTC
This sequence comes from Rhyacophila brunnea, assembly GCF_057557595.1. Taxonomy (NCBI): domain Eukaryota; kingdom Metazoa; phylum Arthropoda; class Insecta; order Trichoptera; family Rhyacophilidae; genus Rhyacophila; species Rhyacophila brunnea. The sequence continues at coordinate 28,405,428 of NW_028232785.1, read as the reverse complement.
CGTCACCATCTGCTAATGCAGGTACAAAAAGGCAGTTGGTCCCTCAGACAGGCACATATCCAATCCCTTCTGGGGCGACTCAACTTCACATCCTACCTCCACGAGGAAGGTTGCATTGCCGACGGCTACAACGCTCCAGTCATCAATATGGCCGAGGTCCCATCCTCGCCAATTGATGACAATCCCACCACAGGCCCAACGGGACATCACGTTGTGGCTCTAGGCGATAGGATCCTCAGAGTTGACATAACGCAGGTACAAAAAGGCAGTTGGTCCCTCAGACAGGCACATATCCAATCCCTTCTGGGGCGACTCAACTTCACATCCTACCTCCACGAGGAAGGTTGTATTGCCGACGGCTACAACGCTCCAGTCATCAATATGGCCGAGGTCCCATCCTCGCTAATTGATGACAATCCCACCACAGGCCCAACAGGACATCATGTGGTGGCCCTAGGCGAAAGGATCCTCAGATTTGACACAACGCGGGTACAAAAAGGCAGTTGGTCCCTCAGGCAGACACATGTTCAATCCCTTCTGGGGCGACTTAACTTCGCATCCTACCTCCACGAGGAAGGTTGCATTGCCGACGGCTACAAAGCTCCAGTCATTAATATTGTCGAGGTCCCATTCTCGCCAATAGACGACAATCCCACCACAGGCCTAACAGGACATCATGTGGTGGCTCCAGGTGATAGGCTCCTCAGAGTTGACACACATCAATCACTTCCTGATGACAGACGCAGCTGACACAGGCTTGGGAGCCCAACTGAATGAACACCACCTATCAGGTACGTGGGAACAAGACCAGTTACCATGGCATGGCATTCCAACAGGAAGGAAATGTTTGCAATTCAATCTCAGGTACAATCAATCATAGGATCAGATCTGCTTCTGCAGACAGACAACAAAACAGTGGTGCCATACATCAACAACGAGGGCGGCACAAAATCTGTCACCCTCCTAAACCTATGCCGACAGACACTAGTATTTACCAGTCTAGCCAACATCATGTTTACTACATTATACACAACTGCGTGGCAGATCATCTCTCCCGCAGACAACTCATTCCCGAATGGCACCTCATCAACACCGCAACCACCCCCCTGTTTCTGTTCCCGAGGTGGATTTATTCGGAAGCGAAACAGCACATGTCATTGCAACGTATGTGTCACGAGACGTTACAGACAGTGGCGCGCTGTTTCACGACGCCTTCAGCCGAGTGTATGACTTCAGATTGGCGTGAATATTTCCCCCACCAAACTTAATTTCACGAGTCCTAGCGCACCTGAACTCAGAAAAAGGGAAGTACTTACTAGTGGCACCGAGCTGGAAATAATGCTTTTGGGGAGTGGACTTACGAAAAAGGGCGATAGTACCTCCTTATACAATGCCGCACCTACATACGATACTAGTAGGTATGTAGACCAACCGTCCACCTCCAAGGACCCAGGATCTGTTCCTTCAACTATGGCTAATTTCGGGTGGGGTGGAAATAACATCAAATTGAATGGTGGAAGAAAGGGCACTCCTTACTTTCAGATGGCGGCCTTCGACTCTAAAAACTTACAAACCAGCTTGGAACAAATGGAAGATAATGACATGAGTAACAAGAACCTAATGAATCATAATAGCCCTCAACGAATGGAATTGGCCAGATACCTAGGCAACATGCACAACAAAGAGGGTTTGTCGTACAACACCATCCTGGTGCATAGTCAGCGATAACCATTTTTTGCAAACCGATTATCATTGTAGATATCAGCATCAACGTGGTAGTACAACACAATGTTACAGGCAATTTCGGTACATAAAACGAAACCCGTCAAACCACCGGTTTGGGATCCAGGACGAGTGGTAGATCATCTTAGGAAAACAACACCGGTGGAGTACAACCTATTCGAAACCTCTCGCAGGACAGCTACCTACTCGGCTGCTTCTCGCATCGGGACGAAGGGTTCATGGCCTCACACTACTAATAGTAGACAATGGATTGGTGGAAAAACGTGACTACATAATTGTATGGCCAATGTTTGGCGCAAATACAAATACCGCCAAGCATCGTCAATCGGAATGGAAGCTAAGCGCTTCCACGTGTCAAAACATCGACCCAGTATTATTCTGGTTACGGAAACTCGTCTGCATGTCAAACCCTAGGAGAGGGGAAGGTAGGGATATTTCGGAATTATTTATATCTTCAAGAGGATCACCAAAACCAGCCACCAGGACAGTTATAGGGACTTGGATAAGGTCAGTACTGTTGGAAGCAGGGGTACAAGAACCACCAGGCAGTGTCCGCTCAGTGGTGACTTCCTTAAACTGTACATATACCCAATGATAATCTTAAAGAGAGGTATCTGGCGTAGTGAGTCAACATTTCACGACAACTACCAGAGAACGATGGATACACCACCATCAGAAGGGGAAAAGAACCCATTAACTTCTCTATTCAACCATATACATGGAAAGTCACGATGGTCTTTTACCTCGTCAATGAATCATTGTCACATACAGGAATTTGGCATACCCAACACCAGGTGATAACAAACAGATATCTCAAGGACTTCAAAGTCAAATTCGAATAATGAAAGGAGTTTTACCTACCAATAAAACTCTTATTATTCATGTTGACTTTGAAGTCCAGGTAACTTCTACCTGGTTCCTTGAGTCATATCATAATGAAGACAAAAGAATCCCAAATTACATACATAAAAAATTTACGCGCGGGTATGACCAGTAAATAAAATCAGGAACGACCAACGACAAGAAAAGGGAAAATAAATTAGTAGAATATATCCTCACGCGAAGAAGAAAGAGCAAACCCTATCTCAAGGACTTCAAAGTCAACATGAATAATAAGAGTTTTATTGGTAGGTAAAACACCTTTCATTACCATTTTTGTATATTAAAGGTTATTATGTTACATCAGCCAAAGGGTTAAACTATTTTATATAGGTACGTGTTTTGCAGTGGCAAAGGGTGGAGGTGGACTTTTAATATCCAACATAAATTGTGCACACTATACTTTGTAAGTCAAACATATTTATGTTCATTTTATTCGATGACCATGACTACAAAATGTAGATACCTTCATAGTATTTTTTAGTTTTTAAATCCAATTAATCTCTGCCTAATCCAAGACATAGTAAATAGTAAAAAAAATATTCAATTTTGCGATTAAATCATAGAAAATTTTAGATATTTTATAGATACTGATACCGGCTATATTGCGCAATATTCATTATCGCTAGCCAACTAACATTTGACAGTGGAAGAGAGTGGGTGGTGGACGAAAATACGCTCGAACAGGGTTGCACAATATTTATTTGACAGCAATACAGTAGATAAAACACATAAGTCACAGGCATAACATGAGAATTATCATCACTATGTATAAGTCAATAAGCACAACATGAAAATAGTCAAGGCGAAAAAGTCAATAAAAAAAAAATTGATAGCCCCACCAACTTTATGAAAATACTTCTCCCTGACACTGAAGTTATTTATATTAATGGTAACTGACCGGGCTATAAAGAGATGCACTGATTCTAACTGGCAGAAAAAAATGGTCGACGGCATTGGTGGCTGGTTGGCTGCGCTGGTTACCCTCAAGGGGAGTCGACCAGTCTTACTAGGCGAGGGCTACTTAATCCGGAAACCTTCGTAAGGTGATAACCATAACAAGACTAGAAGGCTGCTGGATGTGACCTACTAGCGTAGGCTGATCTCTGGAGTAGACTGACTGCAGTCTAGAGTAGGATGGAGTAGACTGCATTTCCATAGTGCTGAGCTCGATTTTTTATACCCACGGCTGGAGCATGGCGTTTTTGGAGCGGTAATAACGGGTACTAATTATTTTGTAATCTCTGCAATGCGCGGACACGGTATTTAGGTATGTATTTGTATAGCTTCCTATGGAACATGCTACGCGGAACGGTAATTTAATTAATTTTTTCAACGAATTTTCGAATTCAGACAAAATATAACGTTATATAGACGACATGTCTGGCTATCTGCTGTAATTTTTATAATCATAAGGATTAAAATTTAGAAGGTTAAATTTGATTCCTAATAGAAAATAATAGTTATGGATGAACGAAATGACTTTCATATTATAAAATTGATTTTACAGTGTCAAAGATTAAGTTAAGTAGGTGCTGTACGATTTTCAATTGATTTGACCAATAATTTGATATACAAAAATCGATTTAAAAGTTATATCTTTAAGGCATGATTATAGTATTTAAAAATGTTCGAATTATGATAAAACATTTGCTGGAGGCGATTAACTTTTGCTAGGTTTTTACGGCGTAGGTATTTTTAATTCGCGATGTGTTACCTGTACCTAAAATTTCCTACACGTAGGTAGGTGCGTGGTGCGGCCCACGACGTCTTCTTGCTTTGCACGTAATACCTTGCAGCTTCTGTTGGAAGCCCAAGCTCCTGGCTTCACGATGGTGTAAGGCGTTACTGTCTTCTGATGGCTTCCATCCTTTAGGAGATGTGTTACATAGGGGTCGGCGGTTTTGCACGCCTCCGCCATGATGTCATCGCTCCTGACATCGCGAGTTTTCACCAGATAGAATGGAGACTTTTATTGTTCAATGCGCTGATTTCTTGCCAAGAGATAAAGATATCGTTTGTGCCCATATTATGTTTCTGGCGAAAATGGCGGAATGTGAACGGCTGCTAGTGGTAAAAAATGCTTCTACCGTCGCGAGTAGGTATTTTGTTGTAAGAATGGCTGCGTTTGTCTTCGAGTAAGGAAATAACATCCATCAGAAGCGGGTTACATTGAAGAATATAAATATGAAGATATATATCCGATATCTTAGTTAGAAGTCACTGTATCTTGGATTTAATGTGCCGCGATTTGTAACGAAATTTGTGGTGATATCATTAGCTGGAACTGCGTTGTCAGAGATGATCCGTACCTACGTAACATTGCACGGGGCAACTTCTTGTATCCTCAGAATAGTCGGGAGTCATTTGCTGTAAGGTTTATCATGTCTCCAAGTTGATCTATGCCAGTGATAGGGTGGTCTCTCGGACTTTGGTGTTTATCGGCTAACCGACTCGTTGTCCTTCCTAGTCCCCGCCGGTCGAGGGTAACCGATGTTAGGTCACTTGGGTGTGTACCGATACGCATTTCTGCGAAATGGCCGGGTCCGTTAGAGGCTGCGAAGAAAAGGTTGTCGGAGGTAGGTACAGCGGACAGAATTATCGTTTCTGTTAATATCTTGTGAGGTAGGTAAGAGGTACAATTTTTTTGGCGGCTGAAAATAACACCTAAGGCAATGGTTTCAGCGTAGTATGTATCGAAAGTGAAAGTCGGCCACCATTAGTTGGTAACAATACTTATATGAATATTTTAATCGATCATGGTTTGTTAAGGCAGGGTTTAATAAATTTAAAAAAACCTAACTAACACTGTAATAATATGTTATAATATGTATTCTTAATTCAACGAAAACACATAAGTATGACTGAAAAACTGTGCACTATTTTTGTAGATCGCCCACAACATAACTATACTATTATGGTTGCAAGGCTTAATTGAGAATCGGTGCCATCTGCAGATTATATCATTAGTTCAATAAAAACTAATAAGTATGACTGACAAAGTTTTGAGTGCACTATTTATGTCGAAACTAAGCAGCTTACCTCCACCCTTGACCACTGGTGTTTTGTTATTATTTCAGTTACATGTTCCTTCCATAACTTTATTTAGGAATTTAGTAATTTAATAAAATAAGAGTGTCTTAAGGCGAAGTCTTCACTGAGCCTTTTTTAAAGAGGCACCTAGCGGAAAAATACGAAGCTTGCAATTTGAGACATTTTTTTGATAATTTACAATTTCAACTGTATTAATGAATAAATATGTATCTGAAAACATTAAAAATAAAAATATTTTTTATTTTAAGTCAAAGACAAACTTACAATTGTAAAAAATGTAATAAAATGTGAATTTGTTCTATCGGTCCGCACCCTATTATTAGATATATTTTATGGTCATATTTATTATTAAAATTTAGTTTATTAAGTTTTCTAAGCATCACCTAAGCGATTTTTGACAAATTCATAGTTTTAATATTTTTTATATCTATTTTAAAAAACATCAATTTTTATAAAAAATATAAATGTGTATAACTTGAAATCCTTTTTATTTATATTAATATAAATATTTTATTTATATTTATAAAAATAATTGATTTGATATAAATAAAAAGGATTTCAAGTTATACACGTTTATATTTTTTATAAAAATCGATGTTTTTTAAAATAGATATAAAAAATATTAAAACTATGAATTAGTCAAAAATCGCTTAGGTGATGCTTAGAAAACTTAATAAACTAAATTTTAATAATAAATATGACCATAAAATATATGTAATAATAGGGTGCGGACCGATAGAACAAATTCACATTTTATTACATTTTTTACAATTGTAAGTTTGTCTTTGACTTAAAATAAAAAATATTTTTATTTTTAATGTTTTCAGATACATATTTATTCATTAATACAGTTGAAATTGTAAATTATCAAAAAAATGTCTCAAATTGCAAGCTTCGTATTTTTCCGCTAGGTGCCTCTTTAAAAAAGGCTCAGTGAAGAATTCGCCTTAACAGATCTATTATTACTATATGTGTCCATAAGAGATACACAATTTAAGATATTTTGAAGATATAGGAATATTTTTATAGATTGTTGTATGGTAAAACAGGGTTTAAAAAAAGGCTAACACATTATATTGTATATTCTCAATTCAACGAAAACAAATAAGTAGGTATGACAGAAAAAGTGTGCACTATTTTTGTCAGATCGCCCACAACATACCTATCTACACTCTTATGGTGGCAGGTTTAGTTGAGTATTAAAAACTAATCGGTACCATCGGCAAATTATATTTATTTTTATCTGTATCATTTTGAGTCAATCGATTTTTTAAGTTTCAAACTCTGAATAAGTGTGACAATAATTAATCTTTTACTATAATTTTTAAATGATTTTAATTTGTTATTACATTGCATTATAGGCCATTCACTTAAAAATATAATATTAAGTATATATTTTTCTGTTCATTCATTTTTTGAGGGAAAAAATATTCCATGTGCTGTTGTCAGATCAGAGTAACTTTATTATTATAAATCCTAGACTTTTCAATTTGCAGATAAAAATAATGAACAACCATGTCTAGATGTAGACATAAAAATCTATTTATTAGGTACTTATGTAAAGTAAAAAGTTCACATTGGTCAAATAATGCTGTATTTCAATAATAATTGTTTATTATTCAATAATATACTTACATAAATTTATGTATGTATATTATAATATTGAAAGTTTCTCAATATACTTGGGTGTGCTGCAGTTCCGCAGTGCATATGGACAAGCCGCCACTGGATACAACGTAAAATTAACATTACTGTCCATGGGAGGTAAACTACACTATGTCGATTTTTAGCGAAATTGAGATATCGACATAGTGTTGTATACCTCTCGATGCTCTTTCTAGTGATATACTCCACAATGTCATAATCCTACTAGAAACAAATATTATGAAAGGCATATTACACTATGTTATAGTTCATTTCCGAGGGATTTATGATACCAAAAAGATATGGTATTCATTATCCCCGTATGCTAAGTAATAGGTGGTTAGAGGGAAACAACACCGAAACGACTTGGTGTACTTTACCACTGGCAAATTCCAATTTTCGAACGTCAAAACCTAATAAATGTCATAAAAGAAATCAGGTGCGTGTTGCCACTTCTCTGCTTCGAATACTGCACCATGTCATTTGAATTTGTAAAACATTTTAGAGGTAAACAGCACCATAATATATATAAAACATCACAAGTGCATTTACTTTTAAATTTTCCTTGAATATTGTAGAAAAACATCTCAAGTATGATTAAATTTTAATCAAGTATCATAACAAGAAGTAGGTATATGAGAACCAATGGTATTCTAACAAAAACTTCATGAAAAAACTTTAAACAGACATTGTGAAAAAGTGTGATCTTTGACATAGATTACTTTTTTTTATTAAATTACTTTATTCCTAAATAAAATTATAGAAGGAACATGAAACCGAAATAATCACAAAACACCAGTGGCCAATGGTGGAGATGGGCTGTTAAGATTCGACATAAATAGTGCACACAAAACTTTGTCAGTCATACTTATATGAAAAACACAAGAAAATATTACTCCAAGTCCATTTTTTGTATAAAATGAGCTGTTAATACCATCTTGTAGAGAATTTCTTAACGAGATTTACTGTGTATAAACATTTTCGAAATCTTTGTCCTATAACAACATGTTTCAAATAAAGGTGATCAGGGAAAGTACATTCCATGTACATGAATGAATACTGGTTGATAATGTATTTTTTTTTTTTTCAAATAAATGGTAGTGTTTATTAATCATATTTTTATGTTACCTTGTGATCTTTTAAATCTTATGGTGAGGAGGAGTTGTGAGCCTTATTAATACCACTAAACTTGGCGCTTGGGGTAAATGTCGGCGAGTTCTGTGTTAAAGGTGGTACCTACCTAGGTGTGGGCAATAGGCTGCTGGTGTCCTTCCGAAGGCCCTCGTTTTTTATGCCATCAGGATGTATTATTAATACACGACATTCATAGATAGGTACGTTTAAATTGAAACGTTCGTATTCGTGACGCATTTTATTATTTCTATGTAGGTAAGTTTAATATCAAACAAGATTCTAGAAATGGCACATAATATCAGGATATCTTATTTATTACCTATACAATAATAAATAAACTAGGTACCTAATTATGACTTTATTTTACAATATGTAATTAACATTGTTTGGCTTAAAGCTACCCCGTTTTACAAAAATGCCAAAGATTTTTTTTTATTTACAGTAAACAAGAGTTTTGTGCTTTAAGACAGATTGGCAAAATATAAGCACAAATGAAACATTTTCCATGTAAATTTAATGATGGTAGGTACATTGGTAAACCAGTTGAAAATAAAGGTCCATTTACCTGGAACACCCAATGTTAAAACTCCAACTTTTTTTGCGTGCATTTGTTTGTGCATCGTCAGTGCACGTTTGTGCACGATTTTTTTTCGTTTGTGCACCCATAATAACCGAAAAATTCCAATTTCAAATTGGGTGTTCCAGCTAAACGTTGGGTCACCCAATGTTGAAATTTCAACTTTTTTCGAGTGCATTCGTTTGTGCATCGTTAGTGCACGTTTGTGCACACGTTTTTTTCGTTTGTGCACGCACATTAAGGGGGTTATTCGCATTTCAATTTGGGTGACCCAGCTAAATGCTGGATACTTGTGTCACTAAACATGTGTTTTTCCTTAAATGTAAATTGTAAACACTTGTGCGTTGGTAGTGTACGTTAGTGCATGATTTTGTTTTGCTTTTTCACCTATATTCAGCGCGCTATTTAATTTTAAAGTTTGTATGCAAAATCTGACTGGGTGGGTTAAAAAAAATATTTTGTAGTTAAATCTCTTGTTGCATAGCTAGTGCGCAATTCTTTATACTTTTTTATTTTTTTTCTCATATAGTGCGTGAGTTATTCTATATGAAATATTTAATTAACGTTAAGTAGAACCACCCAACAAACTTTTTTTACTTTTTATTAAGTCATCAATTTGTCTATTATTGGCTTACGTTTGTGCACGTGCTTTTTTTGTTTTATCGATTATATCGTGAGAGATATTATTTTATAAATTTAGTGACTTGATACTTGAACCATTAAAATTGCCTTAAAATTTTTTTGTTAAGTGCATCCAATTAAGTTAATTTATGTAAACTTTACGCACGATTTAAAAAAAATTTATCTCTTATATTAAACTAGTAATTAGATTTTGAGTGGCCGTCAAGTTATAAATCCAAACATTTTTTTTCCACATTTTTAAATGCACACCTTTGAGTAATTTAATTACATGATTTTTTATGAAATTTTTATTGTCTTTCCATTTAAATTACGCAAAAAATTCGCATTTTTCCATTTTCACTAAGTACCCCGTCAAAATGTCCTGAACAAAAACGACCGAATCCGTTTGGAACATCCAGTCAAAAGAGTCTCCTCAAAATAGCCAAAACGGTGTAAGGTTCACTAAATATGTCGGTTTATAATAGACTACTTCAAAATTGACAATTTGATTACACAAAAGTGTCAAAATTACAAAATCATTCAACTTTCTTAACATTTATCTATTTATTTATGATTTTGAATGGATCAATGTCAGTTTCATAAGGAAAAATGCATTAAATTATATAATTATACTTACCTACTGTACAGACAACTAAGTCGCACGCATTTATATGAATATACATCGCATTTTAAAGGTTTTTCACCAGAATTGGTCATTTGTTTGTTTTTAAGATGACTAAGTTGCGAGCATCTATATGAGCATACATTGCATTTATAAGGTTTTTCACCAGTCACCAAAAATGCCGGCGCAGCTTAAGAGTTGGCCTATTGCGTCGAGGGTCTCAGGTTCTAATCCTCGGTCTGGCAAGTATGCATATTATTCGCGAGAATCTATATGAACATACATTGCATTTATTAGATTTTCTTCAGAATGCGTCATTGTGTCTTTTTAAAATATTAATTCGCGAGCATCTATATGAACATAAATCGCATTTGTGAGGGTGTGCACCAGTATTAATTGTCATTCAACATATTTTAAGACTACAAGGTGTTTTTAAATGACATATTTGATTACATTTCAAATCACAATCATCACACGCAACTGGTTTTTCTCCTGAATGTGTAAGTTTATGAGTTCTTAAACATCGTATTCAATACGTTGCTGCCAAAAGTTGGTTAGTCGATAGTTTAGGTATTTTGAGCTTACCACGGATAAGATGTCTATACTTAAATACGTTTGCTAGAAAAAAAAATCAAGGTCATCCGATTTTTAGAACATTGTATTTTTAGCTATTCATTATCTTGATAAAAATACGTAACTCTTGTTTTTTAATTTCCCAACATCAAAAGACTGTAGAGATGATTACAGTATTAATCTAGAATAATGTAATTACATTATTTTCAACAGAAGGTATATCGAAGAAATATCAGAAACATTATCAAATTACATAAACTTATTCAATGAAAGAACTTAAAGTTCTAATGTGTAAGTTCATAATATGAACTTACACATTCAGAAGAAAACCCATTTGCGTGTGATGAATGTGATTTCCAAGATAATCAAATATGTAATTTAAAAATACCTAATAAGCTTAAAACATAATATTATGGAATGGCAATACTGATAAAAAAAACCTTATAAATGCGATGAATGTTCATATAGATGCTCGCAACTTAGTCATCTTAAAAACAAACAAATGACCAATTCTGGTGAAAAACCTTTAAAATGCGATGTATATTCATATAAATGCGTGCGACTTAGTTGTCTTAAAACACATGAAATGAATATTATAGAACATACTCGTGAAAAATCTTATAAATGCAATGTATGTTCATTTGGATGCTCGCGACGGAGTAATCTTTAAACACATGTAAAGATACTTAATGGTGAATAACCTTTTAAATAAATTGACTACCTATACGGAGCCACGGCACAACATTATCTTAGAGTTCATAAAACGAAACAGGAGAAAAACCATTTGCGTGTGATCTATTTCATTTTAAATGTAAACAAATGTCATTTAAAAACTCATAAACGTGATGAATTTAAATATAAATGTAAACAGATATGTAGGTCGGTACGTTGTTTAAGAAGTCATAAACTCACACATTCTGAAGAAAACCATTTGCGTGAAACAATTGTCGAAGCCGTCAGAGGCAATAACTTTTTAAAGTACCTACAAAACTTCATTTGATATCGATTCTGAAGAGCATAATATGAAGTTTTTGTCTAACACTTCTCTCCTAACATAATACCTACCAGAACTACAAGCATACGTTGCACCATCTGTAGAAACAGAGAAAAAGAAAAAAATCATAATACCTATGCAAATATTATTAGGAAGAGTTAAGTGCCTGCAAGGTAACTCCTATATACAATATAAATATAAATGTCATTCCAATATTATCTTTTGAAGAAAATATCGTTGCATAAAATATATTGCATTTTTCAAAAATATGCATTCCTAATTGTATTCTAATAACTTATTTATTTTTATTACGGATCATATTGTTAAAAAACAGTAGGTACCTAAGAATAATTATTAATTACTGTTTTTCCCGTATGCAACTGACATTGATCTATTCAAAATCATAAATAAAAAGATAAATGTTAAGAATGTTGAATGTTTTTGTAATTTTGACACTTTTGTGTAATCAAAATATCAATTTAAAGGTAATAATTTTAAGTTTTAGGTAGTATAAACGGACATATTTAGTGAGCTTTACACCGTTTTGGCTATTTTGTATAGACTCTTTTGACTGGATTTTCCAAACGGATGCGGTCTTTTTTTTTCGGGATATTTTCACGGGGTACTTAGTGAAAATGGAAAAATGCGAATTTTTCGCGTAATTTAAATGAAAAAAACAATAAAAATCATGTAATTAAATTACTCAAAGGTGTGTAATTAAAAAATGTGGAAAAAAAAATGTTTGGTTTTAAAACTTGACGGCCGCTCAAAATTAAATTACTAGCTTAATATAAGAGATAAAAATTAAAAAAATCGTGTTTAAAGTTGACATAAATATATCTAATCAGATGCATTTAACAAAAAAATTTTAAGGCTAATTTATTGGTTCAAGTATCAAGTCACTAGAGACCAAACGTTTAGCTGGAACACCCAATTTGAAATTTGAATTTTTCTGTTATTATATGTGCACAAACGAAAAAAAATCGTGCACAAACGTGCACTAACGATGCACAAACAAATGCACCCAAAAAAAGTTGGAGTTTTAACATTGGGTGATCCAGGTAAATGGACCTAAAGCCTGGCCAAGTGACTAGACTTTTTATATGCTACAGTTGAAGTATGTTGTGTAAATGTTTGCGCAACTGGTCACTTGTGCTTCATAATGCTTCAGTCGGGAATCGCCCTCCAGAACTTCAAGCATACGTTGCACCAAATGGAGAAACAGAGATAAAGAAGATGCAAATATTATTAGGAAGAGTTAAGTGCCTGCAAGTAAACCCCTTTATATAAAAAAATATAAATGTCATTCCAATATTATCTTTTGAAGAAAATATCGTTGCATAAAAACATACCTATTGCATTTTTCAAAAGTATGCATACCTAATTGTATTCTAATAACTTAACGGTATTTATTTTTATTACAGATCATTTAAAAAAACAGTAGGTAGTATAATTATATAATTTACTGCATTTTTCCTTATGAAACTGACATTGATCCATTCAAAATCATAAATAAATAGATAAATGTTAAGAAAGTTGAATGATTTTGTATATTTGACACTTTTGTGGAATCAAATTGTCAATTTTGAGGTAGTCTATTCTAAACCGACATATTTAGTGAGCCTTACACCGTTTTGGCTATTTTGAGGAGACTCTTTTGACTGGATGTTCCAAACGGATGCGGTTGTTTTTGTTCGGGACATTTTGACGGGTTACTTAGTGAAAATGGAAAATGCGAATTTTTCGCGTAATTTAAATGGAAAAACAAGAAAAACTTCATCAAAAATCATGTAATTAAATTACTCAAAGGTGTGCATTTAAAAAATTGTGAAAAAAAAATGTTTGGTTTTTAAACTTGACGGCCACTCAAAATCTAATTACTAGCTTAATATAAGAGATAAAAATTTTAAAAATCGTGTTAAAAGTTAACATAAATAAACTTAATCGGATGCACTAAACAAAAAAAAATTAAGGCAAATTTAATGGTTCAAGTATCAAGTCACTAAATTTTAAAAAATAATATCTCTCACAATATAATCGATAAAACAAAAAAAGCACGTGCACAAACGTAAGCCAATAATAGACAAATTGATGACTTAATAAAAAGTTAAAAAAGTTTGTTGTGTGGTTCTACTTACAACTACAACTAAAGTTGAAATTTCAACATTGGGTGACCCAACGTTTAGCTGGAACACCCAATTTGAAATTGGAATTTTTCGGTTATTATAGGTGCACAAACGAAAAAAAATCGTGCACAAACGTGCACTAACGATGCACAAACAAATGCACGCAAAAAAAGTTGGAGTTTTAACATTGGGTGTTCCAGGTAAATGGACCTATTATTTCTATGTAGGTAAGTATAATGTCAAACAAGAATCTAGAAAAAGCACATAAAATCAGGATATCTTATTTATTACCTATGCAATAATCATTTAACTACCCAATTATGACTTTATTTTACAATATGTAATTAGCATTGTTTGGCTTAAAGTTACCCAGTTTTACAAAAATTCCATTTTTTTTTTATTTACAGTAAACAAGAGTTTTGTGCTTTGAGACAGATTGGCAAAATATAAGCAAAAATGAAACAATTTATTGATGGTAGGTACATTGGTAAACCAGTTGAAAATAATGAAAGATGCACCAGAACCTTATAATTATTATAGATCACAATACTATTTTAGGTATGTAGGTATGTCCCCAGTTATAGATCTTTACAGCATTTAGCTGTGTTTATATTGGTAGTAACTGCTCAATTCAATATTGTCAGTATTGTCGATCTCCTGATGTCTATGGTAATTTGGTAGAATCCATTTTGTCTATGCCATTGTATATTATCTATTAAAACACGACGCACGTGGTTGTGAAGCCTTTGACAGATTCTGATATCAAATACCGCATATAATGGATATAAAAACCGAAACAAACGATGAATTATTGCTTGACGAAACGGCGGAGGTAATCGGCGACGGTGCATACCAATGGATAGACATAAATCACTTCAAGAGCAAGGGTCGATTTGACGTGTCAGTCAAACAGGAAAATATCGAGGACGACAGCAATATTATCCCCTTAAAAGAGGTAAGCAGATTCCTATTTTGTTTAAAGCGAAGGTATTCATAATTTTGTCGACAAATGCTCAGTCACTTTCTAAACGGAATTAAGCAAAAATTTACAATTGGATGTTCTAATGTCAATAGCCCGTATCCGACCTATTTGACAAAAATGTGTTTTTGATGCAAGTACTAAAAACAACAAAAATACTGCTCAACGAATGTGAAATTCGCATACCCATCTGTAATTATTTTAACAAAAATGGTACAGCCATTATAGTACTTTCCCGTATTTGAACGTTGCATGAATTAACCTGTAATAGCCCGTATCCTTTCCTTTAAGCTGTTAAACACGTTGCATGACGTGTGTTGAATTCAGCTTCAAAATGTCACTCGAATTATTTAACAGGTAAAACAGTAAGTAATAATTATAACAAATTTGGATGTTTATTTAAGTATATACATTATAGGTATGTCACATTTTATTGGCATTCATCATTATTAAAAGTTATGTGCTTTGCTTTACCACTTTTTACGTTCCGGGTTATGCATTTTTTCAGTGCAATATTCAATATTCAGTTTTTTAGCTTCCTTCGCAATTTGTAAAAAAGTCACTTACGGGATATTAACATTAGGCCATCGAATTGCTAGTCTTCTCTTGCTGGACAATATTATTTTTAAATCGGAAGGAACAAAAAGGTTTATACAGTGGTACAGTTCTTCGAATTAACAAAATAGGTTCTGCAATAATACGTACCTACTACGTACTTATGTTTACAATTTCACATCGTCCTATAGCGTCGTGGGTCACAGGTTAGAATCCTGGGTCTGGCATGTAGGTACCTACACATATTGTTTTTCAATTTGTGTATTAGTCAGATTATGGACCTAATAGGTTGACCAAGTGGCTGACACCTATTTCACGTACAAACACAATCTGTGAATATAAACTTCCACTCTGTGGATTCCCATATGACTCTATTAGGATCGGATACAGTTATATATTATAGATATATGGGTGGTTCACAAAATTATGGATCAAGTCCAATTTTCATAAAATTCGATTTAATGAAAACAAAAAGTATGCCTAATAATGTTTAGTGTGCACTATTTATGTCGGATTTCAACAGCCTACTTCCACCTAGATAATAAAACTTTAATTTGTTATATGAAAATATTGACAACTCGTTATATGAAACGTTGTTTATTTCAGTTCGCTGCGACGGGTGTCACTGGTATCAAAGCTGAGACTGACATAAAGCGCGAATTCACTGAAGATAAAATGCCACCATTTTCTGATGAAGATCCTCAACCCGGATGTTCGCATTCAGATTACACAGCAGGACATGGGGTACATTCAATTTTATATATTGTAATATTTGCTCTCCTATTCGCCGATTTTTATCGAAGGTTGACGTTTAAAATTTCAATAAATCTCGGTACTATTCCTAGCCAGTCGTATTGAAAAAAGTAAGTAATTTAAATAATCAAAACCTACCTAGGTACTTTGATTTAAAATACAAAAAAATTCCGATTGCCTATGGTAACTCAATTTGGAAAGCGCATGAGAGTATTGTAAGAACCATTTGTTAAAGTCTCAACTCCTTATTTATTATGATAGGTTAATTAATACTGGATAATTATTGAGTTTTGAAGATAACACTCATTAAGGCCACATTAACTGATTGTATTGCTGCAGGTATGTATTCATTAAAAAATTAGGAGAACACAACTTATGACTGAATTAGTAGAAGTGATCAGTATACATATTAAATAATATATCGATCACCCAAACACATTTTTTTATAATTTGATGTCTTTATTGGTTTTTTTTAGTAAAATTGTTATAAAACGTAAACTGTGAAAATCATTTTCCATATAAATATACATCTCCCTTTTATAAAATTGTACTTCCGCACTCAGCTCTCCGGTCGACCTGGCGTTAATGTCGCCGTTGGTAGCGCGCCGTCGGTCGATACGTGTAAGTTACACGACCAGTGATGATAAATTGTTCAGGGCGGTCAATAGAAGTTGGATTTTGTGTTGTTAGAGCACATTCGATGTAAGGTTAGTTGACAGTTGGGTTAAGATGTAGGATTGACAGTTGATGATGGTGAATATTCAAAATGAAACACACGTTGTCCGTAGCACAAATCTCAAAAGAAAGTTTTATTTTTCGTTTAACGTTTTGTTGACCCACGCCTTCTTTGTAGCGAGTAAACATACACTTTTAGTTAATTAGACATGAAAGTACAGAGCATTTTATTTGATTACATGGTAGTTTTACGAGATACAACAGGCCCGTAATTAGGCGAGCGGCGATAGATGGCCATTTAGCTGAGCGGACTATAAGAAACATAAATGTGGCATCCGTAGCTTCGCTCGCACTTTACCTTAAAGGGGTCCTCCATATACGTAAAAACGTGGAGGTATCATATCGATATAGTCTGTAACACTGCATACAACACCTTTTAATTGTAGCCAAGATAAGATGGTTCTTTCTTTTCTTTCGACCATGTCCGATCCTAATAGGATCATATGGGCCTCCACAGAGTGAAGGATTGTATTAATGTATACAGATTTTTTTTGTACGAGAAATGGATGTCAACCACTTGCTCAACCTATTAGGTCCATAGTCTGACTCATTGCTGGTACCCACGACGCAATACGCCAACGCTTAAGCCGCGCGGCCATCGTAGATGTTCTAGTTCTTCAAGATGGTTCTAGTATAATATGTTAAATAATTTTTTAAACTGTTAATCGAGGTTACTTGAAAAAAAATAATATAAATTTTCTCAATTTGAATATTGTTTGTGACATTGGTTTCGCCTTTCGGCATCTTCCGATACTATGCACACATGACACACCAACACAGAAATTACTAGTTACTACACGAAACTTACAATGTTTTTTATCGAACAGGCGGCAAAACTGCCTCATAGTATGTACGTTATTCTGGTGTTCTTAAATTATGATTTTATCAAGAAATATTAGAAATAAACACAGTAAGGTGAAACTATCTTATTCACATCAATCTAAACTTTTGCATTCAAAACTTTAAAATAATTATACATATTACCAAGAGTAGTTCCACAATTATGTAATAGTTTGTTTTGTGCATTTGCTTTCCGATGTTACATGTAGGTGAATTTTTTTAAAATTATTTATGGACCATTTCGTAACATTATTTATATTTATTATCTATGTTGAAACTATTACCATTCCTAACGTTATTTTTATTCTCACTACACTTATAATGTCTGAAGATGCAGAAAGTCATAAGCTTCGAAAAAAATAACTAAAATGGAACAGTTAAAAATCTAATTTCGATATTTTGACTTCGATTATTTTTCTTTTTTCTAGGTTTCTACCAAAGGATTTTTGAAAAAGTATTACGATATAAACAGGTGTCAACAATCCTCGCCTGATGGAATCCAACATATAATGATACAGTATTCAGAAGTGACGATAGATAAACAAAACATTAAAAGAGAAATCTCAGAACGAGAGACTCCGAAGAAACTTCGACTTATTCTGAGAAGGGTTGTACATTTCTCACGTAATTTGATTTGCAACTTTTGTAACGCAGTTTTTGGATGTAGAAGTGCTCTAAAAAGTCACAAAACGGTTCACACGGGCGTTATTGCTAATCAAAGCCAAGAAAATCTATTCTCGCAACTAAATCATTTCAAAACACATAAAATGACACATACTGGTGAATCACCTCATAAATGCAAGGTATGTCCATATAGATACTCGCAACTGAGTAGTCTTAAAAAACATGAAATGACACACACAGGTGAAAAACCTCTTAAATGCAAGATATGCCCTTATAGATGCTGGAATCTTTGTGATCTTAAAAGACATGAAATGACACACACAGGTGAAAAACCTCATAAATGCAAAGTATGCCCATATAGATGCTCGCGACTTAGTGGTCTTAAAAATCATGAAATGACACACACAGGTGAGAAACCTCATAAATGCAAAGTATGCCAATATAGTTGCTCGCAACTTAGTTATCTTAAAATACATGAAATGACACACACAGGTGAAAAACCTCATAAATGCAAGGAATGTACATATAGATGCTCGCGACTTAGTAATCTTAAAAATCATGAAATGACACACACAGGTGAAAAACCTTATAAATGCAAGAAATGCACATATAGATGCTCGAAACTGAGTGATCTTAAAAGACATAAAATGACACACACAGGTGAAAAACCTCATAAGTGCAAGGTATGCTCTTATAGATGTTCGGAACTGAGTTATCTTAAAATCCATGAAATGAGACACACAGGTGAAAAACCTCATAAGTGCAAGGTATGCTCTTATAGATGTTCGGAACTGAGTTATCTTAAAATCCATGAAATGAGACACACAGGTGAAAAACCTCATAAATGCAAGGAATGTACATATAGATGCTCGCGACTTAGTCATCTTAAAAGACATAAAATGACACACACAAATGAAAAACCTCATAAATGCAAGGTGTGCACATATAGATGCTGGCAACTTAGTTATCTTAAAATCCATGAAATGACACACACAGGTGAAAAACCTCATAAATGCAAGGTATGCCCATATAGATGCTTGCAACTTAGTGGTCTTAAAAAACATGAAATGACACACACAGGTGAGAAACCTCATAAATGCAAAGTATGCCCTTATAGATGCTGGAATCTTGGTAATCTTAAAATCCATGAAATGACACACACAGGTGAAAAACCTCATAAATGCAAGGTATGCCCATATAGATGCTTGCAACTTAGTGGTCTTAAAAAACATGAAATGACACACACAGGTGAGAAACCTCATAAATGCAAAGTATGCCCTTATAGATGCTGGAATCTTTGTGATCTTAAAAGACATGAAATGACACACACAGGTGAAAAACCTCATAAATGCAAGGATTGTACGTATAGATGCTCGCGACTTAGTCAACTTAAAATCCATGAAATGACACACACAGGTGAAAAACCTCATAAATGCAAGGAATGTACATATAGATGCTCGCGACTTAGTCATCTTAAAAGACATAAAATGACACACAGGTGAAAAACCTCATAAATGCAAGGTGTGCACATATAGATGCTCGCAACTTAGTAGTCTGAAAAATCATGAAATGACACATACGTGAAAAACCTCATAAATGCAAGGTATGCTCTTATAGATGTTTGCAACTGAGTTATCTTCAAAAACATTAAATGACACACAGGTGTAAAACCTCATAAATGCAAGGTGTGCACATAAAGATGCTCGCAATTTATTAGTCTGAAAAATCATGAAATGACACACACAGGTGAACAACCTCATAAATGCAATGTATGCCCATACAGATGCTCGTGACTTAGTAATCTTAAAAACCATGAAATGACACACACAGGTGAAAAACCTAATAAATGATAAGTATGCCAATATAGGTGCTCGCAGCTGAGTCATCTTAAAAAACATGAAATGACACACAGGTGAAAACCCTCATAAATGCAAGGTATGCCAATATAGATGCTCGCAACTTAGTGTTTTCAAAAACATGAAATAACACACAGGTGTAAAACCACATAAATGCAAAGTATGCACATATAGATGTTTGCAAATTAGTTATCTTAAAATCCATGAAATGACAGGTAAAAACCCACATGAATTCAAGGTATGCCTATGTAAATCCTCGCAACTGAGTAGTCTTCAAAACCATTAAATGACACACACAAGTGAAAAACGTCATAAAAGTGAGGTATACTTATATAGTTGCTCGCAATTTGTTTATCTTAAAAACCATGAAATGACACCTTAACTGAATAACCTCATAAATGCACATATAGATGCTCGCAACTTAGTGATTTTAAAACACATGCAGATACATATACTGGTAAATAATCTTATTAATTCACCGTATGCTCATATAGATGTTTGCAAAGTAGTTCTTTTAAAAACCCATAGAATGAAGTCGTATACTGGTGAAGACCTTATGACCGACGCTTATGTAGTTATTTGGGAAGATGATTGCATTTTTCACGTATTTTGATTTGCAGCTTTTGTAACGCAGTTTTTGGCAGCGGAAATGCTCGAAAAAGCTTTGAAATGATTCACATCTGCGTTATTGCTTATCAATGTCAGGACAATGTGTTCTCGCGCAAATCAAATTAAAGGACACATACCGATTAAAGACCTTTCTTTCTCATTTTGAAGTTCGTGAAATGACACTTTTAAAAACATTATAAATGCACTTTATGTCCATATCCATATCATGACGTTATTACCTTAAAAGACATCTAATAAGACCTTTTCGTAATTTTTTTTTAAATGCATAATTTTCTCGACCATGTCCGATTCAATTAAGATCATGTGGGCCTCCACAGAGTGGAGGTTGTATTAACAGATTTAGTTTTTACGAACAAGATGTTAGCTAGGATTCGAACCTGGGACCCACGACCCTATAGGTCGTATCGTAAAAAATATATTACGATATTTTATATCGTACAAGATATATATTCATAATATGCACGTTCGGGACGTTCTTTGCTTAAATAAATGATAAGATTCATCCTGTGTGTACCCTTATAAATGTAAGGTAGGTATGTTCTTATTATACTCTCTTGACTAGCGACCCAAGAAGTAGTGCATATTAAGAGTGTTTGCATGAAATTGTTGTTTTCTCAGTCGCCGCCTTGTCCACCTCAATCGACTTACAGTAACTAATTTTTGGATGACCGGCAATAATAATTATGCCGGAATCTTTCAAATGTCAAACTTTCACACCGCGGCCATCGGATCGCAAAAACGTACATCCTAGCGCCGCCTCGCGGTGAATGGCGGCCCACCCGCTGAACGGATAAGATGCTCAGCACCTATGTTAAGGGGGACGACCGCCAAAAACTCTAAAACCAGAGAAGTCAGGTGAACGACATCCCAAAGGGCCTCCAGAATACCTTCGGCTGGTTCAACATACCTGTCGAAATACCAGGCCAAAATAAAAACGGCGGATAGCGAAACCATGGGTCGTCATCAAAACATCCCTTACACCTAAGCGGCGCGAGAGGGGCTTTAAAACTCTCTCTTCTTCCCCGACACCCTACGGACCACACCTGAGTCCCTGCAGAGCCTTTCTCCTAAGGTCCCGAAGCCATCAGCCCGCCGCCATACAACTTGATTACTCTTTATCTTATTTATCAATGTTTCTTTCTTTATTTTTAATCCTGTTTAATAATATCTCTCGTCGTTCCATTTTTTGTTTTACGTCAATTAATGTAAGTTTATTTCAAACTAATGCATTACATTGTGCTTGATTAATATTAAAACCGTGCCCTGTCAGCGTTAAAAATAATTCTAGTTGACAATATCTTTATTTTTAATTATCATTATTTAGTTATTTCATAGTTTACAGTACCCTGTTAATTTTAAAGCATATTTTTATTTACTGTGTTCTTTGAGTGTTTCTCTTTTATTCGAGATCGATTTATTATCTCTAGCCATCCACATTCTGAGGAATACCTCGTGATTATTTGTAAATTAATTCTCGTCTTATTGTTTTCAAATCGCCGTTTACGTGTTTAGGAATTAAGATTGCCCTGTTAATGCGATGTTTTATTAAGACCCGTAATATTAGAGTATGTTATATTGTGCCACGCTGCGTTAATTGATGTGTAAGTGAATAATCGCTGCATTGAATTCTCGTATGTCGTATTTATCCGGTTTAAATTTACCCCAGTAATTTTGATCTATCGAGTGTACTGCCATCTGTGAAAACCCGATAGAGGCGTATTAGCTGGGACGCACGGTTTTGTTTGTTTGTGTCTCGTAAAAAAATATTTCACTTTCATTATATTTTAATTCTGCCCATTTCATTATTACATCCGGACAAATCTTCCTCAATAAATAAATAAACGACATTGGACGAATCTCTGAGGAACTGTGCCTCTATTCCCGCCCGCAAAAGGGTATATCATCGAACGTCATTGCTCTTTGATTGACTAATTTTTGTGGCACCATATCTCATCAAATATAAATAGATATAGGTTTTTGTTTGTTCCCGGTTGGCCTAATCGCCAATACAACCATACCTGTACGGCTAGCAAGCTTTTAACAGCTCCCAATCCTCGATTCTAAATTAATACAATTTTTCTTGTAAATATCACTGCCACCTGTGTTTTATTTACGTAACATAATAACCTTTAATATACTAAAATATTCTGCCAGAATACCAGGAAGTATCCTTTTCTCTGGAAAGGGGCTGACTTGAGGATTGGTAAGCACTTCGTGTAGCCAAATCCTTACAGGTTCGACCAGTGGTTGTTATACAGGGCATCTTTGGCTCAGTATCCCCAAACAAAGCTCTGTATTGGGTCTATTGTATAGGATTAAATTAATGTATAATCTTTATAACACTAAGGATTTTTTTTTGTTTACTTTTCGACGTGTCACTATTCCAATGTAATTTATATCATACCTGTGTTATTAATTAACTTTTTATGCTTGTATAATTCCATGATTACATTTGTTTTGTTAATAATTGACTTTTTATGCCTGTATAATTCCCATTAAATTTATTTTTGTTAATAAACAATCTAACCCTATATTTCTGTCACCTATTGCAATAAACGTGTTCTTTTTTAACAGACCAAGCGTTTGATTTCTACACCCTCTTCACAGTACCTACCTATCTTCAAAATTGAAAAAAAATAATCTTGTAAATGTAGTTGGAAGCCCTGTTATATTATGAAATTTGGATATTAAAATAGTTTAAACCTTATAATATTATTATTTTATTATAATCCACTGTAATATAACATAATCACATAACACTTTATTATTAAAAAGGTTGAATATTATATTATAAATATTAATTATCTCCACAATCCTTTGTGGATCTTGCTTGCCTCACAAACAGGTATCATAACATTAGTTTTTACGAGCAATGGATGTTAACCACTTGTTCAACCTATTTGGTCCATACTAGACATGAAAAACAATATGTGAATTTTACCAGACCCCGAATTTGAACCCGAGACTCTCGACTTACCAAGCGAATACATTACCATTCGGCCATCAGAGCGCTCATGTTATTGCAACTGTTGTTATTGTTCAGAATCCAACAAGTGTCGATTTCAATGACATTCCTAGACAAAATACCGCCCCATTTTTTATACAGTATTTTTTCACATCATTTCATGACTTCAATACCCACATATCTAAGAAAGATTTTGTATGCATTACTAACAAAATATATACTAATAAATTTAATTGAAATGTTATCTCTACTTTAATGGTCAATATTACGAGTCCACGATTTCATTTCCACTTTAAAAAACACTACACCATCTGACAACTTTCAAAACTAAGAGTGATTGGCAAAAATATTTTGATAAATTAAATAGGTAAGCATGTACCAACATCGATGTAGACATCGCATACCCGTAAAAAAATTAAAGTCTTGAAACCGTTTTTGTTAATTAAAACATTTAGTTTCCAACCACTGAAATTATTTTTTTAATGGAATAATATCGACTACCTCATGGAATAACACACTAACTCTAAATTATCAACTTTTCAGGAGAGCAAAAAAACCATTCAAAAAAATGTGCAGCATAAGCCGTTTATTGTGTGTAAATATTATTTAAATAATAATTTATATCTTTAAATAATGAATCATTTAAGCAATCAATCAACTTTTGCATGACATTAATTTAGAAAATAACATCCTAAATGTGTTTTTCCACGGTAAGTTTGACAACTAAAATATTACATCTAGATTTGGTGTGATTTTTTCTGTTTATATTTTTTAGAGGGTGTATATATCTATACTTGGTGTGTTTTTCCACGTAATTATTATTTTTTTCATAAAAAAAGTGCCACGTAACTTGAGATGTTGTCTTTTTCCATGCCAATTCTGAACGATAATCTTAAATATGTCAACTTAGAGTGATTTTTATTTTGAATTTTACGAGGAATAACATACTATGTGCTCTTAGTGTTTTTTTCTCGATGATATTTGATTAAATCAAAAATATTTTTAGATATTCTGATGGAATATGAGGAGATTTTTTAATTTAACAATATTTTATCGCAATAAACTATATTATAACCATTCAGTCAGTTGCAGGTAATTGTTTTACAGAACATAATATTATAGTTAGATAATTGCAAAAGGTACTAAATGAATATTTCACTCAACATAATAATGATGATTGATACTCGTAGTATATATTTAAAAAAAGGATAGGATAGTTAGTTACCTATGTATTTTACGTAAATTACGTTTGCATTGCAGCATTGTCAAGTAAATAGGTACCTACATGGAACGTTATGTAAATAAATCTTCTTTTATATTAAGTGTGGGAAAACTATCAACTAACATACAACTGTATTCTTAAAATTAGATTAAAATATGTAAAAATATTACTTATAAGACTTATACTTCTATGCAGCTATTTATTTCTATCGCATCTCGCTTAGCTGTTTGTAGATGCTAAAGATAACAATAGTCATTCTTGATAACAATATCATAAACAGTGAGATTGTAGATGGCATATCGAGTGCTTAAAGTCAGACTACGTTATCTACAAAAAAGTGTTTGTTTTTTTTTTGAGATAACGTTATTTTACATTTACGGCTACATGATAGTCAAACAACGTTATGTCAATCTTTTCTAATTTCTTATTAAATCGTCAGTAAAGTTTAACGTTAACTTGTTTTTATATTTTTTTAAAACTATCCCTATAAATTTGAACATCATCATAAGCAAGATAAATGTACAATACACAATAAATTATAAAATATTAACATTAGGTTTTAAATAAACATTTCCCTTGTTGAGTTACAAGAATCTAAAATAACGATTTTTGCCTCCTGTAAAGTTGCACTTTTGTAGATAGTGTTGTTTGACACTAAGAACTCGATATTTTCTCTTATAATGATAGACTCATACTTCACTTTACGGAAATATATTATATTCATTGAGTATATGAGGACGGTTGCTGTGCCTGCCTCGACTATCCAATAGCAATTATGACTCTTCATTTTTTTTAAAAGCACTCACCACCCACATATTTGAAATTGAAAGCGTTTGTAAAAACTTGTGTTTTTCACACTTTTATTATTTCGTCATTGCATGGCAAATTATAAATAAGTGCCTTTGGACGTCTTGAAGCTGGTAGTTTTTGGGTTTACTTTTGCACTGACTTGACATATCGTAAGATGTCTCATGTCTCTCCATTGTCTCTCATGATTGCCAATCATCCAAAATGAATCAAAACTAACTTGACGTTCAGATTCACTCATTTTTGAAGCACATTTGAATAGACAAGAATTTTTACACGGTGCTTCCATGGTATTCAAATATTCTAATATTCATTCAAAAATTCTTCACCCGAATTGAATACTTTTTTGGCTTTCTTCCTTTTCCAAAAGTCCTAAAAATTACAGCTCTCTTCTTTTTCTCGATTCAGGTGTGTCAATGGTGGAAATACTCTGTACATATGCACTAGGTAAGGACAACGTCATGTCTGGTGATGTGATGTCTACAAGTGCACTTGTGTCTAAAGGTGGGTTAGTACTCAGACAGAAGTTTAATGTTATTATGCTCTGAAGTAGAGCAATATATTTCGTTCTGTGTAAGATCTGATGGAGATTTCGCAATTTATTCGATCAAATCATCAATCATTCCCAAATCCCCTCCAGATGTTTGTGTCATATTTGGCACACTGGAAGAACAGCTAAAACCCGATAATTTAGGATCACTAAAAGTATTATTGGAATTTGATATATATTCGGAGTCTTCAGATGGGGTAAAATCAACCTGGTTATCATCGTGGATTATGCTATTTTCATCCAGACATGCAATGATTCTTTTCGATTTTTTTGACTACCGTATATATCATAAAAGTATAGTAAAAAGTTTTGTCAATACTTATGCAAAAATAGGCAAGTATTACCTTACCTACTTATCACAAGTCGTCATGGAATCAATACAAGAAGAAGAATTAATGTAGGTTGTAAATTAGAAACTAATGGAGCAAATATAAATTTATACGATACTTACTAATGATAGGAAGACGTTATAGTTTATATTACGAAACAAAGAATATTATAAACATTGAAAATTCTGTAGGAGCTAATAGTACCGATAGAGTATTTACGGTTAAATCATAATCATAATTATAACCTAAAAATTTGTTGTCTGAAGTAGGAGATTATTAAAGCTACATATTATTTACCTTTATGGTTTCCATCCTTTATTTTATTAGTCTCTTGAGCTAATTGTAAAAATCGCCGAGATCTAGTTGGAGACATATTAACTAAATGGAATAGTACATAGCTTAGATAGTACTTTAACTAGAATTTAAATTCAAATTCTATCAAGTACCTACCATCGGTCGATAGTATTAATAATAATATTAAAATTAGTCACTTGTTCACAATATCAATAACAAAAATAATACAACTTTACTGTCACAAAAGCAATTTGCGATAATGAAAGTAGGTGCGATTCATTACAAAGGTTAATGATTTTTCAATACAGAGTAGTTCTATGTTGATAAAGGCGAGATTTGAAGGTGAAAGTTGAATTAGTGTCATATTCCAAGGTGAAATCATAGTTGAATGATACACTAAAATGATTTGTGTAGGTAGCGTGTATATTTTTTCCGAATAATATCATACCAACTCGGCATAGTGTCATATTCAGTGTCACATAATAATTAATAACAATAAGTTGTGATACCAACTACAGGTGGATTATTATTCCATGTTATTTAAGATTTTACAAAAAATGTTATATAATCATAACTCTACTTACGAGTATTATTTTAAACAGTATTTTGGGTGTTTTTCGAGAAAAAAATCCAAAAAAAAATTGGCTGGTGTGGTATTTTTTTCTATGCAACAATAGCTTAAAAACATAAAACACACTATTTTGAATTGGTGTGTTATTCCATGAGGAAGTCGATATTTCCATCTCAAGTTTTGGTTTGTTAACCGACCTGTTGCTATTATACAGGTACCTAATGATTATCCTCGATTTGCCGCAGTATTGAATCAAAAATCATTTTTGACCATTAGCATATAGAATCGTAAAATTTCAAACGATTTCAGATTTACTTACTTGGCATTCAAGGCCAGTCAGAATATTTTCGTAGGTAGGTACTGTAAATAGGTAATTTAGAAAGTTATAAACAATATTTGTGCAACCTGAGAGAAAACTATCTCGAAAAGAGATAAAAAAGCCCTTGACTATGATTTAAAATGGATTTTATAAAATTCGCCAGTGAGCTTTTTTGGTCGGAAGTGATCCATAAAGGCCCTCGGAATTTTTCAAAAGCTCAGTTTTTTTTTGCGAGAAACAAAAAAAACTAATTTGTGCATTTTCAAGAAAGATGGCACGGCGCACTATATTAATAATTGCCGAAATAATATAATTTCTAGGACCGCGAAATAAATTTCGGTGAGAAAAAGATGGCAACACTGCGCGAAAGTATCTATGGTTTGGAAAACGTTGATACGAAGGTGTATGTTTCCTCGCAAACATGGATGTAAAGCGAGAATATTATGATGGAGACCAGTATAATGCAGAGACTAAATCTTGGATTAATGCACCGATGATTAAACACCCAAATAATCCTGACGCCAGCACTTATGTAAAGCAAGAGAATAGTGATGATCCCATTTGCAATTTCGAGGTTAGTTTTTTTTACTATTAATAACAATAAGTGCTCGTCCGTGGTGGTTTGGCGAGCGCGGGGCGGCGGCGGGGCGGGCAACTCAAACGTATGAACACGTCTCGACGTGTCCGTAGACAATACGCGGGGACGGGTGTTCGCGCGTGTTGTTTTGGCGCGTGTAGCTTGGTGCGGGCAAGATCGTGCATGCGGCGGGCTCTTCCCATACTGCGTGCATAGAGATGTCCGTACTGCATGCACGAGCGCCAACGCGGGAAACGAGCGAGTAGCGGGTGTCTCAAACCATCATGAGCTTACCGCGCGCGTCAGGTGCATTTATGGTATTATCTTCGCAAAGCATAGATAGTGCGAAGTGATGTAAAATAGGTATACGTTTTATAATTTTGCATTTTTTACTATATAAATAATATTATATGTAAAAATAATATGTTTAAATTTCAATAATTCTTAACACACATATACAATTGTATACTTATTTTACTTATATTTAATGTTACTTATATTTTTGTCTATAATTATTCAATATTCTTTCTCATTTATCTCTTTATCTAATTTCTTTGTATTTTATGTTCTTCTTGCTTTATATAATATTGTTAGGCTTAACTATATTATAATTTATATGGAAACTTTGCTGGTTGCAATATCTTTTTTCTAGTCTATTTTGTACATATTATTTTGTAATCTATGTTAATGTTTGTTTTCCTTAATAAAAAAAATAAACATAATAAAAATAAAATATATTAAGTAGGTACGTCATTTCCATCCTAGATCCGGGGTGCAAAGTTATGAAGCGTATATTCTACACCTACATTCACACCATATGAACTGAAAAGTCATTTTTAAACTTAGTTTCCTTATATATTATCCAATATATAATCAAATTATATTATCGACCAAGGGTACTTGATGGAATTTAAATTAATAAATATAAATTTACCAAATAAGGAGGAATTAACTGTATTAGATGACAGTATGTATTCACCATTGGTGGTGTTTGAAGATGCCGAAAGGCGATACTCGGATCGCAAAAAATGACTCAAAAAGAATAGTAAAAATCTTAAATCAATTAGAATACACTTAATCAAATATTTGCTCATGTAACTCTTATTCGAAAAATTTGTCTGGTTGTTCCCGCAGTTTCTTGTATAAGTTATAAAATGCTTCTGTTAAAGTGCTTTCCATATTGATTTCATTGTCCCCATATTTTGCTGCAAAGTTTTGCCATTTCAAATAGGAGTTTTCCAGCAAAAACTTTTCTGTGTTTATGGTTTCCTATCCCTGATTTGACGCTGAACACGACCGGACGCGCGCAGGCTACTACGGACACTCTACCCGTGCCCGTCCTCGCGCCTATTCCGCGTATTACACGCCCCATGACTACGGCCAAGCGCTAAGCTTTATACTCGGTCACACGTACATTGATTTACTGCTGGCAGTACTATTATAGCGGCCATAAAAAGGAAATGCACATGTGAACATGTTTTATCGTGCAAGATGCAAGATTCCTTGCATGAATAAAGTTCGCTTCTGAATTTTCACGCGACAGTTGGGATTTGTTTGATATCTTCACCTGCGCAGTAGAGCGATACTGGCAAACCTGCAGGAAATAAAACAAACTACACCGCGCAGTCTCATTTTGAAGTTAACCGATTTTGGAGACATGTCAAAAAGTAGCATAAAATGACAAAATGGCGTCTCGCTTACTATTTAAGAATGAGATTGGCGACAGTCAGCACTTTTACATGTAAACGGCTAATATCGCTAAATAAAAGCACAATTCATCTGTATATTTTCACTGTTTCGCATGAGTTCTTGGTCGTTCCCTCATGGCAGAGGATGGTGACCACCTTGGAATGTTATCATCGTTTGAGTGATTAAGAATTTCAGCTCCTCTCAATCCTCTGTTTCTATCAGGACAGGAGCTACCCTCAGTCGGCTTTTTTACTTGGTCGCTCTTCCTCCGCTTCACCTGCCTTGGAGGCTACCAAAAACTACCAGTCTCTCCAGAGTATCAGCTCCGCGCCGAACAATATGTCAAAAAACTGTAGAATTCGTGTCAGACATATTGTCGAGAGACGTTCCTTGACAGTCTTTGTCGGCCCTTTGATCGGCACCAACGATGATATGCCCCTCTGACGTCACACCTACCTACTTGGGGGTGACAGCGTCTGATGTGTGTGGGGAGTCAAAGATGGCGAACTCCGATGTCCGACTAGCTCAGGTGTCGTGAGAGGAAATCACCTTAGTGAGGAATCGGAGTAGGCGGTAGATGCACTCGTTGATGGTGCTCCAATATAGGCACTGATGTATGAAACTCGCTTTATTTTAATTAAAATTGTTGTCTATGACACAGTCCTCTTGTCTAGGGTCAAGGTCACAGTAAAATATAAAAAAAATGTATAGTTTATATTTAGAATTCTACGAACTAACTTATTTAATCTTATAGACTTGTAAAAAGGTTCACAAACAACCTATAGTCGGAGTTGGTCGGAGTTCGAACTTATAGAAAATTATAATAAAACTCGTAATTATTTATAAAATGTTTATATAAATATAGTTAATAGTCTTTTACTTGAGGAACTCAGTTTATAAGTTAAAGCTGTAAAATGTTTATTTATTTATTTAATTATTTATAATCTTAGATTTGGCATATAGTTATAATTGTAAAATCGTTTTATATGATTATTGTTAAAGTTTAAACTTAATAATACTATTTTAATTTTAGAGGCAAGCGTCTTGATTAAATTTAGAAGATCGTACGCGTATTTATTTTGTGTTCGTAGTAGAACAGCTGGTCGTAACGTTGAGCGCTAGTTTCGCGGTTACTGTGTGTGTGACGTCATAGAAGAGTGACGACTGTTTAGCGAGGAGTAAAACTCGTAGAGGTTTTTATTCGCGGGTACGTATTTTACTGAAACTGTTAACGAAGAGTGCTTAGCAGACCAGAGAAGTCTTGCACGTGCTCGGAGAATATCACCGGGACGAAACTGATTTGTACAGAGATATTATAGTGGCCCAGAGGGACATCGGGAGGGAGTTTTGCCAGAGAGGGAAAACCCTCCCGTCCCTTTTTACCGAGAAGAAAATTCGTGGTTAAATGCACCGGTTGTAATTTTCCGATATAAGGGGGGTGATTAGATAGAGGCTGATGGCCTGTAGGCATACTGCGAATTTCATATGCCTACTTCCACCATTTCTCACAGTGGACAATATAATAATAGGTGAAGAGCTAAGAGCATACTCTTAGATGGGGGTCAGCAATTACGCAAAGATTTGCCCAAAAAAAGTGTACGCAAGATAGAATTAGTTAATAGATAGCGAATTCCCTACTTTCGAGAAAGCCAGAATATTTGGAAATAAATGATTTTGTTATCTTTAATATTCCATACAAATTCCCTCGAGATACGCGAGCCAATCAGATTTGATTAGGAAGAGTGAAGAGATACGTTGCGTCGATTAATATCTTACCTCTCAAACTCAGTGGCGCACCCAGGGGGGGGGGGGACAAGGGGCCCTGTCACCCCCCAAACATAAAAATTATCATAATGATTAAATCTATCTTAACACAAAGGGTTGTATAGCATCTGTTGGAAAGAAAAGTCGCGCGACAATATTCGCGTGAATTTGCATGACAATAATAGTATATGAAACCAGCTTTCACATGATTCTATACAATCGCAATTGCAGATTAAATTTGATCTGCGATTTCAAATTGATAATACAATAAAACATCTCAGATATTATGATGATTCGCGATGTACGCGAGAAGTACCAACAAAATTTACGAAACTATTCCTATGTAATTTTTTCTATAATACTTACTTATGATATATTCTTGACCGTTTAGGTCGACTTTTATCATCCACAGCTCACTCTGAGTAGTTGCTAAACTGAAGCTGAACTTCATTCAGCGAAAGGATTGACTACAAGGCTGAAATATGCAGTTACCTATGTCGTTAAGATTCTACTTCTACAAACACCAACCAACGATCAACGTTTTTGTGTTGATGTCGTCCTTCATAAAATATTAACATTTTAATGGTAATTTATATATTGAACATACATAATTTTGAAAACACTTCTGAGAAAATATAATATAACAAACAAAATAACTTTTTTTAGAAAAAAAGTAAAAAAGTACTTAATTAAAGTAATTAAGTCATTGGACGCTATAGACGCACGTGGTGCGTAATGACCAGGCGGCCTATTGATAGTAATTAACGTGCATTTTAAATTACCTTTAAAATTTACATTTTATAAAACCTAATTTAATACTAAAATACAAAAGCCGATAGGCAATAGTCAATCATTTTTTGAAAGCGCTTATTATTTACCCCGATATTTTGGTTTAGTTTAGGCAGGGTTTAATGGAATTTTAAATACTAATTTAATGAAAACAGATAAGAATGCCTGATAATGTTTAGTGTGCACTATTTATGTCGGATCTTAACAGCCTACTTCCACCTAGATAATTTAATTTGTTATATGTTAATATTGACAACATGTTATATGAAACGTTACTTATTTCAGTTCGCTGCGACGGGAGTCACTGGTATCAAAGCTGAGACTGACATAAAGCGCGAATTCACTGAAGATAAAATGTCACCATTTTCTGATGAAGATCCTCAACCCGGATGTTCGCATTCAGATTACACACCAGGACATGGGGTACATTCAATTTTATAATTATTGTAACATTTGCTTCTCTATTCGCCGTTTTTTATCAAAGGTTGACGTTTAAAATTTCATTAAATACCTATCCCAGTGTTGCCATATTTTGAAAGAGGAATTATAGTACAGAGCCTCCAAAATTATAGTATTTGGAGATAAAATATAGTACGCGTTGTCATCTGTTGAAAATGAAAATTTTCCCGATTTTTCATAGTCGGCTTGTTTTTTTTAGGAAAAATATTTCGCCGCGGGCCGCAGGTTCCCAAATTTTCATGGTCGGCTCGTTTTTTTTAGGAAAAATATTTC
The DNA here is from genome assembly GCF_057557595.1 of Rhyacophila brunnea. Lineage (NCBI taxonomy): Eukaryota > Metazoa > Arthropoda > Insecta > Trichoptera > Rhyacophilidae > Rhyacophila > Rhyacophila brunnea. The sequence continues at coordinate 28,371,881 of NW_028232785.1, read as the reverse complement.
GCCGCGGGCCGCAGATTTCCAAATTTTCGAAGACCACTCGATTGCGAAATGGCAAATGCAGAATTATAGTACTTTTATATAAAATTATAGTACGATTTTCAAAATTATAGTATTTTGGGCGTACTATACCTATTTTATATCGTACATAGTACGCGGACCAAAATTATAGTACAAATACTATAATTATAGTACGGTTGGCAACACTGACCTATCCGTACTATTCCTAGCCAGTCGTATTGAAAAAAGTAATTAAAGTAATCAATACCTACCTACTTTAATTTAAAATACAAAGGCCAATAATTGCCTATGGTAACTTAATTTGGAAAGCGCTTCAGAGAGTATTGTAAGAGCCATTAGTTAAAGACTTAACTTCTTAATTATTATGATCGGTTAATAATTAATACTGGGTAATTATTGAGTTTTGAAGAAAACACTCATTAAGGCCACGTTAACTGTTTGTATTGCTGCAGGCATGTATTAATTAAATAATTAGGAGAACACAAACTAAGACTTAATTAGTAGAAGTTATCAGTATACATATTAAATATATCGATGACGCAATCACATTTTTTTATAATTTTAAAATAATGGCTTTATTGGTATTTTATTAAAGTTGTTATAAAACGCAAACTGTGAAAAACATTTTCCATATAAATAAATATGTACTTATCATAAAATTGTACTGCTTCTCATCACTTTTAAATAATCGGTCAAATTAAAAACAATAATTTTTCGTGCTTGCCTTTGTAAAGGATCTTTGTCATACCCCGATAGAGATGAGGTTTTCATAGTAGACTTTGAATATACTATTGTATCGTGTAAAACAGACTTTTCACACAAAAACGCAGCGTTTACATACCTACTATATGCGCAAGAAAAAAAGTGTGCTTCTGCGCAGATCCGTTTTAAAGGTTTTTAGCTATAATACGACTTGCTCAGATCATTATTGAAATATCAGATGTGCTCAACCGGTAAACTGAATTTATTATTAATTCACAAAATATTTATGCTATAACATTTTAAATGTGTAAATAATATAAACCGAGTCATTTCTTCTCGAGACTGTCGCTCTTTGGATAACTGCCGTCCCTATGCCACGCTTAGTATGCGTGGCCTCACGAATTCAGAAATATGATATATTAAAATATTGTTTAAACTGTTGATTGAAGTCGCCTGATGAAATTTGAATATAAATTCTCTCGCGCACTTTCAGGTATAAATCTACGTCGCTGATATAGTCTGTAACACTGCATACAACACTTTATAATCGTAGCCAAGATAAGATGGTTCTTTTTCTCTTTTCTTTCGACCATGTCCGATCCTAATAGGATCATATGAGCCTCCACAGAGTGGAGGATTGTCTTAACAGATTTTGTTTTTACGAGAAATGATTGTCAGCCACTTGCTCAACCAATTAGGTTCATACTCTGACTCAAACCTGGTACCCACGACGCAATACGCCAACGCTTAAGCCGCGCGGCCATCGTGAATGTTCTAGTTTTTCAAGATGGTTCTAGTATAATATATTAAATCATTTTTTATACTGTTGATCAAGGTTACTTGATGGAATTTGAATATTGTTTGTGACATTGGTTTCGCCTTTCAGCATCTTCCGACACTATGCACACTCTCCAATAACACACTGACACATAAATTACTAGTTACTACTCGAAGCTTACAATGTTTTTTTTTCGAACAAGGTGCAAAACTGCCTCATAGTACCTATGTACGTTATTCTGGTGTCTAAAAATTATTATTTTAACATTTTGCATTCGAAATTAATATAGATTCATACATATTACCAAGAGCAGTACCATAATAATTGTCTTATCGTCTATTTTGTGCATTTGCTTTTCGATGTTACATGTAGGTGAATTTTTAAAAAAAAATATTTATGGATCATTCCGTAACAATATTTGTATTTATATCTATGTTGGTACTATTACCATTTCTTAACGTCATTTTCATTTAAACTACACTTAAAATGCCTGAAGATGCTGAAAGGCATAAGTTTCGAAAAAATTATTTAAATGGAACAGTTTAAAATCTAATTTAGAATAATATTGACTATAATAATATATAATTTTTGTTTTTTCTAGGTTTCTACTAAAGGCTTTTTCACAAAGCATCACGATATAGACAGGTGTCAACAATCCTCGCCTGATGGTATCAAAGATAAAATGATAGTGTATTCTGAAATGACAATAGATGAACTAAACATTAAAGGAGAAATCTCAGAACGAGAGACTCCGAAGGAACTTAGACTTATTCTGAAAAGAGTAGTTCATTTCAAACGTAATTTGATTTGCAATATTTGTAACGCTGTTTTTGGATGTGGAAGTGCTCTAAAAAGTCACAAATCGGTTCACACGAGCGTTATTGCTGATCAAAATCAAGAAAATATATTCCTGCAACTAAATCATCTCAAAGCACATAAAATGTCACATACTGTTGGAAAACCTCATAAATGCAAGATATGTACATATAGATGCTCGCGACTTAGTAATCTTAAAAACCATGAAATGACACACACAGGTGTAAAACCTCATAAATGCAAGTTATGCTCATATAAATGCTCGCAACTTAGTAATCTTAAAACCCATGAGATGACACACACAGGTGTCAAACCTCATAAATGCAAGGTATGCACATATAGATGCTCGCGAATAAATATTCTTAAAAACCATGAATTGACACAAACAGGTGAAAAACCTCATGAATGCAATGTATGCCCATATAGATGCTTGCTACTTAGCAGTCTTCAAAAACATGAAATGACACACACAGGTGAAAAACCTCATAAATGCAAAGTATGCTCATATAGATGCTCGCAAATTAGTAATCTTCGTAAACATGAAATGACACACAGGTGAAAAACGTCATAAATGCGAGGTTTGCTCATATAGTTGCTCGCAGCTAAGTTATCTTAAAAGACATGAAGTGACATGTACTGGTAAATGATCTTATTAATTCACCGTATGCTCATATAGATGTTTGCAAAGTAGTTCTCTTAAAACACATACAATGAAGACGTATACTGGTGAAGACCTTTTAACTTCAATATATGCTTATGTAGTTATTTGGAAAGATGAGTACATTTCTCACGTATTCTGATTTTTAATGCAGTTTTTTTTTAAATGTAGTTGGCAGCCCTGTTATATTATGTGGTTTAGATAATAAAATAGGTTTCACTTTATAATATTATTCTTTTATTATAATCCATTTTTAAAAATCATCATAATCACATAACACTATTATTAAAATTTGATTATCATATTATTATAATTTATTGGCTCCACAATCCTTTGTTGAGCTTGCCCGCCCCACAAACAGGTATCATAACATTACTTTTTACGAGAAATGGATGTTAACCCAACTCAAGCTCAACCTATTTCGTCCATGCTCTGGATTTAAACAGACATGAAAAACAATATGTGAATTTTACCAGACCCCGGATTTGAAACCGAGACCCTCGACTTATCAAGCGGATACATTACCACTCGGCCAGCGCGGCGCTTATGTTAACGCAGCTCTTGTTATTATTGTACAGAGTCCAATAAGAGTGTCAATTTCAGTGACACCCCTAGACAAAATACCGCTCCATTTTTTATCATCATTTCCTGACTTCAATACCTACTGATACCGCCTAAAGCGTGGCATCCTCAGAAGATCCAAGGCCATGACGAGGCCTGAATCATCATTGGGCGGATTCATGGAGACATGAGCCGATCAACTGCGAGACAGACATTTCTAGCTTGTAAGCTTACATGTATGACAAATTATAGTCACCCTTTTGTAACTTGAACAAAATTTAATAGAATCCTTCTAGCCCTTAATGTATATAAAATCCGGCATTTTTTATACCTACATTAATTCTAGATGCAAGCCAAGTAAAACCTAGCGTTATAATCATTGTCCTAATCTCTAAAGCTTTATTAAATTCATACATAATAATAATTATCATAGCAGCATTTATATTAAATTCATTTGCTGAATAATTACCATAGCAGCATTGTTAAAGTAAATTCAATGCATATTAATTAAATATAAATAATTCATTCATCTCAATCCATACAATATACCTAATAGTATTTAGTCTTGTTTCACTCCAAACTGTTTCATATTATTTAATAAAATCTTTTCTGATCGAATTTGCCCAGCAATAATTATTCGCCAGCCGCCGAAAATTCAAAAAAATACACACGCATCTTCCAAAATGCCGGCAATGTACTTAGCAAAGTAATATTTTTAAATTATACCTACTAGCCTACTAGGTACTTAGTAAGTAATAATTTTTAATAATGCTAACAGACGCGCAGCGAAGGGTTTCCTTTGGCTTTGAAATCCAAGTACAAACAACCTACAAGCTCCGGGTATGTTGCGAAGCGTGCCTTTTGTCATTTTTCAGTGAAGGAATTTGTACTAGGTATTATTTTTATCTTGCCTTAATGTGCTGATCTGGGTCCAAAATGTTGAGTCATTTGGTTGTCGTACACTCAAGCGAGAAGTGGCCGCTTTCGGCGCTGAGGTCTCCGTTAATTTAAATGTATTATTTTTTATAAATATTTTTGTTAAATGTACATAATATACGCTGTAACTTGCTGTAATCAATGCATTCTCGTCTAATAAAATACGCCATTATTCTTAAAATCCTCGTTGTCAGTCAAAAAGGATATTCCCGAAAGAAGAAGAAGACGAAATCTACCTCATGTGCCACACTATCAAAGGTCCGGGAAGGGTACCAGATCCTACGCCAGACCCTCCCTCATTCTTTCGGAGATGACACTACCTATCTGATAAAAGGTGTTGTATACTTAACTAACAAAATAATATATACCACTAAATCTAATAATTGAAATGCCATCTCTACTTCAATGGTCAATATTGCTAGACCACAGTTTCAGATACATCAAGTAGGTACATTAAAAAATACTACACCTGACAACTTTCAAAAATCGCGAGTGAATGGCAAAAATATTTTGATAAATTAAATAGGTACCTAACCATGTACCAAGCTATTATTAAAAAATGTACACATGTCATTGCTCAGCTTGCTTGCACAACGGAAGTTAACTAGACAACGCGAACCCGTCAAAAAATTAAAGTCTTGTTAAACCTTTTATGTTTGTTGCAAGGGATGGTGTGATGAGGGGTAGGTGATGAATAGAATCAGAAGGTTTTGATGCGTATAAAAGTAATTCCCCAAATTTATTATCCCTTAACACAAATTACAAATTCAATTTACAGCTTGTACAATATAAAGTTTATAAACTAGATTTACGACGATAGTGTTTGTAATACAAATTATTTTACGTTGAAGCGAGAAGCGTGTGATTAAGACAAACGAATTTAAGGTACTGATCTCTTGTTGGATTGCCACGTCTGTTTTTATATTGAAAGTAGACAAAGAAAATGCTATCCGCGGCGTGGGTAAATTATTGTTTTTGTTCCCACACTGCGGATTGATTCCTGGGATTTTGTCTGCGAAATTTGATTAAGGTACAAACGTTATCAATCCAACAATGGATTTCACACGACACAATGACAGGAATGCACTGTTTACTCGTTCATTCCTGTGATGCGACAACTGACACCGGGCACGTAAGCATTTCTTCAGCCGGCGGAAGGCGATCATATGTCCGTTCGCACGGCAGTGTTTTGCTGATTATTAAAATATTGAATTAAATATATTAAAATATTGTGATTATTAACATGTTGTAATTTTTAGGTTTTAACTGCTATCTACACATTGCACTGTCTGCGGACTACTTCCACCCTCATGTCAAGTAATACACTTTGTTTCCAAACTCTGAAATGAATTTTTTAATGAGTTATTATTTTCATCTAAAGTTTTGGTAGGTACCTACCTATCGACCTGTTTCTATATATATGTACCTAATGATTATCCTCGATTTGCCGCAGTATTGAATCAAATATGATTTTTGACACCTAGTTACTTGCATTAGCGCATATAGAATCGTAAAATTTCAAACGATTTCAGATTTTCTTACATGGCATACAAGACCTGTCAGAATATTTTCGTTAGTAGGTAATTTAGAAAGTTTTGTAGAAAATGTGTGCAAGCCGAGAGAATACTATCCCGAAAGAAATAAAAAAGCCCTTGACTATATCTAAAATGGATTTTATTGAATTCGCAATTGAGCATTTTTGGTCGGAAGTGATCCTTAAATGCCCTCACAAAGCAACAAATAAGAATAAACTCATTTGTACATTTTTAACAAAGATGGAAACGCGCACTATAATAATTATTGCCGAATTACTATAATTTCTTGGATGGGCTAAATAAATTTCGGTGAGAAAAAGATGGCAACACTGCGCGAAAGTATCTATGGTTTGGAAAAAGTTGGTACGAAAGTGTATGTCGTATGTTCTCTCGCAAACATGGATGTAAAGCGAGAATATTGTGATGGAGACCAGTATAATGCAGAGGATAAACCTTGGATTGATGCACCGATGATTAAGCATCCAAATAATCCTGACGCCAGCACTTATGTAAAGCAAAAGAATAGAGACGATCGCATTTGCAATTTCGAGGTTAGTTTTTTTACTATTAATAACAATTAGCTGTATACCTCGTTTACACGTACGTTGATATACTCCTGACAGTATGTATTATCGCGGCCTTAAAAAGAAAATGCTCATGTAAACATGTATTATCGTGCAAGATGCAAGATTCCTTGCATGAATAAAGTTCGCTTCTGAATTTTCACGCGACAGTTGGGATTTTTTTTAAATCTTCGCCTGCGCAGTAGAGCGATAGTGGCAAACCTGCAGGAAATAAAACAAACTACACCTCGAAGTCTCATGTTGAGGTCGACATGTCAAAAAGTAGCATAAAATGACAACATCGCATCTCGCTTAAGGCCGGTACGGACTGGGCGAGTGATATAGTAGAGTGGCGAGTGAATTAGTGAATTAGTAACTGAAAAGTGTCCGAACACAGTTCATTAGTGAGTGACGCGTCAAAATGAACAGAGCGTCGAGAGCGACGGATATTTCAAACGGACACCATTCGCGCGACACGAGAGTGCTGCCGTCTGTCTTAACTTCAAAAATAATTCAAATTACACTATGCAAAAACGGCGTCGTTGAATTAAATCGATTTATGCTCCAAATTCCTATTGATGAATACTAATTTACATAGGATACCTACCTATTATATTTTTGTGGTTGCATAAATTTTTGTATACTTACCTATGTTTTTTTGTAGTTTGTTTGGGTAATAAATAGGTACTTTATGCACAATATTAAAACCACACCAGACATCTATCGAACCGCCAAAGAAATGTCTTACACATTCCCAAATGTAGAAATATTTTTTTAACAATCCCCTTATCTAACGCATCAGGTGAAAGATCGTTTCTGTTTTAAAGCGTGCAAAAAATTATTTGAGGAGTACTATGGGAGAAAAAGATTTAATTTTGTATATAGAGCAAGAAATTTTAAACCGAATTGACACTGTCAAAATAATTGACAAATTTGCAAGACGAAAATGTATTTAAAACATGTTTTTTTTATTTTATTTCTATTACCTTTGTTATATTTTATGTTAATAAATTAATGAGTGTTTCTACGCATAAAACTTTTTTTCTAACTTGAATTTGGGGGCCCCGAAATTTTTACCGCTCAGGGCGTCCGCTTGACTTGATCCGCCCCTGATTTTATGCTTCATTGTCCTTACTGACTATAAAAAATATAAACAGATGATAAATGAATATAACTTATAATTATTATTCTTATGAACACTACGATAATGTGTACCTACCTAACTACGTCTTTACCTACTTTCAATAACAACAAGTTTTCTGTGAAATATTTCCATTATTTATCAAAGTTTTAATCAACAAATTATCCACACTACCTACTGACATGACATAATATCCTTCATACTGAGTGTACAATGTACCTAAACGGAATAATAAATGAATATAATAATTATATATAATAATATAATATATATAATAATCATAAGATAATGTGTACCTCTTTACCTATCCTCAATAACAACAAGCTTTCTGTGAAATATCGCCATTTATCTACGGATCTATCAACACACGTTCGCGACTTTTTGTCGCATTGAAGTATAATAATATAAGTTATGTTTTTTCGAGTAGTAATCTTTGTTTCAACGCTGTGCCCATAGATGTTATAAATATAGCTGTGCCATTCCTACGGCAGCCGACAACTAATGCACTCGCCTGTTCAGACTTGGTTTGTGGCTTGTTTAGTATATAGTGAGAGGTGGTGGGGATCGCTACTCGCCAGAAATAATAGAATAAAATGGATCGGATTGACTGACCATTTTACTAAACTACTGGACTAAATTTGTCTGTTCAGACACGGTTTTTTACCAAATCACTCGCTACTTCACTAAATCACTGGCTCAGTCCGAACAAGGCATTAGGGCCGTTTGTGTCGGTGTTCGGTGTCGCGGTCGTATATAGTAAGGAGGCTTTTGTATTCGAATAAAGGGGCTTTTGTATTATGTTTATGAACGCCCCGAGAGATAGACAGTACTTATTGACAACGTGTTATATAAAACGTTGTTTATTTCAGTTCGCTGCGACGGATGTCACTGGTATCAAAGCTGAGACTGACATAAAGCGCGAATACACTGACGATAAAATGCCACCATTTTCTGATGAAGATCCTCAACCCGGATGTTCGCATTCAGATTACTCACCGAGACATGAGGTACATTCAATTTTATAATTATTGTAACATTTGCTTCTCTATTTGCCGATTTTTATCGAAGGTTGACGTTTAAAATTTCAATAAATCTCTGCACTATTACTAGCCAGTCGTATTCCTTGTATATACACGAAGAACTAGTGTGACTATGTATATATATATATTGAACATGAAGTGACGTCCCTTGAGACAGTGCCGCTTTTGATATACAGAGCAAAAACAACCCCATATTATTCTAGATATTGTCGCCGGTAAGTGATATTTTTTTCACTGGTTTAAAATCACAAATATTATGCAACGAAAAATGTACTTTTCATTGATTTAGTAAACATTCAGCAATAATATTAATCAGTAGGTCTATTCTATACACAAGGCTGCTATCAACGGTAGTTTATCATATTTATGTGTTGAGTAATACAATTGTTGGAATAGATTAGCCGTCTTTTATCTCCCTCTAAAAGTAACACAGCCATTAAGGGGGCTGTTAAAACACGGCACTTTTTGACAGTTTATACGGTTTACTTATTGTAACAAAATTACTCGTATCAATACATAAATATGATGAACTACCTTCGATAGCAGCCGATAGCCGTTTTGTGTATCTAAGATCTTGAAGCTTTCCTAAACAAAGCCCGTAAAAGATTATTTATTGGACCAACGTAATAAATCACTTTTGCTAAACTGACCCTAATACTTCGTTTACACGTGCATGGATTTACTGCTGACAGTACCCACGTATTATTACGGGGGTAACAAGATAAAGCACGCGTAAACACGTATTATCTATTGTGCAAATTGTAAGATTGTATGTATGTATCAAAAAAAATCGGAAGCTTCTGATTTTTCACGCAATAATTGGTAGGTACTTGCATGCCGATGCGCATGTGAAATGGAACGATAGTGGCGACCCTGCCGGAAGAAATACGAACTACACAGCATAGAATACTTTGACGTCTACCGATAATCTACGAACTTGTCCGAACCTGTCTGAATCTGTCAAAGATCACCAATACGATGTCAACATTGCTTCTTTTTTCGTTTTATAAAAATAGGTGTGTTTGATTTTTTGTTATATGGCCGTTCTAGCTCAAACGGTAAAATTATTTTTTCCGCGAGACGGAACGACAATGCTGCCTGATAATTTTTAGTGTGCACTATTTATGTCGGATCTCAACAGCCTACTTCCACCTAAATAATAACATTTTAATTTGTTATATTAATAATATGTAAATATTGATAACATATTATAATATGAAACGTTGTTTATTTCAGTTCGCTGCGACGGGTGTCACTGGTATCAAAGCTGAGACTGACATAAAGCGCGAATTTACTGAAGATAAAATCCTACCATTTTCTGATGAAAAGCCTCAACCCGGATGTTCGCATTCAGATTACACACCAGGACACAGGGTAGGTACATTCAATTTTATATATTGTAACATTTTTAAGTTGTTTAGCTATATTACGACTTGCTGTTTTGCTCAGATCATTATTTAAATATCAGATGTGCTCAACGGGTAAACTTTATTAATTCGAAAAATATGTATGCTGTAACATTTTATATTATGTAAAAATTATATAAACCGAGACATTCCTTCTCGAGAGTGTCGCTCTTTGAATAACTGCTATCCCGAAGCGACGCTTAGTATGCGTGCCCTCAAGAATTCAGAAGTATGATATATTAAAATATTGTTTAAACTGTTGATCGAAGTCGCTTGATGAAATTTGAATATATTTTCGTTCCCACATTTTCAGGTATAAATCTACGTCCCCAATATAGTCTGTAACACTGCATACAACACTTAATAATCGTAGCAAAGATAACATGGCTCTTTCTTTTTTTTCTTTCCACCATGTCCGATCCTGATTGATTTCTGATTTTTTTTTTAACGAAAAATGGATGTCAGTCACTTGTTAAACATATTAGGTCCATTCTCTGACTCATTCCTGGTACCCACGACGCAATACGCCAACGCTTAAACCGCGCGGCCATCGTGGGTGTTCTAGTTCTTCAAGATGGTTCTAGTATAATATATTAAATAATTTTTTAAACTGTTAATCGAGGTTACTTGAAATTCTTTGATTATAAATTCTCTCAATTTGAATATTGTTTGTGACATTGGTTTCGCCTTTCGGCATCTTCCTAAACCATGAACACTCTCCAATTACACACTGACACATAAATTACTAGTTACTGCACGAAGCTTACAATGTTTTTAATTGTTTTTATAGGTTTCTACTAAAGGCTTTTTCACAAAGCATCACGATATAGACAGCTGTCAACAATCCTCGCCTGATGGAATCAAAGATAGAATGATACAGTATTCAAAAGTGACGATAGATGAACAAAATATTAAAAAAGAAATCTCAGAACGATCGACTCCGAAGGAACTTCGACTTATTTTGAGAAGAATAGTACATTTCTCACGTAATTTGATTTGCAGCTTTTGTAACGCAGTTTTTGGATGTGGAAGTGCTCTAAAAAGTCACAAAGTAATTCACACGAACGTGATTGTTAATCAATATCAAGAAAATATATTCTCGCAACTAAATCATCTCAAAACACATAGAATGACACATCCTGGTGAAAAACCTCATAAATGCAAGGAATGCCCTTATAGATGCTCGCGACTTGGTAATCTTAAAATCCATGAAATGACACACATAGGTAAAAAACCTCTTAAATGCAAGGTATGCCCTTATAGATGTTCGACACTTTTTTATCTTAAAAGACATGAAATGACACACACAGGTGAAAAACCTCATAAATGCAAGGTATGCCCATATAGATGCTCGCGAGCTGGTAATCTTAAAAACCATGAAATGACACATACAGGTGAAAAACCTCATAAATGCAAGGTATGCCCATATAGATGCTCGCAACTTGTTAATCTTAAAGAGCATGAAATGACACACACATGTGAAAAACCTCATAAATGCAAGTTATGCTCATATAGATGCTCGCGACTTAGTAATCTTAAAAGACATAAAATGACACACACATGTGAAAAACCTCATAAATGCAAGTTATGCTCATATAGATGCTCGCGACTTAGTAATCTTAAAAGACATAAAATGACACACACAGGTGAAAAACCTCATAAATGCAAGGCATGCTCTTATAGATGTTCGCAACTAAGTCATCTTAAAATCCATGAAATGACACATACGGGTGAAAAAACCTCATAAATGCAAGTAATGACCATATAGATGCTCGCAACTTAGTAGTCTTCAAAATCAAGTAATGATACACAGGTTAAAACCTCATAAATGCAAGGTATGCTCATATAGATGCTTGCAACTTAATAGTCTTAAAAATAAATGAAATGACACATGCAGGTGAATAGCCTTTATATGCAAGGGATGCTCATATAGATGCTCGCAACTGAGTTATTTGAAAAGACAGGAACTGACACATACTGGTAAATAATCTTATTAATTCACCGTATGCTCAGATAGATGTTCGCAAAGTAGTACTCTTAAAATACATACAATGAAGACGTATACTGGTGAAGACCTTTCAAGTTCAATATATTCTTATGTAGCTATTTTGGAAGATGCGTAGGTACTTTTCTGACGTATTTTTATTTGCATCATATGTAGTGCAGTATTTCGGTGCTGAAATGCTCGAAAAAGCTTCAAAATGATTTACACCTGCCATTTTGCTTATCAATGTCAGGGCAATCTTTTCTCGCGTGAATCCAATAAAAGGACATATCGGTTAAACACCTTATAAATGTCATGTATGCTTTTATGGTTGTTCGCTTCTTTCTTATTTTAGAGTACGTGAAATGACACATTCTGGTTAAAAAATCTCGATAATAATATATGTATAATGTATTAATAATATAAAAAATGCACTTTATGTCCATATCTATATCATGACGTAAGTTTCCTAAAAAACATGTACTGAGACCTTTCAGTGAATATTTTCTTTAATGCAATATTTTTCTCGACAATGTCCGATCCTATTAAGATCATGTGGGCCTCTAGAGACCTCCACTCTGTGTAGTATTCTGTATTAACAGATTTAGTTTATACGAGATATGATGTCAGCGAGGATTCGAACCTGGGACCCACTACCCTATAATTCGACACTTTTGCCGCGACCATCGTATATGATTTATATCCATAATTTGCACGTTCGGGACGTCTTTTGCTTAAATAGACGATAAGATTCATACTGTGTGTACCCTTATAAATCTAAGATAGGTATGTTCATATTATACTCTCTTGACCAGCGACATTAGGGGTAGTGCATATTAAGCGTAGGTATTTGCATGAAATCGTTGTTTTGTCAGTCGCCACCTTGAACGACTACCTTTATATTGCCATCTGATTTAAACCAACTGTTCTTGCCGCCTTTGTATGAAGTTGCCTTTGAATATTTATTGATAAAACTATCGAACATCTGGAGAATAGAAACATGTATGTTTATATACACCTGAATTGTTCTTTTTAAATTATTAGTACCCAGTTGGAAATTAACCAACTCCAATTTATCGGTTCATGCAAGCATATTTTCTTAATTACCCACTAAAAAAATATGCTGACACGTAATTTATGATTATTTTAGTTTTATGTGATACCTAGATATATTATTATTTTTGAAGCGATCATAATATGATATAATATAATTTGCTACCTATGCTTACTGATTATTGTTGTTTTCTTCGTACTTCACCCTGTCATTTATAACCCAGTGTTGGGGCATAGTGCAAGAACAAGTTCGTACGACATACCTTGGTCCATCGCTACGTCTCGCGACATGTGAAACAACCTGTGTAAATTAATTCTAAAAGCAAGCCAAGTAAAACCTAGTGTTACAATCATTGTCTTAAACTCTAAAGCTTTATTAAATTCATACTTAATAATTATCATAGCAGCATTTATATTAAATTCATTTGCATAATAAATAAGTATAAATAATTCATTCATCTCAAGCCATACAATATACATAATCGTATTTAGTATTGTTTCACTCAAAACTGTTACATATTATTTTGTAAAAATATGTCTGATCGAATTTGCCCAGCAATAATTATTCGCCAGTCGCCGGCGATGTACTTAGCAAATAAATATTTATAATTATACCTACTAGCCTACTAGGTAGTTACCTAGTGATTAATATTTTTTAATAATGCTAACAGACGCGCAGCGAAGGGTCTACTTCGGCTTCGAAACCCAGGAACCTAACTACCTAAAAGCTTCAGGGGCCCTATGTTTGAACTTGCGAGTCCAAGCCGCCCGGTCGACATGACGTCATATGACATCATTGTGACGTACAACCGGAGTGATAATAGCATTCGAGAAAATAACGCTTGTCAAATAGTGGCGTTATTCATTGTCACCATACACAAATATGTGTTTCATCATTATAATATCTATGGTGAGCAGTGTGTGTTGGGCGGCATGCCTCGAGCGTGTATTGGCTGACGTCACAATTACGTCATGTCGTCGGGTGACACAAGAATCGATAGTTAGGAAATCGCAGGCCAGGTATGTTGCGAAGCGTGCCTTTTTGTCATTTTTCATTAAAGGAATTTGTAGTAGGTATTATTTTTTTCTTGCCTGGAGCTGACTGGGTCCCAAAATGTTGAGTCATCCGGTTTTCGTACTCTCGAGCGAGACGTCGGCCGCATCCGGCACCGACGTCTCCGCCAATTTAAATGTATATTTTTTTATAAATATTCTTGTTAAATGTACATATTATACGCTGTAACTTGCTGTAATCAATGTATTGTCGTCTAATAAAATACGCTGTTGTTCTTGAAATCCGCGTTGTCACTCAACAAGACGAAGAAGACGAAATCTACCGACATCTATATCCTGCAACACTATCAAAGCCCGGGAGGGGTATTAACAAAATAATATATACCACTAAATCTAATAATTGAAATGCCATCTCTACTGCAATGGTCAATTTCAGATACATCAGGTAGGTACATTAAAAAATACTACACCTGACAACTTTCAAAACTCGCGAGTGAATGGCAAAAATATTTTGACAAATTAAATAGGTAACCATGTATCAATCTATAGTTCAAATATAATTAAAAAATGTACACGTCTCATTGCTCAGCTTGCTTGCACAACGGAAGTTAACTAGACAACGCGAACCCGTCAAAAAAAATTAAGTCTAGATAAACCTTTTATGTGAATTAATAGGTACATTTTGTTTCCAACCACCGAAATGAATTTTTTAATGGAATAATATTTCCATCTAAAGTTTTGCTAGGTAGGTACCTACCTACCGACATGTTTCTATACCATCATCATCATCATCAGCCTGAATCTATCCACTGCTGGATGAAGGCCTCTTCAAGTTGCTTCCACTTCTCTCGGTCCTGTGCATTGCGTTGCCACGTACTTCCGCAGAACTTTATCATTTCATCGATCCAGCGGCCTCTAGGTCTACCTTGTGGACGTTTTGTACTTCTTGGATACCACTGGATGACTGGATTTGTCCAACGATTGTCTCTTCTTCGAGCTATGTGTCCAGTCCATCTCCATTTAAGGCTTTTAATAAACTCTTTTACATCGCAAACCCTTGTCTTCTTCCTTATCCACTCATTTCTCTTTTTGTCCTTTCGCGTTATGCCCAGCATGCACCTCTCCATACCACGTTGGGCTACTCTAAGTTTCTGGATCTCTTTTTTACTTAGGGTCCATGTTTCACACGCATATGTCATCACGGGAAGCACACACTGGTTGAAAAGTGTTCAACCAGTGCTTCTATATATAGGTACTGATAAATCCAGGGTTCCGGTCTAGCTCAGACAAAGTTCAATTCGAACCCTGGTATCACAATTTTTAGTTAGTAACTGGTAAACTGTCGCTTTTTATTCTTAGTATGGTTTTTTTAGGATTTGGGCTGGGTAAAATAACGCACCGGAATTGGTTTTATAACGGCAGGGTATATTTACGTCGATGTCATATAATTATTACATAGTTTTATAATTTGTTTTACGGACACAATATGTTTTTTTTAAAGAATTATTATAGGTTATGCATAACACACAATTTATAAGTGCAATTGATTCCAAAATATTTATATCCCCGAGCTGGTTACTTATAATAGGTATACAATAGCCGCGAAATGCTATCGACACGCGATTTTTTTTTAATAATTTATGTTACCGAGGACGAAAATGCGTGTCGCGTGTATTACTGTTTTCGTCATACTCCCGCCATCTTGAAAAATCATTCCCAACGGTTTTTTTTCTTGGGCGACGTTGCATATTTCCAACGGTCAAAGACAATGTTGCCGGCCGACTTTTAACATTATTTTCTAACAACTCTTTTTCTTCTCCTTGCACTATCTAACATTCCTCTATCTCAATTACAATACAAGTTATTTTTCCCATTCATTCTTTATACATGGTATTGCAATTTATTGGCGTTTTGTCTACACATTCTACTGACATGTTTCATACATTATTGTTAGCGACAGTTGGTCACTTTTTATACTGTTTAAGGGGTGAAGCCCAATTTCATTCGTCGTCTCGCATACTTTCTTATTTATTCACACCTGGTCTTCCACGAACCGTGTCCTCAGCCTCAAAGACACGGGCCGTGGGACTTATTTCTGGAAAGAAACGTCCCTCTGGGTGGTCAAGGGTGCGGCTCGGTGCAGTTTATTTGACTACGAGGCCAAGGGCGTGTTCAGGCCACTCTACACCCCTAAAAGGTACTCTAGGTATAAGACCCGAAGTCCGAGGTCGTGACAGTACCTAATGACTATCGTCGATTTGCCGCACTATTGTATCAAAAATCATTTTTGACCACTAGTAACTTACATCAGCGCATAATCGAAAAATTTCAAACGATTTCAGATTTACTTACTTGGCATGCAAGACCAGTCAGAATATTTTCGTAGGTCGGTAATTTAGAAAGTGTTAACGAAAATGTGTGGAAGCTGAGAGAACACTATCCCGAAAGACATAAAAAAAGCCGTTGACTTTAATTTAAAATTGATTTTATTTATTTCGCCAGTGAGCATTTTTGGTCGGAGGTTTTCCATAAATGCCCTCGGAATTTCGCTTCTCTTTTTTTTGTGCGAGAAACAAAAATAAACTCATTTGTACATTTTCGACAAAGATGGATACGGGCACTATAAAAATAATTACCGAAATAATATAATTTCTTGGACCGCTTAATAAATTTCGGTGAGAAAAAGATGGCAGCACTGCGCGAAAGTATCTATGGTTTGGAAAACGTTAATACGAAAGTGTATGTCGTATGCTTATCTATGGTCGTATGTTCTCTCGCAAACATGGATATAAAGCGAGAATATTGTGATGAAGACCAGTATAATGCAGAGGATAAACCTTGGATTGATGCACCGTTGATTAAACATACAAATAATCCTGACGCCAGCACTTATGTAAAGCAAGAGAATAGAGACGTTCCCATTTGCAATTTCGAGGTTAGTTTTTTTTACTATTAATAACAATTAGCTGTATACCTCGTTTACACGTACATTGATTTTTTCCTGACAGTATGTATTATCGCGGCCTTAAAAAGAAAATGCTCATGTAAACATGTATTATCGTGCAAGATGCAAGATTCCTTGCATGAATAAAGTTCGCTTCTGAATTTTCACGCGACAGTTGGATTTGTTTTAAATCTTCGCCTGCGCAGTAGAGCGACAGTGGCAAACCTGCAGGAAATAAAACAAACTACACCGCGAAGTCTTATTTTGAGGGCGACATTTCAAAAAGTAGCATAAAATGACAACATCGCATCTCGCTTAGGGCCGTTTGTGTCGGTGTTCGGTGTCGCGGTCGTATATAGTAAGGAGGCTTTTGTATTCGAATCAAGGGGCTTTTGTATTATGTTTATGAACCCCCCGAGAGATAAACAGTACTTATAGACAACATGTTATATAAAACGTTGTTTATTTCAGTTCGCTGCGACGGATGTCACTGGTATCAAAGATGAGACTGACATAAAGCGCGAATACACTGACGATAAAATGCCACCATTTTCTGATGAAGATCCTCAACCCGGATGTTCGCATTCAGATTACACACCGAGACATGGGGTACATTCAATTTTATAATTATTGTAACATTTGCTTCTCCTTTTTTTGCCGATTTGCCGATTTTTATCGAAAGTTGACGTTTAAAATTTCAATAAATCTCCGCATTATTCCTAGAAAGTCGTATTGGCTATGATTATATCTGTGGCGAAAGGTGGAGGCAGGCAGTTAAGATCCGCCATAAATAGTGGACATTACTTTGTTAGTCATATGTACGTATTATTTGTTTTAATTAAACTAAAACTACGATTTACAGGTGTTGTTGATTAGTTTTTGAAAATCAATCAAACTCTGCCTAAACCAAACCATAATAGTTTTGGTGTGCAATACAATAAAATTGTACACACTTTTTCAATCATACTTATTTGTTTTCGTTGGATTAAGAATACATATTAGAATAGAAATAAAAATATTATTGTCCCTATAAAATATTCAAAGTTATGTATGATTTAATTGGATGTTTATAAATATTTATATATGTTTAAGTATGTACTGTTAACTATCATGGCTTGGTTTCGCATGGTTTAATTGAATTTTAAAAACTAAGCAACACCCTATATAAATTGTAGTCTTATTTCAATGAAAAACTATACGTTTGTCTTTCAAAGTTTAGTGTGCTCATTTATGGCGGATCGTAACAGCCTACCTCCACCCTTAGACACTGTAATTGTCATCGTATACCTATGATATTATTAGTAATTTACACTATCATCTTCATTCCTTGTATATACACGAAGAACTAGTGTGGCTTTGTATATATATTGAACATTAAGTGACTTTCTTTGAAACAGTGCCGCTTTTGATATACAGAGCAAAAATAACCCCATATTATTCTAGATATTGCCGTCGATAAGTGTTTATTTTTTTCACTGGCTTTAAAATCACAAATATTATGCAACGAAAAATGTACTTTTCATTGATTTAGTAAACATTCAGCAATAATATTAATCATTAGGTATATTCTATACACAAGGCTGCTATCGACGGTAGTTTATCATATTTATGTGTTGAGTAATACAATTGTTGGAATAGATTAGCCGTCTTTTATCTCCCTCTAAAAGTTAACACAGCCATGAGGGAGGCTGTTAAAACACAGCACTTTTTGACAGTTTATACGGTTAACTTTTTGTAACAAAATTACCCGCATCAATACATAAATATGATGAACTACCTTCGATAGCAGCCGATAGCCGTTTTGTGTATAGAATAGACCCACTGAAAACACATTTCTTTATGTTTTGTGATAACACTAAAATACTTCTTTCCAATATTGTTTTGAATTAATCTAAGATCTTGAAGCTTTCCTAATCTAAGCCCGTGAAAGATTATTTATTGGACCAACGTAATAAATCACTTTTGATAAACTGCCCCTAATACTCCGTTTACACGTGCATGGATTTACTGCTGACAGTACCCACGTATTATTACGGGGGTAACAAGAAAATGCACGCGTAAACACGTATTATCTATCGTGCAAATTTTAAGATTGTATGTATGTATCAAAAAAAATCGGAAGCTTCTGATTTTTCACGCAATAATTGGTAGGTACTTGCATACCGATGCGCATGTGAAATGGAACGATAGTGGCGAACCTGCCGGAAGAAATACGAACTACACAGCATAGTATTTTGACGTCTACCGATCATATACGAACTTGTCCGAACCTGTCTGAATCTATCAAAGATCACCAATACGATGTCAACATCGCGTCTTTTTTCGTTTTATAAAAATAGGTGTGTTTGATTTTTTTGTTATATGGCCATTCTAGCTCAAACGGTAAAATTATTTTTTCCGCGAGACGGAACGACAATGCTGCCTGATAATTTTTAGTGTGCACTATTTATGTCGGATCTCAACAGCCTACTTCCACCTAAATAATAACACTTTAATTTGTTATATTAATAATATGTAAATATTGACAACATATTATAATATGAAACGTTGTTAATTTCAGTACGCTGCGGCGGGTGTCACTGGTATCAAAGCTGAGACTGACATAAAGCGCGAATTCACTGAAGATAAAATCCTACCATTTTCTGATGAAAAGCCTCAACCCGGATGTTCGCATTCAGATTATACACCAGGACACAGGGTAGGTACATTCAATTTTATATATTGTAACATTTTTAAGTTGTTTAGCTATATTACGACTTGCTGTTTTGCTCAGATCATTATTTAAATATCAGATGTGCTCAACGGGTAAACTTTATTAATTCCAAAAATATGTATGCTGTAACATTTTATATTATGTAAAAATTATATAAACCCAGTCATTCCTTCTCGAGAGTGTCGCTCTTTGGATAACTGCTATCCCGAAGCGACGCTTAGTATGCGTGCCCTCACGAATTCAGAAGTATGATATATTAAAATATTGTTTAAACTGTTGATCGAAGTCGCTTGATGAAATTTGAATATATTTTCGTTCCCACATTTTCAGGTATAAATCTACGTCTCCAATATAGTCTGTAACACTGCATACAACACTTAATAATCGTAGCAAAGATAACATGGCTCTTTCTTTTTTCTTTCCACCATGTCCGATCCTGATTGATTTCTGATTTTTTTTTAACGAAAAATGGATGTCAGTCACTTGTTAAACATATTAGGTCCATTCTCCGACTCATTCCTGGTACCCACGACGCAATACGCCAACGCTTAAACCGCGCGGCCATCGTGGGTGTTCTAGTTCTTCAAGATGGTTCTAGTATAATATATTAAATAATTTTTTAAACTGTTAATCGAGGTTACTTGAAATTCTTTGATTATAAATTCTCTCAATTCGAATATTGTTTGTGACATTGGTTTCGCCTTTCGGCATCTTCCTAAACTATGAACACTCTCCAATTACACACTGACACATAAATTACTAGTTACTGCACGAAGCTTACAATGTTTTTAATTGTTTTTATAGGTTTCTACTAAAGGCTTTTTCACAAAGCATCACGATATAGACAGCTGTCAACAATCCTCGCCTGATGGAATCAAAGGTAGAATGATACAGTATTCAAAAGTGACGATAGATGAACAAAATATTAAAAAAGAAATCTCAGAACGATCGACTCCGAAGGAACTTCGACTTATTTTGAGAAGAATAGTACATTTCTCACGTAATTTGATTTGCAGCTTTTGTAACGCAGTTTTTGGATGTGGAAGTGCTCTAAAAAGTCACAAAGTAATTCACACGAACGTGATTGCTGATCAATATCAAGAAAATATATTCTCGCAACTAAATCATCTCAAAACACATAGAATGACACATCCTGGTGAAAAACCTCATAAATGCAAGGAATGCCCTTATAGATGCTCGCGACTTGGTAATCTTAAAATCCATGAAATGACACACATAGGTAAAAAACCTCTTAAATGCAAGGTATGCCCTTATAGATGCTCGACACTTTTTTATCTTAAAAGACATGAAATGACACACACAGGTGAAAAACCTCATAAATGCAAGGTATGCCCATATAGATGCTCGCGAGCTGGTAATCTTAAAAACCATGAAATGACACATACAGGTGAAAAACCTCATAAATGCAAGGTATGCCCATACAGATGCTCGCAACTTGTTAATCTTAAAGAGCATGAAATGACACACACATGTGAAAAACCTCATAAATGCAAGTTATGCTCATATAGATGCTCGCGACTTAGTAATCTTAAAAGACATAAAATGACACACACAGGTGAAAAACCTCATAAATGCAAGGCATGCTCTTATAGATGTTCGCAACTAAGTCATCTTAAAATCCATGAAATGACACATACGGTTGAAAAAACCTCATAAATGCAAGTAATGACCATATAGATGCTCGCAACTTAGTAGTCTTCAAAATCAAGTAATGATACACAGGTTAAAACCTCATAAATGCAAGGTATGCTCATATAGATGCTTGCAACTTAATAGTCTTAAAAATAAATGAAATGACACATGCAGGTGAATAGCCTTTATATGCAAGGGATGCTCATATAGATGCTCGCAACTGAGTTATTTGAAAAGACAGGAACTGACACATACTGGTAAATAATCTTATTAATTCACCGTATGCTCAGATAGATGTTCGCAAAGTAGTACTCTTAAAATACATACAATGAAGACGTATACTGGTGAAGACCTTTCAAGTTCAATATATTCTTATGTAGCTATTTTGGAAGATGCGTAGGTACTTTTCTGACGTATTTTTATTTGCATCATATGTAGTGCAGTATTTCGGTGCTGAAATGCTCGAAAAAGCTTCAAAATGATTTACACCTGCCATTTTGCTTATCAATGTCAGGGCAATCTTTTCTCGCGTGAATCCAATAAAAGGACATATCGGTTAAACACCTTATAAATGTCATGTATGCTTTTATGGTTGTTCGCTTCTTTCTCATTTTAGAGAACGTGAAATGACACATTCTGGTTAAAAAATCTTGATAATAATATATGTATAATGTATTAATAATATAAAAAATGCACTTTATGTCCATATCTATATCATGACGTAAGTTTCTTAAAAAACATGTACTGAGACCTTTCAGTGAATATTTTCTTTAATGCAATATTTTTCTCGACAATGTCCGATCCTATTAAGATCATGTGGGCCTCTAGAGACCTCCACTCTGTGTAGTATTCTGTATTAACAGATTTAGTTTATACGAGATATGATGTCAGCGAGGATTCGAACCTGGGACCCACTACCCTATAATTCGACACTTTTGCCGCGACCATCGTATATGATTTATATCCATAATTTGCACGTTCGGGACGTCTTTTGCTTAAATAGACGATAAGATTCATACTGTGTGTACCCTTATAAATCTAAGATAGGTATGTTCATATTATACTCTCTTGACCAGCGACCTTAGGGGTAGTGCATATTAAGCGTAGGTATTTGCATGAAATCGTTGTTTTGTCAGTCGCCACCTTGAACGACTACCTTTATATTGCCATCTGATTTAAACCAACTGTTCTTGCCGCCTTTGTATGAAGTTGCCTTTGAATATTTATTGATAAAACTATCGAACATCTGGAGAATAGAAACATGTATGTTTATATACACCTGAATTGTTCTTTTTAAATTATTAGTACCCAGTTGGAAATTAACCAACTCCAATTTATCGGGTCATGCATGCATATTTTCTTAATTACCCACTAAAAAAATATGCTGACACGTAATTTATGATTATTTTAGTTTTATGTGATACCTAGATACATTATTATTTTTGAAGCGTTCATATTATGATATAATATAATTTGCTACCTATGCTTACTGATTATTGTTGTTTTCTTCGTACTTCACCCTGTCATTTATTACCCAGTGTTGGGGCATAGTGCAAGAACAAGTTCGTACGACATACCTTGGTCCATCGCTACGTCTCGCGACATGTGAAACGAGCTGTGTAAATTAATTCTAAAAGCAAGCCAAGTAAAACCTAGTGTTACAATCATTGTCTTAAACTCTAAAGCTTTATTAAATTCATACTTAATAATTATCATAGCAGCATTTATATTAAATTCATTTGCATAATAAATAAGTATAAATAATTCATTCATCTCAAGCCATACAATATACATAATCGTATTTAGTATTGTTTCACTCAAAACTGTTACATATTATTTTGTAAAAATATGTCTGATCGAATTTGCCCAGCAATAATTATTCGCCAGTCGCCGGCGATGTACTTAGCAAATAAATATTTATAATTATACCTACTAGCCTACTAGGTAGTTTACCTAGTGAGTAATATTTTTTAATAATGCTAACAGACGCGCAGCGAAGGGTCTACTTCGGCTTCGAAACCCAGGAACCTAACTACCTACATGCTTCAGGGGCCCTATGTTTGAACTTGCGAGTCCAAGCCGCCCGGTCGACATGACGTCATATGACATCATTGTGACGTACAACCGGAGTGATAATAGCATTCGAGAAAATAACGCTTGTCAAATAGTGGCGTTATTCATTGTCACCATACACAAATATGTGTTTCATCATAATAATATCTATGGTTAGCAGTGTGTGTTGGGCGGCATGCCTCGAGCGTGTATTGGCTGACGTCACAATTATGTCATGTCGTCGGGTGACACAAGAATCGATAGTTAGGAAATCGCAGGCCAGGTATGTTGCGAAGCGTGCCTTTTTGTCATTTTTCATTAAAGGAATTTGTAGTAGGTATTATTTTTTTCTTGCCTGGAGCTGACTGGTTCCCAAAATGTTGAGTCATCCGGTTTTCGTACTCTCGAGCGAGACGTCGGCCGCATCCGGCTCCGACGTCTCCGCCAATTTAAATGTAAGTATATTTTTTTATAAATATTCTTGTTAAATGTACATATTATACGCTGTAACTTGCTGTAATCAATGTATTCTCGTCTAATAAAATACGCTGTTGTTCTTGAAATCCGCGTTGTCACTCAACAAGACGAAGACGAAGAAGACGAAATCTACCGACATCTATCTCCTGCAACACTATCAAAGCCCGGGAGGGGTATTAACAAAATAATATATACCACTAAATCTAATAATTGAAATGCCATCTCTACTTCAATGGTCAATTTCAGATACATCAGGTAGGTACATTAAAAAAGACTACACCTGACAACTTTCAAAACTCGCGAGTGAATGGCAAAAATATTTTGACAAATTAAATAGGTAACCATGTATCAATCTATAATTCAAATATAATTAAAAAATGTACACGTGTCATTGCTCAGCTTGCTTGCACAACGGAAGTTAACTGGACAACGCGAACCCGTCAAAAAAAATTAAGTCTAGATAAACCTTTTATGTGAATTAATAGGTACATTTTGTTTCCAATCACCGAAATGAATTTTTTAATGGAATAATATTTCCATCTAAAGTTTTGCTAGGTAGGTACCTACCTACCGACTTGTTTCTATATCATCATCATCAGCCTGAATCTATCCACTGCTGGATGAAGGCCTCTTCAAGTTGCTTCCACTTCTCTCGGTCTTGTGAATTGCGTTGCCACGTTCTTCCGCAGAACTTTATCATTTCATCGATCCAGCGGCCTCTAGGTCTACCTTGTGGACGTTTTGTACTTCTTGGATACCACTGGATAACTAGATTTGTCCAACGATTGTCTCTTCTTCGAGCTATGTGTCCAGTCCATCTCCATTTAAGGCTTTTAATAAACTCTATTACATCGCAAACCCTTGTCTGCTTCCTTATCCACTCATTTCTCTTTTTGTCCTTTCGCGTTATGCCCAGCATGCACCTCTCCATACCACGTTGTGCTACTCTAAGTTTCTGGATCTCTCTTTTACTTAGGGTCCATGTTTCACACGCATATGTCATCACGGGAAGCACACACTGGTTGAAAAGTGTTCAACTAGTGTTTCTATATATAGGTACCTAATGACTATCGTCGATTTGCCGCACTATTGTATCAAAAATCATTTTTGACCACTAGTAACTTACATCAGCGCATAATCGTAAAATTTCAAACGATTTCAGATTTACTTACTTGGCATGCAAGACCAGTCAGAATATTTTCGTAGGTCGGTAATTTAGAAAGTGTTAACGAAAATGTGTGGAAGCTGAGAGAACACTATCCCGAAAGACATAAAAAAAGCCGTTGACTTTAATTTAAAATTGATTTTATTTATTTCGCCAGTGAGCATTTTTGGTCGGAGGTTTTCCATAAAAAATGCCCTCGGAATTTCGCTTCTCTTATTTTGTGCGAGAAACAAAAATAAACTCATTTGTACATTTTCGACAAAGATGGAAACGGGCACTATAAAAATAATTACCGAAATAATATAATTTCTTGGACCGCTTAATAAATTTCGGTGAGAAAAAGATGGCAGCACTGCGCGAAAGTATCTATGGTTTGGAAAACGTTGATACGAAGTTGTATGTCGTATGTACCCTCGCAATCATGGATGTAAAGCGAGAATATTGTTATGGAGACCAGTATAATGCAGAGGTTAAACTTTGGATTGATGGACCGATGATTGAGCATCCAAATAATCCTGACGCCAGCACTTATGTAAAGCAAGAGAATGGAGACGATCCCATTTGCAATTTCGAGGTTAGTTTTTTTTTACTATTAATAACAATTAGCTTTATACCCCGTTTACACGTACATTGATTTACTGCTGACAGTAAGTATTATCGCGGCCATAAAAAGAGAATGCTCATGTAAACATGTATTATCGTGCAAGATGCAAGATTCCTTGCATGAATAAATTTCTTTTGACGTGAGTCTTGAGTATTGAGTCTTCAACGTGACAGTTGGGATTTGATCTATATATTTGCCTGCGCAGTAGAGCGACAGTGGCAAACCTGCAGGAAATAAAACAAAATACACCGCGCAGTCTCATTTTGAGGTTAACCGATTATGGCGACATGTCAAAAAGTAGCATAAAATGACAACATCGCGTCTCGCTTAGGGCCGTTTGTGTCGGTGTTCGGTGTCGCGCTCGTATATAGTAAGCAGGCTTTTGTATTCGAATAAAGGGGCTTTTGTATTATGTTTATGAACGCCCCAAAGATAAACAGTACTTATTGACAACATGTTATTTAAAACGTTGTTTATTTCAGTTCGCTGCGACGGGTGTCAGTGGTATTAAAGCTGAGACTGACATAAAGCGCGAATTCACTGAAGATAAAATGCCACCATTTTCTGATGAAGAGCCTCAACCCGGATGTTCGTATTCAGATTACACACCAGGACATAGGGTACATTCAATTTTATAATTATTGTAACATTTGCTTCTTTATTTGCCGATTTTTATCGAAGGTTGACGTTTAATATTTCAATAAATCTCCGTACTATTCCTAGCCAGTCGTATTGGCTTTGATTATATCAGTGGCAAAAGGTGGAGGCAGGCAGTTAAGATCCGCCATAAATAGTGGACATTAAACTTTGTTAGTAATAGGTACGTATTATTTGTTTTCATTAAACTAAAACTACGATTTACAGGTGGTGTTGGTTAGTTTTAGAAAATCAATCAAACTCTGCCTAAACCAAACCATAATAGTTTTGGTGGGCAATACAACAAAATTGTACACACTTTTTCAATCATATTTATTTGTTTTCGTTGGATTAAGAATACATATTAGAATACATATAAAAATATTATTGTCCATATAAAATATTCAAAGTTATGTATGATTTAATTGGATGATTATAAATATTTATATATGTTTAAGTATGTTTAAGTATGCACTGTTAACTATCATGGCTTGGTTTCGCAGGGTTTAATTGAATTTTAAAAACTAAACAACACCTCTATAAATTGTAGTCTTATTTCAATGAAAAAACATACGTTTGTCTTTAAAAGTTTAGTGTGCTTATTTATGGCGGATCGTAACAGCCTACCTCCACCCTTCAACACTGTAATTGTCATCTTATACCTATGATATTATTAGTAATTTACACTATCATCTTCATGTCTTGTATATATATACACGAAGAACTAGTGTGACTGGCTTTAAAATCACAAATATTATGCAACGAAAAATGTACTTCTCATTGATTTAGTAAAGATTCAGCAATAATATTAATCAGTAGGTCTATTCTATACACATAGCTGCTATCGACGGTAGTTTATCATATTTATGTATTGAGTAATACAATTGTTAGAATAAATTAGCCGTCTTTTATCTCCCTCTAAAAATTAACACAGCCATGAGGGGGGTTGTTAAAACACAGCACTTTTTGACAGTTTATACGGTTAACTTATTGTAACATAATTACCCACATCAATGCATAAATATGATGAACTACCTTCGATAGCAGCCGATAGCCGTTTTGTGTATTGAATAGACCCACTGAAAACACAATTTTTTATGTTTTGTGATAGCAGTAAAATAGATACCTACTTACTAATATTTTCTTGAGTTAATCTAAGATCTTAAAGCTTTCCTAATCGAAGCCCGTGAAAGATAATTGGACCAACGTAATAAATCACTTTTGGTAAACTGCCCCTAATACCTCGTTTACACGTGCATGGGTTTACTGCTGACAATGCCCACTTATTATCTTGGGGGTAACAAGCAAATGGACATTATCTATCGTGCGAATTAAGATTGTATGCATGTATCAAAAAAATTCAGATGTTTCTGATTTTTCGCGCAATAATTGGTAGGTGCCGATACCGATGCGCATGTGAAATGGAACGATAGTGGCGAACCTGCCGGAAGAAATACGAACTACACAGCATAGTATTTTGACGTCTACCGATCATATACGAACTTGTCCGAACCTGTCTGAATCTGTCAAAGATCACCAATACGATGTCAACATCGCGTCTTTTTTCGTTTTATAAAAATAGGTGCGTTTGATTTTTTTGTTATATGGCCATTCTAGCTCAAACGGTAAAATTATTTTTTCCGCGAGACGGAACGACAATGCTGCCTGATTATTTTTAGTGTGCACTATTTATGTCGGATCTCAACAGCCTACTTCCACCTAAATAATAACATTTTAATTTGTTATATTAATAATATGTAAATATTGACAACATATTATAATATGAAACGTTGTTTATTTCAGTTCGCTGCGACGGGTGTCACTGGTATCAAAGCTGAGACTGACATAAAGCGCGAATTCACTGAAGATAAAATCCTACCATTTTCTGATGAAAAGCCTCAACCCGGATGTTCGCATTCAGATTACATACCAAGACATGGGGTACATTCAATTTTATATTGTAACATTTGCTTCTCTATTCGCCGATTTTTATCAAGGGTTCAATAAATCTCCGTATATTCCTAGCCAGTCGTATTGAAAAAAGTAATTGAAGTAATCAATAGGTACCTACCTACTTTGATTTAAAATACAAAACATTGCCGATTGCCTATGGTAACTCAATTTGGAAAGCGCTTCAGAGAGTATTGTAAGAGCCATTAGTTAAAGTCTTAACTTATTAATTATTATTTTAGGTAGGTTTATTAATACTGGATAATTATTGAGTTCTGAAGAAAATACTCATTAAAGACACATTAGCTTATTGTATTGCTGCAGGTATTTATTAAATTATTAGGAGAACACAAATTATGACTTGAGTAGTAGAAGTGGTGAGTATAAATATTAATATATCGATGACCCATTCAATTTTTTTCATCACTTTTAAATATTCCGTCAAATTAAAAACAGTAATTGCTCGTGCTTGTCTTTGCAAAGGATTTTTGTCCTACCCGATAGAGATGAGGTTTTCATTGTAGAGTGTGAATATACTATTGTATCGTGTAAAACAGACTTTTCACACTAGGACACAGCGTTTATACACCTACTATAATATTATGCGCACGAAAGTAAATGTCCTTCTGCGCAGGTCCATTTTTAAGTTGTTTAGCTATAATACGACTTGTTGTTTTGCTCAGATCATTATTTAAATATCAGATGTGCTCAACGGGTAAACTTTAATTATTCGAAAAATATGTATGCTATAACATTTTATATTATGTAAAAATTATATAAACCGAGACATTCCTTCTCGAGAGTGTCGCTCTTTGGATAACTGCCCTCCCTAAGCGACGCTTAGTATGCGTGCCCTCACGAATTCAGAAGTATGATATATTAAAATATTGTTTAAACTGTTGATCGAAGTCGCTTGATGAAATTTAAATATAATTTCGTTCCCACACTTTCAGTTATAAATCTACGTCCCCAACATAGTCTGTAACACTGCATACAACACTTAATAATCGTAGCAAAGATAACATCGCTCTTTCTTTTTTTTCTTTCCACCATTTCCGATCCTGATCGATTTCTGATTTTTTTTTACGAAAAATGGATGTCAGTCACTTGCCAACATATTACGTCCATTCTCTGACTCATACCTGGTACCCACGACGCAATGCGCCAACGCTTAAGCCGCTCGGCCATCATGGGTGTTCTAGTTCTTCAAGATGGTTCTAGTATAATATATTAAATATTTTTTTACTGTTACTCGAGGTTACTTGAAACTTTTTGAATATAAATTCTCTCAATTTGAATATTGTTTGTGACATTGGTTTCGCCTTTCGGCATCTTCCTACACTATGAACACTCTCCAATAACACACTGACACAGAAATTACTAGTTACTACACGAAGCTTACAATGTTTTTTGTTGAACAGGGTGCAAAATTGCCTCATAGTATGTACGTTATTCTGGTGATCTAAAATTATTTTATCAAGAAATATTATAAATAAACACAGTAAAGTGAAACTATCTTATTCACATCAATCTAAAATTTTGCATTCGAAACTCTAATAGATTTATACATATTACCAAGAGTAGTACCACAATTGTGTCATAGTGTTTGTGCATTTGCTTTTCGATGTTACATATGGGTAAATTTTTTAAAAACTATTTATGTATCATTCTGTAACATTATTTGTATTTAATATCTATGTTGGTACTATTACCATTTCTAATTTCATTTTCACTCTCCCTACACTTATAATATCAGAAGATGCTGAAAAGCATAAGCTTCGAAATTTTTATTTAAATGGAACAGTTTAAAATCTTAATTAGAATAATATTGAATTTGATTATTTTTGTTTTTATAGGTTTCTACTAAAGGCTTTTTCACAAAGCATCATGATATAGACAGCTGTCAACAATCCTCACTTGATGGAATCAAAGATAGAGTGATACAGTATTCAAAAGTGACAATAGATGAACAAAATATTAAAAGAGAAATGTCAGAACGATCGACTCCGAAGGAACTTCGACTTATTTTGAGAAGAGTAGTACATTTCTCACGTAATTTGATTTGCAGCTTTTGTAACGCAGTTTTTGGATGTGGAAGTGCTCTAAAAATTCACAAAGTAATTCACACGAACTTGATTGCTGATCAATATCAAGAAAATATATTCTCGCAACTAAATCATCTCAAAACACATAGAATGACACATTCTGGTGAAAAATCTCATAAATGCAAAAAATGCCCTTATAGATGCTCGCGACTTGGTAATCTTAAAATCCATGAAATGACACACACAGATGAAAAACCTCTTAAATGCAAGGTATGCCCATATAGATGCTCGCGACGTATTAGTCTTAAAAACCATGAAATGACACACGTAGGTGAAAAACCTCATAAATGCAAGGTATGCCCATTTATATGCTCGCGACCTGGTAATCTAAAAAACCATGAAATGACACACACAGGTGAAAAGCCTCATAAATGCAAGGTATGCCCATATCAATCCTTGACACTTACTAATCTTAAAAACCATGAAATGACACATACAGGTAAAAAACCACATAAATGCAAGGTATGCCCATATAGATGCTCGCGACTAAGTAGTCTTAAAATCCATGAAATGACACACACAGGTGAAAAACCTCATAAATGCAAGGTATGCCCCTATAGATGCTCGCAACTAAGTAGTCTTAAAAAACATGACATGACACACACAGGTGAAAAACCTCATAAATGCAAGGTATGCCCGTATAGATGCTCGCAGCTTGGTAGTCTTAGAATCCATGAAATGACACACACAGGTGAAAAGCCTTACGAATGCAAGGTATGCCCATATAGATGCTCGCAACTAAGTAGTCTTAAAAAACATGAAATGACACACACAGATGAAAAACCTCATAAATGCAAGGTATGCCCATATAGATGCTCGCGACTTAGTACTCTTAAAATCCATGAAATGACACACAAGTGAAAAACCTCAGAAATGCAAGGTTTGCTAATATCAATCCTCGACATTTAACAATCTTAAAAACCATGAAAAAACAAACAAAGGTGAAAAATCTTATAAATGTACATATAGATGTTTGCAACTGAGTGATCTTAAAAGACATAAAATAACACACATAAAAAACTTCATAAATGCAATGTTTGCCCTTGTAGATGCTCGCAATTTAGTCATCTTATAATTCATAAAATGACACACACAGGAGAAAGACCTCATACATGCAATGTATTCCCATATAGATGCTCGCAACATAGTAATCTATTAAAACCATAAAATTACACTGGTGAAAAATGCCATAAACGCTAGGTGTACTCATATAGATGCTCGCGACTTGGTAGTCTTGAAGAAACATTGTAAAATACACACAAAACCTCATAAATGCAAGGTATGTTTATTTAGATGCACGCAACTCAGTTATCTTAAAAAACACAAAATAACACACACAGGTGAAAAACCTCTTAAATGCAAGGTATGCCTTTATAGATGCTCGACACTTGGTAATCTTAAAAGACATGAAATGACACGCGCAGATGAAAAACCTCATAAATGCAAGGTACCTATGCCCATATGGATGCTCGCAACTTAGTAGTCTTCAAAAACATAAATGATACACAGGTGCATAACCTCATAAATGCAAGGTATGCTCATATAGATGCTCGCAACTGAGTTATCTTAAAAGACATGAAGTGACACATACTGGTAAATAATCCTTTTAATTCACTGTATGGTTATATATATGTTTGCAGAGTGGTACTTTTAAAACACATACAATGAAGACGTATACTGGTGAAGTCCTTTTAACTGCAAGATATGCTCATGTAGTTATTTTGGAAGATGAGTAGATTTTTATTTGCTGCATATGTAGTGCAGTATTTGGATGCGGAAATGCTCGAAAAAGCTTCAAAATGATTCACACGTGCTTTTTTGCTTATCAATGTCAGGGCAATGTTTTCTCGCGTAAATCCAATAAAAGGACATATCGGTTGAACACCTTATAAATTTCATGTAACTATGCTTTTATAGTTGCTCGCGTCTTTCTCAGTTTAGAGTAGGTGAAATGACATATTGTGGTTTAAAAAAACCTTGATAATAATATAAGTATTTTTATAAATAATATAAATAAATGCACTTTATATCCATTTGCATATCATGGCGTAATTGTCTTATAAGACATCTAATGAGACCTTCTAGTGAATATTTTTTTTAATGCAATATTTTTCTTGACCATGTCCGATCCTATTAAGATCATGTTGGCCTCCACAGAGTGGAGGCTGCATTAACAGATTTAATTTTTATGAGATATGATGTCAGCCAGGATTCGATCCTGGGACCCACGACCCTATAGGTCGAGTCTTATGTCGCTGCCATCGTATATTATATTATATTCATAATATGCACGTTCGGGACGTCCTTTGCTTTAATAAATGATAAGATTCATACTGTGTGTACCCTTATAAATGTAAGATAGATATATTCATATTATCCTCTCTTGTCTAGCGATCCTGGGGGTTGTGGATATTAAGGGTATTTGTACAAAATTGTTGTTTTGTCAGACGCCACCTTGAACGACTACCTTTTTATTGCCATCTGATCTTGCCGCCTTTGGATGAAGTTGCCGCTGACTATTTATTGATAATAAAATAAACGTTGTTTTTCTTGCTGTGACATTGTACGTTGTATTGGAATTTCCTACCGGAATAAATTAAAACTACGTCTTGTTTCCTGCCAAAACCATCGAACATCTGGAGAATAGAAACATGAATGTTTATATACACCTGAATTGTTATTTTAAAATTATTATTTGTACCCAGTTTAAAATGAACCAACACCAATTTATCGGTTCATTAATTCATTATTTATCATCATTCATCATTAATTCATCAATTACCCACTTAAAAAAATATGCTGACACGTAAACTATGATTATTATAGTTTTATGTTATTCCTAAATATATTTTTATTTTTGATGTGCTCATATGATAGAATATAATTTGGTATACTTACTGATTATTGTTGTTTGCTACGTACTTCACCCAGTCATTGATTACCCAGTGTTGGGGCATAGTGCAAGAACAAGGTCGTACGACCTACCTAGGTATATCGCCACGTTTTGCGACATGTGAAACAAGCAGCGCCGAGATCTCTTTTGTAGCATCGCTGCGAGTAAGTGATGGTCGTCCATGGTGACGGAACTCATGGGGTATTATAGCGACGGGTTTGTTTCTGATGTTTTTATGTACCTATCTTTAATATTAAAAAAAAACAATGTAAATGTAGTTGGCAGCCCTGTTATATTATGAAGTTTGAATAATAAAATAGGTTAAACTACATAATATTATTCTTTTATTATAATCCACTGTAAAATAACATAATCTCATAACACTTTATTACTAAAAATTTGATTATAATATTATTATTTTTAACTATCTTCACAAACCAGTGTGGATTTCACCTGCCCCACAAACGGGTTTCTTAGCATTACTTTTTACGAGAAATGGATGTTTACCACTTGCTCAGCCCATTTGGTCTATGCTCTGGATTTAAACAGACATGAAAAACAATATGTGAATTTTACCAGACCCCGGATTTGAACCCGAGACCCTCGACTTACCAAGCGGATACATTACTACTCGGCCAACGCGGCCGTTATCTAACCTGTCTCCCAAAAAGGTTGAGTCATTCGGTTTTCGTACTTTCGAGCGAGACGTTGGCCGTGTCCGGCGCCGACGTCTCCGCCAATTTAATTTATTATTTTTTTTTAAATATTCTTGTTAAATGTACATATACGCTGTAACTTGCTGTTATCAATGTATTCTAGTCTAATAAAATACGCCGTTATTCTTGAAATCCTCGTTGTCACTAAACAAGCATGTCCCCGAAAGAAGAAGAAGACAAAATCTACCTCATGTACCACACTATCAAAGGTCCGGGAGGGGTACCAGATCCTACCACAGACCCTCCCTCATCCTTCGGATATGACACTACCTATCTGATAAAAGGGGTTGTATACATAACTAACAAAATAATATATACCACTAAATCTAATAATTGAAATGCCATCTCTACTTCAATGGTCAATATTGCTAGACCACAGTTTCAGATATGATTATCCTCGATTTGCCGCAGTATTGAATCAAATATGATTTTTGACACCTAGTAACTTGCATTAGCGCATATAGAATCGTAAAATTTCAAACGATTTCAGATTTACTTACATGGCATAAAAGTCCTGTCAGAATATTTTCGTTGGTATGTAATTTAGAAAGTTTTATAGAAAATGTGTGCAAGCCGAGATAATACTATTCGGAAAGAAATAAAAAAACCTTAACTTTATTTTAAAATGGATTTTATTGAATTCGCCATTGAGCATTTTTGGTCGGAAGTGATCCTTAAATGCCCTCGGAATATCGCAAAAGCGGTTTTTTTTGTACGAGACACAAAACAACACACAAAAATAAACTCATTTGTACTCGTACATTTTTTAAAAAGATGGAAACGCGCACTATAATAATAATTGCCAAAATACTATAATTTCTTGGATGGGCTAAATAAATTTCGGTGAGAAAAAGATGGCAACACTGCGCGAAAATATCTATGATTTGGACAACGTTGGTACGAAAGTGTATGTCGTATGTACTCTCGCAAACATGGATATAGAGCGAGAATATTGTGATGCAGACCAGTATAATGCAGAGGATAAACCTTGGATTGATGCACCGATGATTAAACATACAAATAATCCTGACGCCAGCACTTATGTAAACCAAGAGAATAGAGACGATCCCATTTGCATTTTCGAGGTTAGTTTTTTTTACTATTAATAACAATTAGCTATATACCTCGTTTACACGTACATTGATTTTCTCCTGACAGTACGTATTATCGCGGCCTTAAAAAGAAAATGCTCATGTAAACATGTATTATCGTTCAAGATGCAAGATTCCTTGCATGAATAAAGTTCGCTTCTGAATTTTCACGCGACAGTTGGGATTTGTTTTAAATCTTCGCCTGCACAGTAGAGCGACAGTGGCAAACCTGCAGGAAATAAAACAAACTACACCGCGAAGTCTCATTTTGAGGGCGACATGTCAAAAAGTAGCATAAAATGACAACATCGCGTCTCGCTTAGGGCCGTTTGTGTCGGTGTTCAGTATCGCGGTCGTATATAGTAAGGAGGCTTTTGTATTCGAATAAATGGGCTTTTGTATTATGTTTATGAACGCCCCGAGAGATAAACAGTACTTATAGACAACATGTTATATAAAACGTTGTTTATTTCAGTTCGCTGCGACGGATGTCACTGGTATCAAGGCTGAGACTGACATAAAGCGCGAATACACTGACGATAAAATGCCACCATTTTCTGATGAAGATCCTCAACCCGGATGTTTGCATTCAGATTACACTCCGAGACATGAGGTACATTCAATTTTATATTTATTGTAACATTTGCTTCTCTATTTGCAAAATTTTTATCGAAGGTAGACGTTTAAAATTTCAATAAATCTCCATAATATTCCTAGCCAGTCGTATTGGCTATGATTATATCAGTGGCAAAAGGTGGAGGCAGGCAGTTAAGATCCGCCATAAATAGTGGACATTAAACTTTGTTAGTCATAGGTACGTATTATTTGTTTTAATTAAACTAAAACTACGATTTACAGGTGGTTTTGGTTAGTTTTTGAAAATCAATCAAACTCTGCTTAAACCAAACCATAATAGTTGTGGTGAGTAATACAACAAAATTGTACACACTTTTTCAATCATACTTATTTGTTTTCGTTGGATTAAGAATACATATAAAATATTATTGTCCCTATAAAATATTCAAAGTTATGTATGATTTAATTGGATGATTTTAAATATATATATATGTTTAAGTATGTACTGTTAACTATCATGGCTTGGTTTCGCAAGGTTTAATTGAATTTTAAAAATTAAGCAACACCCTCTATAAATTGTAGTCTTATTTCAATGAAAAAACATACGTTTGTCTTTCAAAGTTTAGTGTGCTTATTTATGGCGGATCGTAACAGCCTACCTCCACCCTTTGACACTGTAATTGTTATCTTTTACCTATGATAATATTAGTAATTTACACTATCATCTTCATTCCTTGTATATACACGAAGAACTAGTGTGGCTGTGTATATATATTGAACATTAAGTGACGTCCCTTGAAACAGTGCCGCTTTTGATATACAGAGCAAAAACAACCCCATAATATTCTAGATATTGCCGCCGATAAGTGATTATTTTTTTTAATGGTTTAAAATCACAAATATTATGCAACGAAAAATGTACTTTTCATTGATTTAGTAAACATTCATTAATAATATTAATCAGTAGGTCTATTCTATACACAAGGCTGCTATCAACGGTAGTTTATCATATTTATGTGTTGAGTAATACAATTGTTGGAATAGATTAGCCGTCTTTTATTTCCCTCTAAAAGTTAACACAGCCATGAGGGAGGCTGTTAAAACACGGCACTTTTTGACAGTTTATACGGTTTACTTATTGTAACAAAATTACTCGTATCAATACATAAATAAGATGAACTACCTTCGATAGCAGCCGATAGCCGTTTTGTGTATCTAAGATCTTGAAGCTTTCCTAAACAAAGCCCGTAAAAGATTATTTATTGGACCAACGTAATAAATCACTTTTGCTAAACTGACCCTAATACTTCGTTTACACGTGCATGGATTTACTGCTGACAGTACCCATGTATTATTACGGGGGTAACAAGATAAAGCACGCGTAAACACGTATTATCTATCGTGCAAATTGTAAGATTGTATGTATGTATCAAAAAAAATCGGAAGCTTCTGATTTTTCACGCAATAATTGGTAGGTACTTGCATGCCGATGCGCATGTGAAATGGAACGATAGTGGCGACCCTGCCGGAAGAAATACGAACTACACAGCATAGAATATTTTGACGTCTACCGATAATCTACGAACTTGTCCGAACCTGTCTGAATCTGTCAAAGATCACCAATACGATGTCAACATTGCTTCTTTTTTCGTTTTATAAAAATAGGTGTGTTTGATTTTTTGTTATATGGCCATTCTAGCTCAAACGGTAAAATTATTTTTTCCGCGAGACGGACCAACAATGCTGCCTGATAATTTTTTGTGTGCACTATTTATGTCGGATCTCAACAGCCCACTTCCACCTAAATAATAACATTTTAATTTGTTATATTAATAATATGTAAATATTGACAACATGTTATATGAAACGTTGTTTATTTCAGTTCGCTGCGACGGGAGTCACTGGTATCAAGGCTGACACTGACATAAAACGCGAATTCACTGAAGATAAAATGCTACCATTTTCTGATGAAGATCCTCAACCCGGATGTTCGCATTCAGATTACACACCAGGACTTAGTGTAGGTACATTCAATTTTATATATTGTAACATTTTCTTCTCTATTCGCCGATTTTTCTCGAAGGTTGACGTTTAAAATTTCAATAAATCTCCGTACTATTCCTAGCCAGTCGTATTGAAAAAAGTAATTGAAGTAATCAATAGGTACCTACCTACTTTGATTTAAAATACAAAACATTGCCGATTGCCTATGGTGACTCAATTTGGAAAGCGCTTCAGAGAGTATTGCAAGAGCCATTAGTTAAAGTCTTAACATATTGATTACTATGATAGGTAGGTTAATTAATACTGGGTAATTATTGAGTTTTGAAGAAAACACTCATTAAAGCCACATTAACTGATTTGATTGCTGCAGGTATGGATTTATTAAATTATTAGGAGAACACAAATTATGACTTGAGTAGTATTAGTGATTAGTATAAATATTAATATATCGATGACCCATTCAATTTTTTTTTATAATTTTCAAATAATGTCTATCGGTTTTTTAAGTAAAGCTGTTAGAAAACGGAAACTGTGAAAAACATTTTCCATATAAATATATGTATCTACCTATCATAAAATTGTAATTTTTTTTCATCACTTTTAAATATTCCGTCACATTAAAAACAGTTATTTCTCGTTCTTGTCTTTGCAAAGGATTTTTGTCATACCACAATAGAGATGAGGTTTTCATTGTAGACTGTGAATATACTATTGTATCGTGTAAAACAGACTTTTCACACTAGGACACAGCGTTTATACACCTTCTATAATATTATGCGCACGAAAGTAAGTGTCCTACTGCGCAGATCCATTTTTAAATTGTTTAGCTATAATACGACTTGCTGTTTTTCTCAGATCATTATTTAAATATCAGATGTGCTCAACGGGTAAACTTTAATTATTCGAAAAATATGTATGCTATAACATTTTATATTATGTAAAAATTATATAAACCGAGACATTCCTTCTCGAGAGTGTCGCTCTTTGGATAACTGCCATCTCTAATTTACGCTTAGTATGCGTGCCCTCACGAATTCAGAAGTATGATATATTAAAATATTGTTGATCGAAGTCGCTTGATGAAATTTGAATATAATTTCGTTCCCACACTTTCAGCTATAAATCTACGTCCCCAATATAGTCTGTAACACTGCACACAACACTTAATAATCGTAGCAAAGATAACATGGCTCTTTCTTTTTTTCTTTCCACCATGTCCGATCCTGATTGATTTCTGATTTTTTTTTAACGAAAAATGGATGTCAGTCACTTGTTAAACATATTAGGTCCATTCTCTGACTCATTCCTGGTACCCACGACGCAATACGCCAACGCTTAAACCGCGCGGCCATCGTGGGTGTTCTAGTTCTTCAAGATGGTTCTAGTATAATATATTAAATAATTTTTTACTGTTACTCGAGGTTACTTGAAACTTTTTGAATATAAATTCTCTCAATTTGAATATTGTTTGTGACATTGGTTTCGCCTTTCGGCATCTTCCTACACTATGAACACTCTCCAATAACACACTGACACAGAAATTACTAGTTACTACACGAAGCTTACAATGTTTTTTGTTGAACAGGGTGCAAAATTGCCTCATAGTATGTACGCTATTCTGTATAAATAAACACAGTAAAGTGAAACTATCTTATTCACATTAATCTAAAATTTTGCATTCGAAACTATAATAGATTTATACATATTACCAAAAGTAGTACCACAATCGTGTCATAGTGTTTGTGTATTTGCTTTTCGATGTTACATATAGGTACATTTAAAAAATCTATTTATGTATCATTCCGTAACATTATTTGTATTTAATATCTATGTTGGTACTATTACCATTTATAATTTCCTTTTCACTCTCCCAACATTTATAATGTCAGAAGATGCTGAAAGGCATAAGCTTCGAAATTTTTATTTAAATGGAACAGTTTAAAATCTAAATTAGAATAATATTGAATTTGATTTGACAGGTTTCTACTAAAGGCTTTTTCACAAAGCATCACGATATAGACAGGTGTCAACAATCCTCACCTGATGGAATCAAAGATAGAGTGATACAGTATTCAAAAGTGACAATAGATGAACAAAATATTAAAAGAGAAATCTCAGAACGATCGACTCCGAAGGAACTTCGACTTATTTTGAGAAGAGTAGTACATTTCTCACGTAATTTGATTTGCAGCTTTTGTAACGCAGTTTTTGGATGTGGCAGTGCTCTAAAAAGTCACAAAGTAATTCACACGAACTTGATTGCTGATCAATATCAAGAAAATATATTCTCGCAACTAAATCATCTCAAAACACATAGAATGACACATTCTGGTGAAAAATCTTATAAATGCAAAAAATGCCCTTATAGATGCTCGCGACTTGGTAATCTTAAAATCCATGAAATGACACACACAGGTGAAAAGCCTCATAAATGCAAGGTATGCCCATATCAATCCTTGACACTTACTCATCTTAAAAACCATGAAATGACACATACAGGTAAAAAACCTCATAAATGCAAGGTATGCCCATATAGATGCTCGCGACTAAGTAGTCTTAAAATCCATGAAATGACACACACAGGTGAAAAACCTCATAAATGCAAGGTATGCCCGTATAGATGCTCGCAACTAAGTAGTCTCAAAAAACATGACATGACACACACAGGTGAAAAACCTCATAAATGCAAGGTATGCCCGTATAGATGCTCGCGGCTTGGTTGTCTTAGAATCCATGAAATGACACACACAGGTGAAAAGCCTTACGAATGCAAGGTATGCCCATATAGATGCTCGCAACTAAGTCATCTTAAAAAACATGAAATGACACACACAGGTG
Source organism: Rhyacophila brunnea (assembly GCF_057557595.1). Taxonomy (NCBI): domain Eukaryota; kingdom Metazoa; phylum Arthropoda; class Insecta; order Trichoptera; family Rhyacophilidae; genus Rhyacophila; species Rhyacophila brunnea. The sequence goes on along the minus strand of NW_028232785.1, from coordinate 28,331,259 downwards.
AAAAACCTCATAAATGCAAGGAATGCCCATATAGATGCTCGCGACTTAGTAGTCTTAAAATCCATGAAATGACACACAAGTGAAAAACCTCATAAATGCAAGGTTTGCTAATATTAATCCTCGACATTTAACAATCTTAAAAATCATGAAACGACAAACAAAGGTGAAAAATCTTATTAATGTACATATAGATGTTTGCAACTGAGTGATCTTAAAAGACATAAAATAACACACATAAAAAACTTCATAAATGCAATGTTTGCCCTTGTAGATGCTCGCAATTTAGTCATCTTATAATTCATAAAATGACACACACAGGAGAAAGACCTCTTACATCAATGTACGAGGGTGGGTCAATAAGTCCTTAGAAAAGCCGACAGGTGGCGCGACTAGTACTGTAAGCGGTTTGTTTTCATGCAGCGGCACTACCGATTCAGTATGCTGCGAAGTTTCAATCAGATTGGTCGGGTTGTTGTGTGTTTCTCGTACATTTAAAAAAAAAATTGCTTGTGGAAAATGGAAAAATGGAAAATGGAGAAAATTGAGTTTAGAGCTGTTATTAAACATTTTAATATAAAAGGGTTAACAGCAAAGGAAATAAAAAATGAGTTGGATTTAGTTCACGGCATATCTGCTCCTTCACTTGCAACTATTTATAACTGGTTAAATGAATTTAAACGTGGTCGTACATCAACAAAGGATGAACCACGCTCAGGACGTCTTGTAGAGGTGACTACACCAGAAATGATCAATAAAATCCACGATATGGTGTTAAGTGACCGAAGATTAAAGTTGAGTGAGATAATTGAGGTTACATGGATCTCAAAAGGTAGCGTCATTTCTATTTTACATGACAAATTGGGCATGAAAAAAATTTCTGCAAGATGGGTGCCGCGTTTGCTCACAGTCGACAATAAACGCAATAGGGTGGTGGCCTCTAAAGCCCTGTTGTCGCTCATGCAACGCAATCCGGATGAATTTTTTCGTCGCTTTGTGACTGTAGATGAAACATGGATACACCACTATACTCCCGAGACGAAAAAACAGTCAAAGCAGTGGATTGCGAAGGCAAACCATGTCCAAAGAAGGTGAAAACCGTAAAATCAGCTGGTAAGGTTATGGCTACTGTATTTTGGGATGCACGTGAAATTATTTTCGTTGACTATTTGGAAAAAGGAAAAACAATAACAGGGGATTATTATGCATCTTTATTGGACCAGCTAAAAAACAAAATTGAAGAAAAACGGCCTCATTTAAACAGGAAAAAAATCCTCTTTCATCAGGACAATGCCCGTGTTCACACATGTTTACGATCAATGGCTAAAATTGAAGAATTGAATTTCGAATTGGTCGACCACCCACCGTATTCGCCAGATTTAGCCCCCAGTGACTTTTTCCTTTTCCCAAACTTAAAAAAATGGCTAAGTGGACAACGTTTTTTTTCAAATGAAGAAGTCATCGATCGGACAAATGCTTATTTTGAGGACCTTCCGAAAACTTATTTTTCTGACGGTTTAAAAAAAATTGAGAAACGTCTAACCAAGTGTATTGAGCTCCAAAGAGATTATGTTGAGAAATAAAAAAAAAATACAAAAATAAAAACTGTTTTAATGCTTTTTTCTAAGGAATTATTGACCCACCCTCGTATTCTCATATAGATGCTCGCAACTTAGTAATCTCTTAAAACCATAAAATTACACTGGTGAAAAATGCCATAAACGCTAGGTGTACTCATATAGATGCTCGCGACTTGGTAGTCTTGAAGAAACATTGTAAAATACACACAAAACCTCATAAATTCAAGGTATTTTTGATGCACGAAACTTAGTTATCTTAAAAAACACGAAATAACACACACAGGTGAAAAACCTCTTAAATGCAAGGTATGCCCTTATAGATGCTCGACACTTGGTAATCTTAAAAGACATGAAATGACACGCGCAGATGAAAAACCTCATAAATACAAGGTACCTATGCCCATATGGATGCTCGCAACTTAGTAGTCTTCAAAAACATAAATGATACACAGGTGCATAACCTCATAAATGCAAGGTATGCTCATATAGATGCTCGCAACTGAGTTATCTTAAAAGACATGAAGTGACACATACTGGTAAATAATCCTTTTAATTCACTGTATGGTTATATATATGTTTGCAGAGTGGTACTTTAAAAACACATACAATGAAGACGTATACTAGTGAAGTCCTTTTAGCTGCAAGATATGCTCATGTAGTTATTAGGGAAGATGGGTATATTTCTTACGTTTTTTGATTTGCAGCATTTTTAGTGCAGTTTTGGGCTGCGGAAATGCTCAAAAAAGCTTCAAAAAGACTCACACTGGCGTTATTGCTTATCAATGTCACGACAATGTTTTCTCGAGTAAAGCCAATAAAAGAACACTTACCGGCTAGAAACCTTTTAAATGTAATGTATGCTTTTATAGTTGCATGCATCTTTCTCAGTTTAGAGTACGTGAAATGACACATTCTGGTATAAATCATTCTAAATGCAATGTTTGTTCATATCGATGCTAAAAACTTTGTTTAAATGTACTCACGTTATTTTCTTAAAAGACATCTAATGAGACCGTTTAGTCAATATTTTTTAAAATGCAATATTTTTCTCGACCATGTCAGATCCTATTAATAACATGCGGCCCTCTTCAGAGTGGAAATTGTATTAACAGATTTAGTTTTTACGAGATATGATGTCAGCCAGGATTCGAACCTGGGACCCACGACCCTATAGGTCGACGCCTATGTAGCGGCCATCTTATAAGATATATATATTCATAATATGGATATTCTATGCTTAAATAAATGACAAGATTTATACTGTGAATACCCTTATAAATGTAGATTAGGAATGCTTATGTGCTATCTTAATGTCTAGCGACCCTGGGGTAGTGCATATTGTATAATAAGAGCATTTTTGCATGAAATCATTGTTTTGTTGGACGGAGCCTCGAACGACTGCCTAACTGTATATTGCCATCTGATTTTAACTTACTGATTTTGCCACCTTTGTATGAAGTTGCCTCTGCCTATTTATGTATTGATAATAAAATCAAAGTTGTTTTTCTTGTTGTGACATTGTAAATTGTATTGGAATTTCCTACCGGAATAAATTAAAACTACGTCTAAACCATCGAACGTCTGGAGAATAAAAAAAAATATGTTTTCATAAACCTGTTATTTTAAAATTTAAATTATTAGGAATTGAAAATTAACCAACACCAATTTATGGGGTTCATGCGTGTATATTTTCAAAATAATTACTCACTAAAAATTTTCTGTCATGTAAATTATGAATATTTTAGTTTTATTTTCTATCATATTATTTAGATATTATAGAAATTTGATTAAAAAAATGAGTATAGTTATACCAATATATATTATTATTGGATGCGTTCATTTGATACAATATAATTTGGTATACTTACTGATTATTGTTCTTTTCTACGTACATCACCCTGTCATTGATTACCCACTGTTGGGGCATAGTACAAGATCAAGGTCGTACGACTTAACTAAGGCCATCGCCACGTCTCGTGACACGTGAGAAAAGCAGTGCGTGGATCTCTTTTGTAGCATCGCTGCGTTTTAGGAAGGGTCGTCCATTGTGACGGAGCTCATGAGGTTTTTCGTCGGGATTGTTTCTGATGTTTTTATATGTGTGTTTATATTCAATATTTAAAAATAAAATATATTTTGTTTTGAAAATGTAGCTGACAGCCCTGTTATAGTATGGTTTTTGGATAATAAAAGATATTACTATAATATATTATTTTTTTATTGTAATCCATTGTAAAATTTTATAATCATCCAATAATACTTTAAAAGGTTTAAATATCATATTATTATTATCAATTGGCTCCACAATCCGGAGAGGATCCTAGCCGCCTCACGTAAGGATTTGATAACATTGTTTTTTTACGAGAAATGGATGTTAACCATTTGCTCAACCTTTTAATTTCAACAGTTTCTACGTGTGCTTATGTTAAAATTACTTGCGATATTGCATCCATACATAAAAATTTGAACAGAACCCAACCTGCAGACCATGGATCATTATTATAGAATAATTACAAGATAAAAACAACTTTTTATATACAACGTTTTTGACTTGACTAGCTTAAACAATCAAAAAAAAAATGTATTTGATAGAAATAATAGGTACTGAAATGTTATTTTGACATTTCTTATTGATTTCCATAGTAACGTACATATATATTAATAATTTAGTTGCTAGGACCTCAGAACCCTAGCAACTAATAAGAGTGGGTTGGATTACGGATTTCTTCCGAAATAACTTTTCGCACAAAACAGAATTAACTGAAAATGAATTCAATTCTACTTAAAGATGGCTAAAAGTAATTAAAGAATGCATTGGTATCGTGTTCTGATACATTATAAGAGTTTCAAATGTCTAGCTAGTCGGGAAGTTAGTTAAAAATCGATTGCTACTGATGATGATTTGTACTGGATAAACAACCACCGGAAAATTAAGAATACTACGTAATAAAAACGTTGTAAAATACGTAGTCCTAACCGCTAAAAACAAAATCGGTGCGTCTTTTATGTACGGCTTAATAAGACTTTGGCTTAATAAAACAAAAACAATTTTTTTTATATATCGTGTGCTAATAATTTACGTTAGTAGAAAATACGATAAAAAAATTGAAGATATTAAATACATTGAATAAAATTTTGATTAAAAATCATAATCAGATTAAAATGATATTTATTTATACACAGGTTCATTATTACACAGTTAAATTAATGACTTTTTTGCATTCAAAGCCATTTTTGTATTTTTTTTTCGTAATCTATAAAGTCGCATGCGTTCTGCTGCTGTCATGGGTTTTTTAATTCGTACAGAAACTCCTGGTTTAGGTTGAGCTGCATTTTTAGATTTTTTTCTCATTCGATAGTGCCGACAATTTTCAGCGTTTGTCTTCGCCATCGCAAAAACTGGAATAAAAATAATTTTAATTGAAAAAATCAAAATCTGACAAAACTTAACTTTCCAATTGAAATCCGGATAATGAAAAATGATTTATAATATTAAATGAAGAGATTTATACAAGATTATTAGATTTAACAAGTTTTATTGAATTAATAAATAAGTTCTAATGAATTCAAGCTCTGTACTATTCCATTTAGGTCGTTTTTTGTGACCCGGGTTTTGCCTTTCGGCATTTTCAGGCGTCGTGTACACTCACCAAAGGTAAACACACACTGACAACGAACACTCTTAACTCTCTTTTCAATTTACTAATACATTTTCGTCGGCATTCTTCATCAGTGTTATTCTTCAGTGAATTTACAGAGATGGTGATGGTTCAAAATATTCTGCAAAATAACTACAAATTAAATTTGTCGCAGCAACAGTGTGACAGTAGGCGACATGCACCATGCCATGTACCTCAATTTGATTCGCGTTTAAGGGGCGTCATGGATTCCTTTGTCTTCGCATAACTCGCGCGGATTTCAGGATACCAACAGCTTTTACGCGGCCGCACATCTTTGTAATCCAACAAAATTCATATTACTATAACATGCAATTATCTTATAATACATAATCCAATGGTCTACTTTATCACTCTTAAGTAATCAAACAGCAGCAGACGCCCTTCCTTATACACCACGCCAAGCAAGAGGGGGTACCTAACACCCTCTACAACTTTCAGAGGTGATACAATGTATCTTAAAAAAATGTATATGGGGTTAAACTCAATCCGTATCATAATATTGATCGGCGATATTAAATAACTGACCGCAATTACAAATTCCTTAATATAAATTTCACATAGTGTCCAATTATCGCTAATTAAGTAAATAGTTTACTGCAATTATAATTTCCGCATTATCAGTTTTTACACATATTCAGCAATGTATATCTAATGATGTAAACTCCATATCGAGGGTATACTGACAGAAAGCATTAAGTCATTAAAACAAGTTCTGAGATAATCGCAAAAAGGACTATAATTTTTTTTTCAAAGCGTTCTCCCACGTAGATTTTTTTATGATTTAAAAACATTTTTTCTAAATTATAAAGACTAACCTTTATGGCAAACACAATATACGACATGTTACAAGTCCTGTATGTTGTATACGTAGAACGCATTAGGTCATTATCATGATTTCTATCAGAATAAAAAAATAACAATATGATTTAATAATGTTTCTATTTTCTCACCATTATATCCTATGCCTTTGTGCGTTTTACCAGGACGTAGAGGGTAAAATTGTGTACAGTTTAGCATTTAAAACAGAAAAACAGCAAAAACTGAGTTAATGCGTTCTGTCAGTATACCCTCGATATAGAGTAGCTCACTCAATTATAACAATAATTTTCTAAATATTCTTTTCAAGATATTATATTGATTGTGATTACGTCAATAAATATCGGAACATAATTTACTGGACATGTCACCCTCGTCTCTATCGTTCCGCACAACATCTCATTCTACCAAGACTTGAACCTCAGAACAGTATCATAACATAACTACTGTAACATACTTTTCTACTGTCTGTTTACGTTGCAAATAAAATTTGCTGCTCCACCATCGGAGCAACCACCAAATCTCTACTTCTTCATCAACAACGTCATGAAACTGACATTTATAAAACTAAAAAGTATTAATTTAGTTTTTCGGTTTGAAAATGTAGCCGGAAACTGAAGTAGTATGACTTTTATATACTTGATAACCTTGACTACTTGACATAATTAAAATAAAATCCATGAGCGGAATGCAGAAACATTTGTCATAACTAAAATTTCCTTAGCAGAAAACACTATGCAGAAACATTGTCCTTAGTTAAGATCATTTCTATTGAAAATAAAACCATATTTAAAAATTCTCTTTCCTATAGTTTAGGTAAATTATTTTATAATTGTTAAACGAAGACAAAAATGTTACAACTGCATTTTGTAAATGCAATAACTATAAATACATTTTAATATTTAATTATAATACTCTTATGTTTCCGTTGTAAGTCATTATACGTGATTCCACAGGCACCGCAAGATATTTTTTTAACATGGTAACACTAGCGTCAAGTGTCATTGTTCACCTGGCATTTTGTATTTCTGTGGGCTGGCGTATAAAAGTAAAATAATATTCTGCAAGTACATGCCGAATGAATTAACACTATCAATATCCATATTGAGATATATTGTTAAATGAATCAATTTTGACAGCAGCTGTCAGTGGTAATACAGAAGGGGGCGTGTTCATAACAAAAATAGTCTATGGTTAAGGATTCCTTAACTCTATACTCAGGATTGTCTATAGTTAAGTCTTGCTTTTCGGCGACTTATCCTTAGGATCGAAATCTTAGATTGTGCATTCTGTTCTGAAAGGGTAAATGAAGGGACTTCCTTAATAAATTCGTAAGGGGTTCGTTGTCTTGTTGAAGGTGGAACTATGGCGAAACCTGAGCTTGAGCCTCGCTCACCACAATAGCTCACTGTGTTCTGATAGTCACGGGAAGCCGTGTATACCGTTGTCAGAGTAAGCAAGACTACCATGCTAAGCTGAGTCAGGGCCAAGCTGGCTCAAAGTTAACTGATTGTTCAAGTCCGTGTATCGCCTTATATAGCAAACTAGGCGACCCCTTCCTCGCCGTCCAGCTGATAAGGCCGGTGCGTTTTGGTGGGGGACGCCCGATAGTGGGAACGCGCGGTGGTGGGGACGCCCGCGCCAACTGTAGGTGACGTCCGATGTGCGAGCGAGAAAGTATTCGGAGACCTCGCGCTATAAATCTTATTTACAAATAATATGCGCTTTATAATTTAAAAATAAACATACACATTAAAATGAACAATATCACAATAATGTTTTAACCAGTATGTGTCAATTCATGTCGTCTAAGCCTACTAAGCTGCTTGCATTTAAAAGAACATAATTCACATGTATATGGTTTTCCTCCAGCATGTCTAATTTTATGTCTTTTCAACGAAGCTACACGTAAGCATTTAAAGGAACAAACATCGCATTGATATGGTTTCTCATTAGTATGTGTTAATTTATGTCTATTGAGACTGCTAAGTTGCGTAAATTTAAAGGAGCATTCATTACATTCATATGGTTTCTCACCAGTATGTATCTTTTTATGCGTTTTTAAATCGCCAAGGTGTGTGCATTTATATGAGCATACATCACAGCTATATGGTTTTTCACCAGTATGTGTCATTTTATGTTTTTTAAGATAATCATGACGTGCACATTTAAATGAGCACACATCACACTGGTAAGGCTTTTCACCAGTATGCGTCATCTGATGTGTTTTGAGTTTATCAAGCTTTGGGAATTTTCGGAAGCAAACATCACACCTATATGGTTTTTCACCAGTATGTGTCATTTTATGTGATTTGAGCGAAGCAAGCAGCGAGCATTTAAACGGACATACATCACACTGATGAGGTTTTTCATCTGAATGTGTCACTTGATGTGTTTTTAGATTACTGACCCTCGAGAATTGTCTTGAACAAACATTGCATTGATATGGCTTTTCACCAGTATGTTTCATTTTATGTATTTTAAGATCACTGACTGCGGCGCATTTATATAAACAAACATCGCATTGATATGGTTTCTCACCAGTATGTGACATTTTATGTCGTTTGAGGTTACTGAATAACTTACAAGTGTATGGGCAAACATTGCACTGAAATGGTTTATCACCAGCAAGTGGAACTACACGTAACTTAACGTTTTCAGCCTTCAAACATGTTATATTGTGAGTGTTTAACGTACTTGAGGATTCAAATACTGCGTTACAATAAGTGCAAATAAAATTACTTGGAATTTTGACTACTTTTGCTACATTTAAAGAATTAGTTGTCTTGAGCATTTCTTGTTGTATGTTTTGTTCAAGTATACTCATGTCTGAATCCTTTAGGATGATGTCCTGGATTCTGGTCCTGTCCCGGATTTCTTTGGATGCAGATTCAACACGATCGATAAGAGCATTACCTTTATTAATTTCTACAGAATTCTTGGTAGCTGATGAATTCTCCAACTGATTCTGACGTCCTAATAAACATCTCTGCGTAGAAATCTACAAAAGGTTAGAGGTATTTGATTCAAAGAGAATTTTAAAATAAGAGTTTATTAACACATCGTCGCTATAAATTGGTTTCTCAAATATCCGTTTTTGTCTAAATCGACCTTTTAATGATGAATGATTTTTTGTATCTAAACGGACCAGAATCATCCTTTTCTTTAAATTGCTTCGTAATGAATACAGTATTCATATACTGTAAAACAATTTAGACACCTCCTATAAATGTTTTTAAATATAAGATAATGAAATTTGTTTATCGTCTCCTGAGCATTTGACATTTGGTCTATTCGACAAACCAATCCTACAGCGACGAAATGCAGGATTAGTATTATGAATGTAAACAATTTATTTTAAATATTACTGCCCCGTGGCGAAGGATGGAGGTAGGCTGTGAAGATCCGACATAAATAGTGCATACAAAACTTTGTCAGTAAGTAATACGTATTTGTTGTCATTGAACTAAGACTTGCAGATAGTGTCAATTAAACCCTGCGTAAACCAAGCCATAATGGATAATAATTACAAAAAATGCGACTATCCACTAAATATCAAAAATTATATAACTAAAACATACTTAGATATTTTATAGATAAAAGAATATTATTTTATCAATTATGGTTTGGTTGGGCATGGCTTAATGAATTTAAAAAAACTAACCAATACCATTTGTAAATTGTATCCTTAATTCAATGCAAACAAATGACGGAAAAACTGTGCACTATTTTTGTCAGATCGCCCGTAGCATACCTAAAATATTATGATTTGGTTTAGGCATAATTAAATTGAATTTAAAAATACAGCACCATCTGTAAATTGTAGTCTAAGTTCAATGAAAACAAATACTTAATTAATTGAGTTAGCATTTACTTGGTAGAATTCCATTTTACAAGAAATGAAAATATAATAATATTAAATTCTGCAGGTTTTTAAAAAGGTTTGTCGATAGCTATTTCAGTTGTAACACCATTATCAAGACTATTCGGATAGGCCGTTTGCCTTTGCTTAAATACTATACGTGTATAGATAGGGACAGAATACATTTTCTTATTCGTTCCAGCAAAATTATGAATTTGTACACTTATTATTAATTGTAATATTATTAATACTTTGAGAACTTTGATAAATTTTGATATCCATTAAAAAACCCACTTAGGGTTTTGAAAACCCTAAGTTTAATGGTGTTACAATATTTTAATGGTGGTACAACCGAAATAACTATCGACAAACTTTTTTAAAAACCTGTAGAATTTAATATTAATTATATTTTCATTTCTTGTAAACAAATAAGTATCTAAACTGATAAAGTTTAGTGTGTACTATTTATGTCGAATCTTAACAGCCTAACTCCACCCCTCGCCACTGCTCTCTACAATACTTTACAATATGTGAGAGCATGCAATTCGTTCCAAATGTATTATGAACACCAATATCACGTTATACCTCAGTAATGTAACGAACCTGTTTCACTTCACTATATTTTGATTCAGAGCATTCACCATGAGGATCTTTACAGTTATTGAATGGACCATTTTGATTGACAAACTCGTCTTTTATGTGGATTTCCTCGTGTTTAATGACAGATTTTATACTAGTGGGAGCTGTCACGTAGTTCTAAAAAAAACAATACAATGATTTAGTATTACCTATAGGGATGGAACTCTTCTTCCTTCCTTCTCTCTTATGTATAAATTATAAGTCGTGGGTTCGACGAAGTATTTACGGCTTAGACAATCGATACATCTAGACGCCACCCATTGCATTGCTAAATGAAGCTGCGTGCCGTGCGTTTGGTTTGTGGGCGAGCGAACGCATTCGTACATAATTGTTTGAGACAATAGACCATTTCGCTAGTGTTCGCCCAAAACTCGCTCGCACTAGAAGCTCAGACTTAAAATATAATTTTCTATTTTTTTTACGATAATATATACTATTTTAAAGCGGTCAAAATGCAACCATTAGGTAAAGATATCCATAATTTAAGTTATTTTAAAGAAACACTAGGTCAGTGATATTAAAATATATAATAATATACAAATAAATTATCACGAACATGTATCAACTGACTAATGAAACGTAATACCATCTTCTTGCTTATAGTACGGCCACCACATTTTAATACAACACACAGAAAAATCTTTTCTACTTAATTAACTAAAAATATTTACCACTGACTTTATGTTTAACACAAAAAATATCAATTTTAGCAACACGCACTCGCAGGTTATCGACGCTAAGTTAAGCAACAAACAAAGATTTGGCAGCGACACTAAAAAGATGTAAAAGAAAAAGAGCTAGGAATAATAGGGATATACAGTGGTTTCTCCTTCGAATTGACTTGAGTCAGCTGTAATACTGTAATATTGTTAATATCATACGGTAACACAAGGTAACATCACCGGAACGGACTGATTTATTAGCATCGTAAAAGGAAGGTTAATAAAGGTTCTAAAGCATAATATATTATGTTGATAAAGCTGAGTAGAGTTGCACCGAAACACCACCAATACAAGGAGCTATGCAATTGAACATACCTGATGAACTGAGCTGTTATCTGAATACGAACAACCAGCCAGAGGATCTTCACAATAGAATGGCTGCATTGAGTCTTTATCACACTCAAGTTTGACGTCTTCTGGCTGAAGGTCAGTCTCCGATTTTATGTATATGGAGCCGGCAGCAGGATACTGAGAGAAATGTCATTACAATATTATAGCACGGTATGTAGGGACAAGTGAGTTACCTAATGTCATAACTCACATATTTCAAAAGTCGAGTTTTGAGATAATCGCAAAAAAACACCAGAGCACTGTTTTTTTAAGAAAATTATTGAACTCCCTTGAATATTAATGAGTCAGTGAGTTGTTTATATTTACATTTTTTAAATATATATATAAAACTCCTTAGAGCGAAACCACACGGGCGCGCGACTGCGAGTGGAAGTGAGAACACACCGCTGTTGCATTTGCTGACAAGGTTTAGTGTGCACTATTTATGGCGAATCTTAATAGCCTACCTCCACCCTTCGCCACTGCTGAATACATACAAGTGATTTTTTTTATCAATTCAATTCAACAAAGTGTTTTGCTATGTAATTTACCCAATGACATTATTAATGGACAACGCACTCAATACAGTAGCTAGCAAGTAAATTTGCACATAGCGACAATCGCACATGCATAGGTAGACGTCACGTAATTTCCATTATGCGATATCACGCATCGGGAATTTATAGCAATATCACCTTTATTGTAATGGCGTTAGAACAGTGTTTCTAGTGTCAATGTTCATTGAAGCGAACCCGTTCGAACCAAATCATTCGTCAGACCCGACAAAAAGCATTGGGAATTTATATCAATATCACCTTTATTGTAATGGCGTTAGAACAGATTATGCCATTCGGCAGACCCGATAAAAAAGTGAGTGTCATTTTGTTTTCCAGATGCTTCGTCCATATTAATGTCATTGATTTTACCACCATAATTGAACGCGTGGCATGATTGCTAGATTTTAAGAATTTATCCCGAAATGTAATAATTTTAGAATCATATAATGTAAACGTACCAGTAGTTGACAACTTAAGAAAAAAATTCGACAAAAATAACGATTAACGTTTAGTACGAGTATTACACCGAATGTTGGCAAAGCAAGTCTACTCATAATGGATCAGTGGCCTTAATTAATATGAGATGACAAAAATTAAGAAAGGGTCTGTTACAAAAAAATTGTGTTCAATTTTTCAAGACCATGTTTTTGTTCCAGTACTTGACCATCCAAAAAATTGAAAGTTCCAGTAGTTGACCACTATATGTTTCAGTAGTAGACCACTACATTTTTCAATAGTTGACCATGTCTAATCAGAAGGCTTTATGGCAAATCTGTCATCAGAGTTGCCTCAGGGCTTCCTGTCAGACCACTCTACCCCATAGCTACTTGAATCAACTTGGTAGTAATGGGCGGTTCAGTAAAAAGTTACATAGGAGAGTTTTTTGTTTGACAGCCAATCATCAGCTTTGTTCGGGTAACAAAAGGTGCAAAATTAGTTACTTCCTGCACTTTTGCATCGATGAAATAGTAGCTTTTACTTTAGAAATATGGACGATTTTCCCCGGGAAGTATTATAATATAATGTTCATTAATAACTTTCATAACGGGCAGTCATAGAGTTTTAGGCTTAAAGCTTTCATCACTAGACTTATGCCATTCACTCTCCGCAGAATCTGAAATGTGAACATTTGGGTTAGAAGACTCGGAAGAAAAACGCATTTTCTTCTTGACTGCTTTCAATTCCCCCATTTTTTTTCTTCCTTTGCTTGCTCATTTAGTTCTTTCTTTCTTTGCCTCTGTGCAGCTCGTTCTTTTTTCAACCATTCCATTTCTTCTTCCTTCCTCTTTTTGTTTAGGAAATACTCCTGGCAAGGTTTACCGGAAACACTGGTGAGGGTTTTTACCCTTTTTTGCTTTCTTCTTGAATTTTTCTTCCCTTTCACCAAGGAAGAAAAAATGTCTCTTGAATGGACTACGAATATTTGATGGACCAGCCACGGGTTCACTGGCGATTGGAGACGAAGAATCATTACAAATCCTTATACCAGCCTTAGGTGCACTGGCGATTGGAGACGAATCACCATCACAAGTCGTTAGACCAGCCACAGGTGCTCTAGCGATTGGAGATGAAACATCATAATAATTCATAGTATTCCAGGCGGCCAAAGACATCATATCATCGGATTCCCCTTCTTGCAATGCCTCATCGATGAGTCTGACCGGGTCAGGTGGAGTGATATTTTACAACTCATTTTTTTACTTTTCGTCACAGTGTGAACAGTGACTTGTCATCTTGATCAGGGTCGTTGTTTTTGCGGAATGATTCAAGATTTTCCTCATCAATGTTTTTATTCAGGAACTCTCTCTAAATACCGCTTGGGTTCCTCTAATGTAACCATTGAAGGCAAACTTTACGATTCTCCTGGTACTGTTACAGCTTATGGGCTCCATTAACAAAGTCCACATTTTTGGAAATTTCTTGAGGAATTCTTTTGTACTCGTAGAGGACTGTCGGTGTGACAGCCCCACCGACACTCCCTGTTACTATGACGGTTATGCATTCTTTATCGTCGGCATTTACCTGCTGGTACACTGTCTTGATTCCTTTTTTGGCTAAGTCCCTGCTCCCCTAGGGGCGGTAGGTTATATGAAAGTATGGTGAAGCAGGCAGGTTATATAAAAAAGTATGGTGAGGTAGGCTGATAAACAATTTTCGGCATAACTAACGTTAACATTATTAATTATATGGGTACGTTATAATGACCAAAATAAATCCTCCGTGATGCCCTGCATTTTTTTTATCGCGTCGTTATTTCTCGTAAGTTGTCGGCTATTGTTGGCCTGCTTCATTCAGTTGCTATATATTCAGGGCTATAATTCAATAAATTTTTGTTTTCCGAAGAAAAAATACACAAACCCGTTCTGAAAAAATAAAAATAAAAAGTTGACGCCTTGGTCATCTACTGGACAGAACCACCCTAGACACTTCTAATTAATAAATAATCATTGCTCCATACTTATGAATGTAAAAATTGTTCAAAACCAAGTGAAATATTTTTATTTAATTTATCTAGTAGTTGACCACCCTGGTCAACTACTGAAAAAGTATTAAAAAAAGTTTTAGTAGTTGACTCCCCCACAAACTTGTTTCCTTGTAAATATAACTAAAAATTACAAATGATATCGATACTTCAATATTATGACTGCCAGTAATACATTAACTTGATATTATGAAGTCAAAAACATTAAATTGCCATATGCTTACATCCACTGATATCCTTAACGATTTACTTAAGAAATTAAAAATAAAATGCTTACGGCGTGATATTGTGTTGTTTTCAAATAGCTGCTATGACGCTCCTATGACATATGGTGATGTGTTAGTTCCTCAATCCGATCACAGATGGCTTCACTTGTCTCAACTTTCAATTTAGAGCAATCCCGTGTCTACGTTTCTTATTTTGGGCATTTTATTGAAAAAAGGTCAACTACTGGTACATGGTCAACTACTGGTACATTTACCTTATCTTTTCTCAAAAGCATAATATCCATCACCTAACTAACATATTAACAGACTAGAATATTATATATTGTCAATCGATTTTACAAAATATCAGCATAAAATGTTCATAGCGGAAAAGAGAACATTTTACGCATTCTAATGGATTTAAGTTTTGTACTATTCCTGGTTGGGCCATTTATGTTCCCATTCCGCTCCTTATCTTTTCACCCACCTCCTAATCCCCAGTGTTATTGTCACCAGACAATCAATAAGCAATTACGGGTCAGGAGAGACGGTGTTACAAAGAACAGGGAGTTGTATCTCGATAGCGGGCGTGAGCGGGCTTCTAATAGCTTTCCGTCGCTTAAGTGATTGACTCAATAAATACAAACTCATTCAGAATCTATCATCATCATTCATACACCCTCACATATAATCCATAAAACTGTGTCACAAAGTACGTGAGTGTACGAATCGGGTGACCCAAAATAATACCGCGCGAATGACAGTTGAAACCAGACCACGGAGCCATCAAACATCATCACAAAGGTCAGTGTCTGGCATTCTGTTCCATCGCCCCCACCCCTATATCCGACCTCCTCATCATCATAAAAATAATTACAGTCCACTTCAAAAGCTCAACCAATTCCATTTAAGTCGTTTTTAAGATAGGGTTTTTACTAATTAGGTTTTTTACTGACACTTCAACTATTCATAATTTGTTTGTTGTATTTTTTGTGACCTTTGACTTGATAGGTAGGTAATGGAGTTTTTACCTACTTTATTGCATTGATTTATTGTATATATGCTAGAGTTAAGACTGTTCGTTGTCAGTGTGTGTTTACCGTTGGTGAGTATACACGGCGCCTGAAGATGTCGAAAGGCGAAACCCGGGTCGTAAAATACGACTTAAATGGAATAGTACAAAACTTGAATCCATTAGAATTTAAATTTAGATAGTATTAATATATTACGCATTATTCGAAAACAATGAAAAATGATACTAGACACGAACATTGACATAATAAAGATACATATAAAAGAGGACATGTCCGGGTAAGAGAGGACGTCTGAAAACCAGAACAACGATACTGGCCGTGCGCCGTCTTTGGCTGTCAGTTGCCATTGTTGAATTCAGCTTTTTTTTTGTCATCGAATTATAGTACGCGGTCCAAGAAGTGATAGTATTTCGGCAAAAATTATAGGACGTGTTGAAAATGTAATTTTTTTGTTTGTCACATTAACATAACGGAGACATCGAGAAATTCCGATGCCCTGCTTTATTTAAACACCTCTTACGACCGAAAAATGCTAACCCTGGCAAATTAAATTAATTAAATTTTTCCATTTAACCTAACCTAACCTAACCCAACCTAATTTAATCTAACTGGCGAATACAATTAATTCCATTTCTCAAAATTGTGGTATTTTTGACTTACTATACTCTTTAATACAAAATGTACTAAGTATAATAATAATAGTTCGGTTGCTAACACTGTGCTTACTGACAGATGGCAGCTCGCGACGGCGGAGAACCAGTAAAAAGACCCGAATTGTGTAGCGTCATACCTGATAATAATGTAATATAGACTAACCTCCACAAAAGCATCATCTGCATGTTCTTGCTTTACATAAGTAAAAGAATGGTCATCTGGGCTACTTGAAGATTGTATTGGCACGTCAATCCAATGAGGAAATGTCGGTTTTTCATCTATATCAGTCTGGTCATCGTCTGGTTCTGTTTTTATATCCATTTTACGGTTTTTAAGTACAATCTGTCAGAAAAGACAACCCACGCCTATGGACATATCGAACAGTGTTACCATAATCGAAAAATAAGGAAAACTAAATTTAATATTACAAGGCGAAAAAAAAGTCACCACTAGATTGCGAATAAAAAAAATCTAAAACCAATAATCAATAAGATCAGGTACTAAATACTATTTTTTTAAATTGATAATTTTACTGTAAAGTTACATATTTTGCTTGCTTTCAAACGCAACACATATTTCACCACGTTTTTATTAGCTCGTATTTTCGTTTATCCAGTACAAATTTTTTCATGTTTGTTCAAGATTCGTATTGGGTGATTGAAGATTTTTAACTAACTTCCCTACTAGCTAGACATTTGAAACATTTAGAATACACCAGAACACGACGACAGTGCATTCTTTTAAAACGTTTCAGTTAATTCTGTTTTGTAAGAAAAGTTATTATTGTTGGTTGCTAAGGGGGTCCTAGCAACTAAATTATTAATAAATATACGTGCGTTACTATGGAAATCAATATGAAATGTCAAACAGACATTTCAGTATTCTATAATTTTATTCAGTAAGACGTGTATCTATCAAGTACTTATAATGAAAAGTTTTTATTACCTAATACATAGAATTGTCAAGTTTATAATTTATTATGATTCAACAGAAAATTTAAAAACGTGGTATATAAAAAGTTCTTGTTATCTTGTAATTTTATTATTTTTTATACTATGTATGTACCTAGGTATTTGATATTATTATTTTCTGTGTTTTGGCTGCACTAGATAGGCACAAATTGCTGTTATTATGCTCCGGTTAAGTAAAAAGACAGTGTTTTGGTTTTAATGAAGTCAGAGAACCCAAGTTTTAAACAACTTTTTTGTTAGGTATTAATAATATTATGTAAAATTATTATTGGATTGTTATAACATTATCTCTAAACAGACAATATGTCAATTTAAAGATTACCTATGTTAAAACATATTATAATATATTATACATCATACCAATAATTTATTAAACAATTCTCTTCTTGGTCGTGCACTCATGGCTGAGGATCGTGACCACATTTCAATTTAGCTATCCTTTGAGCGACCAAGACTTTCCATCCTTCTCGATCTTCCGCTTCTCTCAGGGCAGAATGGATGGTGCCCCCAGTCAGCTCTTTCACTTGGTCGCTCCATCGCGCAAACGCTCTTCCTCTGCTTCGTCTTCCGTGGAGGCTACCCAAAACTATCAGTCTCTACAGGTTGTCCGGTCCGCGCCTGACAATATGTCCAAAAAAACTGCAGAAATTCTTCTCAGACATATTGTCGAGAGCCGTTCCTTTATCTTCAGTCTCTGGATGATTGACTGGTTCGTCCTGTACTCCGTCCAAGAAATGCGAAGTATTCGGCGCCAACACCACCTTTCAAAGGCATCAATTGCCTTCCGTTCTCTTGCCTTCAGGGTCCACGACTCGACTCCATATAGAAATATCGAGAACACTAATGTTTGCAGAAGCATCATTTTTGTGGCATTCGAAATTCCCCGATCCTTCCATATAGTGGTAAGGCGTGTCATCGCATTTTTTGCAATCTGTGTGCTCCTTCTTAAACCATAGGTTCCGTAACACGGGGTGAAGTGGTGCCAACTTTTGATGTTTTTTTTTCAAATAACTCCGCCTTTTATTCTAGAGCTGGATTATAATTTTAAATATATAATTAATGTACGAGTATCTTCGAGCTCATGATATTGTAAAATAAATACATAATTACAATACTGGGAAAAACTAATGGTTGATTAAAAACTGGCCCACTATACCCGCAATTTGTGGTGAAGTGATCCAGCCCTTATGGCTTTATAACCAATTCACTTCACCAAGTAAAAACCAACAGTTTTATAAAAACATAGCCTCTAAATTTATAAAAAAAGCTTAAAAAGGGTATTTTTATAATTTTTTTCATGTTTATGCAGTTAGCACGTATGGTACCGATTTTTCGCATTTAGCATCGTACAAAATACCCTTTTCTGTAATTAAATTTAGGATAAATCAAAGACATTGCACGGTGCCTAATCTCTTTGGGATAAATCAATATTCTTAGAATTACATAAATAAAAACACATTTATCATCGTACAAAAAATATTTATTAAGTCAAATTTAGTGCCAAATTGTCATTAATTATTATCTTACGTAATTATAAGTCTTGTGGTTACACTTAATGCACATTAAAAATGGTATTTTCCAGTTCTTGGAAAAGAAATCACTTCTTAATGATGCTGGGGTCTCAATTTATTTAAAAATAATTCTATCTTCTGTAATTATTTCATCGACATCGTCAATTTTAGGATAATATGCAAAATACACAATTTTTCCAACAGTTTTTCTCAAAAATTTCACATTATAAAGATTTTTGGTATCCTGCTTCGTAATATTTTATAAATTTATATATTTATAATTTATTCTGGGCATCTTGGGAAAACTGGTCCATTTCACTTCCAATTTGTATGGCTCACTTCACCTCTAAAAAGTCGATTTTTTTATTAACAAAAAAATATTAAGAAACTGCAAAAAACTCGACTAATTTAACTGTACCAATGCATACATGAAACGAACATGAGATATCTAGTGTTATCACATTTAGCTGTGTAATAGTTATAAAATGGGCCATGGAAGTTGCGTCTTAAAATTATTTGCGGGAAAAGATCACTACACACTAAGCGCAGTGGTTGAGAAACTCATTAGTTAACAGAGCCATTAATCGACAGTTCAACAATTGAGATTTCTTTTGTGAGCCAAATTTCTTAAACTGAAATTATATACCTATGTAGGTACCTACACTGTTTATTAACTTAATAAAGTTTAGTTAAAGATTTAAGCTTTTTTTAAACTATAGGTATACTGAATAAAACTTGATATCATACTTAATAATGATCTTATTTATTGATAAACATTAAATAGTAAGTAAGGTATCCTTAAAATTAAATTTAATCATGACAATGACTGACAAATACTCCATGTGAATAATAGCCTTGCATCACCTTGGAAAGTTTGGGTAAGTCAGGTTGGTATGTATGTATGTTGATGTTTTTAATTTTAAGTCTTATTGATGATTCCAGGTGCTCATCAATAAGACGACTTCTCAGTTAATACTCTTGATTTCCTCTCTTAGAAATCTCTTTACTAACCATAAAACATGCAATTTTAACATTGTTGGATGATTGTATTCAGTAATTAAATACAGAACTTGACTCTTCCAAAGTTCCTCAACTGCTTTCTTCCTTGCATCACCGACAGGATATTTATTGCTAAATGACGCGTGTTTAGTTGTGAAATGCCTCTCCAAATTTGACTTCTTGTTATGCGCCAATTTTTACCGACAAATAATACAGGTCGGTTGGCCACTTAAGTTTTGAATAAACGCGAAAGTCTCGGTCCAGTCAACTTAAAATTCACGGTTTTCGTCCTCCTTTTTTCTTTTTAGCCATGTAAAATAGGGCAGAGGGCATTTGTGGCCGGTTTGCCGACCAC
The DNA here is from genome assembly GCF_057557595.1 of Rhyacophila brunnea. Taxonomy (NCBI): domain Eukaryota; kingdom Metazoa; phylum Arthropoda; class Insecta; order Trichoptera; family Rhyacophilidae; genus Rhyacophila; species Rhyacophila brunnea. The sequence goes on along the minus strand of NW_028232785.1, from coordinate 28,310,864 downwards.
TGGGCTAACCCAACTGGGGCATTGTCACTAACCATTTCATTATGATTCTCTAAATATATGTGGTTGCGCTTTTCTTAGTGGACTGTAATTTTGTAACATAATGATGGTGAAACATTTAGTTAGTAAGAGAGATAGACAAAGCGCAATGTCAGTACATTATATGAGAGTGGATTTGTGTTAAAATCTGTATTAATTATTAATTATAAGTAGGTATATATTATAAATAAAGACTATGGTCGCTATTAGTTTTAAGATGTTTATTTATTTAAAAAAGACACATTGAGGGGATAACAAATTATTAATCCATGACGTTCACATGACATTTAGAATAAAAAGTACAAATAGATCAAATTAGTAGAGAAAAAAACGATAATTAAAAAAATACAAATTAAACAATAACATATTTGACATATTTTGACATGACACGCAAGTAATTGACGGGTGCACAGAAATTCAAATATTGCAGAATATCAGGATTGGAAACTATACGATGTGAGAGCAGGGAAAATGCTTTAAGTGTATAAGTACCTTACGAGCTTCAAGAGAAGAAAAGGCGAGCATGCCTTGAAGAAAGCTAGTCGGAAAAAACACATTTGAGAAATTAAATAATTCAAAAAGTCAATAAAGTCAAAAGGAAATAATTTAAATATACATTAAAATAAAGATGTCGAAGAAAATTTTTCTTTACAATGCAGAAACAATGAAGTTTTTAATATTTTGCTACATTTTTTTAAAAGTATTATGTACATAATAAAAAAATTAACGAAAAAAGTAATAATGCACAGAAATTCTCAAACTTCCTGGTTTAATAAAGTATTTTGTACAACTTATTCTAACATAGATACTATGACAGTGGCGAAGGGTGGAGGTAGGCTATTAAGATACGTCATAAATAGTGCACAATAAACTTGTCAGTAATTCTTATTTGTTTTCATTGAAATAATACTTCATTTTACAGATAGTATTGGTTAGTTAAAAAAAAAAAACAAATAAACACTGAGAAACCAAGCCATAATAGATAATAATCAAAAAATACTCGTCTATCTATAGAATATCAACAGTTATTATGTAAGTATAGTGTAATATTGTATTATTAATCCAAAGAAAACAATGTATAAATGAAAAAGTGTACAATCAACAGTCATCACGTTTGGTTAGTCTGATAGGTTGGACGAATGATTAACGATTCCTTGCAAAATATCCTCAATATAGGGAGATTTGGAGCAGACATGTTAATTTGGCTGTTATGTACTGTGATGTTTTGGCCAACAACCGTTTTCTTAATAAGCGATGCTTGGTAGGTATTATCAAGATTTGTTGAAAGACCAATTTATACTACTTAAATGTATTACATGCCCACGTTGGCCGAGCGGCTTAAGCGTTAGCTTATTGGGTCATGAGTACCAGGTTCCTGGGTCCGGCAAATGCACATTTTTTTTCAATTTGTGCTTGAGTCAGAAGTATGGAAATATTAAACCTAGTGGCTAACATCCATTTCTCGTAAAAACAAAACTCTGATCCATATGATCTTATCAGAATTGGACATGGTTAAAAAAAATGTATTTGCAATATAAATATAATTATTATGATATATAACTCACACAGTATTTTTAATATCATAAAAAAGACTCCCTATGAGATTTAAATGGTTTGAACTATTATAAACCTATTAGACACTTAAATTAAAAATAACTAATTAAACACAAATTTAAAAATTAAAAGTCGGTGTACTAATATATATGATATACTAATAAAAAATAACGGGTCACAACCGTTAGTTTAACTCCCAACTCTTGTTATACTACACTCCACGTAACCTTGCACTTTTGAATAGATTTTTTTGAATTATTTTAAATTATTTGATGAAAAAAGCCAATCAGACGCCTAGCATTTACTAATACACTAATGCGCAGTGCGTTTTACACACAAATCTTGTCACTACACAATTGCAAAGTTACGTGGAGGATACTCTACTCGCTGTTTGTACCAACCTATAATAAATTTAAACGACAACAGGAACTCTCAAACTTTAAGCAACTTAAAAATACACAATGTTTGTAAGTAAGCACTATATACACACTCGTAGGCCGAGATTCATTGAATATTTAAATAAAAACACGTCGCATTGTGTCATTTTGTCTTTTCAAATTACGGATTCGCATGAAAGTTGCATTGATGTGGTTTTTTTTAACACTGTTTAATGCGACATATTTTGAGTACTTATAGCTAATAGAAAAAAAAAATTAACAGACATGATTGATGTGATTATTCACTGGTATGTGTCATTTTATGTTTTTTGAGAGAAATAATTCGTATGAATTTTTTAAAACACACATCGCATTGATATGGTTTTTCCCCAGTATGTGTCATTTTATGATCTTTGAGATCTCTAAATTGCACATAATTTTTAAAACACACGTCACACTGATGTGGCTTTTCACCAGTATGTGTCATTTTATGTTGTTTGAGAGCATCAATTTGCATGAACTTTTTAAAACACACATCGCATTCATGTCGTTTTTCACCAGTATGTGTCATTTTATGTCTTTTTAAATCACAAATTTGCACAAAGTTTTTAAAACACACATCGCATTGATGTCGTCTTTCACCAGTATGTGTCTTTTCATGTCTTCTAAGAGTACCAATGAGGAGAAATTTTTTAAAACACACATTACATTGATGTGGTTTTTCACTCGTATGTATCAATATATGTCTTTTGAAAACACCATAATGTATGAATTTTTTAAAACACACATCGCATTGATGTGGTTCTTCACCAGTATGTGTCATTTTATGTCTTTTGAGATGACCAATTCGTTTGAATTTTTGAAAACACACGTCACAGTGATGTGGCTTTTCACCAGTATGTGTCATTTTATGTAATTTAAGACTATCAATCCTCATGAATTTTAGAAAACACACATCGCATTGATGTCGTTTTTCACCAGAATGTGTTGTTTTATGTCTTTTGAGAGTACCAATGTGTAGAAATTTTTTTAAACACACATCGCATTGATTTAGTTTTTCACTAGTATGTATCATTTTATGTCTTTTCAGAACACCAATTTGTGAGAACTTTTTAAAACACACATCGCATTGATGTGGTTTTTCAGCAAAATCTGTCATTTTATCTCTTTTGAAGTGACCAATTTGGATCAATTTTTCACCAATCTTGTGCCGACCATGCTTCTTTATAGTTGAGCGAACATTGCATTTATATAGTTTTTCACTAGTATGCGTCTTGTTTGACTTGAGATGCTGCGACTTCATGCATGAATCGTAGTGACTATTTAGATGATTTACAGATTCAAAGATTCCAGAACAACAACTGCAAATAAAGTTACGTGGAAAATATGTAACTCTTTTCAACATAATTCGAACCACCTTTGGCAAGTATAATTTCTGAACTTCCTGTTTGACGGTCTGTCCATCTATAGTTGTCACTGGCTGCTGTATCACATTTTTGTTTTTAATGGTTGAATTTGCTATTTCATTCTTGTCCAGGTTATTGTCAACTGTAAATCTTCTAACGGTATTATATGGTTTGTTATGATACGCTGTGACACATTTCTGGGTCGAAATCTATAAAAAAGAATGGGGTTGGTATATTTAATTCAATAAGTCTGAAAGAAAAATCTCATGTTGCATACTATATATGTTGATATTGAAGTTAATGGCCCCACCACACCACAGCCAATCTTAATTGGGTGTATCACGGGACCCTACATTTGATGTGAACATCATTTTTTTTATGACTGGGAATGTCTCAGGAGCAGTTACCTAAAACTAGGGTCGTGACATGGCCACAAAATGCACGCCTTCAGCCGGCATTTCTTGCGGTAAATTTGTGACGTCAGAACTTTTCAGTCCGATCGTTAATGTCGATTTTTGTATGAAATTGCGCGGCCTACATCTAAACAAAGCTATAATGATTATGTAATACGTCTCATAGTACAGACTGAGCGACTTACAGCAACTCAGAGTGAACTATGGATGAGTTTCTTTCAGGAAGACCGAACTGTCTAGAATTAAGGTTAAAAATAAATAATAAAATGTAAACAATTTATGTGATATCATTTGCTAAATGTTGTAAACAAATGCCCATTCATAATTAGTCCAATTTTGAATTATATAAAATCAAATTTTATTTACGTGAAAGGATTTGAAAGTTGTCGCAATGTATTTCCCGTTGACTATTATAAAATATCTTAAATAAATAAATTATGATATCAGATAACGTCGTAATTAAAATCTAATGATTGTATATTGTAAGTATTGATTGCACACAATTAATTTAAATAATAAATTAATGTTCTCAATTATAATAAGGTACGTACGAGTTTAATTACCTTCTTTGTAAAAGGTAGATAAAGGAATTTCAAAAATAGAAATTCTAAGAATATAAGTCCGAGGACACAATTATTTTGCTAATTTACAAATAAAATTTATTTCTAAGATCTGTCAATTAAGCCCGACAGATCATTTTAAAATTGTAAAAAGTTACCCTAAACAGGTAAATTTCAAACCTTATAAGTCAATACTTGTCGTAGGAATCTTACTTGGATCTAAAGTCATATCTCCAGTTTAAAGTACCTCTTAAATGTAATTATATACATTTTGATCGTACCTACCTCTCAGCTGAGTAGGATCGGCGCGAAAGTACCGAGTATGAAAGAAACGATTGGATTAAATTTTGCTTCATTCCGTTTACACTAACATATCCGAACGGTTGATTTTATTATTCATATCAGCAATACGCACCGTTTTGAACGGATAATTTTTCATTTTCCATAATCGCGATCCGGATAAATGAATCAGAAGATATTTAGCCAATCCGTGTTAAAAATACCAGAGGGACTTTTGCGATTGTTACGAAACTTGTTCTACCTATAGACATCTATGGGCCGCTTATTTTACCTAATCAAATATTCATAATTTTCCGGAAAAGCCGGGAAATGAACAGCCTTTCTGTAATTGTTCCAAGAGTCTGGCTCTTGGTCTCATGGAGGAGTTATAAAAACTGCCCCATTGGTCCACTTTTCACGTGTGAACACGCCCCGAAAAGTCATGTAAAACCTTTTCCGACCCTTTTTTGTATTTTAAGTTAATAAAATCCATATTTCAATGACAAGTATTTGAACCCTTACGCGTAGACATAATTTATTAATCGAAACTATGGACGGTTCTTTAGTTATTCAAAGAAAACATAAATTTAGAGTGGGGGAAATTTGCATCTGTGAAGTCAAATTTCGGGAAAATCCCTTCTAAAGGGTATAAAGGAACGCGTTTTTCCATAGATTTCCATTTCAGTTAGTCGTCGATTTCCTGTAATAGAGTTAAGTTGTCCGCAGCTGTGTCGCTACCACAGAATAAATTCGTGTAATTTCGAAAATATCCTCGGGATATTTTACGAAACATTATGTCGCGTCGTCATCGTGCTCATACTGACGCGTCTGTCGTATTCACACAGACAATGGTTTGAATTGAATAGATAAGTTTTATGATAAATAATACACATGCATTAACACACATTCTACAAAATGTAATGCATACATAAATATGACATATTTTTTGGGAATCGATATTACAACCGGTTTTTGTGCGAAGGACTAGTCTAACTTTGACAGCTGATGAATAACAGGAATGTATATTATTTATAATTAATTAATATATTTTATTTGAGATTTTTTTATAATTCAATTTGAAACGAGAAAGGGCGAATCAATATGTCAAGCAATCAGGATCTGATTTTGACAGCTGAAAAGTGGACCACTCGTTGCTTGTGCAAAAAGTTGTGCTCAGGCTTTATTAATCTAAAGATTGCAGTGTTTGAACACATACTTACAGAATTAATGAAGAATGATCGCACAATTCGATACCTTATTTCAATAAAGAAACAACTCAAATTTCAAGGTTTGGGATTAATAATACCATTCGATGTAGAAAAAAGGGTCAACAATTTCTTCAATATGTCATAAAATCGAATACTAATTAACCCTTTTTGAGGTAAACCGTTAATTCGATTATATACCTACTGAAGTAAATTCCTTAGTAAACTGTAAAATTTCATTGTGCATTGATATTAAAATAATACAAGATAAAAAGAACTTTTTATATAGGTACCTACCACGTTTTTTAATTTTATGTTGAATCATATAAACTTGACATTTATATGTACCTATTAATAATTTAGGACAAATAAGGCAATTGTCAACAAATTATTTTTTTGCTATGAAATGTCATTTTGATTTCCATAGTAATGAACGTATATATTAATAATTTACTTTCTAGGACCACCCCTTAGCAACCAATAATAGTGGATTGGATTACGAATTTCTTCCAAAATAACTTTTCATACAAAACAGAATTAACTGAAAATGAATTCAATCCTACTTAAAGATGGCTAAAAGTATTAAAAGAATGCATTGGCATAGTGTTATCATATATTTTAAAAGTTTCAAATGTCTACCTAGTCGGGAAGTTAGTTAACAATCGATTGCAAGATTTTTACTGGATAAACAACCACCGGACAAACAAGAATACGAGCTAAGAAAAACGTGGTAATGAGACTTTATGCAAAAATTTCAAACGCCGTTAACTTGGAACAAGGTTTTTTGAGTTGTTTACTTATTGAAAGATGGTATCGAATTGGTATTAGATTTGTAAATAACAAACATTGAATAAGTAGGTACCTAATCAGAGACATCACATTTAGGGATTGCAATACCAGTATTCCAGTATTTATCAATACCGAAATACCGGTTTTAAAAATCCAAAATACCGGAATTTTCGGTATTAAAAACCACACTCGTTTAATTGAATATGAATTGAATGTTATTTCTACATTACTTTGTACTGTATTGGCTATTAAATTTATTGTGTAAGTTGTGTGCTGCTAAAATGCAAATATATTGACTGAACCCAACAAAGTTCTAATAGTAATAATACAAAATCCTTAAAAAACATACAATTGTCGCGATAAATTAACATAATATTATTTAGAAACAGGAAACATTAGAGACAAATTTTCAATTTTATTATTCTATAATAAAATTTTTGATGACTGTACAAGCGTTGAATTGGAGAATCATTTCCTACAAACAAACTAATTTTCACGTCTATGGCTCGATGACATTGAGTTACTTTACAAACTGCTTGTTGGCGAATTTACAATCTGCGCCCAGTGTCATTATCGAACAAGCTAACAAGCAGATTGTAAACAATCTATCGAGAAAACTTGAAAGCCGGGCTACTTTTACACGCTACACGCTAGCGTGTGCGTGTGCGTGCGATGTGCATCTCCGCAGTAGAGTGATAGTGGCGACTTCTCGGTAAAAAAACAAACTACGTTATATTAAAATAGTCGCTAGCTTGTGACTTCTGGATGAGTGGAAAGTTTTGTGTGTCATAATCACAATTGGACTAGCTGACTTGCCCGTTTTTAAATACGCCAACAAGCAGCTTGTAAAGTAGCTCAATGTCATCGACGCTTACTGAACTAGCCTTTTTGAGAGTTTTAGTTAAAATTATCGATTTATTCAAATTATTTGGAAAAATCACTAATTCTACAATATTCTGATCAAAACATATTTTAAATGTCAACATGATAAATGTAGGATGGTAGGTTTTTGCTATAAATAATGTTTTAAAGAGATTGTAATAGCTATATTTACTGATAAGTACTTTTTTATGTTTCAACAAATACCGGTATTCAATAAGAAATACCGAAAAACCGGTATTGGTATTTTCATTCGATTTTGCTATCCCTAATCACATTTAAATACTGTAAGCCAATGCATCTACTCACACTTGTACAGATAAATAATAGAAATAGTTGTACGAAGCGTGAATAGCCGATACAGTCCCTGTTGCAATTTGATCACAGTGATGTGATAGCAGACGTATCCAAAGGAAGAAAATATCACATATTATATTATTATAATCACCTGCTGTACTGGTCTGTAATCTGAATTCGAACATCCAGGTGTAGGATTTTCATCATTGAATGGGTTTATTGGGTCAACAAATTCGCATTTAACTTCAACTAGCTGGAAGTCAACCTCGGGTTTAATACCAGTGAGATGCGCTGCTGGATACTGAAAGAACATCATATATGTTTATTTATGTGATTACGTAACAATAATAGTTTGAGCTCGCGAATTTTATAACAATCATCATCATCAGGGGCGCGACAACCCGGTGTGGGTCTTGGCCTGCTCCGACTACTCCCTCTACTTGTCCCTATCCAATGTGGCCGCTTTCCAATACGGTACCCCTAGAATACGGCAGTCACCGGCAGCTCCATCCAACCAGCGAATCTTTGGCCTGCCTCTTCTTCTACGCCCTATTGGATTGCCGGACATCACTCTCTTTGCCGGTTCATTGTCATTCATACGGTGCACATGACCTAGCCATCGCAGTCTCCCAATCTTAATTATTTGAACTGCGTACAGCCCGTAGAGCTCAGCATTATATCTTCTCCTCCAATTGGTGCCGTCCCTGATCGGTCCATATATACGGCGGAGAATTTTTCTTTCAAAAATGTTCAGGTCACGTTCATTTCGCAGAGTTAATGTACATGTTTCCGAAACGTAGGTGGGCACCTTGTGGGCACTAACTTTACAAGTGTCTTGTTAAGAGTGCTTTTAGTTCGGCGAGATAGTATGCGGGACCTGTCTTAAAACCGCGTTGACACGGTCCAAGTACGATCCAAGTACATTTGGACCGAGTGCCATCGAAGTGACAGCTTCATACTAATTATTCCTATCCAAGCTAACTTGGATGAGTAGGACGCGGTTCAAGTAACTTGGATAGGAATAATTAGTATGAAGATGTCTCATACGAGTGTACTTGGATGGCAACGCGTTTTAACAGGCCAAAGTAGCATTTATTCGCAGACATGATTCTCTTGTTGATTTCTTCTGTAATATCATTATGTCGAGTTACAAGAGAACCAAGATATATGAAACTGTCGACCGTATATTATTATTATTAATTTTATAACAATAGGTAGGTATAATATAATAAATTTGATTGTGAATCGTAGCTAGATGTCAAGTTGTACATACGAGAGTTTAACATGCTCGTATGTTCTTAAATAATTTGTAAAAATTATAAACATAATACGTATATTATAGTAGGTAATTTATCGCTGGTACTCAGCTAAAATAGACTCGATAAAAAAAAACTAACCTCATAATAGTAACTGGAGTCGTCGGTATTTTCCTGCTTTACATAAGTGCGCGTCTCAGTGCTGTTCTGATGGCTAGTTACATCAAACTTAACTTCGGTGTCAAATTGGTCTCCATCACACTCTCGCTTGACATCCATGTTTATGTATTTCAGGATATCTTATAAAATTAATGATGAAGACAACTTTCTGTTTTGTTGTAGGTATATAAGTGTTGCCGAAATACAGATAATAGCGCCTGTACGCATGGAATTACTATCGGCAATTGTGCTTATTTTAAACTGTCATAAGCTGACTGTCTCTCTAATCTCATTCGTCAAGAGTAGCGAGACGCAATGTTGTCATTTTATACTACTATTTTGACAGACCGTCTTGAAAATCAGTTAACCTCAAATGAGTAGTTTGTTTTTTTACCGGCAGGTTCGCCAATATCGTTCACAATAATTTGGAGTCTTCCAATTTTGTTTGATTTAAGCACGCAATCTTGCCAACTGCAGGATATTACATGTTTCCCCATACATTCTCTTTCTGTGCACAGTGAATCTATGCACGTGTAAACGGTGTATAATAATATTTCGTGGAGATATCAGGTGATTGACAATAATGCATTGTAATTTTAGGTAGGTATTATGAACAGACGCTAAAGTCAACCACGTTTCGCTGGAAAGTGGAATACAGTGTTACCATATTTTCAAAGTGGAATTATAGTACAGAGCCTCTTAAATAATTATAGTATTTCGTTAAAAATATAGTACATATTTAAAGGTAATCAAATTCTTTTCTGCATTTTCCAAAAATTCCGCGTAATATGGTAATTATTAACGTCTCGTTTTTTGTAGACAAAATTCAAATATAATTAGTTAATGTATGATAATTAACGTCACTTTTTTTTGACAAAGGCTTTTCCTTTTTTCAGTTCTCCTAGGTTACGTTAGCGATATTTTTTCTATTGCCACCTTTTTTCCGATTTATTATAGTATTTTGGGAGTACTATACCTGTTTTATAATATCGTACACAATACGGAGACGAAAATTATAGTACAGATACTATAATATCTGTACCTCAGAGGCAGACGGATGCAAGTGCCAAATACCCAATTGTTCAGGAGAGCTAAAAAACAATTTTTATTTTAAACAAATACTCCTATCTTCCAAGAAAATATACATAGAATGATCATTATTTTTTGTATTCTAATTCAATTAAAGTACTTCTAGATATATAAGAAAGGAATAAATATAATACAATTTTATATCTAAAAAAAAAATAAAAAACGTAGTGTGGATTTGCATTCTTCTGCTTCTAAAGATATTTTGTTAATGTGAATTTGTATCTTATTTACCTAGCCAAAATAAAACAATTAATAACTTAAAATATATATATAGGTATAAATGTAACAACGCAAAACACATTTTTTTTTAAATCATCATCTAAATTCATCATCAAAAAGTCATCATCATCAGCCTGAATCTATTCACTGGATGAAGTCCTCACTAATCTCCAAGCTGATTCCACTTCTCTCGTTCCTGTGCATTGCGTTGCCAAGTACTTCCGTATAAATTTATCATTTCATCGATCCAGCGGCCTCTAGGTCTACCTTGCGGACGTTTTGTACCTCTTGGATACCACTAGACATGGCCCCCATAAAGGGGGGGCTGATAGGGCTCTAGCCTGGAGGCCCGGGCTCAGGAAGGGCCCGGTGTGGCGAGTCGACCAGATAAGTGAGGTACCTATACATACATCACAAATTCTCTCTGATAGTAAAAAAAGTCGCCCGTTGCGCTATATTTCTTCTATAATGTTATTTCAAATAATATGGTTGTACGATACAATTTTTAATTGTGTATCGATACTCGACAACTCCATAATTCAAAAGGATGTATTAAAGTATACACAAAAACACTACAATATAAACATTAATTTTAACGCTTACACCATTTGGAAAACGCTACTGACGAGCGTCACACTGCCTTTATCGTTAGCGATAGGTAGGGGGCCCGCCAAAGATCCTTGCCTGGGAGCCCGCTTCAGGATATGGGGGCCATGCCACTGGATGACTAAATTTGTCAAACGATTGTCCTTTCTTCAAGCTATGTGTCCAGCCTATTTCCATTTAAGGTTTTTAGCAAACTCTATCACATCATAAATCCTTGTCTGTTCTCTTATCCACTCATTCCTCTTTTTGTGCTTTTACGTTATGCCAGTATGCACTTTTTCATATCACGTTGTGCTACTCTAAGTTTGCGGATCTCTCTTTTACTTAGGGTCAATGTTTCACACGTATGTGATTACGGGAAGCACACACTGGTTGAACACTTTGCGCTTTAGGCACAGTGGGAGGTCATTTTTGAAGAAATTATTCAGGCGGCCAAAAGCACTCCAGCCTAGATTTACTCTGCGAACAATTTCATCAAATATACATCCATCTATAGACACTTGTTGTGCCAGATAGATGTAGTTTTTCACCTGTTCGAGCTGAATATCATTGATGAGGATCTCTTTTTGGCCCGCAAAGCAGTTGAAGATGACTTTCTTCTTTGATACATTTATTTTCAAGGCTACTTTGTTGCTTACTTCAGCGAGTTCCTGCATTCTGCTTTGGAGGTCTTCTGAGTCTTGCAAACTACTTTGTATTGTCATCGGCAAAGCGCAGATGACTCACGTATTCTCCATTTATGGGGACCCTTGTCATTCCAGTCAAGTTGCCTGAATAAGTCTTCAAGGGTAGCTGTAAATAGCTTAGGTGAGATTGTATCACCTTATCCGACTTCTTTGCTGATAGGAAATGCGCGATGGTATGGAGATGTTGTTGTGCTACTGTATATAATAATTATATGCATTATTGAAAATATTTATATAGCTCCCAGGGATTCCTTGATTTCTGAGTGCATCGAGTATTGAAAATATCTTTATGGAATCGAACGCTTTCTCATAGTCTATAAAACCCATAGATAGCGGCAGCTTGTATTCCTGTTACCGCTCTGATGACTTGGATATGGTCCATTGTGCTGTATCCTCCTCTAAAGCTTGTTCTTCTGGCTGGTTCTCGTCTAGTACATATTGCAGACGGTTTGAGAGAATTTTATCTTAGTGGATTATTGGATTTGCATCCTTCTGCTTCTAATGTAGGTGTGGCATTTGCATCTTTATGCTACGCCTTATAGCAACTAGGACTTGCATCTCTCTGCCTCTGATCAATAAAGCCTTTAGCATCACAATTCTTAAAAAAACTCATTTTCCCCAAAAATGGAGTTGCATCCGTCTGCCTCTGAGGTACAAATATTATAGTACGGCCCAATTTAATTATTTTTGTATTATCAGATTTATAAAATTATTCAAATTCACAACTACACGACGTGTCCCGAATTTATAAAAAATATATATAAAAAATAAAGGACACCCTGGGCGGGTATAACCAGTAAATAAAAAGGGAAGCATGACCAACGACAAGGAAAATAAAATGAAGAGCTAACCCTTTCCCAAAGTCAACATGAACAATAATATTATTAATTAGTTTAATTGGGAAGTAAAACTCCTTGCATTATCACCTGTCATTTTGTACATAATATTTTCCAACTCTCAAAAACCATAACAATGTAGGTAGGTACTATAATAATCATGTAATAAGCCTCACTGTCAAATCACCTTTGGGAAAAAACCGAATTGAATTGAATAGTGCTGTTATGGTTTTAACGTGAATTTGATTAATAAAAAATTTGAGTATTAATAACAAAAAAATAAATTAGGGTTTATTCTCCTAAAATGTCAACACTGACGATATTTTTTTATGTGACGGCTCACTCTCTACCAGTCTTCACTTGCCACTGCTGCCAGTGACATTTTTAGTCAAGATAAAGTTCTAAGTTTAGTCTTGAAATTAGCATCTGTACCATAATAATATTATATTTACACATTATGTAATATGTTATGTTATTTATGTTACATTATGTTATCAAAGTTCAATACACTATTGTCAATCAGATAATAGCAACACGGAATAGTGTATTTCGGGAACACTAACTTATAATATTATATACTACCTACAACAGAACAGAAAATTGTCAAGTTTTCTCTAGCACATTGCATACGATTGTTGATACGCAAACATGGAAGTCAAGCGAGAATTTGATGGAGACGAATCTGGTACGGAAGATAAGTTTGAAGTAACAACTAGCTATCAGAACAGCCCTGACACGCGCACCTATATAAAGCAGGAGAACACAGACGATTTTGAGGTTAGTTTTTTTTATATAGTCCTTTCCTGCGACTTTTTATAATTAATTAAGCAGAATACCAACGATAAGTTTATATTTTATACAAATTGTTTAAGAACATCCGAGAATGTCAAACTTTCTTTCAAAAAATGACCTTCTAACATACATTTAGAGAACTACCTAGACTCTCGTCCACGTAACCGTGCCATTGTACACATTGACAAGGATTTGTGTGTATAAATGTATTAGTAAATTCCAAGCACTCGATTGGTTTATTCACGTTTTCATTTTAAAAAAATCTATTCCAAAACGCAAGGTTACGTGACATAGACTCTACTACAATTATATATTGTTATAAAATACGCGAGCTTAAATTGTTTTTCTTATGTGATTACATAGTTAAATGGACTAGCATGCACATGCACCTCAATGTGGGTGGGCCTTTAGAATCCCTGTTACCCACAATGTATTTAAAATTTCACCCCGTAAGCGAATTCTTTACGGAAATAGTACAAGGCGCTATCTAGACTGCTACCTCTGACAAGTCGATTCTAGAAAGCGCTGGCGTCACTCCACCCAATGTCTTTGCATTATTTTAAAACCGTATATAAAGAAGGTGTTCCTACCTATTTTACTACTCAGTCAATCAACGTAACCACTACCATCGGGTAACCGTTCTACCCTGTCTTATCGGTCTAGTAACTTCCTAGAAATAATATCATTGAATTGTAACTTGTAAACACTGTCTGTAAATAGGAGATTAATAAATGGGGTATAATGTGTAATCACGCAATCAAGCCTTCTCATTCGTGGAGTCAACCAAACCTACCTCTCCACTCTTTATTACTCACAATAGTTATAAATTCACGAGCTCAAACTATGGGCCTATTCTGTACTTATCGACCGCTAAAGTGATAAAGTGATAGATATTATCAAACTTAGGGTAGGTTTGTATTAAAGTAATAGCACTTATTGTAACAATTACAATACGTTGGTTGTAAATGTTGCAATGAGCGTTACATTTTAACAGCGCCTCTCATGCTGCTGTTAAAATATAGCACGTATTGCAACAATACAACTAACTTATTGTTATTGTTACGGTAAGTGCTAATACTTTGATACAAACCTGCCCTAAGTTTGATAATATCTATCACTTTATCACTTTAGCGGTCGATAAGTATAGAATAGACCCACTTGTATTGTTATGTAATTAGATTAATCAACATTTATGATGTTTCTTTCAGAATCCAGCAACGCGTCTCACTGATATTAGGCCCGAGATTGACCTCCAGCTTGTTGATGTTAAATGCGACTTTATTGAAGACGCAATACATCCATTCCATGACGAAGATCCTAGACCTGGATGTTCGCATTCAGATTACAGACCAGTACAGCAGGTAATTGTATACTTATGTGATATTTTCTTCCTTTGGCTACGTCTCCTATCACAGCTTTGTGATGAAATTTCTACAGGGACATATCCTCGCCGGACGTATCGGCTATACCCATTCGCTTTGTCCAGAAGGTCATCATAATTAATGCAAGAATGAGCCATCGAGAACCCTAATTAAATTAGAACCATCTTGAAAGTATCGATAAGTTAATACCTAAGTGTTAAATCATTGCCGACTCGAGTAGAAAGCCGATACATTCACAACGACTGGTCCTACTTTTTCCGCCCCTCCCGTTGTTGTCTATGTGTGAACTTTCATTGCCTGCTATTGTTCTATAATCTACAGAGTGTTCATACTGACACGTATGTCGTGTTCACACAGGGAATGGTTTGATTTGAATATATAAGTTACATGATTAATAATACACTAACATTAACACAACTTCTACAAATGTAATGCATACCTAGATCAATGCTACATATTTTTTGAAAATCGATATTACCACCGGTTTTTATGGGAAGGACTTGTCTGACTTTGACAGCTGACTTACAGGAATGTATATTGTTTATTAATAATATTGATAGTTACTTAATATATTTTATTTGAGATGTTTTTATAACTTAATTTGAAATGAGAAAGGGAAAATCAATATGTCAAGCAATCTGGGATCTAAATTCTAATGGATTCAAGCTCTGTACTATTCCATTTAAGTCGTTTTTTGCGACCCGGGTTTCGCCTTTCGGCATCTTCAGGCGTCGTGTACACTCACCAAAGGCATACACACACTGACAACGAACACTCTTAACTTTACTCTACCTTATATAGTAAATCAATACAATAAAGTAGGTAAAAACTCTATTACCTACCTATTTAGTCAGAGGTTACAATAAAAAATACAATAAACAAATTATGAATAGCTGAAGTGTCAGTAAAAAACGTAATTAGTAAAAACCCTATCTTATTAATAACAATACACTGGTCAGCATATTATTATAATAAATCGTCAGACCTAATAATACGTCATTATTCTTTATAACAATAAAAATACTACACTCAAGAGGTGTAAATCGTCAATTCTAAGAAAAATAATTAATCGAGTTAACTCAAAAGATATTAGTCTTTATTAATACTCTTACATGGTACCTACTTTTATAACATTATTTAAAAAAAAAAAATATACATATAAACTCGCTTAATATAATATATATGTATATATTATACACCTATACATACCTAAATCCTCATCCATACAATCTCCGATCCAATACTGGGATCTGATTTGACAGCTGAAAAGTGAGCCGCTCATTGCTTGTGCAAAACGTAATGCTCAGGCTTTATTAATCTAAAGATGGCGGTGGTTAAATCCATTGCACCTATAAAAATAATATACCTAGGTAATCAACATTCGGCGAGCGGCCGCCCAAATGATAGGTACTTAATTGGTATGCTAATATTGGAGTATCGTCTTTGCGTGGCAGGCGAGCATTTTTCCACTGAACCACCTATGAATATCACTGATTGTTGTATTTTATAATATAAGGGAAAGAAATTGTTACTACTGCAACTTGCAATATCGTAGTCGGGGGCGACGGCAACTTTGACTGGGGGATGGAGTTTCCGTCTTAATAGCTTTCAAACGATGCACTATGAAAGAAAAAGCAACTCGTAGACATCGTAATAAAGTTATTATACCGTAAAATAGTCACTTTTAGAATGACCTTCGTGGCGCTGTAAGCAGCGCGCTCGCCTGTCAAGCGTCAATGACATTGAGCTACTGTACGAGCTGCTTGTTGGCGAATTTACAATCTTGAGAAAACTTGAAAGCCGGTCAACTTTACACGCTACACGCTGGCGTGTGGGCCTACTGCGTCTGCGCAGTAGAGCGTAGTAGCGACCTCCCGGTAAAAAACGAACTACGTTCTGTCAAAATAGTCACTAACTTATTGGCTTCTCAGCGAATGGGACGTTTTGTGTGTCATTATCACAATCGAAGTAGCTGAATCGCCCGTTTTTAAATTCGCCAACAAACAGCTCGTAAAGTAGCTCAATGTAATTGACGCATTTAGAGCGTACTTCAGTGAAATGGCGAATAACTTTTAACAGTAGTTGCGACGAAATTTCTCACTAGTCGCCGATCGGAGACCGATCGTCGAGGTGTCCGCACTTCGATTTGTTTTGTGATGGCGTCGGATAAAAATATTCTTAAATCGTGTAAAGATGACTTTCATTGACGTTTTCGTGTCAGATGTTTTTATTGAACTAAGAATACAATTTGCAGATGTTGCTGGTTAAATTTTAAAATTTAATTAAACCCTGCCTTAACAAAACATTTTTTCAGTTGTACATTTTTGTTTTTGTTGAATTAAGAATACATAATATTACAGATGGTGTTGGTTGTTTTTTTAAATAAAAATTCATTAAGCCCTGTCTAAACCAAACTATAATCGATAAAAAATATTCTTCTATCTATAAAATATCTTAAGATATGTACGGTTTAATGACATATTTTTAGATATTATATAGATAAACAACTATTTTTGGACTATTATCTACTATGGCTTGGATTAGGCAGGGTTTAATTGAATTTTTAAAAACTAACAGACACTATCTATACATTGTAGTCTCAGTTGAATGAAAAAAAACGAAACAAGGTGATATTTGCACAATCCGCGCATCGCCTGGCCACGGCCTTTTTAGACCATGCCTCAAGTGAAGTATAGCCTTAACCGAGAGGTTTGTGCTTTGAGCCCCCTTGCAGGGGCGTTACTCTTGTCATGTGAGAATGTACTGAAATGAGTTGAAACACGGTAACATTTGGCGTTACACTCGAATGTGACGCACAATTTTTTTGTTGACGTCCAGCGATAAGACATTTTCATATCAAGAAATAGCTTAAACGGAATAGAAAATAAAAATTAGAAATTCTTTTTATAATAACGATAATATTTTTTTTTCTAGGTTTCTACCAAAGTTTTTGTTGCAAGGCATCACGATACAGATATAAGTCAACAATCCACGCCCGATGTAATCGAAGATCGAATGATGCAGAATTCAGAAGTGACGATAGATGAACATAACATTAAAGATGAAATCTTAAAACAAAATATTCAGAAGGAAATTCGAATAATTTTGACAAGGGTAATTAATACATTTTTCACGTAATTAGTAATTTAGTTTTTAGATTCGGAAGTGCAGTAAAAAGTCACAGAATGATCCACACGGTCATGATTTCTAAGGGCCGTATGTAAGAGATTCCCAAATTCTTTATAAGCTATTTTACCGATTTTCCATCATATAGCGTATAGCACTGTTTGTGACGTAAGCAATCTGACGTCACACGCCATTTAAAATGGCTGCTTCATTTGTCACTTTCAAATGCCAAATGTCAAAGCGCAATATTTCTCATGGAGATATTAGATAGATTTACGTAAGATTACGATAAAATATCTCCGCCTAACGACCGCAAAAATAGGTACCAACTGCTGTATCTGGCATTAAAATATGTAATTGGAATCATTCTGCATTCTTTGAAATATTATGGTACCTACCTACCTAGTGAATTATTGTAGGATAACTGTAATAAACAAGGCACAACTCTCAAATACACTGGATAAATCATTAGTGTCATACAGTGATTGGTATAAATGATAATATTATACAGAGATCATTACATAATATTAAAATCTAAATCCATTTGCATTTCTGTCATCTATTCTTATTCTGTTTGACATCTCATAATTGAAGTGAAGTTAGTCATAATAATATATATGCATTCAGTATTGCCACCAAATTGAAATATTTACTGGCAATACTTTATCCTTTCGTGCAGTAGAATTATAAAATAAATGTGATAAAATAACTGATAAATTATTTAAAGTTCACAATAATTATTCATTTATTATTATTAAATTTATATGGTACCGTTCGCACACTTTCAGACACATTTACAATTTCAAAATTTTGAATTATTTATCGGGGAATGAAATTTTATAAGATTGCCATTATACGGATACACTGGCACATGATGACGTCACATTAAACAATGAATTACGTTTTTACTCATGCATGCAGACTTGCAGTATATAGCCTATAAGGTTTTTGGGAATCTTATGCATACGAACCTAACCCAATTTCTATCGTCATATTTATTTTTACCTATTTACCTAATTATGTCAAAAAGAGTCAACAAAAAAACTCAAATCGAATAGTAAAAAATATGATTTAAACTATAATATTAAGAACGTTATGACTTTTTTAGGTTTCTACCAAGGGATTTTTCTCAAGGCATAACGATACAGGTACGAGTCAACAATCCTCGCCTGATAGAATCGAAGAAGGAATGGTGCAGTCTTCAGAAGTGACGATAGATGAACGAAACATTAAAAAAGAAATCTTAACACCAAATACTCCGAAGGAACTTCGACTAATTCTGACAAGGGTAATACATTTCTCACGTATTTGATTTGCAGCACTTTTTTTAGTCTGTTCTCAGTTTTTGTTGCGGAAGTGCTCTCTAACGTCACAAAATGATTCACACGGACGTGATTGATGATCAGCGTCTTAGTAATCCCGACTTTTTTTTATAGTATGTAAAACATTCTCGTTATCGGTCGCATATCTGAGTTAAAAAAAAAAATGAACATAGGTATTGGTAGAAATAAGGAGTTAGGAGGTAGGTTTGGTTGACTCCAAGAATGAGAAAGCTTGGTTGCGTGATTACAAATTATACCCCCATTTATTAATCCCCAACAATAAATATTATTTACAGACAGTTACAAGTACAATTCAATGATGTTATTTCTAGGAAGTTACTAGACTGATCGGACAGGGTAGAGCGGTAACCCGATGGTCGTGGTTACGTTGATTGATTGTGAGAGCTAAGTGATAAAGCAGGTAGAAATACCTCCTTTATATATTGATCGAATGCAATGGCATCTATCGAGGCGACACTTGTCAGCAAATTCTTTTTGTCGCCCGAAACCAACTTGTCAGAGGTCGGGGTTTAGACAGCCTCTTCATATTGCTTCCGAAAGAATTTGTTTACTAGGTGATATTTGATTTGTTCAATTGTTTCAAATTCGGATTTGTTTTAAAAATACTTTGTAATATGAAGTCGCGAATTAAGCGATTTGATAAAGAATCTGCAGACTTGTGTCTGAAGCAAATGTCACTTTGTCTAGATGATGACAAAGGTGACTTCTAGCGTAGGTACGTGTTTAAACATGATTTTGATGAAAGGTACATAAATGATATAGTTTACATTGTAGGTTCAACTTAATGCTATGTAGGTATTACTTAGTAAATTAGGCATGTTTGAGATTCCCGATGGGTACCTAGCCACATAGTTACCAAGGCGTCAATTGTACCTATATGGCTTATCAATGTGTACCAGCGACTTCCGCTAGCCCCACAGAAAATATTACATATTTGTCAAATCGCCGATTTTGGAGGCAAATTGACAAGTTCATATCATAAAGTAATTTTTTTGCCAAATTTTTGATTTCAATGATCGGTTGTTGCTGTCGTTAAATGACTGTAGATACCACATCTTGTCCGCATTAATGCCATGCCTATTTCCAACAGCAACAAATATCATTGATCATTGTCCAGTGCCTAATGATCTCCATTGAACGTAACGCGAGCTCCGGCCTCATTTTTTACAACGTTTTTATTAGCTCGTATTCTTATTTGTCCGGTGGTTGTTTATCCAGTACAAATCTTGCAATCGAATTTTAACTAACTTCCCGACTACCTAGACATTTGAAAGTTTTAGAATATATCAGAACACGATACCAATGCATTCTTTAATTACTTTTAGCCATCTTTAAGTAGAATTGAAATCATTTTCAGTTAATTCTGTTTTGTGCGAAAAGTTATTTCGGAAGAAATCCGTAATCCAATCCACTATTATTAGTTGCTAGGGGTCTGGAGTCCTAGCAACTAAATTATTAGTATATAATATGTACGTTATAGTTATAGTATATAGATGTCAATGCATTCATTTAATACTTTTAGCCATCTTTAAGTGGAATTGAATTCATATTTAGTTAATTCAGTTTTGTATGAAAAGTTATTTCGACAACATTATTGGTTGCTAAGCGGATGGTCCTAGCAACTAAATTATTAATATATACGTGCGTTACTATGGAAATCAAAATGACATTTCAGTATTATTTCTACCAAGTACAACATTTTTGATCGTTTAAGCTAGTAAGTCTATGTTTAAGGCGAAGTCTTTACTGAGCCTTTTTTAAAGAGGCACCTAGCGGGAAAATACGAAGCTTGCAATTTGAGATATTTTTTTTTAAATTTACAATTTCAACCATATTAATGAATAAATATGTATCTGAAAACATTAAAAATAAAATATTTTTTTATTTTAAGTCAAAGATAAACTTACAATTGTAAAAAATGTAATAAAATGTGAATTTGTTGAATCGGACCGCACCGTATTATTACATATATTTTATGGTCATATTTATTATTAAAATTTAGTTTATTAAGTTTTCTAAGCATCACCTAAGAGATTTTTACTAATTCATAGTTTTTATATTTTTTATATCTATTTTAAAAAACATCGATTTTTATAAAAAATATAAATGTGTATAACATGAAATCCTTTTTATTTATATCAAATCAAGCTTCAATATTAGGACCATGCATAAATAAATGCAATCTACCGAAAATAGTTGAAAGCCGGTCAACTTAACACGCTACGCGCCGGTGTGTGGGCCTACTGCGTCTGCGCAGTAGAGCGACAGTAGCGACCTCCCCGTAAAAAAAATTAACTACGTTCTGTAAAAATAGTCGCTTGCTTATTGGCTTCTCAGCGAATGGAAAGTTTTGTGTGTCATCATCACAATCGCAGTAGCTGAATCGCCCGCTATTGAATTCGCCAACAGCTTATAAAGTAGCTCAATGTCGTTGACGCATTACCAGTGTAATTTAGTACAGTGGTTAAAAATTCATCTCTAAAGTGAAATATTCTTGGTTCATTTCTTCTTGGATGCAACGTGCATTTTTAGTTTGGATAAGTGATTGCACCCTCTGCCTACTCTGTCTTAGACTATACAAACAAAAGATTATGGATAACTAATGTTCATACAATTACGTATTATTAAACGACCAACGATTTATCATCACCATCATCATCAGCCTGAATATAGCCACTGCTGGATGAAGGCATCTTCAAGCTGCTTCTACTTCTCTCGGTCCTGTGCATTGCGTTGCCACGTAATTCCGCAGAACTTTATCATTTCATCGATCCAGCGGCCACTAGGTCTACCTTGCGGACGTTTTGTACTTCTTGGATACCACTGGATGACTAGATTTGTCCAACGATTGTCTCTTCTTCGAGCTATGTGTCCAGCCCATCACTATTTAAGGCTTTTAATTAACTCTATTACATTTACTTAGAGTCCATGTTTCACACGCATTTGTAATCACGGGAAGCACACACTGGTTGAACACTTTGCGCTTTAGGCACAGTGGAAGGTCACTTTTGAAAACATTATTCAGGCGGCCAAAAGCACTCCAGCCTAGATCTACTCCTCGAACAATTTCATCAAATATACATCCATCTATAGACACTTCTTGTCCCTGATAGATGTAGCTTTTCACCTGTTCGAGCTGAGTTCCATTGATGAGGATCTCTTTTTGTCCCGCAAAACAGTTGAACTTATATAAATAATGATTCTCCTCGATTTGCCGCCCTTCGGGTAACTGCCGCCTCCAAACGACGGAGATTGAGCGTCGCTTGGAGTAGCGTGGGCTTGTCTGCCCCTTATCCACTCATTCCTCTTTTTGTTCTTTCGCGTTATACCCAGCATGCACCTCTCCATACCAAGTTGTGCTACTCTAAGTTTTAGGATCTCTCTTTTACTTAAGGTCCATGTTTCACACGCGATTTATAGGCGAGCGTTATTTATTAAGACAAACGTTATTTACTTATTTACAAGTAAATTATAGTGATATTAGTGTAGTGATATATATATATATATATATATACTAGCAGTATCACCCGGCGCTGCCCAGGAGTAGAATGGTTTAATATTTGATAATAAAAAATCTAAATTTGATACGTTGAGTGCAAAGGATTGAAATTATAGAGATTTTAATTTTTTTCATATTAGTATATTTTTGTACATATATTGCATTTAAATATCTTAAAAAGTGGTACATATTTATTTATTATTTTAAGGCTTTTCAATATAATATAAAAATCCATCCATAATATAAATATCCAATCCATCATTCCAGGGCTTTTCGATATACAATATTTGTGGCTTTTCCATTTGGTGCCTAAATATATAGATTTTTACTACTCCCCACTCTTGATACCGCTACATACAATTGTACGTGAGTGAAGCATTCCGATCTAATGTGGCAGCACTGCGTCGCCCGCGCCGCGCCGGCTCGGTTAGCTCCCTGCCGATTAGCGATTCTAATAACACAATAATCAATATTTCAAGGCCCTGTACGCGGCGCCATTTTCCGCAAAAACCGTAAAACTGTCATCGGAGTGCAACGGGTTAAATATGAAATTCGAGACCCCTACCACGCACTCCGGCTCGTCAGCCTCCGTCTACTGTCTAAATTTTCCACATCCGACTGCGCGTGTGGATTTGTATAAAGAAAAACCGATACGACGGTACAAACATCCAAATACATTTTCGAAATTATAGTATAGATTCCAAAACCACGAAATATTCAAACCAACAGTAAAAGCTTCCACAGGGTTATAGCAATTTTTACTCTATACCACATTTTCTCCAATATGGAAAAGTACCGTGTAGTTCAGGGGGGGGGGGGGGCAAACTGCGGCCCGCGGGCTGCATGTGGCCCGCCGGGTATTTTTTTGCGGCCCGCCATCATTAATTGTACTTCTGATTACGAATAACTTTTTTTTATATATTTTTTAAAAAATATTGACAATAGATTAAAATTTGAAGAATTTCTTGTTTCGTAAATGTATTATCTCAGTACGTCTTCCTTGCGTCTTGTCTCATACTATGTAACCACTATTTTCTACGTTGAACATCGATTTCAATAGATATTGATAGTGTGCCAACAGAGCTACAACTTGAGATTATTGATCTGCAGTGTGACACTGATTTAAGAGAATTGCATCGTCGTGAAGAAATCTCCAAATTTTACAATGCCCTTAATTCAGACAATTTCGACCAACTTAAAGATTATGCAAGAAAAATGTTCGTTATTTTTGGATCAACCTATATATGTGAACAAACATTTTCGATCATGAACCTCAATAAAAATTCTTTACGATCAAATGTCTCCGATGCCCATTTAGAAGCAGCTTTGAGAATATCAACTACAAAATTAACACATGAATTTAAAAAAATGTTAAAAAAGGTACATCAGTTTCATTCTTCTCATTATTTTTTTGTATTGTTTATTTTTCGTCATAATAAATAGTGTATATCTAAAAATGGTATTTTACTTGCGGCCCGCTGCTCATTTTTAATTCTTGAATTTGGCCCTCCATCCAAAAAGTTTGCCCCCCCCTGGTGTAGTTAGTAGTGTATGAAATCATTTGGAATTCTGAAGTATGAAATAATATTAAATTATTTTTTATACTTTGATCGAGGTTGTTTGATGAAATTTGAATATAATATATTGGTATCAATTTTGGTTTTTGTGACCTTGGTTTCGCCTTTCAGCATGGCTGTGCACTATGTACACTCTCCAACGACACACCCGCACAGAATATAGTTAGTCACTACATGACAATTACAATGTAGCTGTTCTAAAAAATGGTGCCAAACTGATTCACCGTACCTACGTGATTCTGGTGATAATAAATTATTTTATTAAGAAATAGGTACAAATAAACATACAGTAGCAGAGCGCACATATTCTATTGATATCATTCAGTTACTTTACACAATATAGAGTTATAATAATTAACTACATGATTATATATGGCAGTACCAAGAATTTTACCACATTTGTACCATGGTCTGTTTTGTGCATTTGCTTTTGAAATTTATATGTAGGTGCATTTTTTAATCTACTTTTAGATTATTCCGTAACTTTATTTATGTACCTATTAATAACTAGATAAGTACTATTATCATTTATTAACGTCATTTGACTCTCACTTCGTTATTTATTAATTTTCGTTAGATACAGAAAAGCATAAGTCCCAAAAAAATAGCAAATGGGATCATGTAAGTGTATAATGATTATTATTGTTAATGTTGGTTTCGATTATTATGGTTTTTCTAGGTTTCTACCAAGGGATTTTTCACACGACATCACGATACAGATGACACCCAACAATCCTCAGATGATGAAATCCAGGATAAAATGATACCGTATTCAGAAGTGACGATAGATGAGCAAAACATTAAGCAAGAAATGTTGGCACGAGATACTCCTAAGGAACTCCGACTTATTCTGGGAAGAGTAATTCATTTCTCACGAAATTTGATTTGCAACGTTTGTAACGCAGTTTTTGGATGCGGAAGTGCTCTAAAAAGTCACAAAATGATTCACACAGACGTGAATGTTGATCAAAATCAAAGCAATGTATTTTCGCAACACAGTAATCCAAAAGGACGTAAAATGACAGATAGTGAAAAACCGTATAAATGCAATGTGTGTTCATATAGATGCTCCAAACAAAGCCGTCTTAAAGAACACAAAATGACACATACTGGTAAAAAACCTTATAAATGCAATGTTTGCTCATATAGATCTTTGTCAATTCACACCGTTAAAAGACATGAAATGACACATTCTGATGAAAAACCCTACAAATGCAATGTGTGTTCATATAGATCTTCGCTACTTAGCACCGTTAAAAGACATGAAATAACACATACTGATGAAAAACCTTATAAATGCAATGTATGTTCATATAGATGCTGCCGAAAAACACACCTTAAAGCACATTTAATGACACATACTGGTGAAAAACCTTATAAATGTAATGTTTGTTCATTTAGATGTTCGCAACTACAACGTCTTAAAGCACATAAAATGACACATACTGGTGAAAAACCTTATAAATGCAATGATTGCTCTTATAGATGCTCGAAATTTTATTATCTTACAAAACATAAAATTACACACACAGGTGAAAAACCTTATAATTGCGATAAATGTTCATATATAGGCTGGCAACTCAGACTTCTTAAAGCACATAAAGTAAAACATACTGGTGGGAAAATTAAATGCGACGTTTGCTCATATCGATGCTCAAATCTTAGTGCCCTTAAAAAACATAAAATTACACATTCTGGTGAAAAACCTTATAAATGCAATGTGTGTTCATCTAGATTCTCGCGGATTGATTATCTTGAAAGACATAAAATGACACATACTGGTGAAACGCCTTATAAATGTAATGTATGTTCGTATAGAGGTTCTCGACGTAGCCATCTTAAAGCACATGAAATGACACATACTGGTGAAAAACCTTATAAATGCAATGTATGTTCATATAGTTGCTTGGATTCTGGTAATTTTAAAAGACATAATATGATACATACTGGTGATAAACCTTATAAATGCAAAGTATGTTCATATAGATGCTCGGCACTTGGTGATTTTAAAAGACATAAAATGACACATACTGGTGAAAAACCTTATAAATGCAATGTGTGTTCATATAGATGCTCGCAACCAAGTAATCTTAAGTCACATAAAATGACACATACAGGCGAAAAACCTTATTAATGCACAGTATGATTATATCGTTCATAGCTTTCATTTTGATATTAGGTAGTTGCTACTATTTAAATAAAATACTTTTTGACATTTGCTAGTTTTGCGTTTATATAGACCAGTGGGTCTATTCTATACTTATCGAACACTAAATTGATAAATAGTATCAAACTTAGGGTAGGTTTGTATCAAAATATTAGCACTTATTGTAACAATTACACGAAGCCGGTTTTTATTGTTGCAATAAGTGCGATATTTTAACAGCAGCAAGATAGGTGCTGTTAAAATATCGCACTTATTGCAACAATAAAAACCGGCTTCGTGTAATTGTTACAATAAGTGCTAATATTTTGATACAAACCTACCCTAAGTTTGATAATATTTTTCACTTTATCACTTTAGCGGTCGATAAGCATAGAATAGACCCACAGGGATGGCCAGTGCGTCGATCGCGAAGGTGTTTTTGGTCGATCATGGACATCTCTTATTAACTCTCACATCTGTCAACTCTCACCTAACTCAACATTTCATATTAACAGTCTTACCACAGAACGAACCAGAAGAGAATATATATTTAATGCATTTAAGTCGTATATTAATCGTACTCGATTTTATTCATAAACTAGTATCAGTAGGTTATGACTGATGAGCTCCTGCTATGGTTCGGAATCATGTTGGGTTTATTACTTTATGTAAAAATGAGGAAGCAATACCTACTTTTATCAATTATCATTGCATTACACACTAGCAGGCGTTATGTTCAAAAGTGTTAAGGTGATACATTAGTGAAACGGCAAATAATTTTCAACTATAGCCGCGATGAAATTTTGGACTAGCTCGCATTCTGAGAGAGAACGTCGAGCTGGAAACACGTCACTTTGTCTCGTGATGACGACGGGCGTATTAATTCTTAAATCGTGTAAAGATGACTAAAAACGTTACCCATTTATTTTAAAAAGAAAACATGTCAATTAATATATTATAATTGTTACTAATAGAACATGGTGTGTAAAATTCCCACCTCCGCTCCCGTTATGTATATGCAGCCACGTCATACGCGGCCGGCTAACATAATCCTTACGTGTGCCAGATCAAAGAATTTAAGCCCTCATTTTGTCCCGAGCAGAGCCGCACGGGACTGGTGATGCAACCTTGCACCGAAGTGCGAATGCATGATGTTAATTTATATGGCAACTATCAGTGACTTTAATTTGAAGAGTCGCAAGCGGAGTCGAGAGTGTCCCGCCCCCCGTACGCTCTGGCGAATTTAGTAAAGGCCGAAAAATTGCCCTCGGTTGCCACCATGTCCGCGTGTCCTATTGGGCCCGAATGGGGTCGGACCCGGGCAAACAACTTCGCTCGTTCGGGGCCCATAAGTGGACAGTCCCACAGGACGTGCTCTGCGTCCTGCTGGTCGTGTCCACATGAGCAACCCGACCCATGTCCTGCAAAACCAAACCCCTGCAGTTTGGTCGCAAAGTTTCCATGGCCAGTCATGAATTGACTAGTCCAGTGGGTCGGCACCAGTCTCCTCGTCATGTGTCTCACCGAGACATCTGGAAAGTATAGAAAAGTCTGGCGGCCCTTAGAGGAGGCCACCCATCTCGCCTGCCATGCCGCATATGCGGTCTTGTAGACCAGCTCAGATACAGTCTTTCTGTAGCTCACGCCCTCCACTCTCGATGGTGGTGTCAGAGGGACACCGGCGAGAGTTGTATTGATCCTCCTCATAAGGAGAGTGATCGATCCTCTAATTTGAACGTGCAAGTCGAGGGGAAAGACCCCCGCAAGCACCGCCAGGCCTTAGTAAGGCCAATTAGAGCAGGCCTCTGTCCGCTAAGCAGAGTCCTCTTCACAATTGTCAGCGAGGCTTTGGTGTGCCACACGCTGGAGGCATAGCCAGCGATGCCCATGAATATAGCCTCGTAGGCGATTCGCAGGGCCCGAGGCTTTAGGCCCCAATTGTTGCCCGCTAGGCGAGCAACCTTCTGATAGGCTGAGTTAGCCTTAGCCATAATTACTTTAGCATGCTTCAAAAAGGTCTGCTTCTCGTCCAGAACGACCCCCAAGTAGGTCACCTCTCGAGAAAACCTTATAGCAGAGTCGCCGAAGCGCACTGCGGGTGATCGCTTATTTATGTTTACTAATAGAACAATAAACAGAACATAAAATTAACATATGTTGGATTTATATGACAAATTATATTTCGTTTTGCATGCGTCATTTGCACCCGCGACCCGCAATCCGCGCATCGCCTAGCCACGATCTTTTTAGACCGTGCCTCAACTGAGGTACAGCCTTAAACCTGAATCACGTGATGGATGTTGATTTTTAATTTGTGAATTAAATTCGTGGTAAAGCTGTACAAAGAAGGCACTTTCGATTATTATTAGACGAATGTTGAAAATGGCGAACTTTTGTTGCATACTGATGTAAGATGACTTAGTCGGTAGTTTTTAATTCAGAGATATGTTACCTAAAATTAAACAGTGTATAACAAAGAAGGGAACAGAATATCATCAACTAGATTTCAACCCGTGGTTGCTTGTTCTTGCCCCTCTTCGTGACATAAAACGTGAAATAAATTATAAGATTTCTAATATTCGATATACAGGTAAGTGTTCGTCCTTGAAAAAACAAATTCAACAATGAAGTAGTATTCTAAGCTGCCTCAATGTAACTTTTGTTTCGTCAAGGACAAACACTTAGAACCTTGTCGTTCTCCACTCGCGTGGTGTAACTATGTCGAAATTACAGTTAATGTGTACTTATTTTTTTAGAAGTGAAATAAATAATAATTAAGTATATTATTTATTATCGTTATTTTTTATTTGTATAAAATATCTGTTTTTAAAATACATTGATACATACTTGAATTATAAAAATTGGGTTTTTATTGTTTTCGCATAATATATACTTTTTTATTTAAAAACAATAAATGTACGGCATTAATAAGAATACAGTATTTTATTAATGTTATTGTTACGAGTATCATACAGTAAAAATGTATATTTTAGAATTTAATTAGATGAATAAAAAAACATAAACAAATTTATTATTCAGGCTTCCCAAGCCTATTTATTATTAATTTTCACAAAAATCCAATTCTCCTTTTTCTTGCAATGACGTTGATGGAAGATTTTTATAATGTTAATGAAATATTTGATCAATCAGATGCAGTATACTGACCAAATCCTTTTTTTTCTCTTTCGAAATCGGAAGTATAGCGGAGTATTTTTTTGGGTATTAGTAAAGGATCGTTTCGCATTCTTCGCAGAAATGAGATTGACATGAATCGACCATCGATATCCAACGAAGTTTTATAGTACAACGTACCGATTTTATCTTTGATGAATCTCATCCATTGGATATCGTGCCATAGAAATTTATCGTTATTTGCATCTCTTTTTTTTGAGATGAAGTTCGTTGTCGTAAAAAGACTTAAAGTTAAAAAAGTCGTATTGGTTCATTTCCGTGACTTTGAACTTTCCAGGTTTTCCGGTTGAAAGTATAAGTTGTGCCCAGTCCCTGGGATGGTGTATCATCATACTTGTTTTCTTCTTTTCCTTCTATATCATAGCGTGAGCAGTATCACATTCCACGCGCGAATGGCCACTTACCATAAATTTGTGGTCAATTATTTGGACTGCAGGACTAGCTTGCAATATGGAAAAACACATTGCCGCAATATTAGAGTTCCTGTATTGGCCTGTGCATGTATCTGAGTACATGCTTACATGTATAACTTCTATCGGAAATGTACTGAAATATTTACAGGTATAAGCACGATCCTATTTGATTGGCACCGCGTCCCGCTACAGTTTCGTTCCATAAATAATTATGCGCTATGCCTTGCTCATTAACAACAGTCAAATTGTACTGCCAGTTGTCGTTCATAGAACATTATTGAGGTCTGAATGTATGGCGTTTGCAAGACCTGTTGCCAATCAAATGTATCCATTGACTTTGCATCGTTAATCTTTGCTTCAGCCTTATCTTTAGATTTGGCCAAAAAATGTTTATCTGCAGTTTCGTTATGGGTACCTATTCCAATCAATTTCCAGCAGTGACTTTTGTATGACGTCATTTGACAGCTTCATTTGTAATTTAAATGTATCACATGTATTGCAAAAGTCATTGTGTGGTAATTTGAAAAATATTTTCATTGTCTTGAAATTGTTCCTGTAAATACTATATGACACAACTGCCTCGGTAGTATTCTGTTCTTTATACATATTATACATTTTGATCAAATTTAAATCTGCAGGTAAATACTGTTTCTGAGTGTGTCGGCGACTGTAATGACTTTCATAACGAGGAAAAGAGTTAATAAATTGTGTTGTGTATTTTTTTGTACTCTCGGCAGTAGTTTTATTGATGGGTGGATGCTTCTTTGATCTGGTTCAAATATATTTCCAGTATGAGACATTCGTTTAGAAAGTATTTTATTAATAAATTCATTAGATACATCAAAAGTTTTTTGAAAGCAAGATTTACAAATCGGTTGTAGTTCCCCATCTATTTTCAAATTGTACTTGTGTGATGTCAGACGATTTCTTAGGTCCTAAACTATTTGATCGCAGTCTTTGAGTAACTTTAGGATGTGATAAGACCATTTAAATAGTCGATTCTTCTATCCCTGTCATTCATTCCCCAAAATGACTCAAATAGTGTCTTCCTCAGCTCATATTCAAATTTATTTTGACATTTCATGCGACACTCCGTAAGTAAAGTTGTTCTCTACAATTTTTTTCTGGGATTTCTTTAAGTCTCCGTCACATAACATTTTCCGGAATTCCTCTTATTTTTCCTGTCTTTTCTTATTGCCCTAGACCTTTTAGATTGGAGATAAGGTATACAATCAGCTTGATTTTCTTCAGTTAGTATATCACGAAATGCTGCATTTTCGGTCGCAATAGCATTACTGTTATTATCATACCAAGAGTCGCTTGAAATTTCTTCGCATACATGTGAAACGGGTAGAAAACCTGGATCCAAAATGTCATCATCGCTGTTATCAACGGATCTTTTGATACATTACTGATACAATTATTGCTGAAGAACTACTGCTTTCTAACATTTCTTCATTATCGAAATGTGGAATTTGTTACTTCATTTTAAATATTCTATACTCGAAATAATATAAATTTTCACCCTTGTGACTGTGTATTTGAGAAAACAAAAAGCTGTTTTTCTCCTATTCATCTATTATGGACTTGGCTGATTTTGAAATTTAGCAACACAAATGCACTAATTGGCGAGGTACCTATATATAAAGCATTATTTATATCTTTTAAAATAAATGAATACGACAGTTTGTTAAATTTGTGTTATTGTAGACGACGATAGGAAGTTAAAATTACATAACAAGTTGACGTTTCAATAAATGTGTTTCTGTTTTAGAGACTAATATGTTGATGAATTAATTTTAAGTACTGGCAACACAAATTAGTCCTCAGAAAAGCGTTTCCGTGAACATTCTGCCAAACTGTCCCAAATCAAACAAGTCCAACTGTGTCATTTGATTTGTTCAATTCAGGTTGAATGATAATGTCCATTTTAACAATAATAATATTATGTG
Source organism: Rhyacophila brunnea (assembly GCF_057557595.1). Taxonomy (NCBI): domain Eukaryota; kingdom Metazoa; phylum Arthropoda; class Insecta; order Trichoptera; family Rhyacophilidae; genus Rhyacophila; species Rhyacophila brunnea. The sequence continues at coordinate 28,278,796 of NW_028232785.1, read as the reverse complement.
TTCTCGTGTCACAATAGTCACACATGTCACAATAGGTTATAAAATACTGTCAATCGCGTTAATTATTGCTATAATAACAGTTTTCAAAGACAGCGAAAAATGATCACTATTATATTATTATTAAAATATAAAGATTAACACGTATCAATGTGTTTTAATTGGATGGGAAAATATAATTTCTAGCGAATGGTTTTATCAAACGGTGACAAATGAAAAGCACGGAATAGTTGGGACTGTTGGGAACATTGAAAGAAGAAACAAAATGGTGTCGCATCGTTTAGAGCAGTACCTATTGAGACTTATGAGGTACTCACGTGTATGAAGTCCACGCATCTGGTTCGTTGATGTATGCTAGCGAGACATCATTATATGGCTTTGATATCGTACATGTTTTGAATTAAATAACACAGATTTAAGGATGTTAGCTGTCCGCGCGGACGCGTTTATTCATTGAAAAACATTGGGAATTTACACATGGGGGATGAACATTGATGCAGTATAACTAAGGTAAGTAATTGTGGTAATTATAAGAGACATGATATGGCCAATATAAATATCCTGATGACACTTTATACGAAGGCCTTCGGGAAACCTGTCCAGATCGCACACATCTACCTCATTTAATGCAGAACCTGTCGCCATTCTCCAAGTATCAGGGAAAATCACTAAAGTTCACGATTTATTTTCCACCATAAGGTTTAAAAATACAAAAGACATGATACATAAAATTATAAGCGGGCGTAAGCAGGAGGTTCTTTTTTCAACCGACGATCAACAAACCGGAACTTTTCCTCAATCAGCAGCTCGAAGCCCTCCATCGTTGACAACAAAATATCACCGAGTTCCACCTACTTTATTTTCTATAGTATTCCTATATGTAATTGATATGATTCCATTATTTATTTTTTATATATTTTTGCATTCCCTCGTTAGCTGGACACCACACTGCGCCTTCAAGAATACCTGTCGCTCGCAAGTCTTCTTGCATCATTCCAAGTTAAACCTCTCTATAGAAAGGCGGTATTTAGCTGCCTTCCAGGAAGCCGGATTCCCTTTAGCTAGAAGAACAGGCAAGCAAGGTTGAAGTTCTCTTCTGGCACCCATGGTAGAGTTGGGTCTAACGGTGCCTCAGCACTCTCAGCGGGATGAGAAATCGGTTCGTTCTCTTATCTCCTATTTACTCATAACACCGCATACCCAGTATCCGTCGCAAACATTTGTTGTCGAAACACCCTCCACCCTTCTCGGTCCCTAGTTTTTTGCTGTCACGTGGATCCTCAAAACTTTATTATCCAGCAGGTTTTAGGGTGACCCTGTGGGCATTTAGTGCTCTGCTCCTTGGGTACCACTGAAGGAAGGCATTTGTCCAGCGGTTGTCTACTCGCTGAGAGATATGTCCAATATATTGCCATTTCATCTGCTTAACGACCTCTATCACATCGTGTACTATTGTCTGCTTGCTTATACACTAGTTTTTTTTACAATCTTTAACTGTTGTACCCAACATGCATCTTTCCATGTCAAATTGCGCTAGCGATCCATTTTTTTTTTATTTTTTCCTATATTAAGAGTTCATGTTTCAGATACATACGTGAGCGTTGGTAGCACACATGTGTTGAACACTTTAAGCAAAGGACATTTGAGGTTAGTTAAAGATACTATTCAAGAATGCGATAAGTATCACCAGCATTATACTAATATATATTGTATATAAAAAGTTATTCACCAACATGTGTCATTTCATGTCTTTTAAGATTACTAGGTTGCGAGCATCTATATGAGCACACATTGCATTTATAAGGTTTTTCACCAGTATGTGTAAATTTATGTGATTTAAGATGACCAAGTTGCGAGGAATTATATGAACAAACATTGCAATTATAAGGCTTTTCACCAGTATGTGCCAATTTATGTGTTTTAAGATGACTAGGATATAGGCATCGAAATGAACACACATCACATTTATATGGTTTTTCACCAGTATGTGTCATTTTATGTCTTTTAAGAGTATTTGACTGCGAGCATCTATATAAACATACATTGCATTTATATGGTTTTTCACCAGTATGTTTCATTTTATGTAGTTTAAGGTTACTTGGTTTCGAGGATTTATATGAACAGACATTGCATTTATATGGTTTTTCACCAGTATGTGTCATTTTATGTGTTTTAAGACGACTTATTTGCGAGCATCTATATGAACATACATTGCATTTATATGGTTTTTCACCAGTATGTGTCATTTTATGTGTTTTAAGATGACCAAGAGACCGGCATCGAAATGAACACACATTGCATTTATATGGTTTTTCACCAGTATGTGTCCTTTTATGTATTTTAAGAATACTTGACTGCGAGCATCTATATAAACATACATTGCATTTATAGGGTTTTTCACCATCATGTGTCATTGTACGTGCTTTAAGTTTACTAAGTTTCGAGTTAACTCTGTATTTATGAGATGCTTGACTTTGATCATCAATTACGTCCATGTGAACCATTTTGTGACTTTTTAGAGCACTTTTGCATCCAAAAACTGCGTAACAAATGCAGCAAATCAAGTTACGGGAGAAATAGATTACCCTTTTCAGAATAAGTCGAAGCTCCTTCGGAGTATCTCGTTTTAATATTTCTTTTTTAATGTCTTTCTCATCTATCGTCACTTCTGAATACTGTCTCATTCTCTGCTGGATTCCATCACCTAAGGATTGTTGACTCTCGTGATGCATTGTGAAAAATCCTTTGGTAGAAACCTAGAAAACCAAAATTATCGTTATTATAAAATATAAATTATCTTTTATACTTATTTTGTTTAAGATATTTTTTTCAATGTTTTTACTTTTCAGCATTTTCAGACATTAAGTAAAGTAAGGGAGTAAAAATTATAACAGTACCTACCCTATATAGGTGTCACATACAAATTCAATATTGTTAAGGAATGATACATAAATATACGAATGCACCTACATGTAACATCCAAAAGGTAATACATAAAACAGAATATGATACAATTATTGTGGTACAAGTCTTAATATATATATCATAGAGGTATTAAATAAAAGGAGAGGCCAAGAATCAGCTTTCTCGTACGACTGAATGACAGCAGGCCAACAATAGCCACGCGATAAAAAAATGCAGGGCATCACGGAGCATTTACTTTGGTCATTATAACGTACCAATATAATTAATAATGTTAACGTTAATTTTGGCGCAAATTGATTACCTGCCTGCTTCACCATACTTTAATTTATAACCTGCCGCCCCTAGGTATAAATTTATTTTATCTGGTACAAAATTATTATTGTTTCAAATGCAAAATCACACGATTGGATAAAACATTAGACTGATGTCAATAAAAGAGGTTCGCTCTGCATCTTTGTGACGATTTTCAATTTGTGTGTTTAGTCAGAGAATGGACCTAAAAAGTTTAACAATTGGCATCAACGGACGGTACGACACAAATATGTGACCCACACGAGGCGTGGTTTCAACAGTATGGCAGTAGGTGCGTGCCGTAGAACGACCGCAATTATCAGAATTGTATTTTTACCGCCCCTAACCGACACATGACCTGCTTTTTTCCGATATGTCGTCACTCTATCGGCACTCACAGTAGAAAATTTGACGAAACGGAGCACTTGATAATTTAGCCCAGCACAGTATGTGATCTATGGATAAGCATCCTGCCAGTAAATAATATAGCTGCTTGTCAAGTTGTTAGACACAAAGGGAGGGAATGTACCCAAGTAAGTGAAGGGTCACGGTGGAATTGACGTAGAGCAGTAGATGGGATAAAACCAGAAGTAAATGGAACTGCCTAAATGGTTGACTTTCCGAATTTCCTAGCGAATTGTCGTGTGTATCCTTATCAAACAAACAGTATGTGAAATTCAGTCCGCAGCACGTGGTTTGAGGTTACCATCGGAGAATGTAATCATATTAAATTAATATATAACCCCTTTCTCTTGATAACAATTCCATCTTCAAATACTATTAATTATCTATGTGCGATCATGCACCATAATACGTTTATTATAAACTATGTTCTTAAAAATCAAAACCTTATAAATCAATACTTGTCGTAGGAATCTTACTTGGATCTAAAGCCATATCTCAAGTTTAAAGTACCTCGTAAATGTAATTATATAAATTTTAATCGTACCTACCCCCCAGCGGAGTTGTACCGGCGCAGAAGGTACGGGTATAAAAGAAAAGACAGGATTGCATTTTGACTCATTCCTTTTACACTGACATACTAGAACAGTTGCTTTTGTTATTCGTATTAGCGATACGCATCGTTTTGAACCGATAGTTTTTCATTTTTCATAATCGCAATCCTGATAAATGAATCAGAAGATATTTAGCAAATCTGTGATAAAAGTACCAGAGGGACTTTTGCGATTGTTATGAAACTTATTCCACCTACAGATACCTGTAGGCCGCTTATTTTTATTTAATCAAATATTTATAATTTTCCGGAAAACCCGGGAAATAAACTGCTTTTCTGTAATTGGTTTCTGTATCTTGGTCTGATGGAGGAGGTAGAAAAACTGCCCCATTGGTACATTTTTCGCGTGTGAAACGCCCCGAAAAGTCATGCACGACCTTTTCCTATCTTTTTCTGTATTTTAAGTTATTAAAATCCATATTTCAATGACAAGTATTTGAACCATTACGCGTAGACATAATTTCTTAATCGAAACTATGGACGATTCCTTAGATAATCAATGAAAACATAAATTTAGAGTAGGGGAAATTTGCATCTGTGACGTCTTTTTCTATACAAAGTCAGTCGCCGATCTCCTATACTAGAGGTAAGTTCTCTGAATCTGTGTCGTGCCACCGAGTTTGTTCATTGTCTATACCATAGACAATAGACTCTATGGAATCAAACTGATAGCTGACAACATCGTCGCATTATATTAGTATATGATCGTCATTGTTTACGTATGGTTTACGTGTCAAAAGTGAGATCATAACATTCGGCAAAGTAAAATCCCTACATTATTTGAAAATGCCAGAAGTGAAATCTACTACTTGTGTTCTTTTAAGACAGTGGGTGGATAATGAACCAGACTTATCTATTGATAGTGGATTTGTGTAGACATAAGGACTTTGTTTAACAGAGTCACTGGACATGGTGGAAGATGTTAAAAGACGATTGTCTTCTATCCCAAGTGAGATGGTAGACATAAACGAAATATTCGCAAATATTTTATCGAAAAATCCTGATTTCGAGAATCTATACAAAATTGATGCTTATATTAATGGAAAAGGCCTGGATTTACCAGAAAACGTCAAGACAACACACACACCTATATTTAAATTTTGCCCAATCACCTCTGTGGATGTTGAGAGGTCATTTTCTGCATATAAACAAAAAGTGACAGATATGCGGAAAGTTTAACACCACAACACAATGAAAAAATTATTATAACTTATTGTTTCGGACAAAAACAGCAATACATAGTATTTAAGAATTTGTTAAGTGTGTCGTTCCTGTTTTTTTTTAAATTGTATTTAGTTTATATTGCATTTCTTATTAAATTGTAGGTAGGTACTTGTAAAAAAAACTATTTTGAAAATAAAATTGTATATAACTTTATATTGATTATTTGTGTTTTTTTTTTTGTTATTGTATATTATTTATAAAATCATTAATTGGTTATTCAATTTTTATCAGTAATATTGGGTATAGAGGGTACTAGAATTTTTTTCCATAAAAAACTGACAATTTTTAAGTGCAAATTTTTTAGTTTTTAGTGCATATTTTAATGATTTTAAGCGCAAATGTGCATGCATATATTCATGTTTTTTGGTGCATACATATCCGGACCATAGTAATAACTTATTTATACTCTTCAGTAATTATAGAATACCAAAATCTGCTTGCAATTACGTTATCAATAAAAAATAGTAAGGCAGCGGACCATTCGTTGGTTGTGCAGAAAGTTATGCTCAGGCTTTATTAATCTAAAAGTGTCGGTGATGAAAAACATTATCATTACGTCACGTGAGCACGTGGTAAGCTCGCACGACGTCAGACGGATGCTCCCTTTCTGTGGTAGGTACATTTTGAGCCGAAGTAGCAGATATTAGCCTCTTAAAGATAGGCGCCTATCTTAGGGACTTACGCCCCTATATATGGTTCTGCATAGCGCTCTATCTCTTTTCCTTAAAACAGCTCACGGTGAACTGTGCTACGTAACTAACCTAAATGACGTAACCAACGTTTGGCAAGTTGTGTATGAATGTGTTTTACAACGTTTTTATTAGCTCGTATTCTTATATATGTCCGGTAGTTTTTTGTTCGGTACAAATCTTGCAATCGATTTTTAACTAACTTCCCGACTAGCTAGTCATTTGAAACTTTTAGAATATATCAGAACACGATGCCACTGGATTTTTAATACTTTTAACCATCTTTAAGCAGAATTGAATTCATTTTCAGTTAATTCTGTTTTGCATGAAATTTCGGAAGAAATCCGTAATCCAATCCACTATTATTGGTTGCTAGGGGTCTGAGGTCCTAGCAACTAAATTATTAATATATCCGTGCGTTACTATGGAAATCAATATGAATGTCAAAATGACATTTCAGTATTATTTCTATCAAGGACAATTTTTTTTTATCGTTTATGGGGGGACGTGCGCCGTATAATCAAAATGGAGGTTTTATGCTATTTGAAAGCATGATCCTGGACATTCCTTAAACGTTGTAGATAATCTAATTATATAATTTTGAAGCCTTATTATCCTTTATATTTATTTTAAACATTTGATGACTGCATAAAGCATTTTTATTACAAAAAATAATATTCTTTTAAACCTCTCGATCTTATGTTTTAGAATATAGTAATATTTCAGTACATTCATGTGCAGTGGTATTAAGAATTTTTATATTTAATATTTTTTAAAAACATTTATAAAACCATTAGTAAAATTTATGTCGACATTGTTGAAGTGAAATATTTACGATAAAAAATTATATTGATAATCTCTGTGATACCTGAATTAGGCATTTTATTATTCAAAAAAATGGGCAAGATTTACACATTAGCATAAAACCTCCATTTTGACCTACGCTGAGCATGTGGGCCGTTATGCTAGCAAGTCAAGTTTATATGATTCAACAGAATATTTAAAAACATTGTATTTAAAAAGTTCTTTTTATCTTGTAATTATTTAATTATGTGTTAGATTCAAGAACTAACCTCAAAAGAGCTGGAGTCATCGCTGGCTTCTTCTTGCTTGACACTGATGTCCGTGGCCGGGCTGTTCGTATGTTGTATTGGCACATCGTACCAATGCTGTTCCTCCGCGTCTGTTTCCTTCAATTCAATATCGCGTTTTACGTCCATTTTGCGTACCTATTTGACACGGAAATGTATTTTATAGTTCGCTGCAGTAGGAACAAAACATATATTAATATAGAATACAAAGAATACGGAATTAATGGGAACTTGAATATATAACGGGTGTGGAGTAACAGGCATCCGATCTCAAATGTAGTAGAATATGGGATCAATGACATTAATATTGACGAAGCATCTGGAAAAAAATGACACTCGTCGGGTCTGCCGAATGGCATAATCTGTTCTAACGCCATTACAATAAAGGTGATATTGCTATAAATTCCCGACGCTTTTTGTCGAGTCTGCCGAATGGTTCGGTTCAAACGGGTTCGCTCAAATGAACATTGACACTAGAAACACTGTTCTAACGCCATTATAATAAAGGTGATATTGCTATAAATTCTTGATGCGTGATATCGCATAATGAAATTGCGTGACGTCTACCTATACATGTGCGAATGTCGCTATGCGCGAATTTACTTGCTAGCTGCTGTATTGAGTGCGTTGTCCATTAATATTGTCATTGTATGGGATAAACTTAAAATCGTGTCAAGAATACGGCATTCTTAGCCTGCCCTTCCTCTGACAACTTTACTGCTATCGGATTATGCACAGATAATTTTGGTGTATTTGAAGGTTACAACACACACTATTGCACGTCACACATTCAAAACCACGCTTCAAAATGTAGTGTATTGGGGGTATGGCCTACCTGAATTATATTTACTAACCTGTTCTGTGGTACTATCAACATATTACGTCTCAAAACTAACACTGAGTTCCTGCTAACAGTGCTAACAGATGACAGTTTATTTAGATAGTTATTCTATATTGCCATGTCAAAATCCAAATCAATGCTGCCATCTTATTTCACCGATTTATAATAATAATTATTACTCGGTCCAAGAAATATTGTAGTACTTACCTACCTACCTAGTTTGTAAATAATATTACGTATTATCATCTGTTGAAAATGTATAGGGTTTTTGATCCCCACAAAATAAAATGACGGAGATATGAGAAATTCCGAGGCACTTTTACAATATGGATGGCAAGTTATTGCACATCCGTTAGGCAAACATATCAACAAAAAATATTAAAACATAGTTTAGAAAATAGTTTTCACATAAACTAAAAAGTATATGTCCAAAAAGACGATTTTACAGGAGATCAAAAACAAAGTTAAAACGTTAAATTCTGAAGTCATTTTTAAAGCAACATATTTTATATTCTCCAGAAGGTTATCATATTTATAATTGTTAGGTATTAGTAGTGTTTATATAAGAAAATGTCAATAAATCACAAATTTATGGACGTCTTATACTACAAGGACAATACAAATTTATTTTTAATGAGCAAACTTATACTGTTATTATAGGAAATAAAAAAATAATTAAGAAGGTACTTTTTATAAGAAAGGCACAGTTTTCGTTAAGTGACAGATGTAAAAATTTCAGTCATAGTACAAAAAAAATGTAATGGAACATGTTATTTTAAATCTAGTAGGTACTAATCATGGGCCCCACATCCTGAACCGGGCTACCAAATTGTCCATACTTTCTTTTACGGGTTGATGATTGATGACTACAGTATTTCCGTTGACGCTTTTCTTAATGCACTTCATGTCGAGTAAAACTATATCCTTTAGAATAATGTTAGGTACCTACCATAAACAACGTTAGGCACAAACCGATAATATAAAACGCAGTACCGACACCAGGTATACCTCAAAAACATAATCAGACGTTAAATGCTATCACAGAAATCTGCCGCTAGGGGAAAATAAGTGTATAATGTCATTTTTCTTGGAAAGTATTTAAAATGTTATCAGACTGCTGATCCCTTCTGATTCTGCTCATGGATTTGATTTGATTCGATCGTCAAGTCAAACACGACACCGTCATCTGCATACTCCAAATCGCACAGTCTTTCTTCGCATAGTTCGGTTGTGTCATCATGATTAGGAGTACGTATCCCACTGTCGGGGCTAACTGTCTTACGCATTATTAAATCAATCTTGATGAAAAGAAAGGGGAAAACGTGATTTCAAAGAGGTCAGAGGATGTTCCAGCTGCTCTCACGCGATACTCTGTATTGGGGTAGAGAGCACTTATCACGGTGACCAATTTCCGTGGGACACCATAGCAGAATTTGCCACAAATATTCACGGCTAGGGCTGTCAAATGCCTTTTCATAGTCCACAAAGCAACACAGGTGAGAGGTATAATACCAATTCATATCGTGATGCTGTAGCAGGAGGCACAGAGGTATATATGATATAAGCGTATTTATTATATTATATTGTTTATACTTTATATAGCTATTAAGATTTGTGTAGAAATGTAAATAAATTTTAATTTGTGTTTTTAATAATATGTCAGAACTTGACAAAGGTGTGGCTCTATACATTTATAAAAAAAATCCCTAATCCGTGCTCTGCTGTTTTGCAGCTGACTTGAAAAAGGGAATAGTTTGATTATGATGGATGAGTTACATGATAATTAATACACTAACATTAACACACCTTCCACAAACGTAATAATAACTCAATGCCACATGAGACAATTTTTGGAAATCGATGTTACCACCGTTTTTTTGTATGAAGAAATAGTCTGACTTTGATAACTAATGCATAATAGGAATCTATATTAATAAAAAAAAACACTGATAGGTTATACCAGGGTTTTCAAAACTTTTTCTGCAATGGAACACTTCGCAAACCCGGAAATTTTAACGGAACACTTAGCTTATTTTTTAGATTGATTCCTAGAAGTTAAAATTTAAAAAAAAATGTTATTAAAACATATTTAGTAATTAAATATTTTTAAATATACAACAATAATATAATATATACATAAAAATATCAATAAATAAAGCACTTAGGTAATGACTAGGGCCCGGATTTATATGCTAGTGCATGTTTTGTTAGGGTGTATGCACAGCTATGAGAGTTGCACAGAAATCTGTTTTGAAAGACACAGAATCCAAAAATAAAATTTTATTGTGCATATTTAAGACGTTAGAGCATATTTGAGACATTAGTGCATATTTCATAAATAAATGCATATTTTAGGGCTTTTTAATGTATAATTTTAGTTTTTTTTAAATTATTTTATCGAAATATAACTAATTTAGGAAGAAAGATAGTTTATATGCACTTGCATTTTTAATGCCATCTCCGAGCTGTAGATTTATCAGTGGAAAAAGTGAAGTCAACTCGGGCACTATTATTTAAAGTTTGCCCAAGTGGACGTTGAGAGGTAATTTTCCGCATATAAACAAAATACTGACAGATATCTATGCGGAAAAGTTTAATGCCAGAGCATAAATATTGAAAAAAATTATGTAATTTTTTTTCGGGCAAAAAACAGAAAATAGTATTTAGGAATAGTTAAGTGTGTCGTTTTTGTTTTTTAATTTATGTTTGGTTTACATTGCATTTATTATTCAATTATTTGTAGGTACTTGTGAAAAGACTATCTTGAAAATTGTAATTGATTAACTTTATATTCATTGTTTGTGTTTTTTGATCTGATATCGTATTATGTTGAAAAATTATTAACTAGTTATTCGATTTTTTGTCAGTAATATTAGGTAAAGTGGGTATTTACAATTTTTTCCCACAAAAAATGTAAATTTTTAACTGCATATTTCTTCGGTTTTAGTGCATATTCTATTGATTTTAAGTGCATACGTGCATGCATATAACCATGTTTTTTGTTGCATACAAATCCGGGCCCTAGTAATGACTTTGATAATTTTGAGTCCTTGAATTGCATATTATCTTCTTGATATCAGGCACAATATTGGTAAGTTGCATTCTAATATCTGGTGTGGCGTCGAGCCTATTTCTGCACTTTGACTTCGTTGCAGCATAAATAGAAAATCCCGCTTCGGATAAAAAGATAGTAGAAAACGGAAGTAAAACAATCATGGCCCCCACATCCTGAAGCGGGTTCTCAGGCTAGGATCTTTGGCGGCCCCCTACCTTTCTATAATGTTAAAGGCAGTGTGACACATCACTATAATATTTTTCAAATTTTGTTACAGCTCAAATTAAGGTCCCTTATTCAGTGTATTATTAACTATTTTTAATACGTCTACTTTCATTATGAAGTCGTCGAGTATCAATACGCAGTAGCCGCCGTAAAAACTATTAAAGCAAATTTGTGATGTGTATTTCTCTTACTTATCTGGTCACCCGCCACGTCGGGCCCACCTAGAGCCCGTGCCCTCAGGCTAAAGCCCTGTCAGCCCCCCCTTGTGGGGGCCATGAAAACAACTAATAATAGCTTGTTTTAATCACTTGGGGTACTCTTCTGACAGATTCACCCAGAAATCATTTAAAGGCTGATCTTCAAATCAGAGTCACTAATTAAATCAATAAGATTTTAATAGTCACCTGCGCTTAAGCCTACTGGTTTAGCTGTCACGGAAAATGAATTCCGAACCCAGGAATCGTCCTTACTAGTTTTCAGAAAATATTGCAAACGTGTACAAAACCTTTACAATTCCAACAAACCTTTCAAAACAAAAACGCGGCACACCTATTCAGGTTCAGCGGAACACTGGTGATCTGCGGGACATAGTTTGGGAAACCGTGGGTTATACATTTGATTTGCGATTTTTTTATAATAATTCAATACGAAGCGAGAAAGGCCTTATAATGTTTTGGAGGAAATCTGAAATCTGATTTTGACAACTGAACAGTGGGATCACTCGTTTGAGAAATGCGTGAACAAAGAGATATGCTCAATCTTTGTATCTTAAGATGGCGCTGGTACTTACTTTTCTCAATAATATTATGTATGGATGCATAATCGCAAGTAATTTTAAAGTACGAAAACTATACATTGTTAAACTTCATTGAATATATCATTCAAAATATTCCGCGGAATGACGAAACCACATAGGTACTCACTCTGTCGCCATGCCAGCATGTGACGTGAGCATAATGTCATCGCAGCATTATTCTGCTAGGTATAAACAATAATGTTATGACAAAAATACTTTCTGACAGAATAGGTAGGTCGATTGGTCATCATCAGTGACAGACATTACATTCAAATACTGTAGGTCAATGCACCCACTCACACTAAACCATATAAATAAGTTACCTAGTGAAATAGTTGCACGAAGCGTGTATAACCGATACGACAGACGAGGATATGTACCTTTTGAAGTTTAGTCACAAAGCTGTGATAGGAGACGTAGCCAAAGAAACAAAATATCACTTAATATACAATTACCTGGTGGACTGGTCTGGTATCTGAATGTGAACATCCAGGTGTAGGATCTTCATCATGGAATGGATGTATTGCGTACTCAACAAACTCGCATTTAACAACAACCGGCTGGACGTCAATCTCGGGTTTAATTTCAGTGAGACGTGTTGCTGGAAACTGAAAGAAACATACATGTTGATTTATGTAATTACATAACAACACTAGTTTGAGCTCGCGAATTTTATAACAATATGTATATTATTATAATTGTGAATCGTACCTAGCTAGATGTCAAATTGTACCTAGGAGAGTTTGACATCCTCGTACCTACCTGTGTTCTTCAATAATTTGTAAAAATTATAAACATAATACGTATAATATTGTAGTAGGTAACTTATCGTTGGTATTCAGCTAAAATAATTATTATTATGAAAAGACGCAGGAAAGGACTTGATAAAAAAAACTAACCTCATAATAGTAACTGGAGTCGTCGGTATTTTCCTGCTTTACATAAGTGCGCGTCTCAGTGCTGTTCTGATGGCTAGTTACATCAAACTTAATCTCAGTATCAGTTTGGTCTGCATCACACTCTCGCTTGACTTCCATGTTTATGTATTTAAAAGGTATCTTATAAAATTAATGATGAAGACAGCTACCTATCTGTTTTGTTGAATATAAGTGTTGTCGAAATACCTACAAATAATGATATTTCGCGGAGATACTAGCTGATTCACAATAATGTATTAAACGTTTGTGTATTATGGAACAGTGATGCTAATTATTGCTAATGTCAAATCGACTGCGAGTGGAAGATATCGTCAGTGTTGACACTATAAGAGAAAAAACCCCAATTTAATTAATTTCTTTTATTATCAGATTAATAATATTCAAATTCACAACTATAAGTGTCCCAAATCTATAAATATATATAAAAACAATAATTAAAGAACGCCCCGCCGGGTATGACCAGTAAATAAAAAGGGAGGTATGACCAACGACAAGAAAAAGAAGATAACTTAGTATAAGAACACCTCACGCGAAGAAGTGAGAGTTCTCCCTATAGTATCTCAAGGACTTCAAAGTCTACATGAATAATAAGAGTATTAATGGGAGGTAAAAACTTCTTTCATAATCATCTGTCATTTTATAAATAATATTTTCCAACTCTCAAAAACCAGAATAATGTACTTTTAATAAGCCTCTCTGTCAAATCTACTTTGGGTAAAGACCGAATTGAATTGTGCTCTTATGGTTAACGCAAAGAGATTGAAAGACTGGGTTAACGTAAATTTGATTAATATTTGAGAACCTATAACAAATAAATTAAATTGGGTTTTTTTTCTCTTATAATGTCAACACTGACGATATTTTTTACGTGATGACAACTCTCTAGCAGTCTCCAGCTACCATTGCTGTCAGTGACATTCATTTTTAGTCAAGTTAAAGCTCAACGTTTAGTCTGCGTTCTTGACATTAGCATCTGTAGGTACCATACTATGTACCTTCAAAGTTCAATACATTATTGTCAATCAGATAATAGCAACACGGAATATTATTAACTGTATTTCGACTGATATACTACAACAGAACAGAAAGTTGTCAAGTTGTCTCTAGCACATTGCATACGATTGTTGATACGCAAACATGGAAGTCAAGCGAGAATTTGATGGGGACCAATCTAGTACTGAAGACAAGTTTGAAGTAACAACTAGCCGTCAGAACAGCCCTGACACGCGCACCTATATAAAGCAGGAGAACACAGACGATTTTGTGGTTAGTTTTTTTTATAAAGTCCTTTCCTGCGATTTTTTATAATTATTTAAGCAGAATAGGTACCAACGATAAGTTTATATTTTTTACAAATTGTTTAAGAACATCCGAGGATGTCAAACTTTCTTTCAAAAAATGACCTTCTAACATACATTTAGACTTAGCTACCTAGACAATCCTCCACGTAACCTAACCATTTTACACAGTGACAAGGATTTGTGTTTATACGCAACCGTATTAATGTATGTAAAAGCCGGGCACTCGATTGGTTCACACACGTACATCGTATAAATGCATTAGTAAATTCCAAGCTCTCGATCGGTTTATTTACGTTTCCATTCAAAAAAATCTATTCCAAATGGCAAGGTTACGTGACGGAGACTCTACCACAATTATATATTGTTATAAAATACGCGAGCTGAATTGTTTTTTTTTTAATGTGATTACATACATAGACTTATGATGTTTCTTTCAGAATCCAGCAGTGCGTCTCACTGATATTAAGATTGACCTCCAGCTGGTTGACGTTAAACGCGAGTTCGTTGCAGACGTAATAAATCCATTCCATGATGAAGAACCTACACCTGGATGTTCGCATTCAGATTACAAACCAGTACACCAGGTAATTCTATATTATGTGATATTTTGTTCCTTTGGCTACGTCTACTAACACAGCTTTGTGATAAAATTTTAATATGTGTGTAGCTGTCAGTATATTATTGATCAAATATCTATTTTTAATGTATCAAATTATTCAACCGCAATAGTAAATTCCCAGGAACTCATATACCGGTAAACAACTTACTGTTTACCTGTGTCAGCAAATTAATTGGCGATATTAAATACGGTATAGCAATGGAAAATTAGTCTAATATCCATTCCCATATTATCATAATATTCTATTATGACTGTAATAATAAATAAAATTCACAGCTACTCGTATTTAAACCGCTGACTCGTTCATTATAATTATGTACTGGAATATAATGTTTAGGTATTACTTTTGACTGTATAAATTACGAATACTGATTTATCAAAATGTTATTTGAATCTAAGTACCTGGCTCGTAATTATCTCAGTACATAATATGTACTGTCATTGTATTTATACTATCGTACCGACTGTTACGCTGCAAAAAAACTCTCTCCTGCATACATCTTCGACTTCTTCATTATCATCCTCAACACCATAACCCATACATCGAACACTACATGTACATATCCTCGAGCTTCGTACAACCATTTCACTAACGTATTTATCAGGCTTAGTGTGAGTGGGTGCATTGACCTACGGTATGTATTTGAATGTGATGTAAGTCACTGATGATGACCAATCGACCGATTCTGTCAGAGAGTACTTTTGTCGTAGGTAACATTATTGTTTGTAGTACTTAGAATAATGCTGTGATGACATTATGCTCACGTCACATGCTGGCATGGTGACAGAGTTAGTCTATGGTTTCGTCATTCCGCAGAATATTTTGAATGATCTAATTCAAATGTATTTTTACATTTTATACGTGTGCATACTTTAAAATTACCTACTTGCGATATTGCATCCATATATAATATTGTGAACAGAACCAGCGTTAAGATACAAAACCTGAGCATATCTTTTTGTACAATCATTTCACAAACTAATGATCCCACTGTTCAGCTGTCAAAATCAGATCCCAGATTGGCTGCAAAACAACATAATTATCGGGTCTTTCTCGTTTCGTAGGTATTGACTTATAGAAATATTGCAAATCAAATTTAATAACATATCGGTGTCTTTTTTATAAATATACATTCCTGTTATTCATCAGTTATCAAAGTAAAACTATTTTGCTTCATACAAAAACCGGTGTTAACATCGATTTCCAAACATTGTCTTATGTAGCATTGAGCCATACATTACGTTTGTAGAAGGTGTGTTAATGTTAGTGTATTATTTATGAAGTAACTCATCTATCAAAATCAAACCATTCCCTTTGTCCAGACAGCTGTAAACCAGCAGACCATAGATTAGTAATAGGCATATATTATATATTTTTTATTTTTTTTGTGATTTTACCGAAGCTTTGACTGCGACTCGCTGTCGTATCGCCCTTCTCTTCTGGAAGGGGATCCGTCGATCAGGTCCTCACTCCTATTCTGTTAAATAGCTTTATAATTATTTTGCCTAGCTCTTCCGTCTTTCTTTCTTTCTTCTATAGACGCCAGTGCTTTATGCACCAGAATCGTTCTCCTCCGTATCCATCCCCTCTGTATTTTTGATGCATCGTGTCATTGATTTTCAGATAGTCTAATTCAGACCTCAGCCAAGTCTCTGAGATTAATGCTATTGGTATTTTTTGTTTTATTGAGTAAAGTTCTACCTCATTCTTTTTTTTTGTTTCATACTTCTGTCATTCCATTGTAAAATCCTTATTTGTATTTTTTATCCATTTCGTTGCAGAACCTCCCCTAGAATTTCTCCTAAATTTCCTTCTTTGAAGTTTTTGCATACCCAGTCCACTGCTTTAATTATTAGTTGTTTAATGATCTGCTGCCAGTCTTCCCCTTTCAGCAAGACTTTCATAATTTCTCCCATCGCATTAACCTCTGTCTTCCCCTTTGAACATTCCTTATTTTTTGTAGGCTTTATGATACTACCTGTAGCTGTTATTGTTGAACTTGAAGCTTCTACCACCACTTCTTCTTTCTTTTTGTTTTCCTTTATTTTTTGAATTATTTCACTTTCATCTCTTCCCACGATTTCTTTTGTTTTAATATGTCAGCATAGCTGTTACTTAACATATTTTTTTTTGCTTCACTGAAAGGTATGTTCATTTTTATCATTGTTTCTTTGCAATTCTTCTCTTCTTGCCACTTTGGGCATTTTTGCCTGTTTGCCGCGTGGTTACCTTTGTAATTGATGCACGTAATTTCCTAATTTTTTTCGCAAATTTTATGGTTTTCACCGCACTTGGGGCACGTTTCTTCTTTACTGCCTCAATTGTTCGCAATGTGCCCATATCGCCAGTATTTGTAGCATTGCATTACCACATACGGTTCTACAGCAAAAGAGACGCCATATATGTGAATTATTCTCGGCAATATTTTCTCCCCAAATTTAATACTAACTGACGAGGTCTTCGTAAGCTCTCCTGTGTCACTTTTTCTTGTGAACCTCTTAAGGTTGGTCACTTTTGCATCACTTTTGATTTCCATTTGCAGTTCTTGGAGGTCCATATCAATGTCGACTCTTCTTATTACTCCATAAGAGTAGGAGTCATTCTCTATAATCACAAAACCGAGATCTTTGAGTTCTCCTGTTTGTTTCACTTTATCTGC
This sequence comes from Rhyacophila brunnea, assembly GCF_057557595.1. NCBI lineage: Eukaryota > Metazoa > Arthropoda > Insecta > Trichoptera > Rhyacophilidae > Rhyacophila > Rhyacophila brunnea. The sequence goes on along the minus strand of NW_028232785.1, from coordinate 28,261,129 downwards.
TTCTTTTTCGTCTTCTACTTGGATGTACGTCTTTAAATTTTTGTTGTTAATTTTCTGTACTTACTCCTACCTTATGGAGCATCTGCGTTATTTTCAACTTTAATGGTATTATACTTCCCGTCGCTATCATAACTATGTTTCCGTTTCTCTTTGAAGCGACCCAGAGTCTCTTCTAGGTTTTTTTCCAGAGGTTACAGTCTGCCATTCTTCTTCTTTTTCTCCAATCACTTCCTCTTCATCATCGTTTCTTTTCTTCTTCGTTTTTTTGGTTTCATTCACGTCCACAGTAGTGTTAACCATTTTAATATTTTTGCCTTTCACGCGGACTTTGAAATCGCTTAACAGTGTGAACAAATAACAGTGTGGACAACCACTCACATCACCACGTTGGCGCACTATTTGCTCCCGTGCAACAATAATAATTATTAATTACTCTTGCTCTCTGTTAATATTAATAATATATTAATTTGTGCAGTATGCATACACTAAATAATTTATACACTGTAAATCTCGGCTGTCTGTTTTCACCTAATAATCTTTCTTTCAGACTTCACTTATTTATATTAAATTCTGATAACAACAATTTTACTTTCTATTCGACACGGGCGTTCTACTCAAATGCTCAAGTCCAACTGGCATATAAATTATTATGAGGTCAACAAGAACCACATTCTGGATTTTCATATATATAAAGAGCCACACCATATATTCACATTCTCATGTAGTAGTAAATACAAAATATTAAATTTAATTACATTTCTACACACATTAATTGCTATATACCTAACGTATATACAATAAATAATATATACGCATATATCAAATATATAATATATACATTCCGATGTCTCCTGCTTCATTATCAAGGGATGAATATGCCTCTCGCCTGTTACTTCGTGGACTATGAAAAGGCATTTGACAGCCCTCACCGTGAATCTCTATGGCATATGCTGCTGAGCTATGGTGTCCCACGGAAATTGGTCACCGTGATAATACAAGTGCTCTCTGCTGCTCACCAGTGTGCCGCGGAGCATTGCTCAAAAAAAAACAAATAATTTTGTATATTATTCAATACTCACTTAATAGCCAAATTTGCGCACATGGCTAATGATAGATTTGAGCACCTGCATGAACTTAATAACATAATGCAATGTGAGAATGAAAATATATTGACGTGCTATGATAAATTAGAAGAAGTTAAGACAGGAATCTACAAATGTACAAATATTATTGATTCGCTTGTGACTAGTAGTCACTAGGGGATAAAATGTTCCGCAACATTGCACGCTGTTCCGCAACGTTGCGCGCAACATTTAACAATAGCATTAATCTCAGAGACTTGGCTGAGGTCTGAATTAGACTATCTGAAATTCAATGATTACACGATGTATCGAAAATACAGAGGAGATGGAACGGAGGAGAGCGATTCTGGTGCATAAAACACTGGCGTCTAAAGAAGAAAGAAAGATAGACGGAAGAGCTAGGCAAAATAATTATAAAGTAATATAACAGAATAGGAGTGAGGACCTGATCGACGGATCCCCTTCTAGAAGAGAAGAGGCGATATGACAGCGATTCGCAGTCAAAGCCTCGGTAAAATCACAAAAAAAAAAAAATATGTTAATGGACTAATCATTTGATATTTTAATGTTGCCATACTACTAAAAGTAACTCAATGGAGAAAATGCCTATGTTATTATTTTATTTTTGATGCCGAGAAAAAAAAAATATAAAAATCCCAAAAGTCGGGTTTTTTTTCAAATTATTTTGATTTATATTTTCTACTAAAGCAATAATATTATCGACCACTGGATATTAGAAAAATAATATATTGATTATTTAATTTGATATTTTTTGTTTTAAAACAAGATATTTCTATATTATTTTATTGAAAAGCTCTTAAAGTTCATAGCAAAATTTAATTGTTTAATTGATAATAATAATAATATAAAAATATATAATATATTTATTGATTAACTTAACCATGTGATACTCAAATCAGTATTTTATTTTTAAATATTATACTAAACAGTTACTTCCCTCAGTCGAAAAATATTTTTAAACATTTGATTGTTTAATTATCGCATAACGTAAGGCATGGTAGTTATGATTGATTATTTCTGGAACGGATCCTTTAAAATATATACGTAGCACCGACTGACGCAATCTCCTCGGGCGACATTTCTAGTGTGTACAAGTAAAATATTCCGCGGCATTGTTCCCGAGACATCGACGTAGATGTTGCGTGTTATGGCCCGCAACATGTTGCTCGATTTATCTCTTAGTGAATACATGGCATCATACTATCGATTTTGTGACATGGCTTCGCCTCTCACCATGGCAGGCACTATGTACACTCTCCAACACACTAATATAAAGTATCGCTAGTAACTACATTAAAATAACAATGTAAATGTTATGGAAAATAATGCAAAACTGCTTCACCGTACCCACGTAATTCTGGTGGTCGTAAACTATTTTATCAATAAATATTAGAAATAAAGATATTACCACACAGTTTCACAGTGAACATTTATTATCTTATTCACATTAGTCAATTACTTTACACAATATGGTGTTTTACATTCAAAACTATAATTAATAAGTTAGTAGGTACCTACAGTAAAAACGAAACAATAATGCGGTTGCTCGATAGTGTGCGTGCATATGGGGAGCCATAATAAATGCCTGGCAGCCAATGACCGCGTATTCGTACGTATATGTACATATGCAATCGACGAATCGCACCATTGTTTCGTTTTTACTATACATAATTCTATTTTACTATAATTGTATCATAGTCTGTTTTATGTATTTGCTTTTGGATGTTATATGTATGTATATTTTTTTTTACCTACTTATCGATCATTCCGTGACGTATTTATTTTTTATGTATTTAATTTCTAGCAAGGTACTATTATCATTTATTATTCTCATTTTACTCTCACTTCGTTATTTAATAATGGCTAAAGATGCTGAAAGCAAAGGCGCCGTAAAAAATAACAAATGTCATTATTTTTATAACACATAATTTATAATATTGATTTCGTTTACTATGCTTTTCTAGGTTTCTACCGAGGGATTTTTCACGAGACATCACGATACAGTCAAGAGTCAACACTCCTTAGATGATGAAATCCAGAATAAAATGATACAGTATTCAGAAGTGACGATAGAAGAGAAAGACATTAAAGAAGAAATCTTAGAACGAGATACTCCAAAGGAACTTAGGCTTATTCTTAGAAGAGTAATACATTTCTCACGTAATTTGATTTGCAATATTTGCAACGCAGTTTTTAGTTGCGGAAGCGCTCTGAAAAGTCATAAAATGGTTCACACCGACGATATTGCTGATCAAAGTCAAAACAATGTATGCTCGCAACTTAGTCATCTCAAAGAACATAAAATTATGCATACGGGCGAAAAACCATATAAATGCAATGTATGTTCATATAAATGTTTGAATATAAGTCATCTTAAAATACATAAAATGACTCATACTGGTGAAAAACCTTATAAATGCATTGAATGTTCATATAGATGCCTGCATATGAGTAGTCTTAAAACACATAAAATGACACATACTGGTGAAAAACCATATACATGCGATCTATGTTCATATAGATGCTCGGATAATAGTAATCTTCAAAAACATAAAATGACACATTCTGGTGTAAAACCTTATAAATGCAATGTATGTACATATAAATTCTCGCTCCTTGGTAGTCTTAAAAGACATAAAATTACACATACTGGTGAAAACCCTTATAAATGCAATGTGTGTTCATATAGATCTTCGACACTTGTTGATCTTGAAAAACATAAAATGACACATACCGGTGAAAAATCTTTTAAATGCAATGTATGTTCATATACATGCTCGCGACTAAGCAATCTTAAAAATCATAAAATGACACATACTGGTGAAAAACCCCATATTTGCAATGTTTGCTCATATAGATGCACGCAATCTATTCATCTTAAAAGACATAAAATGACACATACAGGTGAAAAACCTTATGAATGCAAGGTATGTTCATATAGATGCTCGCGACTAAGCCATCTAAATAATCATGAAATGACACATACCGGTGAAAAACCTTATAATTGCAATGTTTGCTCGTATAGATGCACGCAATCTATTCATCTTAAAAGACATCAAATGACACATACTGGTGAAAAACCTTATAAATGCAAGGCATGTTCATATAGATGCTCTCGACTTAGTAGTCTTAAAAGACATGAAATGATACATGTTGGTGAATAAACTTTTAAATGCAATATATATTATACTTATATTGCTGGTGATACTTTCTCCATTTTTGAATATTATGTTTAAAAGTGACCTCCCATTGGTGTCATAAGTATCAAGTGTTCAACCCATGTGTGCTACTATTGCTCACGTAATTATTCGAAACATGAACTGTTAATGTAAGAGAAAATAACTATTTACAGGTAAATTCGGGCCATTTTTTACTGAAAAAATACTAAATAAAAAAATTCTCAAATGTTTAAGTTAGTCGAACTTAGAAGAAATAACGACTTTATAAATTTTTCGTAAAATTTTTCTATGGGAGTCAAGAAATTTGGACAAAATCTGTTCAGAGCCAATGTATGAAAAATCGGTCTTGAAAGAGTATTGAACAAATCTTATCCGAAAGCCAATATACGTAGGTTTCATATGGAAACTCAGTGTTCCATTCATTTAGCTCACCCTTTCATAATAAAAGACGTTACAACGTATGCAATTTCATCCGCTTTTCACGCTCAACGTGTGATCTTTTGTTTTCTTATACCTAACATACAGAGGCATCACTACATGTTATCCGTCTATAACTAGCTAATAGATATCACTCCATCAGTAAAACATATAGAGACCAGCATTTGTTTCGTACATGCCTATATTTCATCCGCTATAGCTTTCTCGTGAATACGTTTGGTCGCTATAGGGCAGGGCTGGCCACACTTTATTTCTCTAGGATCGTCTAGTTGAGTCGTCTAATTACAAAAAGCGACAAGTCCACAATTCAATATTTTCGAGAAACAACGTTTTAATGTTTCAAGCTCCAATTATTTGTTTTAACGTGAGATTGTTTTCTCCGTTGTATTATATGTCGAAATGAGCATCAATTGGCAATTCGTTTCAGCCGATAAATTCTTAAATGTAATAAATATAGGCAAAATAAAATTGGATTTAGCGCTACTTGTACTTCACTTTTTAATTTATCTCGCATAAGGCACATATTTCCGTGGCACTGTCATAAGTTTACAAGATTCTACAGCATGGAAAACGCCCTTTTCAATATTTAACGGTTGACTCAAACACGCGCGAAATCAACCAAGCTTTAAATAATATGAAACACGGACTTGGCGCTTTTTGTATTAAATCGAGACTTAAAATATTATTTTTCGTAGGGTTATGTTGCCTTTTGGAATTTATAAAACAATACATATTGTGTAAAATTATACGAAAAATAGGTGCGTATTTTGACCAAATGTGGACTTATCGCTTTTTGGAATTAGACGCCTCAGTTGATAAAATTATGTAAGGCAATCGACTGATTTTGCTTGTAATTATATCATGCGAGAACAATAAAAACCCTATTTTTATAATGCAAATATATATTTTGAAAACAGATATTTTATTCGTATGAAAAATAACGATATGAAAAAATCGAATTACCGACAATAGAGTAATTATTATGTATTTCACTTCTAAAAAAATAAATGTTACACATTAACAGTAATTTCGACATAGTTACACAATTTATTTGTATACTTATCGAATATTAGAAATCTTAAATTTTTTTTTTTTCATCCGAAACTTTGCATTGCATATTTTCAGCTATTTTTCGTAATGTTCGTGATAATAATTATGAAGTTACCAACCGCTAGACGTAAGCACGCAGTAAAATTATCATTAGTCAATCGTGAGCGATTTTTGGTTGCATTTATTGAAGATAAAGCGATTCGCACTGATATGTGGATATCTGTTTTCATAAATTAGGCTCCAAAAATTATCAAGATAAAGCTCTGCAGGCCTATGTTATAACTAGTGATATAAAGTCACCCGACAACATGACGTAATTGTGACGTAAGCCAATACACGCTCGAGGCAAGCCGCCCAACACACACTGTTCACCATAGATATTATGATGCTGAAACACCTTTTTGTGTATGGGGACATTGAATAACGCCAGTATTTGACTAGCGTTAATTTCTCGAATGCTATTATCACTCCGGTAGTACGCCACAATGATGTCATTGTCATATGACGTCATGTCGACCGGGCGACTACAACTCGCAACTTACAACATAAGGCCCCTAACTTTCAGGACCACATCGCATTTTAGTGTCAATATTTCTCCTTCAAAAGTAGCAAGGTGTGTGGAATCGATTTCTAATAAAACACTACTTTTTATGGCTATTTTCCCCGCTTATACTATCATTAAATGGGAAAGACATATAAACGTACCAACTTCTTCTAATTTAAAGAAATCCTTAAATCTCACGTTAAACTCCTTTAGCAACGTTGAAATGTGATTGAAATACTGACTACTCATTATATTTTGCATATCTTTACACTCGGAGTTCATATTATCATAATTTTAAAATCGCATTCCTTAGATTGTTGTTCAAAAAGTGAGTGTTTGGTTTTAAATGTACTCACTGCACTAATCAAATGAATTAATTACTTTTTGAAATTGTAGATTCAATTGATTTTATTTTTCTGTAATATTGTCACAGAGAAAGGGCAGATGAAGCAACCACGTTTTGTCGTGTAGTTGATGATACTCTAGATACGCTAAATAATGTTTAATTTCAGGTAAAATATCTCTGACTCTTTTCAAAAACTTAACCCGACTAAGCCACTATGCATAGTCGGGCTAAGTAAGATTTATCTGTATGGAATAAAAGTTTGCCATTTTCCGATCCACATTCTTCAAATAATTATCGAAACTGCCATATTTGTAAAGCTTTATCACGAATTGAATAAACAATATTTTTAAAAGCAACATCCATCACGTGATTCAGATTTAACACTTTTAAACATAACCCCTGCTGGTGTATTATATTGCAATGATAACTGATACAAGTGGGTACCTATTGCTTCATAATTTTTACATAAAGTAATAAACTAAACATGATTCCCAACCATAACAAGAGCTCCATAAGGCGTTACCGATACTAGTTTATGAATAGTAAATCGAGTACGATTAATATACAACTTAAATGCATTAAATATATGTTCTCTTTTGGTTCGTTCCTTCAGTGGTAAAACTGTTATTAATTCTTCTAAAGCAGACATATTTTCAAAAATCAATCGAATAAAAACACATAGTTGAGCAATATCCGTTTAATTCACAGATTCGTTAAATTGCTAGAATAGGAGTTAACATTTATTAATGTTTTCCTGTAGAATTTTTTCCAAGTTTAGCTCATCACTTGTGTTCTTCGCATGACTGTATTTCTTGATAATGATATTATGTCATTGATTGAAGACACTATTTCAGTTTTATTTTTAAAGTTTTTAAATATTGCCTCCCCGGCCTTAATAAAACCCGCTTTCCATAGTTTACCGTCTTCGAAGAGTTTTTTATGTTTCATTGAAATATCTGCTATCTCCAAAGAAGCCGGCAGCTGTCTTGGATTTTTCATAAAACTTGGTGAGAAAAGACTAGTGATTTCAATTGTCTCACTTTATTTTTATGCAACTCAGTACCAGGCTGATAATTTCCATCATAGTTTCCATGGATAGTTCTAAAATGTCTTTCAATGTTGCTTGTTTTATGTATTATTCATTTGCCACAGTGAAAAAGAAGTCCTCTTCTCATTCATTGACAAGAAATTAAGAAGAATTCACAAAAAATAATACAATATATTATTATGTCCGTGATCGACCAAAAATACCTTCACGATCGATGCACTGGCGACCCCTGCTATAGGGCAGGGTTTCCCAAACTTTTTCACTTCGCAACACTTCACACTTCGCAAACCCGGAAATTTTAACGGAACACTTAGCTTATTTTTTAAGGTTATTTATTAGCGCGGCTAACCATTCTGTCAATTTTGGCAACTGTCGTTGAACTGACAATTCTTGTCAGCTGGGCAGGTAAAAACAATATACCCCATCATTTTCATGCGCACGGTGTGAGAAAAGATGGTCCTCCGCCTGTACCTAGATCATGGCCCCCACTTGGCGGGCCCCTACTTATCGCTCAGGTTAAAGACAATGTGACGATCTACAGTTTCATATTCCAAATGTTGTTCGACGTAAAATTAAGGGCTTTTATGTTGATATGACATGTCAAATGTCGACAATTATTAAAAATTGTATCGCAAAATCACATATTAAATGTTAGCAAGCTGTAAGTAAAACAGCCCCGCAGGCAACATTTTTTACTATTAGTGCATGTTTGTGATGTGTGTTTATCTCACTTAGCTGGTTGATCTCTCACGCCGGGCCCCCAGGCTAGAGGCCTGCCAGCCCTCACCCCCCTGTGGGAGCCATGACCTAGGTACTTGAGGTCATTAACATCAGTGGAGATTAATCATCACTCGCCTTTCAATATGAAGAAGGTTCTTTAATTATTTTAGTTTTACTTATTTTATTTCTACTTAGTAGAAGATCTTTAAATGTGTTGCAGTGTATAAAACCTTTCCAAATTGTCGCGGAACATAGTTTGGGAAACCCTGCTATAGGGGATGGTATCGGTGTTCGATCCGAGGCCCGCGCGTGAGAGAGACACGGTCATACGTGCAAGCGAGACGGGGTCCGCAGCTTCGGTTACGAAATGCTGTTCTTGGAGATCTCTTTTCTATACATAATCGAACTTATATTTGTATCGGATTATTTGTTAATTAAATTTATTATCCGGTTTTGCATTGCTCCGACTTTGTGATTGCACTTTGATATTCGCATATCATGTCGAACAAATGGAAGTGGACGCAACAGCGTATGGGCATATACTCGCAATTACTAACATCGTGATGTACAACACATAGTGATACCAATAAAATCAAACAACATATTTTAACTTAATATAATTATTCATCTTAAAATTCTTTAACTATCAGTCACCTGTAACGCCCGTTAATTAATATCTCTCGCTTTAATATTTATCAAATCAGATACATTTGTATTCTATTACCTTTTATTTTACATTTCAAATCATATTTATAACTAATCGATACCTAATAAACATTTACATATTAAAATCTAACATTGAATTATTTATTTATTATTAATTGAAGTTTTTACCTAGATTATTTTGTCACCTAATGTTCATGGTCTGTGACCGGCTTACCTCATCAACAGCACACCTTGAGAGGTCGTACATATTTTGATTATTTTCGGCTTTGTCAAGGGGTCGGTGTCTTTTGTCTAGTGGCGGGTTTGACTAATATGGTTAGATCGACATGGTTACGTCGCCAACTACTCCACCTTGGGACGCCTTGATGAGGCTGAAATTCGTGTTCGTATCACTAACCTCACTTAGCCTAACCTAAACTAACCCAAACTAACAAATTTTAATAATCCAGTATAATAATATTATCGGCTATTTTAAAAATGTGTTTGCCGCCGTATCCGGGATAACCGACTAGTGCCATTAGGGCACAGTCCAGAAGCTATTATTACCTATACCAAAAGAATCTGTAGATGGACCAAATAAAAACAATTCAAATCCTATTACGTACCCTCTAACTGATGAGTTTATTCAGTAATATAAGGTGAGTCAGGGTAAGTGTGACATAGAATTTAATGAGATGAATTTCAACCTGGTTCATAGGAATACGTATTTTTTAAACAGTTGAAAACTTTACCATATGATCTACAATATCATTACAATTAATATCTACAGAAGGAACCCACTGTATATCTTACTATAATACGACATTTTAATGTTTTTTGATTACTAGTCAGTTTGTTACACTTACCCCAATATTGGGGTAAGTGTAACTAGATTCACCATTATTCCAAAAGTTCTTCAAAACCATAACGTATTAAGTACATGCATAGAAAGGTAATATATCATTTAATGGATATTGATTCTTAAATTTAAACTTTTGTTTACATTTTCAACAAAAATGATCTCTATCATTTTTTTTTTGGGTAAGTGTGTCATACTAATGTATGTAGAGCTAGTGATGTCCCGAAACAAAAATGACGTTTTTTATTAGGTACCTAGGTACTTAATTATTTAATGTGGTTATCTCAGCAACAGGAGTGGTAGGTAAATCAATCAAAGGCTTTTGAAGCTTAACTTATAATTGTATTCGTCTCGAAATAGCACAAATACAAAGTATACAATACAGGAATGCAGAGCAACCAGAAAAAGAGTCAGTACTTACGTGACAAAGACGTAAGCACTTACAGTAAAATCAAAACGATAAAGAGGTTTGTCGATTGTGTACGGCGTGAGAATAAGTGTATGAACGAATGAGTTAAATTTGAAATGTTATTTAACTTACTTACTTAAGCTTCACCAAGAATTAACAGGGTAAAACATTATTTTTTTAGTTCGAAACAGTGAGCATTAACAAACAATTGATGAAATTTAATATACTTAACATGATTATTTTCGTATTATTACAAAGGTAAATAACAATCAGCAAAAATAAAATGTGGATACAAATGAGAGTAAGATATAAAAGAAAAAATAATAATTAATACACAAAAACATTAAATCTCTAGTAACGTTTTGGGTCTCATTCTCGAATCATTCTTTCGTTTTTACTGTACTTACAAATCAAGTTAAGTGCTTACTTACAAAACTATTTATTCTTACTTAATTATTTCGAATTGCAATATTTGAAATTGCATGACTAGGTACCTACTAAATATTTTACCAGAGATTTTTATTTTGAAAATTATTTCGCCTCTTCGTCCAGTTGATGGTTGAGGCAATATGTAGATGACATCCTCTTCTTTCACTTCGTAAATTTCTTCTACTCTTGGAAATGAAAACATAGTTTCGTTTTCTTTTTTAATCGTCGTAAGTTTTCGAGCAAACGTTGTCAGAATTCTGTCATCTTGCTCAAGTTTTATTATAACTCCAACAAAATGTTTCACAGTTTTTTATGTAGCAAATTGTACTACAATCCATTTTCCAATCTCTAACATTTCTGAATTAGATGCAACTGCAGTATCATCAAACTGATCAAACATTGATATATTAAGCATATTAATTGAAGGATCGCTTTCCTCGTCGCCGAGCCAATCATAAATATAGTCTTGCATATTATCTTCGCTTTCTTCACTTGATGTCCATGACAAATCTTCTTCCGATGACATGGGTTCGTGCTTTTTTTTTGTTTTGGTGTACTTTTATCGGTTTCAATACCTTCTTCTGCGTGTTAGTTTTGTCTTGCAATGGCTTTATTTTCTTTTCTATTGGGACATTATTTTTCATTCACTCTATAACATCATAACATGTAATCACTTCTGCCCTGGGGCAACCATTTTTCTCTTATTGTTTATAGGCGCCTTACTACTGATAGAACAAAGTTTTTTTCTATATTTTCTGCAGGAAACTTTTGTAACAGTGGCATTTCTATTAAACTTTCGTTAACTTCTTTATTTGGTAATTGAACAACTTTGCAATCCAGAAATATAGGCTTAGAAGAGCATTTTTGAGTCAAACAGTCCCCAAACAAATTGACGAATTTTTTCTTCTTCAGAAAATTCGATTTATAGCGATTTTCGCGAATTCGAAAAGCAAATTTTCAGAGTCCCTTGGATTTCAAATTATCTAGGTTATACTGGTATACAAATTCTTACATATAAACATTCTATTTCAATTACGAACATTTTCGATCGATATAAATAATGCGTCATGTCCCATCACTAGTTAAAATATTGCCTTTGCAAATTCATATAAAATATATGGGGGAAGTGTGACACAATACAAAGGCACACTTACCCACGTGTTTACTTTCGTGGGGGAAGTGTGTCTACTTGATTAAAGGTTTCAAATGCTTATAATTCAGTAAAACCATAACACCACGTGAAGCAGCGTATCAAAAGACATAAACTCACCATTTTTTACAACCACAATGTGCAGGTTTCCGTGTTTAAAAAAATATTTTGGTAGCAGCTTCCATCTCACTCGTCGACTTCAAAATATGTCGTCTGGAGAATAATCCATGTAGTCACCTCAAAAAACATGGTATCTACACCATTTCTGATTATTTTTATAAATCGGTGACTTTGCTATCACCTTTCCATAGATGGCATCATCCAATTTGTAGTAGATACTGATATCTTAGTATCTAGACTTACCCCAAAGTTACACTTACCCCGACTCACCTTACCTAGTTTGACAGCATAAATACCAATGACATATTAAATGGACAACTTACTTCATATCGGCGCGCACGAGAAATTGTGCATGAAAGTCATTTACAGATGTATAGGTAGACGTCACGTGATCATATGACGTATCCATTTCCATTATGCGATACAAGCTTCGAGAATTTATAGTAATATAACCTCTATTGTATAGGCGTATTAGTGTCATTACTCATTACGTTAGAAACAGATTCTAGGTTACTTACGACTTCTCGGAGATTAGACGCAATATGTGAGCCCAGCACATCGCAGGCGTCTGAGCAATGGTTTCTGTCATTCAATTGCATTGAATAAACATATCTTAAAATGGCATTTTATCAATAGTATATAATACTAACACATGAAAAGTGATATCCCATCTTTCTTGGAGTGCTTAGTAGATTTTTTTTTACAATTTTTAACTAGACACATTGGCATTTTGTAACACAACAATAACGGCGGAGTCGAAATCTGATAGTCAGAAATTTTGTATGGGCAGACCCAGCGGTGTTGCCAGACCGTTTGCAAGCAGAATGTTCATTTGAGCGTAGGATACAGATAATAAAATATGAATTTCACCATCCGGCAGACCCGACACAGAGTGAGTGTCATTTTATTTTCCAGATGCTTCGTCCATATTAATGTCATTGATAAATACAGATAAAATGGTGAACAAAATTACATGGAAACATAATATACGTCCGCTGAATGTAAAACTGTTCTAACTTACTTTTTTTTTTACGAGAGAGTTCTTTGAAACAATATTACTGAAAGTATTTACTATTTTTATGGATACATGCATGCATCATATATTAGTAGGGTCGTTGGTGAAAAAAATGGTACATACACTTATTTATATAAATTGATACGATAGCCACTGCTCGATCTAGAAAAGAAAATGATACCGATTTCCGATAGACGGAAAGAGGGAAACTCGAGTAATATTTTCTATTTCAATGTTCATGGTAACAGAATAAAAATTTGCCGAGGATACTTTATGAAAGTGTTGGACGAGACACAGATGTTTGTAACTGCAGTCATCGGCAAAAAAAACAAAAAACAACACTCAGGTTTAACTTTCAATGCAAGTACTGGCTGTACAATACGGAAACATCAGCACTACATTCTTCTCCTTATTGTGCCATCCCCTAGCGAAGGTCGGCCACCATCAAGGCGACCTTATCTTTGTCGTCTGCTACCCGGAACAGCTGCACTCGTACCAATCACGGAGGTTCTTAAACCACGAAATGCGGCGCCGTCCTCTGCTACGCTTCCCATTGATCTTTCCTTGAATGATAAGTTGGGGAATGCTGTATTTTTGTCCCCTCATTATGTGGCCGAGGTACTTTAGTTTCCTGGTTTTGATACAACGTTGAACTTCTCGGTCATTCCCTATTCGATTGAGAGCTTCAACATTTGTCACCCGGTCAGTCCAAATAATTTTGAGGATGCGTCTATACAGCCACATCTCGAAAGCTTCAAGTCTCCGTGACATCTCTTGGTTTAGCGTCCACTAGTGAAAAATCATATTTTTATTCTTTCCTGCCTATGAATCCCATTACATTAAAAGGATCAATAATAAAAAGTATTTGCCATCACATCTGAACATCCAGATAATGTACAATTTATACCTACCGAGAAATTACACCAAACCCAGTGGCACGTAAAGCTCACTGACAAGAATTCCACAACCTACATCTCAAATTTAAACTGCCAAAAGTTGATACATGTCATAATGTGATGTTCTTACGATGGGAATAGAAACAACAACCGATTCAAAGGAGAAAAAAGTAATTGAAATGGAGAAAAATAACATTTGGAACAAGATGATGCAGCTTCCATTTTTAGAAAAATCGTCAGTGAGAAAGCTCAACGTGATGAACAAATACGCAGCTATACATTTGATTTGTAACAGTGCCATTCTTAATTATTAGTTATGTTTCATTTTATAAAAGACAGATGTGGACATACATTACAATCTTATTATCCGTAATCACGATGAGGTGATGTGTTGTATGTGGCATGAAGTAGAGGTGCAAGAGGTGCTAATCAAATAGCTATGTAACTATTTAATGAGCTCATAATATCTATGACAGATAACGTTAGTCATGTAATAAGTATTCTGGTGCTTGTGGAGGGCAGAATAAAAATTCAAAAAAGGCCTGAATAAAAAAAATTATTTGTTGTTCATTACATTATAAAAAATAGAATACTATTATGTATTAGTACTATGGCCCCCACAAGGAGGGTCTGACAGGGCTCTAGCCTGGAGGCCCGGGCTCAGGAGGGGCCCGGCGAGGCCAGTAGACCAGATAAGTGAGATAAACAAAAGCAATTTGCTTTAATAGTAAAAAAATGTCGCTTGCGGCGCTATTTTCTGTCAATAATGTTATTACTTGAAATTATATGGTTGTACAAAAAATGTTTGTGTATTGACTTTCGACAGCGCCTTAATTCAAATGGATATATTAAAATATACTACAAAAAACACTAAATATACACATTAATTTTACAGCATACACCATTTGAAAAACGCTACTGTAAAGCATCATACTGCTTTTATCATTAGAGATAGGTAGGGGGGCCGCCAAAGATCACAGCATGGGGGCCCGGTTCAGGATGTGGGGCCCATGATTGGTACCTACTAGATTTAAAATAACATGTTCCGTTATATTTTTTTTGTTTTGTTTACCTTTCTTATAAGTACCTTCTTAATTATTTTTTATTTCCTTACCCTAATAGTATAAGTTTGCTCATAAAAAATAAATTTGTATGGTGCTTGTAGTATTAGTCCATTAATTTGTGATTTCATGACATTTTGTTATATAAACATTACTAATACCTAACAATTATAAATATGATAACCTTCTGGAGAATATAAAATATGTTGCTCAAAAATTACTTCAGAATTTAACGTTTTAACTTTGTTTTGGCTCTCCTGTAAAATCGTCTTTATGGACATATACTTTTTAGTTTATGTGAAAACTATTTTCTAAACAATGTTATAATATTTTTTGTTGATGCCTAACGCGATGTGCAATAAATTGCCACCCATATTATAAAAGTGCCTCGGAATCTCTCAAATCTCCGTCATTTTGTTTTGTGGGAAAAAAACCCCTATACATTTTAACAGTTGATGATAATTCGTAATATTATTTACAAACTAGATATGTAGGTAAGTACTAAATTTTTTCTTGGACCGAGTAATAATTAATAATATAAATCGGTGAAATAAGATGGCAACATTGATTTGGATTTTGACATGGCAATATCGTATACCTATCTAAATAAACTGTCATCTGTTAGCACTGTTAGCAGGAACTCAGTGTTAGTTTTGAGACGTAACATGTTGATAGTACCACAGAGCAGGTTAGTAAATAGAAGTCAGATGGGCTATACCCCTAATACACTACATTTTGAAGCGACGTTTTGGATGTGTGACGTGCAATAGTGTGTGTTGTAACCTTCAAATAGGTACACCAAAATTATCTGTGCATAATCCGAGAGCAGTACAGTTGTCAGAGGAAGGGCAAGCTAAGAATGCAGTATTCTTGACACGAGTTTAAGTTTATCCCATACAATGTCATTATTAATGGACAACGCACTTAATACAGTAGCTAGCAAGTAAATTTTCGCATAGCGACATTCGCACATGTATAGGTAGACGTCACGCAATTTCCATTATGCGATATCACGCATCGGGAATTTATAGCAATATCACCGTTATTGTAATGGCGTTAGAACAGTGTTTCTAGTGTTTCTAGTGTATTTGAGCGAACCCGTTTGAACCGAACCATTCAGCAGACCGACAAAAAGCATCGGGAATTTATAGCAATATCACCTTTATTCTAATGGCGTTAGAACAGATTATGCCATTCGGCAGACCCGACAAAGAAGTGAGTGTCATTTTTTTTCCAGATGCTTCGTCCATATTAATGTCATTGATCCCATAATCTTCTACATTTGAGATCGGATGCCTGTTACTCCACACCCGTTTGGTATTTCAGTTCCCATTAATTCTGTGTTATCTGTATACTATATTATTATATGTTTTGTTCCTACTGCAGCGAGTTATAAAATACATTTCCTCGTCAAATAGGTACGCAAAATGGACGTAAAACGCGAAACAGAATTGAAGGAAACTGAGACGGAAGAGCAGAATTGGTACGATGTGCCAATACAACATACGAACAGCCCGGCCACGGACATCAGTGTCAAGCAAGAAGAAGCCAGCGATGACTCCAGCTCTTTTGAGGTTAGTTCTTGAATCTAAAAAATCATTAAATATTTACATATAAACCTGACTTGCTAGCTTAATCGATCAAAAAAAATTGTACTTACTTGAAACAGAAACAATACCGAAATGTCATTTCATATTGATTTCCATAGTAACTCACGTATATCTTAAAAATTTAGTTGCTAGGACCCCAGACCCCTAGCAACCAATAATAGTGGATTGGATTACGGATTTCTTCCGAAATAACTTTTCATACAAAACAGAATTAACTGAAAATGAATTCAATTCTACTTAAAGATGGCTGAATGCATTGGCATCGTGTTCTGATATATTCTAAAAGTTTCAAATGTCTAGCTATTCGGTAAGTTAGGTAAAAATCGATTGCAAGATTTGTACCGGACAAATAAGAATACGAGCTAATAAAATCGTTGTAAAATACATTCATACAAAACTTGCCAAACGTCGGTTACGTTAGTTGGACTAGGTAGTTACGTAGCACAGTTCAACGTGAGCTGTTTTAAGGATAAGAGATAGAGCGCGATGCAGAACCATATTTAGGGGCGTAAGTCCCTAAGATAGGCGCCTATCTTTAAGAGGGTAATATCTGCTACTTCGGCTCAAAATGTACCTACTACAGAAAAGGAGCACCCGTCTGACGTCGCGCGAGCTTACCACGTGCTCACGTGACGTTATCATAGTGTGTTTCATCACCGCCATCTTTAGATTAATAAAGCCTGAGCATAACTTTTTGCACAAGCGACGAGTGGTCCACTGCCTTACTATTTTTTATTGATAACGTACCTACTTGCAAGCAGAGTTTGGTATTCTATAATGACTGAAGAGTATAAATAAGTTATCAGTTATTGTCGTTTAGAATCGACTGTCACATTGACAAACGTCTTAGTGTATTATGATGTTATTATACACAGAAGAAGTTTACTTAGGTACTTTGATCGTCACTTCCAATTATTATTAATAACACATAACCACTAAATCAGATGAACTCCAGGGTCTCCAAGATACGTTAAAATAATCTGAAAGAAATCTGAAACTAAGAATACTCCGACAAGTGAACACGACAGACGCGTCAGTATGAGCACTATATAGATATTGACAGGCAATGACAGGTCATTCATATACAACGGGAGGGGCGAAAAGTAGGACCAGTCGTGTAATGTATTGGCTTCTTTCTTCAGTGGGCAATGGTTTCATACATTAGCACTGGTAAAAAAGATTACAGAAGTCACCCTTGAAATTCTAATTAGGCACCCACATGCACTCCAATTAAAAATTTGGCGTTTGATTCCACCAGGCATGCACATGGAAAAATGGTTGGGGGGTCAAATTTGTAAAAATATTAATATATTTATTTATTGATTTTCTAGGCGGCGGGTTTAAGAAAATCCAGTTGGTTACTTCTCTATTTGCCCCGCATAATACTTAAAGCGTCTCATTGCATGCCTACTAAGAAATATTATTCCACTTACGTAAATCATTTGTATTTTTCCGTTTCTGTGAGGGGGGGGCTATCGATATAGGTTCATAAAATTCTACCGACTCAATTGTCAAAAATGAGGGTCACTTTTTGTTCAGTTGTTCTCCCAAGGCGCAGAACCAACCTGCCACTGGTAATGCCAATTGGGAGGGCGATAACTATGTTCAACCAAATTGCTTCGGGTGTTGATATACCTATTTCACTTGCGTGAGGGTGAGTTTAGGTGGACGCTATTTTATAAATTTTTAAAATAGTGTAGCTTAAAATAGCACACTCGGTGTACTTCTTTGAACTTATATAATATTATGTATAATTGTATATTTACTGCTTTTGTATGTTTGTATTAAGTTTCTTTTTATATTTTCATTTTTATCCCTTTTATTACTCTTGTTTTTCTTTCTAATTTATAATAATGTTTCATGTCATGTTGTGAATGTCCTCAACTTATAATTACACCCACGGTGGCCGCGCGGCTTAAGCGTTGGACTATAACGCCGTGGGTCTCAGGTTCGAATCCTGGGTCTTGCAAGTACACATATTGTTTTTCAATGTGTGTGTGAGTCGGGGTATGGACGTAATAGGTTGAGGAAGTGGCTGACATCCATTTCTCGTGAAAAATAAAATCGATTAATACAAATCTCTACTCTGTGGAGGCCCATAATATGATCCTATTAGAATCAGACATGGTCAAAATATATATATAAATATATATATATATTTGTAATATCCACAATATGTAAAAATAAATAAATTGATATTTAATTGAAATTTAAAAAATCAGCTAAGCAGTTGTCATAAGCCAATGTTTGATTGTTATGTTCCAGAACACCCCAACACTGGTCAACATACAGTCTGAGACTGATTATCAAAGAGTCAATTTTAAGGTTGAGTTTGTCGAAACCAGAGTTCTTCCTTCCAGTTATAAAGAATCTATTGCCGGATGCTCATATTCGTATTGTGGGACGGATACTCAGGTATGTAGGATTTTATTTATTTTAAAGAAACTTTAAATAAGTATTGTATTGTCGCTGTTGTTTTGTCATTTTTCGAGGATCACTAGTATGGAAGGAATCATCGTCATCAGCTTGAATCTATCCACCGCTGGATGAAGGCCTCTTCAAGCTGCTTTCACCTCTCTCGGTCATGTGCGTTGCGTTGCCACGTACTTTCGCAGAACTTTATCATTTCATTGATCCAGAGGCCTCTAGGTCTACCTTGCAGACGTTTTGTACCTCTTGGATACCACTGGATGACTAAATTTGTCCAACGATTGTCTCTTCTTCGAGCTATGTATCCTTATCCACTCATTCCTCATATTATCCTTTCGCGTTATGCCCAGCATGCACCTCTCCATACCACGTTGTGCTACTCTAAGTTTCTGCATTTCTGGAACACTGCGCTTTAGGCACAGTGGAAGGTCACTTTTATAGACATTATTCACGCGGCCAAAAGCACTCCAGCCGCAGCCTAGCTTTACTCTGCGAAAAAATTAAATCAAATATACATCCAATCTATCTATAGACAATTGTCCCAGATATATTAGTTTTCACCTGTTCGAGAATAAGAATAATGAATCATTCATGTAAGTATATGGCCACCATAGAGTAAAAATTATAACAAAAGATTATTGTTTTATGAAGAATGGATTTTTAGCAGGTCTGCAGGCATAATCTAACATATCACTGTTGTAACATCAAAAAAAAGCTAATTGTGATAAATATATCATTTATTTATCACTTTCCGTATTCTTGCGCGTTAATTATATAGCTAAATAGTTAACCATATGTACTGTCAAAATGTGATGTTGTGTCAAAAGGCGATTTGAAGTGAAAGGTCTTTTAACGATCTCTCGCTCAGCCGTGCTAACTTTGAGAACGAGGTAGAGTTTGACAATTTTACATATTATTGAGAATTGAGACGCAAGATCCGACTGTTTGTTATTTGTTAAAATTGTCTGACGTGTTAAAATAAAATTCGTATGTTCCGCTCTACCGACTAGATGGCGCTGATTCGGCTTTATCCGCTTGTATTCGGTCTTATCCGCTTGGGTTCGGCAGTACGAACATATCCGAATTGGACCGACATGTCTGCTAATCTAAATTTTCGCCGTATTATGAATTAGAGATAGCGGCCGAAATCTAATTTATTTATAGAATTCCTTCCGTGCTAATTTTTACCAAAGAAAATAACGGAAACATGCTAAAGAGATACCCGTTCAGAATAGACCTGCTGGTTCTAAAGCGATGAAACTAGGCACCGCCATCTTTAGATTAATAAAGCCTGAGCATAACTTTTTGCTCAAGCAACGAGTGGTCCACTGTTCAGCTGTCAAAATCAGATCTCAGATTGCTTGACATATTGATTCGCTCTTTCTCGTTTCAAAATGAATTATAAGAAATTCTTAAATCAAATATATTAACTATCAGTGTTATTTATAAATAATGTACATTCATGTTATTTATCAGCTGTCAAAGTCAGACTAGTCCTTCATACAAAAACTGGTGGTAATATCGATTTCCTAAAAATATGTAGCATTGATCTATGCATTACATTTGTAGAAGCTGTGTTAATGCTAGTGTATTATATCATGAAACTCATCTATCCTAATCAAACCATTCCATGTGTGAACACGACAGCCGCGTCAGTATGAGCACTCTATAGAACAATGACAGGTCATCCATCGACAACAACGGGAGGGGCGGAAAAAGTAAGACCAGTCGTTGTGAATGTATCGGTTTTCTACTTGAGTCGGCAATGGACTAGGCTTTAGGAGGTGAGTATGACCATCGAAAGTGTGTTAACAAAGCCTCACCTAGTATTTAACCTTCCCAACTGTACATTTTTGATATTTAAGATACTAACGGCCCGAACACATTACAATCACATCACGTTTCTTTTGTTTACAGATTCCTATCTCCAGTGATATTTCAAATAGTCAGGATTGTTACTCAACAAAGGAAAGATGTGATGCCAATCTTTATGCAAGCTTTGGTAAAGGAAATACACAATCTTATTCAGGTTCTGAAAATACTCCAAATGATAATACGAATAGTAAAATACCTATTCTTGGAAAAGAAATTTTGGATAGTGAGCTTTGTAAAACTGAGCGGAAAACGTTTAGAGTTTCGGATACTGGCAGTATGTCCGATGATACAACAGTCCATCAAAATGATGTATTTGAATCTGTAAACACAACTGATGAAATAACAACACATGATAATGATGTCAAAACGGAAGTCAGAGCATGGAAAAATAATTTAGGCTTGTCTACTACTATAGATAAAGAAATAGGCGATAAATTAGTAGCTGACAACAGCTGTCATAGTGTTCAAAGTAGAAAGCAAAACTCCCCTTTAGGAAACCGTTTTGAATGTGACGTGTGTTTCACTCGTTTTAAATATTCAAGTAACCTAAAAATTCATAAACGTGTACATGGTCCTGAGAAACCACATAAATGTAATATGTGTCCAGCATCTTATACAGATATAAGCAATTTAAATAGACACAAGAAGAGTCATACAAGTGAAAAGTCATTTAAATGCGATGTGTGTTCTTACGCATGTAAAACTAGTTTGGATCTGAGGAATCATAAAGTTGTACATACCGACGAAAAACCATATAAATGCGATGCATGTTCATTTATTTGTAAAAGAAAAAAAGAACTTGCAAGTCATAAAAAAACTCATAGCGATATAAAACCGTTTGAGTGTGACGTTTGTTCTTATAGTTGCAAGCAAAATTACGAATTACAAAGACATAAAAAAAATCATACTAATGAAAAACCATTTAAGTGTGATATTTGTCCTTATTCTTCCAAAGTAAATGATGGTCTTAAAAGGCATAAAATTACGCATTCAGGGATAAAACCATATAAATGCGACAAATGTTCTCGTGAATTTACATATGTTGGACATTTTAAAGAACACAAAAAGATTCATAATGATATAAAACCTTTTAAATGTAGTCAATGTTCCTATGCAACTTTTCGAAAGCCTGCATTTGATAAGCATAAAATTGTCCATTCTGAAGTACGACCCTTTAAATGTGATAAGTGTCCGTACACGTGCAGAACAAAGCGTTGTCTTAAAATACATGAAATGATCCATAGTGGTGATAAGCCTTTCAAATGTGACGTGTGTTCTTATAAATCTAACCAAAAAAGTTCATTGAAAACACATCAATTGATTCATTACGGTAAAAAACCGTACATATGTGATGTATGCTCTCACGAATGCCAGTCAATTTCATCATTTCGCTCACATAAAACAATCCATATTGATGAAACAACGCAACACAAATGTCAGTTGTGTAATTATGTATCAAATAATCTTAATTCATTAAATCGACATAAATTTATTCATATCGATAAAAAACCACATACATGTAATAAATGTACATATACAAGTAAATATTTAAGTAGTATGAAAAAGCACATGGAAAAGCATGCACGAAACGAAATTATACGGATAAGAAAATAAGATACATATAAAATAAATATCAAAGGGCGACTATATTAAATTTAGACCGTGACATACAATTGCGATTTACGATCGTAGTGCTGTTTATTGATTATCTTCAAATGCAATAAACATTTTTATATCATATTTCGTTCATGTTATTACCATCATTAATTTTTTACACATTGAAATGTGCGTGTGCGCGTATGTCCTTGAAGTATCAAGTTATGGAGGTGAGGATTAGGAGCCACAAACACATCCGAGCTGGCATCATGAATTTTCGATTACACTATCGTCTTATCTAGACGAATCAGAAGAGAAACTATGTCCCTCATTTTATGTATACTCAGACCCACCGCCCACCCGTACAATATGATTCTTAACAAACATTCTGTTTTGCTCAAGATGCTACGTCATTGAAAAACGTTTGTCTCACGGCATCATGGTTCTGAACATTATATAATTTCACAACAAAATATAAAATATTTGCAACTGTTGTGTGTCTTTGATATAGTAGTACATTTTTCGGTTGCCACCTCGTTTTCTTCTTCCTTCTTTCATTGCAGAAGCCATTCTCAAAAAATAGGTAATATATTGAAGTGTAGTGTTAGTAAGCCATATGAATGAGAACACCTTTTAAGTAGTAGGTATGTCAAAAAGAAACTGTTTGGCTGAGAGCAAACATTGCTCAGAGAAAAAGTGTGATAGTGTACTTGGTTTTCCCTCCATCATCTACCACGTCTCCACATTTGTTATGCAGACGTATACCGTGGTGTAACGAACGTTAGACGCCATATAATGTTATGTATCCTGAGTGTCCGAGGAGCAACTTCCCAAGACTTTGGTTCAGTGAACGCCGGTTGCTAGGCTTCAAAATGGTTTTTTCTGATAAATATTTCTTTGAGGTGTTTTCAAATTGTGTGTGATCAATAAACAACGTTAAATTCTTAAATATTGAACAGGTAGCTTGAACAAAGGTCCATAGTATAATAGGCCCTTTTTGTGGAGAATGTAGAAATGGATTCCTCACGGTCTTGTATATGGTAGGGAAAATTTTCATTGGGTTATTTTGGTTCGCTACGTTGGTTGAACATTTTTTTGTTGACGTGTCAATGTCAGATTTTTTGCAAACTTTAAACCCTTATATCTTAAAACACACTTTTGGCTTGTGGGTCCTTGTTCTAGCTACCTCCTTAATCATTTGTTTAATAAAAGAAATGTTTATTGTATCAATTCTCGTTTATTATAAATATTATTTACTATGCTTTAAAGTATAAAATAGATTAAGTTTTAATACAAATTGTACTAATTGATATATCGTGTTCGACTTACTTAGTTAAGCATTTTATTTTTCATCAGTAGGTATATAATAGTGGTTTATATGTACATATTATATCTAACGTTATTTGATTTAATAATATATTGAGCATAATCAAATGTTTACTTTGTGTCGCATTGGCTAATAACAGTTAAGTAGGTGGGTACTGTAATGTCATATTTTGCTGAATAAAAAATACATAGTAACTCATTTCTTTTTATTCTTTTATTATTTAGAATTATTTTCTTCTTCTTATAGTCTAAGTCTAGGGTGGACAAATGGTTGGCTAGGGCCTCAATGAAATGCACTAATGCCAATAGGTACATTTCTATAAAGTGTTGAGACGCTACTCTACAGATGGCCAACAAATCCTATCTCTAGCCTCCACGCGGCGTCCCCTGGGCAATGCAGATGTGGTGTGTCTTGTGACAGTATAACTCATCTGTAGCTAATAGAGAAGGGTGAAAGGCGAAACTCTGGCGCCTTAAAACGAGAGACCCCTTGGCTACGGGAAGGAAAACCCAGACAGAAAACCACACACCAACCCGTTTGGACAGCGTGGTGTGTTATGTCCAAATACCCCCATGGAACATAAACAAAAATCTCGGCCCTCATTCTCCGGAGGCCAACCTGACACTGATCACGGCAGCAATCAGCAAGGGAAGGCAGAGGGTGCTAAGAATTCCCGGAAAGACGGTAACGGCTGCCTACCGATGACCATTGCCACCTATAATGCGAGAACATTATCCAGCAACGCCAAACTTCTAGAGCTCGAAGAAGAACTCGAAAAAATCCATTGGGATGTTGTCGGGCTCAGCGAGGTAAGACGACAAGGAGACGATATCGTCAATCTCCACAGCGGACATGTACTCTGTTATAATGGGACTAAGACCGGACGCACAAGCGGTGTCGGATTTTTAATCCACAGACTCTGGAAAGATCGCATAGTTGAATTTGATTTCTCCTCAGATAGAGTAGCAAGTTTAACACTTCAGCTCAGCAAAAGATACCAGATTCTGCTTTTGCAAGTTTATGCGCCCACTCAAAACTCACCTGATGAAAAAGTGGAGGAGCTATATGAAGAAATCAGTACGTTGAAAAATAAACGGAAATGTCACTTGTCTTCACTATCATCATGGGAGACTTTAATGCACGAATCGGATCTCAACACCAGGATGATGTAGCGGTCGGGCACTTCGGACATGGCACCAGGGATGGCCGAGGAGACATGTTAGTGGAGTTTGCGGAAAACCACAATCTCTACATCATGAACTCATTCTTCAAAAAGAAGCCTTCTCGAAAATGGACATGGCGAAGCCCAACAAAACGAACCAGCGAAATCGACTACATCCTCACCAACAAGAAGGATATTTTTCTAGACTGCACAGTCATTAACAAATTTAATACTGGCAGCGACCACCGAATGGTAAGGTGTAAAGTACGATTTAACATCAAACGTGAGAGATCCAAACTGATGCTGAAGCCCAGAGTCCGCAGAGGCTTGAGAAGCAGAGTCGAATTCCAACAAGAGCTGGAGAACAGGCTAGCGGCTTTCCAGGCTGAAAATGACCCCATCTCCCTACAAAACACCGATGCAGTAACAAAAATCATTATAGAATCTAAGGAAGAGACAGTTGCTGCTGTGGTCGAACGAGTAAGCAAACTTTCAAAGGAAACGTTGAATCTTATGAAGCTGCGTAGGAGTACGAAAAGCGAACAACAAGTTGCAAATGATCTCGAGTACTCCACGCTGTGCAAAACTCTACGTAAAAACATACGAGAAGATCTTCGTAAGTTCAATATGAACCTTGTTGAATCAATTGTTGCGTCAGGAAGGAGCTTACATAAGAACAAGCAGCATCTGTCAATAGGGAGACGGCAGATCACGACACTAAAAGCGCAAGATGGAAGTATCGTGCGTAACTGGGATCATCTACTGGACACTGTTGTAGAGTTTTACAGCGCTCTATACAAAGATGACACTGACATCAATTCAGATCTTCCGGTGAACGGAGAATATGGAGATCCTCTTCCCGAGGTTACTACCACAGAAGTGGAATATGCTATAATGTGCATGAAGAGTGGGAAAGCTCCGGGAGAAGATGGGCTGACTATCGATGTTCTCAAACGTGGCGGGAGGACGGTGAGCGAAGTTCTCGCACGTCTGTTCACGTCTTGCCTGCACGAAGAGAACATCCCAGAGTCATGGAAAAATGCCTCCATTATTATTCTCCATAAGAAAGGAGACACTGAAGATCTGAAAAACTATCGACCAATTAGTCTACTGCCAATTCTGTATAAGGTTTTCACGAAAATACTCTCAAACCGTCTCGAAACAGTTCTAGACGAGAACCAACCAAGAGAGCAAGCCGGTTTCAGAAGAGGCTACAGTACTATGGATCATATTATACAGGTCGTCAGGGAAATCATAGAGCGCTACCAGGAATACAAACTGCCATTATATCTTGGTTTTATAGACTATGAAAAGGCGTTTGATTCCATCAAAAAATTCTCAATTATAGACGCCCTTAGCAACCAAGGAATTTCCAGACGCTACATAAACATTTTGAACAGTATATACAGTGATGCCACAGCATGCGTGAAACTCCACAAACGGTCGTGTAAATTCCCCATTAACAAAGGTGTCCGGCAAGGTGATACCATTTCACCTAAACTATTCACCGCTACTCTTGAGGACTTATTTAGGAAACTTGATTGGGAGGAAAAAGGTGTTCCAATTAATGGGGAGCACCTCAGTCACCTGCGCTTTGCAGATGATATTGTTATACTCTCACAAGACCCGAAAGACCTCCAAAGTAGAATGCAAGAACTCGCGGATCTCAGTCAAACGGTCGGTCTAAAGATAAATGTCTCAAAGACAAAAGTGATGAGGAACTGTATTTCGGACCCTGCGATTATCTGTATTTCTGGCACCCAACTCGAGCAAGTCAGCAGCTACGTCTATCTCGGACAGCAGGTGTCCATAGACGGAAGCATGCACGATGAAATTGCTCGAAGAACAAAGCTCGGATGGAGTGCTTTCGGACGTCTGAATATTATTTTCAAGAGTGACCTACCATTATGTCTTAAGCGTAAGGTGTTCAACCAATGTGTGCTACCCGTGCTCACGTATGGCTGCGAGACGTGGACCCTCAACACGAGAGATGTCCAAAGGCTAAGAGTCACACAGCGAGGCATGGAGAGGTGCATGTTGGGCATCACGCGAAAGGACCGTAAGAGGAACGAATGGGTTAGGAAGCAGACAAGAGTACGCGATGTAATAGACGTTGCCAAACAGCTGAAATGGAGATGGGCGGGACACATTGCTCGCCGAAAGGACGGCCGCTGGACAAATGCCGTCATCCAGTGGTACCCAAGGGGTACGAAACGGCCACAGGGTCGCCCTAAAAGCCGCTGGATTGACGAACTGGTAAAGTTCGGCGGAAATACGTGGCAGCGAACGACACAGGACCGAGAGAGTTGGAGAAAGCTTGGGGAGTCCTTCATCCAGCAGTGGATTGACCCCGGCTGATGATGATGATGATGATAGTCTAAGTCTATAGTCTCGTCTGCAACGTGTCACTGTGGCGTCATCGTTATTCACAAAACACACATTGCCAAATAGAGCCATGCACATAGGTCGAATGCGAACTTTTGGTTTCAAAAAACATCTAGCGCTGCTAGCAACAAATCGCATGTATCTCGGGCTGCGAGTCGAAGACGCCACAATGCATACGCACACCTACAAATTGGTCAATCCTATACGACTCGCCGGTCACCGCATCAAAATATATATACGTATCAAGAGGTTACGCGCAACTGTCGTTAGGTAGATGAGGGCGATCTTCATAATTATGCAATATCCGAGCGATGTTTCTATAAGGCTTCATTTATAGCTGTGTGGCAGACGGGCGAGCTTAGATGGTAGAGCCGGCTAAGACCTTGCCCAGATAGCGCGATTTGACTAGCGCGCATACCTGGTATATGTGACCTCATTGAGTCGTCAAGGCCTAACAGTTAGACCATGTCAGCATCTCAAAAATTGTGGGCATAATAAATAAATCTGACGTTCAGGACGCTCATTATATGAAATTTAAATTGAAAAATGCTAGTTACAAGTTGAATATAAATATAAACCTGCTTGTATAGCAAATATTACCTTCACAAGAGAGAAGAGAAAAAAAACCAGTATTAAGTACCTACATACTTACACAATAATATAATAAAATTTCAGAAACAGGAAACGGTTCTGACCCAGAATAAGTGGTCAAGGTAGCGAACTCAAAGGTAATAATTGACAAAAAAATAATGCATATACTAAATTCAACATTATTAGGACGCCAGGATTGGAAACCATCCCTTGTGGGCGGCTTTCGTGGTACAGTTAGTAAAGCGATGGCCTTCCATCCGTAAGTGCTGGGTTCGATTCCCGATGAGGACACAATATAATTATGTGATTTTCTCAAAGCCTGGTGGTTTGTGATTGTTCATAATTACTATCAACCACCTTGTACGAAAAAGCAAGGACATGGTTATTAATAATACAAAAAAACTATCCATCATGATAGTAGGTAAGGCAAAGAAAAATGTCTCAAGAACTGAAGTGCCCTACAAGAGTGAAGAGAGTGAAAAGCAAGTATATATTGTAGAAACATCGTTCGGTACCTACCTTTATGTCATAAAAACATCTAAGGAATTTCTTCTGCTGGACACGCTCTAAGATAGGCTTGTAGGAGATTTCATAGGGAGTGCCACAATCATGGCCCCCACAAGGGTGGGCTAACAGGACTCTAGCCTGGGGACCCGGGCTCAGGAGGGCCCCGGCGTGGCGAGTCAACCAGATAAGTGAGATAAACACACATCACAAATTTGCTCGAATAGTAACAAAAAGTATTCTGCGGCGCTATTTACCTTTAATAATGTTATTTTTTTTAAGTTATATGGGTGTATGGTGCAATTTTTAATTGTGTATCGATACTTGATAACTCCATAATTCAAATGGATGTGTTAAAATAATATACAAAAAACACTAAATACTTATAATATACGTACACATAAATTTTACCGCGTACACAATTTGGAAAACGCTACTATAGAGCGTCACACAGCCTTTACTTTACTTTACTTTACTATTACTGATGTAAGTTTTCTCTCAGAGATGCTAGTTATTATTGATTATAAATGACAGAAAAACCCTTGGCGGGTCTTGACCTCCTTTAAAAACTTTCTTTATCATGGACGATCCAGCACGACACTCTCCACTTGAGTTAGCGGGGAATTATTTTGTAAATATCCTGCAGCGCAGTCCACCGAACTTAGTTTCGGCCGTCTAGATCTTTTGTTATTGTTGGTTGCGTACATAGCCCCCCTTGCTGGTATCTCATCAGGCATTCTATGCACGTGGTCTATCCAGCGCAGTTGCAGATTGTGCTGGTTAGTTTTTAAAATTAAATTAAACCCTGAGTAAACCAACCCATAATGGATAATACCTAGTCAAACAATATTTTCCCAGGTACCTATCTACGAAATATCTAAATATTATGACATTAAATCATATGTACCTACATAATTTTAAATATTTTATAGAATATAGAATATTCATAATTATTATTTATTACCTATCTATTATGATTTGGTTAGGCTTACATGAAAATTAAAAAAAACTAACCAACATTAAGAAGGTAACACGAGGTAAGTACCTACTTACCATGAAGTAGGTACTTACCAACAATTATTATTGAAGTACAAAATACTAACACAATTTTATTTATTACTGACAAAGTTCCTAGGTAGGTAACAACCTACTATTATTATCGGATCTCCACAGCCTAAGTCTACTATAATGTTTTGATTTAGGTACATAGGTAGTTTAAATAAATTAAAAAGCTAACCAATACGCGAGTGGAGAACTACAAGGTTCTAAGTGTTTGTCCTTGGAGAAACAAAAGTAACAATGAGGTAGCTTTAGAATACTACTTCATTGTTGGGTTTGTTTTTTCAAGGACGAACACTTAGAACCTTGTAGTATTAGGCTCGCGAATAGCTACCTACCTATTTCTGACTGACAAAGTTTTGTTTGGACTATTTATGTCGAAACCCCAAAGCCTACTTCTACCCTTCTTTACTGCCGCGTGATCTTTTCGCCCCCATAAATAGATGCAGTCAATCATAGGGATTCTTATAAACAATCAAAAACCCCTAAAACGGTTTTTGAAAATTTTTGATTTAGATAATAATATGTAGTTAGATGGATATTTTTGTAAACTATATGATGGTCTAAGATTGAACTTTAAAAAACGCCATAATTCGTCAATACGTATGATCAAAAAATAGGGTAAATTTCAAAACTCGCTAAAATGGTTGGGTGTGCTTTTCAAATATTGCTAAAATGGAAAGCCAAAATATTCTTTATAATGTAACGAATTAAAAAATAAATACATAAAGTTCACATATTTAATAGATATGATATTTTCTCTGAGAAAATTGAGAAAATCGTAAAAAATTGTGAAAAACCGTTTTTCTCATTTTCTCAGAACTACTTAAAATCGTTTTAGGGGCTTTTGAAAGTAGGCACTTCAAATTTAGAAATTTATTTAAAAGAAGATAATATTAATCTTAAACTATACTGCACAATCAACGATTTAAAAAGGTCCATTTACCTGGATCACCCAATGTTAAAACTCCAACTTTTTTAGGGTGCATTTGTTTGTGCATCGTTAGTGCACGTTTGTGCACGATTTTTTTCGTTTGTGCACATATAATAACAGAAAAATTCCAATTTCAAATTGGGTGTTCCAGCTAAACGTTTGGTCTCTAGTGAGTAACTTTAAACACGATTTTTTAAATTTTTATCTCTTATATTAAGCTAGTAATTTAATTTTGAGCGGCCGTCAAGTTTTACAACCAAACATTTTTTTTCCACATTTTTTAATTACACACATTTGAGTAATTTAAATACATGATTTTTTATGAAGTTTTTCTGGTTTTTCCATTTAAATTACGTGAAAAATTCGCATTTTTCCATTTTCACTAAGTACCCCGTGAAAATATCCCGAACAAAAAAGACCGCATCCGTTTGGAAAATCCAGTCAAAAGAGTCTATACAAAATAGCCAAAACGGTGTAAAGCTCACTAAATATGTCCGTTTATACTACCTAAAACTTAAAATTACTACCTTTAAATTGATATTTTGATTACACAAAAGTGTCAAAATTACAAAAACATTCAACATTCTTAACATTTATCTTTTTATTTATGATTTTGAATAGATCAATGTCAGTTGCATACGGGAAAAGCAGTAATTAATAATTATTCTTAGGTACCTACTGTTTTTTAACAATATGATCCGTAATAAAAATAAATAAGTTATTAGAATACAATTAGGTATGCATATTTTTGAAAAATGCAATATATTTTATGCAACGATATTTTCTTCAAAAGATAATATTGGAATGACATTTATATTTATTTTGTATATAGGAGTTACCTTGCAGGCACTTAACTCTTCCTAATAATATTTGCATAGGTATTATGATTTTTTTCTTTTTCTCTGTTTCTCCAGATGGTGCAACGTATGCATGTAGTTCTGGTAGGTATTATGTTAGGAGAGAAGTGTTAGACAAAAACTTCATATTATGCTCTTCAGAATCGATATCAAATGAAGTTTTGTAGGTACTTTAAAGAGTTATTGCCTCTGACGGCTTCGAAAATTGTTTCACGCAAATGGTTTTCTTCCGAATGTGTGAGTTTATGAGTTCTTAAACAACGTACCGACCTACATATCTGTTTACATTTATATTTAAATTCATCACGTTTATGGGTTTTTAAATGACATTTGTTTACATTTAAAATGAAATAGATCACACGCAAATGGTTTTTCTCCTGTTTCGTTTTATGAACTCTAAGATAATGTTGTGCCGTGGCTCCGTATAAATAGGTAGTCAATTTATTTAAAAGGTTATTCACCATTAAGTATCTTTACATGTGTTTAAAGATTACTCCGTCGCGAGCATCCAAATGAACATACATTGCATTTATAAGATTTTTCACGAGTATGTTCTATATATTATGTATATATTCATTTCATGTGTTTTAAGACAACTAAGTCGCACGCATTTATATGAATATACATCGCATTTTAAAGGTTTTTCACCAGAATTGGTCATTTGTTTGTTTTTAAGATGACTAAGTTGCGAGCATCTATATGAGCATACATTGCATTTATAAGGTTTTTCACCAGTCACCAAAAATGCCGGCGCATCTTAAGAGTTAGCCTATTGCGTCGAGGGTCTCAGGTTCTAATCCTCAGTGCGGCAAGTATGCATATTATTCGCGAGAATCTATATGAACATACATTGCATTTATTAGATTTTCTTCAGAATGCGTCATTGTGTCTTTTTAAAATATTAATTCGCGAGCATCTATATGAACATAAATCGCATTTGTGAGGGTGTGCACCAGTATTAATTGTCATTCGACATATTTTAAGACTACAAGGTGTTTTTAAATGACATATTTGATTACATTTCAAATCACAATCATCACACGCAACTGGTTTTTCTCGTGAATGTGTAAGTTTATGAGTTCTTAAACAACGTATTCAATACGTTGCTGCCAAAAGTTGGTTAGTCGATAGTTTAGGTATTTTGAGCTTACCACGGATAAGATGTCTATACTTAAATACGTTTGCTAGAAAAAAAATCAAAGTCATCCGATTTTTAGAACATTGTATTTTTAGCTATTCATTATCTTGATAAAAATACGTAACTCTTGATTTTTCAATTTCCCAACATCAAAAGACTGTAGAGATGTTTACAGTATTAATCTAGAATAATGTAATTACATTATTTTCAACAGAAGGTAGGTATATCGAAGAAATATCAGAAACATTATCAAATTACATAAACTTATTCAATGAAAGAATTTAAAGTTCTAATGTGTAAGTTCATAATATGAACTTACACATTCAGGAGAAAACTCATTTGCGTGTGATGAATGTGATTTCCAAGATAATCAAATATGTAATTTAAAAATACCTAATAAGCTTAAAACATATTATGGAATGGCAATACTGATTAAAAAAACCTTATAAATGCGATGAATGTTCATATAGATGCTCGCAAATTAGTTGTCTTCTCCTTTCTTCTTTGTTGTATACTCATGGCTGAGGATCTTTACCACTTTTTAATTTTGTCATCCTTTGAGCAACCAAGACTTTCAATCCTTCTCGAGCTTCTGCTTCTCTCAAAGCAGAATGAATGGTGTCAGCAGTATTCGTAAAAAACATGAAATAACACATTGTGACGAAGAACCTAAATGGAATCAGTGTACATATAGATGCTCGCTAGTTTAAAAATACATAAGATGACAAAAAATAGTGTTCAAAAACCTTAAAAATGCAATATATATTCATAAAGATGCTTGCAACCTAGAAACCTTAAAATCAATAAAATAAAACATAACGGAGCACACCCTCATAAATGTGATTTGTGTTTATATAGATGCTCGCAAATTTATGTTTTAAGAGACATACAATGACACATTCAAATGAAAAATGTTATAAATTCAATCTATGTTCATATAGATTCTCGCGACGTGGTAGTCTTTAAATACCTACATATTATGACACATTTTGTTTTCGACAATGTCCATAACTTATAAGATCATATGGGACTAGGGATTATAAGATCTTATAAGTAATGGACATGGTAGCCATGAGTATACAACCAAGAAGAGAGCAGAAGACAACTAATTTGCGAGCATCTATATGAACATTCATCGCATTTATAAGGTTTTTTTTTATCAGTATTGCCATTCCATAATATGTTTTAAGATTACTAGGTATTTTTAAATTACATATTTGATTATCTTGGAAATCACATTCATCACACGCAAATGGGTTTTCTCCTGAATGTGTAAGTTCATATTATGAACTTACACATTAGAACTTTAAGTTCTTTCATTGAATAAGTTTATGTAATTTGATAATGTTTCTGATATTTATTCGATATATCTTCTGTTGAAAATAATGTAATTACATTATTCTAGATTAATACTGTAAACATCTCTACAGTCTTTTGATGTTGGGAAATTGAAAAATCAAGAGTTACGTATTTTTATCAAGATAATGAATAGCTAAAAATACAATGTTCTAAAAATCGGATGACTTTGATTTTTTTTCTAGCAAACGTATTTAAGTATAGACATCTTATCCGTGGTAAGCTCAAAATACCTAAACTATCGACTAACCAACTTTTGGCAGCAACGTATTGAATACGTTGTTTAAGAACTCATAAACTTACACATTCACGAGAAAAACCAGTTGCGTGTGATGATTGTGATTTGAAATGTAATCAAATATGTCATTTAAAAACACCTTGTAGTCTTAAAATATGTTGAATGACAATTAATACTGGTGCACACCCTCACAAATGCGATTTATGTTCATATAGATGCTCGCGAATTAATATTTTAAAAAGACACAATGACGCATTCTGAAGAAAATCTAATAAATGCAATGTATGTTCATATAGATTCTCGCGAATAATATGCATACTTGCCGCACTGAGGATTAGAACCTGAGACCCTCGACGCAATAGGCTAACTCTTAAGATGCGCCGGCATTTTTGGTGACTGGTGAAAAACCTTATAAATGCAATGTATGCTCATATAGATGCTCGCAACTTAGTCATCTTAAAAACAAACAAATGACCAATTCTGGTGAAAAACCTTTAAAATGCGATGTATATTCATATAAATGCGTGCGACTTAGTTGTCTTAAAACACATGAAATGAATATATACATAATATATAGAACATACTCGTGAAAAATCTTATAAATGCAATGTATGTTCATTTGGATGCTCGCGACGGAGTAATCTTTAAACACATGTAAAGATACTTAATGGTGAATAACCTTTTAAATAAATTGACTACCTATTTATACGGAGCCACGGCACAACATTATCTTAGAGTTCATAAAACGAAACAGGAGAAAAACCATTTGCGTGTGATCTATTTCATTTTAAATGTAAACAAATGTCATTTAAAAACCCATAAACGTGATGAATTTAAATATAAATGTAAACAGATATGTAGGTCGGTACGTTGTTTAAGAACTCATAAACTCACACATTCGGAAGAAAACCATTTGCGTGAAACAATTTTCGAAGCCGTCAGAGGCAATAACTCTTTAAAGTACCTACAAAACTTCATTTGATATCGATTCTGAAGAGCATAATATGAAGTTTTTGTCTAACACTTCTCTCCTAACATAATACCTACCAGAACTACATGCATACGTTGCACCATCTGGAGAAACAGAGAAAAAGAAAAAAATCATAATACCTATGCAAATATTATTAGGAAGAGTTAAGTGCCTGCAAGGTAACTCCTATATACAAAATAAATATAAATGTCATTCCAATATTATCTTTTGAAGAAAATATCGTTGCATAAAATATATTGCATTTTTCAAAAATATGCATACCTAATTGTATTCTAATAACTTATTTATTTTTATTACGGATCATATTGTTAAAAAACAGTAGGTACCTAAGAATAATTATTAATTACTGCTTTTCCCGTATGCAACTGACATTGATCTATTCAAAATCATAAATAAAAAGATAAATGTTAAGAATGTTGAATGTTTTTGTAATTTTGACACTTTTGTGTAATCAAAATATCAATTTAAAGGTAGTAATTTTAAGTTTTAGGTAGTATAAACGGACATATTTAGTGAGCTTTACACCGTTTTGGCTATTTTGTATAGACTCTTTTGACTGGATTTTCCAAACGGATGCGGTCTTTTTTGTTCGGGATATTTTCACGGGGTACTTAGTGAAAATGGAAAAATGCGAATTTTTCGCGTAATTTAAATGAAAAAACAATAAAAACTTCATGAAAAATCATGTAATTAAATTACTCAAAGGTGTGTAATTAAAAAATGTGGAAAAAAAATGTTTGGTTTTGAAACTTGACGGCCGCTCAAAATTTAATTACTAGCTTAATATAAGAGATAAAAATTTAAAAAATCATGTTTAAAGTTGACATAAATTTACCTAATCAGATGCATTTAACAAAAAAATTTTAAGGCTAATTTATTGGTTCAAGTATCAAGTCACTAGAGACCAAACGTTTAGCTGGAACACCCAATTTGAAATTGGAATTTTTCTGTTATTATATGTGCACAAACGAAAAAAAATCGTGCACAAACAAATGCACCCAAAAAAAGTTGGAGTTCTAACATTGGGTGATCCAGGTAAATGGACCTGATTTAAAAGCAAAATGGCAGGGCTTAAAGCTTATAATATAGGTAGGTAGGTACTTACATAAACTTCTTAAAACTCCCATTATTTTATATTCGTATATTATTGACAAGTAAGTGGTTAATTAGCAGTCCATTTTGGTCTAAACGTAGGTAGCTACTAGTCTTCAAACTATTTTATTACTTATAGAAGATGGCAACACTGGTTAACATTGTCTATGGTTAATGTGCTAATACCACGGCTGCCAAACATTTATTCCATCTCACGATTATTCATACCTAATTAGCACATTTACAGCTGTACGCATTTGATTAAATATAGAAAATGGATATAAAATTCGAAACAGATGATAGGGTATCTGATCCAGAAGGACACCATTGGTTTGATGTACCAATAGTACATTCAAACAACACATGCGACCATGATTTTATCAAGAAAGAGGATGCAGGTGAAACAAGTTGTAATATTTCTGAGGTTAGTTTTGTTATATCGCTTCTTTTTATAAGATTTATCGTTTCAGGTGTTACCTTATTAACTATTCCACAACTCAACTAATTTCTATTATACCTGTTGGTTTGTTATGTTTCGGAAAGCCGTGTTGACAAGGTCTAAGTAGGTACCTACACTTGGACCGAGTGCCATCCAAGCACACTCGTATGAGACATCTTGATACTAATTATTCCTATCCAAGCTAACTTGGATGAGTAGGACGTGGTCCGAGTAGCTTAGATAGGAATAATTAGTATGAAGCTGTCATTTGGATGGCACTAGGTCCAAGTGTATTTGTATCGTACTTGGACTGTGTCAACGCGCTTTAAGTGGGTATTGTATGTCAGACATGTCTAATTTTAAGGCTGTGAGCTTATTACCAGTAGGTACCTATTAATACTGGAAATGAACCATGACACACTCCTTTCATCATTAATTGTTAACATAGACAAAAAATGCATTCTATTTGACAGGCTAAATTGTAAAAATTTGAAAAATAAATCTACTTGCTTATGAAAAACTGAAAAGTTCGTTACAATTTATACCGCATTGAATTCCGTGTACGGAAACTTGTACGTATGCAGTTCGTTGTCACGCTTCACTGTGAAATGTTGTATTGGAAATATATGACCGTATATTCAAGGCCATCCAACCTCTTTGGGTCGTATAGTACCTACTGACATAAAATTCATGTCTAAATAATAAAACACGGTTCTTGTCGGTTTACACTTTATAGGAAGCCAGCAGCAAACAAATTTTGAAGATTGCCAAAATTTGCTCATTCAAAATTTGCCAAAATCTGCTATGAAAATTGAATTAATATTCATATTGAATCTAATAAAATTGTAGACCGGTATACTATAAGAGCATCTCTTTCTCACGGCGAACTGTGCCACGGTGAAATGTTTTACGTAAAATGTACATTTAACTATTGAATTCGAAGGTAATCAGTAACTAGCACTACTGTCGTACTTTACAATTCAATACCGCTGCATATATATGTTAACACCCAGATTTTAAACCCACTTACCTTACTAGCACCTGTACACGTGCATGGATTCACTTACAGCAATAGTGTGTATTTTAAACTATCGCGTTAATAACTATTTACACGTACTCGTGCTGACTATCTCGCCAACCTCATTCTTCAAGAGTAAACGAGACGCGATGTTGTCATTTTATAGTACTATTTGACAGGCCCGGAAAGTCGGTTAACCTCAAAATGAGTCTGCGTGGTGTAGTTCGTTTTTACCGGCAGGTTCGCCACTGTCGTTCTACTGCGCAGACGTGGATATCGAACAAATCGCCAACTGTCGCCTGAAAATTCAGAAACATCCTAACTATTTTGACTCATGCATGCAATCTTGCAATTTGCATGATAATACATGTTTACACGTGCATTTTATTATTATGGCTGCGTTAATACTTAATGTGCAGTAAATCCATGCACGTGTAAACGGGGTATTCCGTTTGTCTTTCGTGTTTAATCCAGTTATTTTTTTTCAGATTCCTTCAAAGGACCTGCCCAATATAAAATCTGAGACAGATTTTCAGGCAGCTTCCATTAAAAGTGAGTTCGTTGAAGATACAGTACGGCCATTCAGCAATGAGGACTCCGTTGCAGGATGCTCTTATTCTGAAATGAAACCAGCTAATGAGGTTGGCATATAGAATTTAAATTATTTAAAATCATTGGTAACCCTTCAATTTACTGTCGGACTCAAGTAGAAAGCCGATACATTCACGACTGGTCCTACCTTTCCGCCCCTCCCGTTGTTGTCTTTGGATAATGGTTTGATTTGAATCGATGATGATAATGCATATATCAATTTTACATATTTTTTGGAAATCGATATTACCACCGGTTTTTGTGTGAAGACTAGTCTGACTTTGACAGCTGATGAATAACAGGAATGTATATAATCTATAAATACTTAACACTGATAGTTCATATTATCTTTGATTTGAGATTTTTTTATAATTCAATTTGAAACGAGAAAGGGCAAATTAATATGTCAAGCAATCTGGGATCTGATTTTGACAGCTGAACAGTGGACCACTCGTTGCTTGTAAAAAAAGATATAGTCATTGATCGTAAAGCAATTGAACATTAAAAATTATATAAAAATAGATTATCTACAACGTTTAAAGAATGTTCAGGGTTATGCTCTGAAAATACCACAAACGCTCCATTTTGACCTACACTGAGCATGTGGGCCGTTAACATACGTTTTCTTTATTTTTATGACATGTAGTGAACGCATTGAATTTGTTATTTGTCATATTCACCACTGGTAAAATGAATATAATAAACACAATATGACGTAGTACGTATTTTATATTATTTAATACACATCAGGTCTACTTTCATTTGTTTCGATCTGATTTTGTCGACTGATAGGTACTCTTAGCTCAAGTGTAGTTCGATTTTCTATAGCTATTTTTCAACAAGGTATTATTTTTTTTACAGATTACCTTTGTCAACTGCAGTATATTTACTGGCAAGAGTACTGTCCAGCGTGCGTCTAAGAAACAAGTCACTTTGTCTAATAATGAAATTGAAGTTCATGAACAAGATATTAAAAAGGAAGTATCGATTTTAAGTGATAAAGAAATGTGTCTAAATCTGTACAGATCTTCATTTTATGAAAGAAATTTTGTCTGCAACATGTGCTTCACTTTTTTCTCAACCGAACTCAAATTGTATAACCACAAACAAACCCATGAAGTTTCTTTATCTGGCAATAAAAAGAATCAATCTGAACACAAACGGTTTCATTGCAATCAGTGTGACTACATAACGATAAACATGTCTCGTTTAAGAGTACACAGAAAATCTCACAGCGACTTCAAACCTTTCAATTGTAAATTATGTGATCACAAATGTAAATCAGCAACTAACTTAAAAAAGCACGAATTAGTTCATAGCGAGGAAAAACCTTATAAATGCACTGTGTGTGATTACACCAGCAAATCTCCAGATTATTTAAAAATACACAGTAAAGTGCACAGCGGAGAAAGGCCTTTTAAATGCGATGTGTGTGATTACACATGCAAGTTGATCGGTGTTTTGAACAGACATAAAAAGATTCATAACAAAGATAAACCTTTTCAGTGTGATTTGTGTGATTATAAGTGTACACTCAGTGGCAATTTGAAAATTCATAAAATGGTGCATACTGGCGAAAGACCGTTT
The DNA here is from genome assembly GCF_057557595.1 of Rhyacophila brunnea. Lineage (NCBI taxonomy): Eukaryota > Metazoa > Arthropoda > Insecta > Trichoptera > Rhyacophilidae > Rhyacophila > Rhyacophila brunnea. The sequence continues at coordinate 28,221,337 of NW_028232785.1, read as the reverse complement.
ACATGTGATTTGTGTTCGTCTAAATTTTCTGCGCTTAGTACCCTTAAGAATCATAAATTGATTCATAGTGGTGAAAAGCCTTTTCGATGTGATATATGCAATCACCGTTTTAGACAATTGACTTCCTTAAAGAAACACGTGAAGGTCCATGTTGGGAGAGGGTAAACTAGCTGCGGGTTGACCCGAGTTCCAGACTGTTATAATATGTATGTTATGTCTATCAGTTATCTACTTCTTATTGTGCCATCCCCTAGCAAAAATCGGCCACGATCAAGGCGATCTTATCTTTGTCGTCTGCTACCCAGAACAGTTCAGTGGAGCTGCATACGTACCAATCACGGAGGTTCTTAAGCCACGAAATGCGGCGTCGTCCTCTACTACGGTTCCCATTGATCTTTCTTTGAATGACAAGTTGGAGAATGCTGTATTTTTGTACTCTCATAATGTGGCCGAGGTACTGTAGTTTCCTGGTTTTGATACTACGTAGAGCTTCTCGGTCCTTCCCCATTCGATTGAGAACTTCAACATTTGTCACCCAGTCAGTCCAAGGATTTTTGAGAATGCGTCTATACAGCCACTTCTCGAAAGCTTCAAGTCTCCGTGACATCTCTTGGTTTAGCGTCCATACTTCCATTTATATGTCCATTATTGTGCAAGATTTAAAACTAATAAATAAAATATGAGTCCGACAAGGTGATACAATCCCACCTAAACTATTTACAGCTACCCTTGAATACTTATTCAGGCAACTTGACAGGAATGGCAAAAGGATCCGCATAAATGAAGAATACCTGAGTCATATACGCTTTGCCGATGACATAGTAATTTTCTCGCTAGACTCAAAAGACATCCAATGCAGGAACTCGCTAAAGTAAGCAACAAAGTACGCTTGAAAATACTTGTAACAAAGACAAAAGTCATGTTCAACTGCTTTGCGGGCCAAAAAGAAATTCTCATCAATGGCACTCAGCTCGAAGAGGTGAAAACTACATCTATCTGGCAGGGAAAAAAAGTATAAGAAATTGTTCGCAGAGTAAAGCTAGGCTGGAGTGCTTTTGGCCGCGTGAATAATATCTTCAAAAGTGATGTTCCACTGTGCCTAAAGCGCAAAGTGTTCAACCCAACCTGTGTGTGCTTCGCGCAATCACATATGCGTATGAAACATGGACTCTAAGTAAAAGAGAGATCCAGAAACTTAGAATAGCACAACGTCGTATGGAGAGGTGCATGCTGGGCATTACGCGAAAGGACAGAAGGAGGAATGATTGGATAAGGAAGCAAACAAAGATTTGCAATTGTTCTCATTTGTACTGGTGTGCAGGTGTAAAATGGTTGAGAAACTTTGCAAACACACTCCGGGCGGCCGCGTTATAAAAAAGTCACGCCATTATTTAGTTCACATCCCGGGATAGTAATTAACTGTCTGAATACGATATAGAATGTTTATCACTATTTTTTAATGTTTTTAGAGTAGACCTTTTAAATACCGGGAGGTACGGCGGTACCCTGTGGGTCTACATTATATTTTTTTTGTTCTAATATCGATTTTCTAACATTGACACCTCGTATCTGCAATTCAATATTTTTGATATGGGGTAGTTAAAATGTTATACAAAAATTAATATTTAATGATAATAAATAAAAACAAAAATACGCTTGGTGCAAAAATAATTATTTAGTTCATTTTTAATATAGGTACGGTATTTTTTTTTATTATTTAATATCTTTAATAGTTTTTGTATAAAATTTTAACTACCCCCTATCAAAAATATTGAAATGCAGATACGAGGTGTCACTATTAGAACATCGATATATTAGAAGTAGGAATAATATCATAAAGGCTTTCTTGTTTTTCATTAAGTATTTCACCATGATTCTAAAAGATGGCAATGTGTGTACAATATATTAAATTTATTTTAAATAATCGACCGGGGTTAGTATGAATGTAAAGTACAGCGTATATACACGCTCATTTTCTATGGCCTGCATTCAGTGATGTCCCTAGACAAAATGCCGCCCCTAGGCAGCGCCAAAATGCCGCCACATTTAAAAAAAAAAATTTAAAGTACAATATTTTTATCATCCTTTCATGACTCCAATATCTAAGAAATGTGTTCTATGAAGACATTAATAACAAGATGAATACCACTTAATGCCATCACTTCTTCAATAGACAATATGTATTGTGAGTCCACGGTTTCAGTTACATTTATAAATACGCCTGACAACTTTCAAAACTCGCAATTGACTAGCAAACATTTTACACAACATTGAGTGGAATTGCTGTTCACCAAGGACGTGACCTCAAAAAACGGAAGTAAACTAGACATCGCAACCCAACAAAACATTATAGTCCTATCATAACTTGTATTGTAATTAATAGGTACATTTTGTTTCCTACCAGTGAGATGAACTTTTTAATGGAAAGATATTTCCGTTATAACTTAGTTTAGGTGGCTATTTATATATACCTAATGTTTCTCCTCGATTTGCCGCCCTTCGGGTAACTGCCGCCCCCAAGCGACGCTCATTGCCTGCATTGCACGAATGTAGTTAGAGAGCGCATATATACGCTTGTGGTATACAACCGGTTTTAAGTGATATGTTAGAATAACCCTGCTTACTGTACCTACTTCTTGGAATAAACACCTATTTTTCGTAATACTGACATCTTATTAATCGCCTCATCATCTTCCCGGCCGCCCTTGCCGACTGAAGTAGTAAGCCGATACATTCACAACGACTGGTCCTACTCTTTCCGCCCCTCCCGTTGTTGTCTATGGATGGCCTGTCATTGTTTTATAGCGTGCTCATACTGACGCGTATGTCATGTTCACACAGGGAATGGTTTGATTTGAATAGATTAGTTACATGATAAATAATACACAAGCATTAACACACCTTCTACAAATGTACTTAATGCGTAGATCAATGCTACATATTTTTCGGAAATCGATATTACGACCGGTTTTTGTGTGAAGACTAGTCTGACTTCAACAGTTGATGAATTACAGGAATATATATTATTATTTATAAATAACACTGATAGTAATGTTAATATGTTTGTTTTGAGAATTTTATATACTTAATTCAATTTGAAACGAGAAAGGGTGAATCAATATGTCAAGCAATCAGGGATCTGATTTTGACAGCTGAACAGTGGACTACTCGTTGCTTGTGCAAAAAGTTATGCTCAGGCTTTATTATTCGAAAAATGGCGCTGGACTTTGTCAATAGTTTGATAGGCAGGTAGGTACTTAGGTACCGAGTTTAATTAATAAATTTCTAAATATAAATTGAGAGATATTAAATAATCTTTAGAATAGATAATCTGAATCTGAAATGATAATCAAAATACAGGGAGAATTTTAAATACGCCCATACTATTTCTAGGTACATACCAGATACCAGAAGGACTATCTTTACTGCGGTGGAACATAATACTGTTCGGCTTTTATATATTGACATCCACGTCATGGCGCTGTTTGCGATTCAAGTATTAGCCGGCTCGCACATCACAACTCGCCTCGTGTGCCTGACCGCCATAAATCAAAACTTTCGAGAACGGGCGGCCAGTGTTGCATGAGATAAACTCGCACATCTATCTAGCGACAGTCGCGCGTAGCCTTCGAAACGTATTGATATTTCATTGCGGTGATCGGCGACCCGGTATAGGAATGACCAATTCGTAGGTGTTTCTTTTGACTTCGACATGCAACATGTGATTTGTTGTTTCGTAAAATAACGATGACGTCACATCGACTAATTCGACACATTTTTAGGATCATTTAGAGATCTGATAATATATGCAAGCAGGCTAAGTATTCGTACGCCACACACTTGTCTCATGCGGGAGATATTGCAACGTTGTAGTAGCAGAAACGGCCGCGCTGACGTGTTAGGTTAGGTTAGGTTAGGTTATAGAAGCCGAAGTCTCGTCCCGTCTTGATATAGAAGTCGAAGTCTTACTTAAGGGTTTACAAATGTAGTGTACCTAATAATAATATTATAGGAAATAAATCTATTATAGCAACGATACGCCATTTAGAACGGAGAGATAGTGAACCTATGACACGCGTACACATAAAATTTAGTATGACAAGTGGACAATTTTTGTGACACGCGGGAAAAGTTAAGAAGGTACTTAAGTACCTATGTACCTATTTCATTTTACTTTGTACAATTCGTAAATTCCAATAATTTCAATTCGCAAATTGCAATAATTCGTAAGCAGCAAGAGAGGCGCTGTTAAAATTGAACGCTTATTGCAACAATTACAACCAACGTATTGTAATTGTTACAATAAGTGCTACCTAATACTTTGATACAAACCTACCCTACGTTTGATAATATCACTATCACTTTATCACTTTAGCGGTCGATAAGTACAGAATATACCCACTGGTCGCACTAAATTGTATTGTAAAGTCCGATTTTGTAGATCGTTTGGATGAATGTAGGGGCTCGCTTACGTACGTAGGTACCTACCTAATTTCTAATACACATTAATATTATAATGTACGCATGATGTTTGTACGATATACTAAATAGTTCTTACACAAAGCTCAAATTACTATCCTTGATAATATCAGAGAATAGCGTTGCTAGGATAGGTACCTACTTAACAAATAAGTGAAAAAAATGGTTGTCAAACGACAATAATAATTAAGTTAAATTCAAAGCCAGATATAAAAACACTAATATTATTTAAACAAAATAAAGACAGGTATTCAAGACACATTCTAAAGGCAATAAACAATTACAACCAACGTATTGTAATTGTTACAATAAGTGCTACCTAATACTTTGATACAAACCTACCCTACGTTTGATAATATCACTATCACTTTATCACTTTAGCGGTCGATAAGTACAGAATAGACCCACTGGTCGCACTAAATTGTATTGTAAAGTCCGATTTTGTAGATCGTTTGGATGAATGTAGGGGCTCGCTTACGTACGTAGGTACCTACCTAATTTCTAATACACATTAATATTATAATGTACGCATGATGTTTGTACGATATACTAAATAGTTCTTACACAAAGCTCAAATTACTATCCTTGATAATATCAGAGAATAGCGTTGCTAGGATAGGTACCTACTTAACAAATAAGTGAAAAAAAATGGTTGTCAAACGACAATAATAATTAAGTTAAATTCAAAGCCAGATATAAAAACACTAATATTATTTAAACAAAATAAAGACAGGTATTCAAGACACATTCTAAAGGCAATAAACAATTACAACATGGTTGAAAATTTTTGATCGAAGTTATACGTTGACCAAAAATTAAATCAATTCAAGAATTGGCAACAATAATTGCTTATTAATATTGTCGATTTTTCCTACTACTGTATACTGTGAAAGATCATTCAGTTTAATGCACTTCATAAAAAACAAAATATATCGATGCCAGTTGTAAGAAAGATATAAACTTACAAGCAAGGCTTGCATTGGAAAGAAGGAGTAAGTATTGAAGAATTTCCATTTGTATTATTTTTAAATAAATATACTTAATAATATGTTAGTACTAAAATTTAATGTAAATGTCTTTTATTAAATGGACTTGTCTATCAATAAATTGATCCATTTTATAAGTAGGTAAATACAATTATGCTTTAATTTTTCAATCACAACAATAAGTGAAATTTGATGCGGCCACAAGACGTTTCCATAAAACTGCCAATCTCAATAAATTTTGCGGCCACATTTGAATTTCACGTGGGAACCACTGCTTTGAAGACATCTATTTAGATAGGTAAAGCGTCAATGACATTGAGCTACTTTACGAGCTGCTTGTTGGTGAATTTACAATCTGCCTGTAAAGTCGCCCAGTGTCATCATCTAACAAGCTAACAAGCAGATTGTAAACAATCTACTGAGAAAAGTTGAAAGCTGGTCAACTTTACACGCTACACCCCGGCGTGTGGTTGGCTTCTCAGCGAATGGAAACTTTTGTGTGTCATCATCACAATCGCGGTAGCTGAATCGCCCGCTTTTAAATTCGCCAACAAACAGCTTGTAAAGTAGGTCAATGTCATTGACGCTTAACTAAAAAAACAAAACACACGCATGTTCATTTTAAAAAGATGGCAACATAAATATAATCTTTATTAGTCTATGCTCTATGGCTATCGTGACGTGACGTTTCCATTATCGTTATCTCCAGCGGTCCAGCTCTCCGGTTGGCAAGATAATTTACGTAAATGGATATTAAACGCGAACCAGACGATGGTGCATCTGATACAGAGAGGAATCCTTGGTTTGATGTGCCAATAAACCCCCTAATCAGTCCGCACGGCAGCACGCAAAACGTTGCCAACGACATCGCCAACACTTTTGAGGTTAGTTTTTTTAAGAAGATTTTTGTATTTATTGAATTTTAGCGGATTATTTACTTAATACATGTGGCTGTAAACAAATAAATATAATATAAATAAACCCATATCCTTACAACACATTTCTTTGATATTTGAGTCATGAAAGGATGATAAAAAGTACTGTATAAAAAAAATGTTGCGGCATTTTGTGTAGGGACGTCACTCACATATTCAAAATATATATTATACATATAAATTATATACATATTCTTTAACACGTGTTTATTCCACATTTGTTCCCACACGAAAATGATATTTTCTTACAGTCTTACCTAGAGACAAGCCCTCCGCATGAGCCGATTTTAGTGGGTAATGTTTTACCAAGTGCATAGCCAACACGCCAGTGTTGCCATAATATAATTTATAAAAACATCGCTTGTAAAATTATAACATTTTAATAAATATTCGATATCTGGCAACACTACGACACGCAACTGTCACACATATTTTCGAATAACCCAGGAAATGGTCGCGGAGAAAGCGTGAAGGGGGCGAGGCAAGTGCGTGAAAAAGTTCGTCATGTTTTGAAGGACAAACACATGCAATAGCTCTATCTATATTTTTCTATAATCTAAGCCTAGAGAGTAAACCACTTTCCTTTATTTTCGTGTACTCTGGTGGAGAGGTTTGCGGGACATTCTCATACATTTTATCGGAATTATAGTAAAAACATCATAACTTGGCTACGATTTTATAGCGCTGTATGCAGTGTTACTGATTAAATAGCGGGGGTTGGGGGGGGGGGGTATAGATAATACATAATTGGGATAGGCCTTAAGTTAACTTCAAATTTAATTTATGGGTACCATCCGCTACCACCGCCATCTTTAGATTAATACAGCCTGAGCATAACTGTTTGCACAAGCAACGAGTGGTCCACTTTTCAGCTGTCAAAATCAGATCCCAGATTGCTTGACATATTGATTAGCCCTCTCTCGTTTCAAATTGAATTATAAAAAATTCTCAAATCAAATATTAACTCTCAGTGTTATTAATAAATAATATACATTCCTGTTATTCATCAGCTGTCAAAGTCAAGACTATTCTATGACAACATCTTCTTGGCTACGTGTTAACATGCTCCTCCCATTTTTAACCACACTTCCATTATAAACTAACAAGCTCCTCCCATTTAGTCGACAACAGCGCCCTCCTTCACGTAGCCAAGAAGATGTTGTCGTACAATATTAATAGTCCTTCACACAAAAACCGGTGGTAATATTGATTTCCAAAAAATATGTAAAAATGCATTGATCTATGCATTACATAGAAGGTGTGTTAAAGCTAGTGTATTATTTATCTTGTAACTTATCTATTCAAATCAAACCATTCCCTGTGTGAACACGACAGACGCGTCAGTATGAGCACTCTATAGAACAATGACAGGCAATGGCAGTTCATACATAGACAACAACAGGAGGGGCGGAAAAAGTAGGACCAGTCGTTGTGAATGTATCGGCTTTCTACTTGAGTCGGCAATGCCTATACCCATGGCCATACTTGAGTCGGCAATGATATGGCTGATTTAAATATTGTTTGTAATCGTCGCCGGTAAAAATGGATTTGACTGATTACATTCATTTATAAATTGCGAGCACATGTTGCTGATGTTTATTGTTTTGTGTAAATTATAAAGTTAGTGGTAATTATTTTGAGTTATTTTAGTAGAACATATTAATATTAATAACTATGTTGTGTTTAAATTTTGTAGTCGTACTGAGAAGCAACACGATGGTATAACGTTTCATAGTTTCATTGTTAAAACGGAAATGGGACGACTGGCCTCCGGACAATTGGACGCCGCACTGTCGTAGACACGTGTAGACGAGATATTTTAATCAGTTTCTATCTACTACTTAGTAGTTTGAATTCATTTTACTCTTAAGATGATGTATTCTTTATTGTGGATTGAGAATTACCATGCCTAAGGCCTTTATATAAAATAAAAAACTCTTTTTTCGTTGGAACTTAAACATATGCACGATTAAATCATTGTTTACTGCTGAATATTTACATTCTCACCAACTATTAAATCATAATATAATCATTGAAATATAAATAATAATATTGAATATATTTTTTAAGTACCTATAAATACCTAACGTCTATTTATTTTCGAATTCCGTGGCGTCCAGTTGTCCGGTGCCAAATCGTCCTAGACCCGTTAAAACGTTGACTCGCATATTATATTTTACCACGTTTTTCTTAGCTCGTATTCTTGTTTGTCCGGTGGTTTTTTATCCAGTACAAATCTTGCAATCGATTTTTGACTAACTTTTCGACCAGCTAGACATTTGAAACTTTTTGAATATATCAGAACACGATGCCAATGCATTCTTTTAATACTTTTAGCCATCTTTAAAGTAGAATTGAATTCATTTGCAGTTAAATCTGTTTTGTATGGAAAGTTATTTCAGAAAAATCCGTAAAAAGTAAAAGACTATTATTGGTTGCTAAGGGGGTCCTACAAACTAAATTAATAGTATATGCGTGCGTTACTATGGAAATCAAAATGAACATGACATTTCAGTATTCTATATTTGTTTGTTTTTTATTTACTTCGTACAAGTTTGAGCATATTGAGCATAATAATTCAACAGTTAAAAACGTTGTATATAAAAAGTTCTTTTTATATTGTAATTATTTATATTTTGTTTCCAACTATAATTAAATATTCGGTATTACGTATCCAACAAGTTCCTACATTTTTAAAATTATGTAATTTTATGTAAGTACATATATGTATTTATTATATAGTATTATTTTTATGTTTTTTCAGGTTCTCTCAACGAACCTGCCCAATATAAAGTCTGAGACTTATTTGGAAAGCGAGTTTGTTGGAGAAGCAAAACGTCCATTCACTTATGAAAATGCTGGTGCTGGTTCATCTTATTCAGAATACAATCCTGTCAATCAGGTATTTAATATTTAGGTAGCATGTTTTGATGTGAGGTATATTCAGTTGTTTATGGCCGGGTATGTCTCAGAAGCAGTAACCCAAAACTGAGGTCACCACGCACCAAAGTTTCCTTTGAGTTTATGTACATATAATTTAAATTATGACCGGATGAAAGGAATCGATAAAAGTTACATTGTGATATAAGAGGCGCTATCTAAACACTGTCATATATAGTAAAAGCACATTTGGTCCGCTTACTACTTAGTGCCCATAGAAAGATTTTTGATGCGCGTATATTAATTGTTAAATGGTTCTACTGCTCTCGTAGTCCAGTGCACAAGGTGCTTACCTTTCCTTCATGCAATCCGGGTTTGATTCCCGGTGAGGTCACAATATAGTTAAGTATGTGATTTTCTGAATACTGGGTGTTTGTGATTGGTTCACTTCTATCATTACAATTATACTGTCACATGGCTACGTGGCCTATCGTCATGCTAATAAGAATATACTATAGGTATGTTTGACTATTACTCTCTCATAGCGAAGCGGTATACACGTATGCTTATAATGTCGTGGGTCCAGGGCTCGAAATGGACCGGAACGCACCGGAGCGCCGTTCCGGGTCGTAAAGTCGGCAACATTGTCGTTCCATCTCATGGAAAAAATAATTTTACCATTTGAGCTAGAATGGCCATAATATAACAAAAAATCACACACTTGTTTTTCATAAAACACATAAAATTAGATAACTATGATGATATTTTTATAAAATTACCGAGTGCTCCGGTTCGTAAAATTCTCCATTTCGAGTGCTGCGTGGGTCCCAAGTTCGAATCGCTCTGGCAATGCACATATTGTTTCTACAATACACATTAGTGCTTGGAATCAAAGTATGGACCTAATAGGGTGAGCAAGTGGCTAACAAAAGTAAAAACATCTGTGGAGGCCCATATGATATAATTAAGATGAGACGTTATAGCCAAAAAAATGGATAAGAAATTAATATTGAATTAAATACTTATACGACATTGATGCAATGAGCAATTAACATCTTCATAAACCATTTCGCAAGATTTGAGAATGTAACATTCGATATATTGGACATCCATAACTTTTAAACACATAGAACCCACTAGAAAAGAATACGATGCCTGACGGGATTTGTCCCCGTATATCCACTGGTATCAAACAGTTATTAAGTTGGAGGACTGCAGTTTAATTGGTTTTCGGGTTCAAATCCCGTCAGGCATTGAATTTTTTTCAAATGTAATATTTTTTAGTGGGTGAGGTGTTTTCAAGTTATGTATGTTTAAAATCTTCATCTTTTGACATTTAAATATAAGTATATTAATCGATCATAATCGCACAGGAAGCGTTTATGGAAAACGTAAATTTTTAATTAGCTTGTTCACATATGTACTTGGATCCCTTTTATCCTCAGTCTTGTTAATCATTTGTTTTGATTATTTGCAGGTTTCACTCGATTTAAAATTTGAAATGGATACTGATTCAAACTACAGTAATAAAAGGTCACAAATATCAAAACAAAACATTGACAATATGGGAGCATATCAATATGACCTCAGAACATCTGACATTAATGTCAGACAGTTTGTGGTTCCTGGAAATGGTGAAATTGAACTTCACAACAATTACATTAAAGAAGAAACAGCGATTGTAACTAAAAAAGAAATTCGTCTGAAGTTGAATAGAAGTTCGTTTTATGAAAGAAATTTTGTATGTAATGTTTGTTTTACTTTTTTCTCAACCAAAACTCTTTTAAAAAACCATACATCTATGCAAGACGATTTTGCTTTACCCAATAATGAAAAAAACTGTAAAGTGAAGAAGAGATTCGGTTGCGATGAATGCAACTATACGGTTCCATTTCTCTTTCATCTAAAGAGGCATAATTGGAACGTTCATGGAGGTGAAAATTTATCACCTATTTTCCAATGGGACACTGCTGATTTTCTTCCGAAAATACACTTGTTCGATAGCTCCAGATCTGGAGCTGATCTAAAAAATGTTGGAAATAGAGAAGTAGATTTTTTTAAACTGTTCATGACCGATTCTCTAATGAATTATATAACAAATGAAACGAACAAGCAATACCAGTTTGTCAAGAATCATAGCGATGTGTTGAGTTGGCGTTTGAAACACTGGGCGGACGTGACAGTGGAAGAATTATACATATTTTTTGCTGTGTGTCTTTTAATGACATGTAATTCCAGAAACAACATTCAAGATCACTGGTCTACAGACGACTTAATGTATTCACCCATATATTCAGAAACAATGTCTCGAAATAGATTTGAAATCATTCTCCGTATGCTTAATTTTTGTGACAATACTCAGCAAAAAGAACTTGACCAGATGTTCAAAATAAGATTCGTTATTAAACATTTTCAAAACACATTTAAACAACATATGTATCCATTTATGAATATATGTGTTGATAAAAGTACGCCGTTGTTCAAGGGTAAACTGTGTTTTCGTCGGAACACTCCAGATGGGCGTTTAGGTATATATTTTTTTGTAATATCTGACTGTGCAACCGGATATATTCTAAATTTAATTGTGCACGTTGGAGAAAATACAGAATATATAACACATCTACATATGAGTGTTTCTGATAATATAGTTATGACACTTATGGAGCCGTTTTTGGACCGTGGACATACACTATATGTAGATAATGTGTGTACCAGTCCACTTTTGTTTCAAAAGTTACTTGCTCGAAAAACAAATGCTTGTGGGACTGTAAGAAAAAAACGGAAAGGGATGCCAAAGTTAAGTGAAACAATAAAGAAAGGAGAAATTAAAGTGTATCATACTGACTCTATATCAGCACAGATTTGGAAGGATACAAAGGAGATATCTATGCTGACAACTTTCCATAACGATCCAAACAAAATTACAAATCAAAATAAACCATTCATAAAACCTGAATGTATTAGAGATTATCTTAAAAATAAGAGTACAATTGACAAAGCTGAATTGCTTCTTACGAATGTAAGTTCAGCTAGAAAGGCCATGAAATGGTACAAACAAATGTTTTTCCACTTGATGGATCTTTCGTTGGTGAATGCTCATATTTTGTACTGTCAAAAAACTGGAAACCGCGTGTCGCTGGGACAGTTTCAATTGGAGGTGATACGGCAACTGATAAAACAATATAAATATGAAGTTACCTCCAAATCCATAATAAGGAAACGGAAGTTAGAATCGCCATTGCGTCTCTTGGAAAGGCATTTCATGGAGAAATTGCCTCCGACTGGGAAAACATCTGCAGCGATGGCAAGATGTGTGGTTTGTTTATCAAAAAAGTTAAGAAAAGAATCAAGGTACCGCTGCAAGAGTTGCACAGTGGCTCTCTGCATCGTACCTTGTTTTGAGATTTACCACACAGTCGAAAATTATTGATATTTCATTTTCATTGTATTTTTAATATAATATATACCTAACTAAATGAGTCGCCTCGGGTCATAACTCACACTTTGCAGTTTATTATTTTTTTGTTAAATATTCCAAGTGATTCAAAAGGCATTAACCTATATAAAGAAAGATAGTTGGCTATGAAAAGTTACTTTAAACTATGTGAAAATCGTTGACAAAGTTGACTGATGGTGTCATAGCTCAAATTTTTCATTGAGTAATAACCTAACCTAACCAAACAGAAAGCTCTATTTCTCATAGTGTACTGTGTATCTGCAGCCTTAGGAGTATTAAGAGCTTGCATAAGTAAAACGTCAAATCATCGCAATACCTTACTCAGTCGATATTCGTCAGACGCGTTTCGTCACGCAACTGCTTTGGACGTCAAATTATATCGATTTTTTGTGATGGCGGCGTGATGATATATTGTTATATCGTGTAAAGATGACTTAAAAACGTTATGCCTGTACTCGAAAAAGAAAACATGTCAATAAACATATTATTAGATATTATTACTAATATAACAATAAACATAACACTAAATGGATGCATGTTGAATGTTTATGACAAACTATGTTCCGTGTAGAACGCCTCATAAGCTCAATCCGCGCGTCGCATTGTTACGATTTTTTAGACCTTGCCTCATCTGGGGTATAGCCTTAAGGGAGTACAATACTTTTCGTCTAATTAGAAAAAACAGTTCTCTTGTTTTTTTGCGATTATCTCAAAACTCGATTTTTGGAATATGTGAGTTATGACTCTATGCAACTCAAATGCACCCTGTCACGTACCAGAATCGGAGCACTAAACAAGCACAATGTCGCGCTACTGTGCTCAGTTCATCGCACTTCCCGCCATGTAAGATCTGCAGCGAGTGGATCGCTTTTGAAGGTCGACGACGGATTTCTTACACCTTTTATCAATATTACAACCAGCTATGATGCGCAATGACAGTAGTGTAGTGAAACAATAGTTGTAGTATGAAAAGATCACATAAACTCAATTTTGAGAAAACCACATTAATATATTGTGACCTCACATGGATTGAACTCAGAGCACCGAGATGATAGCCCAGTGGCTTACGAACTGAACCAGAAGGGTACAAAATATCTCACTTTGGCAGTACAATATATACGTGAAGTGAATTTGTGAATATGTAAATCACCGGCAATCAATATTTAGGTGACAGTACTTAAATTCAGTCATCAAATATTTGCTTTAATATTCCAACGCGGGATGTTTAAAAGACAAGGCAACGCGGACGACACAAGTTGTCACTGACGATTCTATTATGACTATTAGGTCACGTGCATTCGACAGGTAACTATAGGTATCGTGTTTATCGGTATACTCAAAATGGGGAGCGTCTGAGTATCAATTATGTACCCGGAAAAGTGCGGTAGTCTACGGTTGTAGTGATGTAAGGTATAAGTGGCAGAAGATTTTGTTAACCCCGCCCTCACTTGCTGCCCTGAAAAATAATACATTGTTAGCAGTGACGTCCCGTGGGGGTAGGCAGATTGAGCGTCGCCTGAGGGCGGCAATTACTCGAAGGGCGGCAAATCGAGGAGAATCATTTGGTATAATAATATATAGAAATAGCTAAACTGAGTACTTAATAACGAATATATCTTTCATTTAAAAAAAATTCAGCTCACTGGTCGGAAACAAAATGTATTAATTAACATAAAAGGTTTAACAGGACTTTTTTTGTCGGGTTGACGATGTCTAGTTTACTTCCATTGCCCTTCGATGTCCTTGGTGACCAAAAACGACACGAGCACGGATGATATAAATATTGTATAAAAAATGGGGCGACGTTATGGCCCTGCCCAGGGGCGGCATTTTGTCTAGGGACGTCACTGATTGTTAGAGATATTTTTTTCGAAATAGACCCCAACATACCATATTACTGTATGCGCATCTTGACTAAGGGAGTCCATGCAGATTGTAGAAACGATCATACTTTTATACCTACACTATATCGTGTAGGTTTCAATTTTTATAATTGAGACTATTCACTTATGGTTATGGGTTTGTAGTTATGAAAAAATATAATAATTTATAATAAGGTTTAATAATATATATTTTAATCTACCAATTAATAGTATAATGCAATAACATAATTATGTTTTATGTAGTAAGAATGCAATATCGATAATCTAGTTCTATCGGGAAACTCAAAATTTCAAGGTTTTGAGTTAATAATGGCCATTTGATGTAAAAAGGTATTTTCTTTATCATCACCATCAGTAGCCTGAATCTATCCACAGCTACATGTAGACCTCTCCAAGCTGATTCCACTTCTCTCAGTTCTATGAATGGCTTTGGTGATTAGATATCATTGCGAAGGGTGGAGGTAGGCTGAAGATCCGTGCACACTAAACTTTGTCAGTTATTCGTATTTGTTTTTATTGAACTTAGACTACAATTATTTACAGTTGTTATTGGTTCATTTTTAAAAATCAATTAAACCTTGTATAAACCAAACCATAATAGTTTTGTTATATTATGGGCGATTCGACAAAATAGTGCACACCTTTTCATTCATACTTATTTGTTTTCGTTAAGAACACATATTACACTTAGTGTTTCAAAATCCATTAAGCCCTGCCAGCGCCATATTTAGACTAAAAAGCATGAGCATATCTTTTTGCACAAGCAACAAGTGGTTCACTATTAACTATCAGTGTTATTTGATTTAAATAAGATACATTCCTGTTATTCATCAGCTGTCAAAGTCAGGCTAGTCCTTCACACAAAAATCGGTGGTAATATCAATTCCAAAAAATATGTATTGATCTATGCATTACATTAATATAGAAGGTGTGTTAATGCTAGTGTATTATATATCATGTAACTCATCTATCCAAATCAAACCATTCCCTGTGTGAACACGACAGACGCGTCAGTATGAGCACTCTATAGAACAATGACAGGTCATCCTTAGACAACAACGGGAGGGCCGGAAAAAGTAGGACCAGTCGGCTTTCTATTTGAGTCCACAATGGCCCTGCCTAAACCAAACCATAGTATATAACAAATATTATTTTATCTGTAAAATATCCAAAATCATGTATGGTTTAATTGCATAATTTTGGATATTTTATAGATGAACGACTATTTTTGTTCACTATTATCAATTTAAAAAAAAACTAACCAACACCACCGGTGAATTGTACACCTACTTAGTTTAATTTTAATTAAGTTAAATACATAATATAAACTAAAATATTTTACATAAAAACTATTTATTTTTATATAGGTTAGATGACTATTTTCAGTAGAACACAATATTTGTGACTTATAACGTTTTCGAAAAACAATTTCATTTAATTATTTATAGTAGAGATGTAGCATTTTAAAGAACGTCTTTTTTTATTTGGTATTCTTACATGAATGTATATGTACATAAATTTAATGTAAAAAAAAGTCGTTTCATGTTATAATACATTGTGCATTACAGGTCTTCAAAATATTCTTCGTGAATATATACAGTTATAACAGAGGTTGGAGCGGACCATTTTTCGAGTTGCTCTGCTCTAGGACCCAATATTTGCTCCAGAGTCTGCTCTGCCAGCGGTAAAAAGTTTTTTTTAATTCGTATTATATGTACAAAAAAGGTTAAAAAAAAGTAGTTTTAAAATAATCGTCATTTTCATTATTAATACTAATAAACAAAATAATCTTGAGCAAATCGTCTTTCATTTGCCTTTTCTGTCAAACAAATTAGGTTATTTATCACTCGGAAGTGTTGCCGTATTTTAAATAATTCCAGTGTTGCATATAATATTTTCATTAGATTTAAGGACGAAATTTTAATAATAATAATAAAAAAAACATCCGGAGCAAATTTATTATTATTCCGACCATGTCCACTTGTTCAACCTATTCGGTTCAAACTCTGACTCATAGACAAATTTAAAAAAATGCGTACTTGCCAGACCCAGGATTCGAACGTAGGACCCATAGCGTAATAATAGGCCGACGCTTAAGCCGCGTGGCCATCGGGGGTAAAAAATATCTTTAGTCAGGAACTAAAAGAACTTCTGAAAAAATAGATGTCACTAAAAGTACTGAATTAAAATTCAATCTTTATGCTACATGATGCACTAAAGGGATTTATCCAGTTTAATTATAATTATTATGTTCTCATTTGAAAATAAAATGTTATTACCTATCTCAAAATGCATTTTATTTTAACCCTCCCGTTATTGTGATGTCACCTTACCGAACCCAGCCCAATAAACTGCAAATAAATATTTCATTTAATAATATGCACTTCGTCATTTTCATATTTCGGCTATAATCATCAGTATTACATAAATATAATTGATCGAAATCTGTCTGATTCAGCGCTTGAAATGGAATATTTCACCAACCGGAGCACTCAAAATTTTCTGAAGGTATTATCATAGTTATTATAATATTGTATGTGTATTTTATAGAAATAAGTAAATCAGTAAACTCTTCCGTGTGAACTGACATATGAGCATTTTCCGCAGGCCGAAAGAATACTTACGTGTCGGGTTTCATTCGTAAATAGTGCATTTCCGCCACTGTGTCGTGAGAAATCCATTGTTGGATTGATAACATTTGTGTCATAGTCAAATTTCGCAGACAAATTTCTGAGAAATAATCAACGGTGTGGGAACTGACAGCGGTCAATCAACTACGCCGTGTCTGATATTTTCTTTGTCTCCTTTCAATATAAAAACAGATGTTACAATCCAACAATGGACTAGTACCTTAAATTCGTTCAACCTAATCACACGCTTCTCGCTTCGATGCAAGAGTGATTTTCATTACAAACACAATCTTCGTAAATCTAATTTGTAAACTTCGCATTGTAACAAACTGTAATTTGAACTTGTATTTTGTGGTTAAGGGATAATAAATTTGGGGCTACTTTCATACGCATCAAAACCTTCTGTTTCTATTCATTATCTACCCCTCATCACACCATCCCTTACCTCAGAAGCAAGGACACACGGTGGAAACCCAAAAATCTTCTACGATGTCTTATTTTTTCTTTTTGTACATGACGTCTAGGTATTTCTGCAATACCTAGACCTATAGTTACCTACGTACCTCTTTTCCGACCATTTCCGATCATAATATGGGCGACTTCCACAGAGTACAGATTTTGTTTTTACGAAAAATGGATGTCGCCACTTGCTCAACCTATTAGGTCCATACCCTGACTCACACACCAATTAAAAAAACAATTTGTGTACTTGCCAGACCCAGGATTCGAACCTGGGACCCACGGCGTTATAGTCCAACGCTTAAGCCGCGCGGCCACCGTGGGTGTCAACGTGCCTAGGTATGTTAAACTTCATATTTTTGATAACCAAAACCAAAGGTACCTACATACCTCAGATCACTACTACCAAATAAAAGAGGCCGCGTTTAATTGGTTCACTTTGAACCAATTCCAGAGTGAAGAATATAATATATAGACGTTTTATATTGCCTAATCTAAGTTTTTATTCCTAAAATAATACAAAGTTCAATTCATTATGGTCAATCAAATAATTGCAACAAGGAATATTATTATCTGTATTTTGGCAACACCTATTTACAACAGAATAGAAAGTTGTCCTGTCATACTTACAATTTTTAACACCTACTCAAAAATGGAAGTCAAGCGCGAGTATGAAGACCAATCTGATACCGAAGACAAGTTTGATGTAACAACTAGCCATCAGAACAGCCCTGACACGCGCACCTATATAAAACAAGAGAACACAGACGATTTCAGTAGCGATTTTGAGGTTAGTTTTTATGTTTATTAATCACCGTCTTCAGTGACGTCTCTAGACAAAATGCAGCCCCTAGGCAGCGCTAAAATGCCACCCCATTTTTTATACAGTATTTTTCATCATCCTATCACGTCTCCAATATCTAAGAAATGTGTTGTATGGATACATTAAGATCAAAAAACATACCACCAAAACATACAAAAATAAATTTAAATATAAAGAGTAAACATCATATAAGTTAAACGTTTACACAAAATCACCAGAGCTGGGGCCTTATGTTAGAACTTGCGAGTTGTAGTCGCCCGGTCGACATGACGTCATATGACATCATTGTGACGTACTACCGGAGTGATAATAGCATTCGAGAAAATAACACTAAGTAGTCAAATACTGGCGTTATTCCTTTTCCCCCATACACAAATAGGTGTTTCAGCATAATAATATCTATGGTGAGCAGTGTGTTGGGCGGCTTGCCTCGAGCGTGTATTGGCTTACGTCACAATTACGTCATGTCGTCGGGTGACTTTATATCACCAGTTATAACATAGGCCTGCTGAGGTCTTATTTGGTTGATGTTTCTGACACATTTGGTTTGTACCATTCAGCAATATACATATTTATTATTTTTACAGCATTTTTACTATGCTATTTTTTTAAAATATTAATAACCATGCCCTTGCTTTTTCGTACAAGGTGGTTGGGTGGGTTAGTTGCATTGATGTGGGGCTAATTAGGTTCTTCCTTTTATATTTTTAATTTTATTTTTGGCCAGGATTAAATATTTTGTGTAGTGTTCTTGTGTTGTTCTATTGCTTAGTACTGCGTGAGGCGTTTGGAGGTCAATTTCATGATTATGCTATCTACATCGAGTCCTGAGAGTCCATCGCTGCCTTTCTAGTATAATGCAGTCGTTGATGACATGCCACACAGTTTGAGATGTGTTGCCGTCTCATGGACAACAGTCATCATCCCAAAATTTAAATCTTTTTAGATAAGCTCGCACCGCTCCGTGGCCTGTTAGTATCTGTATGAGTTCGTGTGATATTTTTATGTTCCTAGCAAGAGTGATGGCAGAGTTTATGTTTGGAATAAATTTCTGCGTAATTGATCCTATGTGTATGTGTATCTGTGGTTCCATAGCTCTATTGTGTCTTCGTTTAGTTTTTGTTTTGCGTGACTTAGAGTGAAGGGTGTGTAGGTTGAAGGTCTTTTATCTGTTGTGGCTTGTTTAGCGTATTTATCAGCTTCCTCCTTTCCGGCTATCCCTGTATGACTTCTTATCCTGAAGAATCTAGGGTTTGTTCTTATCATTCGAAGCTTTGTTGATAGTGTTAAAATGTCCCTTACTAGTGGGTGTTTACTATGCTATTATGTACAACGCATAAATAAAATAAGTTTAGCTATATACACCAAATGATTCTCCTCGATTTGCCGCCCTTCGAGTAACTGCCGCCCTCAAGTGACGCTCAATCTGCCTAACCCTACGGGACGTCACTGACCGTCCTGCAATTTTAGCGGAATGACAAGTTACTATAATGTACACATAATATCGAGGGTTTACTGACAGAACGCATTATTTCAGTTTTTGCTGTTTTTCTGTTTTAAATCCCAAAATGTATACAATTTTACGTTCTACGTCCTGGTAAAACGCACAAAGGCATTGGATATAATGGTGAGAAAATAGAAACATTATTAAATCATATTATTTTTTTATTCTGATAGAAAGCATGATAATGACCTAATGCGTTCTGCGTATACAAAATACAGGACTTGTAACATGTCGTATATTGTGTTTGCCGTAAAGGTTAGTCTTTATAATGTAAAAAAAACTTGTTTTAATGAGTTAATGCATTCTGTCAGTATACCATCGCTATATCTATATACACCAAATGATTCTCCTCGATTTGCCGCCCTTCGAGTAACTGCCGCCCTCAAGTGACGCTCAATCTGCCTAACCCCACGGGACCTCACTGACTGTCCTGCAATTTTTGTGGAATAACAATGACAAGTTACTATAATGTGCACATATTATTATGTTAATATATTTTTCAAATTGTATAGAACATACGAGGATGTCAAATTCTTTATCAAAATATGATCTTTCATCATAAGTACAATAATTAGACAACTAGCTACGATTCACAGTTTTATTAACTATATTGTTATTATGAAATTATGCCGCAGAGGTGGCCATGAGTTTTTATATTTTTTTTTTTTACGAAAACAGTTTATTGAATGTACCTAGTATCATTTCCCTCCATTTTGGTAAGTGAATAGCAAACTGTCACTTTTATTTTGTTGTCTGGTTTTTCGTCTGGATTCGGGATGTGGAGGCGAATAAATAACACACCGGAATTGTTTTGGAAATGGCAAGGTATATTTAAGTTAATATATTCTAAATGGTTACATTTTTATACAAATTCGTTTCGATTTAATTTTGACGGATAGCGAGGTTAACACTGCTTACTGCGTTGCTGTCAAAAACGCTGCTCCCGCTAAAACCAACGGTCACTTGAGAGCCGTACAAAATACGGCGTTGCCATTCGTATTTTTTTTAACGCTATTCAGACAATGTTGCCGGCAGATATTTAACACTATTTAATTATTTTCGCAATCAGCCGTTACTATTTGTTGGATTTGATACCGATTCGGGCCTCTCCAGATACACAAAGACATTCCCAAATGGGTACCATACGGGGGTGTCAAACTAGATATATAAATACATTTTTCTGTCGGCGCATCGGCTTTTCTTTTCCATACATTTTGATGCACCATTATCACAAACTAAGATTATATGAGGTAATCTTAGGTTGGTGTAGGTTAGATTTGGTTAGTTTATGTTAGGTTAGGTTTGGTTTGGTCAGCGCCATCTTTAGATTAATAAAGCCTGAGTATATCTTTTTGCACAAACAACGAGTGGTCTACTGTTCAGCTGTCAAAATTATATCCCAGATTGCTTGACATATTGATTCACCCTTTCTCATTTCAAATTGAATTGTAAAAAAATCTCAAATCAAATATATTAATAAATTGTAAATAATATACATTCCTGTTATTCATTAGCTGTCAAAGTTAGGGTAGTCCTTCACACAAAAATCGGTGGTAATATCGATTTCCATAAAATATTAAGCATTGATCTATGCATTACATTTGTAGAAGGTGTGTTAATGCTAGTGTATTATTTATCATGTAACTTATCTATTCAAATCAAACCATTACCTGTGTGAACACGACAGACGCGTCAGCATAAGCACTCTATCGAAAAATGACAGGTCATTCTTAGACAACAATGGGAGAGGCGGGAAGTAAATTTGCGCCCAATGTTTTTGAAGAAGTGCGCTGGCCGTAGATGTCTGTTTCTGGCATCCGCTGACTGAATTCAAAATCCTTAAATTAAAAAAAAAAAAAAATCAGATGGAAATCTCGATGACTATGTTGCAGTGGCGAAAGGTGGAGGTAGGCTGTTAAGATTCAACCTAAATAGTACACGCTAAACTTTGTCAGTCATACTTATTTGTTTTCATTAAACTTCTCTTCTTCTTCTTCCACGGCGCTACATCCCGGGGTGGAATTTGGCCTCCTCCAAAACCGCTCTCCACTCACTCCGGTCTCTCGCCACACTTCTCCAGTTACCGGGACTTCCTATATGAAGCCAGTCCACTTCTACGGCGTCAGCCCATCTCCTTCTTGGACGGCCTCTGGGTCTCTTCCGTTGGGGTAGCCACTTCGTCATGATCCTTCGCGCTCTAACTTCAGGCATTCTCTCCACATGTCCCGCCCATCGTAGTTTTTGGGACTTACAGTACCTTATGATTGTTTGCTGTTCAATCCTTCTTCCAATTCGTGATTCATTTTTATTCTGTAGTTCCAATTTTCCTACATGATTCCAAAGATTTTGCGGAGTATTTTGCGCTCGAAGACAGCTAATTTGTTTTCCTCGTTTTGAGTTAAGCACCAAGTCTCACAGCCGTAAGTGACCACTGGCCTTATAATTGTTTTATATATTAGAAGTGTTTTCGTTAAACTAAGAATACAAATTACAGCTGGTACACATTAGTTAGTTATTAAAATTCAGTTAAACCTTCCCTAAACCAAATCACCATAGTGAAAGTAAGCTGTGGAGATCTGACAAGATTAGTATATTTTTTTTTAAATTCTTACCTAAACTAAACCATAATAGATAAAAATATATTGTTCTTTTCATAATATATTTAAAATTATGTATGACTTAATGGCATATTTTATATTTTTTTAATACATATAAGTCAACAAACACAATCTGAAATTTGTAGTCTTAGTTCAACGAAAATGAATACATCGTATATTACGTCATATGTCATATTATGACTGACAATTTAATGTGCACTATTGCCACTGCATTACAACATTGGGTTACCTTCCACTCAACAGAGAGCAAAGGACCAGTCGTTGTTAATGTATCGGATTTCTATTTGAGTCGGCAATGGTTTGGTCTAAAAAGAAAGTTGTAAAATCTCATTGCCACATCTACAGCAAATTTACCTTGTTATAAAATACTCGAACTACAACTAATATTGTTATGCAATTACATAAATCAAAAAATGTATGATGTTTATTTCAGTATTCAGAAACGCTTCTCACTGATATTAAACCCGAGGTTAAATGCGAGTTTATTCATGACGCAATAAACTCATTCCATGACGAAGGCCCTACACCCGGATGTTCGCATTCAGATTACAAACCAGTACAGCAGGTAATTAATTGTATACTTATGTGATATTGTCTTCCTTTGGCTACGTCTCCTATCATAGCTTTGTGACCAAGTTGCAACAGGTGCATCTACTTATTCTACATATATACGTTTCGTACAACTATTTCACTTATTTATCTGAGGAAGTGAGAGTAGGTGTATTAGCTACAGTATTTCATTGTAAAATCTGCCTTTGATGACGACCAATCGACCTATTTCGACTGACTTTCGCGGCTTAAGCGTTGGACTATCACGCCGTGGGACTCAGGTTCGAATCCTGGGTCTGGCAAGTACACATATTGTTTTTCAATTTGTGTGTGACTCAGGGTATGGACCTAATAGGTTGAGCAAGTGGCTGGCATCCATTTCTCGTAAAAAACAAAAAATCTGTTAATACAAACCTCTACTCTGTGGAGGCCCATATGATCCTATTAGGATCGGACATGATCAAAAAAAAAATGACCAATTATGTCAGAAAAGTATTCAACTTTTATTATAACAATATAGTGTCTGTACACGTTCATGGATTTTCTGGCAGCAATAATTCGTATTTAGTAGGTACTTACCACGTTTACACGTGCATGGAATTACTGTGCACAGTAAGAAAGTGTAAGGAGAAACATGTATTATCCTGCAGTTGGCAAGATTGCGTGCATGAATCGAACAAGTTTGGAAGCTTCAGAATTGTTCTGATTTTTTATGCGCAAGTTAGATCTGTGCCGGCGCAGTAGAAGGATAATGGCGAACCTGCCGGTAAAAAAACGAATTACTCATTTTGACGTTAACCGATTTTCAATACGTCCTGTCAAAATAGTAAGTACTATATGACAACATCGCGTCTAGCTTAGGTACTCTTGAAGAATGAAATTGGAGAGACAGTCAGCACTTTTACGTGTAAACAGTTATTGTAATGATATTTTAAAGTAAGCACTATTGCCGACAGTAAATCCATGCACGTGTACAGGCGCTATTAATCTATCGTGACAAAAATGCTGACTGCCTCTCCAATTCATTCTTTAAGAGTGAGCGAGACGCGATGTAGTCATTTTATGGTACTATTTCGTACTATTTGACAGGTAATGAAAATCGGTCAACCTGAAAATTCATTCGTAGTTCGTTTTTCTGCCGGTAAGTTCGCCATTATCGTTTTACTGCGCAGGTGCAGATCGAAAAAAATCCCTAATGTCGCATGAAAATTCCGTAGCTTCCAAACTTTTTTGATTCATGCATGCAATCTTGCCAACTGCGGGGTAATACATGTTAATATTACAGGGTATAACACCCCGTTTACACGTGCATGGATTTACTGTTGACAGTAAGTATTATCGCGCCCATAACAAGAAACTGTATGGGTAAACATGTTTTATCCTGCAGTTGGCAAGAATGCATGCATGAATCAAAAAAGTTCGAAAGCATCTGAATTTTCATGCGACACTTGACGACTTTTCGATCTGCGTCTGCGCAGTAGAACGATAGTGGTTAACCTTCTGCAAGAAAACGAATTATGAATGAATTGTGAGGTTAACTGATTTTCACTGCCTATCAAATAGTACCTACCATAAAATAAAATCATCACGCACTCTTGAAGAATGAGATTGGAGAGATAGTCAGCACTTTTGCACAGGCGCTATTATGGTATGTAGCATAATAAGCGTAGGTTCTGCATGTCTAACATTGTTGATGGTGGGTACCTAACAATATTCTAAAGCAAGGTTAGCGAAACTTTTAACATACGCGTGCTAAAATTTCCTAAACGTATTCAAAAAATATATATTTTAATATTATTTATCAACTGTCTGACGTGCCGACCAGTTCTAATGAAAAAAATAGTTTTTAAAAATTCTATTAAAAAATGATATTCTAGATACTGTCATATATCCATTTAACATGGGGATCAGGAAGGATGGGATGAGGATGGAGGATGTAGGATAGGGATAGGTTGGGGATATGGGATAGGGATAGGTTGGGGATGTAGGGAAAGGGATATAGGGATGGAGGATAGGGATATGGGATGGGGATAGGGATAAGCATGAGACTCGGGGACATTGGATGCAGGGTCGTGGATGGTTTGTCTTATTACCTCTAAGACCTCAGTTACCTGTCCGGTTACTATACTCATTCGTTGGATGTTCCTGTATAATAATAAATTACATAATGAATATGGAATAAATATAAATATCTCGGATTTGAGCGCCACTCTATGATGATGCATAGAGACAATAGTGAAGGATAATTAAATGAAAAGCAAGTAGAGAAATTGCAACAATTGTATATAATAAATAAGATAACTTGCGGGCTACAGTGTATAAAAATGTATAATTACTTAAGTGAATCACGAGCACCTAAAGCGATACAATATTTAGATAAATTAGAACAAAAACCCAAAAGCTAATTCGGTCGGTGGACCGTAACATAAAATGACAATAAATACCGATTACACAAAAGGCTCTCCAGCCTTTTCGCTGCCCTCGATTCCTTCCAGGACGGAATCGAGGAGTGCGTCTTCAAACGTGTGGGGAACGTGGAGTTCCTCCGATCTCCTGGCGTGGGGGGGACGTCCTTCAGATGGCCATCGTCCACGTCTCCAAAACGTCAGGAAATCGAAAGCCCTGTGCCCAGGGTCCGAGGCGCGGAACTGGCCAAGACGTCTGCTTCCTTCGAACGATCAGGACTGAGAGCTCGACTCCTGCTTCGCCTTTGTGTAAAAAGCCCGCTAGCTCCGATAGCGCCGGAAATAGTGTCACGAACTCCGTACAAACTATCCCGTGCGCAGGCGCGATCCGGTCGTACTTTTGCGTAGTGTTGCCCTCGTAAAGACTTCCTTGACTTAGTGTGTTATGTTATAAAATAACATGACAATACCACTCACAGGCATAGCGCACATATTCGGTACTTTATCTCTTTTTCAATTACGTCATACATTTCGGTCCACCAATTTTGAAACTGTCTGCCAGAGTTAGGTACTTGACAAATTTCATCAAGTTGTTGTTTCTTATTTGGTGCAGTCATTTTTGTGGGTGGAAATTAAATTGTTTTATCTACTTAGTTTGGTTCTTTACGCACAAATAGACATCAGAATCGCTTCGATCAGATGAGGCATTTTCTCGCTACAGTGGTCTCAAGCATTGTAAATTGATCAAATGTATAGGTTCGCGGTTCGGTATTCCCGGACGCCTGATGGTGTTAGTGCGATGATATTATTATATATGACGCATAAAGCCTCAATGCGATCTGTCATTTATTATTATTATAGGTTTTTTTCTTTTCAAAGGGTTCCATGCTAGACTTGAACATTTAACTGGTGGCACGCGTGGCATAGGTTCGCCATCACTGCAAAGGATATAGTTTTACGCGACATGAAGTTCAATAAGAAAAGCGTCAACCCAAATATTTTGGTCATGAATCATCAAGCCATTCGTTACTCTGAATATTCTTTGCGGCAATCTCTTTCTCTTTCTGAAGTCTTTCGTGAATAGTGTTGGTTTAGCCCAAGACTAGTAGTTTCATTTCATTACGCGTCCTGTTTCCTCAACGAAAGGGTCTCTTGATTTTTGTTAGGGTTTCCTCGTTTGAGCCATATCATTTTCATTTTTGTCACCAGAGTCTCGCCTTTCACCCTTTATCAGCTTTTCTGTATATATATTTTTGGCTTGTGATTTTCTATACCTACCCATTTATATTGTCATTATCGTCATCAACCTCTATCAATCCAATGCTGGATGAAGGCTTATTGAAACTGACTCCATACCTTTGGGTCTTATAAATTCCTATTGTAATCAGAATTTCTCTATTCCTCTCAGATATATGCATTGCTTCATTAATGATCAACATTTTATTCGATATGAATGTCCGGGAAACTATATTGTTTAATGCTGAAATTTTATTTGAAAGTTGATTTTTTAAATATTATTCAAAGGTTGCAAAGCATTTATTTTTTTAGACAATGAAACAAAAAAATGTTTTATAATATTTTTTAACATGTTAACCTTAATTACATTACCTATCTAAATAGGGCCAGCAGAAGATTAATATTCATGTTAACCCAATCAATACCGGCAAGTTTTCTTTCAAATATTGGATCGCTAATTATGTTAATTTATATTGCTTTATATTCGAATGATTGAGATGTATATTTTTTATCATATTTAAATGCACGTGATTTAACTAAACAGAATATACCTACACAAATATAATTGTATCAAAATATCAGTGGCAGCAATCGGCGAATGCCAGCTGTTCTGCTTGTTCTAGCAGCCTGAGGTGGTGTCAGGCGACATTCTGAAGACCAGACTCTAGAATAGACTACGCAAAGACTACATATTTATAATTTCAGTGACGAACTGCAAATCGTAAACTAAGAAATCAACGAAATGTCAAATTGTCTAAGGTGAATGCAAATCCATATCGAAGGGGAAACTTTGGCGCCGTCTAGTCATATTTCACAATTTTATTAAAATCCAACACCATGTTACCATGACGCTAAGCTGTCTGCAAGGCCTTGCGATACGGCTAGCTGTCGCCAGCTGGCTCTTCTAGTATTTATAAATACGTTAATATGAAGTAAACCACATTTTTTATAAGAAGGTACTCTTAAATAAACACCTAGTATAGAGTCTTCGCCACTCATATATATATATATTATATATATGCAAAATTGATAAGTTGAAGTCTCATGGCCGCCGTCGTGGCGCTGCGAACTATGTTAATTTTGCAGTTCTCGAACCATTGCTTATAACAATTAACTGTCAAAAAACTAATCTATCTAACTAATCTATAAATATCTAATCTAAACTAAACTAATCTATATTATATCTAATCTATAGTAACCTAAAAGAGGCTATCTAGTCTACGAGCTCTTACAAGTTGGTTCCGGCCGACAAAAAAAATTTGCTGACAACAGTGTCGCCTCGATATATGCCATTGGATTCGATCAATATATAAAGGAGGTATTTCTACCTACTTTATCACTCAGCACTCAGTCAATCAACGTAACCACGACCATCGGGTAATCGCTTTACCCTGTCCGATCGGTCTAGTAACTTCCTCGAAATAACATCATTGAATTGTACTTGTAACAATGTCTGTAAATATTATTTATTGTTGGGGATTAATAAATGGGGTATAATTTGTAATCACAAAACCAAGCCTTCTCATTCTTGGAGTCAACCAAACCTACCTCTTCTCACCATATTCCTACCAATATCTATATTAGGGAACACAATTTATTTAAATATATTTTAACCGAATAGATATACCATTTTTTTTTGTAGATTTCTACTCAGCAATGTTATACAGGACATCACAATAAACAACAACTGGGCATCTTTAGTAAAAATACAGCTGACAAAGAACCGACGAACAACAATCAAACCGTCAAACAGGAAGTTACATATTTTCCAAGTAACAATATTTGCAATGATTGTGGGTCAATGTTTGAATCTGTAAATCATCTAAATAGTCACTTAATTTTGTGTATCAAGTCGCAGGATCTTACGCCAAACAAGACGCACACTGGTGAACAACTCTATGAATGCGATGTTCGCTCAAATCTAAATTCGCAGGTTGATCTGGACAAGATTGATGAAACATCACATGAATGCGACGTGTGTTTTGAAAAATTCACGAAAAGCGTTGATCTCAAAGCACACAAAATGACACATACCAGTGGAAGGCCATATCAATGCGATGTGTGTTTTAAAAATTTTCTGCAATATCATCATCTCAAAACACATAAAATGTCACATGATGGTGAAAAACCACATCAATGCGATGTGTGTTTAAAAAAATTTATCCGATCTGGTCACCTAAAAAAACATAAAATGGCACACGATGGTGTGAAACCATATCAATGCGATGTTTGTTTACAAAAATACACACGAATTGATTATCTCAAGAGACATAAAATGACGCATACTGATGAAAAATCACTTCAATGCAATGTATGTTTTGAAAATTTCACAGAAATTGGTAATCTCAATACACATAAAATGACACATATCAGTGAAAGGCCATATCAATGCGATGTGTGTTTTAAAAAATTTCTGCGGTCTCATCATCTCAAAACACATAAAATGTCACACGATGGTGTAAAACCACATCAATGCGATGTTTGCTTTAAAAAATTTGTCCGATCTGGTCATCTAAAAAAACATAAATTGACACATGATGGTGTAAAACCACATCAATGCGATCTGTGTTTAAAAAAATTCACACGAATTGATATTCTCAAGAGACATAAAATGACGCATTCTGGTGAAAAATCACATCAATGCGACGTGTGTTTTGAAAAATTCCTGCAAATTAGTACACTCAAAAGACATCAATTGATACATACCGGTGAAAAACCACATCAATGCGATGTGTGTCTTAAAAATTTTCTGCGACCTGGTGCACTCAAAACACATAAAATGACACATATTGCTGAAAAACCGCATCAATGCGATGTGTGTTTCAAAAAATTTATACGAATGTATGCTTTGACGAAACATAAAATGATACATACTGGTGAAAAACCACATCAATGCGACGTGTGTTTTAAAACTTTCATACGTATTGATGTTCTCGTTAAACATAAAATGACACATACTGGTGAAAAACCGTATCAATGTGATGTGTGTTTAAAAAAATTTCTGCGATCTGGACATCTCAAAACACATAAAATGGCACATTTTGGTGAAAAACCACATCAATGCGATGTATGTTCTAAAAAATTTCTACGAATTGATAATCTCAACATACATAAAAAGATACATACTGGTGAAAAACCACGTCAATGCGATGTATGTTCTAAAAAATTCTTACGAATTACTGATCTCAAACATCATAAAATGACGCATACTGGTGAAAAACCATATCAATGCGATGTTTGTCCTAAAAAATTTCTGCGATCTAGTCGCCTTAAAACACATAAATTGTCACATATTGGTGAAAACCCTCATCAATCCGATATGTGATTAGATACAAAATGACACACTTGTCAAAAATACGATGTGTGTATATTACAGATTCATGTTAATTTGTATTTTAAAAACACATAAAATGACACATACTGGTGAAAGACGACAGCAATTCGATGTGGATAATAAAATGATTTTCTTATTTTATATTGAATTACCACTTTTTTATAATACGTTACGAACTTCAACTCAGCTACATCGTATATGTAACCTTATTGTTGTAATACTTTTCAGTATTATCTACAAATATACATTCTTGTTATTCATTTATCAAAATCAGGCTTCTCCTTCATACATATTTGGTACCGTGTATTGATTTAAAAAAAATATCTAATGTAATATTGACCAATGCTATACCCGGGCGTTAATCGTTTACTGACGTCCACCCTAGAATATAAAGACCGCATAAACATTTAACCTAATCCATTAGTCACTTGGATAAACAAACCGTATGCCTAAACTGCTTAATTGGGTAAAATAATTATATTAAAGAATTAAGCTGTATTTATTATTATCATGCACGTAGCGCACTATCACGTGTCGTCAAAGTAAGCTCTCGCTACGGGAAAAAAGTATGTAATGTCGTTTTTCTTGGTGCTTAAAATGTTATCAGACTGATGCTTCCATCCCGTAGCACATTTTGAACCTTTAAATGAACATAGTCAGTTAGCAAAATCTGCCGAAATCATCATAACAACAATGAGGTCACCACGCACGTTCCGCACTGCATCAACACCCGCATGACTCAATAAACATTTTTTATCATTTCTACATGCTTACACATTTTCGACTCAAAATCGCGTGTTTTTTTTATTTTTAGAGTTGGCAATATGTATTTTGCATAAGAATGTTGTCTATTATCTATGGTCTGGAGGTCGGATCCTATTGAAAATATTATTTATGGATTTAATATAGCAAGTAATTTTAACGTACCCACGCACACGTTGAAACTGCTAAAATTAATTGAAATTAGCATGAATAATAAATAATAATCCAAAATATATCAAAGTTGGCACACTCTACATTGAATTTATAGAGATGGTGATCGTTAAAAATATTCTGCAACGAAACCATAGACTAAATTTGTCGCCGTGACGGTACGCGACGTGCATCATAATATATTCATAGCTTAAGTCACGTCAAAATATGTTTTCGAAGCTGTCAGTATAAAACAGGGATGGAATAACCTGGTAAAGTGGTATGAAAGACGATAAACGAGATCTTCAGTTTTTTTTAATTTGATAAGTTAGAATATAAGATTGTACATACCTAACGATGTAAATAACTGTAAATAGACATTGCTACTCAGATGAAAAAACTCTCCTGTGTGAATTCTCTTCAGGTCTGGCATTTTTATGTGTGACGAAAGACATTGTGGGGATTTGTGTTGCTAATTATAATATTAGCAAAAAGTATAAAATTAATAACACAAAACCTAATTCGATAACTCCGCGCAGAGTTAAATTTATTGTAGATGTAATAACATAATTCTAATTCTACTATTTTTTTTTATTTTAAGGAGTTTTAGATTTCGCGTGGCACTGTGGGGTTATGGGTTGATTAATTTTTATATTACTGGTTATTACGAGATTAATTTTTATTAAGTTTCACTATATCACTGATGGGTCACTGTTAAGGATGGTTAGATGAATAATTTTTAACATAACGCTAAGGAGGTACACTGACTTGTAAGGGTTGAAACAAGCGGGGTCTATATTGTAATGTTTAGCCCTCACCGGGTAGCGGGCCAGGTGTTGTATGTATACCAGAATGTTCTTTGTTCTTTAGGTTTTCACAGAATCCCGTTACTCGGGATCGAGGCGACCTTGGCTTGGCCAGTGCCTGACTAGCAGGTAGTCTAAAATTATTTGTGCTCGTCCACGTAACTCGCTTCTTTTCGAATTGTTTTCGGTAATATTGTTTAATAATATTATCAGGGGCACTGTTTACTGTAAGTACTTGTTTTCACGCAGTCCTTACACAAAAATATTGTGAAAAGAATTTTCCTTTGCCAGATTTTAGTTTTGCTCGAATGCACGAAACCAACAATGCATCTTTCCTTTCTGTACAGAATATTCATAATCATGTATCTAAATACACAGATATTCCCGAAAACTACAATAGAAATGCGACAAAATTCGGAGAAAGAATTTTTTACATAGTTGAAAAATTAATAGTGAAAAGAGACACATTTTGTATGTAATGTTTATTATGCAAATAGGTATATAAATTTAATATAAATATAAAAAACTTGCTGCAAGTTAAGTAGGTATTTAATATATTTTATCAACGAATACTTTTTTC
Source organism: Rhyacophila brunnea (assembly GCF_057557595.1). Classification (NCBI taxonomy): domain Eukaryota; kingdom Metazoa; phylum Arthropoda; class Insecta; order Trichoptera; family Rhyacophilidae; genus Rhyacophila; species Rhyacophila brunnea. The sequence goes on along the minus strand of NW_028232785.1, from coordinate 28,188,861 downwards.
GTTATTTCCAATTTTTACTTCAAAAATCATCGTTGTTAGTGTTATTATTATATAAAATCATTGAAATTAATAAATACTATAAAATATAAGTTTTAATGACAAATTGTGTGTGTGTGTGTGCGGGGGGGGGAGGATGGTATAATTTTACCGCACCGCAAGTGACGGCCCGTCACTGACGGGTGACACCAACCCTAGTTACGCCACTGCTCAAATGCGTTAATAATCCGTACACACCGAAAAATTAGAGAAAGCGTTGATCAGGGCTTGTGCATTTGCGGGGTATGAAGTGATTTTACGGGATGGTAGTTGTTGTTTTTTATTAGATTCTTAATGCGGAATTGGAGACTTTCTTTTGGGTGGGGCTTTATTTGGTATAAATATGTATAAAGAATTTAATTAAAAATGTGTTAGTATTAAGAATAAAAATGTACGTAGTTCGTAAGATTTTATATTAACTTTATAGTGTGTGTGAAAGAGACGAAAGATTAATTGTGCTGTGCGAGTGATCGTGATAGGAAATAATATTTATAATCTGTACTCAGTGTTAGATTTAAGTTTTCGTATATGGTGTTATAGTCCCGTAATTTGTAGTTATCTTTATAATATTTTTATCCAGTGTTAGTAAGAAGTACAGTGAATGTCTGTCAGTGCGTTTGATAAAGATTTGATTAATCGCTTATTGTTTCAAAGTTACTTCTTACGGATATTGTCGTCTGAGAATTTCATGAGTAATATCAATATTTTGTTTTGTAATATAATATAATTAAAATAACTTTACAATTCAGTTTACATTCATCCTTAAAGAAAAACGCATCGACTGCATTCACTGTATTAAACCATACTGTAACAAATTATTGTCTAAAATATAATCTGCTGTTTATATATTATATAAATTAGCTTCTAATAAAATCAGTTTAAATATAAAAGGTGTTTATATATTATGTAAATGATCCTGCCGTGCTATGACACTACATTAATTAAAATAATAATCTTCACATTTTCTTAATATACTCACCTACCTATCTTCTTACGTAAAGACATTAATTTGAAAGGGAAGTGATATGAAACAATGGCCTTGCGTATAGTAAAGCATATTATTTTAAAATTACCCAATTTACATTACATAATCATGCCCGTGATCCATTGGCACGCAAGTCAGATTTACAGTCTTCGGACTCAGAATATTCAAGGCACTCACAAAAGATGTCATTGTAACGTATGCGCAATACACGTATCGACGCGAGGCACACAACGTGCATGCCCACCATATATATAATTATTCCCAGGCACTTATTTTGTGTATGGGGACAATTATTGTTAACGATACTATTTTTTCAGTAGGCAGCGTAAATTTCTCGAAGAGTATATTATGACTAATTCCGGTAGGGTCGACAAATACGTCACAATTAGGTACCTATGTCAAATGACATATTTTTCGAGTGCCTTCATCGTCCCGAGTTACAGCATAGCAGACCTACTCTCAGAGTTGCCAGAATTCATCTGTAATTCACTACGTAAATTCGATTTGACAATATATATATTACGCAATCATAATACACATTTATTTTGACAATGAAAGATTGATCAATTATTTTATTTTTATTTTTGAAATTCATATAATTCATACTATATTCATACTATCGCATAAATATATGAGATTTTCAATAGTTATGGCTTTTACTATATTTTTTTGACATATTACCTATCCCTTTCTTCCTTTCGAATTTTTTAACAAAGAAAATAAATTGACAACTTACCTCAGTTGACATGTAGGTAGGTACAAAAGGTGTGATTTTATTATTGTTTTATCATTTAGTTACAATTAAAATTAGTTTTTCCCCTCCAGACGGAGCATATGGATTATTATAATGTCAATCGTGTAATCTGGCTTTTATTATTGCAATACAGCAGGTGTAAGATGTAATAGTTTAGTACTTACATTCATAGGATATAGGTAGCTGGATGAAGGTTATTTTGAAGAAAATATAGTTTTATTTAATAGATTTATATTTGAAACAATATGTAAGTGCAAATTTGATAGATAGTTAGAAATCAAACCAAATGACATATCATTTTATTTTAACACATGTATATAGTAAATAATAGTTACATATTTGACAGCAGTTAGAAATAATACTTAAGTACTTAGGTACTTACATATATAAAAATACTACTCGTCAAGTCTTTCATGAAAATTATCCGGGTCTATATACGGTACATTAGCACTATATGGGATTGACAAGTAAAACTCATGACAGTCTTTATCGATTAAATGTAAAATACTGAGAAGATCTTTTTTCTTCTCCTTGCTAATTTGCACTGGACCACTGTAACATTTAGGAGGTTCAAGGATAACATTTGCCTTACCTCGGCGACTAAAAGATATTGACTGGAATTGTTGCAAATCATCCAGGGTATTTTTAAAAAGGATGTTATTAGCCTCGGCACTTTTTTCAAATTTAAACCGCTTCACCTGCTGCGATAAGAATTTATCTCTTGCATTATCAATATTCCTCAACTATAATGGACCCTTCAAGAGACTGGCAAAATCTAAAAACATATGGTTGTACATTACTTTAACTAAAAATTTATTACCTCTTTTTTGGTGCAATTTCTAACTAGATTTTAACATTCTCTCGGTATATGAATTGGTTGAGGATATTTTTTTTTCTTGCGCTAGATTAAGGCGTGAACAGAGTCACACTTCATGTGTGTGTGGCCAGAAACTAAAAATTTTTGATTTGTAATTAAATCTGGCCTCTCTGTATCAGAATACAGAGATACATACTGGTGAAAAACCACGTCAATGCGATGTATGTTCTAAAAAATTCTTACGAATTACTGATCTCAAACATCATAAAATGACGCATACTGGTGAAAAACCATATCAATGCGATGTTTGTCCTAAAAAATTTCTGCGATCTAGTCGCCTTAAAACACATAAATTGTCACATATTGGTGAAAACCAACATCAATCCGATGTGTGATTAGATAAAAAAATGATACACTTGTCAAAAATACGATGTGTGTCTATTATAGATTCATGTAAATTTGTATTTTAAAAACACAAAAATGACACATACTGATGAAAGACGAAAGCAATTCGATGTGGATAATAAAATGATTTTCTTTTTTTATTTTGAATTACTACTTTCTTGTTATAATACATTACGAACTTCAACTCAGCTACATCGTATATGTAACCTAATTGTTGTAATACTTTTCAGTATTATCTACAAAATAAATATACATTCTTGTTATTCATTTATCAAAATCAGGCTTCTCCTTCATACAAAGATATTTGGTACCGTGTATTGATTTAAAAAAATGTCTAATGTAATATTAACCAATGCTATACCCCTGGGCGTTGGTCGTTTACTTACGTCCACCCTAGAATATAAAGACCGCCTAAACATTTAACCTAATCCAATAGTCACTTGGATAAACAAACCGTATCCCTAAACTGCTTAATTGGGTAAAATAATTATATTAAAGAATTAAGCTGTATTTATTATTATCACGCACGTCGCGCACTATCACGTGTCGTCACAGTAAGCTGTCGCTACGGGAAAAAAGTGTGTAATGTCGTTTTTCTTGGTGCTTAAAATGTTATCAGACTGATGCTTCCATCCCGTAGCACATTTTGAACCTTTAAATGAACATAGTCAGTTAGCAAAATCTGCCGAAATCATCATAACAACAATGAGGTCACCACGCACGTTCCGCACTGCATCAACACCCGCATGACTCAATAAACATTTTTATCATTTCTACATGCCTACACATTTTCGACTCAAAATCGCATGTTTTTTTTTTTTTTTTTAGAGTTGGCAATATGTATTTTGCATAAGAATGTTGTCTATTATCTATGGTCTGGAGGTCGGATCCTGTTGAAAATATTATTTATGGATTTAATATCGCAAGTAATTTTAACGTACCCACGCACTCGTTGAAACTGCTAAAATTAATTGAAATTAGCATGAATAATAAATAATAATCCAAAACATATTAAGGTTGGCACACTCTACATTGAATTTATAGAGATGGTGATCGTTAAAAATATTCTGCAACGAAACCATAGACTAAATTTGTCGCCGTGACGGTACGCGACGTGCATCATAATATATTCATAGCTTAAGTCACGTCAAAATATGTTTTCGAAGCTGTCAGTATAAAACAGGGATGGAATAACCTGGTAAAGTGGTATGAAAGACGATAAACGAGATCTTCAGTTTTTTTTAATTTGATAAGTTAGAATATAAGATTGTACATACCTAACGATGTAAATAACTGTAAATAGACATTGCTACTCAGATGAAAAAACTCTCCTGTGTAAATTCTCTTCAGGTCTGGCATTTTTATGTGTGACGAGAGACATTGTGGGGATTTGTGTTACTAATTATAATATTAGCAAAAAGTATAAAATTAATAACACAAAACCTAATTCGATAACTCCGCGCAGAGTTAAATTTATTGTAGATGTAATAACATAATTCTAATTCTACTATTTTTTTTTATTTTAAGGAGTTTTAGATTTCGCGTGGCACTGTGGGGTTATGGGTTGATTAATTTTTATATTACTGGTTATTACGAGATTAATTTTTATTAAGTTTCACTGTATCACTGATGGGTCACTGTTAAGGATGGTTAGATGAATAATTTTTAACATAACGCTAAGGAGGTACACTGACTTGTAAGGGTTGAAACAAGCGGGGTCTATATTGTAATGTTTAGCCCTCACCGGGTAGCTGGCCAGGTGTTGTATGCATACCTTTCGCGGGCATTTATCTACTGCGTGAAAAATATCTCTTGTTATTAACTAACTCTTATGAAGGGTGAGAGGGATGTGCGAAGAAAGTTAGAGGGGTGTCACTAGATTCCAGAATGTTCTTTGTTCTTTAGGTTTTCACAGAATCCCGTTACTCGGGATCGAGGCGACCTTGGCTTGGCCAGTGCCTGACTAGCAGGTAGTCTAAAATTATTTGTGCTCGTCCACGTAACTCGCTTCTTTTCGAATTGTTTTCGGTAATATTGTTTAATAATATTATCAGGGGCACTGTTTACTGTAAGTACTTGTTTTCACGCAGTCCTTACACAAAAATATTGTAAAAAGAATTTTCCTTTGCCAGATTTTAGTTTTGCTCGAATGCACGAAACCAACAATGCATCTTTCCTTTCTGTACAAAATATTCATAATCATGTATCTAAATACACAGATATTCCCGAAAACTACAATAGAAATGCGACAAAATTCGGAGAAAGAATTTTTTACATAGTTGAAAAATTAATAGTGAAAAGAGACACATTTTGTATGTAATGTTTATTATGCAAATAGGTATATAAATATAATATAAATATAAAAAACTTGCTGCAAGTTAAGTAGGTATTTAATATATTTTATCAACGAATACTTTTTTCGTTATTTCCAATTTTTACTTCAAAAATCATCGTTGTTAGTGTTATTATTATATAAAATCATTGAAATTAATAAATACTATAAAATATAAGTTTTAATGACAAATTGTGTAAGTGTGTGTGCGGGGGGGGGAGGATGGTATAATTTTACCCACCGCAAGTGACGGCCCGTCACTGACGGGTGACACCAACCCTAGTTACGCCACTGCTCAAATGCGTTAATAATCCGTACACACCGAAAAATTAGAGGGAGCGTTGATCAGGGCTTGTGCATTTGCGGAGTATGAAGTGATTTTACGGGATGGTAGTTGTTGTTTTTTATTAGATTTTTAATGCGGAATTGGAGACTTTCTTTTGGGTGGGGCTTTATTTGGTATAAATATGTATAAAGAATTTAATTAAAAATGTGTTAGTATTAAGAATAAAAATGTACGGAGCTCGTAAGATTTTATATTAACTTTATAGTGTGTGTTTAAGAGACGAAAGATTAATTGTGCTGTGCGAGTGATCGTGATAGGAAATAATATTTATAATCTGTACTCAGTGTTAGATTTAAGTTTTCGTATATGGTGTTATAGTCCCGTAATTTGTAGTTATCTTTATAATATTTTTATCCAGTGTTAGTAAGAAGTACAGTGAATGTCTGTCAGTGCGTTTGATAAAGATTTGATTAATCGCTTATTGTTTCAAAGTTACTTCTTACGGATATTGTCGTCTGAGAATTTCATGAGTAATATCAATATTTTGTTTTGTAATATAATATAATTAAAATAACTTTACAATTCAGTTTACATTCATCCTTAAAGAAAAACGCATCGACTGCATTCACTGTATTAAACCATACTGTAACAAATTATTGTCTAAAATATAATCTGCTGTTTATATATTATATAAATTAGCTTCTAATAAAATCAGTTTAAATATAAAAGGTGTTTATATATTATGTAAATGATCCTGCCGTGCTATGACACTACATTAATTAAAATAATAATCTTCACATTTTCTTAATATACTCACCTACCTATCTTCTTACGTAAAGACATTAATTTGAAAGGGAAGTGATATGAAACAATGGCCTTGCGTATAGTAAAGCATATTATTTTAAAATTACCCAATTTACATTACATAATCATGCCCGTGATCCATTGGCACGCAAGTCAGATTTACAGTCTTCGGACTCAGAATATTCAAGGCACTCACAAAAGATGTCATTGTAACGTATGCGCAATACACGTATCGACGCGAGGCACACAACGTGCATGCCCACCATATATATAATTATTCCCAGGCACTTATTTTGTGTATGGGGACAATTATTGTTAACGATACTATTTTTTCAGTAGGCAGCGTAAATTTCTCGAAGAGTATATTATGACTAATTCCGGTAGGGTCGACAAATACGTCACAATTAGGTACCTATGTCAAATGACATATTTTTCGAGTGCCTTCATCGTCCCGAGTTACAGCATAGCAGACCTACTCTCAGAGTTGCCAGAATTCATCTGTAATTCACTACTTGACAATATATATATTACGCAATCATAATACACATTTATTTTGACAATGAAAGATTGATCAATTATTTTATTTTTATTTTTGAAATTCATATAATTCATACTATATTCATACTATCGCATAAATATATGAGATTTTCAATAGTTATGGCTTTTACTATATTTTTTTGACATATTACCTATCCCTTTCTTCCTTTCGAATTTTTTAACAAAGAAAATAAATTGACAACTTACCTCAGTTGACATGTAGGTAGGTACAAAAGGTGTGATTTTATTATTGTTTTATCATTTAGTTACAATTAAAATTAGTTTTTCCCCTCCAGACGGAGCATATGGATTATTATAATGTCAATCGTGTAATCTGGCTTTTATTATTGCAATACAGCAGGTGTAAGATGTAATAGTTTAGTACTTACATTCATAGGATATAGGTAGCTGGATGAAGGTTATTTTGAAGAAAATATAGTTTTATTTAATAGATTTATATTTGAAACAATATGTAAGTGCAAATTTGATAGATAGTTAGAAATCAAACCAAATGACATATCATTTTATTTTAACACATGTATATAGTAAATAATAGTTACATATTTGACAGCAGTTAGAAATAATACTTAAGTACTTAGGTACTTACATATATAAAAATACTACTCGTCAAGTCTTTCATGAAAATTATCCGGGTCTATATACGGTACATTAGCACTATATGGGATTGACAAGTAAAACTCATGACAGTCTTTATCGATTAAATGTAAAATACTGAGAAGATCTTTTTTCTTCTCCTTGCTAATTTGCACTGGACCACTGTAACATTTAGGAGGTTCAAGGATAACATTTGCCTTACCTCGGCGACTAAAAGATATTGACTGGAATTGTTGCAAATCATCCAGGGTATTTTTAAAAAGGATGTTATTAGCCTCGGCACTTTTTTCAAATTTAAACCGCTTCACCTGCTGCGATAAGAATTTATCTCTTGCATTATCAATATTCCTCAACTATAATGGACCCTTCAAGAGACTGGCAAAATCTAAAAACATATGGTTGTACATTACTTTAACTAAAAATTTATTACCTCTTTTTTGGTGCAATTTCTAACTAGATTTTAACATTCTCTCGGTATATGAATTGGTTGAGGATATTTTTTTTTCTTGCGCTAGATTAAGGCGTGAACAGAGTCACACTTCATGTGTGTGTGGCCAGAAACTAAAAATTTTTGATTTGTAATTAAATCTGGCCTCTCTGTATCAGAATACAGAGTAATTTGTGTAACCTCACGTGGCAGCGTGTCATATAGACACGAGGCTACTTGGTTAGCCCCTCTACCACCCTCCCCCTCGTGCACATGTAACAGACAGTGTTTGTGCTGTCACAATCAAAAATAGTTAAATTGAAGGTCCAGAGAAGGCGTTTGTAAAATACAATATTAGTGCTAAAATGCGGTGTCGGCAAACACTGTTGAAGACTGAAACAATATGTCTTCTTTGCCGCATTTGAGCTCATTTTGTCAGCCTTTTTCTGTGAGTACGCAGCGTCAGCTGCATCTTTACGAGCATTCGACTCAGCTTGAAGCTTATCGGCTTCAGCAACCCCATTCAGGCCTGACGAAAGTGCTACCTTGATTTTCATATTGAAGGTATCGCAAGTGTTGCACGTATCAAGTGCAGGTTTTTTTTTTATTTTTAACCCCAAGCTTTTAAATATTTTAGTAAATGTGCATATTGAAACTGGGTCACCTACTTTACTTTTGTACATATCAAACATTGTAGATATAGTGAGCCCTGATGGTAGAAATTTCTGGTCTCCTGTATCTCTACGGGAATAATGCGACTCATATACTGGGTATGAATTGACATGGTCTTTGACCTCCATCGTTTTTGCATCATTTATTTTGTTTGGTGGAGTAACATTTCCACGCATATCCTTGGTCGTTATGCCTGATATTGATGAATTTTGTTTTTTCATAACAGTTTCAATAAATTTAGCATATTCGCTTAATGTTTTCATAAAGCATTGTTTGCACACTTCGATTAAATTACCCCCCTGCCTGAGGTGATATTTATGATTAATACTCCTATTTTTTGGGACCTTGCCATCATCTCTTATCCGGAGAGATTTTTTTGAAATATCGGTTATAAGAGAAGCTGTTATGATACCCTTTTATTATAATCTCCTAAATTCTAGTAATCTGTATGGATGTTTATTTGGTCTTCTAATAAAAAGATTCCTTGCATTTTTTTCGACACATATTCGTGGGGCGACTCAAAGCTGTGTTCCTTTCGGCGTGTGACAAAAACTGAAATTCTCTGAGAGATGATTTAATTCAACGCATTTATTCTTTCGAAATATTACGAAAAATAAATTATCGCATATTGCTATTATACAAAATTTACTTAGATAGCGGCGTTGATTCGACTGGTCCCTTTCCTACTTTACGCATATTATATGCATTATGGTAAGTTTTGCATACTTAACTCATTGTACGAAATTTCAGCCTCATCGCCCTTTTCCTTTCTCACACAGAATTAGCATGCTATTTAAATCTGATAATTAAAAAGTAATTATCTAGTCAGCAGTCAATGTGTAATGTGTGTGTTTCATGAAAATTGCATCACATCCTTTCTATCAGCTACCTAATTACTATTCTACCCAATACAAAATGCCGTAGGTATATCATAGTTTTTAATTATCAATTCCAGAGTAATATTAAAGTTGTATTATATTATTATAAAATCAATGTTTTTGACATTCCTACCATAGTAAATATTTCAATACATTATGGTCAAACAAAATAATAGCAGCACGGAATATAGTCTATAATCTGAATTCTGGCAACACTTAATAGAAAGTTGTCACTGGGAGTGCTCCATCATTCATTATTAACCATTTTTAATACCTACACAAACATGGAAGTCAAACATGAGCATGATGGAGAACAATTTGTTACTGAAGACAAGTTTGATATAACAACTAGCCATCAAAACAGCCCTGACACGCGCACTTATGTAAAGCAAAAAACCCCGACGATTCCAGTTGCCATTTTGAGGTTAGTTTTTTTATTATGAGCTTTCCTGCATACTTTATAATACTTTTAGCGGAATAACAATCGTAAGTTACTTACTATAGTATATGCATGTCGTCGTCATACAAGTAAAAGTGTGCAACTGCATTTTTCGTGAAAATGCACTAAATGACTATCTGACATCTTACTAACGTTGTGGTTGTCTGGAAAAAGTGCTCAGCTGATTTACAGCCTGGAAATGTACTAACAGGAGTTTGTTAAAATGACTATCTGCTTTAAGACTCATTTTTTTAACTAGAAAAATTGACTATTGGATTTCGTCATTTTTTACAACGTCTTTATTAGGTCGTACTCTTGTTTGTCCGGTGGTTGTTTGTCCAGTTGGTACAAATCTTGCAATAGATTTTTAACTAACTTCCGACTAGCTAGACATTTTAAACTTTTAGAACACTATGCACATCCATTCTTTTAATACTTTCAGCAATCTTTAAGCAGAATTCAATTAATTTTCAGTTAATTGTGTTTTGTATGGAAAGTTATTTCAGAAAAATCCGTAAAAACTAAGACTATTATTGGTTGATAAGGAGGTGGTCCTAGCAACTAAATTATTAATTTACACGTGCGATACTATGGAAATCAAAATAAAATGTCAAAATGACATTTCAGTATTCTATATTATTTGTTTGTTTTTTGTTTACTTCATATCAAGACGGTACAAGTTTGAGCATAATATTTCAACAGTAAATTTAAAAACCTTGTTTATAAAAAGTTCTTTTTATCTTGTAATTATTCCTGTAATCTTTTACAACACAAAATGCCAAAGTGACAGTTTGACAGGAACCGTCTGACAAATGAATACTTTTGATGGCCAAATGATGGCACGTATATATTAATAATTTAGTTGCTACGACCACCTCCTTAGCAACTAATAATAGTCTTACTTTTTACGGATTTTTCTGAAATAACTTTCCATACAAAACAGAATTAACTGAAAATTAATTGAATTCTGCTTAAAGATGGCTGAAAGTATTAAAAGAATGCATTGTCGTCGTGTTCTGATATATTCTAAAAGTTTCAAATGTCTAGCTAGTCGGGAAGTTAGTTAAAAATCTTGGACAAACAAGAAAAAATTGTACTGAACACACAAGAAAAAATCTGTACCGGACAAACAAGAATACGAGCTAATAAAAACGTGGTAAAATACGAGAGCTCAAACTAGTATTGTTATGGGATTACCTGCATAAATTAAACATTGTTTCTTTCAGTACCCAGCAACGCGTCTCAATTATATCAAACCAACCCAAGATTGACGTCCAACTGGTTGAGGTTAAATGCGACTTTAATGAAGACGCAAAGCATCCATTCCACGATGAAGATCCTACACCTGGATGTTCGCATTCAGATTACAGATCAGTACAGCAGGTAATTAATTGTATACTTATGTGATATTTTCTTCATTTGGCTACGTCTCCTATCACAGCTTTGTGACCAAATTGCAACAGATACATCTACTTATTCCTTACATCAGGGGTTCTTAACCTTTTTGTGTTGAATGGCAGAGTTCTCATGTATCCCTCGTATGAGTCGAAAAAAATACGTAGCTACAAATAAAAATCTCTTTTAGTCAGTTGGTCAGTTAATGTTATATTAGGGAACACAATTGCATTTGTTAATTAAATATATTTTAAATGAATATTTCAGCCTTATTTTTTTGTAGATTTCTACTCAGCAATGTTCTACAGTAAATGACAATAAACAACTTGGTAACGTTAATAAAAATACAGTTGTCAAAGAATGGGACAACGACTACAACAATCAATATCTCAAACTGGAATTTCGGAAATTATACTTACCAAAGGTGGTTCGAATTATGTTGAGAAGAGTTACATATTTCCCACGTAACTTTATTTGCAATAATTGTTTTGGAGTGTTTGAATCTGTAAATCATCTAAATAGTCACTACATTTCGTGCTTGAAGTCACAGACTATTTCGTCAAACAATACGCACACTAGTGAAGAACTTTATAAATGCAATGGTCGCCCAAATAAAAATTGGCAGGTTGGTATAGACAAGATTGATGAAAAACCACATCAATGCATTGTGTGTTTTGAAAAATTCACTAAAAGCGGTCATCTCAAAACACACAAAATGACACATGAAAAGCCATATCAATGCGACGTGTGTTTACAAAAATACACACGATTTGATATTCTCCAGAGACATAAAATGACGCATATTGGTGAAAACTCACATCAAAGCGACGTGTGTTTTGAATATATCACAGAAATTGGTAATCTCAATACACACATAATGACACATACCAGTGAAAGGCCATATCAATGCGATGTGTGTTTACAAAAATACACACGAATTGATATTCTCAAGAGACATAAAATGACGCATAAGAGTGAAAACTCACATCAATGCGACGTGTGTTTTGAAAAATTCACAGAATTTGGTCATCTCAATACACATAAAATGACACATACTAGTGAAAGGCTATATCAATGTGATGTGTGTTTAAAAAAATTCACACGAAGTGATATTCTTAAGAGGCATAAAATGACTCATACTGGTGAAAAATCACATCAATGCGACGTGTGTTTAAAAAAATTCCTGCTAATTAATACACTCAAAATACATAGATTGATACATGTTGAAAAACCACATCAATGCGACGTGTGTTTTAAAAATTTCATTGAAATTAATGTTCTCATTAAACATAAAATGAAACACACTGGTGAAAAACCGCATCAATGCGATGTGTGTTTAAAAAAATTTCTGCGTTCTGGTCATCTAAAAACACATAAAATGACGCATACTGGTGAAAAACCATATCAATGCGATGTTTGTCCTAAAAAATTTCAGCGATCTAGTCATCTTAAAACACATAAAATGTCTCATATTGACGAAAATCCACAACAATCCGATGTGTGATTTGATAAATTTATACGAAATTTTCATCCCTTAAGATAAAAAATTGGTACACATACTCATGAAAAATACGATGTGTGTTATTACAGGATTATGTAAATTTGTATTTTCAAATCACATAAAAATGACACATACAAAGGCGACTGCAATGCGGTGTCGATAATAAAATATTTTTCTTATTTTATATTGAATAACTACAATTTTTATAATACATTACGAACTTCAACTAAGCTACATCGTATATGTTACCTAATTGTTATAATACTTTTCAGTATTATCTACAAATATACATTCTTGTTATTCATTTTTCAAAATCAGGCCTCTCCTTGATACAAAAATATTTGGTACCGTGTCTTGATTTAAAAAAAATGTTTAATGTAATATTAACCTATGCTATACCCCTGGGCGTTGGTCGTATACTGACGTCCACCCTAGAATATAAAAATCGCCTAAAAATTTAACCTATACCAATAGTCACTTGGATAAACAAACCGTATGCCCAAATTTTTTGATTGGGTAAAATAATTATATTAAAGAATTAAGCTGTATTTATTATTATGATGTACGTCGCGCACTATCACGTGACGTCACAGTAAGCTGTTGCTACTGGAAAAAAGTGTCTAATGTCGTTTTTCTTGGCGTTTAAAATGTTATCAGACTGATGCTCCCATCCCGTAGCACATTTTGAACCTTTAAATGTACATTCTCAGTTAGTAAAATCTGCCGAAATCATCATAACAATAATGAGGTCACCACATACGTCCCGCACTGCATCAACACCCGCATGACTTAATAAACATTTTTATCATTTTCATCATACTTACACATTTTCGACTTGTCAAATTCGCGTGTTTTTTTTATTTTTAGCGGTATGCGATATGTATTTTGCATAAGAATGTTGTCTATTATCTATGGTCTGGAGGTTAGATCCTGTTGAAAATATTATTTATGGATGTCATATCGCAAGTAATTTTAACGTACGCTTGCACACCTTGAAACTGTTAAAATTAATCTAAATTAGCACGAATAACGAAAAATAATCAAAAATATATTAGAGTCGCATTTTCTACATTGAATTTATAGAGATGGTGATCGTTAAAATTATTCTGCAAAATGGCGAAACCATAGACTAACTTTATCGCCGTGACAGTACGCGACGTGTATCATAATATAATCACAGCTTAAGTCGCGTCATATGTTGTCGAAGCTGTCAATATAAGACAGGGATGGAATAACCTGGTAGAGTGGTATAAAAGACTATGAACGAGATCTTCCGTTTTATAAAATTATATAAGTTAGAATATACGATTGTAAATACCTAACGATGTAAATAACTGTAAATAGATATTGCTACTCCGAAGAAAAAACTCTGGTGTGTGAATTCTCTTAAGGTCTGGCATTTTTATGTGTGGCTAGAGGCATTGTGGGGCTTTGTGTAAATCCCCACAATGTTAATATTAGCAAAAAGTATAAAATTAATAACACAAAACTTAATTCGATAACTCCGCGCAGATTTAAATTTATTGTAGATGTAATAACATAATTCTAATTCCATTATTTTTTTATTTTATGGGGTTTTAGATTTCGCACGGCACTGTGACACTTATGGGTTGATTAATTTTTATATTACTGGGTGTTACGAAATTCATTTTTATTAGTTTTCACTATATCACTGACGGGTGGACATGGTTGGATGAATTATTATTACCACAACAACGCTAAGAGAGTACACTGACTTGTAAGGGTTGAAACAAGCGGGGTCTGTATTGTAACGTTTAGCAGCCACCGGTTAGCGGGCGAGATGTTGTGATGTATTCCTTTCGCGGGCACTACTGCGTGGAAAATATTAGTAACTTACTCTTATGAAGGGTGGGAGGGATGTGAGAAAAAAGTTAGACGGATGTCACTAGATGCCAGAAAGTTCTTTGTTCTTTAGGTTTTCATAGAATCCCGTTACTCGATCGAGGCGTCCTTGGCTTGGCCAGTGCCTGACTAACAGGTACTCTAATATTATTTTTGCCCGTCCAGGTAGCTCGCTTCTTTTAGAATAGTTTTCGGTAATATTGTTTAATAATAGTATCAGGGGAAATGTTTCCTGTGAGGTGTGCGCGTGCACACCTACCAAAATGTGTCCGCACACATGTTTTAAACCTCCGCACAGTCCTTATTGTAAAAGAAAATTTCCTTTGCCAGATTTTAGTTTTGCTCGAATGCACGAGACCATCAACAATGCATCTATGCTTTCTGTATAAGATATCCATGATCATGTATCTAAATACACAGATATTCCCGAAAACTACAATAGAAATGCGATAAAATTCGGAGAAAGAATTTTTTACATAGTTGAAAAATTAATGTGAAAAATATTTGTTGTATCACCTTAAAAGAAACACATTTTGTATAAATGTTTATTATGCATAAAAGTGTTTATATTGAAAAAAACAAACCAACATACAAATAGGTATATAGATTTCATATAAATATAAAAAAAACTTGCCGCAAGTAGCGGGTGACACCAGCCCTAGTTATGCCACTGCTCAGATGCATTGATGATCCGCGCACACATTTAAAAAAATAGTGGGAACGTTGATCAGGGGTAGTCCATTTGCGGGGCATGTAGTGATTTTAAGGGATGGTAGTTGTTATTTTTATTAGATTTTTGATGCGGAATTGGAGACATTCTTTTGGATGGGTCTTTATTTAGTATTTATATGTGAAATTAATTAAAAATATGTTAGTATTAAGAATAAAAATGTACGTAGCTCGTAAGATTTTATAATATCTCTATAGTGTGTGTGAAAGAGACGAGATATTGATTGTGCTGTGCGAGAGATCGTGATGGCAAATAATATTTATAATCTGTAAGTACTCAGTGTTAGATTTAAGTTTTCGTATATGATGTTATAGCCCCGTAATTTGTAGTTATTTTTACATTATTTTTATCCAGTGTTAGTAAGGATTACAATGAATGTCTGTCAATGCGTTTGATAAAGATCTGATTTATCGCTTATTGTTTCAAACTTACTTCTAACGGATATTGTCGTCTGAGAATGCGATGCGTAATATCAATGTTTGTTTTGTAATAATAATTATATTTAATCAAAATAACTTTACAATTCAGTTTACATTCATCCTTAGAAAAAAATGCATCGACAGCATTTACTGTATTAAACCATGCTGTAACAAATTATTGTCTAAAATATAATATGCCATTTAAATATTATATTAATTTATAAGCTTCTAATAAAATCAGTTTAAATATAAAAGGTGTTTATATATTATGTAAATGATCCTGCCGTGCAATGACACTACATTTATAATAATAATCTTCACATTATCTTAATATTATACTCACTTACCTACCTTCTTACGTAAAGACACTAATTTGAAAGGGAAGTGATATGAAACAATGGCCTTGCGTATAGTAAAGCATATTATTATTTTAAAATTGCCCAATTCATTTTATATTCCATATCATGCCCGTGATCCATTGGCACGCAAGTCAGATTTACAGTCTTCGGACTATTCAAGGTATTCACAAAAGATGGCATTGTGACTTATGCGAAATACACATATCAACGCGAGGCACCCAATATGCATGCCTACCATAGATATAATTATTCCCACGCACTTATTTTGTGTATGGGGACAATAATTGTTAACGATACTATTTTTTCAGTAGGCAGCATAAATTTCTCGAAGAGTATATTATGACTTATTCCGGTAGGGTCGACAAATACGTCACAATTAGGTATGTCATATGACATCATTTTTCGAGTGCCTTCAACGTTCCGAGTTACAGCATAGCAGACCTGCTTGTTGGATTTCAAATGTGTTTTTTACCTACTCTCAGAGTTGCCAGTATTTGTCTGTCATTAACTACGTAAATTCGATAATACAATCATAATACACATTTATTCTGACAATGAGAGACAGATCAATTATTTTATTTTTATTTTTGAAATTCATGTAGAAAACGCATTTTTTTGTTTACACTTTTATATTATTTTATGCAAGTCCACATTTTTTTAATAACACAAACTACCTCTCAGGATTATCGGAAGGCATTACAATGATCGCAACTTTTGACTTTTGACATATCGACTTTTTTATTCTTTATTGGTAAGTAGCAGAATATTGACAAATCTGACGATTTATTGTCCTGAGACTTTTGGCTCGCCAATTGAGCGCCTTCATAATACTCCAGTTTCCTATTATTATTAGATTGGACGCCAAAGATCCTCCCAGCGCGTAACGATTAGGTGGCCATTGGATATAATTCTTCATCTTATTGTGCCATCCCCTAGCAGGGGTCGGCCACCATCAAGGCGATCTTATCTTTGTCGTCTGCTACCCGGAACAGTTCAGAGCATCTGCACTCGTACCAATCACGGCGGTTCTTAAGCCACGAAAAGCGGCGCCGTCCACTGCTACGCTTACCGTTGATCTTTCCTTGAATGACAAGTTAGGAAATGCTGTACTTTTGTCGTCTCAAAATGTGACCGAGGTACTGTAGTTTCCTGGTTTTGATAATACGTAGAACTTCTCGTTCCTTCCCCATTCGATTGAGAACTTCAAAATATTTTGCCACCTGGTTAGTCCAAGGAATTTTGAGGATGCATCTATACAGCCACATCTCGAAAGCTTGAAGTCTCCGTGACATCTTTGGTTTAGCGTCTATACTTCCATACTACCTATAGAAAAGAATTGAGAGAACATAACAACGTACCATACTCAGTCCCAGACCTAGGTTAAGGTCTCGATTGCTAAGAAAGCGTCTCATTTTGAGAAAGGCGCTCCTTGCGATCTCAATTCTAGTTTTATTTCCATAGACTGATCCCATTTTACATTGATCCATGTAAGTACATACCTAAATATCTATAATGGGCCACACGTTCGATTGGTTCGTTGTTAATGAGAAAAATTGTGTTGGTGTCTGGTGTCGCTATTTTTGATACTAGTAATAGTTTTGTTTCACGACCGATTCACCTTGTAAGGCTTCCTTGAAAATACCTTCTGAGTACGTCATGTTAAATAGCAGTGGTGACAATATACACCCCTGTCTTACACCGCGACGAATTTTTACCTCTCCACTGATTTCGTTGTTGATCTTAATATTCGCTGTTTCATACCAATATAAGTTAGCTATCAGTTGAATGTCTCTTGCATCGATGCCTTTTTCCTGTAAGAGTTTGAGAAGTTTAGGATGCCTAACAGTATCGAATGCTTTCTGGTGAATATACTTCTGTGTGCGAAAGGAAGAGGGCGATGGGTCAAAAATCGATACTTTTCAGGAGAGGCAAAACAAAATTTGCGTTTTTGAGAATAATCTGAAAATTGTAATTAAACCGAAAATAATCAATTTTTTTGTTTGCACTCGTCTATTACAATTGATATACTATCGCATAAATATAACGATACAACAGTTCAATAGGGGAACAACTCAAAATTTAAAGGTTTTGAGTTAAGAATGTCATTCGATGTAGAAAAGTCTTCTCTTTATAATTCATCAAAAAAATTGTCAAAATTGTCTTCAATGTGTCATAAAATCGAATAACCCTTACTGAGAATAATTAGTAATTCCGTTATATAATCAAATTTGTTGGTTAATTCCTTAATAAAATGTACAATTTCATTGTGTATTGATGAATTCCACTAAATTAAATATAAAAAAACACACACTTTTAACGAAATCAAGGCTTTAAAATTAAAATGAGAATTTCTGCAAAAAATTCAAACGCCATTATCTTGAAACAGGGCTTTATGAGTTGTTCCCCTATTGAACCTGGGGTATCGAATGAGATTTTCAACAGTTATGGGTTTTACTATATTTTTTTGACATATCCCTTTCTTCCTTTCGTATTTTTTAACGAAGAAAATAAATTGACAACTTACCTCTTTTAACATGTAGGTACAAAAGGTGTGATTTTATTATTGTTTTATCATTTAGTTACAATTAAAATTAGTTTTTTTTCTCCAGACGGAGCATATGGATTATTATAATGTCAATCGTGTAATCTGGCATTTATTATTGCACTACAGCAGGTGTAAAATATGTAATAGTTTAGTACTTTCATAGGATATAGGTAGGTAGCTGGATGAAGATTATTTTGAAGAAAATATAGTGTTATTTAATAGATTTATATTTGAAACAATATGTAAGTACAAATTTGATAGATAGTTAGAAATAAAACCAAATGACATCATTTTATTTTAACACAATATGTATAAGTATATGAAATAATAGTAACATATTTGACAGCAGTTAGAAATAATACTTAAGTACATATATAAAAACACTAATCGTCAAGTCTTTCATGCAGGGCTCGAAATGGACCGGAACGCACCGGAGCGCCGTTCCGGTTCGTAAAATCCCCAAAATTATTGCTCTGTCTCGTGGACATATTAATTTGACCGTCTGAGCTAGATTTGCCATATAATGTAAAAATCTAACAGACTTATTTTTATAAAATACACATGCAATTAGATAACTATGTTAATATTTTCGTAAAATATCAAGCGCTCCGGTTCTGAAAATATTCCATTTCGAGCGCTGCTTTCATGACAATTATCCGGGTCTATAATACGCTACATTGGCACTATCTGGGATTGACAAGTAAAACTCAAGACAGTCTTTATCGATTAAATGTGAAATACTGAGATCTTTTTTCTTCTCCTTATTAAATTGCACTGGACCATTGTAACATTTATGAGGTTCAAGGATAATATTTGCCTTACCTCGGCGACTAAAAGATATAGACTGGAATTGTTGCAAATCATCCAGGCTATTTTTAAAAAGGATGTAATTAGCCTCGGCACTTTTTTTCAAATTTAAACCACTTCACCTGCTGCTAATGCTAATGGACCCTTCAAGAGACTGGAAAAATCTAAAAACATATCGTTGTACACTACTTTAGCAAAAATTTTATAATCTTTTTTTTTGCAATTTCTAACTAGATTGTACCAGTCTCTCGGTATATGAATAATTGGTTGAGGATATTTTTTTTCTTGCGCTCGATTAAGGCGTGAACAGAGTCACACTCCATGTGACGTGTGTGGCCAGAAACTAAAAATTTTGGAATTGTAATTAAATCTGGCCTCTTCTGTATCACACAGAGGAACATGGCTGCCACATGACTGTTTTTATTTTGCCCCGCGCACGTGTCAGAATACAGAGTAATTTCTGTAACCTAACGTGACAGCGAAATTATAAAGTCATATAGACACGAGGCTACTTGGTTAGTCCCTCTACCACCCTCCCCCTCGTGACACATGTAACAGACAGTGTTTTTGCTGTCACAATCAAAAATAGTTAAATTGAAGGTCCAGAGAAGGCGTTTGTAAAATACAATAGTAGTGCTCAAATGCGGTGTCGGCAAACACTGTTGAAGATGGAAACAATATGTGAAGCGCCTAGTTTCAAAAGCCCCTAAAACGATTTTAGTTAGTTCTGAGAAAAATGAGAAAAACTATTTTTGGTAGTTTTGAAAAAAATGAGATAAAATCATATCTATTAAATCTGTGAACATTATTTATTTATTTTTTAATTCGTTACATTGGCTTTCCATTTTAGGGGTATTTGAAAAGAACACTCAACCATTTTAGCACGTTTTGAAATTTACCCTAATTTTTGATCACACGTATTGACGGTTTTTGACGTTTTTTAAAGTTCAATCTTTGGCCATCATATAGGTAAAAAAATATCCATTTAAATACATATCTAACTCAAAGGGCTACGCGTTTTTGAAACTAGGCGCTTCATGTCTTCTTTGCCGCATTTGAGGTCATGTTGTCACTTTTTTTCTGTGAGTAC
The DNA here is from genome assembly GCF_057557595.1 of Rhyacophila brunnea. NCBI lineage: Eukaryota > Metazoa > Arthropoda > Insecta > Trichoptera > Rhyacophilidae > Rhyacophila > Rhyacophila brunnea. Next base: position 28,168,165 of record NW_028232785.1, on the reverse strand, counting down.
GCAGCGTCAGCTGCATCTTTATGACCATTCGCCTCAGCTTGAAGCTTATCGGCTTCAGCAACCCCATTCAGCCAGACGAAGTGCTACCTTGATTTTCATATTGAAGGTATCGCAAGTGTTGCACGTATCAAGTGCAGGTTTTTTTTTTTATTTTTAACCCCAAGCTTTTAAATATTTTAGTAAATGTGCATATTGAAACTGGGTCACCTACTTTACGTTTGTAGATATCATACATTGTAGATATAGTGAGCCCTGATGGTAGAAATGTCTGTATCTCTACGGGAATAATGCGACTCATATACTGGGTATGCATTGACATGGTCTTTGACCACCATCGTTTTTGCATCATTTATTTTGTTTGGTGGTGTAACATTTCCACGCATATCCTTGGTCGTTATGCCTGATATTGATGAATTTTGTTTTTTCATAAAAGTTTCAATAAATTTAGCAGATTCGCTATTTTGGGACCTTGCCATCATCTCTTATCAGGAGAGATTTTTTTGAAATATCGGTTATAAGAGAAGCTGTATAATATGATACCCTTTTATTATAATCTCCTAAATTCCAGTAATCTTTATGGATGTTTATTTGGTCTTGTAATGAATAAGATTCCTTGCATTTTTTTCGGCACATATTCATGGGGGTTACTATTTTTGCAGCTTTAACTCTTCCATCACTGGAAATGTATTCAATGCCTTTATTTTTTTTATTTTGATTTTCTTTTTTAGGATTGACGCCGACTTTTCTTTTCCTCTTATCTGCTTGAGGAAGAGTTTCTACTTCCACTGTAGTCAAAGATAAGGTCCCGGTTGTATTTATCGGAATATTTGTGTCATCATTACTGTCAGTCGATTCACTTGGCACGTAATCTCTGTCACGAGTGCTACAAGAGACTTCTGAACTTTCATCCAGTAGAAGTGCTTGTCCATTGGTCGATGTACTCGCAGCTTGAATGTCTACAATCAAAAAAAGGTTTAGTTTGTATAAATACACTAGGAAATCTTTTGTCAAACAATAGCTAATACAACGCCTCGCATCTTAAAGAACTGAATAAACGTGTAGATACATTTATCAAAAATTAATACCCTGGTTGTTTAATATGTATCACAAATTACCTTCATCATCATCTTCTGAACTGCAATCATGTACAAGGGCTCGTGTAGTAGTCAAGATATTCGCAGCTTGAATAATTGCAATCATAAAAAGGTTTTGTTATAATTAACACACCAAGAAATCATTTACCTATCAATTGATAGTTACTACAAATTCTCGCAATTTAAACTATTGAATAATCCTCAAGTAGTCTTGATATTTCTCTAAAATATCATAGTTGTTGAATACCATTAAATTTACCTTCATTATTATCTTCTGAATCAAAAGATGGCATCATGGCTTCCATTTCTTGGGCTACTTTCCACTGTTCTTCAGTAATACTACTGGTCCGAGAAGCATTCACAATATCATAATTAGTCGCCGATTTAGTACCTGCAATAACACATACATAATCAATAGGTAGTAAACAAAATATATAAAGCAATCTTCCCCGAAATACTGTCATTTCAAAAATCAATTCATTTCACCCATTGCATGTTGTTTACTACTAATGGAATACAATAATGTAATTTAAAACGATATAATAATGCTAATATACTTGAAATTAGTTAATACAAATCGTCGCAATTGAATAATCCTCGTGTAGTATTAATATTTCTCTAAAATAGCGTACCTAGTTGTTGAATACCATTAAATTTACCTTCGTTATTATCTTCTGAATCAAAAAATGGCATCATGGCTTCCATTTCTTGGGCTACTTTCGACTGTTCTTCAGTAAGACTACTAGTCCGAGAAGCATTCATTACATCATAATTAGTAACCAATTCAGTACTTGCAATAACACAAACGTAATCAATAGTAAACAAAGATAAATACAAATCAATCTTCCCTGTAATAATATCACTTCAAAAATCAATTTATTATGACTGTTACATATCGTTTCGCACTAATGGAAGATGATAATGTGATTTTAAGCTATAAAATAATGCTAATGATATGTGTAGCACTCTTGAATAAAGTGAAATATTCGTTGAAATTGTTGGTTTAAAGAATTATCATCACTTTAATGATTGTAATGGTAATATTGAAGTTATGGCATTTACTTACTTGTATTATTTTGAGACATTTCCTTCGCACGCCTCATGATTAATTCGATTCTATCACGAGACATAGTGATAAGATAGAACTGTAGATAGAACAATGAACGAAAACTTTAACGTTTGACAGCGTAAAGCGAGAACAGCAAACACTGACGACTCGATGACGTTTAACTCGAACTGGTGTGAACATAGCTATCGTCGAAAGGAATGCGGCGTTAACGCGACTCAACGCTGTGTTCCTTTCGGCGTGTGACAAAAACTGAAATTCTCTGAGTTGATTCAATTCAACGCATTTATTCTTTCGAAATATTACGAAAAATAAATTATCGCGTATTGATAATATACAAAATTTTCTTAGATAGCGGCGTTGATTCGACTGGTACCTTTCTTGCTTTACGCATATATGCATTATGGTTAGTTTTGCATACTTAACTCATTTTAGGAAATTTCAGACTCATCGCCCTTTTCCTTTCGCACACAGAATAAAATTAGCATGCTATTTAAATGTGATAATTAAAAAGTAATTATCTAGTCAGCAGTCAATGTGTAAGGCAGTGAATTTTGCAGCCGGGTTTCATGAAAATTGCATCACACCCTCTCTACCTAATTACTATTCTACCCAATACAAAACACCGTAGGTATATATAATTGTTTTTAATTATCAATTCCAGAGTAATATTAAAGTTGTATTATATTATTACAAATCAATGTTTTTGAGATTCCTACCATAATACAAAGTTCATTACATTATGGTCTAACAAAAAAATAATAGCAACACGGAATATCATTATCTGAAATCTAGCAACACTTAACAGAAAGTTGTCTAGTGTCACTGGGAGTGCTCCACATTTATTATTAACCATTTTTAATACCTACATAAACATGGAAGTCAAACGTGAGCATGATGGAGACCAATCTGTTACTGAAGACAAGTTTGATGTAACAACTAGCCATCAAAACAGCCCTGACACGCGCACTTATGTAAAGCAAAGAACCCCGACGATTCCAGTTGCCATTTTGAGGTTAGTTTTTTTTATTATGAGTTTTCCTGCATATTTTATAATTGTTTTAGCGGAATAACAATGGTAAGTTAGGTAATATAATATATGCATGTCGTCGTCGTACAAGTAAAATTGTCCAACTGCATTTTTTGTGAAAATGCACTAAATGACTATCTGCATTGCCGATTCAAGTAGAAAGCCGATACATTCACAACGACTGGTCCTACTTTTTCCGCCCTTCCCGTTGTTGTCTATGTATGAACTATCACTGCCTGTCATTGTTCAATAGAGTGCTCATACTGACGCGTCTGTCGTGTTCACGCAGGGAATGGTTTGATTTGAATAGATAAGTTACATGATAAAAAATACACTAGCATTAACACATCTTCTACAAATGTAATGCATAGATCAATGCTACATATTTTTTGGAAATCGATATTACCACCGGTTTTTGTGTGAAGGACTAGTCTGACTTTGACAGCTGATGAATAACAGGAATGTATATTATTTATAAATATTACTGATAAGTAGTTCATTTATTTGATTTGAGTTTCTTTTATAATTCAATTTGAAACGAGAAAGGGTGAATCAATATGTCAAGCAATCTGGGAACTGATTTTGACAGCTGAAAAGTAGACCACTAGTTGCTTGTGCAAAAAGTTATGCTCAGGCTTTATTAATCTAAAGATGGCGGTGCTATCTGACATCTTACTAACGTTGCGGTTGTCTGGAAAAAATGCCCAGCTGATTTACAGCCTGGAAATGTACTACTTACACGAGTTTGTTAAAATGACTATCTGCTTTAAGACACATTTTTTTAACTAGAAAAATTGACTATTGGACTTGGCCATTTTGACAAGGTTTTTATTAGTTCGTACTCTTGTTTGTCGAGTACAAATCTTGCAATCGATTTTTAACCAACTTCCTGACTAGCTAAACATTTGAAACTTTTTGAATATATCAGAACACGATTCCAATGCATTCTTTTAATACTTTCAGCCATCTTTAAGCAGAATTCAATTCATTTTCAGTTAATTCTGTTTTGTATGGAAAGCTATTTCAGAAAAATCCGTAAAAAGTAAGACTATTATTGATTGCTAAGAAGGTGGTGCTAGCAAATAAATTATTAATATATACGTAATATATACGCAAAATGAAATGTCAAAATGACATTTCAGTATTCTATATTATTTGTTTGTTTTTCGTTTACTTCATATCGAGTAGGTACAAGTTTGAGCATAATAATTCAACAGTAAATTTAAAAACGTTATAGGTACTGTCACGACCTCGGACTTCGGGTCTTATACCTAGAGTACCTTTTAGGGGTGTAAAGTGGCCTGAACACGCCCTTGGCCTCGTAGTCAAATAAACTGCACCGAGCCACACCCTTGACCACCCAGAGGGACGTTTCTTTCCAGAAATAAGTCCCACGGCCCGTGTCTTTGAGGCTGAGGACACGGTTCGTGGAAGACCAGGCCTGAATAAATAAGAAAGTATGCGAGACGACGAATGAAATTGGGCTTCACCCCTTAAACAGTATAAAAAGTGACCAACTGTCGCTAACAATAATGTATGAAACATGTCAGTAGAATGTGTAGACAAAACGCCAATAAATTGCAATACCATGTATAAAGAATGAATGGGAAAAATAACTTGTATTGTAATTGAGAGAGAGGAATGTTAGATAGTGCAAGGAGAAGAAAAAGAGTTGTTAGAAAATAATATGTTGAATGGCAACAATGCCATAATTTGACCGTTGGAGATATTGCAACGTCGCCTTGAAAAAAACCGTTGAAAGCGATTTTCAAGATGGCGTCAGTGTCGGAAAACAGTCAAGCAATGAACTCACGAAATTTTGTCCTCCGTAAAACAAATTATAAAACAATGTAATAATTATATAACATCCACGTAAATATACCCTGCCGTTATAAAACCAATTCCGGTGCGTTATTTTGCCCAGCCCAAATCCTAAAAAAACCATACTAAAGATAAAAAAGTGACAGTTTACCAGTTACTAACAAAAACTTGTGATACCAGGGTTCGAATTGAACTTTGTCTGAGCTAGACCGGAACCCTGGATTTATCATGTGGCGCCCAACATATGCGGCTTGTGAATTGTACGGATTTGCCGATCCCGCAACCATGAGGACCGAAAAAAATTAAAATAAAAATAATTTTTTTTGTTGTTTTTTAAAAAAAAAAAAAAAACTAAACGAGTGCACATGTCAATGCGGACACGTTCGCAAACGAAGGCCGAAACCAACAAGGAGACATCTGAAGACTCTTTAAACATGGCCGACCCGATTATCGACACGGAAGTGGCCTCCACGGACAACGCGTTCGCGACTAATTTCGAAACAATGCGACCATTTGTTAATGACAGTCCGCGCACCGAAGTGACCACACCTAGTATACCATGTGTACTTCCGATGGTAGTGCCCCGACCAGAACTACCATATAAACCGTGGGCACATAAGCCAGAACTACAAGTGACGTTTGGGGGTAACCCCAAACATAGGGTGGCTACGTTTCTGGCCGGATGCGAAGAGTTCTTCCGGTTGGATAGAACCCCAGAGGATAACTGGACAGGACGTGCCTTGGGGCAGCTGAAAGGCGAAGCCAAGTCCTGGGCCAGAACAGTGTCTCCAGACGATGGGTGGGAGACCTTTACCAACCGACTCCGCCGTCACTTTGAGTCACCTGCCAGGACCAGAGAACAACAAGACGAACTGAAAACCACAGCACAGCGTCCTGAAGAAGACCCTTATGCCTTCCTTTTAAACAAGCGAGACCTCGCCAAGGCGTTAATGCCTACTGCAAGTAGTAAAGACCTCGCCGACATATTTTACGAACTTTTTACAGAAAGAGTACAATTGTGGGTGGGAGCGTGCAAGTGGCAGACACTCGAAGAACTACTAGAAGTCGTTCGTGACCTACGGATGATAAAAACAAACCCGACCATCGCCGTACCAACACCCACTCAAAGAAGCACGCCACAAACATGCAGTTGTCAGTGGCGAGGCGAGCAGACAAAACGAATGGAACAAACCGGGGACACGCGAAACCACGGTCCGCCGAGGTATCGCATACACGCCTCGCACCACTCGCTACAAAAACGGAGAACGAAGTGACCACTAATTATGAAGCACCGCCGGCTCAGACGAGTTACGAGTATAGAGGCCAATACCCTCGACGGGGTTCATTTGGAACTAGGGGCCGTGGAAGTTACTCAAATGCTAACGGAGCTCGGAAGTGTTACTATTGCCCTGAGTATCATGAACATTCCGAGTGCGAGGTACTGAAACGAAGGATCCAGCGAACACAGGAGACACCGAGGGAATGAAGATTAGATGCAGAACCCGACCACCGTCTGAGGCTCGCAGATGGCAGTCGACGTGCTGCATACGGCACTGGCAAAGGTACCGTCGCGCAGGACTCTCTTCAAGTGCTTGTGCAAAAGCCTGTGTTCAAAAGTGGAAAGAAGTGTAACGTTAGTCAGGACATCCTTCCGATAGCTGAAAAAGTTATGAAACAGGACCCTCTCCTAGGGGCTGTAAATGTAGCGTCTATATTAAAAAAATATATTCGTGACGCACCGCCTGGTGATGTTTTCCGACCGATTCTGAATAAAACTTTAGCCATTTTCAAGCTAAACAATATAAATATTGCCGCACGCCGGTATAGAAAAGTTGTAAAACAACCGCAGGGCGAGCCAATCGAAGCTGTAAATATAATTAGTAGTAATAAAATAATAAATACTGTGTCTAAAAAGGCGATGAATGTTTGTGAGATTAAAAATACGAAAATCCATCGACAAGCAGTAAAAACAGCAGAGACACCAGTAAAAACCGTAAGTAGATTTAACGCTGACACTGGCAAAACTGTTATTGATAAATTCTGTATTACACCGGCTCAATTAAATAATTCGGAACAAACCAGAAAAAATATTTATAATGATATGTCGGATGTCGGAAGGAAATATAACGAGATCATTTCAAATAAACACCGCGTACGAGCATCTCATCGTACGGGGCGGGGAGGCAACGGCAGCGTTAACGCAAGAGTGTGGGGAGAATTATCTCCACGGCGCGCGGGAACGAAACCAGCTGATAATATGTCAAATCAAAAAAAAATGCCCTTACTACGTATGACAGCTGATTTACTCTACACTACAAATACGCCGGAATTACCGGGAAGTATTATTGCTAAGAACGAAATAAACGGGAACGTTATTAACGAGATAAATGACTTTAATAAAACTCATCTAGCATATAAGGAGAATAAAAATACACATATTAAAAAAAAAAATAAGGTAACGAATAGCGTATGTGCGACTTGTAAGAGTGACTTTTACAGTGTCGAAATAAATAAAATAGATGCTGTATGTCTAGTATGTAAGCATTTACCTGCGGATTTAAATTATATAAAAAAAGTGTTAATAATAAGGAATTACGTGATGAAATATGTAGCGATCCGATGGAGCCCAGGGTACCGCCTCCTCTAAGCCCTAACCCCCGAGACGACGTCCTAGAACAACTCGGGTCAAAGACGCCTGATGTAGACATGAGAATTGATCACTCTCCGAATACGTCATCGCAACACGACCGACCTGAAAGCGACCCGTCACGAGTGGAACAGGAGATAACAGGAGGCTCGCCAAGAGCATTGCCGGTCGCTCGTAAGGGAGCGAAGAAAAGAAAGAAACGACAAGGTGCTAAATCAACGACGTCTGTGCCCTGCGAAGCTGATTCGATGATCGACATTGCCAAGGTGACGTCCGTCGACGATCACGCCGCGCAAGCAACGTCTGACGGACTAGTGACGTACGATAAAATTGAAAACGTGTTGGATACTTTCGTTCAGGGGACGCCTTCAACAGAAGTCGAACACCAACCTATCAAAAAGCCACTTAAATGCCCTAGGAGCGGAAAGGAGGGGCGTGCTAGAAGGCCTCTCTCACCCCACTCAGCCGGAAATGATCCGACAGTTAACACACCAACTGCGGAAAATGAAAGGGCGGTTACAAGACATAGGTCTGTCGACCTAAACCCTCAAGAACTTAGACGTAGCGAGAGGTGCCGACTGCCGAAACGTTTTTTCCCTGCGGACCGTTCTACGTGAATCGACGTACCAAAAGGTCACTGAAACACGTACGAAATAACTAACAAAAACGAGTAATAAAAAAAATAAGAAATAAAAAGAAACGAAAGACGCGATACGTATTGTATGTAACCACATAAAATATAAAACCCGGACCCTCGTGTTGTAGGGTATGACGCTGCGCACGAGGAAGATCAGAAACAAACTTATTACTATATCAGCATAATATAATATAAACTTAACTAATTTTACGAAAATAAATGCGGACTCTTGCATAGTGTCGTAAGACGTCACGCGCGGGAACGAAAGGCGATTAAACTTAAAATTATGATAAAATAATATATTATGCTAATACTTAACTTTATGAACATGCATCCGGACCCACATATTACGATCAAAACCACAGGCTGTATATGTGGATGACTTAAAAAAAAAATACGCCCATTTGCGCCGACAACCTCCCAGTATCACGAGCTAGATATTGACAGGGTTGTTCGGCCGTGAAAACAAAGAAAAATAAACAATATTCACCATCTGATACCTATATAAATAATATCAAAGAAACCATACTGAGATCGTCAAGACGATACCTACTTGTTAGTTAAAAAAATATAATATATATATACTTAATTTAGATATAACATGAATAATATTATGCATAAACCACAAGTTAAACACTAGGTAAGCAAGTAATTGTCCCACGATTAGATGTTAAATTAGAGTATTAAGCTAGATTCCTTTTAGTATATATTTAGGTTCGATAGGTAACTATTATAAAATGTATCTTCTAGACTATCAGAGGGTAAGACGTATGGCCACGTGATCAGATGAGAGCCGATGCCGTAGAAAAGGGGAATAAATTAGTTTGCAATTCTCACATCGGTCTAACTGATGCCTGCATATTAAATTTGGACGGATAAGCGAGTCCACTGATCACACGATATGGCTTAATAAAACATATAATCCGACACCCTGATAGCCTACCTGAGAATTAAGTTTCGATTTGAATTTCTCTGTTGTATTTGCTAGATCTTTAGTAGATCCGGAAATATATAAATATGTAAACGAATACATGTATATGTATCGTCACCCGAGCGAACTGGAAGTCCCGTCTAAACCCATGGATTGCGACCAATGCATTGGTAATAACCCTCTCCTTGACTGGGCGGACTAAAAAGGCGCATGCTGGTGTCTACATCGGTCCTTTAGGAGTGATGCTTGATTACAAGCCGAGATGACGTCTGCCTCCCTTTTCGGTTCCTGAGATTCGCGACTCACGTTCTAAATAGGTTGGATGTGGCGAGTCATAGCCCCGATCGTGTCACCCTCTAGAACGAACGCCTAGACCTTAGACACTCTGATTCTGGAGAAGTCTATTGACGAAATAACTTGTAGAATACTGAATAGAAATAATAGAAATCTGATTAAAGTAAACATTCCGAGGCTGGAATATATGAGTAATTATTAAACCAAAAGTAATTAAAATAAATGTAAAACTAAACACTGTATACGATATTCCTATACCCAACGGTTTGTCAAGTGGTGAGAACGGTGGCCTATTTGAGACCAAGGATTATGTTCACGCCAAAATCCAGAGAGGTCGAATTGTCACGACCTCGGACTTCGGGTCTTATACCTAGAGTACCTTTTAGGGGTGTAGAGTGGCCTGAACACGCCCTTGGCCTCGTAGTCAAATAAACTGCACCGAGCCGCACCCTTGACCACCCAGAGGGACGTTTCTTTCCATAAATAAGTCCCACGGCCCGTGTCTTTGAGGTTGAGGACACGGTTCGTGGAAGACCAGGCCTGAATAAATAAGAAAGTATGCGAGACGACGAATGAAATTGGGCTTGACCCCTTAAACAGTATAAAAAGTGACCAACTGTCGCTAACAATAATGTATGAAACATGTCAGTAGAATGTGTAGACAAAACGCCAATAAATTGCAATACCATGTATAAAGAATGAATGGGAAAAATAACTTGTATTGTAATTGAGAGAGAGGAATGTTAGATAGTGCAAGGAGAAGAAAAAGAGTTGTTAGAAAATAATATGTTGAATGGCAACAATGCCATAATTTGACCGTTGGAGATATTGCAACGTCGCCTTGAAAAAAACCGTTGAAAGCGATTTTCAAGATGGCGTCAGTGTCGGAAAACAGTCAAGCAATGAACTCACGAAATTTTGTCCTCCGTAAAACAAATTATAAAACAATGTAATAATTATATAACATCCACGTAAATATACCCTGCCGTTATAAAACTAATTCCGGTGCGTTATTTTGCCCAGCCCAAATCCTAAAAAAACCATACTAAAGATAAAAAAGTGACAGTTTACCAGTTACTAACAAAAAATTGTGATACCAGGGTTCGAATTGAACTTTGTCTGAGCTAGACCGGATGGATGTAATTATTCTTGTAATCTTGACAGTTTGACAGGAAACGTTTGACACATAAATTTTTGTCTTACAATAAAGTCACAAAAGTTTTTTATAAAATGAGTCATAGATGTAGATTAATGGTAGAAATGTGTCAAAACCAAATATAAGGTGTGTTTAAATGTATTTGTTTATTAAATTACTTGATACATAACAATTGTTGTAAAAATGGGATCAATAATTAGAAAGTCAGTAAGTAGAGCATACTATCTTCCTGACAGGTAGGTAGGTTGGAAGCCAAACGAGATTGTAAGAGTTAGTTTTTTAAATACTTTCTCCATTAGCCACCATCATCATCATCAAGGGTGAGACAACCCGGTGTGGGTCTTGGCCTCCTCCAACAGCTCCAGTGTGGCCGCTTTCCAATTCGGTATCCCCAGAATACGGCAGTCACTGGCAGCTACATCCAACCAGCGAATCTTTGGCTTGCCTCTTCTTCTACGCCCTATTAGATTGCTGAACATCACTCTCTTTGCCGGTTCATTGTCTTTCATACGGTGCACATGACCTAGCCATCGCAGTCTCCCAATCTTAATTTATTGAACTGCGCTGCAATCTTCGTACAGGCAGCCCGTAGAGCTCAGCATTATTTATTTTCTCCTCCAATTGGCGTCGTCCCTGATCGGTCCATATATACGGCGGAGAATTTTTCTTTCAAAAATGTTAAAGGCTCGTTCATTTCGCAGAGTTAAAGTCCAGGTTTCCTATTCGTAGGTGAGCACTGGCTTTACAAGTGTCTTGTAAAGAGTGCTTTTAGTCTCCATTAGCCATGGTCCTATAGCTAATGCGTTGATTTACAAAAGATTTCAGGAATGTAACTGGAGACAACTAACCGGGCAAGATAACAATAGGAAACTAAACTCCAAGTGAGAAAATTGTTCGGGTATTGGAACATATTATTATGTTAAAATGTTTTTCAAATTGTGTAAGAGCATACGTGGATGTCAAACTCGCATAGGTACAATTAGACATCTAGCTACGATTCACAATAATTATATTATATTGTTATAATAATTACAAGATAAAAAGAACTTTTTAAATCTTACCACGTTTTTAAATTTTCTGTTTTATCATATAAACTTGACAATAATATTATGTATTAATAAATACTTTTTTTTCGTACTTATTAATGATAGAAATACTAATATTGATTTCCATAGTAACGCACGTATACATTAATAATTTAGTTGGTAGGACCCCTTAGCGACCAATAATAGTGAGTAGTAAATATTAGTTTTAACGATTTTTTTTCCGAAATATACAAAACAGAATTAACTGAAAATGAATTGAATTCTGCTTAAAGATGGCCAAAAGCATTAAAAGAATGCATTGTCGCCGTGATCTGATATATTCTAAAAGTTTCAAATGTCTAGCTAGTCGGGAAGTTAGTTAAAAATCTTGGACAACGAGAAAAAAATTGTACTGAACACACAAGAAAAAAATCTGTACCGGACAAACAAGAATATGAGCTAATAATAACGTGGTAAAAATACGAGGACTCAAACTTGTATTATTATATGATTACCTACATAAATTTAATGTATGGTTTTTCTTTCAGTATCCAGCACCGCGTCTCAATGATATCAATCCAACCCGAGATTGACGTTCAGCTGGTTGACGTTAAATGCGACTTTAATGAAGACGCGAAGCATCCATTCCATGATGAAGATCCTACACCTGGATGTTCGCATTCAGATTACAGATCAGTACAGCAGGTAATTAATTGTATACTTATGTGATATTTTCTTCCTTTGGCTACGTCTCCTATCACAGCTTTGTGACAAAATTACAACAGGTACATCTACTTATTCCTTACATCAGGGGTTCTTAACCTTTTTGTGGTAGCGGGCGCATTTTAGATTTGGGATGATAGTGGCGGGTGCACATTGAATTTCTGTCGCGTAAATTTTAAAGATATTAAAAATATCTTCGCCTCTTGTTTCCTCTTGCATTGGTAGTAATTTTAATAGTTATTATTTTACACTAAAATTACTGAATACCATCCTTATGCATACTGCCAATTAATTGGGCTCTATATTACGACCGTACACCCTGGATAAACATCAGATTTCTTTTTTCAATACTTGAAAGCATCAGAGAGGCCTACCGCGCATGAACGATTTCCTATCGTACGGTCAACAATCGAGAAGTTGTAACCATCGTATTGCAATGCAACCCCGCGCATGGACGATCGAGCGAACGGCCGAATTGAAATTTGTGTTCAGACACAAAATTTTACACCGATTCGAACCGGCCGGGTCCCATTGGCAATGCTTTTAAATGAGAGCCCGCACATGACAAGTCATGGCCGGCCGAGAGTGCACTCATACATGCACGCACAAGTGACGCGGTCGTATGTAGCACACGCATACATCGAACCGCCACATTTGACTTGACAGTTCATCGATGCGTACCTATTGGCTTTGCATGCGCGCACCAGTCCCATTTTTTCAGTTTCTTTCTTCATAAATTAATAATATATACACCCACATTTTAAAACAGTTTGATAATCTATACAAAACCTCTATATATTATATAATATAAGCTCTACAAAATCCATTTTGACGTTTCTTATATTGCGTCCGCCATTTTTCGGTGCGGAAGCATATTTTTAGTGCGCGCGCATTGCCTCCGATCTATATCACGCCATGCGCGCTCAAACATACTGGCCGGTAATAATTTGGATCATGCGCGAGCAAACCAACGATTGTCCGAATGCTACCGGCCGGTTATGTAATCTTACATGCGCGGTAGGCCTAAGCGAGATTTTTTGAGCATAGACAATCATCGAAAAAACCGCTATTATATGGCGAAAACGCTATTATAAGCGTAGACAATAAGTACAAATATAAAAATCATTTACAATGTAAGTATAAAATTCAAACATTTTAAATTAATAAAATTAGCCGTTTTCAAAAATCAGTATAGTGCTAAATAAAAAACCAAAAACGTCCTAAAGATTTAAAAAAAACTGTTACTATTATATAGGGTAATTTATTTTCATATGATAACCCATAAAATATCTGATAGTTTTGAAGTGTTTTTTATCACTGAAACATAAATAATTTTATTCTCTGCATGGAACTGTTTTACGAAATATTAAACTAAAGATTCAATCAACAGATGTCACAAACAGAAAATTTAAAAAAATACTGTACTGTATTGTAAAACAAAGATTGATTATCTATGACAACTAACTGTCAAATACTGATTCAATTCAATTTATTTATTTTTTAACATATTGTGGAAATTACAAATTATAAGTTAAGGACGTCCACGACATGAAACATTAATATAAAGAAGAAAGAAAATAAAAAGTAATAAAAGGGATTAAAATGATAATAGAAAAAGAGAATATAATATAAACAAACAAAAGCAGAGCAATAGAATTATACATCTTTAGAAGTTCAAACAAGTATACAGAGTTTGCTAAGGAAACCCTATTTTAAGAATTTATAAAATAGCGTCCACCTAAACTCAACTTACGCAAGTGGAAAATATCAACACCCGAAGCAATTTGGTTGAAAATAGTTATTGCCTTCCCAATTGGCATTACCAGTGACAGATTGGTTCTGCACCTTGGGAGAATAAACAACTGATGTACCCCCATTTCTAAGATAGTTCCCAGAGACACACAGGTCAACACTGCCCAGTATGGCAGAGTTCTCATTTGTACCTCGTATGAGTCGAAAGAAATACGTAGCTAAAAATAAAGATCTCTTCTAAACTGCAGACTGCAGTATTTAAGCATACCTAAGAGAAAGTCAGTTGGTCAGTTAATGTTATATTAGGGAGCACAATTACATTTTTTATTTGAATATTTAAATGAATATTGCAGACTTATTTTTTTGTAGATTTCTACTCAGCAATGCTCTACAGTACATGACAGTAAACAACTGGGCATCGTTAGTAAAAATACAGTTGACAAGGAACGGGACAACGACTACAACAATCAATATGTCAAACAGGAAGTTCGGAAATTATACTTACCAAAGGTGGTTCGAATTATGTTGAGAAGAGTTACATATTTCCCACGTAACTTTATTTGCAATAATTGTTATGGAGTGTTTGAATCTGTTAATCATCTAAATAATCACTACATTTCGTGCTTAAAGTCACAGACTCTTCCGTCAAATAAGACGCACACTGGTGAAGAACTTTATGAATGCAATGGTCGCCCAAATAAAAATTTGCAAATTGGTGTAGACAAGATTGATGAAAAAACACATCAATGCGATGTGTGTTTTGAAAAATTCACTAAAAGGGGTCATCTCAAAATACACAAAATGACACATGAAAAGCCATATCAATGCGACGTGTGTTTACAAAAATACACACGAATTGATATTCTCAAGAGACATAAAATGACGCATACTGGTGAAAACTCACATCAAAGCGACGTGTGTTTTGAAAATTTCACAGAAATTGGTCATCTCAATACACACAAAATGACACATAATAGTGAAAGGCTATATCAATGCGATGTGTGTTTTAAACAATTTCCGCGATCTCATTATCTCGAAGAACATAAAATGACACATGACGGTGTAAAACCACATCAATGCGATGTGTGTTTACAAAAATACACACGAATTGATATTCTCAGGAGACATAAAATGACGCATAAGGGTGAAAACTCACACCAATGCGACGTGTGTTTTGAAAATTTCACAGATATTGGTCATCTCAATGTACATAAAATGACACATACCAGTGAAAGGCTATATCAATGTGATGTGTGTTTAAAAAAATTCACACGAAGTGATATTCTCAAGAGACATAAAATGACTCATACTGGTGAAAAATCACATCAATGCAACGTGTGTTTTAAAAAATTCCTGCTAATTAATGCACTCAAAAGACATCAATTGACACATGTTAAAAAATCACATCAATGCCACGTGTGTTTTGAAAAATTTACAGAAATTGGTCATCTCAATACACATAAAATGACACATACCGGTGAAAGGCGATTTCAATGTGATGTGTGTTTAAAAAAATTCACACGAAATGATATTCTCAAGAGACATAAAACTTCTCATACTGGTGAAAAATCACATCAATGCGACGTGTGTTTCAAAAAATTCATTCGAATAGAATATCTTACGAAACATAAAATGATACATACCAGTGAAAGGCTATATCAATGTGATGTGTGTTTAAAAAAATTCACACGAAATGATATTCTCAAGAGACATAAAATGATTCATACTGGTAAAAAATCACATCAATGCGACGTGTGTTTTATAAAATTCCTGAAAATTAATACACTTAAAATACATCAATTGACACATGTTAAAAAACCACACCAATGCAACGTGTGTTTTAAAAATTTCATAGGAATTGATGTTCTCATTAAACATGAAATGATACATACTGCTGAAAAACCGTATCAATGCGATGTGTGTTTAAAAAAATTTCTGAGATCTAATCACCTAAAAACGCATAAAATGGCACATTTTGGTGAAAAACCACATCAATGCGATGTATGTTCTAAAAAATTTCTACGACGTGATAATCTCAACACACATAAAAAGATACATACTGGTGAAAAACCACTTCTATGCGATGTGTGTTCTAAAAAATTCTTACGACTTACTGATTTCAAGCATCATAAAATGACGCATACTGGTGAAAAACCACATCAATGCGATATTTGTCCTAAAAAATTTGTGCGATATAATCGTCTTAAAACACATAAAATGACACATATTGGTGAAAACCCACAACAATCCGTCGTGTAATTTTATAAATTTATACGAAATGTTTATCTCTTAAGATAACAATGACACACTCGTGAAAAATACGATGCGTGTTATTGCAGGTTCATGTACATTTATATTCTCAAAAGACATAAAAAATATGATGCATACCTTTAAAAGACATCAATGCGATGTGTATAACAAAATATTTTTCTTATTTTATGTTGAATAACTACATTTTTATTGACTATTATTTTAACTATTTTTTATTGAATTATATTCTTTATACCACTTTACGAACTTTAACTAAGCTACATCGTATATGTAACCTAAGTTTGTTAATACTTTGTCAGGATTATCTATGAATATATACATTCTTGTTATTTATCTATTAAAATCAGACCACTCCATCATACAACAGTTAGTAGCGTGTATCGATTTAAAAAAAAATGTCTAATGTAATGGTTAGGTAACCACCTCCTAATCCCCAGTTTTATTGTTACCAGACAATCAATAAGCAATTACAGATCATAAGAGACGGTGTTACAAAGAACATTCAGTTGGATTTCGATAGCGGGCGTGAGTGGGCTTCTAATAGCTTTCAGTCGCTTAAGTGATTGACTCAATAGATACAGACTCATTCAGAATCTATCATTATCATTCATACACCCTCACATATAATCCATAAACTGTGTCACAAAGTGAAAAGTGTACCAACCGGGTGACCCAAAACAACAATCACGCGCGAGCGAAAGTTGAAACCAGACCACGCAGCCATCATACATCATCACAAAGGTCAGTGTCTCCGACCTCCTCATCCTCCCCCAAAATAATTACAGTCCACTTAGAAAGCTCAACCATGTACTATTAACCAATATGAGA
Organism: Rhyacophila brunnea; assembly: GCF_057557595.1. Lineage (NCBI taxonomy): Eukaryota > Metazoa > Arthropoda > Insecta > Trichoptera > Rhyacophilidae > Rhyacophila > Rhyacophila brunnea. The sequence continues at coordinate 28,150,890 of NW_028232785.1, read as the reverse complement.
CACTTATAGATGTTGTATATAGTTGTTTGTTCAGAAGGTTGCTTGTGTGTGACATGTGCTGATGCAGGTAGATTGAGACATTCAGTGATTATTAGATTTATTCCAGGTTCAAATAAAGTTCGATACACGGCACATTATAATGACAGTATTATTGATAAAAGTTTGAGTGTGAGATTTAAGGCTATACCTCAGCTGAGGCATGGTCTAAAAAGATCGTGACTAGGCGATGCGCGGATTGTGCAAATGACGCGAGCCAAACGAAATATAATTTGTCATAAAAATCCAGCATGCGTCCATTTAATGTTATGTTTATTGTTATATTACTAATAATAATAGTATAGTAAGTAATAATAGTAGCGGCCGAAATTACGTCCCAAATAGTGTTTAAAATTATTTGCCGTTTCACTTATGTACGCTCTTAAATTATACTTTTGGAATTTAGTTATTAAAAAAGGGAACGGACTATCGGCGCGTGTAGACTATCTTTTGGGAGTCCGACAACTGTGACAGCTGTAATTTCCTGTTCGCATTATTGTCTTACGCTACATAAATGGGCATAGACAATAATGCGTCAGTTGTGGGGTATATTGAAACCTCTACACAATACCGGGCGTTGGTTCTATACTGATGTCCACCGTAGAATATTTGGACGGCCTAAACATTTGCCTGATCCAATAGTCTCTTGAATAAACGAACCGTGTGCTCAAATTCCTTAATTGGTTAAAATAATTATTATATTCAGGAATAAAGCTGTGATTACATGATGATGCACGTCGCGCACATTAAATGAAGTCACAATATGCTGCCGATACAGAAAAAAGTATAAAGTCGTTTTTATTGGTGTTTACAGTGTTATCAGACTGATGCTGCCATCCCGTAGCATATTTTGAACCTTTCAATGAACATTGTCAGTCAGCAAAATCTGCCGAAATCACCATAACAACAATTAGTTCACGTCACGTGTACCTCACTGCATCGACACCCGCATGACTCAATGAATGTTTTTTTATTTTTTCCTATATGCATACAAATTTTCGACTCGTGTCAAAATCGAATGTTTTCTGTTTTTAGCGGTTGGAACTGTGTATTTTGCAAAGAATGTTGTCTTTTATCTATAGTATGCAAGGTTGAGTTCTGTTCAAAATATTATTTATTTAAGTAATTTTCACGTACGCATACTTAGAAACTGTTAAAATAATTGAAATTAGGATGAATAATGAATAATAATAAAAATATATTACAGTTGGGACTCTCCATCATTGAATTTACGGAGTTAGTGATCGTTTAAAATATTCTGCAAAATGGCGAAACTATAGACTAAATTTGTCGCCGTGGCAGTACGCGACGTGCGACGTGATTATTAATAATATAAGCATAGCTTAAGTCACGTCATATTATGTTTTCGAACCTGTCAATATAAGACGTGGATGGAATAACCCGATAAGGTGGTATGAAAGATAATGAACGAGATCTTCCGTTTAAAAAAATTGTATATGTTAGAATATAAGATTGTAAATAAAAGTAATTACAAATGTATAAAGAATGTAATTAAAAATGTGTTAGTATTAAGAATAAAAATGTACGTCGCTCGTAAGAGTTTATAATAATGTTATAGTGTGTGTGAAAGAGGTGGAAGATTGATTGTGCTGTGCTCTGAGAGATCGTGATGGCAAATGATATTTTATAATCTGTAAACAATGTTAGATTTAAGTTTTCGTATACGATGTTATAGCTTCGCAATTTGAGCTTATCTTTATATTATTCTTATCAAGTGTTAGTAAAAAGTACAGTGAATGTCTGTCAATGCGTTTGATAAAGATATGATTTATCGCTCTCAAATTTATTTCTAACGGATATTGTTGTCTGAGAATGCCATGCGTAAAAGTGCGGCCACACCGGCAACAAGTCGCGCGACAACTCGTTTAATTTTACGATAATTATCATAATTGCTTAAGAAATTTTACGATAATTATCATGCTTATCGTAAAATTTAAATAGTTGTCGCGCGACTTGTTTTCGGTGTGGACCCGGCATTATATGAACGTTTGTTTTATATTATGCTTACGTAATCAAAATAACTTTACAATTTAGTTTACATTCAATCTTATATCTTGATAAAACGCATGGACTGCATTCACTGTATTAAACCATACCGTAACAAATTATTGTCTAAAATATAATCTGTCATTTATATGTATTATATTAATTAGCTTCTAATAAAATCAGTTTAAATATAAAAGGTGTTTATATGTAAATGATCCTGCTGTGCCATCAGTGACGTTCTTAGACAAAATGCCGCCCATAGACAGTGTCAAAATGCCACATTTTTTTATAAAGTACTTTTTATCATCCTTTCGTGACTCCAATATCTAAGAAATGTGTTGTATGGATACATTACTAACAAGATATACCACTAAATCTAAATGCCATCCCTGCTTCAATAGACAATATTGCGAGGCTACGGTTTCAGATAGGTACAGTTAAAAATACACCTGACAACTTCCAAAACTCGCTAGTGACTGGCAAACATATTCAGATACATTTTAAATTAGGTGTACACGTGTCATTGCTGTTCACGAAGAACGTGATGTCCAAGGAACACGGAAGTAAACTAAACATCGTGAACCCAACAAAAAAGTTTCTGTTAAAACTATGATATATATTAATACTAACTATTAAACTATTATTAAGTATATTTTTGTAATGGAAAGATTTTTCCGTTATTACTAAGATTAGGTATTACTATTTCTATATATACCCAATGATTCGCTTCGATTTGCCGCCCTTTGGGTAGCTGCCGCCCCCAAGCGACGCTCAATCTACCTACCCCCACGGGACGTCACTGCGTGCCATGACACTGCATTTAAAATAATTATCTTCACATTTTCTTTTACCTTTATTACCTTTATGAACTCATGTGCTAATGAGTCCTTCGTGTCTGGCATTTTTTTTTTGGTGAGAGAGACATACGGGGATTGGCATCACATTATATTGACAAAAGTATAAAATTTATAACACAATTTTTTTTTTTTATAATTCCGCGCAGAATTATGTTTTATTACAATTGGGCATGAACAAGCATTGGTCTTATTACTTTGATTTTTCATTTAAAGGGGTCTTAGATTAAGCACGATACTTACGTTATTATAGGAGTTGATCTCACGGTATTCGCTTTTATTAAGGTAGGATAGTTTTTGTTCGATTAATTTTTAACACGAGAACACTAAGGAGGTACACTTTTATAATATCGAGACGGGTGGAGTTTACTTTGTACTAGGCAAATCAATTTCAATAGTAGTCAATCCAAATTCATCATCGTTCACTGAAGCAGGCCCCCAGGCCAAGATCTTTGGCGGGCCCACCTACCTATCGCTGAGGTTACGTGCTCTAATATTGTGTTTCCTAATATAGTTATCATTTAAGCATATCAATGATTATATAGGTGTCACATCAAATTGCAACACACAACCACATATTTAAAATATTTAACAACTCTGAAACAAAGCAGCGCCGCGACTTTTTTACTATTAATTAAATAATATGAAAAGTGCATTAGTAAAGTAATCAAGAACTCAGTAAATAGATTTTTGTTTGCTTCAATATATCTGGCACAGAAATCATTTAAAAGTGGAAACATGTCGAACTTATTTTTTTTGAATTTTTTTTTTCCAAATCTCCAATTTTTTATGAATGCCTTTTTAAATCAGAGAATGTATTAGTGGTCCTTGCATTGATTTATTCAACCATTTTTTTTTAATTTCAACCAAATAGACAAGTTTAACAACAAAATTATCGTTCCTAAACAAATTTTCCTCAAATTTCAACATTATGATTTGACCCTTTTATTTAAATTATTCACGAGATAACCAGCGAACTTCACAACAATATAGAAGTGAGGTATTATAAAATTAGTCTCCATATTTTCAGACAGGTTTGCAAACAACCTTTTATAGGACTGTTTTTTATGTAGTATTTAACTAGCGGCCGTTTTATAAACTATGAATTTGCAAACTGAAAACCTGTGGCTACATTAATACCTAATTGTGTACAACTTTTCACGCCTCCCTTTGCAATACTCCGCGCCTCCCCAGGGAGGCACCAGGTTGGAAATCGCTGTATTAAGTATTATCTGTGGATTTTATAAGCCACGAAAAGACGAACATGTTCATTCATACAAAATAATAAATTATCCCTCTTAAGATTATAAATGATTAGTAAATAGTTAAATTGTTATTAATCGCAGTTTAGGTTAGATTCTAATTTATACTATTATTACCCACTGGCAATACTATTAACATTTATTATCTTTGGTAAATTGGCTATTGTCACGGCTGCCACGTAACCGTCGTCGCTTGTGACTGTAGCGATAAATCTTACACATTTATCATTAAATAGCAGAATGGATATAAAACGTGAACCAGCCGACGATGCATCTGAAACAGAAGGTCCTCATTGGTCTGGTGTGGCCAAAACGCATCCAAGCATCCCGGATTCCCATGACTTTATCAAGAAAGAGGATGCCAACGACACCAGTTGTAACTCAATGGTAAGTTGTTTGTCAAATGCACTTTTTCGATAAATTTTTGCCATTGCCAACCCATTGCCGACTCAAGTAGAAAGCTGATACATTCACAACGACTGGTCTTACTTTTTTCGCCCCTCCCGCTGTTGTCTACGGATGACCTGTCATTGCCTGTCTTTGTCTATAGAGTGCACATACTGACGCATCTGTTGTGTTCACACAGGGAATGGTTTGATTTGGATATATGAGTTACATGATAAATAATACACTTACATTAACACATCTACAAATGTAATGCATAGATCAATGCTACATATTTTTAGGAAATCGATATCACCATCGGTTTTTGTGTTAAGGACTTGTCTGACTTTGACAGCTGATGAATAACAGAAATGTATATTATTTATAAATAACACTGATAGTGAATATATTTGATTTAAGAATTTTTTATAATTCAATTTAAAACGAGAAAGGGCTAATCAATATGTCAAGCAATCTGGTATCTGATTTTGACGGCTGAAAAGTGGGCCACTCGTTGCTTGTGAAAAAAGTTATGCTCAGGCTTTATTAATCTAAGCATTGCGGTGGTCAATCTCTAACAGAAGTCGGCCACACGTGCCAATCATGGAGGTTATTCAGCCCAGACGATCTTTCTGATCTTTCCTTAAACAATAACTTGGATAATGCTGTATCTACGTTTGTATTCTCATAATGTGGCCGAGTTAATATAGTTTTCTGGTTTAAGTTAGTGTAAGAGAAGTCCATGCCGAAATACTTTTGCCCGCAAACAAATTGTTTAGGATTTCACTAATAATTATAGTAAACAACTTTATTGCACACAGTGTTTTTCGAAATGCTTATCGTAATTCACAAACATTTGTTTAAAACTTAATTCATGTTTTAAAATTGTTGTTGAATTACACACAGTGTAGAAAATCCAATTAGTACCTAATAAAAATGTGACTATGCAGCGCCATCTCTAGATTAATAAAGCTTGAGCACGTCTTTTTGCACAAGCAACGAGTGGGCCACTGTTCAGCTGTCAAAATCAGATCCTAGATTGCTTGACATATTGATTCGCCCTTTCTCGTTTCAAATTCAATTATAAAATATTCTCAAATCAAATATATTATGAACTATCAGTGTTAAGTATGTTTAAATATAATTTACATTCCTGTTATTCATCAGCTGTCAAAGTCAGACTAGTCTTCACACAAAAGCGGTCGTAATATCAATTTCCAAAAAATATGTAGCATTGATCTAGGTATGCATTACATTATTGTAGAAGGTGTGTTAATGCTAGTGTATTATTTATCATATGTATCTCATATATCCAAATCAAACCATTCCCTGTGTGAACACGACAGACTCGTCAGTATGTACACTCTATAGAACAATGACTGGTAATGACTGGTCATCCATAGAAAACAACGGGAGGGGCGGCAAGGTAGGACCAGTCGTTGAGAATGTATCGGCTTTCTACTTGAGTCGGCAATGGACTATGTCAAACAACACTTCACGAGATCACGCCTCTTACAATAATTAGCAGGGGAAAAGTAAACATATCCCACAATTGCGTGTTTGCATAATATGCAACATATTATGTTTTTAAACCGCGGCGAAATACAAAGAAAACATTGTAATTTCATTACATTTCGACGTACAACAGTTTACCGTTAGCTCAGTGAACTATATCCATATAGTATTGACATTAATAAAAACCAATGCGGTCTTCGCGGACCATTGCAGACAGTAATACCCCGTTTACACGTGCAAGGATGTATTGTGCACAGTAAGAAAATGTATGGGGAAACATGTATTATCCTGCAGTTGGCAAGATTGCGTGCATAAAGCAAACAAGATTAGAAGATTCCAAATTGTTATGATTTATTACGCGCAAGTAAGATTATTTTCAATCTGCGCCTGCGCAGTAAAGTGATAGGGGCGAACATGCCGTTAAAAAAACGAACTACACATTTTGAGCTCCAATTTTCAATACGTCCTGTCAAAAAGTACCATAAAATGACAACCTTACGTCTCGCTTACTCTTGAAGAATGAGATTGGAGCACTTTTACGTGTAAACAGTTATTGTCAAGACAGTTTAAAATAAGCACAAATGCCGACAGTAATTCCATGCATGTGTACAGGCGCTATAATGTACCAATACTCCGGGCTTCATATCCAGCGAGGTTACAATACATTTATGTGATTTTGTGTAAGCTTGGGTAAGCTAAGCTTTCACATCTTTTACTAATAATTATACTATTGTTTTACTACACTACCGTCATTGGGCCTTGTGGCTTAGAGTGTTACAAACGGATAACTATGGTACGGCTAACTGTATACGTATATATTTCCAGATTCCAGCCGAAACCACATGGAAAATTTATTTTATAATTATAGGTATACTTGACTAGTGTTACACATTATTTGTTTATTCTTTTACAGATTCTTTCGACAGACCTGTCCAATATAAAGTCGGAGATTGAAGGCGTTTTTATCAAAGATGAAATACGTCAATTCAGTTATGATAACCCCCCCGTAGCTGGATGCTCCTACTCGGAATACAGGCCACTGAATCAGGTTATTTTGAGTCTTATATATATATTTTAAATAATTGACAATCCTTTGCTATGTTGTTGACCTATCATTAGTATTATAAAAAATCATTTTTCATTATTCATCAACATAATCAGCTGGGGCGATCCGCTGTTAGATGAAGGCCTTCCCAAACTCCCCCCACTGTTATTGATACCTATTTCTTTACTGCCACTTACATCCACCGAACTTTATGAGTGCATCTCGTATGGCATTCTCATGGACGTTTATCGCCCCTCGCATACTACTGCATGACGGCATTTTTCCAGCGGTTGTCCACTCGCCGAGCGACATGCCCGGTACATTTCTCAGACACCTCTAACCCATCGCGTACTTTTGTGTGCTTCTCCATTGGTTTTTTTGTGATCTTTCTGCGTCATGCCCAACATGTCATTTCCATGTCACGTTGCGCTACTTGTAATATTGAGATTTCTCTTACATTAAGAGACCATGTGTCATATGCATACCTACAGGAGTTTTTTTAACACACTTCGGTTGAACACTTAAGACGCTTAACACACAGTGGGGAGTTATCGTTTGAAGATAATATTTAGGCGCCTAAATGCACTTCATCTCACAGTGAGTTCGTCATACATACCACCGTCAATTGTAGTTTGTTGTTTTAGTCTTGGGATGTTGCTTCTGGGACACTTTCAGCACGAATATGAAGAGCGCCTAACGTTCGTTACGCCATGGTATAAGCCTGCATAACGGGTAAGGAGACGTAGTGGTTGCTGGAGGGAAAACAAGTTATTGGTGTGAAACAATCAGAAACACACTCAGGCTTTGAGAAAATCGCATAAATATGTTGTGTCCTCACCGGATCGGACCCGGAGCTCCCGGAGAAAGACCTTCGTCTTATGCACTGAACCTTGAAAGCCGCTTCGTCAAAACTGACTTGTTTACACGCACATAGCCATGGATTTACCTACTATTTGCACTGTGTTTTACAACGTTTTTATTAGGTCGTATTCTTCTTTGTCCGGTGGTTGTTTATCCGGTACAAATCTTGCAATCGATTTTTAACTAACTTCCCGACTAGCTAGACATTTGAAACTTTAAGAATATATCAGAACACGATGCCAATGCATTTTTACATAGCCATCTTTAAGTAGAATTGAAATTATTTTTAGATAATTCTGTTTTGTAAGAAAAGTTATTTCGACACCATTATTGGTTGCTAAGCGGATGGTCCTAGCAACTTAATTATTAATATATACGTGCGTTACTATGGAAATTAAAATGACATTTCAGTATTATTTCTATCAAGTACATTTTTTTTGATCGCTTAAGCTAGCAAGTCAAGTTTATATGATTCAACCGAAAATTTAAAAACGTTGTATATAAAAAGTCTTTTTATCTTGTAATTATTTTGTTTATACTAATATTTTATTACAATTGCCCGCAGGTACTCCTTAAAATAAAATGTGAAATGAAAACAGATTTTAATATCAGTGACAATAAAACGGATTTGAAGACAACAAAAATGACTGAAGACCACAAAAATAATTTGGAATTGTCTCAAAGTGACTACAAAGGATTAGACGTTAAAGGCAATCAGTTAGACCTGGCGTATACTCAAATTGAACTACACGACCAAGACATTAAAAAGGAAATGAAGCTCGTAATCGAAAAAGAAATCTGCCTGAAATTAAATAGAGGTTCTTTTTATGACAGAAATTTTGTGTGTGACGTGTGTTTTACTTTTTTCCCTACGATAGGTATTATGAAACACCACAAAATTGCACATAGTAATAGTAAAAGTAAATTTAAGCGTTTAAAAGAAAGCAACAATTTATTAAACCCATCTCAATTAAACATGCATGGGTCTGTTAAAAGTGTTGAAAAACTCTTTAAGTGCGAAGAATGCGATTACATATTCAAATCCCTGAGTTCTTTAAAGACACATAAATTTCTTCATAGCACCGAAAAACCATTTAAGTGTACACTATGTGATTACAAATGCAAATCCGCGCGTTATTTAAATATACATAAATTGGTTCATAGTAGTGAAAAGCCTTTCATTTGCAGTTTGTGCGATTATACTGCAAGTCGTTTGAATAATTTAAAAGCACATGAATTGAGTCATAGCAATGAAAAACCGTACACGTGCAGTGTTTGTAATGACAAATTCAAAACTATGACTACTTTAAAAAAACACTCCCTTATTCATAATGATGTAAAACCATTTAAATGTACTTTATGTGAATTTAAATGCAGAACGGCACGTTACTTAGAAAGACATATAATGACACACACCGGAGAAAACCCTTTTGTTTGCATGTTATGTGATTATAAATGCAAATCAGCAGAGAAACTAAAAACACATAACATGAGCCATAACGGAGAAAAACCTTTTAGATGCAATATTTGTGACTACGGATGTACAGTTTCCGCAAGTTTAAAGAGACATAAACTAATCCATAGTGAAGAAAAACCGTTTAAGTGTAGTTTGTGCGATTTTAAATGCAAGGATATTAGTATACTAAATCGTCATAATAATGCAATTCATTGTACGAATACACCTTTAAGTTGCGATTTGTGTGATTTTAAATGTAAAACTGTAAGATATTTAAATGCCCATAAAATTGTTCATAGTAAAGAAAAGTCATTTGATTGCCATTTATGTGACTACAAAACTAAATCCGCAGAAAACCTTAAGAAACACAAATTGATTCATGTTGAAAAAAAATTTAGTTGCGGCTTGTGTAGTTTTAAATGCAACGGAGAAAGCCGTTTGCGTATACATGAAATGGCTCACAGTTCAAAAAAAACCTTCAAGTGTAGTTTATGCGATTACATCACTGTAAACGTTCATAATTTCCAGAGACATCAAATGATCCATAGTGGTGAAAAGCCGTTCAAGTGTAGTATTTGTGATTATCGTTGCTCCCAATCCAGCCACTTGAAGAAACACGAAAAGATTCATACTTAGTGAAAAAAACTGTGCGATGTTATTATTCTCTCGTATAGGGAATCCAATCCTAAGCCAAAATTCTGATCCCGGGATTTCGGGATTACAATTTGACAATCCCGGGATTGGCATTTTATTTCCATTGTTTATATAAAAAATTTATATTTACAAATAACATTGATAAAATCGATCAAAAATAAATCTAGTATAATTTATACTATTTAAGACATTTAATGTTAATATTGTATACGTTCAATCTTGGAAATACATAAGTTTAATGGAGTAAATAATATTGTAATATAAATAATAATGTGAATTTAATATGAGATTGGTGTTTCTGATAGTAAAGACTTAATGAAAAGGTTAGCGAGATTTAAAATAGTGAAGCAAATCATGGTGTACTTATGGCCTTTCCACTTCATAAATCTAATTAGACAGCCAAATATGAAACTGCAGTAAAACGTATGAGATCGTGGTGGAAATATTTTGTTAATAGTGCTAAGCATTGTTTTTTTTCCAATCTTTCTATTTTTTAATAATTTATGTGAAAAAATAGAATGAATCGGCAACTTAAACATGGATATAAATCAAACTTCATTCAAACTCAGTTTATTTCTAATGTAGTTATTTGTTATCAAAAGTATTTTTTCTGTTATATTTTTGTTTTTATTTTATTTTCCATAAAAATTGATAAAAAGATCAATCCCTAAAGTTTCGGGATTATGTTTATCAATCCCGGGATTCATAGGTATCGAAAATAGCTCGGGATCCCGGGATTGGAATCCCTACTCTCGTAGAACCGTGGTTATAACCGACGAAATATTATCATATCATCATCATCAGCCTGAATCTATCCACTGCTGGATGATGGCCTCGTCAAGCTGCTTCCACTTCTCTCCTGTGCATTGCGTTGCCACGTACTTCCGCACAACTTTATTATTTCATCGTTCCAGCGGCCTCTAGGTCTACCTTGCGGACGTTTTGTACTTCTTGGATACCACTGGATGACAAGATTTGTCCAACGATTGTCTCTTCTTCGAGCTATGTCTCCAGCCCATCTCCATTTAAGGCTTTTAATAAAATCTATTAAATCGCAAACCCTTGTCTGCTTCCTTATCCACTCATTCCTCTTTTTGTCCTTTCGCGTTATGCCCAGCATACACCTCTCCATACCATGTTGTGCTATTATATAATATATATTATATGTATATATATGGGAGCGATACCCAAGAGATGCAGGTTCGATTCCTGCGGGGTGTCTTACATTTTTCAAAAAGATTGTTTCTATTATATTTTCTTAGAAGTGTTTTAAAAATTATGTTTAAGTATATATTTTGATAGTGTCTACTTAGCGTATTTGTTGTGCTTCCGTGTAGTTTTATTTAATTTATCGTTTTGGAAGCATATTGGTTATATTCTCTTACACATTTCTTAGTTTTTCTGCTATGTTATGTTGTGAAAGTCTTGAATTTATAATTTGTAAAGTGTCCAATATGTCAAAAATAAATTAAATCGACTTTTTTTATTATTTAATTTTTATTATCATTTTCTAATGCTGATTTTATTTCTTTGTTTTTTTATACATTTTTAAAACTATTTTTTGTTTTCCATGTCATATTGTGGCTGTCTTAATTTTGTAATGAGTAATTTTCAGTTTATCTAAATATAATGATTGAAATTGATAATTTCTAGTTATTATTTATTTGTTTCCAACTTTTGACGTGACGCGAGCCGCTTTTGTATTAGAAACCTAACCTGCTTCCCCTACCACACTTCGATGAAGTAACCATGATCTCCACATCCTGAAACGTGCCCTCAGGCCACGATCTTTGGAGGGTGCCCCAGCCTATCGCTAAAGTTAAGGGCAGTCCAATGTTCTATAGTAGTATTCTCCCAATGGTATTCCATGACCCCTTTTTCCTGTTTCATGTAAACCATTTAAACCAATAGTATTATTGCCATTTTTTTACCTGAATGGGAATAGTGTTATATATAATTTTGTAATTGTGATTTTTGACGTCTCAATTACAAAATAAAGGGGTTTCTATAAAATAAAATAAAATAGTTAATAGTAAAGCATGAGCATGAGACAAGGAACCGCGTCGTAAAATTACCTGATCTTTTCCAAGCCGAACTCCGCTATCCGTCAGAAATCTCGCAACTGATAACTGTAATTTGAATTTAAAAAGGGATTACATGGCTGAAGGCTCGTGCAATCCAGGGTTTACGATATACATAATAAATTTCTAGGCGCCTCACGATCTCACGACCGTGAAAGATAATAAATATTTAACAGTGTGGAATATAGGAACAAATAAAATAAAAGAGCGATTTATACTTGACAGAAACTATATTATTATCACAGACAAGAACTTAAAAATACATTAAATGGATATTAAGCAGCTCGATACTGAAATTTGAAGTATTAACTTTAAATACAAGCGGCTAAGTTTGAAAAGAAATAAAGGAAGAATGGTGAATCAAATAAATAGTTTTAGAATACCCAAATTGGAACGATCAGAGACTCTTGACACGACGGCTGCATCGTGGTCCGTTAGGTGACGTCCATGATTAATATTGGGTATACCCAAACGGAGCACGACTGTTCTGGGCGGCAGCCAGAATGAAAAAGCCATGTTTTTATCGTCACTCCACGCGACCTGGCATTGTGTCCGGAAAATACCAACAGCGCTAACTTTGTCCACACGATTCGCGAAGATAGTTCGTCCAAAGACAAGTCGGTGTGACCAGTCGAATTAATGAATATTGTATGTAATGTTTATTTTAAATATAACAATAGGTATGGAAAGTATTTGTTTCATGGCACAGCAAATACAAATAACCCGAAAAAAAGTAATAATCTGTATTAAAGTGAATAAAATAAATCTTCCCAAAAGTAACATAAAAAAATATTAGGTATTTTATTAGCATATAACATATACCTACGTTGATTAAAAACAAAATTTAAGTAAGTTATAAAGATAATTTGGCAACATAATAATATTATAGTTCCATTGCACACAACCAAGTGCCTTATGAGTTCTTTCATGCACAGAGTCATAGAACTATTGAAATCTACATTCATTTTCAATCAACAACCTGACTAACATTCAGAATTTATTCCAGAGTTCCTAGTTTACTTGCTCATAAGAAAGCAGTTTGATCTTTGGTTATCTATTGCTTGATGAAATACTTCGATCGCTTGTTGATATGTGTTATAGTATCTTGCCTGTATTTGTAATAGTTTTCATATAAAGTTTTTTGGGGAATGGTACAACTGGGCGCCGCACTGTCGAATTAAATAAATAGATGTTCGTTAGCATTGTTTACAGAAAGAGGACGAGGAATTTTAATCAGTATCTATTTACTATTTAGTAGTTTTAATTCATTTCGCTCTTCACATATTGTTTTTTATTATTGAGGATTGAGAATTATCATGCCTGAGGCTTTTTTAAAAAATAAAAGAACTCGCTTCTCGTTGGAACATAAACGTAATATGCACGATTACAAATCATTATTTAAATTCTCACCAAGTATAAGATAATAATTTAAATATAAATTCCGACCATGTCCGATAGGATCATATTCGCTTCCACTGAGTAGAGGTTTGTATTAACAGATTTTGTTTTTTTACGAAAAATGGATGTCAGCCACTTGCTCAACCTATTAGGTCCATACCCTGACTCACACATAAATTGAAAAACAATATGTGTACTTGCCAGTCCCAGGATTCGAACCTGGGACCCACGGCGTGATAGTCCAACGCTTAAGCCGCGCGGCCACCGTGGGTGTTATTAAATTATTAAATATATATAATGATATTAAAAAATATATATTTTAAAAGAACCTTTATTTCACGAACGTTTATATATATTCAAATTTTATCGATTGCGTTGCACCCAATTGTACCGGCGCCAAATCGTCGTAGAACCGTTTTTTGATCTCTTATTATATTAAAAAAATACTTACATATAATTTTGAAATACTAATCTACGTGTTTATAGTTTATTATTACTGTATATCATAGTTTATGTAATTTTAATGTCGGAATCGATTTACATGCAAATGAGCAAACATCACATGTGTATGGTTTTTCATCAATTTCATTGATTTCATGCTTTTTCTTATGCTTTTTTAGCATTCGAGATGCCGCACAAGTAAATGAGCAAACATCACATGAGTACGGTTTTTGACCACTGTGTACTTCTTTATGTAATTTTAAATTATAAAGCGTCTTGCATGAATAAGAACAAATGTCGCAGTTAAACGGGGTTTCACCTGTATGAATCATTTTATGTATTCTAAGAGCGGATCTTTCAGTACATTTATATGGGCATACATCACATCCAAAAGGTCTTTCGCCAGTATGAGTTATTTTATGCTTTTTAAGAGCAGCTTGCACCTTGCATTTATATGAGCAAATATCGCATTCATAAGGTCTTTCACCAGTGTGTAACATTTTATGTAATTTGAGAGTAGTGCCGTTTGAGAATTTCGAAGAGCACACATCGCATTCGTATGGCTTTGCACCAGTATGTGTCATTTTATGTAATCTGATAGTAGAGGCATGCGAGAATTTAAAAGAGCATACATCACAGGTATATGGTTTCTCGCCCGTATGTTTAAATTTAATGTATTTTTAGAGCGCTGCGTGTCTTGCATGTATATGAGCATACATTACAGTTATACGGTTTTTCAATTTTAGGTAAGATTAAAAGTTTATCGCTTCTTTTCCGAACAACTTTTGAATTATGTAATGAAATTTCTTTCTTGATGTTTTGCTCAACGACAGTTATTTCAGATTGATTTTTTATCACGAGTTTGTGGACATCTTTCTGATTATCTAACTGCCAGCGACTGCTACTTGTACTAGGTAATGGTGTGCCATCGGTATTGTGATCTTCTGTGACTCTCTATAAAAAACACAGTTATATTTTAAACATGTACATACAAAATTGTAATATTAAAATAACGCTTATTTTACACCAGCGATTTCCAAACTGGGAAGCTGTTGCAAACTGTTGCAAAAGGAGGCGTGAAAAGTTTAACACAATTAATGCAGCCACAGGTTTACAGTTTGCAAATGCATAGTTTAAAACGGCCGCTAGTTATAAACTACATAAAAAACAGTCCTATAAAAGGTTGTTTGCAAACCTGTCTGAATATATGGAGTCAAATTTTATAATACCTCACTTCTATACTATTGTCAAGCGCGCTGGCTATCTCGTGAAAAAAATTAAATAAAAGGGTCAAATCACAATGTTGAAATTTGAGGCAAATTTGTTTAGGAACGATAATTTTGTTGATAAACTTGTCTATTTGGTTGATATAAAAAAAATGAGTGAATAAATCAATGCAAGGACCACTAATGCATTCACTGATTTAAAAAGACATTCATAAAAAGTTGGAGCTTTGAAAATCAAAATTATTACAATAAAAATAAGTTCGCCATGTTTCCATTTTTAAATGATTTCTGTGCCAGATATATTGAAGCAAACAAAAATCTATTTACTGAGTTCTTGTTAGTTTGCTAATGCACTTTTCACATTATTTTATTAATGGTAAAAAAAGGCGGTGCTTTATTTCAAGACTGTTAAATATTTTAAACATGTGGTTGTGCATTACAATTTGATGTGATACCTATATGATGATTAATATACTTAAATTATAACTCCCGTGTATGGAGGCGTAGTAACATAAAGCTTGGAAACCACTGTTTTACACAATATGAAGTGATATAAGTGTAAATTATAAAAATAAAAACTTATGTTATAATTTATACTGATACCATTTAACTAAAATTTATTACCATAAATCCCCATCAAAGATCCTGTAGTTGACAGTGTTAGGAAGAAAATTATAATATCCAACACGTAAGTATTAATATTTGTAACTTTTAAACAAAACGTTTGAGGAAAGCTAGATCAGGATGTATTACAAAAAAAAACATAGAATTCCACGAATTGTATAATAACAGGCAAAGTGCATGAACTTCTAACTTAGTAAGTTACTCCTGCCAATCTTAACGTAAATATAAGTATGTATTAATGGCGAAGGGTGGAGGTAGGCTATTAAGATTCGACATAAATAGTGCATAGTAAACTTTGTCAGTCACGCTTATTTGTATTCATTGAAGTAAGAATACAATTTGCAGATGGCGTTGGTTAGTTTTTAAAATTCGATGAAACCATGTTATTTAAACCAAAACATGATAGTTTTGGCGATTTGACAAAAGTATTGTACACTAAACACTTGTCAGTCAGGGAATGGGATGACTGGACTCCTGACAATTGGACGCCGCACTGTCGTAGACACGTATACAGAACGTAGACGAGGTATTTTAATCAGTTTCTATCTACTACTTAGTAGTTTTAATTCATTTTACTCTTAACATAATGTATTCTTTATTGCGGATTGAGAATTACCATGCCTAAGGCTTTATATGAAATAAAAAACTCTTTTTTCGTTGGAACTGAAACATATGCACGATTAAATCATTATTTACGTCTGCATATTTACATTCTCACCAACTATTAAATCATAAAATAATCATTTAAATAAAAATAATAATATTAAATATTTTTTTAAGTACCTATAAGTATCTAACGTCTATTTATTTTCGAATTCCGTGGCGTCTAGTTGTCCCGGTGACAAATCGTCCTAGACCCTGTCAGTCATACTTATTTGTTTTCGTTGAATTAATAATACGTATTACATATAGACATTAAACGCTGCCTATTCTATGTACAAAATATTTAAAATTATGTATGATTTAATGGCATAATTTGAGATATTTTATAAATGTACCAACATTTTTTGACTATTATATACTATGGCTTGGATAAGCAGGTTTTTAATTGATTTTTAAAAACATAATATACACATTGTAGTCTTAATTCAATGGAAATAAATAGGTACGTTTGACAGACAAAGAGTGGTGTGCAGGGCCCCCACATCCTGAAGCCGGCCCCCAGGCTAGGATCTTTGACGGTCCCCTTACCTATCGCTAAAGATAAAGGCAATGTGACGCTCTACAGCAGTGTTTTCAAAAAAATGGTGTACACGGTAAAATTAATGTGTTTTAGTGTTTTTTGTATATTTGAATTCATCTATTTGAATTATGGTGTCAAGTATCGATACACAGTTAAAAATTATATCGTACTGTTATGTCCTAGTGATGAGTACCTTGAGGAAGTAGATGATCTGGCTGGCAGGTATCTTATACTGTTTGATGGTGTTAACCTTCCTTAAGTTCTTACCAGAATTGGGACACTCTGTGAGACTCCTCGGTGTAATTCTTCACAGTTTTCTTGTACATTTATAGACTGTACGTCTTGAAGGTAATTTTGTCAGGGGATTTACCTTCTAGGATGCTTTGAGCGGTGAGCGTTTATAATTGATTATGAACACGATGAAGAATAGAGTTTTACGCGAAGTAAAGCATTACTATTTATTTCAGTAATAATTTTAGTACAAAAATGTTTGGCAGACAAAGGTTACGTGCTGTACATTGGTTGGAAACAAAAGACAAACAGGGGTAACATTTCCTGAGGTTTTATACTATTCTCTTTAATGGGTTTTTGACTTGAACAGACTGCACGTGTCCGTTATGATATATGCTTTTACATTAACAAGAAATAACATTTATGACATTATTCGACTGTGCAGGTGTTTATTATCACATCTACTTACATCAACAATAAATAACACTAATAATGGTTAGTGGGTTTTCTAGTTCGGGTCAAAAAGGTTAAAGAGTGTGTAAGATCTGAATATATATATAACCCAAAAAGATGCACATTTTGTGCAATTAATGTAGATAACAAATTGCTTTACTTCAAGTATTGAACAGAGGGTCGTAAATAATATTTGATGTTTACCAGTTAAGTGCTTTTTCTGGTTCATCTCTAAGCTTGCAAAAGCGTGAGATCCATTTCATAATGATGCATCTGTTTAAATCAACATAGTTACGTGCAGGCGTTTACCCCACATAGGTGGGAACAGATTGCATGAACTCGTAAATAATAACAGTTAAGTGTATGTCTTAACTCGTGTCAGTATTTTAAAAGGGGGTGAGAAAGATGCACCTGTTGAGATATTTTCTTACTTTGGTTTTAAAGTGTTATTTGTATAAAAAGATACATATATCACTCTATTTATTTCTGCAGGTGTGCTTTAAGACGTTATTTTAGTTAATTTACTGCTTATAAATGGTGACCTGAATGCTGTGAGATCACTTTGAACATTTCTTAAATTGACATAGTCAAGTGGGTACATAAATGTTTATGTTATATTACGTTGTTTACTTTAAAAGCTTTAAATTTATGTGATGCTAAAATAGTATTGCAAATCAAACAGATGTGATGTCTCATTATAACAGTACAACCACATAATTTTAAATAATAATAATAATATTGAAGATAAATTTTTGTTTACTATTCGAGAGAATTTGTAATGTCTGTCTCATTCACTGCTGACTAGATAATGATTTTTTAATTACCACCTTTAAAATGTACGTTAATTACATCGATCGCCTGCTCATTACGCGCCAGGTGCGTCTTCAGCGTCCAAAGTATTAAATCACTTAACTGGTCGATTCGCCAAGCCGGGCCTTTCCTGAGCCAATTTCCAGGCTAGAGCCCTGTCAGCCCCCCCCCCCCTTTGTGAGGGCCATGGTGGTGTGTATGTACTATTTATGTCGGATTTTAATGGCCTACCTCCACCTTTCACCACTGGTAGGTATACGATTTTCATCAATTAATTGGTATCAGCTTATATTAACAGTGTACCTGTTTGATTGGACCGCAATCTGAATAAGATGTTCCAGCTATTTGATGCCTTGCAAAAGTTCAGTATCAGATTTTATGGCGTTCGGTTCTGCTAGAGGGATCTGGAATATAAAAGTAAAAAATCATATTAATAAATGTATGCCAAACAATATATTATTTTAAACCCTCATTGCGTTATAGATAGTCTCAAAGATAACTTTGTACAAAAAAGGGCAATATTCGTTGGATTTTCCAAGCTATACCGTCGGATCTAGTACAGTATGACGTATAGCAAGCATAGGTACACGTAATCATGCCTATATTCTTTGATGTATTTTTCGATGATAATTATCAATACAGACTGACAGTGTTACGCCCCTTGTCAAACTGCCGCCGTAGGCAGCGCCAAAATGCCGTCTCATTTTTATACAGTATTTATATCATCCTTTCACGACTAATATCTAAGAAATGTGTTATATAAAGTCATACATTACTAACAAAATATATATTACTAAATCTTATTTAAATGGCATCTCTGCTTCAATAGACAATATTGCGAGTCCACGGTTTCAGATACATTTACTTTGGATTGAATTTGGGTTTCGATGGAACTATTACGCAATTTGCATATGTGATGCTTGTGAAACATGGACCCTAAGTAAAAGAGAGATCCGGAAACTTAAGAGTAGCACAACGTAGTATGGACAGGTGCATGCTGGGAATAACGCAAAATGACAAAAAGAGGAATGAGTGGATAAGGAGACAGACTAGACATTGCGATGTAATAGAGTTCGCAAAAAACCTCAAATGGAAATGGGCTGGACACCGCTCAAATAAGGGACAATCGTTGGACAAAATTAGTCATCCAGTGGTATCCAAGAAGTACAAAACGTCCGCAAGGTAGACCTAGAGGCCGCTGGATCGATGAAATTTAATGATAAAGTTCTGCGGACGTACGTGGCAACGCAACGCACAGTACCGAGTGAAGTGGAATCAGCTTGGAGAGGCCTTCATCCAGCAGTGGATAGATTCAGGCTGATAATGATGACGATTACACATTTCAACGATGATTGCAACAAGTATCATGCAACTGAGTAGGTACCTACGTATTACTTTGGTGAAAGATGAGTGTTGTACAATTAACCAGAGCCAAATATAATACGTTTGTTCAAGTTAAAGATTGACAAATGATGGAGTATGGTATATCACAGGATTCACAGACGACTTGAAGTTGGAAATCCTTGTTCTAGGAGACGTGCCATGAATTAAAACATACATAATTAGTTCTAATATAACCTCAAAATAACAGCTGTCATCGTCGGCATTCTCTTGTTTGATACGAATGTCAGGGTCCGGGCTTATTGGACGATCTATGGGGACATCAAACCAATGCAGGCTTTCTTCATCGGATCCAGTTGAATCTGCTTCACGTTTTATATCCATCGTAGTTATCTCTTGTTAAAATGTGACAGGAGCTTGTTAGTACAGTCAGAATACGATTAATAGCATTCGTGACCATAGACTAATATACCATAAGCAATGTCTAAATTTGATCACTCAGCGACATCTCCAACTATCTACTTGAGTCGGCAATGGATCACTACTTCATCTTACACCAACTTCAACTTTTGAATTATGGTTTAACATAGTGTACCTAGTTTTACAAGTTGAATGTTGTACGTCAAAAATGGTAGCAGTGCTGCCATATGTTTTGAATGCTGATTTTAGTAGGTAGGTACTTACAAAAATTAAGTAAGTATTGTAATATTGTGAAAATTATAAGTAGGCAGTATTTTTGACTAATTTGATGTATAATAATAACACAATATACTATTACTTATTCATTTTTTGCAGAATAATTCGTGTGACAACAATGACGTGACGTGGTGTTGGAAAGGTTGACGGAATTATGTACCTATATTGGCACTTTTAACGGCCATTTTAAAATACGTTTGAGGCGGGCAATTCGCAGGCAATGCATGAAGTCGGATGCTTTCATCTTCTTTTCTTATTTTTGGCGACCTCTACCCCTTATCTGGAGCAAATAGTCACTACACGGTGTCTCTAAGAATTTCGGTCGCTCGCCAGTCTTCATTTGCTATTGCGAGTCAACCAGCATCCCGTAGCGCCACAGTATACACTATATAGATATTATGTGAAGTGCCTAGTTTCAAAAGCTCCTTAAACGATTTTAAGTAGTTATGAGAAAAATGATATAAACGATTTCAGGTAGTTTTGAAAAAATCATAGGTATCTATTAAATTTGTGAACTTTATGTATTTTTTTTTAATTCGATGTATTCTGAAGAGTATTTTGGTTTTCCATTTTAGAGGTATTTGAAAACCACACCCTACCATTTTAGCGGGTTTTGAAATTTACCATTATTTATGATCATACGTATTAATGGTTTTTGGCGTTTTTTTAAAGATCAATTTTTGGCCATCATAATATAGCTAACAAAAATATCTATCTAAATACATATCTAACTCAAAAAAAAATCAAAAACCATTTTAGGGGCTTTTGAAACTAGGCGCTTCATGTAGTGTTCAACGGCTTTCAAGATGTCGGAATCCACTTGGCTTGAAGAACAGCAAGTCAGGTTAAAATTCTCATAAAGTTATACAACCTACACATAGTAAGTGTACCTATAGGTACGTCGCAAACAACATTTTTCAACGCATAGTATACGGTTGCTCTGATCCTTCATAAAGGTTCTATGATTCGCTACCGTAAATCAGCACCGCCAGAGTGCAAGTGTCGAATAGACGCATTTAGTTTTGTGTGTTATTTATATAATATCTACATATTTTGACCATGCCCGATCTTATAAGATCATAGGTATCTAGCGAACAAACTGAATGTGACAAAGCTATAAAATGTTGGAGAAAAAAAATCAGGGAAAAGTGAAAAAATTGAATTTAGTGTTATAAAACTGATATGGCTCGACGTCAAAACTGCTTATATCTCTATATGAGTCAGTTCGAAAATAAATCCGGCCTCTTTAGGGTTTTGGAGTTGATTTCCTTGAGGCATGATACTTTTTTTGGTGTCACTATGTGTTTATCTGAGAAGATTTTTTGGCCATGCAATATAATAGGTAGGTAGGTAGGTATTATGTTTGTGGAAAATTATAGTTTTCAATATAAAATTATTAAACAAACACACAAGATTTGAATAGGTAGCATTTTAATTGATTGAATTGCAGTTAGCAATATAAAAATCATATTAAATAAAATTAAAGGATTATCGCTTTTACCGACTAGGGACAACTCCATTAATCCTGACCGTATTTATTTTTAAAACATAACATTACATTTATAATAATATGGTCTTTCTGACATGCACAAATTGAGCTTCGTGTTGAGGAATTAAGGTTCCATGACAAAACAGAACAACGATCAATATAACTATAACCTTTCAGGAAAAATATAAATTTGATATTGAAATCGTCATATTATTATCTCTATTATATTGATAGATTTTTAATAGCACAGATTTTCAATACACCCACGATAGCCTTGTGGCTTAAACGCCGGCCTATAGAGGGTCCCAGGTTCGAACCTGGGTCTGGCAAGTACACGTTTTTCAATATGTGTATGAGTCAGAGTATGGACCTAATAGGTAGAGCAAGTGGCTGACATCCATTTCTCGTAAAAATAAAATCCGTAAATACAAACCTCCACCCTGTGGCGGCCCTTATGATCCTATTAGGATCGGACATGGTCGAAAGAAGATTTACAATACGCCATAATACATCAAATTATATACTTAATCGCTAGAAAGCCTCAAATAAATGGGACTTAACTCGCTGTTGCCGGCAAGCTTAGGATATCTCATCTTAATCAATATAATATGTTCAAAATGATTGGGTGACTAGTGCAACGAAATAATGACCTAACTTAACCTAATGACGCACACTTAATTTTCCGCCCCTGTGGGGGGCGCTCGCATAAGGAGTAGTGCCTCCCAGCCGCTCGGTCTGATCCTGGTAGTCAATGTACCACCGGTTAGATGATTACGACCCTCGACAAAGCAGAACAATATTTAATATATGTAGAAGTCCCGCAGTTTGCTCTGGCAGGTCCCACCACTTCTCAGGGTGAACTGTGGAAGAGATAAGTCGGTCACAGACCATGTTTTGACTAAATATAATATGCTAAGGTAAAGGGTTAATTAAGATAGATTAAATATAAAATATGATTTGGTTGTAAGATAATTGGTAATGTATAATTGTAATATAATGGTTAATGAAATGTAATATGCAATGGGTTAGCGAAATAATAAAGTGAGACATATGGACGGGCGTTAATAGTATATGGTAATTAATGTAATTAAAGTAATATTAATATTAATCATATTATGTACATCGACATCACTATATGTTTGGTTGATAGACTGACATCCGTCAACCTTATATAAATTTAATGTGTAGCATATGGCGGTATCGGTGTGAATGGGTAAGAAATACGACCACCCCTAACGGATAAAAAGGCAAGATTCTAAAATCCGATATCAGTCTGTTTTGTGGATTCCGGGGATCGCCTCGGCGACGCTTTGTTGCCCCGGGACCCTCACGATCTCGTCTGCATAACTAATTAGAAATAATTAAGTTAATGTTAAATAATTAGTTAATAATAATCAAGTTAATTTTTAAATAATTAATTAATAATATTCGAATTAATTTTTACTTAATAATTAATAAATGTGGTTATTTTTTAGAATTTCGAGATTTAAATAAATGACTTTTCATAATTTACTTGTGAATTTCGGATCCGAACAATTCAGACCTTTTCCTTTTGGATAATTGTGGCTTGTAGACGTTAAATAATTTTGACATTCGACTTATCGTGATTGTTTAACGAGAATCTAGTTACATATAAACATTATTTCACTGACATTTGATTATAAACTTTTGAATAAAGGGTGACCATAAGTTAAATTGTGTAACAACATTGATAATATACCAGTTATGAAGTTTAACCAGTGTTTTCTTGAGTTATCGACTTTTTTTCTCTACCGTAACTTCTTGGTTACTCCACGTCTATGAGATTCCTGCCCGTTCCTCCACATTAATGAACCTTCACTTCCAAGTGCCTGAGCTAGTCAGGAAGTCGGAGGTCTTCACTAACCTAAATAGAATCCACAAAAATTAATGTTTCTTTTTTCCACTAGCTGTTCTGTTTTGTCACTGTTCTGTTTTGTCATGTTCTGTTGTGTTCTGACAAGCAACGAGTTGTCCACTGCCATACTATTTATTGATAACGTACTTGCAAGCAGAATTTGGTATTCTATAATGACTGAAGAGTATAAATAAGTTATTAGTTGTTGGCGTTTAGAATCGACTGTCACATTGATAAACGTCCTAGTATATTATGATATTATTATGCACAGAAGAATTGCTTTGATCGTCACTTCCAATTATTAATAACACATTAGCACTAAATCAGATGTACTCCAAGGTCTCCAAGATACGTAAAAATAATCTGAAAGAAATCTGAAACTATGTATACTCCGACAAGTGAATACGACAGACGCGTCAGTATGAGCACTCGATAGGCAATGACAGGTCATCCATAGACAACGGGAGGGGCGAAAAGTAGGACCAGTCGTGTAATGTATCGGCTTCCTTCTTCAGTGGGCAATGACCTGGTACACCGTATATCATACAAGAAACTAGGTACCTAATTAAAATGATATCACAAAAAATGTATAAAAGGGACACGCCCCTCGCGCCCTTCGTTACATTATTTTTAATTCTTTGTAACGCATACCTATATCTTGTCCGCTGTATATGTACTTGCATTTCCGTTGAATAAACTTTAATGCTTTAAATTTTGTGAAAGCTTATTGTTTCCCGATCATCTTCTCGCCGTCTAGTCTAAATACATCCTAGAAGGTAAATCACTTGACCTTCAAGACGACGGGCTTTAAACGTAACAGCTGTGAATACTACTCAGGAGTTGCACTAATAAGGAGACGAAGGAAGGATAACAACATCAAACCACATCATGTTCCTGTCAACCCTAGCTACCTGTTTCCTTTGCCTTCCTTCCTGAAGTACATAACAGATTGGATCTGTGTGTCTGCTAGTATAATTAGGCCTTTATATTATGTAAAACAGTTTTTATCTATGTTATGTTTGGGTTTTCATCAATTTTATGCTTTTTCTCATGTCGTTTCAGCGTTCGGGACGTCGCACAAGTAAAAGAACATACATGACATGAATATGGTTTATCATCAGTGTGTTTCTTTTTATGTTGTTTTAATGTATAAACGGTCTTGCAAGAATAAGAACAAATATCACAAGCGTATGGGGTTTCACCAGTATGTATCATTTTATGTCTCTTTAAAGCGACGCGTACAGTACATTTATAAGGACACAGATCACATTCAAATGGTTTTTCTCCAGTATGAGTCATTTTATGCTGTTTAAGGGCAGCCTGTATTTTAAATTTATATGAGCACACATCACATTGATACGGCTTTTCACCGCTATGTATCATTTTATGTAATCTGAGACTGGTACCATGCGAGAATTTGGAAGAGCAAACATCGCATTCGTAAGGCTTTTCACCAGTGTGTATCATTTTATGTAATCTAAGATTGCTTCCCAGTGAGAATTTGGCAGAACACACATCACATGTATACGGTTTCTCGCCTGCATGTTTCATTTTGTGCATTTTTAGACTATAGCGATTCTTGCATTTATATTCGCATACATCGCAATTATATAGTTTTTCAACAGTGGATGATATAACGTCATGTTTGTTGCAACTACTTTGAACCACTTTTGCAGCATTACTTAATGAGATCTCTTCTTTGATATTCTGTTCATCTATAGTCATTTCGATGTCAGTATTTACTGCCCTGTTTTTAATGTCATCAGTATTTCTTGATATCACGAATTTGTTGACATCTTTTTGATTATTTGACTGACCGCTAATTTTGTCAGATGGATCATCCGTATTGAGATGTATTATCAAACGGTGTTGGGTAATAGTCTAAAAACAAAATTATACAGTTTTTAAAAAAAACATAATGCGTAGATAACATTCATTTTCATTTATTAAACAATACATTGTGATAAGCGTTCAAATGTCAATACCTATATATATGTATTATAGGTATATTTGTTAAATATCGTTAGTTTTCAAAATCCGTCGTATACAAGATAGTTGTTTTCAAAAGCTAAAATGATTATTATAAGAATAATATAATCAATGCCACGGTTTCCCGAACTATGTTCCGTTGAACCTGAATAGATGTTCCGTGACCATTTGGAAAGGTTTTATACACTGCAAGTGCAGATCAAGTAGAAGTAAAATAAGTAAAACTAAAATAATTAAAGAATCTACTTCATATTGAAAGGCTAGTGATGATCAATCTCCACTGATGTTTATGACGTCAAGTATCTAGATGGGTCATGGCTTCTACAGGGGGGGCTGACAGGCGTCTAGCCTGGGGGCCTGGGCTTACAGAGGGCCCGGCGTGAGAGATCGACCAGCCAAGGAAGATAAACACACATCACAAACTTGCACTAATAGTAAAAAAAATGTCGCCTATGGTGCTGTTTCACTTCAAGCAAACTAACATTTAATAAGGGAATGGGACGATTTGGCACCGCGAACTGGCCTCCGCCGATTGGCCTCCGGTAATTGGCCGCCGGTACAATTGGACGCCGGCCCAATTTGACGCCGACCCAATTCGACGCCGACCCAACTGGCCTCCGGGAGATTGGACGCCGCACAGTTGAATTAAATGCGCAAAGGAATAGACGTACGTAACGATTTGTTGGAGTAAATAAGCAAGTCAGTTTAATATGCTTCTATCTTCTCAGTAGGTGTACCTTATACATTTCGCGCTTGACACATTTTTAATATAGATTGAGAAAAATTATTATGCCTGATGATGTTTATTAAAAGAAAATAATTCTTCCCTCGCTAAAACTTAAAGATGTGCATAATCAATTAATTTATTGTCTATACATGGGTACTTATTTATATTTACAACAAATATTAAAAATAATGTTAGATGTTAGAATGAAAATTACATTATATTTCAGCGTTTTATCGACTTTATATTATAATAAAGCTTAAATATGTATATTATTATGCATAAATGCGTATTTTAAGATAGTATGAAATTACAAACAAAATATTAAGTAAGTTATCTGCTAAGTATAAATGTTTCAGTAGTTTGATTGATAAACTACTTAGGTACTGGATGCCGGATAAAATCCCGAAGGCCGAAATCCCGAATGCTGAAATCCCGAATGGCCGAAATCCCGAAAAATGAAAAAATACAAACATCAATAATTGCGCAATTTTTGCAAGAGAGACAAAAACCCATTTTTTGTGGAAATATGAAAAATGTAAAATACAAACATCAATAATTGCGCAATCGTGAGCGCAATTTTTGTAAGAGAGACAAAGCCCATTTTTTCGGAAAATGGGTTTTTCTGATTGCGCAATTTTTTTCAGGAGAGACCATTTTGTAGAACGAATGGATTTTGTGCATCTTACAAAAATTGCGCAATTCACGATTGCGCAATTATTGATGTTTGTATTTTACATTTTTTTATATTTCCACAAAAAAATGGGTTTTTGTGTCTCTTGCAAAAATTGCATAATTATTGATGTTTGTATTTTTTTTATTTTTCGGGATTTCGGCCTTCGGGATTCCGGCCATTCGGGATTTCAGCGTTCGGGATTTCGATATTCGGGATTTCGGCCATTCGGGATTTAGGCTTTCGGGATTTCGGCCTTCGAGATTTCGTCCGGCACCCAGTACCTAAGTAGTTTATCAATCAAACTACTAAAACATTTATACTTAGCAGATAACTTACTTAATATTTTGTTTGTAATTTCATACTATCTTAAAATACGCATTTATGCATAATAATATACATGTTTAAGCTTTATTATAATATTAAGTCGATAAAACGCTGAAATATAATGTAATTTTCATTCTAACATCTAACATTATTTTTAATATTTGTTGTAAATATAAATAAGTACCCATGTATAGACAATAAATTAATTGATTTTGCACATCTTTAAGTTTTAGCGAGGGAAGAATTATTTTCTTTTAATAAACATCATCAGGCATAATAATTTTTCTCAATCTATATTAAAAATGTGTCAAGCGCGAAATGTATAAGGTACACCTACTGAGAAGATAGAAGCATATTAAACTGACTTGCTTATTTACTCCAACAAATCGTAACGTACGTCTATTCCTTTGCGCATTTAATTCAACTGTGCAGCGTCCAATCTCCCGGAGGCCAGTTGGGTCGGCGTCGAATTGGGTCGGCGTCCAATTGGGCCGGCGACCGATTGTACCGGCGGCCAATTACCGGAGGCCAATCGGCGGAGGCCAGTTCGCCGTGCCAAATCGTCCTAGACCCTTTAATAATATGTGATTTTGCCATACTTACAATTTGTGATTATTGTCGATATTTGACATGTCCATAATATTGTGCATATCAACATAAAAGTGGGTGTATTAAAAATACAAAAAATCGCTAAAATAACCCTTAATTTTACCTCGAACACCATTTGGAATATGCAACTATAGATCGTCACATTGCCTTTAACATTAGCGATAAGTAAGGGGCCCGCCAAAGATTCTTCCTGTTTCGTGATGTAGGGGCTATCATCTAGGTACAGGCGGAGGACCATCTTCCCTCACACCGTGCGTATGAAAAAGATGGGGTATATTGTTGACAAGTTTCGTCAGTTTAACGACAGTTGCCAAAAACTAACCAGTTACGCTAATAAATAACCTACAAAATAAACTAAGTGTTCCGTTAAAACTTCCGGGTTTCC
Source organism: Rhyacophila brunnea (assembly GCF_057557595.1). Lineage (NCBI taxonomy): Eukaryota > Metazoa > Arthropoda > Insecta > Trichoptera > Rhyacophilidae > Rhyacophila > Rhyacophila brunnea. The sequence continues at coordinate 28,122,260 of NW_028232785.1, read as the reverse complement.
GAAGTATTCCATAGCAGAAAAAGATTGGGAAACCCTGATTTATGCCTTGACGTTACCTCAAAATGGTATTGTAGAAGCAATTGTGTATATTGTATCCATTAATTCATGCACATAATATTAATATGTATAATTTATCAGACCAAGATGTAAATAATTACACTAAAACCTTTAGTAGGTAGTCGAATTCTACTACGGTTTACAGAGACACTTTTAATAAAAACTTTGTTTTACATGGCTCGCTCGAGCTTTCACTGACTTTTTGGAACCCATCCTGACCGATATATTATATTTTTTACTTTAACTGATGATACCTACAAAACGTTAAAAATGTTGTGTTTATTTAATGGTGAAAATAGTACAGATTCTCGATAGTGTTTTAGTGTACCTGATCGATGGGTTTGCAATATAAATTAGAGGACCCAGCTATTGGATCTTCATTATACCCCTGGAAGTCAGCCTCAGATTTTACGGTGGTTGCTGGAGGAATCTGAAATATAAAAGTTTAATTAATTCTTAAAAATGTGCCAATGTTTCCTAACCTTTTTACATCCGCCGACCACAAAAAAATTAAAAAATGTTTTGCGGAACATCAACATTGGAATAAATTATTATATAAATAAATTATATAATGGTTTCTCGTTATTTTTATTTTTAAAGTACCAACTGTCACTCGTTGAAACTGACGTTTAATCGTTTGTTTACGTAAGGAATTGCAAATGGCCGACAATAATAAATTCGCTGCCTAGGCAACGGAACAATTCTAGACTATGATATCATACTCTATAATCGTCACGATTGCAGTTTCATACTGTGGCGTAAAGGTACCTAGTGCGTTCGGCTGATAACCAAACAATTGGTCGTTCGAATCCTATCGAGTGCGTTTTATTTCGTGTGAAAAAATAGATTATGTGTTACATGTCACACGCCAAAAATACACTCTGATCTGATTTCCCAAACGTGCCAAAAGAAGTATAACTTCAAAAACTAACCTCACAATAGTAGTAGTCGTCGACATTCTCTTTCTTAATATGAATGTTCGCATCCGGGCTGTTCGAACGTTTTATGGGGACTTCAAACAGATTTTGTCCTGCATCAGATTCGAGTCCATCTGGCTCACGTTTTATATCCATTTTGTTATATATAGCTATAATATGACATGGGTTTTTTGTGGCGGCTATTGCTAAAAGTCATGTGACAGCAGCCCGCGACTAGGGTCGTCACAAGAGTATTGAATCGTTACTTTGGAATCAATTTTGTAACTTCTTTTCTTCCGGAACGATACCGGTGTCAATAGGTACTTTTTATATTCTTTTTAGATATTATAAAGTATTTTGATTTAATAATTTTTTTTGTTCTTCGCCAATTATAATAATAAAAATGTAAAGAACATTAGCGATCTATGAATTCTTTCACCGTTTTGACATTAATAATTATTTGATGGAAATTGTTTTGAATCGTTGTGTTGAAAACATCTGAGTAGGTACATTAGTATCAAACTGGGACATACGTCACACTCCACTAAATTCATGTTTTTATCGATTCTGGTAGTGTTATTGATCCTCTTTCCGACAATTCCTTTGACAGTATCAAAAACGGTCGTTTTCATAGAGATTTTTGTGTTTAAAGGTTGTGTATAAAATCAAAAACGCACACTTGCAGGGGACATTTTCATGCTCTCCAATCGCTGAGCTGGAATCTACTCAAACTGTCATGGCTGCCTGAATTCAAAAGCGGATATTGGCGGACACGTACGACCGTTTGCGTATCAAACATGGAGAAACGCAAAACTTTGCGTCAAAAGCGGACATAAGCAATTTTGAACGATAAAATATTTAATATTTACAATGTGAATTTCTTAGATTTAACTTAATAAATGTGATTCTGAATCTCTAAGCATTACTCAAGTATTATTTTTTATATATATTTTTGTTTTTATATTTGTTTCAAAAATTTTATATGAATTGAAAAATCACCTCTCATGTAAATTATTGCAGATGGCTTATGTCCTGTCCTACTTTGATACCAATATACTCTAACACCATTCATATTGTGTTCAGTGATCACATAATAAGGGGGATCATTATGCTAACAGAGAACCTAGCGGGAAAATACGAAGCTTGCAATTTGAGAGTTTTTTTGATAATAATTTAGAATTTCAACTGTATTAATTAATAAATATGTATCTGAAAACGTTCAAAAGATTTTTTTTCATGTCAAAGATAAACTTACAAAAAATTGTTAAAAAAATGTGAATTTGTTGCAGGGTCACATCTTATTATTACATTATATTTTAAGGTCATATTTATTATTAAAATTTAATTTATTAAGTTTCTCAATTTTTTTAAGTTTATTTATTAATTAATTTAATTAATTTTAAAATTTGTTTCGCAAACGCAATATGTTATGCCAGCGCGGATACGTCACGTAATCTGATTGGCAGAAGTGAGACTTGCTGTTCTATTGTTAGATTAGTTCATCTGTATTCGCATAATATTATACTAGTCGCGTGATCAACGCTTTGTAATAAGACCTCAGACCTTCGATTCACGCGGTAGGTACCTACTGTCACCGCCGAATTGTTATAACATAGTAGGTATAACGTCTTTATAAAATGACTAATCTTACTCCACTTATTAAATCTGGCCGTTTTCTCCACCATCCGTTTTTTTTATCATAACAACAAACCAGTAGCGAAGGGTGGAGGTAGGCTATTAAGATCCGACATAAATAGTGTACGTTAAACTTTGTTTGCCATTAGTATTTTTATTGAACTAAGACTACAATTTACAGATGTTATTGGTCAGTTTTTAAAAATCTACGTATTCCTTTTGTTCCACAATAAAGGGCAAATACTTCCAACGGTTTATTAAGTTGGTTTGTTTTATTTTGGTTTCAGATACAAAGCAAGTGGAATGCCTATAATATCCCTTATGTACACATCAGAAAGGAGATAATCTTTGCAAATCGTTGTCAATCAGAAGAATGCAAGAATTTGCTCATAAAAAAATGTGATATCAATAAAATACAGTATCTGGAGTCACATTAGGATGAAGATATAATATTATTTAGAATAAAATTTATAATTACTGCTAATAATTATGTAAGAACGAAATAAAATTTGACAGAATGTCCTAAAATATTTAGTTTTATTCAAAAATCCAATCATTCCTACCAAATTTGTATAAAAAGTATGATGCATCTAGAATGTACATGTATTAATATGTATGTAGCTTGGAACCAAAACTCATATTATTCCTACACGTTGGGGTCATAACTCACATTATTCCTACACCTTGGGGTCATAACTCACATATTAACAAAGTTGGTGTCAAAACTCACATTATAGAATTTTTAAATGCTTCCCGTAACCTTAGGAGTATTAAATATATACAAAAAATAATGTCAATTGACTCACTCACTCATTAATATTCAAGTGTGTTCAATACTTTTCTTCTAATTACTAAAAATAGTGCTCTGGTGGTTTTTTGCGATTATCTCAAAACTCGATTTTTGGAATTTGTGAGTTATGATTCTAAGCGACTCAATTTCACAATCACATTACTTAAAAATGTTAATACGTCTGAAGGAAATTAGCGCCTAGCTATCATTTTACGATTAGAGCAAATTTGTGATGTGCGTTTATCTCACCGCGTTACATTAAAAAAAAGCCCTGCTTATGACTGACAAAGTTTAGTGTGGAGTATTTATAGCGGATCTTAGCAGCCTACCTCTACCCTTCGCCACTGCAACAAACACAGTGAGAAGGAGTACCAAAATCTCGTCTCCCTTCCTTTGGACGTAAAAACATACGATAATTATGATATTATTAACACGGCGAGGGTACCTACGTTGGTTTCTCCAGATCGCCATAATCCTCTGGTTAACTAGGTAAGTGTCCACGGTCCAGTGAATAAAAGAACTCGCTTGCTATTTTCTCATGTAGGTATATTTCACAGTAAAAAAACGACAACAATAATACAAGTTTATAATGCATCTTTACAGTCACATCTCGAAATCATCTGTCCATCATATCTTAGTTTAGCGTCTATAATTTATACCATAATATAAAAGAATAAAAATTTTCTGTCTTTTTTCATTCGACCATGTTTGATCCTAATCGGATCATATGAGTGGTTCACGAGCATAGTTAACCAAGTCCATTCTGTTTTTTTTTTGAGTAAACTAGATTCAAACAAAATATTTAAGTATTTCTAATTCTGTAAGGGTATGATAACAATTCGTAAGTGTTATTTTGACTACATTTAAGTTATTATGTAATTGAAATCATACCCTTACAGAAGAAGAAATAAGTACTCAAATATTATGTTTGAACCTAGTTTACTCAAAAATAACCAAAATGGACTTGGTTCACTATGCTTGTGAAACACTCATATGGGCCTCCACAGAGTGAAGGTTTGTATTAAAAGATTATATTTTTACGAGAAATGGATATCAGCCTGCTCAATCTATTAGGTCCGTACTCTGACTCATACACAAATTGAAAAACAATATGTGTACTTGCAATATTGAATAATAGTGACACAAGTCAAAATTTGTCATTTTTGAGTTAAGTATGCAGAAATGTTCCAAGATAACATTTCTATCCGCACAAATAGCGGCAAAATTCTTAAAAATATAATGGTGGTCTTAAAAGCATTTTTGTCATTTATCATATAAAATTTCAGGTTGGCAAATTTGAGCCTTGTTTGTTAGAGTTTGCCAACTTCACGCTATTATAGAGTAAATTAAAAAAAACTGATTTAACAGACCAAAATAAAATATTCAAACTGCTCTCCTGCAAAAACAAGATTTCGAGTTGTGCCACTATTATTCCCCGAGTGCGATATATATATTTATACTTATATATATTATATATTTATAATATAAAGGAATACAATTACGAGAAAATAACATTCAAATTCAAGTTTATTTTTATATTTATATTACAGTAAACATTATAAATTATAAATTCAAGGCGTTTATAATAATATGATATTTAAAAGAAAAAATAATGTATTCAGTAGGTATAAATGTTTCATGATGCTGTGTATCGTGCAATTAGCTTATTTGATGGCACCATAAAGGTTGATTTGTTTTTTATTAATTATATTATGTTTGTAGACGTTTTAAATAGGATAAATTTATAATTGTATATATTATCATATTTCTTTAATATTTACACATGCTGTCTTTTCCACTTTCTTGTCATATTAGTTGTTATTTGTAATTAAGATCTTTTTATATATTTGTATGTATTATGTATTATGGCGCATTGGCCAAAAGCTGTAATGCCGTAATACTCTTTTTTTATAAATAAATAAATAAATAAATAAATAAATAAATAAATAAAAAAAAAAAGTATAAAAAGTAAATAGGTAAAATATTTTTTTTAAGCAAGACATCACATTGAATGAGCTGAGTGGACCTTATTTGAGGTGTTTATAAAACTACGCCCACGTAGATGGAATATATCAACATCCGAAGCGATTTGGTTGAACAGTTATTGACCTCTCAATTGGCATAACCAGTGGCAGGTTACTTCTGCACCTTAGGAGAACAAACAACTGATGCTCGCGATTTCCAAGATAGTTATTAAAACACACAAAATAACATCATATGCAGTTTCATACCTAATTTAAGATTTCGATTCTAAGGCGTCTCATTTTGAGAAAGGCATCCTTTGCGATCACAATTCAACTTAGTTTTTCCTAAAACTGGTCCCATTTCTGATTGACCCATGTTCCTAAGTACTTATTGATTTAGTAAACTAAAATTATTTGATACCTACCTACCTTGATTTAAAACACAGAAACCATATAAATCAATTTGTGAATCGCTTCAAGATGTAAAAACTATTAGTTAATTAAGTCGTAATTGGATGGGATGCACGTGGTTTAATCTGTAAAACATATTGGCGTGAATTCAGTGAATGCTGGTTCAAGTGCCATTGGGTGTGATAATTTTAATAGTTATACTTTGATTGAAAAATTTGCTGTCATATGGAGAACAGAATAATTCAGATCCCTCCTTAGATTAATCACTTTCAACTCCTGACTCTTCTGTTCACGGGTACAGAGGACACTTAATGTCATCAAAGATAAATGACGGCAGAGTAAGTCAAGATTCTTTTTTTATTTTCTAAAACTCTTTCTTTTAAGCACCAAGGTGCATCTTTAATCTTTACATCAGTCCTGCTCATCTTCTTTCTTTGGTAATCTTTTTATTCTGACGGTTATAGCGTCATGGAAGATGGACCTTCACAAATCGCGGCTGCATATACATGGCGGGTAGAGATAGGGTAACTCAAATCATAATTGAGTCGCTTGGAGTCATAACTCACATTTTGAAATTTTATCGTTTTTGAGTTAAATATGCGAGGTGATTCTAAATGCATTAATATAAATAGGTACAGAAACATAGTTAGGTATCAAAAGTCACTTTAAACCATGTGAAAATCGTTTACAAAGTTCACTGTTTGTGTCATAACTCACATATTTCAAATAATGTGAGTTTTGACACCAAGGTCTTTCTAACCAATCAGGGAGCTCTATTTTTCATAGTATGCTGTATACTGCAGCGTTAGGAGTATCTATACTATAATTTCGAAAATATATTTGGATGTTTGTACCGTCGTGTCGGTTTTTCTTTATACAAATCCACACGCGCAGTCGGATTTCGACAAAATTTGGAGGGTAGACGGAGGCCAACGAGACGGAGTGCGTGGTGGGGGTCTTGAATTTTAGACTTAACCCGCTTCTTCTTCTTTGTCATTCTATCTACTTTTATTCGTATGGTTCCTATACCATTTATCCGATTGCGATGAAACTTTGGTGAGTTGTTGTGTGCACACCCGCAAAGGTTTCTGCATAGAAAGCACATTCTGCGCAGAAATACCATCTTCTTCTTTATTCTATCTTATTTTATTCGTATGGTTCCTATACCATTCATCCGATTGCGATGAAACTTTCGTCAGATGTGCGTCTTTTTCTTCTGCCAAATTTTCTAATAAATCCAATTGAAAAAGGCTCAGCGAGACTCACCCTATGTGCAATTTTCAGCTCTGACAGATTGCATATCGATAATTTGATGATTTGGCGTAAACATTTCCACTGCGTTTCCGTGTTTTTTGTTAATTCAATCCTTTGCACTCTATGTAATAAATTTAGAATTTTTAATTTTCAAATATTAAACCATTCCACTTCCGTGCAGCGCCGGGTGATATGTACTGCTAGTTATATATATATATTTAAAAAATGTCTCACTCATTAATATTCAAGGGAGTTCAATACTCTTCTTCTAATTACAAAAATACTTCTTCAAAACTTCATTTTTGGTATATTGCTATGTGAATTATGATTATAATCAACTCAGTTATACTTATATATTGAGGTGTTTTCAAATTATGTGGTTAAATATGTTTGACTAACTGAGCTATGTTTATGATATATTATTAGTGTGATTCCTAGATTTATGTAATTTTAGTGTCGGAATCGACTTACATGCGAAAGAGCATACATTGCATTTGTATGGTTTTTTGTCAATTTCATGCTTTACTCGATGATCTTTCAGATGACTCTTGAGAGTTTGAGACGTCGCACAAGCAAAAGAACACACATTGCATAAGTATGGCATACCAGCATTATGACTATTTACATGTAATCGGAAGTCATTAGATTTCTCGCATGAAAAATCACAAGTTTCGCACGAATATGGGGTTACATCAATATGTTTCCGTTTATGTACTTTTAAGACAAAAGAATTTCTACATGAATAGGAACAACGGTTGCAAGTGTATAAGGTTATATGAGTGTTTTTATGTCTCTCAAGAGATTGTGGACTCTCGGATTCATATGAGCAAACATCGCATTTGTAAGGTTGTTCATCATCATGAGTCCCTTTATGTTTTTTAGCATTATACTGTGTCTTGAATTTTTTTGAGCAAACATCGCATTTATACGGTGTTTCACCTGGTTGTTCATCATCACGAGTCCCTTTATGTTTTTTAGCATTATACTGTGTCTTGAATTTTTTTGAGCAAACATCGCATTTATACGGTGTTTCACCTGGTTGTTCATCATCATGAGTCCCTTTATGTTTTTTAGCATTATACTGTGTCTTGAATTCTTTTGAGCAAACATCGCATTTATACGGTGTTTCACCTGTATGCATCATGTTATGCACTTTGAGTTGATTAGGAAATAAGAATTTGGAATAGCAAACGACGCATTGATGTGACTTTTCACCAGTACGACATCGTGTCATTTTATGTGAGAGAAGAGTGGATTCCAGCGTGAATTTAGCGCAGCACACATCACATGTATATATTTTTCTACCCGTGTGGTCCTTATGCACTATGAGATTAGAACTAGTATTGCATGTAAATGGGGATATATTGCAATTATTTAGTTTTTTAACAGTTGGATGCTTTTCGGGACTGGATCGAGTCGCCGTCGGAGAATTGACCAACGAGATTTTCTGTTCGATATAGTGTTCGACTATAGATATTTCAAAGTCAGTATTTGTCGTCCCTTCTTGAATGTCGCCGGTTGTCCTTTCGACTGTGGCGACATTTTTCTGAATCCCAGAGTTACTGGTGCTTGTACCAGCTAGTGTTCTAACATTCGTAATGCAGTGTTGCTGGTTAATAATCTACAAAAAAAAACGTCGATGATATTTTAACAGATTATGAAATAACTAGCAACATTTTTTTCAAACTGAATTATCATCATTATCTAAGCTAATCATATAGGCTTATGATGGTAAATAAATTTACTTATTATGGCATAAATTTTGTACTCAGGGCCAGATTTACTAAAGAGATTTAATTTAGGTTTTGATCTTTAATGTTGAGATGGTGGGCGCGCTGGCCTAGTTCCGCGTTCACCCACACAACTAGTACAATAATTCTTATGGTTAAACTGTACTTATGGCGGATAGATGGTATGAATATATTGAGTTTAATTGATAGGCACGGCGGCCCATATTATAATATTGTCACTCGTAATGGTTTTATGATCTGAAGAAAACTTTTATTTATTATATTATTTAATAATGAGTCTGATACTACAGTGCCTAGATGGCGACGATAATTATAAGATGTGGGTAGTGTTACCAGACAAAAAAGAAAAGACCCCGGCGCGACAATTTCAAATTCCATATCCACAATTTAATCAAATTTCAGGAGGGCCCCGGCCAAAGATTTAAATTCTCTGCCGTGGGAGACGGCATTCCCGCTTGACCGATAGTTTCTAAGGCCTCTCCAGCCGATGCGCGTCCAAAATTTACAGTTCGCAGCGGCGACAAATAACCCCCCCGCGCCCCGCGGATACCAAGCCTCCCGAGCGCGAAAGGGCGCCAATCCCTTAGACTTGTGACTTAGATAATGGGGCATCAGTGCAAATCTTCGGGCGAGAGAGGAACGTGCCCAGCGCCACGGGCAACGTGGTCGTGCGGCTTTCCGCAATACAAACATGCAGGCCGCGCTTGTCGTAGTTCCTTTCAATTCAGTGAACCCCTGTTACCATCATTGCGTTAATAATAATTCATATAACCACCCTTAAAACGGATCGCGTGTCCGATAAAGTGTTTCGGTGTTAATCCCCGCAATGTGCCTAAATATATCAATTCGCCCCAAATCGGCGTCGAATAAATTAAAGGTGTTACGATAATGGCCCGTAATGATAATGTGTATTCTCTGTTGTAACCTACAATGTAGCCTGTAATGTAACGCTACCAATGTTTGTATAATTTAGTGTAAATAAATCCAGCCTGCGCAGGGCTGTTAAATCAAAATAATATGTGTTATCTATAATTATACCCCGTGATGTCACACTCCCAATCGAAGTGATGCCTATGAAGAATTCTGCACATATACATGTGAGTTTCCACCCATTCTTCTCGGTATTAGTAGGGAATATTGGATCGGTTTACGGATAGGATATGGATCATAATTGGCTCAAATACTAAATACATGTAAATTACATGTGAGAGTTTTAGATTCTTTATTATACTTATACACATACTTTTGAGGGTCTAGGACAATTTGGCACCGGATAACTGTACACCACGGAATTCGAAAATAAATAGACGTTAGGTACTTATAGGTACTAATAATAATAATAAAAATATTCAATATTATTATTTATACTTCAATGATTATATTATGATTTAAAAGTTGGTAAGAATGTAAATATGCAGACGTAAACAATGATTTAATCGTGCATATGTTTAAGTTCCAACGAAAAAAGAGTTTTTTTATGTTATATAAAGCCTTAGGCATGGTAATTCTCAATCCGCGATAAAAAATACATTATGTTAAGAGTAAAATGAATTCAAACGTAAAAAGTAGTAGATACAAACTCATTAAAATACCTCGTCTACACGTGTCTACGACAGTGCGGCGTCCAAGTGTCCGGAGGCCGGTCGTCCCATTCCCTACTTTTGATAACCCTCAGTATTAAAAAAAATATTTTGATGAAGTGATTTTCACCAGCGAATAAGCAATAGTAAAAGAGAAAAAAACAAATTACGTATTAATATGTTGAGTTTGAAGATAGGGGGAGGGAGTATTGATCTCCTCGCCCTATGAGTATTGACTCATAAGCCCAACGGCCATTCAAGTTTAAATCCGGCCCACTTTGTTATAGAGTGTGGCCACAGTATGTATTTCAAATAAAAATATTATTATCAATAAATTATGAGAATAAATGTAACGGAATCTACATGCAGTTTTCGAAAACGGATGTCCCCTAGCATTTTTGTTGTCTACATGGTTGTCCTCTTACAAGGCGCCCTTGAAAATGCGAATCAGTGTTGCCGACTGTCATTTACAAAAATATGCCTGATAGGGATGAAGATTAACGTAATTACAAGATAAAAAGAACTTTTTGTATACACCGTTTTTAAATTCTGTTGAACCATATAAACTTGACTTGACTACCATAAACGATCAAAAAATTTTGTATTTGACACGTCATATTGATTTCCATAGTAACGCACGTACCTATATATTAATAATTTAGTTGCTAGGACCCGAGACCCCTGCCAACCAATAATGGTGTCGAAATAACTTTTCATACAAAACAGAATTAACTGAAAATGAATTGAATCCTTCTTAAAGATGGCTAAAAGTATTAAAAAAAATGCATTGGCATCGTCTTTTGATATATTATAAAAGTTTCAAATGTTTAGCTAGTCGGGAAGTTAGTTAAAAATCGATTGCAATATTTGTACTGTACAAAGAACCACGGGAAAAATAAGAATACGAGCTAAGAAAAACGTTGTAAAATAGAATACAATTAATAACCTCCCAATTTTGACCACTTTGACATAATATTATTAATTCAGGCTATTTATTTTATATACTAAGGCAGTCTTGGTCGATAATTTGCAATAATTGAAAGTACTAGACTAGTGGTGGCGAACCTATGGCACGCGAACATTTTATTGTGAAGAGAAAAAATATACCTATAACCATAATAAATATCAGATTAATTTGGTCCTCATGATTTATGCGTCACATAAAATATTATCTCACTAACTTTATCGGGCGGCGGGAGAAACCGTGAAACGATAGTCTAATTTTGATCGATTTACAATATTTGAGATCACTGTAGCGAGAAAATGCCTCACCTGATCGAACCTATTCTACTGTCAATTTGTCCGTAAAGAACTAAACTAAGTAATACAGTAAAAAAAAATCCATTTATATCCACAACAATGGCTGCACCATTGCCCACTGAAGAAGGAAGCCGATACATTACACGACTGGTCCTACTTATCGCCCCTCCCGTTATCTATGGATGACCTGTCATTGCCTGTCATTGTCTAAATAGAGTGCACATAGTGCCGCTCCTGTCGTGTTCACACAGGAAATGATTTAATTTAAATAGACGAGTTAGGTACATGATCAATAATACACTAGCATTAACACACCTTCAACAAATGTAATGCATAGATCAATGAATGCTACATATTTCTAGGAAATCGATATTACCACCGGTTTTTGTGTGAAGGACTAGTCTGACTTTGACATCTGATGAATAACACGAATGTAGATTATTTATAAATAACACTGATAGTTAATATATTTGATTTGAGATTTTTTTTATTCTGAGGATCTGATTTTGACAGTTGAAAAGTGGACCACTCGTTGCTTGTGCAAAAAGTCATGCTCAGGCTTTATTAATTTAAAGATGGCGGTGGCTGCACCGAATAAGAAACAAAGATTTGGTGGAGCAGTAGTAATTCTGGAAGACGGTTTCAAAATTGGTGAATCGAAATGTATGGCGTAATTGAATAAGCTCTACAGGTTAATGTACTATGGTCTGTGAGTGATATCTAGAATATCATCATTGTTAATAGCATTCTTAAAAACTATTTGTTCTCCATGAAGAACTACTTGGCACATTAGATAGTCGAAAAATAATACTTACTTAGGTAATTTTGGCAAGCATAAGTACGTAAAAAGATTCGCTAACCCTATACTAGACAATCTAGCTCGGTGATAAAATCAATAATTGAATAGGTATAATATGTTTTTACCTACCTGTGGATCACAATCAAAAATTGGCGATTTTGTACATTCATCTGAATCTTCAAATTTGTAAGAGGTCTCCCTGATGTTATGTATCCGAAGAGGGTCAGCTTCAAGTTTTATGACGTCAGATTTAATGTCACCCTAAAAACACGGCGTCTGTTTTAGGTATGTAGGTGTTGTAAGCGTGATTTTATTATTTTTTTATTAAAGAACTTTCTGTTAGTGTTTTTTTTTATCATCCTGCACCAAACACAGCAATATGGAGTAGGTACCAAAAGCGTTCTTACTTACCTTCGGAAGTGATACCATAAACCTTTATTTAAATAATATATTCAATAAATTACATTATGATTGTACCTGATTGATTATTGAGGATTCTGAATAATTGGTTATTGCTAATGGATCTTCATTGCTGTCAACGAAAAGAGCAGTCTCAGATTTTATCCTGGCCAGATCTGCTGGAGTGATCTGGAATATGAAAATCGCAACGAATAACTAGGTAGGTACATAATATTATGTTCACTTAAACAGTATTTTGAGACCCGAGCTCTCTCCCTCCCCCATAACTTAAACAATGACGGTTTTTTAAAGGTCTACCTATGTTAATATATACCATCTTAAACTTATCTTGTCTATGGTTAAAATCATAACCGGAATGTGTAGTGATGACATAATATAACATTGCATTTTCCACTAAAGATAAATATTATCCATGTCACCATGCAGCGCCATCTTTAAATTAATACAGCCTGAGAATATCTTTTTGCACAAGCAACGAGTGGTCCTGTCAAAATCAGATCTCAGATTGCTTGACATATTGATACGCCCTTTCTCGTTTCAAATTGAATTATAAAAAAATCTCAAATGAAATATATTAACTATCAATGTTATTTATAAACAATATACATTCCTGTTATTCATCAGCTGTCAAGTCAGACTAGTCCTTCATACAAAAACCGGTGGTAATATCGATTTCCAAAAAATATGTAGCATTGAATGCATTAAATTTGTGGAAGGTGTGTTAATGCTAGTGTATTATTTATCATGTAACTTATCTATTCAAATCTAACCATTCCCTGTTTGAACACGACAGACGCGTCAGTATGTGCACTCTATAGAACAATGACAGACAATGACAGGTTATCCATAGACAACAACGGGAGGGGCGGAAAAAGTATGACCAGTCTTTGTGAATGTATCGGTTTCTGAGTCGGGAATGCACCATGACATCCTATAAGGGATGTTATCTTATTTTTGTTAATGTTGTGTGAGTATAATGTCTATATATACACCTTAATGTCCACGACCAAACACTTTTATAAGATTTTCTATAAACTAAGACACGCTACAGTAGTTTAAAAAAAAACTAACCTCAAAATCGTAGGCAATACCGTCGACATTCTCTAGTTTAATCTGAGTATCAGCTACCGGGCTGTTTTGACGTTTTATTGGAGCATCAGACCAATGCTGCGCCTCTGCAGCATCAAATTGGTTGAGTTCTGCTTCCAGTTTTATATCCATTTTGGTTATTTGTAATTTAAACTTGACACTGTCTAATCGATCATCATTCACGTCACACGTGAGTTACGAAGAAAGTAATGAAAAATGTTGCCATCTTTTTGAAACTGAATTCTTTCGCTGTCCGAAAAATACCTTTTCGGGAAAAATCACAAGTTATCTAATGTTCAAATAAAGATTTTTTATTAGCCGAAAAATATACTGGAGGCTTTTAGAAATTCCATTTGATTTTTTTTATTTGCCAACTTAACAATATTCCGATATTTTGGTTTGCCAAATTTTTGGCGATTTTAAATCGTTTTACTTAGGTCGTATTCTTATTTTTGTCCGGTACAAATCTTGCAATCGATTTTTACTAACTTCCCGACTAGCTAGACATTTGAAACTTTTAGAATATATCAGAACACGATGCCAATGCATTTTTTTAATACTTTTAGTCATATTTAAGTAGAATTGAATTCATTTTCAGTTAATTCTGTTTTGTATGAAAAGTTTTTTCGATACCATTATTGGTTGCTAGGGGGTCCTAGAAACTAAATTATTAAATAATATATACGTGCGTTACTAAGGAAATCAATATGACATTATTTCAGTATTATTTCTATCAAGTAGGTACAAGTTTTTTGATTGTTTAAAAACCAGTTAAGTCAAGTTTATATAATTCAATAGAAAATTTAAAAACGTCGTATATAAAAAGTTCTTTTTATCTTGTAATTATTTAATTCAAATTAGGTATAGAATAAACATATCGGAATCATTGTACTTTTTGGTGTAAGACAGTACCAACTATACCTACGTCATTTTTGATATGAAGGTGGCAAACCTTTTGTATAGGTAGGGACCATGCGCCAATTTTTTCACAGACGAGTTCATATGCGCTATTATACCTATAACTCAAGCACGTTTTCTACCTTCTTACGTTCACAGTTGGATTTGTAAAATCGGGATAGGGGTAGGATCTGCTTCGCTTAAGGGAGGAAAAGGAATAACTAAATCACATCATTAAATTAATTAATTTTTGTCAGTTCAAAAAACACGTTTATTGGAGCACCAATCTACAATAATTATTGTCATAAATGATCTTTTAGACGAGAGGGTGATCGCTGTCGTAGAACCCCGTTGATGGTGCTACAGCTTCCGGAGAGTCTCGTTTGGTGAAGATAACTCTGGACCACAGTTGTAGGATGTGATGAGAGAGAGAGCTCTGAGCGGGATGGAGCTCTGAGAGCTTTTGAGCGTTAGGATTTCTCTAATCTTTCAATGTTTGATGTTAAATTTGTTATTGAGAGCAGCAGAGAATTTTTCAAATTTGAATCAGTTATTCGCGACCTTGTTTTACTTTTAATCAATTTCATGGATGAAAATGCTTGTTCACATCTGTATGTCGATCCAAAGTGACATAATAAATAACTTTTTGCAAATTGTCTTAGCTCTGGGAAACTTTCACAGGGTAGGTACCTACCAAGGTAATGAACGCCAGAAATTAATAAATATGTCAGAAGCATTTTGATTTGGAAAAATTCTTCAAATTTCATTTTCAATAATGAATTTGTTTTTAAATCAATCAGTTCCATTAATTGTATGTTACTATGCATCTGCATTACATTTTGTTCACTTGAACAAAATGGGTTAATAAATGCGAGCATGCAGTTTTCTTCTTTAGCAAAATCATGAAAACTACTTTCAAATGAGTTTCTCTCTCTCTCATACCTACATACACACACACTGTTCACATCCATAATAATTATTTTAAACTGTCAAAAAATGGGACGAGCTGCTGAGTAGAAGGCTGTAAGACTTGAACTGAGAGCACTCAGGTGTTGAAAATATGAAGATGGATTCAGTTATGGCGCCTAGGAATTTCAAAAGAATAAGTAGGCGCAAAGATCCAATGCGCCACTTGTAATCATCCAATGCGCCACGGTTTGGACACCACTGTATAGTAATATTGGACTAGACATATTTATTGTCACCGGCTATATTACCTAGGCAATATGCAATGTGGCTAGCCAGCTAACATTGACAGGGCCAGAAAGTGGGTGGTGGACAAAAAACACAGTCGGACAGTTTTGCACAATATATTTTATTTGACAACATTAAAGTACATCAACACAGTAAATAAGTCAGTAGGCACGAAAAATAAGAAGAAAAGTCAAGGCGAAAAGTCAATAAAAAAAAATAGCCGCGGAAACTTTATGAGAATACCTCTCCTTGACACTGAAGTTATACTAGCGGTAGCTGACCGTGGTATAAAGAAAAGCACTGATTCTAACTTATCAAACTGTCGGCGGCAATGGTTGCATGCTTATGGCTGCGCTGGTTACCCTCAGGGGGAGTCAACCAGACTTCATAGGCGAGTGCTACTAATTGTCAAGCTGGAGACCTTCGTAAGATGATAACCGTAGCAAGACTGACTGCTAGAGTAGACTGATCTGCACTCAAGAGTAGTCTGATCTGCATTGACTTTTCATACTTAGTATATGTGCAAACTTATGGGGCGCCCCAGCGAGCTTAGGCTACGCATCCCCTTTATAATATGTACCTAGTAATTGTCTCAAGGTTTGCATGATTTTTCATTTGAATGTAACCTGGCTTTGGTGGCTTCGCGACCGACCGAGGCCAGGTTGGAGGTCTGTATGGATATATCTCTAGTAAGTTTTTCCGTCCAAAACAAGGGTGTCCGTCTTTTCAGGTCACGTCGTGCTCATGTGCTTTTCGTTGGCTTCCGGCACTGCAGTTTTCGTCCGCTCTCTTCTCTCGCCGTCTTCTTGGGTTTTTCTTTTCTCAGCGGTAGTCATCAGGGTTGGTGATGTTATACAACTGAGTCGTATGAGGTCTGTTTGACGGCTTGTGCAGCCTAGGTTGTCTTCATGCGGTTTTTAAGATCTCGGCGCTTGGATGATTGATGCAGTTCCTCGAGTAGCAATTTGTCTATTTTGCTATACCCTTGATCTTTGTGGTAGCGCGGTTCTCTATATTTATACCCGCGGCGATCGCCGGTACTAGGTCATTATTTTCAAACCTCCGCAAAGCTCGGTTACGGGCCTATGTATGTATGTAATTGTATTGCTTGCTATGGAGTCTGATGCGTGGAGAAATTTCAAGATATCACAGTTCATTGTGAGATATCGCACCGCAAAAAGATAGCCGTACAGCAAGTAGATAAAACAATGACGCGTTGGAGTATTGAACACACTAAAGTTCTAATTGTATTAGATTCAATAAAAACATTAGTTTTAAATGGGTACGACTCGATACACCTGCTAACCAACTTTTAAATCATCAGAATTTTACATTGGTAAATATAATATGGTATGATTGTATTTCTAATAAACTTACCTTCACTATTCACTTTGTATTCTGGTGGTTTTTATTACGTATTTTTAAGTTTTTTATTAAGACATAATTAAGTGCTAAATGCTATACAGTTTCCAACGGTTTCCCATACAATAACTCAGGGCAAACTGTGATACGGCCGACAGCATACGTACATATTTCCGGTTACGCAATTCTTTAAATTGGTACGTACTGCATTACTCAACACCAGGCCTCGACGTGACCAGAGCGCGGTTCCTGTTTATGAAATTTCCGAGATTATCGCTTCGTCTAGTGAAAAGTCTAATTTGACTATCTGAACTAGGTAGGCCATTAAAAAAAACATGTTAATGCTATACCTCAGTTGAGGCACGGTCTAAAAAGATCGTGGCTAGGTGATGCGCGGATTGCGGGTGCAAATGTCGCATGTCAAACGAAATATAATTTGTCATATAAATCCAACATGTGTCCTGTTACATCTTCGGACTTCGGGTTATATACCTGGAGTACCTTTTGGGAGTGTAGAGTGGCCTGAGCACACCTTTGGCCCGGTAGTCAAATAAAACAGCACCTAGCCGCAACCTTGATCACCCAAAGGGACGCTTTCCTTTCAGGAATAAGTCCCACGAACCATATCCTTGAGGCTGAGGACATGGTCCGTGGAAGATCAGGGTAAACACATCAGAAGGTATGCGAGACGACGAATGGTATTGGGCTTTTGCCAAGTAAGCATAAGCAAACAAATGAGTAAAACATGTCAGTAGAATGTGTAGACAAAACGCCAATAAATTGTAATAACTTGTATTGTGAATGAAAGAGAGGAATGTTAGGTAGTGCTAGGAGAAGAAAAAGAGTATTACGTCATAACTAAATCGTAAAATATGTAAAATTAAGATCTATAAAAAAAAAATCGCAGTACGGACACTACGTTGTAATAACGCGTAAGTGCGCCGTACAAAATAAATGTAAACAATTTAAAAGCGCTGATTCCGAAATAAAAATAACGATAAAAGAGCCGAGCCGGCAATGCCGTAAATTTTGACCGTTGGAGATATTGCAACGTCGCCTTGAAAGCCGTTGAAAACGGAATACCAAATGGCGGGCAGTATTCGGAAAACAGCCAGTAAACGCACGATTTTTGTCCTCCGTAAAACAAATTATAAAAAATGTAACAATTACATAACATCCACTTAAATATACCCTGCCGTTTATAAAACAAATTCCGGTGTGTTATTTTGTCCACCCCCAAATCCTAAAAACTATACTAAAGATTAAAAGTGACAGTTTACTAATTACTTACCAAAAAATTATGATACCAGGGTTCGAATTAAACATTGACTGAGCTAGACCGGAACCCTGGATTTATCAGTCCATTTAATGTTCTGTTTATTGTTCTATCAGTAACAATAATAATATATTTATCGAAATGTTTTCTTATTAAAGTAAATGGGTAATGTTTTTAGTCATCTTTACACGATTTAAGAATACCCCCGTCGCCATCGCGAAACAAATTGACGTGTTTCCAGCTCGACATTCTTTCTCCGAATGGCAGCGAGTCTAAAATTTCGTCGTGCCTATAGTTGAAAACCATTTCCCGTTTCACTGATTTTACACACCAGGCGCATGAAAAAGATGGGGTATATTGTTTTTAACTGACCGGCTGACAAGTCTTGTCAGTTTAACGACAGTGGCCAAAATTGGCAGAACACGCGCTAATAAATAAATAACCTACAGAATAAACTAAGTGTTCCGTTAAATTTTCCGAGTTTGCGAAGTGTTCCATTGCAGAAAAGGTTTGGGAAACCCTGATCTAGTGAATGAAAAAATGACCGAATATAAACAGTACTAATTAAAATTAAAATCAGACAAGTGGCACTTCAAAAGCTTCTTTGTACTTATTATGAATTACGTTAATATGTCGTTTTAATATACTCCTATCCTTGCATTTAAAATCACATAAGCTACATTCAAACGGTTTATCTTCAAAATGAATCCGTTTGTGTCTCTTCAATGTACTGGCTCCCGTGCATTGGTAGTTGCACAAATCGCACTTGTAAGGGTTCTTATCACTGTGAATCATTTCATGTATCCTTAGGTATTCCGCCGATTTGCATTTGTATTCACATAGATTGCACTTGAAAGATTTTTCAGTATTATGAACAAATGAAGAGTGCTTCTTCATGGCATACAAAGTTTTAAATTTGCAATCACACACTTCGCACGTGTAGGGTTTTTCTGAAGAATGTCTCAACGCATGCGATTTTAAATGCGACATACGACTGGCTGTGTAATCGCATTGACTGCAAGTGAAAGGTTTTTCCCGACTGTGGACCGTTTTATGTTTCTTCAAGTCATTCGATCGGTAACTTTTGTAATCGCACATATCACATTCAAACGGTCTTTCACCGCTGTGGCGTTTTGCATGTCTACTTAAATTTCTAGAATTACTGGTTGTATAATTACAACTATCACATCTGAAGATTTCTTCGCTACCATTTACATACGTATGGGTTTTTGATTGAGAAATATCATTTTGGGAATCGTTGATTTCATCGCAATTATATTTCTGCAGAACATCATATTCATCTTGTACACATATATGAAGCTTCAAAATGTGTTCAGTTGGGAAAAAAGCAAAGCATTTATTACATACAAAATTTCTTTCGTAAAAAAAGGTTTTATATAACTTCAAACAGACTTCAGTTAAAGGTGTTGTTTCACTTTTAATATTTTGTTCATGAATTTCAATTTCACCATACGCCAACTTGGACTGATCTTCAATTTTAGGAGGTGCTGTATCGTCATATTGATATGCGTCCAAATTGTCCTTAATTTCATTATTTATTTTAATAGAATCAGTTTGTATGCCGTCTATTAGTTTTATTGGCACCTGCAAGCAATCAAAATAGATTATCAGTATTAGCTAAAAATAAAAGTAATATATAATGTAAACATCGCGTGGGTTTGTGATAATGATATGATTAAGTACAACACCCACTATAATCAGGCCGTGACACGAAACTGTAAGCTTATATAGTAGTACTAATTATTACGAATTCTACGAATTCAATATAGTTATTTTTCTTTCGATAATTCATCAAATAATGATTATTTTTTTACTGCTTTTCTACAACGCATGCTTATTTTTTACTATCTTGAATCTTGTAGGTCTCTTCTGCTCTTGAAACATTTTTACCTATTATCGCGAGGCAAAGTTTTCAATCCTGCGCATCTATTCTATACATACACTGATATACGCCACTATCGGCAGCTATCAAGGGTAGTTTTCCATTTGTTGTATCGAAGTATTAGCACTTATTGTAACAATCACAATAAATTAGCCGTCTAAACAGTAAGAATTGTCTCTCTCACTCTAAAATTTAGCACAGCCAAGAGATGTGCTTTTAAAACATATCACTTATTACAACTACAACTAACTTATTGTACTTAATTGTTACAATACGAGCTAATACTTCCATACAAAAAATGAAAAACTACCCTCGATAGCTGCCGATAGCGGCCTATATTAGTCTTGTTTATAGCTGCGCCAGTATCACAAAGAATTTTAATTTACATGCGCCTGTCAATTACCTACCACCATGCAAAATTTTTCGTTTCAGCCGGGTAGTTTCCTAATTCCACTACTTTGTATTATCCCTCATGTGGGATAACCGATTGTTTCCAATAACTGGTAAAAATAAAAACTCTGTCCTCAGATCGTGCATTTCGCTCGCTCTCGCGATCCCCCGTATGATGGAGCGACAAAGAGATATGTCAATTACTTTTAACAGTAGATGCAGCTCGGGATATATAATCTATTCAAAACGATAAATTAATTACGAAACGTGTTTTCATAGTATTCCGATTTAGCAGAATCAATTAGAGTGGTAAGGTGTATAAAAATAATACAATACTTTAATTTATCGACAATTATTGGAGCAATCCTCGACCGGATTTTGCATAACATCGTAGCAACCAAAGGGGTAACGACTGCCATGCTTAATTGCTACAAATTTTAAATATTGGCTTTTATTAATACCTGCTCATTAGTGCTCCCCAAATTGATTTACGGTAGGCGATCTTTTTTTGTATTCTAAAATAAAGTATTTATTACTTTAATAATTACTAACCGACGTCTCGGATCTCTCCAATATTTACTGTTGCAACTTACTTGAAAATATGAAACATAAATATATATGTAACAGGTATAATTTAAAATAATTAAAAGATCATTTACCTGATTTGTTGGATCGAATTCCGAATACGAGCACCCGGCCACAGGATTTTCATAACAATTAATGAGATACTTTTTCTTGTCAATCTCGTCTAAATCGATATGCTTAAAATCAGTCTCAGACTTTACGTTGGACAGGTCCGTTGGATGACTCTGGAATGAAATAATCAAAATGCTGTAACATTACGGGCCAACATGCTCAGCGTAGGTAAAAATGGAGCTTTTATGGTAATTTCAGAGAATAACCCTGGAAATTCCTTAAACGTTTCAGATGATATATTTATATATATTTTTTAGCCTTATTATCCTTTATATTTATTTTAAATATTTCATGACTGCATAAAGTATTTTAATTACATAAAATAGTATTCTTTTAAACCTTTTGCTCTAATGTTTTAGAATACAGTCACATTTCAGTACATCCATGTGCAATGGTGTTAAGATTTTTTGGATTTATTAATTTTTAAACGCATTAACAAAATCATTAGTAAAATTAATGTTAACATTATATAGTGACATATTTACGATAAAAAAATGTATTTTATAATCTTTGCGATCCCAAATTTGACAAGAATTAGGCATTATATTATTCAAAAAATGGGCACGATTATCGTTATAAATTATATAAATAGATTATATACAACGTTATAGGAATGTCCAGGGTTATGCTCTGAAAATACCATAAGAGCTCCATTTTGACCTACGTTGAGCATGTGGGCCGTTAGCATTATAGCACCTGTACTTGTGCATGGATTTACTTACAGCAATAGTGTGTATTTTAAACTATCACCATAATAACTTTACATGTAAAACTGCTGACTGTCTCGCCAATCTCATTTTTCAAGAGTAGGCGAGACGCGATGTTCTCGTTTTACGATACTATTTGACAGGTCGTGAAAATCGGTTAACCTCAAATTGAGTCTCCGCGTGGCGAAGTTAGTTTTGTTTACCGGCAGGTTCGCTACAATCGTTCTACTACGTAGCCGCAGATATTGCACGGTCCAATTGTCGCGTGAAAATTCAGAAACTTCTAAACTTTTTTGATTCATGCATGCAATCTTGCACGATAATACGTGTTTACACTTCCATTTTTTGTTATGGCCGCGATAATACGTAATGTCAGCAGAAAATCCATGCACCTGTAAACGAAGTATTAGTGGATCTTCAAATTCGACAATATCCCACTGCAGGGCCGCTCAAATCCCATAGCTCCATCGTAAAAACTCTTTGTAGCAGTGGCGAAAGGTGGAGGTAGGCTGTTGAGATCCGACATAAATAGTGTACACTAAACTTTGTCAGTCATAATTATGTGTTTCCATTGAACTAAGAGTACAAATTGCAGATGGTGTTTGTTAGTATTTAAAATTCAACTAAACTCTACCTAAAGCAAGCTATAATAGACATTAAATATTCTTTTATCTATTATGGTTTGGTTAAGGCAGGGGTTAATACAATTTTTTGTTATGTGTCAGTTATTTCGTTATAACAAAAATCCAATGACATTATTAATGGACAACGCACTCAATTCAGTAGCTAGCAAGTGAATACGCGCATAACGACATTCGCACATGTATAGGTAAACGTCACGCAATTTCCATTAGGTATGCGATTTTATCACGCATCAGGAATTCATAGCAATATCACCTTTATTGTAATAGCGTTAAAAGTGTTTCTAGTGTCATTTGAGCGGAATCGTTCGAACCGAACCATTCGGCAGACGACAAAAAGCAGCGGGAATTTATAGCAATATCACCTTTATTTTAATGGCGTTAGAACAGATTATGCTCTAAAGTGAGTTTCATTTTTTTTCCCCAGATGTTTCGTCCATATTAATGTCATTGTGAAAGGATGATAAAATATACTGTATAAAAAATGGAGCAGCATTTTGTCTAGGAACGTTACTGGGTTAGGTTTTCGTTAGGTCAAAAACCGGCCATGTAAATTTTCGCGGTTCCGCCCGGCTTCCCGTAAACCGACTTGTACCCTAATATCTTTTTAAACTAACCTCGAAATTAGAACTGGTATCGTCGGGATACTCTTGCTTGATAAAGACGTGGGCATACGGGGAATTTGGACGGATTATGGGCACTTCAAACCAATGCTGCCCTTCTGCATCAGATGCGAGCTCACCTGGCTCGCGTTTTACTTCCATTCTGCGTATTTATTGAAAACTGTGACATCCATCACTAATATAGCCCTCCCTGTTTGACATTGAAAACATCGAATACAAAAGTGACAGCCTGCCAATCAGTGTTGCCATCTTTTCAAAGTGGAATTACAATATACAGAGCCTCCAAAATTACAGTATTTGGGGGAAAATTAATATAGTACGCATTGTCATCTATTGAAAATGAACAGGTTTTTGTTTTTCAGAAATAAAATAACGGAGAATTCGAGTAACTCTGAGACCCCTTTTTATTTAGTTACCTCTTCCGACCAAAAATGCTTACTGAAGTACGTTTTTCGAGCATTTTTTTTTCCAAATTGCAAAATTATAGTACCTACCTGCATTGCACCAATTTATCGAACGGAAATATCGAAATTTTTGTACTTACTTTATACATATTTTTTCCGATATTCAAAATTATTAGAGTTTTTTGGGATTACTATAATACTTGTTTTATATCGTACATAGTACACGGACCAAAATTATAGTACAAATACTATAATTACAGTTGGCAACAGCCTTTACACCATAGACAATAATATGAGTGGACATTATTTCCAATGGAACTATATTATATATATTTTTGACTTTTACATTATATAAAAAATTTAAAAAGCAAAAAAACATGAGAAAGTTTGGTGTGTACTATTTATGTCAGATCTTAACATCCTACCTCCACCCTCTGCTACTGGTTTGTATAAAATATTATCAAGTAAGGGGTGCCTATGTGATTTGCAAACCTAAATTTAATTTTGTTTGTATGGCAGTAGAGATGGCAGCACCGGCGACATGTGAAAATTATGAGTAGAAAACCATAGCAACCAAAATCAATAAATTTATCGCAACGTACGCGATACGTATTATTGGTGTTTTTGGTGTTATTAGTTATTAATCAATTAATACAAAGACATTGAACATTACAACGATTATTCTAAGCTTGAGCTAAGCTATTAAATATAAATTAGCTAAGCTATTAATTTTGTTTGTAGGCAAGAAAATTTTATTGCCTTGTTTTGCCATTGTCTGAAAAGGGCTATAGTCACGGCTAGTTCCGTCCATTACGACAATTTTATTTACCCGTGTGACGTTTCGTTATAAATAACCGAAATGGATACTTTAAAACGTGAACCAGGTGTAAAAGGATCCGATGGCGAAGAGCAGCAATGGCTTGTTTTACCCACAAACAGTTCAAATAACCCCAATGTTGGCATTTCTATCAAGCAAGAGAATGTCGACGATGTCAGCTATTCATTTGAGGTTAGTTTTTTAAAAGTTAAACTGTCTTTCATTGGGTAAATTTCGTTTATTCATGATAATATGGAACATAACAGAATAATAATAATATGTCGTACCTATTCCTAAAGCGACGTGTACAACATGTCTTTTATATTACCTATTATTTAGAGGGAATTGCAAAATGCTTTGACACCGAGCTGTTGGACCATGATTTTAAACATTGACGATGGTCACTTTAAACGTTAAAATCAAAATTTTGAATATTCCTAATCATATTATTATACCCCGTTTACTCGTGCTTTGATTTACTGCTGACAGTACGTATAATGCGTCTACACACAAAAGCGAATATTCGCAGCGAATTATTCGCCAATCAAGCTCGTATTGGCTTACGGAAAAGAGCACGCTTGCGCGACCGCCTTGCGTCTTGAGTGCGAATTTGCAGCGAATAATCGCTGCGATTTTTGGGAACGCTGTCGACAGCGAATTATTCGCGACGCACAGATTTCGGAAGAGAATTAAGTTATTATCTTACAAAGTTCAATATGGAGCGCTGCGATTGTTTGACGTTTCGGTATCGAGCATTCAAATGAAGATCTTGGCATAAAAACAGCAAATGTCACAAAACACTTTTTTTTCAGGAGAGGGTAAAAACATAATATCTTGGTTGTGAAATTTTTTTTTATTAATTTGACAATTAGAAATTATAGAGAAATTGTATATGCACTATATGAATGTAAAAAAAATATTAAATTTATTTTGGTTAAATAGATATTTAAAAAAGAATGAGTGTGACATTTGCTGTTTTTACACAATTTTTGGACATTTGTTGTTTTTATTGCAAAATTGAAAAGATCGAAATGTAAATAGTATGACTAAAACTATAATTTTATTAAATAAAATAAAGAATATATATATCTGTTATTTTTAAATCATAATACAACTTTTAATAAGGTTTGGACATATTATTTATCTATTAACAAACGACTTCAATGTTTCTAAAAAATCAAGAATTAAATATTTGAAAATTTTTTTTAATCATGTGCGGGTTAATACTGATTAGCTTCATATTATTATTATTGATTTAATTTAATAAAACACATTTTTTAGTACCTACTTATTCCACTTTTAATATATAAATCTGGACCGGTTTCGTCCGCCTCTGTTTTTCTGCCAACTGTTTTCAACAGTTGAAGATGTCTCTCTAAGGCGGGTGAAACGTATCCAGATTTTTTTATTAAAAGTGGAAAAAGTACTAAAAAAATGTGTTTTATTAAATTAAATCATTAAAACAATAGATTTCCACCATGGATTGATAGTGAACATGAAAAATGAAAACCGATTAGCCTCGTCTGACACCTTCACTGCAAATTAAACGATACATTTATTGGGTTTTGTAAATATTTAGCTAATTTTAAAATATTTTTTTATTTAGCTCCTTTCAATGGAACTAATCCACCATTATGTTGTTTTAAATGCAATCGTGACTTGCATTTGATTCTTATTCACTACATTGAATCTATGCCACAGCCTAGAGAGAAACTGAAATGTTCGCAAAGCACTTCTCCCTACTAGCCTGGTCTATTGTGTACATTACAACTAGCCTGAAATGCCAAAGTTTTAACCTATATTTCATATTAAAAAAATCTTTTTCTCCGGTCTCTTTAGATTTTATAATGAAGGGCCCAGAATTTTCCTTATTGCATCCAACTGAACAATAATGAAAGTCACCGTTATTTGGTAAAAACGTTGCATGTTTTTGTTCATTTTTCTCTTTCAAGACGTTTCAGATATCTATGCTAGTAATATCCATGATAAAATATAAAAACAATCATAAGAAAACGTTATAAAAAGCAATAATTAAACGAATCAAGGATAATTTGACAGCTCAGACACTAAATTGTATGGAATGTATACTAACATTACTAACGCCGCCTGGTGATAAAAGTGTAGAACTACTGGACCTTTGCTGTTTTCACACAAAAATGCCTGGACTATTGCTGTTTTTAGAAAAGTGGCATATTTTTGAGAGCAGATTTGAGGGTCTTATGATTTTTTTTAAAAATATATCTTTGCACAGTTGTGTGTAATCATACACAGGGAATATAGAAATGCAATAAAACGAAAATGGAAAAAAGTGGACATTTGATGTTTTTATGCCAAGATCTTCAAAAATATATCAATAATCTTATATCGTCTCTGTTCTAGCAGAATACACTTACTGGAGAATACTAGTTTTGAGTAATTTGACTTTGAAGTTGTTAAAATGTTTGAAATGATGGTCTATCATGTGAGTTAAAAAGGATGACTTTAAAATAAAGACTGTTTATTTATTAAGAAGGTTTCCAGGCGGTAAAGTTTGAAATAAGGTAGAGTTAGAACAAAGTAAGAACGTAGAATAAAGTTAGAACATTTTGGTACTAACTCAATATTTCATTTTTTCGAATTAGTGCAGGGGAGGGAAAACTGCGGCCCGCGGGCCGCATGTGGCCCGCCGGGTATTTTTTTGCGGCCCGCCATCATTAATTGTACTTCTGATTACGAATAACTTTTTTTATATTTTTTTAAAAAATATTGACAATAGATTAAAATTTGAAGAATTTGTTGTTTCGTTAATGTATTATCTCATCTATGTAACCACTATTTTCTATGTTGAACATCGTGACACATTTAAATACTTTTAACTCTGCGTTGCAAGGAAAAAAAATATATGCCCACGATATGGTGAAGAGTTTGAATGGATTTCAATTAAAACTCAAGTTGTTCCTTCGACAAATATCGAATAAGAACGTGGACCACTTTCCAACTTTGAAGTTGCTGGATATACCAGAATATAAATTTGAAGAATATGGTAAAATTATTAAAGCTCTGAATGACGATTTTTTACAAAGATTTGGTGACTTCCGAAAAATTGAGACAAGTTTAGCAACAGTACGCGATCCATTTTCAATAGATATTGATAGTGTACTGACAGAGCTACAACTTGAGATTATTGGTTTGCAGTGTGACACTGATTTAAGAGAATTGCATCGTCGTGAAGATTTATATCCAAATTTTACAATGCCCTTAATTCAGACAAATTCGAACAACTTAAAGATTATGCAAGAAAAATGTTCGTTGTTTTTGGATCAACCTATATATGTGAACAAACATTTTCGATCATGAACCTCAATAAAAATTCTTTACGATCAAATATCTCCGATGCCCATTTACAAGCAGTTTTGAAAATATCAACCACAAAATTAACACCTGAATTTGAAAAAATGTACAACACTTTCATTCTTCTCATTAATTTTTTTTGTGATGTTTATTTTTCGTGATAATAAATAGTGTATATCTAAAAATGGTATTTTACTTGCGGCCCGCCGCTCATTTTGAATTTTTGAATTTGGCCCTCCATCCAAAAAGTTTGCCTGCCCCTGAATTAGTGTCTTCTGCCAGAACGGTGACGATATTATCATTTGATGCAATTTGTCTCCAACACTGCCATCCAGTCGCATTTACCCCGTCAAAATATCCCGAAAAAAGCACCCGCGTTGGTATGGAAGGTCCAATCAAAAGAGTCTCAAAAAATAGCCAAATATATGACAAATTGATGGCTTTCATTGTATCTTTAGATCTCCTGCGTGCATACATATTTATTTCGTTTGTTCATTAACAACAGTTAGGAAGGAGTATTACAGCGTCGTTGGCTTTTTCGAGGGTCTTTTGAACAGACCCTCCGTACAGATGACGGGTGCTTTTTTCGGGATATTTTGTCGGGGTACTTACAAAAATGCGAATTTTTCACGTAATTTCAAAAAAATGTTATGTGTTAAACTTGACGGCCGCTCAAAATCTAATTTCTGATGTATTTAGTCTATGGCTCCAACCAATGCTACCACCTATAATACATTTTACGCGAATTGGGTAAAAGTTGTAGCAATTCTGAAAGCGCTATTGTGTATTTGTTTTTGTTGTGTGACTGTTTTCATATTTAATTCATAAAAATTATAGAATATTTGGCGTAAAATATCAATATTATTTACAATTTTATATCTGGCGCGGAAATAAAATTATTTAGTCTATGTCTGCATCGCTGTCTCATTGGTGTGATGAGTGTGATGCCAAACGCGAAATTCGCATCAAACGCAAGCGGTAGCGACAGCGATAACGGCTGTGTTGCGAATTCGCTGCGAATATTCGCGTTGGTTTGTGCGATCCTTTATCGTGAACATAACAAGAAAATGAACGTGTAAAAAATATGTATTAGCAAACGAGTTACAAGATTGCATGCATGAATAAAAACGAAAAATCAGTGTGTGTACTTATGTACGCGCGTTAGAAGTTATACTTCTTTGGCGTAAGAAAACAGAAACAAAACTTGTGATAAACTAGATTCTTCGACTAGCTCTTAATGATCTTGTTAAATTACACAATCAAGATAAAGGACCGCTTATTGGAATGCCGATGGCTTATTTCTATACACTTTAACTTATATTACTAAATTATATAATGGTTTCTCGTTGTTTTTATTTTTAAAGTACCAACTGTCACTCTGACGTTTAATAGTTTGTTTACTTAAGGAATTGCAAATGGCCGATAATAATAAATTCGCTGCCTAGTAATGGAGCAATTCTAAACTATAGTATTATACTGTATAATCGTCACGATTGCAATTCCATGCCATGGCGTAAAAGTAGTGCGTTTGGCTGATAACTGAACAATCGCTGGTTCGCATCCAATATATTGCGTTTTTTTTCGTGTGAAAAAATAAATTATGTGTTACATGTCACACGCCAAAAATACACTATGATCTGATTTTCCAAAAGCGCCGAAAAAAGTATAACTTCAAAAACAAAAGCTTCTGAATTTGTAGGCGACAGTTCGTCAGTTAAAGTTTGTCGTCATTAGTATGTCACCTCGTAGCATAGTGGATAATGTGCAGATTGGGGCGTAAACCCAGAAGATGTAGGTTTGATTCGGCCGGGTGTCTTACTTTTTTCAAAAAGATTTTTTTCTCAGTTATGTATCTTTAATAATTAGAATGGTACATTCTTAATTCTTGTGAATTATTCGTTGATTAAAAAAAGTTGGCAAAGTCACTCTCCTTTACTTATAAAACAATTTAATTATAATATCTATATGATTAGTACGCTTTTTATTTTTTTCGTTGCAGACCCCTTCAGAAAATCCGTTCAACATAATACCTAACACTGATTTTGAGGAAATGAATGACGTCAAAGAGGAGTTTACTCACACCAGTATACTTCCGGTCACTAATGTCGACGCAATTGCAGGAAGCTCTCAAGCACAAGAAAGGACACTCGATCAGGTACCTATTTCTAAAATCTATTAATTTGATGAATATAAGGAACTCGTTTCTACCAAGTATGTTAAAACAAGTTGTACGGGCGTCTTTTTAAACCCTATTTGAAAGTCAGGCAGCGAAATTCTAATATTATTTAACGTGTCCGGAAATTTGTACGTATGCAGTTCAACGTATCACACTTTTAGGTGAAATGTTGTTTCGGAAATATGGTCTTATATTAAAGACAGTCCAACCTATTTGGGTCATATAGTACTGAGATAAAATTCATGCCGAACTAAAACACGGTTCTTGTCAGTTTACAATAGACCAGCGGCAAACAAATTTTGCAAATAGCCGATATACTGAATTATTTGTTAGGTTCGGTTAGGTTTTCATTCTTGAATTCATGAATATTGCCAAAATCGGCTATGAAAATAGAGATGACCTTATATAATAAACGGTCATCTCTTTCTGATAAGAAAGCTCACGAAGGGCTGTGCTACGGTGAAATGTAATACGTACAATTTACATATAAAAAGGTTAAGAGTTCTGTCGGTATTAATACCACTCTGCGCACTCGGGTGGGTTGGAGGGGGGGGTGTTTTCTTATTATGTTTGTTCAATATCATAAAAAATGTTGCATGTATGTTATAATTAAAATTTCGATTGATCCAAGCATGTCGGTGGCTAAGTAATTACGGTACACGTAATTGATCTTATATCCAAAATAACCGTAATTTTACAAATAAGCATTTCATGTAAAAACTCCTAAAAAAATACTAATTACATTCGTATTGTTGTTCTTATTTATTAAAACGCAATTTTTGTGTAGTACTTATTCACCACTTCCATTCATACACCATGAATTGAGAGTTAACAAAATAAAAGAAATTAAAGAAGCCAGTACGGCAAAACTTACTGTCTTGTATAAGAAATACAAATTAAAACAGAGTTTATCATCACAACACATCTGGTTCAATCGTGAATGTCTTCGCCTTAAGGTTGTGCTAAAGTACGTGAATATATAAACGAAATCTGGATCTCCGATTGCGACGAAAAGTCCTCAAACTTGCGCAGTTCTCTTGGATCAAATCGGAAATGACGAAATGGTACAACATCAGGGATTTGTCGAGTAAAATAATTTGTTTAATGCCCCTGATGTAGTATGAAATATTAATGTCCAACCACATTAATTTTAAAATATTCTTTTATTGAGATGGTATTATTGAACGGATAGTTATTTATGTACCTATTGTTATATTATTTCTGTCGCTTTGGATTTTGCTTGATAAATATTGTTTAAAAAAAATGTATTTAATTGAAAATGTCCCTCTGAGGCGGACGAAACCGCTCCTAAGCTATTAATTAAAAGTGGAATAAGTACTACACAAAAATTGCGTTTTATTAAATTAAAACAACAATACATTGCAGTTCCACCATGAATTGACAGTTAACAAAATAAAAGAAATTAATTTCGTCATAACAATATGGGACGTCCTTAGCTATATTGGTAAAGCACATTGATGAATCCGGTGGTTACAGGTTCAAATCCTGTCAAGTGTATTCTGTATCTGAGGTGCTTTAAATTGTGCATATTCAATATTATGTTGTTTTATAAGTTTTCTTAGGACTCACACAGGTTGTTGTCATTTCATGATAATTGTTGTATTCTTTGAAAGTATAACTATGGCAAAACCTGAACTCGTACCTACCTCACTCACCACAATAGCTCATTGTACACTGATAGGGTTACGGGAAGCCGCTTATACAATTTTCAGTGTCAACAAGACTATTGCGTTGAGCAGGGTTTAGCAAATATAGCTCACTGTAGTCTGATAGAGTTTACGGTAAGCCGTGTATATCTTTTTCAGACCAAGCAAGACTAGTATGCTGAGTCAAGGCCAAGCTGGCCCAAGGTTGACTGATTTGTTTGGGACTGCGTAGCGCCTTATATTCTCATCCGGGCGACCCTCTCCTCGCTGTCCAGCCGAGACGCCGGCGCGCGCAGATAGGGAACGCCTCGATGGGAGGCGCCGCGGTGCGAGGGAGAAAGTATTCGGTGCAAGCGAGAGGTCCCGCGCTACAACATTTTATATTAGCAACTATTTATTATTACAAAAACATCCAACTGTTTTTGTTTGGTAGATAGATAAATTGTCAGATACCCAAATCATAAATGACTTTTTCGATCTTTTATTTTATTGTGGGAAAATAACGAAAAAATAAATTCGTTATGGTAACATCAATAATGTTTTTTGCAATAATGCAATTTTTTGAAATATCATTCGTGATTAATGTTAATTTCAATTAATTTTGACAGTTTCGACCTGTGTATAAGTAAAAATGGCTTAAGCATAGCTAATATTTTGAACAGAATTTACCCAGGACACCATAGAGAATAGGTATACGTACCGTAACCGCGCGTCCGTGATGGTAATATGTTCACCCCATATTTAGTTCACGTGTCAACGAAGAGATTCACTGAAATTTAACTATCTGCTATTACGAAGATGTTATTATAATGTTTTTCTTAAATATATATCTTAATCTTCTAATATATAAAAATTTATATTTGTTTGTTTGTTTGTTCGTATTGTATGCACTGCCATACCGTTCATCCAATTGCGATAAAACTTTGTTAACTTATTCCTTGCACTTCCGTGAAGAGTATAGGTTATATCTTATATATATAAAAATGAATGTCTGTCTGTCTGTATGCCTGTTTGTCTGTCTGTCTTTCGTTCTGTTCCGTAAGCGTTCCTATACTATTCATCCGATTGCGATGAAATTTTGGTAAGTGGTTGTATGCACACCCGCAAAGTTTTCTGAATTAGAAAAATCATCTTCTTTTTCTTCATTCTATTTTCTTTTATTCGTATGGTTCCTATACCATTTATCCGATTGCTACAAAACTTTCGTCAGTTATTGTACGCACACCCGCAAAGGTTTTTGAATTAGAAAACCACCTTCTTCATCCTCATTATATCTTCTTTTATTTGTATGGTTCCTATACCATTTATCCGATTGCGATGAAACCTTCGTCAGTTGTTGTGGTAACACCCGCAAAGGTTTCTGAATTAGTACAACCATTTTCTTCTTCTTCTTCTTCTTCATTATATCTTCTTTTATTCGTATGGTCCCTATACCATTCATCTGATTGCGATGAAACCTTCGTCAGTTGTTGTGGTAACACTCGCAAAGGTTTCTCAATTAGTACAACCATCTTCTTCTTCTTCTTCGTTATATATTCTTTTACATCTATGGTCCCTATACTATTCATCCGATTGCGATGAAACTTCCATCAGTGGTTGTGCCAACATCTGCGAAGGTTTTTGAATTAGTACAACCATCTTCTTCTTCTATTCTATATTCTTCTATTCGTATGCGTTCCTGTACCATTCATCCGATTGCAATAAAACTTTCGTCAGTAATTGTGCCAACATCCGTGAAGATTTCTGAATTGATACAACCATTTTCTGCTTCTTTTTCTTCTATTCTATCTTCTTCTATTTGTGGGCGTTCTTATACTATTCATCCGATTGCAATGAAATTTTGACCTGTTGTTATGTGCACGCCCGCGAAGGTTTCTAAATTAGAAAATCATCTTATCTTCTATTCATATGCGTTTCTATACCATTCATCCAATTGCGATGAAGCTTTTGTCAGTTGTTGAGTGCACACCTGCGAAGGTTTCTAAATTAGTATTATATAAAATACAAAGTTTTTTGTTTGTTTGTTCCATCCAATTTTGATTTTTTTTAATACATATAATTACATTATAACGTTTGCATATTTTAGATTCGATTTTAATTTAGTGTCTTTTGTTTGACCTTTACTCCTTTAACAATTATTTTCATATTGCCATATTGTATTACACAGATATTTTAATATTAAAAAAATAATTACCCCTTATTATTTTTTAAATATCTAAGATAAATATAACCACGAAGCGACCCTGTGCGAAGGCGGGTACTTCAGCTAGTATAATATAAACATAAGTATATAGTTTCCACCTGTAATATTGTCGAATTGTGATTTCTTTTTACTTTAATGTTTTCACTCATGTTTATTTTGATTTTCAGGTGATGCCATTAATCTTAAATCAAGAAAGGGAAACCGATTCAAATGGCAATCAACATAATGGATTATCTGTAGTAAGATCCAAAGAAATCTTTGACGAAAATAAATTGCATCAATTTCAGCACGCCCAACCTGACATGGTTGACATTCAATCCGCTCTGCCGTATGATGAAATCGAGATCCACGAACATGATATCAAAAAAGAAATTGCCCTTGCAACTCAAGAAGTCTATCTGGTGTTAAATCGACTGCCATTTTATAACAAAAATTTTGTGTGTGGAATGTGCTTTGCTTTTTTCTCATCTGAAAAAATTCTTATCAATCACAAGATTGTGCATAACGTTTCTACATATAACGCTCAAGATAAAATTGAAAACAAGAGATCCGTTTTCAATATTAGCAACCAAAAAATAACAAAATTTAGTCGTCCAGATCTTTTAGAGATACATAAAATGGTTATTAGTGGCGAAAAGCTTTTCAAATGCGATTCATGCGACTACAGGTGTAAGCAATCCACTGATTTAAAGAAACATAGAATGGTTCATAGTGGCGAAAAGCCTTTCAAATGCGATTCATGTGATTATAAATGTAATCGGTCCGCTTATTTGAAGAAACATAAAATGGTTCATAGTGGCGAGAAGCCTTTCAAATGCGATTCATGTGATTATAAATGTAATCGGTCCGCTTCTTTGAAGAAACATAAAATGGTTCATAGTGGCGAAAAGCCTTTTACATGCGATTCATGTGATTTCAAGTGTATTTGGTCCACTGATTTAAAGAAACATAAAATGGTTCATAGTGGCGAAAAGCCTTTTAAATGCGATTCGTGCGATTACAGGTGCAATCAGTCCGCTAACTTAAAGATACATAAAATCGTTCATAGTGGCGAAAAGCCTTTTAAATGCGATTCATGTGATTATAAATGTAATCAGTCAGGTCAATTAAGGATACATAAAATGGTTCATAGTGGCGAGAAAGCATACAAATGCGATTCATGTGATTACAGTTGTTATCATGTCTCTAGCCTGAAGGTGCATAAAATAGTCCATAGTGGCGAAAGGCCTTTTAAATGCGATTCATGTGATTATAAATGTAATCAGCCCGCTAACTTAAAGATGCATAAAATGAAGCACAGTGGCGAAAAGCCTTACAAATATGATTCATGTGATTATAAATGTAATCAGTCAGATCGCTTAAGGAAAAATAAAATGATTCATAGTGGCGAAAAGCCTTACAAATGTGATTTATGTGATTACAGGTGTAATCAATCCAATAATTTAAAGAAACATAAAAAAGTTCATAGTGGCGAAAAGCCTTTCCAATGCGATTCATGTGATTATAGAAGTAATCGGTCCGCTGATTAAAAGACACATAAAATAGTTCATAGTGGCGAAAAGCCCTACAAATGCGATTTATGTGATTACATGTGTAATCTGTCAAATAATTTAAAGATACATAAAAATGTTCATAGTGGTGAAAAGGCTTTCAATTGCGATTAGTGTTAGTACAAAAGTAATGAGGCCACTAACTTAATACATACAATGTTTCATAATGGACAGAAATAATTTAATTGAGATTCCTAGTAAGTTAAAATACATAAAATAATTCATATTCGCAAAAAACCTTACAAATGCCATTCATGTGATTACAGATGTATGCAATCCGCTATTTTCAAGATACATGAAATGGTTCATAGTTGTGTAAAGCCTTTTAAATGAGTTAATGTGAGTACAAATGTACCAATAGCGGTAACTTAATCAATCATATAATTATTAATAATGAATAGAAATCTTTTAATTGCGATATTATATATTTGACGTCTAGTAAATTAAAATTATGTAAAATAGTTTTTAGCGATATGATTAGAAATGTATAGTATTGAGATCTTCAAAGAATCATCAAAACGTTTATAAAGTTTAAAATCATTTAAAATGCAGTTAGTTTGCTGTTTATAAAATGTTTCAACCTTTTAAATGTTTTTTTTTTGTGAATAGGCACCTTATTAAAAGATTAGTTTATTCATTGATAGCGGAGAAAGTGGTTTTGTAAGCACATGTTTGAGTGACTCCGTTCAATGCGATAATGGGTCATTTTAATTAATGTACACAATCAAGTAACTTGGATAAACATTCAATAAACCATATCGAGTATCCCTAAAAGTGCCCCATACGAGAATGACAATGCACCCTTTATAGTAGATTGAAAAGACAAATGTTCTGAAAAAATGACGCGTTTATATAGAAGTGCCTAAATAAGCATAATATGGAAACATAATATTTTGTACTTAAAAATTTTGCGCAGAATGTTATTGTTTTATTTTAGGTTTTTGTTTTATGTGCTATTTTCATGTGTATTTTGTATTTGTCCAAGTTTTTATAGATTTGTTCTATTTTTTCAACTCGTATGACCTAAATTCACCTAAAAGAATTTGGTTATCCTATGTTAGGCTAACTATATTAATATTACTATTATTACCCATCTGTGAAAACTTTACTGGTTAATCAACTGTCGTTCAGTATTTTTAACTATGTAGTTATAGCATTCTAACTGTGTTTTTTTAATAAATACCAGTACAATTAAAAAATTCTTAAACATCATCTGAGTGTCTTAAACTATTAATAAGAATTTTAAGTGTTCGTCTAATTCTAATAAATTAGTTAATTTAAAAAAATGTTTTAATATCCTTACCCTTACTAGGCAGGCTGTTGCTCCTGAATGGACCCCATTTGGGGATGTCTCTGTGGATATAGAGATACCCGAACCTATATCAAGCCGACACATAGTAAGGGTTATTAATTGCGAGAATAAATAATAATAAAACCGCCAATGCTGTAAATTCAAATACGTCAAAAATAAAAGTGACTAGCAACCTTGCATTATGTGGACCGCGCGCAGCGCTAAATTATTGCGGCGACGTGATCGAAAAGCAAAGTATCTCTAAAGAGGAGAAGCATTTTGACAGTCAAATTGTAAACACATATATTTCGATCTCCGCTAAAGTTATTGAAATTATATGAAATTTAGCCCCAAGTATTCTCCAAATAAAAATCGCCGTTTTCGACCATTCCGGTGTATTATTGTTCACTTCCGAGTCGAAATGACAGACGATGTCAAACACCACCATCCTGAGCGAGAAGAGAAAGCATCTTTTCACTCTCTGACTTGACGGAAGATGACACTGCCCTGACGATAAACTACTTAGTACATCTTTAAATATAATGTTTATAATGTGTTCACTGTAAAAAAGAAAAAAAACATTTATATAATATTTTCGGATAGGTAAGTAAAATATCGAGTTGTCTGGTTTGTAAAATTTTCAGTCTCGCGGGCTGCATATTATTCGAAGAATATAAGTGCACATTTTCCATCATCCAGTGGTAGGCCCCAAGAGCCAATTACATACGTAGAGGTTAACGAAAAGATGCTGGATCATTGAGATAATCAAATCAGCAGGATATGACAATTAACGAGTAATGAGAAATATAATTGGTCGAATTGCTGAGATAATATTAAATAAATCTTGAGGTTATCGCAAACTAAGGTGGGGCTTAAATAAATTTTCTTGAATATAAGCTATTCGCGGCCATGGGAAAAAAAACATGGGAGAATAAATGAAATATTATAATAAAATCATTATCAGGAGTTTATATACAACTGGCAAGCATATTTGAAAATTTTGTGATACACCATTTATTTAAAATGAGGTTCTGCTGATATTGGCCTTTATAGGGACCAGATTGGACAACCACTTAGGCTTATTATAATACGTAGCCTTCTTCCGATGCAAATGTTAGGACTTCTCTAGAAGACGTGTTTGCAGACAACCTACTACCTAGCAGACAACCATACTATAATAAGAATGGTATATAAACTAAAATTTCAGACCACGTACAATGTACGATATAAACCAGTGTTCACCCGCGGCCCGGTGTACATAGGAGATATATTTCGCTGACCGGTATTAGCCAGAAATAATAAGCATTATATATTGAAGTTTATTTTAAAAAATAGGTATTATGTTTTAAAATTACAACTTTTGATTAGTGCCACATCTGCTGCTGCTTTTTTGTAAGAAAATTTAATATACGTGATTGCAGCATTGTTTCTGAGAGACGAAGCGCTGCATTAACATTGTCATCTCCGAAAGATGCTGTAAGGTCTGACGTAGGTTCTGGTACCCCTTCCGGACCTTTGATAGTGTGGCAGATGAGGTAGATTTTGTCTTGCTGCTCTTCTTTCGGGGACATGCTTGATTGACAACGCGAAATTCAAGAATAACGCGTATTTTATTAGACGAGAATACATTGATCAAGTTACAGCATATTATATTATGTACATTTAACAAAAATATTGATATAAGTACTAATAAACAAATTCGCGCGGAGGCGCATCGGCTCCGAGTGACCGACGCGAGAGACAAGGCCCGAATGTATCATTTTTTTGTCAACTCCCGGCAAGAAAAAAACAATACCTAGGTACTGAAAAAAATGACAAAAAGGCGTGCTTCGCACCCTCTGACATACCTACCAGAAGCTTATAGGTATCTGGGTCTTGAAGCATACAGTAAGCTGCGAGACGAGAGAGTATGCTGCATACCCTTCGCTGCGCACTGGCATTTCTGAGACTTTTTGCCTTGCTCGAAAAATTATAGCTTACTACATACCTACACCCACGGTGGCCGCGCGGCTTAAGCGTTGGACTATAACGCCTTGGGTCCCAGGTTCGAAACCTGGGTCTGGCAATTAGTGCATGTATTCTTTTTCAATTTGTGTCTGTTAGGGTATGGACCTAATAGGTTGAGCTATTGGCTGACATCCATTTCTCGAAAACAAAATCTCCTAGTAGGTATAATTTTTAAAATATTTCTTTACTATGTAGGTAGGTACATCGCCGGCGTTTTGAAAGATGCGTGCGTATTAATAATTATTATTAGACTAAACTGTACGGACGACTATACTGTGAGCGGTCGCCCACAGTCCGCAGCGGTGACACAAGGGTGAAAGTGTAAAGATCGTCACCTACCTGGGCGTCCAAATGGACACTATGTTAAATTTCCATCACCATGCCTTTACCCAAGTCTATAAGGCTGGGAGGGCCTTCCAGAGGGTGGGCCGTTTGGCTGGTGATGGATAGGGCTTAAAAGTAAAGACGCATAAGATCGCCGGCTACGCTGCTAGTGCGTGGTGCTTGCGTGGATATCCCGAAAAGTGTCAAACTTCTCTTATAATATTACCTTTGTTAAATAGATAAAATATTTTAATTAACTATATCGAGCGTATACTGACAGAACGCATTATTTCAGTTTTTTATGTTTTTCTGTTTTAAATGCCAAAATGTATACAATTTTACGCTCTACGTCCTGGTAAAACGCTCAAAGGCATAGGATATAATGGTGAGAAAATAGAAACATTATTAAGTAAATCATATTGTTATTTTTTTATTCTGATAGAAAGCATGATAATGACCTAATGCGTTCTGGGTATACAAAATACAGGACTTTTAACGTCATGTCGTATATTGTGTTTGCCATAAAGGTTAGTCTTAATAATGTAGAAAAAAAAATTTAAATCAAAAAAAATCTACGTGGGAGAACGCTTTGAAAAAAAATTAAAGTCCTTTTTGCGAATATCGCAGAACTTGTTTTAATGAGTTAATGCTTTCTGTCAGTATCAGTGGCGCACCCAGGGGGGGGGGCAAGGGGCCCTGGCACCCCCCAAAAATGAACATTATCAGAATGATTTTAAACATTGAAATTTAAAGCCAATAAACTATATCTTTGGGCTTACTCCGGGCTTAGACAAATAAAAACACGGCAAAAAAATGATTTGTAATAATTCTCCAGCACCATTTTTAAAATTCTTAGATTTAAATTTCTAACACAAAAATTTTGAAACACTAATGTCAGGTTTTTTTAGAAACACAATCCCTAATGGATCTGTCAAAAAATTCTCGGTGTCCACCCGAATTCCGGAGTGGTGTAGGTCATAGCTGGGGAGGGCTGACAGAGCTCTAGCCTGGGGGCCCGGGCTGTGGGGGGGCCGGCGTGTCGGGTTGACCAGATAAGTGAGATAAACACACATCATAAATTAGCTTTAATAGTAAAAAAAGTCTATTATGCTTCATGGCCATGAACATTTTCAATTACTTATATAATTGTGCAATATATTTTTTGATTATTATGTGTCGATACTTGACAGCTCTATTATTAAAGTAGATGTATTAAAAATCGTCAATAATTCACTGTATAAGTACCCTTAATTTGAACTGAAACACAATTTGAAGAACGTTAATGTAGTGTTTCACACTGCCTTTAATCTTAGCGGTAGGTAGGGGGCCCGCCAAATATCCTAGCCTGAGGGCCCGTTTCAGGATGTGGGGACCATGGTGTAAGTACACCGAGTGCAATAGACAAAAGACCGATAAACGAGAAATTAGGCTGTAAAGAAGAAAAAGATCCTATGGGACTAATAATTTACATTCTCCTCCTTGGGCCCCTCCCAATATTAAATCCTGGGTGCGCCACTGGTCAGTATACCCTCGAATATAATCAAATTTACAACAAACCTACATGTATTTTGGGTCTAGCATTTTATATAAACAAGTAGTTGTAAATATTTGTAAAATTATAAAATACGTAAATATCCCATGTAAAATACACATTTGTGTAAATAATATGGAGATAATATAATAAACTTTTTTTTGGTTCGTAATCACAAACTGTGTAATTATTATTTGTGTTTTTTATTTATAACAGTTTTATCTAAATAATAATACCAACTTTGTTATTTTTTATATAAAACAATACGTAAAAACAAGACCATGTTTTTTATTCCAAGATTTACCTGTTTGCTTTTAACGGATTTGTGTTTAATTTTCAAAATAATGTGTTTTTTGTGATAATACTTCTCAGGTACCTACTTCAATTTGCATTATTCTTTCTTAGGTACCGAATCCTAATAAAGTATTTATTGCGGGAACTTTTTTTAATGAAAATACTTTTATCATAAATTGGTTAGTATAGATAAAAAAATTCTCAGTGGGGCGTTTGCACTTGGCACTGACATATTTGTGTGCTTCCTTTGTGGGAAGAATCTAATCTCTGAGTAAAACGAATGTTTTCACGTATCTCCTTTAACCCTATTCATGCTTCCTTTGTCATAATAATATTATTTGAACAATGACAATAATAATATATACTTTTATCATTCTTTTTATGGTTTAAGAATATTTTAGAGATAATATTTTTATTATTGTTGGCAAATAATCATAGGGCAATCTTTGTTTTTGTAAAACGGCTATTGTCACAAGATATTAGTCTATGGTCAAGCCTGACGCTTGCCTGCTACTAGTCAATGCCTGCTACTCCACGTGTAGACAACAATCTTTTTTACATTTACGAATCAAATAGGTAGATAAAATGGATATCAAACGCGAACCAGATGAAAATGATTCACACGATGAAATAGTGCCTTTGTTAAACGCGTCAACTAATCGTCCAAACATTCCGGACACTTACATAAAGCGAGAGAATGTCGAAGATGCCAGTTGCGGTTTTGAGGTTAGTTTTTAAAAACGCATTTTCTGAATTGCATTTTGTGACGCATCACTCTATAAAAATATTATGCATAGAGTTTTATTATAACACGAGACATTCTTGATTGTTTTTCTGGAATGCTTTTAGTAAGTATGGTAGATTTGGTGGCCATTGCAATTGGTTAATATTTTATATTGTGGCCAATTTAAATTACAAAACGGTTTGTCATGTAAGTATAATGTCGGCATTATTTCCCTTGCAAACATGTCTCAGATGTGCGTTTGTCAGTTTAAATGCACAAGTTTTCCATCCGAGGTTGAATACAAATTGTCGGCAGTTGCATAAGTATATCTGAAATGTTTTTGTTTTCTGTACAAACGTTTGTAAACAAGTCTTTATGCCACTGTAAACATGTTTATGAGGTATCAGGTATGTAGGAACTGGATCGTACGGGTTTCAAATAGTAAAAAACCATTTCCTCTTGGCACGTAAAACCTACCTATATAAAGTTGTCAGAACAATTACCTAACCTCAAAACGAAATTCTTTTGTTCGTGCGTTTTTACCTCCTTTTCGAAACTTACCTTGGTACCTACTGAAATCAGAATTACGTATGTTTATTTAGGATTTTCAGTCCAAACATTCAGATAAGTCATCATCATCATCATCCTCAGCCTGAATCTATCCACTGCTGGATGAAGGCCTCTTTCTTCCAGCTGCTCTCGGTCCTGTGCATAGCGTTGCCACAAACTTAGGGTCCATGTTTTACACGCATATGTGATCACGGGAAGCAGACACTGGTTGAACACTTTGCGTTTTATGCACATTGGAAGGTTACTTTTGAAGACACTATTCAAGCGGCCAAAAGCACTCCAGCCTAGCTTTACTCTGCGAACAATTTCATCAAATATACATCCATATATAGACACTTGTTGTCCCAGATAGATGTAGCTTTTCACCTGTTCGAGCTGAGTGCCATTGACGAGGATCTCTTTTTGATCCGACTTTAAAAATAAAAACAACGATACAAAAATATAGTATCATCATCACCATCAGCCGGGGTCAATCCACTGCTAGATCAAGGCCTCCCTAAGCTTCTTCCAACTCTCTCAGTCCTGTGTCGTTAGCTGCTGACTTGCTCGAGTTGGGTGCCATTAATACAGATAATCGCAGGGTCCGAAAAGCAGTTTCTCGTTACTTTAGGCCAACCGTTTGACTGACATCTGCGAGTTCTTGCATTCTGCCTTGGAGGTCCTTCGAGTCTTGTGAGAATGTTATAATAAATCATATGCAAAGCGCAGGTGGCTGAGGTGCTCCCTATTAATTGGAATACCTTTTTCCTCCCAATCAAGTTTCCTGAATTAGTCTTCAAGAGTAGCGGTGAATAGTTTAGGTGAAATGGTATCACCTTGCCGGACACCCTTGTTGATGGGGAATTTATACGACCATTTGTGGAGTTTCACGCATGCTGTGGCATCACGGTTTATACTGTTC
The DNA here is from genome assembly GCF_057557595.1 of Rhyacophila brunnea. NCBI lineage: Eukaryota > Metazoa > Arthropoda > Insecta > Trichoptera > Rhyacophilidae > Rhyacophila > Rhyacophila brunnea. The sequence goes on along the minus strand of NW_028232785.1, from coordinate 28,078,855 downwards.
AATATGTTTATGTAGCGTCTGGAAATTCCTTGGTTACTAATGGCTTCTATAATTGAGAATTTTTTAGTGAAATCAAACGCCTTTTCATAGTCTATAAAACCCAGATACAATGGCAGTTTGTATTCCTGGGAGCGCTCTATGATTTCCCTGACAAACTGTATATGATCCATAGTACTATAGCCTCTTCTGAATCCGGCTTGTTCTCTTGGTTGGTTCTCGTCTAGAACTGTTTCGAGACGGCTTGAGTTTATTTTCGTGAAAACCTTGTACATAATATTGGCAGTAGACTAATTGGTCGATAGTTTTTTAGGTCTTCAGTGTCTCCTTTCTTATAGAGAATAATAATGGAGGCATTTTTCCATGACTCTGGGATATTCTCTTCGTGCAGACAAGCTGTTACAGACGTGCGAGCACTTCGCTCACCGTCCTCCCGACCCGTTTGAGAACATCGATAGTCAGCCCATCTTCTCCCAGGGCTTTCCCACTCTTCATGGACATTATAGCATATTCCACCTCTGTGGTTGTAACCTGGGGAAGAGGATCTCTATATTCTCCGTTCACCAGAATATCGGAATTGATGTCAGTGTTGTCAGTGTCATCTTTGTATAGAGCGCTGTAAAAGTCTACAACAGTATCCAGTAGATGGTCCCATTTACGCACGATACTTCCATCTTGCGCTTTTAGTGTCGTGATCTGCCGTCTCCCTATTGATAGATGCTGCTTGTTCTTGTGTAAGCTCCTTCCTGATGCAACAATTGATCCTACAAGGTTCATGTTGAACTTACGAAGATCTTCTCGTATGTTTTACGTAGAGTTTTGCACAGCTTGGAGTACTCGGGATCATTTGCAACTTGTTGCTCGCTTTTCGTACTCCTACGCAGCTTCATAAAATCCGACGTTTCCTTTGAAAGTTTGCTTACTCGTTGTGTCTCTTCCGAAGATTCTGTAATAATTTTTGTCATTGCGTCGGTGTTTTTTAGTGAGATGGGGTCATTTTCAGCCTGGAAGGCCGCTAGCCTGTTCTCCAGCTCTTGTTGGAATTCGACTCTGCTTCTCAAGCCTCTGCGGACTCTGGGCTTCTGTATCAGTTTGGATCTCTCACGTTTGATGTTAAATCGTACTTTACACCTTACCGTTCGGTGGTCGCTGCCAGTATTAAATCTGTTAATGACTGTGCAGTATAGAAAACTATCATTCTTGTCGGTGAGGATCTAGTCGATTTCGCTGGTTCGTTGCCGGGCTTCGCCATGTCCATTTTCGGGAAGGCTTCTTTTTGAAGAATGAGTTCATGATGTAGAGATTGTGGTTTTCAGCAAACTCCACTAACATGTCTCCTCGGCCATCCCTGGTGCCATGTCTGAAGTGACCGACCGCTACTTCATCCTGGTGTTGGGATCCGATTCGTACATTTAATATAGCTCCTCCATTTCTTCATCAGGTAAGTTTTGAGTGGGCGCATAAACTTGCAAAAGCAGAATCTGGTATCTTTTGCAGAGCTGGAGTGTTAAACTTGCTACTCTATCTGAGGATAAATCAAATTCAACTATGTGGTCTTTCCAGAGTCTGTGGATTAAAAATCCGACACCGCTTGTGCGTCCGGTCTTAGTCCCATTATAACAGAGTACATGTCCGCTATGGAGATTGACGATATCATCTCCTTATCGTCTTATCTCGCTGAGCCCGACAACATCCCAATGGATTTTTTCGAGCACTAGAAGTTTGACATTGCTGAATAATGTTCTCGCGTTATATTGTGGCAATGGTCATCGGTAGGCATCCGTTTCCATCTTTCCGGGGATTCTTAGCACCATCTGCTTTCTCTTGCTGATTGCTGCCGTGATCAGTGTCAGGTTGGCCTCCAGAGAATAAGGGCCGAGATTTTTATTTGTGTTCTATGGGGGTATTTGCATATAACACACCACGCTGTCCAAACGTATTGGTGTGTGGTTATCTGTCTGGATTTTCCTACCCGTAGCCAAGTGGTCTCTCGTTTTAATGCGCCAAAGTTTCGCCTTTCACCCTTATCTATTAGCCACAGATGGGTTATATTGTCATAAGACACCACATCTGCATTGCCCGGAGGACGCCGCGTGGAGGCTAGAGATAGGATATGTTGAATATCTGTAGTGTAGCATCTCAACACTTTATAGAAATGTACCTATTGACATTAGTGCATTTCATCGAGGCTCTACCCAACCATTTGCCCTCAAATGTATGTATATAGTTTCACTGGCAATAAATTATTTTATTTATTTAAAAAAGACACGTTGAGTATATAACACATTCTTAATTCAGGACGTTCACAACATGACATTTAGAATAAAAATGACAAGTAAGTAATCAATTAGAGAAAAAAACAAAGCAAAAAATAGATTTATACAAAGGAAATAAAATAAAAAAGCAACAATTTAAAAAAAAATCGGTGTGTGTACTTATGTACGTGCGTTAGAAGTTATACTTCTTTGGCGTAACAAAACAAAAACAAAACTTGTGATAAACTAAATTCTTCGACTAGCTCTTAATTATATTGTTAAATTACAGAATCAAGAAAAAGGACGGCTTATTGGAACGCCGTAGGTTTATTACACTTTAACTTAATATTACTAAAATAGGTATATAATGGTTTCTCGGTGTTTTTTTTTTAAAGTAGGTAGGTACCAACTGTCATTCTGACGTTTAATAGTTTGTTAACGTGAGGAATTGCAAATGGCAATGGAACAATTCTAAACAATAATATTATACTGTATAATCATCACGATTGCAATAGCATACTGTGGCGTAAAGGTAGTGCGTTTGGCTGACAACCAAACAACGATGGTTCGAATCCAGTCGAGTGCGTTTTTTTTCGTGTGAAAAAATAAATTATGTGTTACATGTCACACGCTAAAAATACACTCTGATATGATTTTCCAAGCGCGCCAAAAGAAGTCTAACTCCAAAAACGGAAGCTTCTGAATTTTCACGCGATAGTTGTCAAAGTCACTCCTTTCCTTATAAAACAATTTAATTATAATATCTATATAATAAGTAAGCTTTTTATTTTTTTCGTTGCAGACCCCTTCAGAAAATCCATTCACCATAATACCTAATACTGATGTTGAGGAAATGAATGACGTCAAAGAGGAGTTTACTCAAACCAGTATACTTCCGGTCACTAATGTCGACGCAATTGCAGGAAGCTCTCAAGCACAAGAAAAGATAATCGATCAGGTATCATTTTTCCAAAATCTAGTTGATGAATATAAGGAATTCGATTGTACCAAGTATGTTAAAGCAAGTTTGTACGTGCGTCTTGTTAAACCCTGCTGGAAAGTAGGTAAGGCAGGGAAATTCTAACATGTCATTTTTTACTTGTCTCTTGTTATGTTTCTTCAATATCAAAACAAATGTTGTATGTATGTTATATCCAAAATTTGGATTGATCCAAGCATGTCGGTAGGTAAGTAATAACGGCACGCAATTGATCTTTTACCCAAAATTAACGTAATTTGACAAGTAAGCATTTCATGTAAAAACTACTAAAAAATACTGATTAACTTCGTCATAATAATATGGGAGTAGTATATTTTCTAGAGATATATTTCATCTTTCGACCATGTCCGATCCTAATAGGTACATATGGTCTCCACAGAGTAGAGGTTTGTGTTAACTGATTTTGTTTTTTTTTTTTTTGCGAAAAATGGATGTCAACCACTTGGTCAACCTATTAGGTCCATACCCTGACACACAAATTGAAAAACAATATGTGTACTTGCCAGCCCAGGATTCGAACCGGGGACCCACGGCGTTATAGTCCAACGCTTAAGCCGCGCGGCCACCGTGCGTGTCATATATTTCTGAGGTGTTTTTAAATTGTGTGGATTCAATATTATGTTGTTTTATAAGTTTTCTTAGAACTCACACAGGGTGTTGTCATTTCATGATAATTTTAATGTATCTTCTCTCTAAAAAAAAAAAACGTACAGGTATATGAAAAAGATAAATGCATTTTCTTCTGTAACCGGTGAATTATTGTTTAATTGGCTGTCCTTCCTTCTTTGGGGTATTAGCTAAGATATGGGGCGCCAGACAAGCGTTGTCTATCCCCGTTATATGGAGTATCTATCTTTAAGAGTGCTTTTAGGTAGTTTTTTATTTCCTTCTTTTAAAGGTGGGCCTCGGTGGTTTCGATACCGACCGAGACCTAATTTGTTATCCGGGTGAGTTTGTCTCTTGGTAATATTTTTTTTAAGGTTTTCTTCGAGCATTGGCAAATTGGCTGTCACCACGTTTATTTACTTTTAATTCAATGTAATGCCTTTGATGCAATCTTTTACGGCAATCGTTGAAATGTTTCTATTAGGTGGAACTTACCATCACGTCAAGTTCTGTCGTGCTGATAAATTTTGTCAATGGTTTCGTCATTCCGAAATATATTTTGAATGATCATTTTGAGTGATGAATAAATAAAAAATCTCAATAAATCCAACAATGGAAATTACCAACTCGAATAGTGCTTTTCAATTGGGAAAAGGAGAGCGAAACTGTTTGCTTTCACAGTTTTCGATTAATAAAATATATCAATTTAATATAAATTATAAATTGTCAGATACCCATATAATGAATGACTTTTTCGATTTTTTATTTTTTTGAGAGCAAACTTTCAAAATAATGAAAAAATCAATTCGTTAAGGTAACATCAATAATGTTTTTTGCAATAATGCAATTTTTTTAATTATCATTCCTGATTCATGGTAATTTCAATTAATTTTGACAGTTTCCACGTGTGTATAAGTAAAAATTACTTACGCAGAACTAATATTTTGAACAGAATCTAGCCAGGACACCATAGAGAATTTGTATACGTACCGTAACCGTGACAGCACGTGCATGATGGTAATATGTTCACCCCATATTTATATAACGTATCAAAGAAGAAATTGACTGAAATTTTACAATCTGCTCTTACCCCTGGTACGGGAGGAGTTTTCTGTAATTTGTTTCTGAAGATGTTATATTTGTTTTACTTCAATCTATATATCGATACCCCATTGTTATAGGAAAACAACTCAAAAATCCGTGTTCTGAGTATATCGCATTTGAAGTTTTACATTAAATCGTTCCTTCAGTTCCGAATTTTTTTTTAGTGAAAGCATTTTTAAATACTGATAGATATAATATTGTTATTTATTATGGTTTAATTTTTTCATAATATTATTAATAATTGATGCAATCTTGAAGATACGAAGATTTGCTTCTTTGTTGTTTCCTACTCAGAATCCAGTTCGATAGTTTGTATTTTATCATTTGAGTGAATCCAGTACAACTCGAATTATCGGCAATCTTTTTTACCCCTTGTAGAATGTTGTGTTCACCATAATTTATCTTGGTGTCTACTGAAATCAGTATTGCGTATGTTTATTTAGGATATTTGAATAAGTAATGAAATCAAAATTACGACACCTGTGATTTTGTTAATTTGATGCGATTTTTTTTTCATTGTCAGCAGTATGACTTTAATGTTTTCACTCATGTTTATTTTGACTTTCAGGTGATGCCATTAATCTTAAAATACGAAAGGGAAACGGATTCAAATGGCATTCAACATAATGGATTATCTGTAGGAAGATCCAAAAAAATCTCCGAGAAAATAAAATTGTATCAATTTCAGAATACCGTACCTGACATGGTTCACATTCAGTCCGCTCTGCCGTATGATGAAATTGAGATCCACGAACATGATATAAAAAAAGAAATTGCCCTTGCAACTCGGGAAGTCTGTCTGGTGTTTAATCAGCCAACTGATTTAAAGAATCATAAAATTGTGAATAGTGGCGAAAAGCCTTTCAAGTGCGATTCCTGTGATTATAAATGTAAGAGGTCCACTTCTTTGAAGATACATAAAATGGTTCATAGTGGCGAAAAGCCTTTTAAATGCGATTCATGTGATTACAGATGTAATAGTGTCTCTAGCCTGAAGGTACATATAATGGTCCATAGTGGCGAAAAGCCCTACAAATGCGATTTATGTGATTACAGATGTAATCATGTCTCTGGCCTAAAGATACACAAAATGAATCATAGTGACGAAACGCCTTTTAAATGCGATTCATGTGAATATAAATGTTATCAGTCAAGTCGCTTAAAGTTACATAAAATGGTTCATAGTTGCGAGAGGCCTTTCAAATGCGATTCATGTGATTACATGTGTTATCAGTCCACTGATTTAAAGAAACATAAAATGGTTCATACTGGCGAAAAACCTTACGACTGTGATTCATGTGATTTTAAATGTAATAGGCCCGCTTCTTTGAAGAGACATAAAATGGTTCATAGTGGCGAGACGCCTTTTAAATGTGAATCGTGTGATTACAGATGCAATCAGTACACTAACTTAAAGATGCATAAAATGGTTCATAGTGGTGAAAAGCCTTACAAATGCGATTCATGTGATTACAGGTGTAATAAGACCACTAATTTAATGAAACATAAAAAGGTTCATTTTGGCGAAAAGCTTTTCAAATGCGATTCATGTGATTACAGATGTAGTCTTGTCTCTAGCTTAAAGATACATAAAATGGGTCATAGTGACGAAAAGCCTTACAAATGCGATTCATGTGATTATAAATGTAATCTGTCGGGTCACTTAAAGATACATAAAGTGATTCATAGTGGCGAAAAGCCTTTCAAATGCGATTCTTGTGATTATAAATGTAAAAGGCCCACTTCTTTGAAGAGACATAAAATGGTTCATAGTGGCGAAAAACATTTTAAATGCGATTCTTGTGATTATAAATGTAATAGGGCCACTTCTTTGAAGAGCCATAAAATGGTTCATAGTGGCGAGAGGTCTTTTAAATGCGATTCGTGTGATTACAGATGCAATCAGTCCACTGATTTAAAGAAACATAAAATGGTTCATAGTGGCGGAAAGGCTTTCAAATGCGATTCGTGTTAGTACAAATGTAATGAGGCCTTTATCTTTATACATACAATCGTTCATAATGGTGAGTAAGTTGAGAAGAATAGTTGTAAAAAGCCTTTGAAATCAGTTAATTTCAGTATAAATGTACCAATTACGGTAACCTTAAGGGGGGACATGCTCGTCGAAGGTCAAAATTGAGTTTTTATTGTATTTTCAAACCATGATCCTGGACATTCCTTAAACGTTGTAGATAATCTATTTATATAATTTTGAAGCCTTATTATCCTTTATAGTTATTTTAAACATTTGATGACTGCATAAAGTATTTTTATTACATAAAATAGTATTCTTTTAAACCTCTCGCTCTAATGTTTCAGAATATAGTCATATTTCGGTACATAACTGTGCAGTGGTGTTAAGATTTTTTACATTTATTAATTTTTAAACGCATTTATAAAACCATTAGTATAATTTATTACGAGATAATTTTTGTAAAATATTCACGATAAAAAATTATATTGATAATCTCTATGATCCCAAATTTGACAAGAATTAGGCATTTTATTATTCAAAAAATCGGCAAGATTAACACATTTGAAGATGATTCTAAAGATACTTAATATAAGCAATGTCTTTGACCATTCAAGTGTGATAAACATCTTATGAATAATGATTGCTTTATAATAATTATTGACCTAAGAATAAGGTAGTGTTTTTTTGAAATACGCCATTTCTTTTGTCATTCCCCAGTAGTTAAGCTACAACATACGGCCGTAGCCATAAATTGACAAACTATAATTGAAGTAGGGAGTAAAATGATATTAACGCGCGTGTTTGAACATGTACCGTTTAAAAATTTTTTTTAAAAAAATCGGTTAGGTACATGTTCAAATACGCGCGTTAACATAATTTTACTCCCTATTTTAATTATAGTTTGTTAATTTATGGCTACGGCCATATGTTGTAGCTTAACTACTGGGGAATGACAAAAGAAATGGCTTATTTCAAAAAAACACTACCTTATTCTTAGGTCAATAATTATTATAAAGCAATCATTATTCATAAGATGTTTATCACACTTAAATGGTCAAAGACATTGCTTATAATAAGTATCTTTAGAATCATCTTCAAATGTGTTGATCTTGCCGATTTTTTGAATAATAAAATGCCTAATTCTTGTCAAATTTGGGATCACAGAGATTATCAATATATTTTTTTATCGTGAATATTTTACAAAAATTATCTCATAATAAATTATACTAATGGTTTTATAAATGCGTTTAAAAATTAATAAATGTAAAAAATCTTAACACCACTGCACAGTTATGTACCGAAATATGACTATATTCTGAAACATTAGAACGAGAGGTTTAAAAGAATACTATTTTATGTAACAAAAATACTTTATGCAGTCATCAAATGTTTAAAATAACTATAAAGGATAATAAGGCTTCAAAATTATATAAATAGATTATCTACAACGTTTAAGGAGTGTCCAGGATCATGGTTTGAAAATACAATAAAAACTCAATTTTGACCTTCGACGAGCATGTCCCCCCTTAATAAACATAAAATAATTCATTATGGTTAAAAATCTTTTAACTGCGATTCTTTGATTATATATCGTTGACATCTAGTAAATTAAAATTATGTAAAATAGTTTTTAGCGATATGATTATGATTGTATAGTATTCAGAACTTCAAATACTCATCAAAACGTTTATTAAGTTTAAAATCATTTGAAATGCAGCTAGTTTGCTGTTTTCAATCTTATAAAATGGTTCAATCTATTTTTTTTTGTGAATTCCTTATAAAAAGATAAGTTTATTCATGGATAGCGGAGAAAGTGGTTTTGTGTACACATGTTTGATGGACTCCGTCCAATGCGATAAAAGGTCATTTTAATTAATGTACACTATCAAGTAACTTGGATAGACATTGAATGAACCATATCGAGTATGCCTAAAAGTGCCCCATACGAAAATGACAATGCAACCTTTATAGTAGTTTGAAAACACATCAAATCGTTTTTTGTGTGTGTTTAAAATATCCGTATTGAAGGTTATTAGGTGACTGAATGTAGCTGACTGCCATTCGTACAGAAACAGTCCAATAAGCATGATAATTAATATTCTTTGGATTAAAATCATGTCTATTCTCTGCTTGGGCATTAAACTTTTTTAAAGTAGTCAAACAACCTGCTTTTATAACAGCAAGCATTTTGTTTAATTAGTTTTAAAATAAGTCATATACATTTTTCTTGTATTATACTCTGACTGTTGACCAAAAAATGATCTAAACAAAACAAAAACCATCAGTTTTGCAGATGTAAAAGTGGACTAGGTAAAATTTTTGTGCATGACGTTTGGCAACATAATATTTCGTAGTTAAAAATTTCGCGCATAACGAAAGTATTTTGCTCACGAATGTTATTGTTTTATTGATTCTTTAAAGGTTTTTGTTTTATGTGCTATTTTCAACTGTGTTTCGTATCTGTCCTAGTTTTATAGATTTGTTGTATTTTTTCAACTCGTATGACCTAAATTCATCTCAAATAATTTGGGAATCCTATGTTAATATTACTATTATTACCCATCTGTAAAAACTTAACTGATTAAGTAACTGTCGTTCTGTATTTCTAACTGTCTTTTTCTCAATAAATACGTGTATTAATCTATTAATAAGAATTTTAAGTGTTCGTCTAACTCTAATAAATTAGTTAATTTAACATATTGTTTTAATATTCTGACCCTTACTAGGCAGGCTGTTGCTCCTGAATGGACCCCATTTAGGGATGTCTCTGTGGATATAGAGATACCCGAACCTATATCAAGCCTACACATAGTAAGGGTTATTAATTGCCAAAATAAATAATAATAAAACCGCCAATGCTGAAAATTCAAATACGTCAAAAATAAAAATGACTGGCAACATTGTATTATGTGGACCGCGCGCAGCGCTAAATTATTGCGGCGACGGGATCGAAAAGAAAAGTATCTCTAATGCCGGCGCTCCATTGGCACGCAAGTCAGACGATTTACAGTCTTCGGACTTTTTTTTCGCGTGGAGCACCCCAGGTCTGCGGACTTTTTAATCCGCAGACCAGGCTCGTTGGATTTCAAACATGTTTGATATTTTACCTCCGAGTTGCCAGACTTCGTCCGTCGATCGCAATGCAAATTCGATTTGACATTAATACGCAATCATTCGGACCGCAAAAAAATCTGTAATTGTTTTAAACATTTTCATTGATTTATTTGTTAATTTACACATTATAAAATGAGAGATTTACCAATTATTTTTTTATTTGTATTTATGAAATTCATAAAAGAAAACGTAAATCTTGTGTTGTTTTCACTGCTATATTATTTTACGCAAGTCTACATATAAATAACACAAAATTATAGGGTTAACAGAAGACATTACGATAATCGCAATTTTCGACTTTTGACAGCTCGACTTTTTTATTCGTTCATTGATCAGTAGCAGGGCATAGACAAATCGGACGATTTATTGTCCTCGGACTTTTGGCTCGCCAATGGAGCGCTGGCATAAAGAGGAGAAGCATTTTGACAGTCAAATTGTAAACACATATATTTCGATCTCCGCTAAAGTTATTGAAATTATATGAAATTTAGCCCCAAGTATTCTCCAAATAAAAATCGCCGTTTTCGACCATTCCGGTGTATTATTGTTCACTTCCGAGTCGAAATGACAGACGATGTCAAACACCACCATCCTGAGCGAGAAGAGAAAGCATCTTTTCACTCTCTGACTTGACGGGAGATGACACTGCCCTGACGATAAACTACTTAGTCCATCTTTAAATATAATGTTTATATTGTGTTCTCTGTAAAAAAGAAAAAAAAAACATTTATTTAATATTTTCGGATAGGTAAGTAAAATATCGAGTTGTCTGGTTTGTAAAATTTTCAGTCTCGCGGGCTGCATATTATTCGAAGAATATAAGTGCACATTTTCCATCATCCAGTGGTAGGCCCCAAGAGCCAATTACATACGTAGAGGTTAACGAAAAGACGCTGGATCAATGAGATAATCAAATCAGCAGGATATGACAATTAACGAGTAATGAGAAATATAAATGGTCGAATTGCTGAGATAATATTAAATAAATCTTGAGGTTATCGCAAACTAAGGTGGGGTTTAAATAAATTTTCTTGAATATAAGCTATTCGCGGCCATGGGAAACAGAAACATGGGAGAATAAATGAAATATTATAATAAAATCATTATCGGGAGTTTATATACAACTGCCAAGCATATTTGAAAATTTTGTGATACACCAATTATTTAAAATGAGGTTCTGCTGATATTGGCCTTATAGGGACCAGATTGGACAACCACTTAGGCTTATTATAATACGTAGCCTTCTTCCGATGCAAATGTTAGGACTTCTCTAGAAGATGTGTTTGCAGACAACCTACTACCTAGCAGACAACCATACTATAATAAGAATGGTATAGTACTAAAATTTCAGACCACGTAAAATGTACGATATAAACCAGTGTTTACCCGCGGCCCGGTGAACATAGGAGATATATTATTTCGCTGACCAGTTTCGCTGACCGCTTAGCCAGAAATAATAACCATTATAGATAGAAGTGTATTTAAAAAATAGGTATTGTGTTTTAAAATTACAACTTTTGATTAGTGCCACATCTGCTGCTGCTTTTTTGTAAGCAAATTTAATATACGTGATTGCAGCATTGTTTCTGAGAGACGAAGCGCTGCGTTAACATTGTCATCTCCGAAAGATGCTGAAGGGTCTGACGTAGGTTCTGGTACCCCTTCCGGACCTCTGATAGTGTGGCAGATGAGGTAGATTTCGTCTTCTGCTCTTCTTTCGGGGACATTCTTGATTGATAACGTGGATTTGAAGAATAACGGCGTATTTATTAGACGAGAATACATTGATCAAGTTATAGCATATATTATACATTTAACAAAAATATTTACATAATAAACAAATTTGCGCGAAGGCGCGACAGCACCGAGTAACCGACGCGAGACAAGGCGCGAATGAATCAATCTTTTTGGGAACCTGGTCAACTCCCGGCAAGAAAAAAATAATACCTAGGTACCTACTGCAAATGCTGTCATTGAATAAAAAATGACAAAAAAGGCGTGCTTCGCACCCTCTGACATACCCAAAGCTTGTAGGTAGCTGGGTCTGGAAGCATATCCTTTGCTGCACGCTGGCATTTCTGAAAATTTACCCCTGGCTCGAAAAATTATAACTAACTAGTTACCTACCTAGTAGGCTAGTAGGTATATTTTTTTGTTAAATATTTCTTTGCTAAGTACATCGCAGGCGATTTGAAAAATGCTTGCGTACTTTTTTTTTAATTTTCGCCGGAGAATAATTATTGCTAGACAAAATCGTTCAGACTTTTTTTTTCAAAAACTTCATATACGAGTACCTAAATATTTTAGCTAAACACTATTTATTATACATGTATGGTTGGAAACATAGTTTGCTTCTAATATTAAAATATGTATACGAATTTTATTATTGGTCAAAATTGGATGAGGGCATATAAAGTGTTTAAAATTGAATACGTATAGAATTTATAATGACGCTAGGTTATACTCGGCTTGCTTCTAGAATTACCTACATAAATAGGAAGTCGAAAAAAATACCAATAATAATTAGATCTTTATAATTCAGAGATGGATATTCTTAATCAAGCGATATCCAAAATTGAGACAATGATTGCATTTTATGTCTGGACACTAGAGTGACATCAGAAGATAACTCGATCATCTTTTCTTTATCACGAGGATCAAGTGCGCATGATTTAATATCTTCCAAAAAGGGATAATTATTCTAGAAGATTGAGGTCCGCCTTTATGTAGGTCCTAATTTTCAGAGAAATATTTATTAAAGTTTTCAGCTTAAATCCATCTAATAGGTCTCAAATTTATTGCTTGGCTCACTACATTGAAACAATGGGTTTAATGCGTTGTGAAAACCTTCATAACAAGTTTTAGTCTTAGGAAACCTTTCAGCAGCTGCCTCAAAATGATTCCATATTATTCTAATTAGAACGAGAGGTAATCCTGTTTTTTTATCTCCACATAATAATTAATTATTAAATTCATTATTTCGTTGTACCTAGTCACCTAAGCATTCTAAACATATTAGACCAAGGGTTCCCAACATATGGGTCGCCAACTTATACAGTTAACTAAAAAAATATTCACTATAATGCAATTTTTATTTTTAATGGTGTCTTCAATTTTGAATAATTTCATATTATATAATATTTTTAAATGTAATCCATTTACGCTATTCTGTCACAGTTGGTTGAAACATGACGTGTTGAGAGTATGGGAGTAATGGTGAAACACCCCTATTGTTTGAGGCAATTCATTCGAAACGAAACCGAGAATTTCTGAGATGGTAAGCAATAAAACGTCTAGATGACCACCGAACGAATATACCCATACTAATGAATAGGGAACTATTGGTTTGTTGTTAGGGAGGCTCGGTTGGCGTGTAAGTTTATTCATTATCGTTATTGACTATTTCTTCCGATTCAGCCCTGTCCTTAGCGATCTGGCGAAAACTGGGGAAAAAATTAAATCTTGGAAACATTGCCATGTTTGAGAAACTCTGCAGTGTGGTAGATGAATCTTAGAGTGAAATGAATGACTATTTGAAGGAGGAAATTACTAGGCATCTCGAATCCCTTGAAAACGAACTACAGCGTTACTTCACTGAGCTAAAGAAAGAGAAACAACGTTGAAACGAAATCTATTCTCTCCTTCCTTTGATGTAGCCAGTATTCCCAATGAATTACAAGATGAACTCTAGGTATTTGCGGAATGATTCCTCAGCACATAACTTGATCTTGTGAAGAACTTCATTTTTCGAAAATCTCAAATAATTTAATTTATATAACAATACAAAATTGCTACATTATTATACTCCATTATATACTTCATATAAATACATTTTTTCTTTGGTATTCTGAATAATATATTTAACTCTGAAAAGAAAATATAAAATCCATGTAAATAATGAATATCATTAACTAGCACTAACAGTTTTTACTTTGAAAAACACATCGAATTTTTCGGGTTCAAAATAATATTATTATGAATATGGCCCTGGATTTTTCACAATGAACAACCATTTGACGTTTGATGTAGGTACTTACAAATTGTGAGTTTTTATTGTAAAAGTTTTTTTAGGAAAACTATCAATGTACTTACCTATGAATAATAAATAGTATGCACATGGTTCCGAAATGCTGTTATTCATTTATATTCTTCCATTAATAAACACTTTTTAAGCCAAACAATAATGTAGAATAATACAACACTCAGTTGTCACTTAACATGAAGAAAAATGTAATATTATTTAAATCATTATCAACCAGGATCAATCCACTGCTGTATGAAAGGTTCCGCAACCTGATTCTACTACTAGCAATTAAACGAATTTGTGATAGTATACCTATTTCTATCATCCTTATCAACGTCGACCTGAACCAATCCACTGCTGGATAATGGCCTCTCTAGCCTGATTTTACTCCTTTCTGTCATTTGAATTGCTGTATTTATCAAAATCGGTGATATTATATTTATCTACATGTTCATATCGATATCATCATCATCAACCAGGATCAATCCACTGCTGGATGAAGGGTTCAGCAACCTGATTCTACTACTAGCGGTTAAACAACTCCAGAAGGTCATCCAGGCGTCGGTGCTTTACCACGCGGTCCATTGTCTGGTATTCCGCGCTGCGCTGTGGGTCGTATGTACCATTGTCTCGCAATTCTTTCAGGAGCTTCCTCTTCTCAATCATATCCCATGTATGAGGTTACATCCAGTCCGGCCTATGCGTATGCCGCTCTCCTAAGGCAGTAGTTGCGGAGCTCATTATAGCATCCCGTAATAATATCCATTTTCCTTCCAAGGGATCCGAGTGTGAGAGTTCGAGCATCATATAAGCGCATCCGCAGCTCCAGCTCATAGGTTGCACGCACACGGGTACTTTTCAGTTTTTCCACATCGAGTCGGACCGTCCTTTTGGGTTTTGGGACTCGTTTGAGGTCTATACGGGATTTCCCGACCAAGAGTTCGTGGTCACTGTGGATGTCTGCACCTCTATATGTCCGCACGTCTAGCAGTTCATGCCGGTATTTCGCCTTGACCAAAATGTGGTCGATCTGGTTTCTTGTATTACCGTCTGGCGATGTCCATGTATATTTGTGGATGGTCTTATGAGGGAAAAGACTACCACCAATCACTAGACCATTCATTGAGGCAAAATCTACCAGACGGGAACCATTATCGTTTATTAGGCCAAGGCCATGTTTTCCCAGCACAAAGGGTCCACGCGAGGGGTCAGATCCTACTTTGGCATTTAGATCACCAAGGATAACTGCATAATCACAGCTGGGGATATTTCCAGCGGCTTCCGCTAAACTTTCGTAGAATGTATCCTTATCTGCATCGCTAGCAGCCTCTGTGGGAGCATAGCACTGCAAAAAATTGATGGAGCACGACTCGGTCTCGAAAGTAGCACGGAGTAGACGTTCGGAGATAGGTTCCCAGCTGGTGAGGCACTTGCAAGCTTCCTTGGACATCAGTAATCCGACTCCACTACGTCGCAATGTGGCGTGTCCGGAGTACAATAGACGAAACCCACGAATAAGCTTCTCGCCAATGCTAGTGAGTCGACACTCACTGATCCCGAGAACATCTAACTTGTATTGAGAAAGTATTTCTGTTTGATGCTCGGCCTTTCCAGGGACATTTAGAGAACGGATAATGTAGGTTCCAAAACAAAATCGTTTACCGCTTAGGCGAGGTCGTCAGGATGGAAACGGGAGTCCGAGGATTCCCTGTGCTTGGATTAATCTGTTGTTTTAGGGTGTGCAGGTGTCCATCCCACAGCACCCGAGTTCACTGGTGGGGCTGCCACCTTAGGGCCCGTGAACATGCCCTGGGTTTCTGTAGGGGGTTTCCTTCCCGTAGCAAGAATGTACCAGTTTTTAGGCGGAGGTGATTCGCCTTGCACTTTCGTCTATCTGCTACAGCATACTGCATTGCCTAGGGACCCCCACTTGGAGGGCTAAGGTAGGATTTGTTGGCAGAGCTATCATGGATAGTCGACATAGGTACTCAGCATTTCAAATGGAAGCACACCTGATCTGGCATCAAGGCATACCCTACTGAAGTCATACCAACCTTTGGCCCCTACTAGGCTTAGCAGCCTGAAAAGGTATCAGACGATATTGTGAAGGCCAGACTCTAGAATAGACTACGCATATGACTACAAATTTGTACTTATTGGCAATGACAACATGCAAATCGTGAAACTGACAAATCAGCGAAATGTCAAACTGTCTGACGAGAATGAAAATCTATCCCGCAGGGAAAACTTTGGCGCCGTTTATACCTACACACTTTACAATAAATTATATTAAATCCAACACCATGTCATTAGAACGCCAAGCTGTCTGCAAGACCCAAGGAGACAGACTGGAGAGAGCCAGCTGGGTCAGCTAGTTATTATAAATGCCTGTGAAAAGATACGCCGGCATTTCTTCTGGCTTTGCTTCCTATTGCACTGCAATAGACCATGGCTTTTTTTTTACTTAAAACGTCGACGATAATATAGCACTTCTTTCAAGATCGAGAGAATAACAATATTATATCCGCTATGTTGTTTTACGAGAAGAACTTGAAGCTTGCAGTTCCAGTAATACCGTAAGGTCTTTCTCCAATTCGTATTCTTTCGTACCTACGTAAATGATGGCATGTTCCCTCTCCAGTCTTCAATCTCTTCGATTTTTATCATTCCTTTCATTGTTTACGAATATTTTAGAGATAATATTTTTATTATTGTTGGCAATTAATCAGATGGCAATAATTTTGTTTAGGTAAAACGGCTATTGTCACACTATCTAGATTAGTCTACGGTCAAGCCTGACGCCCGTTCTGCTATAGTCTATGCCTGCTAGGTGCTCCACGTGTTGATAGCTTTAAACGTAGGCGACAATCTTTTTTACATTTACGAATTAAATAGGTACATAAAATGGATATCAAACGCGAACCAGTTGAGAGTGATTCACACGCTGAAATAGTGCCTTTGTTAAATCCGTCAACTCGTCCAAACATCCCGGACACTTACATAAAGCGAGAGAATGTCGACGATGCCAGCTGCGGTTTTGAGGTTAGTTATTAAAATTGTGACGCATCACTCTATAATAATATTATGCATAGAGTTTTATTATAACACGAGACATTCTTGATTGTATTTCTGGAATATTTTTAGTAAGTATGGTAGATTTGGTAGGTAGCCATAGCAATTGGTTAATATTTTATGTTGCGGCCAATTTAAATTATAAAATGGTTTGTCATGTAAGTATAATGTCGGCATTACTTCCCTTGCGAACGTGTCTCAGATGTGCGTTTGTCAGTTTAAATGCACACGTTTTCCATCCGAAGTCGAATACAAATTGTCGGCAGTCTCATAAATATATCTCAAATGTCTTTGTTTTCTGTACAAACGTTTGTAAACATGTCTTTATGCAGCTGTTAAACATGTTTATGAGGTATCAGGTATGTAGGAACTGGGTCGTACGGGTTTCAAATACTAACAACCATTTCCTATCGGCATGTAATACCTACCTATATAAAGTTGTCAGAACAGTAACCTAACCTCAAAACGACTTTCCTTTATTCTTTTGTTCGTGCGAATATTTTAAGTATGTGTATCGTTTTTACCTCCTTGTAGAATACCTTATATAACAATTTAATTATAATATATATATATATATAGTAAGTACGCTTTTTATTTTTTTCGTTGCAGACCTCTTCAGAAAATCCGTTCACCATAATACATAAAACTGATGTTGAGGAAATGAATGACGTCAAAGTGGAGTTTACTCAAACCAGTATACTTCCGGTCACTAATGTCGATGCAATTGCAGGAAGCTCTCGAGCACAAGAAAGGACAGTCGATCAGGTACCTATTTCCAAAATCTATTAATTTGATGAATATAAGGAAATCGTTTCTACCAAGTATGTTAAAGCAAGTTGTACGTGCGTCTTTTTAAATCCTATTTGAAAGTCAGGCACCGAAATTCTAATATCACTTAACGTAACGGAAATTTGTACGTATGCAGTTCAACGTATAACACTTTACCGTGAAATATTGTTTCTTCGGAAATTTATGGTTTTATATTAAAGACAGTCCAACCTCTTTGGATCGTATAGTACAGAGATAAAATTCGTGCCGAACCAAAACACGGTTCTTTTCGGTTTACAGTACTGCCGTACTAAGAACAGCAGCTCAGGACACCATAGAGAATAGGTATACGTACCGTATCCGTGACCGCACGTGCGTGATGGTAATATGTTCACCTCATATTTAGATCACGTATCAAAGAAGAAAAATTTTACAATCTGCTCTTACGCCTGGTACGGAAGGAGTTTTCTGTAATCTGTTTCTGAAGATGTTATATATTATGTTTTACTTAAATCTATAAATTATAATATATAAGAATATGTTTTTCTCTTAAAGAGACGAAGATTCGCTTCTTTGATGTTTCTTACCCAGAATCCAGTTTGATAGTATTTTGTCATTAACGCTTTCGCTGCTGAATAGATAATGAGATTTTAATTGCCCCCTTTAAAATGCATGTTAATTACATCGATCGGCCGCCTGGTCATTACGCACCGTGTGCGTCTTCCGCGTCCAAAGTATTAAGGCTATACCTCAGCTGACGCATGGTCTAAAAAGATCGTGACTAGGCGATGCGCGGGTTGCAGGTCGCGCGAGCAAATTACGCAAGCCGAACGAAATATAATTAGTCATAAAAGTTCAACATGCGTCCTTATTATTTTATATTTATTATTATATTCGTAATTATGACAGTATATAATATGTTACGCCCAATGTGCGAAATTGAATATTACATGAAATGGGTAAAATTTTGCCTAAATAATGAAAAATGCAAGCCCGTTGCCTTATTCATGAATAAGACAAAATATGTGAAGAGTGCGTGAATTCGGCAGTAATTTTTCTGCCTAGTTCATGTACGGGACAAATTAAATAGTAGCGCTACGGTGGTATTTTTTGCAACTAATCAAACTAAACAAATGTGTCAAATTTCATTGATTATAATATAAAAATATACCAATCAATAACTACAATGACGTTCATATCCATTTACTATGGGCAAAAAAAACTAGAACTATAATATGATAACGGAAGAATTTTATTGAAAAGTATCAATCGTGCAATGGTCGATTGAATGTTTGTGATAATTTGTTGACACTTGATAGCTAACCTCAAAATGAACATTCAGTTGAATAATTTAATTCAGAATTACAAAACCTAACCTAACACAACCTAACCTAATTAAAATAATATTATATTATGTCCAATTATAACTAATAAAACCATCCATATTAAATTTTCTTTTTCTTCTGTCATGTTGACAGTTCAAGAATTCCATACCCTGGCGAATTCATCTACTAAGGCAACAGGCTTGACTATTACATAAATTAGCCAAAATTTTGCCCATTTCTTGTAATAGTCAATTTCGCACATTCGGTGTAACATATACATTGAAATATTACCTTTTTTAAGAATAAACGTATAGTTTTTTTAGTCATCTTTATATGATTTAAGAATTTTTTCATCCGACGCCATGACAACACGAATCGACGTGCAGACACATTGACTATCGCTCTTCAAATGGCAATGCGGCCGTTATTTCGTCCCACATACAGTTGAAAACTATTCCACTTATGTACGCTCTGTGAATCCAGTACAAATCAAATTATCGCCGATCTTTTTAACCTCTTTGTAGAATACTGTGTTCACTAAAATTAACCTTGGCACCTACTGAAATCAGTGGTGCGTATGTTTATTTAAGATTTTCGGTCCTATCATTCAGAAAGTAATGAAATCAAATTGCGACACCTGTGATATTGACAAATTGTTGCCATTTTTTTTCATTGTCTGCAGTTTTGACTTTAATGTTAGCACTCATTTATATTTTGATTTTCAGGTGATGCCATTAATCTTGAAACAAGAAAGGGAAACCGATTCAAATGGCATTCAACATAATGGATTATCTTTAGTGAGATCCAAAGAAAGCTCCGAGAAAATTAAATTGCACGATCTTCAGCATACCGTACCTAACATGGTTGACATTCAGTCCGCTGTGCCGTATTATGAAATTGATATCCACGAACATGATATAAAAAAAGAAATTGTCCTTGCAACTCAAGAAGGCTGTCTGGTCTTAAATCAGCACACTGAATTAAAGAAAGATAAAATTGTTAATAGTGGCGAAAAGCCTTTCAAGTGCGATTCCTGTGATTATAAATGTAAAAGGTCCACTTCTTTGAAGATACATAAAATGGTTCATAGTGGCGAAAAGCCTTTTAAATGCGATTCATGTAATTACAGATGTAATATTGTCTCTAACCTGAAGGTACATAAAATGGTCCATAGTGGCGAAAAGCCCTACAAATGCGATTTATGTGATATCAGATATAATCATGTCTCTGGCCTGAAACTACACAAAATGAATCATAGTGACGAAAAGCCTTACAAATGCGATTCATGTGATTATAAATGTAAGGCGTCCACTACTTTGAAGATACATAAAATGGTTCATAGTGGCGAAAAGCCTTTTAAATGCGATTCATGTGATTACAGATGTAATAATGTCTCTAGCCTGAAGTTACATAAAATGGTCCATAGTGGCGAAAAGCCCTACAAATGCGATTTATGTGATTACAGATGTAATCATGTCTCTGGCCTGAAGATACACAAAATGAATCATAGTGACGAAAAGCCTTACAAATGCGATGCATGTGATTATAAATGTAATCAGTCAAGTCACTTAAAGATACATAAAATGGTTCATAGTGGCAAGAGGCCTTTCAAATGCGATTCATGTGATTTCAGGTGTAATCAGTCCTCTGCTTTAAAAAAACATAAAATGGTTCATAGTGGCGAAAAGCCTTTTAAATGCGATTTCTGTGGTTATAAATGTAATAGGTCCGCTTCTTTGAAGATACATAAAACGGTTCATAGTGGCGTAAAGTCTTTTAAATGCGATTCATGTGATTACAGATGTTATCATGTCTCTAGCCTGAAGACACATAAAATGAGTCATATTGACGAAAAGCGTTACAAATGCAATGCATGTGAATATAAATGTAATCAGTCAGGTAACTTAAAGAACCATAAAAAGGTTCATAGTGGCGAGAGGCCTTTCAAATGCGATTCTTGTGATTATAAATGTAAACGGTCCGATTCTTTGAAGAGACATAAATTGGTTCATGCTGGCGAAAAGGCTTTCAAATGCGATTTCTGTGATTACAGATGTAATCATGTCTCTAGCCTGAAAACACATAAAATGGGTCATAGTGACGAAAAGCCTTTTAAATACGATTAATGTAATTACAATTGTTTTAAGTCAGGTCACTTAAATATACATAAAATAGTTCATAGTGGCGAGAGGCTTCTTCAATGCGATTCACGTGATTACAGGTGAAATCAGTTTACTAATTGTAAGAAACATTAAATGGTTCATAATGGCGAAATGGCTTTCAAATGCGATTCGTGTTAGTAAAAATGTAATGAGTCCTATACTAATACATACAATAGTTCATAATGGTTAGAAGCCATTTATAGTAGTAGTAGGTTATCCCTAGTAGGTTAAAAATACACAAAATGGTTCATAGTGGCGAAAAACTTTTCAAATGATATTCATGTGATTACAGATGTATTCAATCCGATAAATTATAGATACATAAAATAGTTCATAGTTAAGAAAAGCCTTTCAAATGAGTTAACGTGAGTACAAATGTACTAATTACGGTAACTTAAATAATCATTTAATGATTCATAATGCATAGAAATCTTTTAATTGCGATACTTTGATTATATATCTTTGACATCTAGTAAATTAAAATTATGTGAAGTAGTTTTTAGCGATATGATTAGAAATGTATAAGTATTGAGAACTTTAAAGACTCATCAAAACGTAAATAAGTTTAAAATTATTTGAAATGCAGTTAGTTTGCTGTTTTCAATCTTAAAAAAATGTTTCAACCTTTTAAATGTTTTTTTTTTTGTGAATAGGTACCTTATTAAAAGATTAGTTTATTCACTGATAGCGGAGCAACTGGTTTTGTTTACACATGTTTGAGTGACTCCTTCCAATACGATATAGGGTCATTTTAATTAATGTACACTATCAAGTAACTTGGATAAACATTGAATGAACCATATCGAGTATTCTTAAAGGTTCCCCATACAAGAATGACAATGCAACCTTTATAGTAGATTGAAAATACATCAATTTGTTTATTGTGTATATTGGAAATATCCGTATTGAAGGTTATTAAGAGACTGAATGTAGCTGACTGCCATTCGTACAGACACAGTACATGTGTATTCTCTGCTTGGTCATTAAACTTTTCTAAAGTAGTCAAACCACCTGCTTTTATATCAACAAGCATTTTATTTTATTAGTTTTAAAATACGTCTTATACATTTGTCTTGTACTGTACTCTGACTGCTGACCAAAAAATTAACTGAACAAAACAAAAACCAATTTGCAGATATAAAAGCGGACTTGGTAAAATTTTTGTGCTTGACGTTTGGTGATTTCCTACCTAAAAATTTCGCGCAGAACGAAAGTATTTTGCTCACGAATGTTATTGTTTTATTGATACTATGTAGGTTTTTGTTTTATGTGCTATTTTGTATTTCTTCTATTTTTTCAACTCGTATGACCTAAATTCACCTCAAAGAATTTGGTAATCCTATGTTAGGCTAACTATGTTAATATTACTATTATTACCCATCTGTGAAAACTTTACTGGTTAAGTAACTCTCTTTCAGTATTTTTAACTATGTAGTTATAGCATAATAACTGTTTTTTTCTCATTAAATACCTGTATAATTAAAAAAAATAAAGTATCATCTGAGTGTATTATAATTAAGAATATATAACTAATATAAAATTAAGAATATAATAATATTAAGAATAATATAACTATTAATAACAATTTTAATTGTTCGTCTAATCTAATAAATTAATTAATTTAAAAAAATGTTTTAATATCCTGACCCTTACTAGGCAGGCTGCTGTTACACCTCCGAATGGACCCCATTTGGGGATGTCTCTGTGGATCTAAAGAGGGCCGAACCAATATCAAGTCGACACATTGTAAGGGTTAATTGCGAAAATAAATAATAAAACCGCCAATACTGTATAATATTCAAATACTTCAAAATAAAAGTTACTGGCAACATTTCATTTTGTAAACCGCGCGTAGCGCTACACAATTGCGGTGGCGGGATCGAAAAGCAAAGGATATTGGCGCGAATGCGGAGAAGAGGAGAAGCATTTTGACAGTTAAATTATAAACACATATATTTCGATCTCCGCAAAAGTGATTGAAATTATATAAAATTTAGCCCCATCTCTCAATCTCATTTTCCCAATAAAAATCGCGGTTTTCGACCATTCCGGTGTATTATTGTTCACTTCCAAGTCGAAATGTTGGACGAAGTGAAACACCACCATCCTGAGCGAGAAGAGGAAGCATCTTCGCCATCTCGACTTTACGGGAGATGACACTACCCTGACGGTAAGCTACTTAATCCATCTTAAAATATAATGTTTATATTGTTTTCACTGTTAAAAAAAAACTTTATTCTAATATTTTCGGATAGGTATGTAAGTAAATTATCTGGTTTGTGAAATTTTCCGTGTCGCGGACTTCATATTATGCGAAGAATATAAGTGCACATTTCCCATCTTCCAGTGGTGGGCCCCAAGAGACAATTACATACGTAGAGGTTAGCCAAAACGCGCTGGATCGATGAGATAATCAAATCAGCAGTATTCGACAATGAACGAGTAATGAGAAAATTAATAGGTCCAGCTGCTGTCATAATATTAAATTAATCTTGCGGTCATCGCAAACTAAAGTGAGGTTAAATAATTTTTCTTGAATTTAAGCTATTTGTGGCCATGGGAAACAAAAACATGGGAGAATAAACGATATATCATAATAAAATCATTATGGGGAGTTTATATACAACTACCAAGCATAATATGTTTATTGGAAAAAAGATTGGACAACCTCATGGACATATTATAATAGGTAGCCTTCTTCTGATGCAAATGTCAGGACTTCTCTAGAAGATGTCAATTGCAGACAACCTAATACCTAGCAACATGGCCCCAACAAGGGGGGGCTGACCGGGCTCTAGCCTAGGGGCCCGGGATAATAGGCGGCCTGGCGTGGCAAGCCGTCCAGTTAAATGAGAAAAACACAGACCACAAATTTGCTATATTAGTAAAAAGTATTTAACTATTTCCCTAGATGATTATTAAAATTTAAAAAAATAGGTGTCTTTGCGATGTAATTTTATGTGATATGAACATTAATATAGCTACTTAACGAAATGATAATTCACTCGTAGCATTGCTTTATAATTATCTTGTGTGTTTCTTGGCGAATAAGTATATGGTGAAAGGTCCCATGTTACTTGGGTACCACAAAATGAGGTCGCGATCAGTGATATATAATAATGGTGAGTGCCAACAACTCAATAAATCAACTAGATTTATTTAAAAATCGATAAAAATACACGAAATACCCTTAACCCTGGGGATCCATGGAAACCACTTGGGGGACACTAGTGTAAAAATCACACTGCCCTTAACCTTAGCGATAGATAGGGGGGCCGCCATAGATCCTAGCCTGAGGGCCCGCTTTAGAGAGTGGGAGCCATGCCTAGCAGACAACCGTACTATAATAAGTATGGTATATGTACTTACTAAAATTTCAGACCACGTAACATAGGTAAATTACAATTTTTGATTCGTGCCACACCTGCTGCTGCTTTTTTGTAAGCAAATTTGATATACGTGGTTGCAACAATGTTACTGAGAGACGAAGCGCTGCATTAACACTGTCATCTCCGAAAGATGCGGGAGGGTCTGACGTAGGTTCTGGTACCCCTCCCGGACCTTTAATGATGTGGCAGATGAGGTTGGTAGATTTTGTCTTGCTGCTCTTCTTGCGGGGACATGCTTGATTGACAACGCGGATTTCAATAATAATGGCGTATTTTATTAGACGAGAATTTATTGATCAGGTACAGCAAGTTACAGCGTAGATTATGTACATTTAACAAAAATATAAAAAAAAAAAAAAAAACAAGTCGGCTCCGAGTAACTGACGCGAGAGTCAACGTCAGAATGAATCATTTTTTGCTAGCCAGGTCAACTCCCGGCAAGAAAGAAATAATACCTAGTGAGATATCCCGAGTTCTGGGCTAGCTCAGTAGAGTATTGGTGGAACTCAGGATTCACAAAATTAGATTAAATAAAAGTCTTTGTTTTTCGGTAAGCACGTGGCTTTGTATTTTAATGGTTACTATTTTTTTTTTACAAGAAAGAACCTTATGTTAAACAATGACATGTATTTATTATTATCATTTCTACAGTTCCTTAAACTAAGTACCTACCTTAATTAACTATATCTTAATACCACTTATATTCAAATAATTAATGGCCGACATTAGTTTTATTCTTGACACAAGAGTTTGCGACCTCAACTCTACGTCTGCTCGTGATTGTGTATTTTTTTCGACTGACTTTTAAATTGCTCGCGTGATAATCTGGCGGGTTCAGTTACCGCAAAAGAACTTTCATGCTAACTCTCTTCCACTCTTACATCTTTTACACCCATCTCTTTTAAACTCATAAAAAATCTAACATAGATTTACAAGCTATTCCTATTACAAAATTAATTACAATAATTTTAATGCTATGAATCTTTTATATAAAACTTAAAGCTATTGATTTGAAATTTTATACCTTGGTACATATTGTAATTAGTATTCTAAATCTAAAATATTCCTTTTTATCCACATAGCCAAAGTGATACGTTATAAGTTTTTCCTAATCTGTTAATTGACTATGTGGCCAAGCTGCACGTTAAGGCCTACAAACTTTATTCCGGCTACCCATTTAAGATGGGAAGTCCAGGAGTATGTCACTTATTAGGTGCTACAAATTCTTTCACTGAATAAAAAATGACAAAAAAAGGGGGCTGACATATCTACCCGAAGCTTGTAGGTACCTGGGTCTCGAAGCATACCCTACGCTGCGCGTTGGCATTTCAGAGAATTTTCGCCTTGCTTGAAAAATTATAACTTACTAGGTACCTTAACCCACGGTGGCCGCGCGGCTTAAGCGTTGGACTATAACGCCGTGGGTCCCAGATCTGGCAAGTACCTACACATATTGTTTTTCAATTTGTGTCTGTCAGGGTATCGATCTAATAGGTTGAGCAAGTGGCTGACATCCATTTCTCGTAAAATACAAAATCTGTTTAAACTGTCCTCTACTCTGCGGAGGCCCATATAATCCTGTTAGGATCGGACATGGTCAAAAAACGTACCTGGTAGGCAAGTAGGTATAATTTTTAAAATATCTCTTTACTACCTACGTACATCGCCGGCGTTTTGAAATATGCGTGCGTATTGATAATTATTATTAGACTAAGCTGTACGGAAGACTATACTGTAAGCGGCCGTCCACAGTCCGCTTCGGTGACACGGGAGTGAAAGTGTCAAAGATCGTCACCTACCTGGGCGTCCAAATGACACTAGGATAAATTTCCATCACCATGCCTTTACCCAAGTCTATAAGCCTGGGAGGGCCTTCCAGAGGGTGGCCGTATGGCTGGTGATGGATGGGGCTTAAAAGTAAAGGCGCTTAAGAGGGGGCTCAAGAGAACGAGATTGAAGTGTAATCTAGTATAAAAAGGACATCAGCGTCGTAAAGACGTTAATTTAAATCGATATTTTCGCAAAAATCACTAATCATCGGAGATTTTATTTAAAAACTAAACATTATTATTGTTATTGTTATTTTCGGCCGTCTTACAAATTATTATCTGATAAACACCTGCAAGTGCCCGCCGATCAGACAACAGGGCTGTCAAAATAATACATGAATTAATATTTTTAAAATGTTAATTTCATCATGGTTTTAATCAAACATGTGCGAGTACATACTGATAACTTGGGCGGATATCGTAGCAAACATACTATTGATATAACTACGGGTATTTTATTATGATTACCTAATTCAAATTGAGCATAGGTTGATACTCAAATACTATTATAGTATGTTTATGATTTCGAGAAAATAATCGATGGTAAATAACATGTATAATATAGTGAAAATGTCAGATACCTGTTTAATTTGCAAGATAACATCAAAATTTGTATATACTTACCTAAATGAAGAATGACATTCATGAGTAAGCACGGCTCAAAGCTTGGAACATGTTTTTTTTTTCCATTTGAAAATATTTTAATATTTTTATTACAGATTTAAGGTCAACTTTATATAACTAATAGAACATACTGGTTTTTTCTATGAATAAAAAAGACTGGAAGGAACATGTGTACAAATCACAGCAATCAAGAAAGGCCGGCGAATATCGCCAAAAATGCATGATACATTTGGTGATGTCTCTGTGGATATAGAGATACCCGAACCTATATCAAGCCGACACATAGTAAGGGTTATTAATTGCGAAAATAAATTATAATAAAACCGCCAATGCTGCAAATTCAAATACGTCAAAAATAAAAGTGACTGGCAACACTGCATTATGTGGGCAAATAAGGCGCTAAATTATTGCGGCGGCGGGATCGAAAAGCAAAGGATCTTGGCGCGAATACGCAGAAGAATAGAAGCATTTTGACAGTCGAATTATAAACACATATATTTAGATCTCCGCAAGAATTATTGAAATTATATAAAATTTAGCCTCAAGTATTTTCCAAATAAAAATCGCCGTTTTCGACCATTCCGGTGTATTATTATTCACTTCCAAGTCGAAATGACAGACGATGTCAAACACCACCATCCTGATTGAGAAGAGAAAGCATCTTCTCCATCTTTGACTTGACGGGAGATGACACTGCCCTGACGATAAACTAATTAGTCCATCTTAAAATATAATGTTTATATTGTGTTCACAGTAAAAACGGAAAAAAAAACATTTATTTAATATTTTCCGATAGGTAAGTAAAATATCGAGTTGTCTGGTTTGTAATACTTTTCGTTTCGCGGGCTGAATATAATTCGAAGCCGATTATAATTTCCATCATCCAGTGGTAAGCCCCAAGAGACAATTACATACGTAGAGGGTAGCCAAAATGGATCAACGAGATTATCAAATCAGCAGTATGTAACAATGAACGAGTAATAAAAAATATAATAGGTCCAGTTGCTGAGATAATATTATATAAATCTTGCGGTCATCGCAACTGAAGTGAGGTTAAAATAACTGTTCTTGAATTTAAGCTATTCGTGGCCATGGGAAGCAAAAACATTGGAGAATAAACGATATATTATTATAACATCATTATGGAGAGTTTATATACAACTGCCAAGCATATTTTTATAAGGAAATAGATTGGACAACCTCATATACATATTATAATAGGTACCTAGTCTTCTTCCGATGCAAATGTTAAGACTTCTCTAGAAGATGTCGTTTGCAGACAACCTAATACCTAGCAGCCAGCCATACTATAAAAAGTGTGGTAGGTATCTGTACTAAAATTTCAGAACACGTAGGTACTATGTACGGTATAAACCAGTGTTCACCCGCGGCCCTGTGAACATAGGAGATATATTTTGCTGACCAGTATTAATTAGCCTGAAATAATAACCATTATAGATAGAAGTTTTGTTTATAAATAGGTATTATGTTTTAAAATTATAACTTTTGATTAGTGCCATATCAGCTGCTGCCTTTGTTTTTGAAAGACGAAGCGCTGCATTAACATTGACATCTCCGAAAGATGCAGGAGGGTCTGACGTAGGTTCTGGTACCCCTTCCGGACCTTTGATAGTGTGGCAGATGAGGCAGATTTTGTCTTACTGCTCTTCTTTCGGAGAGATGCTTGATTGACAACGCGGATTTCAAGAATAACTGCGTATTTTATTAGACGAGAATACATTGATCAAGTTACAGCGTATATTATGTACATTTAACAAACATATTTATAAAATAAATAAATTCGCGCGGAGGCGCGTCGGAACCGAGTGACCGACGCGAGAGACAAGGCCCGAATGAATCATTTTTTTGGAAGTCAGATCAACTCCCGGCAAGTTTTTTTTTTACCTAGGTACCTACTGCAAATTCTGTCACTGAAAAAAAAACGACCTAAAAAGGCGTGCTTCGCACCCTCTGACATACCCACCCGAAGCTTATAGGTATCTGGGTCTCTAAGCATACGGTATGCTTCGAGACGAGAGAGTATACTGCATACCCTTCGCTGCGCACTGGCATTTCTGTGAATTTTCGCCTTGCTCGAAAAATTATAACTTACTAGGTACCTACACCCACGGTGGCCGCGCGGCTTAAGCGTTGGACTATAACGCCGTGAGTACCAGGTTCGAATTCTGGGTCTGGCAAGTACACATATTTTTTTTCAATTTGTGTCTGTTAGGGTATGGACCTAATAGGTTGAGCAAGTGGCTGACATCCATTTCTCGTAAAAAATAAAATCTCCTAGTAGGTATAATTTTTAAAATATTTCTTTACTAAGTAGGTACATCGCCGGCGTTTTGAAAGATGCGTGCGTATTAATAATTATTATTAGACTAAACTGTACGGACGACTAAACTGTAAGCGGCCGCCCACAGTCCGCTTCGGTGACACGGGAGTGAAAGTGTCAAAGATCGTCACCTACCTGGGCGTCCAAATAATGGACACTGTGTTAAATTTCCATCACCATGCCTTTACCCAAGACTATAAAGCTGGGTGGGTCTTCCAGAGGTTGGCCGTATGGCTGGTGATGGATGGGGTTCAAAAGTAAATGCGCTCAAGATTGCCTACGGCACCATTTATATGGGGTTCGCCGCCTACGCTGCTAGTGCGTGGTGCTTGCGTGGGTATCCCGTAACGTGTCATATTACTTGTTAAATAGATAACATATTGTAATTAACTATATAATGTAATTTACAACAAACCTACCTGTATTTTGTGTTCAGCAAGTTTATATAAACAAGTAGTTTTATAAATATTGTGTCAAAAACGATATTTTTATTTCATAAAATATTTATAAAATGAAAGGAGTTTTACCTACCAATAAAACTCTTATTATTCTTGTTGACTCTGAGGTCCCTTGAGATGTTGATCGTATTTTTTGCCTTGTGTTCTTCTGTGCTGGCCCCTTTTTACCCCCTTTTCTTCTCGATTTTTCTCCTCTCTGGTTGTTCATCTTGTTTTACCGGCTGGCAGGACTGACGCTTGTATCGTGGCGTGCTTTGTCTTTGGTAGGAAACCAGGTAGGTGTTCTCTGGACTTCAGAGTCAACAAGAATAATAAGAGTTTTAATGGTAGGTAAAACTCCTTTCATTATTCGCTATTGACTCTGAAGTCCCTTGAGATATCTGCTTGTTATCACCTGGTAAAGCAAGATAGATCCTGCAAGATAAGGTGGATGAACCTAACATGAGAATTAGGTGTAGCATCTCCTGGCTTTTAGGCTCAGTGCACCGGGCTAAACAGAGAGGTCAACATATTTTGTTCCCCCGCTGTAGAAGTCTGTGTGTCTATCGGTCTCTGGTAAAATGTTTTAAACGTAGCTTCTTGGCGCCAATTACCTCTCTGCAGGATGTCATCTATGGGGTAGTTCTCTAACCAATTTAGAGAGGCGACTGCTGATCGAGTACTGCCTGGTGATTCCTGTTCCCCTGCATCAGGGAGTACTGACTTCACCCAATTTCCAATGACTGCTCGAGTCGCCGGTTTTAGGGGGCCTCGTGGCGAGATAAATAATGCCGGAATATTACCAACCTCTTCTCTTCTCTCATTGGAAACGCAGATAAGTTTTCGTAGCCAAAATACTGGATCGATGTTTTGGCAACAGGAAGCGCTTAATTTCCATCCAGATTGGCGGTGCCTTGATGTGTCCGTCTTGGAACCAAACACTGGCCATAGAATTATATGGTCGCCATTATCAACTAGGTTATTATCCGGTAAAGTCATGAACCCGTCGTCCCGATGCGAGTAATAATAGTATAGCTGTTCTGCGTGAAACTTCATACAGGTTGTATACTAGTGGTGTTGTTTTCTTGAGGTAGTCCACGATTATTCTTGGATCCCAAATCGGTGGTTTTGTAGGTCTAGTCTTGCGGGTGGATATGGCTTTTAACATATCACGCACTACTATGTTACTGCTGATGTCTTTACTGATCATAGGTTTGCAAAAAGTAGCTATGGCTGATTTATGTACAAGAATAGTGTTATATGAAAGACCTTCCTTATTGTATAAGTGACCCAGGTATCTAGCCACTTCAATTGGTTCGGGGGTATTATAGCTCCCTGCACCATGTCTTCCATTTGTCCCATGCAGGTCTATAAGTCTTCAAAGTGGATGGTCGCCAGCCGGAAGTGAGAAGTGATCTGTCCTCTACCGACCAGCTAGAAATTAACTCTGCCCACCCAAAATTATCCATAACTGGAGTGATAGGTCCCGGACTTGTGGAGGTGGATGGTTTGTCACCGTATCCACTAGAAATGACTCCAAGTACGGGATCGGGTAGGAGGGTTCCAGTGATCTCTGCTGTAGGTCTGCGCTCCAAAAACACTTCTTCCACCATGGGGCCACTAGTAAATATTTTCCCCTTGCCATGTTCAGGTGTGCCAATACTTGTGGAATAAGATTCGGTGGCGGGAATATCCAGGCTAGTTTGAAGTCCCACTGTCGACTGAAGGCATCGTGGAACAGTGCAAGGGCATCGTTCGGATTTCGTGAGACATACGTTGCGACAACATGGGCTGGGTTGGACGCGAACAGGTCTACGTCTGGGAGTCCCCATCATTGAAATAGGGGAGCTGTAGCCGCCATAACTAGGTGCCATTCTGGGATAATTTTGCTGCGTGAGAGATGGTCTGCCACGCAGTTGTATTTTCCTGGAAGGTATTGTGCAGTCAATGATATACTGGCCTGATTGGCGATTTCCAGGATCTGTCGGCAAATACTTAGTAGGGTTGCGGACTTTATGCCCCCCTCGTTGTTGATGTAGGCCACCACTGTCTTGTTGTCGGTTTGTAGGAGTAATTCTGATCCCCTGATCGTTTGCTCCCGGAGTTGTATGGCTGAGAGTACTGCATACAGCTCTTTTCGGTTGGAGTGCCACGTGGATTGGCGTTTTGTCCATGTACCTGATAGGTGGCACTCGTCTAACTATGCTCCTCAGCATGAATCGGCTGCGTCTGTGGTGAGGAAGTGATTGTAGGTTGCCCTGTGAATCTTTCCTGAGGAGCCCACCGCTCGAATCCACCACATGATGTCCTCTCGAGCTTGTGGTGGAATCGATGTTGATTTGTGAGGGTGGCTCCTTGATAATTGAGCGCTCGTACGTTGTAGGCGTCGGAAATGCAACCTCCCCTGTGGAGTGACGAAGGTTGCAAAGTTGAGTCGTCCGAGGAGGCGTTGGGCATGACTGAGCGGCCAACTGCCTTTTTTGGATCTGCAATTGCAGGTGGTGACGAAGTGATGTGCACTTCTCTGTTGAAAGATATTTCCGATTGTTGTGGTTGTGAGTATCCCACGTGATACCCAAGAACTCCCGCTGTTGGCTTGGAATCAGACAAGATTTTTTCTTGTTGATTATCCAGCCTAGCGCCTGCATGAAATCTATCATATAAGTCAGTTGCGACAGAAGAATCTCTCTGGACTGATTTGCCATCAGAAAGTCGTCTAAGTAAGTGACAATTCTCATACCCTTTCCCCGGAGGTGTTCGGCCACCCAGTTTGTTAATGAGGCAAACAGTCTTGGTGCTGCCGACAGTCCGAACGGAAGGCACGTGAATTGAAGGAGTTCTCCTTGGTAAACTAGCCGAAGAAATCGGCGATGTTGTATAGCTATAGGTACATGTAGGTACGCTTGGCTTAGGTCTATTTTTACTAACCAATCTTCCCTTTGCAGGAATGTTGGGACCTTGAAATGGTGGAACAGTTTGAACGGCCTTGGTTGTAGGAAACCGCTTAGGCGTTTTAGGTTGAAGACGGGTCGTTGACTGCCGTCTTGCTTCCTTACTAGGAACATAGTTGAGAGGAAGTTCGGAGATGGTTCTGCCAATTCCAATTTCCCGATTTCTTCAGTTCCGCGATTTGTGAAGTGATCTCCGGCGATTGTCGCGTTTGGAAATCCTTCTGGAATTGCACGGAAGGCATTATTAGAGGGGGTTTCTTTATAAACGGAATACGGGTTCCCGTTATTATTTTTAATAATGGTGGTGGTGCACCCTTGGCCTGCCAGATTTCCTGGAAATGCTGGAGGCGTCCCCCTTTGAACGTGGCCTAGTATCCTCCTCGTATATTCCTGCCTCCGAAAGGTGTCCTTGCGTCCACCTGATGAAGTGCTGGGTTGACTCTCCCTGCCCTGGTCAACTACTTTGGTGGTCTGATCGAAGACCTTCTCACGACCCCCACCTCTTTCTAGGAATACCGCCATTTTATCTTTATTGAAGATATGCTCGACGCTAGGTGGGATCTTGTTAAGAGCCTCTCGGGTGAAGGTGTCTCTTATACCGGAGAGGATTTTCTTCCGCCTCGTTTGAACTAACTCTGCCCGTTTTCCACAAAGGATTCGGGTGACGTCCTCAGACACTTTGTTGAGTGCTGAAGAGGGCCCGAACTCCTTTACGACTGTCTCAAAAAGAGCCGTACCGATGGTGTGGTCGCTGACAGAGTCGACCACTCGCTGTAGCGCGTCCCGAATACACTCCTTTTGAGCGATCATCGCATTTTGGAGGCCGTTGATCGTACGCTCCATTAGATGAATCGTTTGCGATGAATGATCGTAAGGGCGTAATTCATCGTTGAGTCCCAACTCAACGAAAGATGAAAGATGGGCCGCCAAATATTGTTTTTGGGTTTCAGCGTAGCGAAACCCCGCCCAATTATCTGTGTCGAACAGTTGGAGCCTGGTCAGTTCCGCTACCCGAGCTTGTCGGCGTCGGAAAAGCAGGCTCCTGAACTACGACACTAAATATAGGCAACGGAATCCTGTTGGGTTTTTCCGCTGTTTCAGGCCTTGCGGGTGGCCGTAAAAAACTTACCGGAGAGTCGATGTTTACCATCGGCGTCTGCGGAGTAGGCACCACTGCAGGCAGACCCTGTTGGGTCAAGATTGAAAAAAATTGTGATACCTTGTTGTCCAGTGATCTAACTGTTTCCCTTAGCTTACCGACTGGATCGAATAACCATAGACAAAGCACGCCACGATACAAGCGTCAGTCCTGCCAGCCGGTAAAACAAGATGAACAACCAGAGAGGAGAATAATCGAGAAGAAAAAGGGGTAAAAAGGGGCCAGCACAGAAAACACAAGGCAAAAAATACGATCAACATCTCAAGGGACTTCAGAGTCAATAGCGAATAATTACAAAATACTTATATGTAAAATACACATTTGTATAAATATGTAAGTAATATAATCTTTTTTTTTTGTTATTCGTAATTACAAATTGTCTAATTATTATTTTGTTCATAATATGGCTTTGTTTTTGTAAAACGGCTATTGTCACACTATCTAGTTTAGTCTATGGTCAAGCCTGATGGCTGCTCTGCTACTTAGTCTATGCCTGCTACTCCACGTGTAGACGACAATCTTTTTTACATTTACGAATTAAATAGATACATAAAATGGATATCAAACGCGAACCAGATGAAAATGATTCACACGCTGAAATAGTGCCTTTGTTAAATGCGTCAACAAAACGTCTAAACGTTCCGGACACTTACATAAAGCGAGAGAATGTCGACGATGCCAGCTGCGGTTTTGAGGTTAGTTTTTAAAATTGTGACGCATCACTCTATAATAATAATATTATTATGCATAGAGTTTTATTATAACACGAGACATTCATGATTGTATTTCTGGAATGTTTTTAGGAAGTACGGTAGATTTGGTAGCCATTGCAATTGATTAATATTTTATATTGTGGCCAATTTAAATCACAAAATGGTTTGTCATGTAAGTATAATGTCGGCATTATTTCCCTTGCAAACATGTCTCAGATGTGCGTTTGTCAGTTTAAATGCACACGTTTTCTATCCGAGGTTGAATACAAATTGTCTGCAGTCTCATAAATATATCTCAAATGTCTTTGTTTTCTGTACAAACGTTTGTAAACATGTCTTTATGCAACTGTTAAACATGTTTATGAGGTATCAGGTATGTAGGATCCGGGTCGTACGGATTTCAAATACTAACAGAACCATTTTCTATCGGCACGTAATACCTACCTATATAAAGTTGTCAGAACAGTTATCTAACCTCAAAACGACTTTCCTTTATTCTTTTGTTCGTGCGAATATTTGAAGTATGTGTATCGTTTTTACCTCCTTGTGGAATACCTGATAAAACAATTTAATTATAATATATATATGATTAGTACGCTTTTTATTTTTTTCGTTGCAGACCTCTTCAGAAAATCCGTTCACCATAATACCTATAACTGATTTTGAGGAAATGAATGACGTCAAAGAGGAGTTTACTCAAACCAGTATACTTCCGGTCACTAATGTCGATGCAATTGCAGGAAGCTCTCGAGCACAAGAAAGGACTATCGATCAGGTACCTATTTCCAAAATCTATTAATTTGATGAATATAAGGAACTCGTTTCTACCAAGTATTCAATTCAATTCAATTTTAATTTATTTTACATATTGTGGACATTACAAATTATAAGTTTAAGACGTTCACAACATGACATTTAGAAACAAATAAATATTATTAAAGAAGTATTATGTAATATTGTAATTATGCAATATTAAGTTATTCTATAGTATAAATGTGTAAATACAAAAAATATGAAGTATATAGGTACAAGGAAGTACACCGGATGAGTTAAGCAGACCCTATTTTAAGAATTTATAAAATAACGTCCACCTATACTCATTCTCACGTAGATGGAATATATCAACATCCGAAGCAATTTGGTTGAACAGAGTTATTGCTCTACCAATTGGCATCACCAATGGCAGGTTAGTTCTGCTCCTTGGGAGAACAAACAACTGATGCTCCCGATATCTAAGATAGTTATCAGGGACACACAAGTCAATATTACCAAGAATGGCAGAGTTCTCATTCACACCACGTATTAGTCGAAAAAAATACGTGGCCAAATATTGATATCTTCTAGCACTTAAACTACAGTATGTTAGCATACCTAAGAGAAAGTCAGTTGGATAAAGCCACGGATAGTATCCATATAACCTCAAATAAAGGAGTCTCAAAAATTTCTTTTGAACTCGCTCCACCATAAGGTCATATTTCAACTGATGCGGGGCCCAAACAATCGACCCACTCTCAAGCCGGCTTCTCACTAAAGAATTATAAAGAATTTTTAATACAGTAACATCCAAAAAGACCCGGGAAGTACGCAAGACGAAGCCCAACATTTGTAGCGCCTTTTTACAAATGATAGCTATATGACCACTAAATGACAGCTTACTGTCAAACGTAATGCCAAGATCCCTTACAGATGGTATTCGCGAAAGAACTCTGCCATGCATCGAATATTGGAAAAATAATACTCGCGAGGCTCTGGTAAATGATAAAATATTGCATTTTTCAATATTGAAGTCCAGTTTGTTACGCCTGCCCCAATCTAATATATTGTCTATATCAAGTTGGAGTTGACGACAATCGTCCAAGGTGACAACTTCCATGAAGAGTTTCAGGTCATCAGCGAACAACAAAAACATAGCATTTTTAATGACCGTTGCTATGTCATTTATAAAAATCGTAAACAGCAATGGCCCCAAGTTTGAGCCCTGAGGGACACCAGAAAATGTATTGAACATCTGTGACTGATAGACGCCATACGATACGTATTGTTGACGATTCCTAAAATAGCTCCCGAATAACTTCAGAAAACGATCGGACAATCCAATTAGTTGGAGTTTTTCCAACAGGATGTCGTGATCGACTCTGTCAAACGCTTTTGAGAAGTCATTGTAGGAACAGTCAACCTGGTGGCCTCTATCTAGTGCTGACGACACATAATCTACAAATACCATCAGGTTAGTTTCCGTTGATCGGCCAACTCTAAATCCATGCTGCTCATTCATTATAAATGACTCAATTTTTGGATAAATCATGTTATGCATGATCATCTCAAGAACTTTTGCGGGTGCCGAGAGAACAGCCACCGGCCTGTAGTTCTCCACTGATGACTCAGCACCACTCTTATGGATTGGAGTAACCTTTGACATCTTCCACAATTCAGGAAAGATACCCGTCTCCATCACAAGATTAAATATATATGAAAGCGGGCCTTTGACAAAGTCAATACACCCCTTTAAAAAAAAGTTGGGAGATTATCCGGCCCTAAAGATCGTGTGTTCTTTAGCTTTTTAATGAACCTAAACACAATAGCAACATCAATCGGAAGGATATCAATAGATTGGGCACCGCGTGATGGTTTTCTTGACGTTGAGGCAACATCCAGATTCGGACTACTACTTGCGTAGACAGACCTAAAGTGACCGGCAAATGCCTCTGCCACTCCAGATCCGGTCACCTTTTCGCCTTTCCAACTCATTGAATTGGCAAACCCACCATCCCTTCTTAAAGATTTAACATAGTCCCAAAACGATTTAGAATTTTCGCGGATGCAATTTTCTACCGTTTCTATATGCGCTCGATAGGCCAGTCGAACAGCTTGCCGCACTCTTGAGCGATAAAGACTAAACATTTCATAGTCTTGCTGAATATGCTTAGTCTTCCAAGTTATATTGTAATAATGTTTGACCCTAATGTCCCTGACAATTTCCCGAGAAAACCTCCTCGGGTATCGCCTTCCACCATGACATGGCGACTTCCTTGTAAAACACTGGTCAAAAATATTATAAACAATGTTGTAAAAGTGCTGTACCGCGTCATTTACGTCACAAATTTCATACAACTCACTCCAATCTACCTCACCCATTAATGAGTAAAGTAAATCGAAGTTTCCCCCTTCAAACTTCCACCCCCTCTGCAGATTTATTCTGTGTGAGGGAATGTTAGTCCTCTGAATGAGAGTTGGACGAGATTGCGACCGTGTCGTCCTTGCATAGGTTGGTGGCGGTGTTGTTCGCGGTGCCGGCACAGGAGGCGAGAGCGAGAAGCAAACAGTGTCTTTCGCTAGTGCACGCGCTGCCGGTGTAGGCGATGTCGCTGGCAATGGTGCGTCAACTACAATTGCACTGGGCTTAATTACACTGGGCTTAATTGCAGTTTTTATTGACACTGATTTATTTTTATTATAAATTTGGTGATCGGTTAGAATTTTTTCGATTGATTCTACCTTTTTTAACAAAATGGCAATCATTTCTGACTGCTTTCTTATAATACACAACAAATCCACATTTTCCACAGTATTGACGATGTTTTTAGACATTGTAATGCAGTTTTATAAGTGAATTATTGAATTTAAACTTAGAGCGCAGACTTGCACGTCTTGTCAGAATAGCGGCTCAGTATTATTTAAAATGTATTATTTGCTCATTGTGCTCAGTTGTACGTGCGTCTTTTTAAATCCTATTTGAAAGTCAGGCACTGAAATCCTAATATCACTTAACGTGTCCGGAAATTTGTACGTATGCAGTTCAACGTATCACACTTT
This sequence comes from Rhyacophila brunnea, assembly GCF_057557595.1. Classification (NCBI taxonomy): domain Eukaryota; kingdom Metazoa; phylum Arthropoda; class Insecta; order Trichoptera; family Rhyacophilidae; genus Rhyacophila; species Rhyacophila brunnea. Next base: position 28,040,197 of record NW_028232785.1, on the reverse strand, counting down.
ACCATGAAATGTTGTTTCGGAAATATATGGTCTTATATTAAAGACAGTCAAACCTCTTTGGGTCCTTTAGTACTGAGATAAAATTCATGCCGAACCAAAACACGGCTCTTGTCAGTTTACAATAGGCCAGCGGCAAACAAGTTTTGCAAATAGCAAATATACTGAATTATTTGTTGGGTTCGGTTAGGTTTTCATTCTTGAATTCATGAATATTGCCAAAATCGGCTATGAAAAAAGAGATGACCATATATAATATACGGTCATCTCTTTCTGATAAGAAAGCTCACGATGGTCTGTGCTACGGTGAAATGTAATGCGTACAATTTACATGTAAAAAGGTTAAGTGTTCTATCGGTATTAATACCACTCTGCGCACTCGGGAGGGAAAGGGGGGTGTTTTCTTAATATGTTTGTTAAATATCATAAAAAATGTTGCAAGTATGTTATAACTAAAATTTGGATTGATCCAAGCGTGTCGGTAGGTAAGTAATTACAGCACGCAATTGATCAGATACCCAAAATTACCGTTATTTGACAAATAAGCATTTCATGTAAAAACTACTAAAAAAATACTAATTAGAGGTACAGATATAATGAAGTGAAAAGAGCATGGGTCAAGCAATTATTGAATCAAATTTCGTAGGTATGGCAATTTCTATTTTTGCTCGCTCTTTTTTAATAAACATTTCTATATTGGCAACTATTTATTATTACAAAAGCAACCAACTGTTTTTTTTTTGTAGATAAATAAATTGTCAGATACCCAAATCATAAATGACTTTTATTTTATTGTGGGAAAACTTTGAAAATAACGAAAAAATAAATTCGTTATGGTAACATCAATAATGTTTTTTAAATAATTCAATTTTTTGAAATTATCATTCCTGATTCATGGTTATTTCAATTAATTTTAACAGTTTCGACGTGTGTATAAGTAAAAATGACTTAAGCATAGCTTATATTTTGAACAGAATTTTGCCAGGACACCATAGAGAATAAGTATACGTACCGTAACTGAGCGTGTATGATGTTAATATGTTCACCCCATATTTAGATCACGTGTCAACAAAGAGATTCACTGAAATTTTACAATCTGCTCTTACGATGATGTTATATAATGATTTACTTAAATATATTTATAATATAAATATAAGAATATAGTTTTCACCTGTGATATTGTCAAATTGTTGCGATTTTTTTTTGACTTTAATGTTTTCACTAATGTTTATTTTGATTTTCAGGTGATGCCATTAATCTTGAAACAAGAAAAGGAAACCGATTCAAATGGCATTCAACATAATGGATTATCTGTAGTAAGATCCAAAGAAATCTCCGAGAAAATTAAATTGCATCAATTTCAGCACACCCAACCTGACATGGTTGACATTCAATCCGCTCTGCCGTATGATGAAATCGAGATCCACGACCATGATATCAAAAAAGAAATTGCCCTTGCAACTCAAGAAGTCTGTCTTGTGTTAAATCGACTTTCATTTTATTACAAGAATTTTGTGTGTGGAATGTGCTTTGCTTTTTTCTCATCTGAAAAAATTCTTATCAATCACAAGATTGTGCATAACGTTACTACATATGATAACGATCAAGATAAAATTAAAAACAAGAGATCCGTTTTGAATAATAGCAACCAAAAAATAACAAAATTTAGTCGTCCAGGTCTTTTAGAGATACATAAAATGGTTCTTAGTGGCGAAAAGCTATTCAAATGCGACTCATGCTATTACAGGTGTAATCAATCCACTGATTTAAAGAAACATAAAATGGTTCATAGTGGCGAAAAGCCTTTTAAATGCGATTCATGTGATTTCAGGTGTATTTGGTCCACTAATTTAAAGAAACATAAAAATAGGCATAGTGGCGAAAAGCCTTACAAATGCGATTCATGTGAATACAGGTGTAATCAGTCTACTGCTTTAAAGAAACATAAAATGGTTCATAGTGGTGAGAGGCCATTCAAATGCGATTTTTGTAATTACAGATGTAATCATGTTTCTAACCTAAAAGTGCACAAAATGGTCCATAGTGGCGTAAAGCCTTTTAAATGCGATTCATGTGATTATAAATGTAACCAGTCCGCAAACTTAAAGATACATAAAATAAGGCATAGTAGCGAAAAGCCTTACAAATGCGATTCATGCGATTACAGGTGTAATCAGTCCGCTAATTTAAAGATACATAAAATGTTTCATAGTGGTGAGAAACCATTCAAATGCGATTCATGTGATTACAGATGTAATCATGTCTCCAGCCTGAAGGTGCATAAAATGGTCCATAGTGGCGAAAAGCCTTTTAAATGCGATTCATGTGATTATAAATGTAATCAGTCCGCTAGCTTAAAGATACATAAAATGAGGCATAATGGCGAAAAACCTTACAAATGTGATTCATGTGATTATAAATGTTATCAGTCAGATCGCTTAAGGATACATAAAATGAGTCATAGTGGCGAAAAGCCTTACAAATGTGATTCATGTGATTACAGGTGTAATCAGTCCAATAATTTAAAGAAACATAAAAAAATTCATAGTGGCGAAAAGCCTTTCAAATGCGATTTATGTGATTATAGGAGTTATCGGTCCGCTGATTTAAAGATACATAAAATGGTTCATAGTGGCGAAAAGCCTTACAAATGCGATTTATGTGATTACAGGTGTAATCAGTCAAATAATTTAAAGAAACATAAAAAGATTCATAGTGGTGAAAAGGCTTTCACTGACCATTCGTGTTAATACAAATGTAATGAGGCCGCTATCCTAATACATTCAATGTTTCATAATGGACAGAAACAATTTAATTGAGATTCCTAGTAAGTTAAAATACATAAAATGATTCGTAGTCGCAAAAAACCTTTCAAATGCTTTTTATGTGATTACAGATGTATGCAATCCGCTAACTTAAATATACATGAAATGGTTCATAGTTGTGAAAATCCTTTCAAATGAGTTAATGTGAGTACAAATGTAGCAATTACGGTAACTTAAACAATCATTTAATGATTCATAATAGATAGAAATCTTTTAATTGCGATTCTTTGATTATATATCTTTGACATCTAGTAAATTAAAAGTATGTAAAATAGTTTTAAGCGATATGATTGGAAATGTATAGTATTGAGAACTTCAAAGAATCATCAAAACGTTTATTAAGTTTAAAATCAATTGAAATGCAGTTAGTTTGCTGAATGTAGCTGACTGCCACTCGTACAGAAACAGTCCAATAAGCATAATAATTAATATTCGTTGGATTAAAATCATCTGTATTCTCTGCTTAGTCACTAAACTTTTCTATAGTCAAACCACCTGCTTTTATATCAACAAGCATTTTATTTTATTAGTTTTAAAATAAGTCTTATACATTTGTCTTGTATTATACTCTGACTTCTGACCAAAAAATGATCTGAACAAAACAAAATCCAATCATTTTTGCAGAAATGAAAGTGGACTTGGTAAAATTTTTGTGCATGACGTTTGGCAACATAATATTTCGTACCTAAAAATTTCGCGTAGAACGAAAGAATTTGGTCACGAATGTTATATTTTTGTTGATTCTTTGTAGGTTTTTGTTTTATGTGCTATTTTCAAGTGTATTTTGTATTTGTCCTAGTTTTTATAGTTTTTTTCTATTTTTTCAACTCGTATGACCCATGTTGATATAACTATTATTACCCATCTGTGAAAAAAAATGGTTAAGTAACTGTCGTTCTGTAATTTTAACTATGTCGTTATTACATTCTAACTGTCTTTTTCTCAATAAATAACTGTACAAATAAAAATATATTAAATATCATCTGATTGTATTAAACTTTTAATATGAATTTTAAGTGTTTGTCCAATTCTAATAAATTAGTTTATTAAAAAAAATGTTTTAATATCCTGTAGTAAGCAAGCTGCTACACCCCCGAATGAACCCCATTTGAGGATGTCTCTGTGGATCTAGAGAGGGCCGTACCATTATCAAGCCGACACATAGTAAGGGTTATTTGCGAAAATAAATAATAATAAAACCACCAATGCTGTAAATTCAAATACGTCAAAAATAAAAGTTACTGGCATTGTTCATTAAGTGACCCGTGCACAGCGCTAAATTATTGCGGCGGCGGGATCGGTAAGCAAAGGATCTTGGCGCGAATACGCAGAAGAAAAGAAGCATTTTAAAAGTTAGTTTATAAACATATATTTCGATCTCCGCTAAAGTTTTGAAATTATATAAAACTAAGCCCCAAGTATTCTACAAATAAAAATCGCCCTTTTCGACCATTTCGGTGTATTAATGTTCACTTGCTAGTCGAAATGACAGACGATGTCAAACACCACCATCCTGAGCGAGAAGAGAAAGCATCTTTTTCCTCTCTGACTTGACTGGAGTTAACACTGCCCTAACGATAAACTACTTAGTCCATCTTAAAATACAATGTTTATATTGTGTTCACAGTAAAAACGAAAAAAAAACATTTATTTCATATTTTCGGATAGATAAATAAAATATCGAGTTGTCTGGTTTGTAAAACTTTCCGTTTCGCGGGCTGCATATTATTCGAAGAATATAAGTGCACATTTCCCATCATCCAGTGGTAGGCCCCAAAAGACATAGACATACGTAGAGGTTAGCCAAAAGGCGCTGGATCGATGCAATAATCAAATCAGCCGTATGTGACAATGAACGAGTTATGAGAATATAAAAGGTCTTGTTGCTGAGATAATATTAAATAAATCTTGCGGTCATCGCAAAATAAAGTGAGGTTAAATAATTTTTCTTGAATTTAAGCTATTCGTGGCCATGGGAAACAAAAACATGGGAGGATAAACGATAAATATTATATAAAATCATTATGGGAATTTATATACAACTGCCAAGCATATTTGAAAATTTTGTGATACACCATTTATTTAAAATGAAGTTCTGCTGATATTGGCCTTTATAGGGAATAGATTGGACAACCTCATATACATATTATTATAATAGGCAGTCTTCTTCCATTGCAAATGTTAGGACTTCTCTAGTAGAATATGTCGTTTGCAGACAACCTTATACCAAGCAGACAACCATACTATGATAAATGGTATCTTTACTAAAATTTCAGACCACATAACATAGTTTTTTAAATTACAACTTTGACTCGTGCCACATCTGCTGCAGCTTTTTTGTAAGCAAATTATTAAGATATACCTACGTGGTTGCAGAATTGTTTCAGAGAGACGAAGCGCTGCATTAACATTGTCATCTCCGAAAGATGCGGGAGGGTCTGACGTAGGTTCTGGTACCCTACCCGGACCTTTATTAGTGTGCAGATGAGGTAAGTAGAATTTGTCTTGCTGCTCTGCTTTCGGGGACATGCTTGATTGACAACGCGGATTTAAAGAATAACGAAGTAGGTATTTTATGAGATTTATTCATTGATTAGATACAGCAAGTTACAGTGTAGATTATGTATATTTAAGCAAATTTAACAAACATATTTAAAAAATAAACAAATTCGCGCGGAAGCGCATCGGCTCCGAGAAACCGACGCGAGAGACAAGGCCCGAATGAATCATTTTTTTGGGGGCCAGGTCAACTCCTGACAAGAAAAATATAATACCTAGTAAGATATCCCGAGTTCTAGGCTAGCTCAGGGTATTGGTTGAACTCAGGATTCACAAAATTAGTTGCTTTGTATTTTAATGGTTATTATTTTTTTTACAAGAAATAAACTTATGTTAAACAGTGACATGTAGGTATTTATTTTTATCGTTTCTATAGTTCCTTAATTAACTAATATCATAATACCACTTATATTCTAATAATTAATGGTCGACATTAATTTAATTTTTGAAGTGAGAGTTTGCGAACTCTACGTCTGCTCGTGATTACATTTTTTTTCGACTGACTTTTAAATGTTTTAAATCGTTCGCGTGATAATTTGGCGAGTACAGTTACCGCAAAAGAACATTCATGCTAACTCTCTTCCACTCTTACATATTCTTTTACATGCATCTCTTTTAAACCCATTAAAAATCTAACATAGATTTACAAGCTATTCCTACTACAAAATTAATTACAATTTTAATGCTATGAATCTTTAATATAATACTTAAAGCTATTGGTTTAAAATTTTATATCTAGGTACGAGGGTGGTCCCAGAAGTACCCGACCTTACAAAGAAAACACAAAAAAATTGGGATTTTTTTTTTATTTCTCTACGTAGTCTCCTTTTAGGTCGAAACACCTTGTCCAGCGATGTTCAATAGCTTTGATACCCTGTTTATAGTGAGAATCATTGAGCTCCTCAAAATAGCTATCAACCGCCGACCCCACCTCTTCATTGTTGGCAAATCTTTTACCACCAAGCCATTTTTCATGTTTAGAAACTGAAAATAATCCGAGGGGGCTAAATATGGCGAATAGGGTGCGTAAGGAAGCATTTCGAACTTTAACTCATTGATTTTGGCCATCGCGATTACGGATGTATGGACTGATAAATTGTCCTGATGAAACAAAACTATATTATTCGTCAAATGCGGTTTTTTTCTTGATTACTTCACTTTAACGCTGCAATAATTTTGCATAATACACGCCGTTGATTGATTTTCTGTTGAAGATAATCAATGAGAATTACCCCACGCGCATCCCAAAAAACTGACGCCATTAACTTGCCTGCAGATGGAACTGTCTTCCCCTACTTTGGAGCCGAGTCTCCCCTTTCAGTCGATTATTTTGACTGTTTTTTCGTCTCAGGTGTGAAGTGATGGACCCATGTTTCATCCATGGTTATGAATAGACCCAAAAACACTGCTTTATTGGTGTAAACTTTGCCAAACACTCGATTGAAACATCCTCACGATGGTGTATTTCTTCCATTGTGAGTAATCGCGGCACCCACCTTGCGCACAGCTTTTTCATGTCAAAACTTTCAGTCAATACGTGATGTACCTACAGCACTTTTTTAAATGACTACCACGTCTACTAGCTTGCGCAATTTCAGTCGACGTTCATCCAATACCATGTTGTGTATGTTCGTCACCATTTCTGATATTGTCACCAGCCCATTTGGTCGACCACTGCGATGTTCGTCTTGGCAGCTCATACAGCCTCATTTAAACTCACCCAACCAATATGTTACTGTTGTAAACAAAGGAGCAGACACCTCCAGAGTAGAATCTAGCGCCGCTTTGATATTGGTTGAACTGAAGCCTTTCAAATGAAAGTATTGTATCACACAAATTTGACCAATTTTTTCCATGTTTACATATTCACTGAGAGCGTTCACTGTTGATGGCTGACAACTAATTACTGAACAACGTAGCATCGTCAAACTTCAAACTTAGGCTTTATAAGGTTGGTACTTTCTATCATGGTCACTATTTTCAAACAAGAACTGCTATCTATACGTCAGGTCAGGTACTTCTGGGACTACCGGTACATATTGTAATTAGTATTCTAAATCTAACATATTCCTTTTTATCCAGATAGCCAAATGATACGTCATAAGTCTTTCCTATTCTGTTAATTGACTAGGTATGTGGCCAAGCTGCACGTTTAGGCCTACAAACTTTATTCCGGCTCCCCATTGAAGACGGGAAGTCCAGGAGTATGTCACTAGGTACTGCAAACTATGACACTGAAAAAAATGACAAAAAAGGCTTGCTTCGCACCTATGACATACATACCCGAAGCTTGTAGGAACCTGGGTCTCAAAGCTTACCCTTCGCTGCGCGCTGGCATTTCTGAGAATTTTCGCCTTGCTCGAAAAATTATAACTTACTAGGTACCTACACCCACGGTGGCCGCGCGGCTTAAGCGTAGGACTATAACGCCGTGGGTCCCAGGTTCAAATCCTGGTTCTGGCAAATACACATATTCTTTTTCAATTTGTGTCTGTTAGGATATGGACCCAATAGGTTGAGCAAGGGCTGACATCCATTTCTCGTAGAAAACAAAATCTAGTAGGTATAATTTTTAAAATATTTCTTTACTACGTAGGTACATCGCCGGCGTTTTGAAAGAGGCGTGCGTATTAATAATTATTATTAGACTAAGCTGTACGGAGGACTAAATTGTAAGCGGTCGCCCACAGTCCACTTCGGTGACACAAGAGTGAAAGTGTCAAAGATCGTCACCTACCTGGTCGTCCAAATGGACACTATGTTAAATTTCTATCACCACGCCTTTACCCAAGTCTATAAGGTTGGGAGGGCCTTCCAGACGGTGGGCCGTATGGCCCTTAAAAGTAAAGGCGCTTAAGATCGCCTACTGCGCCATTTATATGGGGATCGCCGTCTACGCTGCTAGTGCGTGGTGCTTGCGTGGGTATCCCGAAAAGTGTCAAACTTTTCATTAAATATTACCTATGTTAAATAGATAAGATATTGTAATTAACTATATAATCATATTTACAACAAACCTACATGTATTTTGTGTCTAGCAAGTTTATAATATAAACAAGTAGTTTTATAAATATTATGTCAAAAACGATATTTTTATTTCATAAAATATTTATAAAATACTTATATTATGTAAAATACACATTTGTGTAAATATATAGAATATAATAAACTTTTTTTTGGTTTGTAATTACAAACTGAGTACTTAATTTTTTTATTTTATTCAACAGTTTTATCTAAACAATAATACCTACTATGTTATTTTAAATAGAACAATACGTAAAAACAAGATCATGTTTTTTATTCCAAGATTTACCTGTTTGCTATTAACTGATTTGTGTTTAAATTTCAAAATATTGTGTTTTTTGTTTATACTTTCTTATTCTTTTAAAGCATTTCTTTTTACTTCTTCGTGGGTTCATTTACAATCCGTATATACTGGCAAATTTTAATTTTCATGTTCCCACCAATATCACTCGTAACGCTACGGTCTTCAAGATAAATCGTCGCAGGACAGATGTTATGTTTCATGATGCTGTGTATCGTGCAATTAGCTTATTTGATGGCACCATAAAGGTTGATTTGTTTTTTATTAACTAGGTATATAATGTTTGTGGACGTAATAAATAGGTTAAATTTATAATTGTATTAATCATCATATTTCATTAATATTTACACATGCTGTCTTTTTATTGTTATTTGTAATTAAGATATTTTTATACATTTGTATTTACTATGTATTATGGCGCATTGGACAATAGCTGTAATGCCGTAATACTATTTTTATAAATAAATAAATACTTCTCAGGTACTTCCATTTGCATTATTCTTTCTTAGGTACCGAATCCTAATAAAGTATTTATTGGGGGAACTTTTTATAATGAAAATACTTTTATCATAAATTGGTTAGTATTGATAAAAAAAAAATACTCAGTGGGGCGTTTTTATGTCCGAGTACGGCTCGTTTGCAACAAAGTGTACCTAATTTCATTGAGATATAACTTTGGTTGACAAAACGAGTACGCACTGACATATTTGTGTGCACCCTTTGTGGGAGGAGTCCAATCTCTGAGTAAAACGAATATTTTCACGTATCTCCTTTCACCCTATTCATGCTTCCTTTGTCATAATATTATTTGAACAATGACAATACCTGTATACTTTTATCATTCTTTTTATTGTTTACGAATATTGTAGACATAATAATATTTTTATTATTGTTAGCAAATAATCATAGTGCAATCTTTGTTTTTGTAAAACGGCTGTTGTCACAAGATATTAGTCTATGGTCAAGCCTGACGCTTGCCTGCTACTTAGTCAATGCCTGCTACTCCACGTGTAGACAACAATCTTTTTTACATTTACGAATCAAATAGGTAGATAAAATGGATATCAAACGCGAACCAGATGAAAATGATTCACACGATGAAATAGTGCCTTTGTTAAACGCGTCAACTAATCGTCCAAACATTCCGGACACTTACATAAAGCGAGAGAATGTCGACGATGCCAGCTGCGGTTTTGAGGTTAGTTTTTAAAAACGCATTTTCTGAATTTCATTTTGTGACGCATCACTCTACAATAATAATATTATGCATAGAGTTTTATTATAACACGAGACATTCTTGATTGTTTTTCTGGAATGTTTTTAGTAAGTATGGTAGATTTGGTAGCCATTGCAACTGGTTAATATTTTATATTGTGGCCAATTTAAATTACAAAACGGTTTGTCATGTAAGTATAATGTCGGCATTATTTCCCTTTCAAACGTGTCTCAGATGTGCGTTTGTCAGTTTAAATGCACGCGTTTTCCATCCGAGTCTGAATAAAAATTGTCGGCAGTTGCATAAATATACCTATCTGAAATGTCTTTGTTTTCTGTACAAACGTTTTTAAACAAGTCTTTATGCAACTGTAAACATGTTTATGAGGAGTCAGGTAAGTAGGAACTGGATCGTACGGGTTTTAAATAGTAACAAAACAATTGCCTCTTGGCACGTAAAACCTACCTATATAAAGTTGTCGGAACAATTACCTTGCCTCAAAACGCTATTCTTTTGTTCGTGCGAATATTTTTAGTATTTGTATCGTTTTTACCTCCTTGAGGAATACTGTGTTCGCTAAAACTTACCTTGGTACCTACTGAAATCAGTATTACGTATGTTTATTTAGGATTATCGGTCCAAACATTCAGATAAGTCATCATCATCATCATCATCTTCAGCCTGAATCTATCCACTGCTGGATGGAGGCCTCTTCCAGCTGCTCTCGGTCCTGTGTATTGCGTTGCCACGTACTTAGGGTCCATGTTTCACATGCATATGTGATCACGGGAAGCAGTCACTGGTTGAACACTTTGCATCTTAGGCACAGTGGAAGGTTACTCTTGAAGACACTATTCAGGCGGCCAAAAGCACTCCAGCCTAGCTTTACTCTGCGAACAATTTCATCAAATAAACATCCATCCATCTATAGATACTTGTTGTCCCAGATAGATGTAGCTTTTCACCTGTTTGAGCTGAGTGCCAGTGACGAGGATCTCTTTTTGATCCGACTTAAAAAATAAAAACGATACAAAAATATATTATCATCATCACCATCAGCCGAGGTCAATCCACTGCTGGATGAAGGCCTCCCCAAGCTTCTTCCAACTCTCTTCCGTCCTGTGTCGTTAGCTGCTGACTTGCTTGAGTTGGGTGCCATTAATACAGATAATCGCAGGGTCCGAAAAGAAGTTTCTCTTCACTTTTGTCTTTGAGACATTTATCTTTATTCCGACCGTTTCACTGACATCTGCGAGTTCTTGCATTCTACCTTGGAGGTCCTTCGGGTCTTGTGAGAATGTTATAATATCATCTGCAAAGCGCAGGTGGCTGAGGTGCCCCCCATTAATTAGAACACCTTTTTCCTCCCAATCAAGTTTCCTAAATAAGTCTTCAAGAGTAGCGGTAAATAGTTTAGGTGAAATGGTATCACCTTGCCGGACGCCTTTGTTGATGGGGAATTTACACGACCATTTGTGGAGTTTCACGCATGCTATGGTATCACTGTTCAATGTGTTCATGGAGCGTCTGGAAATTCCTTGGTTACTAAGGGCGTCTACAATTGAGAATTGTTTAATTGAATCAAACATGTTTTCATAGTCTATAAAACCAAGTTATAATGGCCGTTTGTATTCCTGGTAGTGCTCTATGATTTCCCTGACAATCTGTATATGATCCATAGTACTATAGCCTCTTCTGAATCCGGCTTGTTCTCTTAGTTGGTTCTCGTCTAAAACTGTTTCGAGACGGTTTGAGAGTATTTTCGTGAAAAACTTGTACAGAATTGGCAGTAGACTAATTGGTCGATAGTTCTTCATATTTTGAGTGTCGCCTTTCTTATGGAGAATAATAATGGAGGCATTTTTCCATGACTCTGGGATATTCTCTTCGTGCAGACAAGCCGTGCACAGACGAGCGAGCACTTCGCTCACCGTCCTTCCGGCCCGTTGGAAAACATCGATAGTCAGCCCATCTTCTCCGGGGGCTTTCGCACTCTTCATGCACATTATAGCATATTCCACCTGTGTGGTAGTAACCTGGGGAAGAGGATCTCTATATTCTCCGTTCACCAGAAGATCTGAATTGATGTCAGTGTTGTCAATGTCATCTTTGTATAGAGCGCTGTTAAAGTCTACAACAGTGTCCAGTAGATGATCCCAGTTACGCACGATACTTCCATCTTGCGCTTTTAGTGTCGTGATCTGCCGTCTCCCTATTGATAGATGCTGCTTTTTCTTGTGTGAGCTCCTTCCTGATGCAACAATTGATTCTACAAGGTTCATGTTGAACTTACGAAGATCTTCTCGTATGTTTTTACGTAGAGTTTTGCACAGCGTGGAGTACTCGGGATCATTTGCAACTTGTTGCTCGCTTTTCGTACTCCTAAGCAGCTTCATAAGATCCAACGTTTCCTTTGAAAGTTCGCTTACTCGTTCTGTCTCTTCCGAATATTATATAATGATTTTCGTCATTGCCTCGATGTTTTTTAGGGAGATGGGGTCATTTTATGCCTGGAAGGCCGCTAGCCTGTTCTCCAGCTCTTGTTGGAATTCGACTCTGCTTATCAAGCCTCTGCGGACTCTGGGCTTCTGCATCAGTTTGGATCTCTCACGTTTGTAGTTAAATCGTACTTTACACTTTACCGTTCGGCGGTCGCTGCAAGTATTAAATCTGTTAATGACTGTGCAGTCTAGAAAAATATCATTCTTGGCGGTGAGGATGTATTCGATTTTGCTGGTTCGTTTTGCTGGGCTTCGCCATCTCCATTTTTGGGAAGGCTTCTTTTTGAAGAATGAGTTCATGATCTAGAGATTGTGGTTTTCAGCAAACTCCACTAACATGTCTCCTCGGCTATCCCTGGTGCCATGTCCGAAGTGCCCGACCGCTACATCATCCGATTCGTGCATTTATGTCCACCACGATGATAGTGAAGTTATATTTCCGTTTATTTTTCAACATACTGATTTCTTCATATAGCTTCTCCACTTCTTCATCAGGTAAGTTTTTGAGTGGGCGCATAAACTTGCAAAAGCAGAATCTGGTATCTTTTGCTGAGCTGAAGTGTTAAACTTGGTACTCTATCTGAGGATAAATCAAATTCAACTATGTGGTCTTTCTAGAGTCTGTGGATTAAAAATCCGACAACGCTTGTGCGTCCAGATTACATGTCTGCTGTGGAGATTGACGATATCATCTCCTTGTCGTCTTATCTCGCTGAACCCGACTACATCCCAATGGATTTTTTCGAGCTCTTCTTCGAGCTCTAGAAGTTCGGCATTGCTGGATAATGTTCTCGCGTTATATTGTGGCAATGGTCATCGGTAGGCAGCCGTTTCCGTCTTTCCGGGGATTCTGAGCACCCTCTGCCTTCCCTTGCTGATTACTGCCATGATCAGTATCAGGTTGGCCTCCAAGGGCCGAGATTTTTTTTTGTGTTCTATGGGGGTATTTAGACATAATACACCACGCTGTCCAAACGGGTTGGTGTGTGGTTTTCTTTCTTGGTTTTCCTTCCCGTAGCCAAGTGGCCTTTCGTTTTAAGGCGCCATAAATTCGCCTTTCACCCTTCTCTATTAGCCACAAATCGGTTATACTGTCATAAAACACACCACATCTGCATTGCCCGGGGGACGCCGCGTGGCGGCTATAGATAGAATAATGTCTCAACACTTTATAGAAATGTAATGCATTTCATCGAGGCTATAGCAAACCATTTGCCCTCAAATGTATGTGTATAGTTTCACTGGCAATTAATTATTTTATTTATTTAAAAAAAAAACACGTTGAGTACATAACAAATTATTAATTCAGGACGTTCACAACATGACATTTAGAATAAAAATTACAAGTAGGTAATCAATTAAAAAAAAAAACAAGGTAGGGGAAAAAAAAGGAAAAAATTGTTTTACACAAAGGAAATAAAATAAAAAAGCAACAATTTAAAAAAAAATCGGTGTGTGGACTTATGTACGCGCGTTAGAAGTTATACTTCTTTGGCGTAACAAAACAAAAACAAAACTTGTGATAAACTAGATTCTTCGAATAGCTCTTAATTATTATATTGTTAAATTACAGAATCAGGGAAAAGGATGGCTTATTGGAACGCCGTTGGTCTATTCCAATACACTTTAACTTATATTACTAAAATAAGTATATAATGGTTTCTCGTTGTTTTTTATTTTTAAAGTAGGTGCCAACTGTTACTCTGACGTTTAATAGTTTGTTAACGTAAGCAATTGCAAATGGCCGACAATAATAAATTCGCTGCCAAGGCAACGGAACAATTCAAAACTATAGTATTATACTATATAATCATCATGATTGCAGTATCATTCTGAAGCGTAAAGCTAGTGCGTTCGGCTGGAAACTGAACAATCAGTGGTTCGAATCCAATCGAGTGCGTTTTTTTTCGTGTGAAAAAATAAATTATGTGTTACATGTCACACGCTAAAAATACACTCTGATATGATTTTCTAAACGCGCCAAAAGAAGTCTAATTCCAAAAACGGAAGCTTCTGAATTTTCACGCGATATTTGGTAAAGTCACTCTCCTTTCCTTATAAAATAATTTAGTTATAATATATATATGATAAGTAAGCTTTTTTTTCGTTGCAGACCTCTTCAGAAAGTCCGTTCACCATAATACCTAACACTGATGTTGAGGAAATGAATGACGTCAAAGAGGAGTTTACTCAAACCAGTATACTTCCGGTCACTAATGTCGATGCAATTGCAAGAAGCTCTCAAGCACAAGAAAGGACAACCAATCAGGTACTTTTTTCCAAAATCTATTTGATGAATATAAGGAACTCGTTTGTACGAAGTATGTTAAAGCTAGTTTGTACGTGCGTTTTGTTAAACCCTGTTGGAAAGTAAGGCAGGGAAATTATAACATGTCGCTTTTAACGTGTCTCTTGTTATGTTTCTTCAATATCATAAAAAAATGATGCATGCATGTTAAAACTAAAATTTGGATTGATCCAAGCGTGTCGGTAAGTAAGTGATTACGGCACGCAATTGATCTGATACCCATAATTACCGTAATTTGACAAGTAAGCATTTCATGTAAAAACTACTAAAAATACTAATTAATTTCGTCATAACAATATGGGAGTAGTATTTTTTCTAGAGATATATTTCTTCTTTCGACTATGTCTGATCCTAATAGGATCATATGGCCTCCACAGAGTAGAGGTTTGTATTAACAGATTTTGTTTTTTACGAAAAACCTAAGTTCAACGCTTAAGCCGCGCGGCCTCCGTGCGTGTCATATATTTCTGAGGTGTTTTTAAATTGTGTGGTTTCAATATTATGTTGTTTTATAAGTTTTCTTAGAACTCACACAGGGTGTTGTCATTTCATGATAATTTTAATGTTTTTTCTTTCTAATAAAAAAAAACATCCAGGTTTATGAAAACGATGAATGCATTTTCCTCTGTTACCGATGAATTATTGTTTAAATTGGCTTCCTTCCTCCTTCCTTGTGGTATTAGCTAAGATATGGGGCGCCAGACAAACATTGTCTATCCCCGTTATAATAATATGGAGTATCAATCTTTAAGAGTGCTTTTAGGTAGTTTTTTAGTTCCTTCTTTTAAAGGTGGGTCTCGGTGGTTTCGAGCCCGGCCGAGACCCAATTTGTTATCCGGGTGAGTTTGTCTCTTGGTAATATTTTTTTTTAATGTTTGCTTCGAGCATTCACAAATTGGCTGTCACCACGTTTATTTACTTTTAATTCAATTTAATGCCTTTGATGCAATCTTTTACGCCAATCGTTGAAATGTTTCTATTAGGTGGAACATACCATCACGTCAGGTGCTGTCATGCTGATAAATTTAGTCTATGGTTTCGTCATTCCGCAATATATTTTGAATAAAAATAACCTCTATAAGTCCAACAATGGAAATTGCCAACTTGAGTAGTTCTTTCAATTGGGAAAAAGAGAATAAAACTGTTTGTTTTCACAGTTTTCGATGAATAAAATAATAAAGTGAAATAGCATGGGTCAAAAAATTATTGAATCAAATTACGTACGGCAATTTCTATTTTTATCTCTCGATTTTAATAAACATTTATATTGTCAACTATTTATTATTACAAAAACATCCAACTGTTTTTGGTTGGTAGATAAATTAATTGTCAGATGCCCAAATCATAAATGACTTTTTCGATCTTTTATTTTTTTGAGAGTAAACTTTCAAAATAATGAAAAATTAAATTCGTTAAGGTAACATCAATAATGTTTTTTGCAATAATGCAATTTTTTGAATTATCAATCCTGATTAATAGTAATTTTATTCATTTTGACAGTTTCCACGTTTACTTACGCATAGCTAATATTTTCAACAGAATCTAGCCAGGACACCATAGAGAATAGGTATACGTACCGTAACCGTAACCGCACGTGCGTGATGGTAATATGTTCACCCCACATTTAGATCACGTGTCAACGAAGAGATTCACTTAAATTTTACAATCTGCTCTTACGCCTGGTACGGGAGGAGTTTTCTGTAATTTGTTTCTGAAAATGTTATATAACTAGCTGAGCCAGCTGGCGGTCGCCAGTCTGTCTCGCTAGGTCTTGCAGACAGCTTGGCGATGTTGGATTTTAATATAATTGTGAAGTATGCATAGATGGCGCCATAGTTTTTCCTTCGGGATGGAGTTTTTATTCACGTCAGACAGTTTAACATTTCGCTGATTTGTCATTTTTACGATTTGCAAATCGTTACTGCCAATATAAATTTGGACTCATATGCGTAGTCTATTCAGGAGTCTGGCCTTCACAGTGTCGTCTAACACCGCCTTAGGCTGCTATGCCTAGCAGAACAGCTGGCAATCACCTATTATCACTGACAGTTTAATTTTAATACAATATATGTGTAGGTATGTGCAGTTAAATATGCTAATTAAGTATACATCTCATTGTTGAAATAGCCGCATTTATAAAGTTTGAGAAAAAAACTCAATAAATATTAAGTGATTCGGTTGTAACTATCATTTTTACTACAGGATATTAGCCGTATTTGACATAGATACGGCTAATATCCCTTAGTTTTTCGTACTTACGCCCGAAGTGGTATCGCTGTTGTTACGGTCATAATACCTTAGTAATAATACTGTGTGATACTGTTGTTCGTTATTCTGCGTTGGTTATTAGTAGCCGTATTCGATATTTGACAGTTCCAGTATAAGATTAGTGATTTTCTAACCGTGCATTAGGTGTGTTTTTGAAGATATTGCAGTCATAATAATATTATGAGTCAGGAATACTATTCCAGGTGTTAAAAATCATCATATTGTCTTCCTTTTCCAGGTATGTATTTCAAAGCAGACTACTTGTGCTGTGAACCATTTTCATATTTGTTTTTCTCCAATATTTCCGTATCAGCACAGAGACGTTCAAATTGAGAGCTCCATAATTATTCTTCATTTTTTAAATCCAGCAATTGCATTTCAAACTTTCCAATGTCAACATTGAAGAGAGAAAAATAATTTCTTTACCGTAGCATTTACAGATTCTTTTAACAAAGACTAACGTCACTTTGCTGTTTCTGAATTCCTGAAACCTGTTTGGAAAAGCTTCCCTCATATTTAAAATTGTTGTTTTTCAAAATAGCATATGTCAATATCAGAATTATTTTCTTGGCGATGTTTCAGCAGGCTTGAGCAAAAAGGGATAATTTGTTTTCGAATAAAATAACTTCTTCCTACATCAAAAATGTATGTTTCCCTCCCCCTGCAGTTTACGATTAAGCTGATTTAGATGAGACGTAACGTCTACCACGAAATATTTTTTTTGGATCAACTGATTGTCCGTTATTTCTAAATATTGAACACCCTTCTAAAGGCAAAATGCTTTAATTTCTGTTAATAAGGAAGCGACTAAAATGATAAACATCATCATCATCAGGGGCGCGACAACCCGGTCTGGGTCCTGGCCTCCTCCAACAGCTCCTTCCACCTGTCTCTATCCAGTGTGGCCGCTTTCCAATTTGGTACCTCCAGAATACGGCAGTCATTGGCAGCTCCATCTAACCAGCGAATCTTTGGCCTCCCTCTTCTTCTACGTCCTATTGGATTGCTGAACATCACTCTCTTTGCCGGTTCATTGTCATTCATACGGTGCACATGACCTAGCCATCGCAGTTTCCCAATCTTAATTGATTGAACTGCGCTGCAATCTTCATACAGCCCGTAGAGCTCAGCATTATATCTTCTCCTCCAATTGGTGCAATCCCTGATCGGTCCATATATACGGCGGAGAATTTTTCTTTCAAATATGTTCAGGGCTCGTTCATTTCGTAGAGTTAATGTCCAGGTTTCCGATGCGTAGGTGAGCACTTGTAAAGAGTGCTTTTAGTTCGGCGAGATAGTAAGCGGGACTTAAAATGTCTTAACAGACCAAAGTAGCATTTATTCGCAGACATGATTCTCTTGTTGATTTCTTCTGTAATATCATTATGTCGAGTTACTAGAGATCCAAGGTATATGAAACTGTCGACCGTATCAAACTTGTATGCACCAATATCTTACTTTGGTGCGACTTCTCGTGGTGTGACATAGACAGGCATGTATTTAGTTTTTGCCTCGTTTATTTGTAAATTCATTCTTTTGGCAGAGGCTTCTAGTGCTGTAAATGCCTTTTTCAGCGCCAATTCTGATATGGCAATGATGTCGATATCATCGGCATACGCCAGCAGCTGCACAGGCTTAGTAAATATCGTGCCGCTGCCACGGGCATCAATCTTTGCATCCCGTATCGCCTTTTCTAGCGCAATATTGAAAAGAAGGCATGCCAGAGCGTCACCTTGCCTTAGGCCATTCAGTGATACAAATGGCTCGGATATTTCCGCTTGAAGCTTTACCCGGCATTGTACTGGTGTCATTGTCATCTCTACAAGTTTAATTATTTTCGTCGGAATTTCAAATTCTCGCATTGCTTCGTATAACCGGTATCGATTAATGCTATCATAAGCAGCCTTAAAATCGATGAACAGGTGATACGTGTTAATATTGAATTCAGTTGTCTTTTCTAGAATCTGCCTTAGAGTGAATATTTGAGTAACACATGATCTCCCTCGTCGAAAGCCACCTTGGTAGTGCCCGAGTATTCCTTCTACAATGGGTTCCAGCCGCTGGAATATCAGAATCGACAACAGTTTATATGCAGAGTTAAGGAGTGTCACTCCTCTGTAGTTACTACATTCTAGTTGGTCTCCTTTCTTGTGCAGGGGACAAATCAGCCCATCCTTTCACTCCTCTGGCATCTTTTCTGAAGTCCATACTTGGTGGATTAGGCTATGTAAATGTTTGAGCAGGCTTTCTCCCCTACATTTTATTAATTCACTCTGTAGGTTATCTATTCCAGGCGATTTATTTGTTTTTAACCTTGACATTGCACTTTTTACCTCATTTAATGTCGGTGGTTCTTCGTTATCATCCATGCCACTTTGTAGTGATTCCTGGTCATGAGTATTAATGTTAGTGTTGCCGGCATCATTATGGGGGGTATTTAAATGTTGATCAAAGAAACCCACCCACCGGGCAAGAATACGGTGCTTTTCTGTGAGTATCATGCCATTGTCATCCTTGCACATTGTGATACGAGGCTTAAAACCCTTCCTAACATTATTTATCTTTCTATAGAACAGCCGACTTTCTTGGGCTTTATAGTGTTCTTGGAGTAGAATCATTTCCTTTTTTTAAATAATCACGTTTCTTTCTCTTGTGTAGTTTCTTTTCGTCACGCCGGCGCTTTTTATACTCATCGTCTGATGCCCGTGTTTTCTTCTGTAGCATCATTAAGTAAGCCTCATTCTTTCTCGTAGTGACTTTGCGGCAATCTTCGTCAAACCATTCTGATCGTTCACCTGTTTTTCGCCGTCCTAAGGTATCATTAGCTGAGGATACTATGGCAGTCTTGCACTCTTCCCAGTGTTGATTCACCTCTTCATGGTTTCCAACCTCAACATTATCACTCAGGTGAGTATTCAAGCTCTCCTGGTACCGAGCCAGTTCCTGCGGAATCTTCAGTTTTTCTGTATCAAAGGGTTTTGCTCTTGCTCCCATTTCCTTTTTGGTGTTTGAGATCTTCGCTCTAAGTTTTCCACACTTTAGGAAATGGTCTGAGTCTACATTAGCTCCTCTGTATGTCCGGACGCTCATTAGATCTGATCTGTGCCTGTTGTCTATCAAAATATGGTCTATTTGGTTTATTGTGCACCCATCCGGGGATTTCCAAGTTCCCTTATATATATCTTTACGGGGAAACATTGTGCTACCAATAACCATATTTAGTGACGTTGCACAGTTAATTAGTCGGGTACCATTGTCATTAGTTTCATTGTGAAGACTATGTTTTCCGTCAATGGCAGTGTAGATCTCCTCCCGTCCTATTTTGGCATTTAGATCACCGAGTATTTTTTTCACAGAAAAAACTGTGAAAATGATAAACAATGTACCATATTAAGCTGCAGAAGATCTACATACTCACTTTCCATTTCAACTAAAAAATCTTTAAATTGGCGATGATTAAGAGCTAAATTTGCAAATTTCTTTTGGAAATGTGTGCGCACAAAGCGCTTCTTGACGAATGAGGCAATGGTAAGCAACTCGTGATTATTTTTTTCTTTCAAAATAATAACAAACCCTTTTCCTACGCCGGCCATACATTTCGCTCTATCTGTTCAAATTGACACAATTTTATCAAGTGGAATATGATATTTTTCCATGCACTCAATTACAGCATAAACAATAATATCCTCTCCACGTGTTTGACCCTTGAATAGCAATAATCTTTTAAAATTCTTCTTTAAGACCTGTAGATAAAATTAATGGTTCAAATTTGTGCTGTAACATTTATGTAACAAAACTAAATCTGAAACTTATTTAAGATCTTCGACTTGCTGGTTGGTTATATTCGAAGAGATTTTGACATTCTATCTCTCACTGTTTTAGTCCGTACGTAGACATTTATGGCAGCACTCAAGGGGCCGAAGAGCCTCATGCGGCTCACGAGCCGCGGTTTGCCGACCACTGGTCTACCCTATCTTTATATTTAGTACAATGATTTAAACAAAATTTTTATGTGCACTATTTATGGTGGATTTTAAAAGGCTGCCTCCACTCTTCGCTACTGGTGTCAACCCACATTAGTCTACCCTATTTTAATTAGAATAATTAGGTTAACAAAATTTAAGATGCACTATTTATGGCGTTATAGTATTAGTGTGTTTATGGCGTATTTAGAAACGTGATTATTTCAAAAAGAAAATGATCCTACTCCAAGAACACTATAAAGCCCAAAAATGTCGGCTGTTCTATAGAAAGATAAATAATGTTAGGAAAGATTTTAAGCCTCGTATCACAAGGTGCGAGGATGATGTTCTATAAAAAGATAAATAATGTTAGGAAAGATTTTAAGCCTCGTATCACAAGGTGCGAGGATGACAATTGCAGGATACTCACAGAAAAGCACCTACCTCCACCCTTCGCTACTGGCGTCAACCCATATCAGTCTACCCTATTTATATTTAGAACAATTAGGTTAACAGAACTTAGTATGCACTATGTATGGCGTATTTTAACAGCCTACCTCCATTCTTTGCTACTGGTTTCAACCCAAATAAGTCCACCCTATTTATATTTAGAACAATTAGTAACAGTTATTAGTTCAACAAAAATTATTTTTTCCTATTTATGTCGGATTTTTACAGCCTACCTCCACCCTTAGCTACTGGTGTCAACCCACATCAGTCTACCGTATTCATATTTAGATCAATTATTGGTTTAACAAAATTTAATGTGCGATGTTTATGGTGGATATAAACAGCCTACCTCCACTCTTCAACCCATATAAGTCTACCCTATTTATATTTATTACAATTAATTTAACAGAATTTAGTGTGCACTGTTAATTTTTGATTTTGACAGCCTACCTCCACCCTTCGCTAATGGTGTCAACCCATATCAGTCTACCGTATTCATATTTAGATCAATTAGGTTAACAAAACTTAGTATGCACTATTTATGGCGTATTTTAACAGCCTACCTCTATTCTTTGCTACTTGTGTCAACCCAAATAAGTCTACCATATTTATATTGAGAACAATTAGTAACAGTTATTAGTTCAACACAAATTAATTTGTCCTATTTATGTCGAATTTTTAACGCCTACCTCCACCCTAAGCTACTGGTGTCAACCCACGTCAGTCTACCGTATTCATATTTAGAGCAATTATTGGTTTAACAAAAGTTTATATGCTCTATTTATGGTGGATATTAACAGCCTACTTCCACTCCTCGCTACTGGTGTCAACCCATACCAGTCGACCCTCTATATATTTAGAACAATTAGTTTAACAGACTTTAGTGTGCACTGTTTATGGTGGATTTTGGCAGCCTACCTCCACCCGTCGCTACTGGTGTGCACTATTTATGGTGGATTTTAACAGCCTACCTCCAACCTTCGCTACACTACAACTAACAAATAGTTTAAGAAAAAATAATTTGCGCTTTTTATGGCGGATATTAACAGCCTACCTCCACCCTTCGCTAATGGTGTCAACCCATATCAGTCTACCGTATTCATATTTTGGAAAATTGGTTTAACAAAACTTATTTTGCGCTATTTATGGTGGATATTAACAGCCTACCTCCACTCGCTACTGGTGTCAACCCATATCAGTCGATCCTATTTATATTTAGATCAATTAGTTTAACAGAATTTAGTGTGCACTGTTTATGGTGAATTTTGACAGCCTACCTCCACCCATCGCTACTGGTGTGCACTATTTATGGTGGATTTTAACAGCCTTCCTCCAATCTTCGCTACACTACAACTAACAATTAGTTTAGGAAAAATTAATATGCGCTATTTATGGCGGATATTAACAGCCTACATCCACCCTTCGCTACTGTCCACCCATATCCCCTATTTACACCCTATTTACATTTAAAACAATTTGTTTAACATAATTTAGTGTGCACTATTTATGGTGGATCAAAATTCGCGCATATTCATTCATAAGATACACACCTGCAAATTAACACATCGGCATTTATTGCAATATCAACTAAAGATTAGTCACGCATGTATTTTTTTCAAATCGCTGTCCACTACTTAACAATTAGGTAACATCAATTTCTGATTAGCAAAGTTCATATTATTATTACTGCATTCCTTCATTCGTCGCAATCAAAGTGTCTAGTTACCAATTAATTTTGTTGTAGGTACCTACTACACACATAATAATTTAATACATTTAATTCTGGATCAAATTTAGCTTAGCTTTGAGTGAATATAAATAGAGCCACAAAATGGCAACCTTCGTACCAGATACATAATAAATATATTCATTTCTGGATCATCTTTAGTTTGGTTTTGTGACAATATAAATAGAGCCACAAAATGGCAAGCTTCGTACCAGATACATAATAAATATATTCATTTCTGGATCATCTTTAGTTTGGTTTTGTGAGAATATAAATAGAGCCACAAAATGGCAACCTTCTTACCAGATACATAATATAATATATTAACTTATGGACCAACATTAATTCAGCTTTGAGGATATAAATAGAGCAACAAAATGGCAACATTTGTTTGAAAAATGGTCGTTTCTAGAACAATTTGAGCATATTTTTATAACGAGTACATCGACTGGAGTTAGTTGCAAACTGGCAACCTAGGAAACTTTTGAAGCGATGTTGTCAATTCGCGCAGACGTATTCTATTTCAACGAAGATAAATGGCTTTAAAGGTGGATCAACACCTCCTCTATCTTCTCACACGATCAACAAACAACGGGAAGAATATGTTTTCCTCTTGAAGAGACGAAGATTCGCTTCTTTGATGTTTCTTACTCATAATCCAAGTTGATAGTATTTTGTCATTAAGTGAATCCAGTACGAATCGAATTATCGGAAATCTTTTTAACCTCCGTGTAGAATGCTGCGTCCAATAAAATAACCTTGGTACCTATTGAAATCAGTGTCGCGTATGTTTATTTTGGATATTCAGTCCTATCATTCAGATAAATAATAAAATCAAATAGCGACACCCTGTGATATTGTAAAAGTTTTTCATTGAACTGAGATTGATTATTGGTCTTGCCATTGTTGCGATTTTTTTTCATTGTTGGCAGTTTTGTCTTTAATGTTTTAACTAATGTTTATTTTGATTTTCAGGTGATGACATTAATCTTGAAATACGAAAGAGAAACCGATTCAAATGGCATTCAACATGATGAATTGTCACTAGAAAGATCCAAAGAAATCTCTGAGAAAATTAAATTGCATCAATTTCAACATACCCAACCTGACATGGTTCACATTCAGTCCGCTCTGCCGTATGATGAAATTGAAATCCACGAACATGATATCAAAATAGAAATTGCACAGGCACCTACTGAAGTTTGTCTGGTATTAAATCGAGTTTCATTTTACGAAAATAATTTTGTATGCGGTGTGTGCTTTGCTTTTTTCTCATCTGAAAAAATTCTTATGAAACACAAGATTGTGCATAACGTTTCTACATATGATAACGATCAAGATAAAATTAGAAACAAGAGATCCGTTTTTAATAGTAGCAACCAAAAAATATCAAAATTTAGTCGTCCAGGTCTTTTAGAGATACATAAAATGGTTCTTAGCGGCGAAAAGCCATTCAAATGCGATTCATGTGATTACAAATGTAATAGGTCCGCTTCGCTGAAAAATCATATAATGGTTCATAGTGGCGAAAAGCCTTTTAAATGCGATTCATGTGATTACAACTGTAATAGGTCCGCTTCGCTGAAAAATCATATAATGGTTCATAGTGGCGAAAAGCCTTTCAAATGCGATTTATGTGATTTCAGGTGTATTTGGTCCACTGATTTAAGGAAACATAAAATGGTTCATAGTGGCGAAAAGCCTTTCAAATGCGATTCATGTGATTTCAGGTGTATTAAGTCGACTGATTTAAAGAAACATAAAATGGTTCATAGTGGCGAAAAGCCTTTTAATTGCGATTCATGTGATTATAGGTGTAATCAGACCACTAATTTAAAGAAACATCAAATGGTTCATAATGCCGAAAAGCCTTTCAAATGCGATTCATGTGATTATAAATGTAATCGTTCATGTCATCTAAAGATACATAAAAAGGTTCATAGTGGCGAAAAGCTCTACAAATGTGATTCATGTGATTACAGATGTAATCGGTCCAATGATTTAAAGAAACATAAAAAGGTTCATAGTGGCGAAAAGCCTTTCGATTGCGATTCATGTGATTACAGGTGTATTCGGTCTACTGATTTAAAGAAACATAAATTGGTTCATAGTGGCGAAAAGCCTTTTAATTGCGATTCATGTGATTATAGGTGTAATCAGACCACTAATTTAAAGAAACATCAAATGGTTCATAATGCCGAAAAGCCTTTCAAATGCGATTCCTGTGATTATAAATGTAATCAGTCAGGCCAGTTAAAGGAACATAAAATGGGTCATAGCGACGAAAAGCCTTACAAATGTGATTCATGTGATTACAGGAGTAATCAGTCCAGTGATTTGAAGAAACATGAAATGGTTCATAGTCGTGAAAATCATTTCAAATGAACCAATTACGGTAACCTAATCAAACATGATGACAAAAAAGATTCAAATTGGTTAAAAATCTTTTAATTACGATTCTTTGATTATATAACTTTGACATCTTGTACATTAAATTTATGTAAAGTAGTTTTTAGCGATATGATTAGAAATGTATAGTATTTAGATATTGAGTATTGAGATTTAGAAATGTATTGTACCATATCGTATATCTCTATAAGTGCCCCATACGAGAATGACAATGGAGCCTTTATAGTAGATTGAAAAGACATCAAGTCGTTTATTGTGTATATTTGAAATATCCGTATCGAAGGTTATTAAGAGGCTGTATGTAGCTGACTACCATTCGTACAGAAACAGTCAAATAAGAATAATAATTAATATTCTTTGCATTAAAATCATCTTTATTCTCTGCTTGGCCATTAAACTTTTCTAAAGTAGTCAAGCCACCTGCTTTTATATCAACAAGCCTTTTATTTAATTAGTTTTAAAATAAGTCTTATACATTTGTCGTATATTATACTCTGACTGCAGACCTAAAAATGATCTGAACAACACGTTTATACAGAGATATGTGTGCCCTAATAAGCTATCATTTTTGCAGATATAAAAGTGGACTTGGTTAAATTTTTGTGCGTTACGTTTGGTTACATATTATTTTGTACTATAATAATAAAGTAAAATAGTAATAAAAATTTCGCGCAGAACGAAACTATTTTGGTCACGAATGTTATTGTTTTATTGAATCTTTTAGGTTTTTGTTTTATGTGCTATTTTCAAATGTATTTTGTATTTGTCCTAGTTTTATAGATTTGTTGTATTTTTTCAACTCGTATGACCTAAATTCACCTCAAAGAATTTGGTAATCCTATGTTAGGCTAACTATGTTAATATTTCTATTATTACCCATCTGTGAAAACTCAACTGATTAATTAACTGTCGTTCTGTATTTTTAACTATGTAGTTATAGCATTCTAACTGTCTTTTACTCATTTAATACGTGTATAATTAATCAGTGAGTGTATTAATCTATTAATAAAAATTTTAAGTGTTCGTCTAATTCTAATAAATTAGTTAATTTAACATATTGTTTTACTATCCTGACCCTTACTAGGCAGCAGCTCCTGAATGGACCCCATTTTGGGGATGTCTCTGTGGATATAGAGATACCCGAACCTATATCAAGCCGACACATAGTAAGGGTTATTAATTGCGAAAATAAATTATAATAAAACCGCCAATGCTGTAAATTCAAATACGTCAAAAATAAAAGTGACTGGCAACACTGCATTATGTGGGCAAATAAGGCGCTAAATTATTGCGGCGGCGGGATCGAAAAGCAAAGGATCTTGGCGCGAATGCGCAGAAGAGTAGAAGCATTTTGACAGTCAAATTATAAACACATATATTTCGATCTCCGCAAGAATTATTGAAATTATATAAAATTTAGCCTCAAGTATTTTCCAAAATAAAATCGCCGTTTTCGACCATTCCGGTGTATTATTGTTCACTTCCAAGTCGAAATGACAGACGATGTCAAACACCACCATCCTGAGCGATAAGAGAAAGCATCTTCTCCATCTCTGACTTGACGGGAGATGACACTGCCCTGACGATAAACTAATTAGTCCATCTTTAAATATAATGTTTATATTGTGTTCACAGTAAAAACGGAAAAAAAACATTTATTTCATATTCTCGGATAGATAAGTAAAATATCGAGTTGTCTGGTTTGTAAAACTTTCCGTTTCGCGGGCTGCATATTATTCGACGAATATAAGTGCACATTTCCCATCATCCAGTGGTAGGCCCCAAGAGACAATTACATACGTAGAGGTTAGCTAAAAGGCGCTGGATCGATGAGATAATCAAATCAGCCGTATGTGACAATGAACGAGTAATGAGAAATATAATAGGTCCAGTTGCTGAGATACCTAATATTAAATAAATCTTGCGGTCATCGCTAACTAAAGTGTGGTTTAAATAAACTTTCTTGGATTTAAGCTATTCGTGACAATGGGAAACAAAAACTTGGGAGAATCAACGATAAATATTATAATAAAATCATTATGGGGAGCTTATATTCAACTGCCAAGCATATTTGAAAATTTTGTGATACACCATTTATTTAAAATGAAGTTCTGCTGATATTGGCCTTTATAGGGACCAGATTAGCCAACCACATAGGCTTATTATAATACGTTGCTTTCTTCCGATGCAAATGTTAGTACTTCTCTAGAAGATGTCGTTTGCAGACAACCTTATACCTAGCAGACAACCGTACTATAAAAAGTATGGTAAGTATCTGTACTAAAATTTCAGACCACGTAGGTACTATGTACGATATAAACCAGTGTTCACCCGCGGCCCGGTGAACATAGGGGATATATTTCGCTGACTTCTAAATAATAACCATTATAGATAGGTAGAAGTTTATTTAAAAATAGGTATTATGTTTTAAAATTACAACTTTTGATTAATTTTTTTTTCTAGATGCTTTTATGGATACCTCGCATTTAATATCGAGGTTTCTTAAGTTATTTTGGCACGCAAACTACTCTACTTGAGGCTAGTCAAATGAAAATTCTGCCAGCTGAGAGAATATGCCTTATTGAAAATTATTCTTCTACCCGCATCGGGTATTGCTAATTTGAATTCCGCCAGGGCTTATGAGACCGCCTTGCAAAAACCCTGGAAAATTCTTTGTAGCGTAAGGCGATGATGATTCTGATGAATATTTTGTCGTATTCATTGGGAACTGAGGACTGCGATGTGTAGTCGAGTATTTTCCCGTGGTAAAAGAAATGTCGCACAGGACTGATATTCTGAGCATATACTTATCCTATCTTATATGATGGCAGTCACTGGATCTGAAAGGCATGAATCATCATTACATTTCACCATTTATTTTTTTTATTCTTTTTATTACATCAATACAGAAATTAAAAAGTGCATCTCTTCCAGCCTCGTTTGCCATGGTCCCCGGAAGGTCTCGAATGTCCGCATCTGCCATCTTACAAAAAGTTAAGGTTGTGCCGCTCCTTGCTAATGATTTGACAATCTATACAACTTTTGATTAATGCCACATCTGCTGCTGCTTTTTTGTAAGCAAATTTAGTATACGTGGGTGCAGTATTGTTTCTGAGGGACGAAGCGCTGCATTGACATTGTCATCTCCGAAAGATGCTGTAAGGTTTGACGTAGGTTCTGGTACCCCTTCCGGACCTTTGATAGTGTGGCAGATGAGGTAGATTTTGTCTTGTTGCTCTTCTTTCGGGGACATGCTTGATTGACAACGCGGATTTCAAGAATAATGGCGTATTTAATTAGACGAGAATACATTGATCAAGTTACAGCATATTATTATATTATGTACATTTAACAAAAATATTGACATAAGTACTAATAAACAAATTCGCGCGGAGGCGCGTCGGCTCCGAGTGACCGACGCGAGAGACAAGGCCCGAATGAATCATTTTTTTGTCAACTCCCGGCAAGAAAAAAATAATACCTAGGTACTGAAAAAAATGACAAAAAGGCGTGCTTCGCACACTCTGATATACCTACCAGAAGCTTATAGGTATCTGGGTCTCGAAGCATACAGTAAGCTGCGAGACGAGAAAGTATGCTGCATACCCTTCGCTGCGCACTGGCATTTCTGAGAATTTTTGCCTTGCTCGAAAAATTATAGCTTACTAGATACCTACACCCACGGTGGCCGCGCGGCTTAACCGATGGACTATAACGCCGTGGGACCAAGGTTCGAATCCTGGGTCTGGCAAGTGCACGTATTCTTTTTCAATTTGTGTCTGTTAGGGTATGGACCTAATAGGTTGAGCTATTGGCTGACATCCATTTCTCGAAAACAAAATCTCCTAGTAGGTATAATTTTTAAAATATTTCTTTACTATGTAGTTAGGTACATCGCCGGCGTTTTGAAAGATGCGTGCGTATTAATAATTACTAGCTGAGCCAGCTGGCTCTCGCCAGTCTGTCTCGCTAGGTCTTGCTGACGGCTTGGCGATTTCGGATATTAATATAATTGTGAAGTATGCATAGGCGGCGCCATAATTTTCCCTTCGTCATAGATTTTCATTCTCCTTAGACAGTTTGATATTTCCTCGCCGCCAGACTCCACGAGTTTGGCTTGATAGTAGATGGGCCGGGTTGTACCTGCGGGCATGACCACCAAGATGTTGAACACATCCTCTGGGATTGCCCGCTTATGGAATTCGAACGAGCGGAGCTGTTTGCCAGAGTCCGTCCTCACACGGGCCCAATTGGTCATGGAGATCTGGTAGCAACCGAGGCCAACTTTGCGGCATTTGAGAAATTTGCAGCGTCGTATGGGGAGCGGGATAGTCCCGACTCTTCTGTAGACTCATCCATTTCAATTCGTGACACTCAGTATGCGGGTACACAAAGCGCTTAACGTCAGCGGACAGCAGAGCCAGTCCAAAAACAAACATTTTCTTTCTTAACTTTCTTCTTTAAGCACTACGGTGCATGGTTGCAGCATCAGTCCCGTGCGGCTCCGTCTCGGGACGGAATGAGCACTTAAAATCACTTCTTTCAGACACGTTTAAAGCGTCATAGAAAGCGGCCGTGCATATCCACGGTTGTGCATATATGACGGGTGGTGGTGGGCACTTTAACGTATGAGTTTGATATTTCGCTGATTTGTCAGTTTTACGATTTGCAAGTCGTCACTGCCAATATAAATTCGGGGTCATATGCGTAGTCTATTCTGGAGTCTGGCCTTTACAATATCGTCTGACACCACTTCAGACTGATAGGCCTAGCAGAACAGCTGGCAATCGCCGATTGCTACTAACTACTGACATTTTAATAGAATATACCTAATATGTTAACATATTGCACTTTCTCATTAGCTACGTCCCCACTTAGTCACTTCAACGCCGACTTCCTCTTCAACTTTTAAATTCTGGTTTTACACCGAGACATTTTATGCATGCGCAGAGGAGATGAATCCGTTTTACTGTCTACATTCGTTCATCACAGCTTACACTTCGTTGAGTCATAGATTATACATCGAAATAGATTCGCAGGTGATGAACAAAATTCATCTCGGTAATACAGCGCCACTACCGAACGTACTTGGGAAACTAATGCAAAAAGTTAAAAGCAAACAGTATGATTTGCTATAACAAATACTTAATTATATTAGTATTTTTTTTTACTTACTTATTGCAGTCATATTTGTAATAAATAAGCATAATTGAGTGTGTCCTAACGGCAAAATTGGTCATGGAACAAGTTTAGTGCCATCTATCGGTGTACTTTGTATTACATGAATGACAAATATTTTTGTATGCATATTCACCCTCGCAAATAAAAGTCTATGCCCGCCCGAACATCATCTGTCAAAATAATTATACACATCAAGATTTATATCTAACATTACTGAAACTACTGAAGTTACAATGGAAGCAACTGATGCTGTTATGCTAGCGGGGATCATTGCTGCATTCATTGTACTGCAAAAAATAAAAAAACGGCGAGAAAAACGTCGATCGATTTGGATGAAAGAGTATTTTAAAACCAGAAATTTCGGAATAATGAGGGAAATTGAGACAAACGAAAACGTTCTTTTCCAAAATTTCACGCGAATGTCGAAGGCAAGCTTTGACATGTTGTTAGGAATGATTAAAGGAAAAATTGAAAAACAAAACACTCGATTAAGGGAAGCGATACCCCCCGAAATAAAGCTGGCTATCACCCTTCGGTATTTGGCGACCGGTGATTCCTTCATGTCTCTGATGTTTTTGTTTAAGGTATCGAAGCAGTTCATTTCGAAAATGCTTCCAGAGGTGCTAAAAGCAATAATTGAATGTTTGAAAGATTATGTCAAGGTGATTAGTTTATTGATATCATCACTATAAGTAGGTACATAATACGACATCTCAATACTACAACTAGATAACTCTGATTTGGTCATTGTTGGGAAAATGAAATTTAAAAACTTTACTTGATTAACTATCTACCTATAGCTATAATTATTATTTAAAATACAAATGGAAAATTGTGCTTGTCTGATTGGGAACAAATTAAATAATGTTCAACTGTATGGAAAAATAATGTAGATAGGTGTATTATTTTATTTATTTAATGCATTTATGGTTTAAAAGTTATCTCACTTTCAATCACAAAATTAATATAGTATCAATTAATACATTCACACATAATTATTTCAATCTAACGAACCGCAACGCAATTTTAAATGAATCCACGAGCCGGAACGGTATATTTTGGAATTCCGCGAACCACAACGGTGCTCCGGTGCGTTCCGGTCCATTCCGAGCGCTGGTGAAATCAAATTATCTAGGTAGGTAGTTGTAGTATTGAGGTGTCAAATATAATTTATAATATTTGGCATAATTAGGTACAATTATTTATTATTAAATATAAGATAATTTTCAAGCTCGTATTCGCTGTTCTGGTCTTGATGGAAGAATTGTGGTGACTGAGGAGTTTCCATGGGAGACGGAGAATCAGCTGTCGAGCCTAGTGGAATGTCTTCATTGTACGAAGGATTATTCAATTCGTCCATTTGTATTTGAAAAAGCCGGTTTTGTATATCATTTTTGGCAAGGTCTTGGTTGCGTTTGTTGAGCTTCCTTAATTGGGCTGTAATCATTTGCCAGAAAATTGTCAAATCATCTTTTGCTGATAATTCTTGCGCTGCAACTTTGAGAAAACGAAATGCCTCCTCTTCTTTCTTCTCGTCCTCATCCCTCCTTCTCTTTACATTTCTCTTTGTTCTCAGTGGATGAGCAGAGGTTTCGCTATTTCTAGAAGTAGGAGTACTTAGACTAGGAGTAGAGTGAATATTATCCTGAAACAAAAGACAACGTTGTTAATTTTTGCCATTTATTATTTTTCCAGTTACCGGCTGATACACACCAATGGAAAGCAATTGCAAATGAGTTCGACACACGTTGGAATTTTCCTCACTGCATAGGTGCAGTAGATGGAAAACATGTAGTAATACAACGTCCAGAAAACACGGTGGCAGAATTTTATAATTACAAAGGAACCAACAGTATTGTATTGATGGCAATTGTGGACGCCAACTACAATTTTATATATGTAAATGTTGGTTGCCAAGTACGAATATCAGATGGTGGCGTCTTCAAAAATACGGAATTTAGTCAAAGACTTATGAACAATGACTTAGATTTGCCACCAGATGAACCGCTACCTGGCCGCACAATGCCAATCCCATTCACATTAGTGGCAGATGATGCATTCCCATTGTTGAAACATATAATGAAGCCATATAAAATTGATCTGAGTCGAGGATCCCCGAAGAGAGTTTTCAATTATAGGCTCTCAAGAGCAAGGAATATTGTTGAAAATGCGTTCGGGGTACTCGCATCCGTTTTCAGGATCTTTCGGAAGCCTATAGAGATTAATATTGAAAATACTGTTGTTGATATTGTGCTAGCGTGTGTATATCTGCATAATTTTATACGTTTACAACCGGATTCGGGAAGACATTATTCACCCACAGGATGCTTCGATAATGAAGATGCAAGTACAGGAGATACAATTCCTGGATCTTGGAGACAAGTCACTTCAAGTGATAGTGGTATGAGGCCTCTTCAAAGCATTCCACGGAATGTATCAAGAGCTGCGAAGGACATCCAGGATGAGTTTATGCAGTATTTTATGTCGACTGTCGGTTCCATATCACGTCAAAACATAAACTTGTAGAGTTATTTATAACAAATGGACGTATTTCTACAAACAAGATCCAACCCTCACGTGTAACGTGTTGAGAAAATTCAATATTTGAGTTAAGATTGATTTAAAATGATATGTGATTATTTGATTTTATTAAAGTATCCCATCAGATGTTTAAATTAAATAATCACAAATCATATTTTTTAAATCAATCATCTCTCAAATATTGAATTTTCTCAACATGTTACACGTGAGGGTTGGATCTTGTTTGCAGAAATACGTCCAAATGTAGTGTAGAAATAGCTAATAGAAACGGCTGGAGCTATAGCAAATGGGCCCAGATCAAAAAGGAGATAAGACACCAGACCATGCAGCCTCTCATATTGAGGGCGAAGCTACGTTGGACCTGCCTTGGCTACGTGCTACGCCTCAAAAGAATTTCAACATGGAATGCTACCTGACTCCGGCATCCTGAAAGGCCGCTAAATACCATTCAATATCATTCGTGAAGATTGAATTTCAACCTGACTTGTCATTTGACAACTAGGGACGGCAGGTTATATGAAAGTATGGTGAGGCAGGCTGGTAATCAAGTTATGGTAATACTTTAACGCGCGTCACATTGACGCTCAGTTTGCATTGGTAAGTCAACATGAAAGGTTCACCTGAGCTAGGTACTATTCAGTAAAAATGGTTGTGTGTAGTGTGTTAAATTGTAAAAACGACAGCAATGAAAAGAATAAACACTTAGGAGCCGTGACGTATCACAAATGAGTATACTTAATTAAATTTATACATGTTAAAATAATAATCATGAATAATCTCTACTGCATAACGTCGTAATTAAATTCGTTCTGTATTACTCTGTTTACACAGCAGCCGTCTATGTATTGCTCAGGACCGCATTTAAGTGAACGCATTGATTATTAATATTATAATGGAATATAAGAAACACATTTTGATTTTATCGTATATTTGAGTATTGTTATATCATTGTATGCGTTGATACTTTGAAATTATTCTCTGTTAATTCTTCGTGGAATCCCAGTACACAAGATTTTTTAAGAATGTGAAGATAGTGAATAACGTTCTATATATTATATATTTATTTTGTTTACCAAATTAATTGATTATGAGAGGTGTTTGTGTTCAGATATTTATAATCCATATACCTATAGATATGTACGTACTAATTATATTATGTTTTTATATATCCGTGTTTCTTATTTTTAAATGATTAGTTGATGTTATTAATTCGAAAATTACTTATTAATCCTCTTAATATTTAGCATAACAGAAATATTGGAAAGTTGTTAAGTATAACCTAATTAAACCCAAACTAATTACAAATATGTAAGTTAAACTTAATTAATGCTGAATTAATTACAGTGATGGGATATTTGCAAGAATTTCATGTGTTTTCAATGTGTATATCTTTATGTAAACTTTATTTTTGTAATATAATATGATTACATAATATATCTTTTTATAATTTTATTTACTTTAATTAAGTAATTTATTGCTATTGTTATTATTATAATTACTTGTATTACTTTTGAAAGACATGTAGGCAAGTACCTAAAAAACCTACCAATCTTTTCATAAATTTCCAACTTTCAAATATAATTATACTAAAATCCTAACAGTGTTGTTATTTTAAATCTTCCTTCGCTGAACATTATTATATTATATGAGTACGTTATAATTACGGTCAAAGGGCCAACGTAAATCCTCCGTGATGCCTTTTTTTCATCACGTCACTTTTTCTCGTAAGTTGTCGGCATGCTTCATTCGGTTGCATGAGTAAGCCGTTTCTTTGCCTATCATATATTTAGTACATCTATGGTTGACAACTTCAAGCCAACTGGATTCCAAATACCATCCACAGATTTCAATAAAAAATTATAATACAGTATCTACCTATTAAAATTATCAATTGGACTTACATTATTCATGTCTTCAATTATTATTATCCCAGAATTTTCAGTCATCACAGAGGTAGGTGAGGTTACGGAGTCCTTTGTAGTACGTGGTGTAACAGAGTCTGCTACGAACAACATTGACTCATATGCAAACCACGAGGGTTCATGCTTGTTGTCAGCCCCAGCGCCACTCTTCGTTTCCTTTGTTTTATGGTACTCCTTGGAAAAGTAGGACCTTAAGCTTTTTATTTTATTTTTTACTCCTAAAACTGACATTCCAAACTTTCCTGCCAATAATATGTAGGCATCATTGCGCTTCAGTTTGTTCGTATAGTCTTTATGGGTTATATCCCATAATGCGAATTGTGCCCTATAATCCTCAATAAAATTCATTGTCATCATTTCAGTCGACATTTTGCAAAAAAGTCGTAATATTTCAATACTAACATGCATCCAATATGATCAACTATTCATAGAGATTAGAGGCTCAAATAAATACATTTATTGACAACGCAACTGACAGCCAAATGCACGAACGACCCGAATCTTACCGAAAAAATACGAAGCTGCTGGGGTGATGAACAGAAATCCACCGGTCGGATCGCAGTGCGTTAGTACTTTCATCACAAAATGGCGGCCATTTTCAACCCGATTTCAAGGTCGACGACGCATGCCCTGAGTTCAATTCGTGAGACGTATGGAAAAGTCCCGAGTGTAGACCCGGCTATTCATTCTTATTTATTTTCGTTAAACTAAGAACATATTACATTACACGTCATGTTGTTGGTTAGTTTTTTATAATTCATTAAACCCTGCCTAAACCAAACAATAGTAGTTAAAATATTATTCTATCTATTAAATATCCAAAATGATATATGATTTAATGGCATAATTTTAAATATTTTATAGACAGATGCGTATTATGGCTTGGTTTCTCAGGGTTTAATTGAATTTAAAAAAACTAACCAACAACATGACGTGTAATGTATGTTCATAGTTTAACGAAAATAAATATGAATGAATGAGAACACTATCCTGTAAATTGTAGTCTTAGTTCAATGTAAATAAATACGTATAACTAACAACGTTTAGTCTGTACTATCTATGGTGGATCCACCCTACCTCCACCCATCGCCACTGCAGGATAGTCTTATTTTTCATACATTTAGATTATTGCGATATAATACGTTTTATTTATTCAATGGGATCACCTTAGATTGCACCCACTATTTCTTATAATAAGTCTTTTAAGATACTCGTAATTACCACTCTGAAGGGGTGTGTCCATATGCTTTGGTTAGGAGCAAAAATGGTACTTTATTTTAAAATTCGTAAGTTCTTAATATACTAATGAATAAATTTCAACATGCTAAAATTATTATTTAACAAATTATCTTTGTGGGGAAATAAAAAAAATATTATTTGTATCATGTACAAAAATGGAAAAAGAAACATTTAGGTACTTGTAATTGTACCTAATTGTGTCGTATAAAGGTCATAATCGACTATATTTGACTATAAGTATATATTTCACTTAGAAGAAATAAAAGATGAAATAGCAGATGCATAATATCATTATCAAAAGAAACATTATTGCAATTTAATTTTTATTAATATTAATAGTAGTTACTAATGATATAAAAGACGAAGAAAGGTTACTGTAATTTTATATGTAATTATTATTATAAAATATATACCTAAACATTATTAATGTTTAATTACTTGTATTAAACGTCACATGAATTTCATTTACCAACGAAATGTAAAAATAATACAATTATTACTGAATTACGATAACTACCTATCAATTTTATATGGAAGTGTGTGATACTTCGACGTTGATCTGACAATAGTATCTATCTGACATTTATAGTCAATTTTTCAGGGGGTTCAAAAAACTGTTTTTGTCGCTATCAGTATTATTTTTATTTTTCAAGTGAAATGATTTAATATTAGTACTAAAACAGTCATTTAAAGATGTATGAAAATTGTAATGTCATAATAAAATAAATCACGCAGATAGATAATATTTCTTTTTAGTTTCTAGACACTTCGATGCAGATAGACACTATTTTCCACGTCAAATTTGAGCATTTTAGGATTTTTTTCGTAGAACATAATATTTCCAATCGATCCGTCACCATGTTGTACAAAATACACCAATAACCTAGAATTTGCCAAAACTGCAGATAGATACTATTGTCAGATCACAGTCGACTATAATATTGAGAAGAGCGTAATATATACCTATATAATGTAGTTTCTTATTTATTAAGTCTGAAATCATTCAATTTATTGATGGAATTATTAAAATTATCTTCATCTTACAATAAATGTCTTGATTGAAATTGATTATTTATGGGTGCTAATAGAAATGTCACATTTTTTCGATTACTTATTCCTGCAAATTCTAAATTTGAAATCTGGTACGTCAAATGAACTTGTTTTGCGAAAGAAAACAAATGACAATCTAAGTCAATTAGTTTGACAGATAAAAAGCAGTGACATGGTTTTAGATTATATTTTCGTAGTAATTAGTGAGGAAAGATGTATTTATTTCTTGTAGCACGCCAATGTGCTACTTACAGATTTGAATAGTTCGGTGGAATATTAATTCTGATTTGTGAAATATAAAAAGTATTAAGTGACAATATAATCAATTTGCCGTAGATGGCTAGCAAGATGCGAAGATGTATGGTGACGGATGTAAAACGCGATTTAAAAATGATTTTATCTGTGATTGTGTCGAGTTTTATCAGATTGTGCCCGATTCAAATGGAAGTAGATTCGGGACTCCAAAAA
Source organism: Rhyacophila brunnea (assembly GCF_057557595.1). Classification (NCBI taxonomy): domain Eukaryota; kingdom Metazoa; phylum Arthropoda; class Insecta; order Trichoptera; family Rhyacophilidae; genus Rhyacophila; species Rhyacophila brunnea. The sequence continues at coordinate 28,002,250 of NW_028232785.1, read as the reverse complement.
TTGAAGTGAATTCCTTTAATAATCAACAAAGTGGTATTTAAATAAAAAAGTTGACGTATTTTCCAAAATTTCTTAGGATAATAATATATAGGAGACTAGCTGAGCCAGCTGGCTCTCGCCAGTCTGTCTCGCTAGGTCTTGCAGACGGCTTGGCGGTATTCGATATTAATATAATTGTGAAGTATGCATAGGCGGCGCCATAATTTTCCCTTCGTCATAGATTTTCATTCACCTCAGACAGTTTGATATTTCGCTGATTTGTCAGTTTTACGATTTGCAAGTCGTCACTACCAATATAAATTCGGGGTCATATGCGTAGTCTATTCTGGAGTCTGGCCTTTAAAATATCGTCTGACACCACTTCAGACTGATAGGCCTAGCAGAACAGCTGGCAATCGCCGATCGGTACTACTGACATTTTAATAGAATATACCTAATATGTTTATATATTGCACTTTCTCATTCATTCTTATTTATTTTCGTTAAACTAAGAACATACATCACACGTCATGTTGTTGGTTAGTTTTTTATAATTCATTAAACCCTGCCTAAACCAAACAATAGTAGTTAAAATATTATTCTATCTATTAAATATCCAAAATGATGTATGATTTAATGGCATAATTTTAAATATTTTATAGACAGATGCGTATTATGGCTTGGTTTCCCAGGGTTTAATTGAATTTAAAAAACTAACCAACAACATGACGTGTAATGTATGTTCATAGTTTAACTAAAATAAATATGAATGAATGAGAACACTATCTGTAAATTGTAGTCTTAGTTCAATGTAAATAAATACGTATAACTAACAACGTTTAGTCTGTACTATCTATGGTGGATCCACCCTACCTCCACCCATCGCCACTGCAGGATAGTCTTATTTTTCATACATTTAGATTATTGCGATATAATACGTTTTATTTATTCAATGGGATCACCTTAGATTGCACCCACTATTTCTTATAATAAGTCTTTTAAGATACTCGTAATTACCACTCTGAAGGGGTGTGTCCATATGCTTTGCTTAAGAGCAAAAATGGTAAGTACTTTATTTTAAAATTCGTAAGTTCTTAATACTCGTATACTAATGAATAAATTTCAACATGCTAAAATTATTATTCAACAAATTATCTTTGTGGGGAAATAAAAAAAATATTATTTTTATCATGTACAAAAATGGAAAAAGAAACAGGTAGGTACTTACTTATTGTACCTAATTGTGTCGTATAAAGGTCATAATCGACTATATTTGACTATAAATATATATTTCACTTAGAAGAAATAAAAGATGAAATAGCAAACAACATGCATAATATCATTATCAAAAGAAACATTATTGCAATTTAATTTTTATTAATATTAATAGTTACTAATGATATAAAAGAAGAAGAAAGGTTACTGTAATTTTATATGTAATTATTATTATAAAATATATACCTAAACATTATTAATGTTTAATTACTTACTTGTATTAAACGTTACATGAATTTCATTTACCAACGAAATGTAAAAATAATACAATTATTACTGAATCACGATAACTACCTATCTATTTTATATGGAAGTGTGTGATACTTCGACGTTGATCTGACAATAGTATCTATCTGACATTTATAGTCAATTTTTCAGGGGGTTCAAAAAACTGTTTTTGTCGGTATCAGTATTATTTTTATTTTTCAAGTGAAATGATTTAATATTAGTACTAAAACAGTCATTTAAAGATGTATGAAAATTGTAATGTCATAATAAAATAAATCACGCAGATAGATAATATTTCTTTTTAGTTTCTAGACACTTCGATGCAGATAGACACTATTTTCCACGTCAAATTTGAGCATTTTAGGATTTTTTTTGTAGAACAATATTTCCATTCGATCCGTCACCATTTTGTACAAAATACACCAATAACCTAGAATTTGCCAAAACTGCAGATAGATACTATTGTCAGATCACAGTCGACTATAATATTGAGAAGAGCGTAATATATACCTATATAATGTAGTTTCTTATTTATTAAGTCTGAAATCATTCAATTTATTGATGGAATTATTAAAATTATCTTCATCTTACAATAAATGTCTTGATTGAAATTGATTATTTATGGGTGCTAATAGAAATGTCACATTTTTTCGATTACTTATTCCTGCAAATTCTAAATTTGAAATCTGGTACGTCAAATGAACTTGTTTTGCGAAAGAAAACAAATGACAATCTAAGTCAATTAGTTTGACAGATAAAAAGCAGTGACATGGTTTTAGATTATATTTTCGTAGTAATTAGTGAGGAAAGATGTATTTATTTCTTGTAGCACGCCAATGTGCTACTTACAGATTTGAATAGTTCGGTGGAATATTAATTCTGATTTGTGAAATATAAAAAGTATTAAGTGACAATATAATCAATTTGCCGTAGATGGCTAGCAAGATGCGAAGATGTATGGTGACGGATGTAAAACGCGATTTAAAAATGATTTTATCTGTGATTGTGTCGAGTTTTATCAGATTGTGCCCGATTCAAATGGAAGTAGATTCGGGACTCCAAAAATTGAAGTGAATTCCTTTAATAATCAACAAAGTGGTATTTAAATAAAAAAGTTGACGTATTTTCCAAAATTTCTTAGGATAATAATATATAGGAGATAATAATATATAGGAGATTATTAGACTAAACTGTACGGACGACTATACTGTGAGCGGTCGCCCACAGTCCGCATCGGTGACACAAGGGTGAAAGTGTAAAGATCGTCACCTACCTGGGCGTCCAAATGGACACTATGTTAAATTTCCATCACCATGCCTTTACCCACGTCTATAAGGCTGGGAGGGCCTTCCAGAGGGTGGGCCGTTTGGCTGATGATGGATAGGGCTTAAAAGTAAAGATGCATAAGATCGCCGGCTACGCTGCTAGTGCGTGGTGCTTGCGTGGATATCCCGAAAAGTGCCAAACTTCTCTTATAATATTACCTTTGTTAAATAGATAAAATATTTTAATTAACTATATCGAGCGTATATTGACAGAACGCATTATTTCAGTTTTTTATGTTTTTCTGTTTTAAATGCCAAAATATATAAAATTTTACGCTCTACGTCCTGGTAAAACGCTCAAAGGCATAGGATATAATGGTGAGAAAATAGAAACATTATTAAATCATATTGTTATTTTTTTATTCTGATAGAAAGCATGATAATGACCTAATGCGTTCTGGGTATACAAAATACAGGACTTTTAACGTCATGTCGTATATTGTGTTTGCCATAAAGGTTAGTCTTAATAATGTAGAAAAAAAAAATTTAAATCAAAAAAAATCTACGTGGGAGAACGCTTTGAAAAAAAAAATAAAGTCCTTTTTGCGAATATCTCAGAACTTGTTTTAATGAGTTAATGCTTTCTGTCAGTATACCCTCGAATATAATCAAATTTACAACAAACCTACCTGTATTTTGGGTCTAGCATTTTATATAAACAAGTAGTTGTAAATATTTGTAAAATTATAAAATACGTAAATATCCCATGTAAAATACACATTTGTGTAAATAATATGGAGATAATATAATAAACTTTTTTTGGTTCGTAATCACAAACTGTGTAATTATTATTTGTGTTTTTTATTTATAACAGTTTTATCTAAATAATAATACCTACTTTGTTATTTTTTATATAAAACATACGTAAAAACAAGACCATGTTTTTTATTCCAAGATTTACCTGTTTGCTTTTAACTGATTTGTGTTTAATTTTCAAAATAATGTGTTTTTTGTGATAATACTTCTCAGGTACCTACTTCAATTTGCATTATTCTTTCTTAGGTACCGAATCCTAAGAAAGTATTTATTGCGGGAACTTTTTTTAATGAAAATATTTTTATCATAAATTCGTTAGTATTGAGAAAAAAAAATACTCAGTGGGTTGTTTTTATGTCCGAGTACGGCTCATTTGCAGCAAAGTGTACCTAATTTCATTGAGATATAACTTTGGTTGACAAAACGAGTACGCACTGATATATTTGTGTGCTTCCTTTGTGGGAAGAATCCAATCTCTGAGTAAAACGAATGTTTTCACGTATCTCCTTTAACCCTATTCATGCTTCCTTTGTCATAATAATATTATTTGAACAATGACAATAATAATATATACTTTTATCATTCTTTTTATGGTTTAAGAATATTTTAGAGATAATATTTTTATTATTGTTGTCAAATAATCATAGGGCAATCTTTGTTTTTGTAAAACGGCTATTGTCACAAGATATTAGTCTATGGTCAAGCCTGACGCTTGCTCTGCTACTTAGTCTATGCCTGCTACTCCACGTGTAGACAACAATCTTTTTTACATTTACGAATCAAATAGGTAGATAAAATGGATATCAAACGCGAACCAGATGAAAATGATTCACACGATGAAATAGTGCCTTTGTTAAACGCGTCAACTGATCGTCCAAACATTCCGGACACTTACATAAAGCGAGAGAATGTCGAAGATGCCAGCTGCGGTTTTGAGGTTAGTTTTTAAAAACGCATTTTCTGAATTGCATTTTGTGACGCATCACTCTATAATAATATTATGCATAGAGTTTTATTATAACACGAGACATTCTTGATTGTATTTCTGGAATGTTTTTAGTAAGTATGGTAGATTTGGTGGCCATTGCAATTGGTTAATATTTTATATTGTGGCCAATTTAAATTACAAAACGGGATGTCATGTAAGTATAATGTCGGCATTACTTCCGTTGCAAACTTGTCTCAGATGTGCGTTTGTCAGTTTAAATGCACAAGTTTTCCATCCGAGGTTGAATACAAATACAGTTGCATAAGTATATCTGAAATGTTTCTGTTTTCTGTACAAACGTTTGTAAACAAGTCTTTATGCCACTGTAAACATGTTTATGAGGTGTCAGGTATGTAGGAACTGGATCGTACGGGTTTCAAATAGTAAAAAACCATTTCCTCTTGGCACGTAAAACCTACCTATATTATAGTTGTCAGAACAATTACCTAACCTTAAAACGAAATTCTTTTGTTCGTGCGTTTTTACCTCCTTGTGGAAACTTACCTTGGTACCCACTGAAATCAGTATTACGTATGTTTATTAAGGATTTTCAGTCCAAACATTCAGATAAGTCATCATCATCATCATCTTCAGCCTGAATCTATCCACTGCTGGATGAAGGCCTCTTCCAGCTGCTCTCGGTCCTGTGCATAGCGTTGCTACGAACTTAGGGTCCATGTTTTACACGCATATATGATCACGGGAAGCAGACACTGGTTGAACACTTTGCGTTTTATGCACATTGGAAGGTTACTTTTGAAGACACTATTCAGGCGGCCAAAAGCACTCCAGCCTAGCTTTACTCTGCGAACAATTTCATCAAATATACATCCATCTATAGACACTTGTTGTCCCAGATAGATGTAGCTTTTCACCTGTTCGAGCTGAGTGCCATTGACGAGGATCTCTTTTTGATACGACTTTAAAAATAAAAACAACGATACAAAAATATATTATCATCATCACCATCAGCCGGGGTCAATCCACTGCTAGATCAAGGCCTCCCTAAGCTTCTTCCAACTCTCTCAGTCCTGTGTCGTTAGCTGCTGACTTGCTCGAGTTAGGTGCCATTAATACAGATAATCGCAGGGTCCGAAAAGCAGTTTCTCGTTACTTTAGACCAACCGTTTGACTGACATCTGCGAGTTCTTGCATTCTGCCTTGGAGGTCCTTCGAGTCTAATCTAAATGCTAACTCAATTAATATAGTCAAGTTACATTTCCGATTATTTTTCAACGTACTGATTTCTTCATATAGCTTCATCAGGTAAGTTTTGAGTGGGCGCATAAAAGCAGAATCTGGTATCTTTTGGTGAGCTGAAATGTTAAACTTGCTACTCTATCTGAGGATAAATCAAATTCAACTATGGGGTCTTTCCAGAGTCTGTGGATTAAAAATCCGACACCGCTTGTGCGTCCGGTCTTAGTCCCATTATCACATAGTACATGTCCGCTGTAGAGATTGACGATAATATCATCTTGTCGTCTTATCTCGCTGAGCCCGACAACATCCCAATGGATTTTTTCAAGTTCTTCTTCGAGCTCTAGAAGTTTGGCATTGTTGGAAAATGTTCTCGCGTTATATTATGGCAATGGTCATCGGTAGGCAGCCGTTTTCGTCTTGCTGGGGATTCTTAGCACCCTCTGCCTTCCCTTGCTGATTGATGCCATGATCAGTGTCAAGTGGTCTCTCGTTATAAGCCGCCAGAGTTTCGGCTTTCACCCTTCTCTATTAGCCACAGATGGGTTATACTGTCATAAGATACCACATCTGCATTGCCCGGGGGACGCTGCGTGGAGGCTAGAGATAGAATTTGTAGGCTATCTGTAGGGTAGCGTCTCAACACTTTATAGGAATGTACCTATTGGCATTCGTGCATTTCATCGAGCCTCTAGCCTTCTTTCACTTCTTTCACAGGCAATAAACCATTTTATTTTTTTAAAGACACGTTGAGTTTATAACAAATTATTAATTCAGGACGTTCACAACATGACATTTAGAATAAAAATTACAAGTAGGTAAACAATTAGAGAAAAAAAATAAAGCAAAAAATAGATTTATACAAAGGAAATAAAATAAAAAAGCAATAATTAAAAAAAAAAATCGGTGTGTGTACTTATGTACGTGCGTTAGAAGTTATACTTCTTTGGCGTAACAAAACAAAAACAAAACTTGTGATAAACTAGATTCTTCGACTAGCTCTTAATTATATTGGTAAATTACAGAATCAAGATATTGGAACGCCGTTGGTTTATTACACTTTAACTTATATTACTAAAATAGGTATATACTGGCTTCTCGGTGTTTTTATTTTTAAAGTAGGTACCAACTGTCATTCTGACGTTTAATAGTTTGTTAATGTAAGGAATTGCAAATGGCCGAGAATAATAAATTCGCTGCCTAGGCAATGGAACACATCTAAACTATAGTATTATACTGTATTATCATCACAATTGCAATATCATACTGTGGCGTAAAGGTAGTGCGTTCGGCTGAAAACCGAACAATCGGTGGTTCGAATCCAATCGAGTACGTTTTTTTTCGTGTGAAAAAATAAATTATGTGTTACATGTCACACGCTAAAAATACACTCTGATCTGATTTTCCAAACGCGCCAAAAGAAGTCTAACTCCAAAAACAGAAGCTTCTGAATTTTCATGCGATAATTGGCAAAGTCACTCTCCTTTCCTTATAAAACAATTTATTTATAATATCTTTATGATAAGTAAGCTTTTTATTTTTTTCGTTGCAGACCCCTTCAGAAAATCCGTTCACCATAATACCTATAACTGATTTTGAGGAAATGAATGACGTCAAAGAGGAGTTTACTCAAACTAGTATACTTCCGGTCACTAATGTCGACGCAATTGCAGGAAGCTCTCAAGCACAAGAAAAGACAATCGATCAGGTACCTTTTTCCAAAATCTATTTGATGAATATAAGGAACTCGTTTGTACCAAGTATGTTAAAGCAAATTTGTACATGCGTCTTGTTAACACTTTCAGCGCCGGCAGGTTTTTATAAAGTTTACCCCTATTCCCGGACAAATTTGAGTGAAATTGGTTTTTTCTAGTAAATGATATAATCTTGGTTTATTGGCTTATTTGTGGGAATATTTAAATAAAACTTTCAGGAACAATCAAAAACAGTTTAATAATTACGAATAGTGTGATATTTCTGCCAGCAGATGCCTTTGTGAAGAGGAACATCACACTCTTTACACACGTACCGAGTCTCGCCCCTTTTTTTTATCTTTGGCACATACCTTGCATAGCCTTGTTGGATATGCTTTTTCCGCGTCACTAGAATCGCCTGTAAGGTATGTCTGGACATGTCTCCAGATAATCTTACAGGCGAATCTAGCGTCACATGACGCCTCAGAGCCGGAGAAGACGAGACATCGATACCAATAGACATTAAAGAAATTGAATACTCTACTAAAAAATCTTTAAATTCTAACTTACGACTAGGGTTACATTTTTCAATAATCAATGAACTGATTGAACGTCAACATTCACTTTTACACTTGGGTCAGCAGTAAACGGTCCAGGTGCTGGAGTGTAGTCTTCTGTTGACCACGGTTCAGTAACACTGGCACTAAACCTCGCATGTCCTCCTCGGCTGCCTCTGGGACGACCGCTTCTACTTCCTCTTCCACGCCATCGACCCGCTCGACCTCTGGTTTCTGTCCGAGATGGGCCAGGGAGTAGGTCCTCGGACGTGTCGACTCCTGACACCATACTGGTTTCATCTAGCACCTCTGCAATGCGGTCAATGAAACCGTTGAAGTCGTCCTTAAAGTTGCTCGAGTGGCCGGCGGTGAAATCGGTGATGTCTGCGACATCGGTGGTGGCATCCAGTAGAACATCTCAATCAGAGTCATATAATAACTCGAATGCATAATCCTGCTCAGAGTCGTCTGTTCCAAAGGCCTCTATTTCAATGAGTGATAATAGGCTGGAATCAAAACAAAATTCCACATTAGTAAACAGAATTTAATTCTTGGGAAACATGTGGCTTTATCAAAATGTTCGATTATCTTATATAAATTATATTTTGCGTATAAATTATTACCTTGTGACGTATATAATGTGGCAAATCGGTTGGTTTGCATTAGTTGTAAACAAAAAAATCGCCATTAGTAAACGAATTTTGAATGTTGGGAAAACACGTGGAATTAACTAAATACTCGTTCAAACACATATAATTATATATAATATTTATAATAATTCAATATTCTAGGCTTATAAAGTAATATATCGGCACATTATCAAGTATTTGGCAAATAATGCGAACATTCAAACTTTGCATTCGGAAATTTTGACAGTAAAGTATCGTGTACGAATAAACACGTAAAATTAATTTAAATTGCTAGAAACCATCAATAAACATATAAAATATCATAGATAAATTATTTATCTTACCTTATTCAATCTTTTTTTTGCTTATTTATGTCATTTTTGTCCTCTGGAGGCATATCGGTTGGTTTGGAACACCTATGAACAACAACGAAATCGCCATTAGTCAACAAATTTTGAATGTTGGAAAAATACGTGAAATCAACTAAATACTCGTTTAAACACATATAATTATATAGATTATTCATATTAATTCAATATTCTAAGCTTATAAAGTAATAAATCGGCACATTATCAAGGGATTGGTAAATAATGAGAACATTCAAACTTTGCATTCGGAAATTTTGACAGTAAAGTTACGTGAATGAAGAAACATGTAAAATTAATTTATATTGCCAGAAACCATAAATATTTATATAAAATATCATAGATAAATTATTTCTCTTACCTTATTGAATCCTTTTATTGCTTATTACTGTAATTTTCGTCTTCAAAATCAGTACATAATTCGGTAAAGTCACACGAGAGAATGATCAAAAATGGCGTCTCATAATAATAAAATTGTGATTTTTATTTAATAATATCACTGAAGGTAAAACAGATATCGATATTTTATCTATACCAGTCGGTACTGAATTTTATAATCTAACAGGATATGTCAAATGTTTTAGTTGAAAATACATAGATGTCACAGTAAACATATTTATTTAAAAACACGCAACAAAACGAGGATCCTCGCGCGCGGTACTCAGCGTAATTATTGATATAACGAGGATTCTCGTTTGCGGTACCGAGCGTGTTAAACTCTGTTGGAAAGTAAGGTAGGGAAATTCTAACATTTCACTTTTAACGTGTCTCTTGTTATGTTTCTTCAATATCATAAAAAAATGATGCATGTATGTTATATCTAAAATTTGGATTGATCCAAGCATGTCGGTCGGTAAGTAATTACGGTACGCAATTGATCTTTTACCCAAAATCACCATAATTTTACAAGTAAGCATTTCATGTAAAAACTACTAAAAAATACTAATTAACTTCGTCATAAAAATATGGGAGTAGTATTTTTTCTAGAGATATATTTCTTCTTTCGACCATGTCCGATCCTAATATGATCATATTATGGCCTCGACAGAGTAGAGGTTTGTATTAACAAATTTTGTTGTTTTATAAGTTTTATTAGAACTCACACAGGGTGTTGCCATTTCATGATAATTTTAATGTATTTTCTTTCTAATAAAAAAAACATCCAGGTTTATGAAAACGCTGAATGCATTTTCCTCTGTTACCGATGAAGTATTGTTTAAATTGGCTGTCCTTCCTTCCTTTCTTAGGGCATTAGCTAAGATATGGGGCGCCACACATACGTTGTCTATCCCGTTATATGGAGTATCTATCTTTGGGAGTGCTTTTAAGTTGTTTTTTATTTCCTTTTTTTTAAGTTGGGCCTCGGTAGTTTCGCGACTGACCGGAGACCCAATTTGTTATCCGGGTGAGTTTGACTCTTGGTAATATTTTTTTTAAGGTTTGCTTCGAGCTTTCGCAAATTGGCTGTCACCACGTTTATTTACTTTTAATTCGATGTAACGCCTTTGATGCAATATTTTACGCCAATCGTTGAAATGTTTCAATTAGGTGGAGCGTATAATCACGTCACGTGCTGTCATGCTGATAAATTTAGTCTTTGGTTTTTATTATATTTTGAATGATGAATGAATAAAAAATCTCTATAAAACCAACAATGGAAATTGCCAAATCGAGTAGTGCTTTTCAATTGGGAAAATGAGAATTAAACTGTTTGCTTTCACAGTTTTCGATGAATAAAATAAGAAAGAGAAATAGCATGGGTCAAGCAATTATTGAATCAAATTACGTACGGCAATTTCTATTTTTGCCAGCTCTTTTTAATAAACATTTTTATATTGGCAACTATGTATTATTACAAAAACATCCAATTGTTTTTGTTTGGTAGATAAATAAATTGTCAGATAATCAAATCATAAATGACTTCTTCAATCTTTTATTTTTTTAGAGTAAACTTTCAAAATGATAAAAAAATAAATTCGTTAAGGGGGGACATGCTCGTCGTTGGTCAAAATTGTTTTTTTTTTTGTATTTTCAAACCATGATCCTGGACACTCCTTAAACGTTGTAGATAATCTATTTATATAATTTTGAAGCCTTTTTATCGTTTATATTTATTTTAAACATTTGATGACTGCATAAAGTATTTTTTTTACATAAATTAGTATTCTTTTAAACCTTTCGCTCTATGTTTTAGAATATAGTCATATTTCGGTACATGAATGTGCAGTGGTGTTAAGATTTTTTACATTTATTAATTTTTAAACGCATTAATAAAACCATTAGTATAATTAATGACGAGATAATTTTAGTAAACAAATTTTACAAGAATTAGGCATTTTATTATTCAAAAAATTGGCAAGATTAACACATTTGAAGATAATTCTAAAGATACTTATTATAAGCTATGTTTTTGACCATTATGTATTATAAATATTTAACGAATAACGATTGCTTTATAATAAATATTGACCTACGACTAGCATGATCCCCCTTAACGAATTTATTTTTTTATCATTTTGAAAGTTTACTCTAAAAAAATAAAAGATCGAAAAAGTCATTTATGATTTGGTTATCTGACAATTTATTTATCTACCAAACAAAAACAATTGGATGTTTTTGTAATAATACATAGTTGCCAATATAAATTTATGTTTTACTTAAATCTATATATTATATTTATATAAGAATATGTTTTCCTCTTGAAGAGACGAAGATTCGCCTCTTTGATGTTTCTTACTCAGAATCCAGTTTGATAGTTATTTGTCATTAAGTGAATCCAGTACGAATCGAATTATCGGCAATCTATTTAACCTCCGTGTAGAATGCTGTGTCCAATAAAATAACCTTGTTACATATTGAAATCAGTATTGCGTTTGTTTATTTAGGGTATTCGGTCCTATCATTCAGATAAGTAATAAAATCAAATAGCGACACCCTGTGATATTGTAAAAGTTTTTCATTGAACTGAGATTGATTATTGGTCTTGCCATTGTTGCGATTTTTTTTCATTGTTGGCAGTTTTGCCTTTAATGTTTTCACTAATGTTTATTTTGATTTTCAGGTGATGCCATTAATCTTGAAATACGAAAGAGAAACCGATTCAAATGGCATTCAACATGATGAATTGTCACTAGAAGGATCCAAAGAAATCTCTGAGAAAATTAAATTGCATCAATTTCAACATACCCAACCTGACATGGTTCACATTCAGTCCGCTCTGCCGTATGATGAAATTGAAATCCACGAACATGATATCAAAATAAAAATTGCACCGGCACCTACTGAAGTCTGTCTGGTATTATATCGAGTTTCATTTTACGAAAATAATTTTGTATGCGGTATGTGCTTTGCTTTTTTCTCATCTGAAAAAATTCTTATCAAACACAAGATTGTGCATAACGTTTCTACATATGATAGCGATCAAGATAAAATTAAAAACAAGAGATCCGTTTTCAATAATAGCAACCACAAAATATCAAAATTTAGTCGTCCAGGTCTTTTAGAGATACATAAAATGGTTCTTAGTGGCGAAAAGCCACTCAAATGCAACTCATGCGATTACAGGTGTAATCAATCTACTGATTTAAAGAAACATAAAATGGTTCATAGTGGCGAAAAGCCTTTTAAATGCGATTCATGTGACTACAAATGTAATAGGTCTGCTTTGCTGAAAAATCATATAATGGTTCATAGTGGCGAAAAGCCTTTCAAATGCGATTCATGTGATTTTAGGTGTATTTGGTCTACTAATTTAAAGAAACATAAAATGGTTCATAGTGGCGAAAAGCCTTTTAAATGCGATTCATGTGGTTATAAATGTAATCAGTCCGCTAACTTAAAGATACATAAAATGGGGCATAGTGGTGAAAAGGCTTATAAATGTGAATCATGTGATTATAAATGTAATCAGCCAGATCGCTTAAGGATACATAAAATGAGTCACAGTGGCGAAAAACCTTACAAATGTGATTCATGTGACTACAGGTGTAATCAGTCCAATTATTTAAAGAAACATAAAAAAGTTCATAGTGGCGAAAAGCCTTTCAAATGCGATTCATGTGATTTCAGGTGTATTTGGTCTACTGATTTAAAGAAACATAAAATGGTTCATAGTGGCGAAAAGCCTTTCAAATGCGACTCATGTGATTACAGGTGTAATCTGTCAAATAATTTAAAGAAACATAAAAATGTTCATAGTGTCGAAAAGCCTTTCAAATGCGATTCATGTGATTACAGTTGTAATCGGTCCGCTAACTTAAAGATACATAAAATGAGGCATAGTGGTGAAAAGCCTTATAAATCCGGTTCACGTGATTACAGGTGTAATCAGTCCACTGATTTAAAGAAACATAAAATAGTACATAGAGGCGAAAGGGCATTTAAATGCGATTCATGTGATTACAGATGTAATCATGTCTCTAGTCTGAAGGTGCATAAAATGGTCCATAGTGGCGAAAAGCCTTTTAAATGCGATTCATGTGATTATAAATGTAATCAGTCCACTAACTTAAAGATACATAAAATGAGGCACAGTGGCGAAAAGCCTTACAAGTGTGATTCATGTGATTATAAATGTAATCAGTCGGATCGCTTAAGGATACATAAAATGAGTCATAGTGGCGAAAAGCCTTACAAATGTGATTCATGTGATTACAGGTGTAATCAGTCCAATAATTTAAAGAAACATAAAAAAGTTCATTGTGGCGAAAAGCCTTTAAAATGCGATTCATGTGATTACAGGAGTAATCGGTCCGCTGATTTAAAGAAACATAAAATGGTTCATAGTGGCGAAAAGCCTTACAAATGCGATTTATGTGATTACAGGTGTCGTCAGTCAAGTAATTTAAAGAAACATAAAAAGGTTCATAGTGGTGAAAAGGCTTTCAATTGCGATTAGTGTTGGTACAAATGTAATGAGGCCACTACCTTATTACATACAATGTTTCATAATGGACAGAAACAATTTAATTGAGATTCCTAGTAAGTTAAAATACATAAAATGATTCATATTCGCGAAAAACCTTTCAAATGCTATTCATGTGATTACAGATGTATGTAATCCGCTAACTTAAAGAAACATGAAAAGGTTCATAGTTGAGAAAAGCCTTTCAAATGAGTACAAATGTACCAATTACGGTAACCCAAACAAATGATTCATAATGAATAAAAATCTTTTAATTGCGTTTCTTTGATTATATATCTTTGACTTCTAGTAAATTAAAACTATGTAAAATAGTTTTTAGCGATATGATTAGAAATGTATAGTATTGAGAACTTCAAATACTCATCAAAACGTTTATTAAGTTTAAAATCATTTGAAATGCAGTTAGTTTGCTGTTTCCAGCTTTTTATAGAATGTTTCAATCTTTTATATTTTTTTTTGTGAAAAGCTTATTAAATGATTAGTTTATTCATTGATAGCGGAGAAATTTGTTTTGTGTACACATGTTTATGGACTCCGTCCAATGCGATAAAGGGTCATTTTAGTTAATGTACACTATAAAGTAACTAGGATAAACATTGAATGAACCATATCGAGTATCCCTAAAAGTGCCCCATACAAGAATGACAATGCAGCCTATATGTTAGATTGAAAGGACATCAAATCGTTTATTGTGTATGTTTAAAATGTCCGTACTGAAGGTTATTAAGAGACTAAATGTAGCTGACTGCCATTCGTAACGAAACAGTCAAATAAGCATAATATTTAATATTCTTTGGTTTAAAATCATCTTTATTCTCTGTTTGGTCATTAAACTTTTCTTAAGTAGTAAAATCACCTGCTTTTATATCAACAAGCATTTTGTTTAATTAGTTTTATTATAAGTCATATACATTTGTCTTGTATTATACTCTGAAATTAATTATACCAAAAAATGATCTGAAAGACGTGTTTATACAGAGATATATGTGCCTAAATAATCAATCATTTTTGCAGATATAAAAGTGAATTTGTAAAATTTTTGTGCATGACGTTTGGCAACATAATTTTGTTGTAGTTCAAAATTTCGTACAGAACGAAAGGATTTTGCTCACAAATGTTATTGTTTTAATGATTCTTTGTAGGTTTTTGTTTTATGTGCTATTTTCAAGTGTATTTTGTATTTGTCCTAGTTTTTATATATTTGTTCTATTTTTTCAACTCGTATGACCTAAATTCACCTCAAAGAATTTAGTAATCCTATGTTAGGCTAACTATGTTAATATTATTATTATTACCCATCTGTAAAAACTTAATTGGTTAAGTTACTGTCGTTCTGTATTTTAACTATGTAGTTATAGCATTCTAACTGATTTTTCTTAAGAAATACCTGTATATGTAAAAATTTCTTAAATATCATCTGAGTGTATTAAACTATTAATAAGAATTTTAAGTGTTCGTCTAATGCTAATAAATAAGTTAATTTAAAATATTGTTTTAATATCCTGACCCTTTCTAGGCAGGCTGTTGCTCCTGAATGGACCCCATTTGGGGATGTCTCTGTGGATATAGAGATACCCGAACCTATATCAAGCCGACACAGTAAGGGTTATTAATTGCGAAAATAAATAATAATAAAACCGCCAATGCTGAAAATTCAAATACGTCAAAAATAAAAATGACTGGCAACATTGTTGTATGTGGACCGCGCGCAGCGCTAAATTACTGCGGCGGCGGGATAGAAAAGCAAAGGATCTTGGCGCGAATGCGCAGAAGAGGAGAAGCATTTTAACAGTCAAATTA
Organism: Rhyacophila brunnea; assembly: GCF_057557595.1. Taxonomy (NCBI): domain Eukaryota; kingdom Metazoa; phylum Arthropoda; class Insecta; order Trichoptera; family Rhyacophilidae; genus Rhyacophila; species Rhyacophila brunnea. Next base: position 27,986,530 of record NW_028232785.1, on the reverse strand, counting down.
TAAACACATATATAAATTATATAAAATTTAGCCTCAAGTATTTTCCAAATAAAAATCACCGTTTTCGACCATTCCGGTGTATTATTGTTCACTTCCAAGTCGAAATGACAGACGATGTCAAACACCATCATCCTTAGCGAGAAGAGAAAGCATCTTCTCCCACTCTGACTTGACCGGAGATGACACTGCCCTGACGATAAACTAATTAGTCCATCTTAAAATATAATATTTATATTGTGTTCACAGTAAAAACGAAAAAAAAAAAAGCATTTATTTCATATTTTCGGATAGATAAATAAAATATCGAAGTGTCTGGTTTGTGAAACTTTCCGTTTTGCGGGCTGCATATAATTCGAAGAATATAAGTGAATATTTCCCATCATTCAGCGGTAGGCCCCAAAAGACAATATTATAATGGATCATGAGGGCGGAACTACAAAAATTGCTGTTTTGAGTTAAATCTTGCATCGTCTTGCTAGAACGCAGTTCTATCATTTATGTACAAAGATGAAACTCGTACGTATAGCAGTTTGCCAGATATTACTAGGCGTATCTACAAATCCACATGGAATTTAAATGTTATATGGGTGAATATCCTCTTACACCTGTGTGACTCTGACATTAATGCCGATTAATCAAGGACACTTAAGCGTAAGCGGCGTTTCGCCTTTATGTCACTGACATAAAGTTTAGTTTATGGAAACTTCGTAATTTTTAGTTTGGCGTAAGTTGTCAATTTGACTTGAGTAAACACTTGTGATCGGTTCATATTTGCATATCAGCAATGTTTTGGAGAGGTAATGATTGTGGATATCTTTAAACAGAACCAACCTACAAGCATGCGAAGTAAGTAATTACTTATGTATATTTAAGTTATGTTATTTCGACTCCTAACCGGTCAAATTGTTTTTAAATGTAATCTGATTAAATATATATGTACTTACAGCATCATTATAAATCATGTTTTCTCAGATTGAAATACAGAATTAGAAGACGAATAACTAAATGTTTTGAGCTCAAATCATGCACCAGATAATACACCGATTAATGATTATAATTTCAAGGAGAATAACTCTGATAAACAGTTAACCTTGATGAAATATTATAATGAATTGTTCAGTTGTTCAGACATGGCTTTATCTACTAGCTAATTGTATTAAAAATACGATTTTTTTTCTCAGACATGGATATTATCATCTAAGGAGTTATTTCGTGGTTGCAGAGCTCAAGATAATATTTTCGAGAGGTTCTCCCTGATACGTTACCAAGATGGCCAGCAAAATGACTAATGGAAAATAATATAGAATATTCACTCAGCATAAAAGACAGAATTGAACTCTATTAGGTAATATGTTATTAATATTAAATATTTTTTTAGAAAACCGGACTCAAAATATCTGTCTTTTGTATGAAAAATACTATTTCTTTTCTTCCCAGAATTTACTTCGTGGTTGAATAGTGAAACAGGATTTTTGAAGAGATTTTACCTGAGCCATTACCAGGACATTCGGAACAATTATTATTGTCAGTGGAAAATATATTAGAACCTACGCATGAACCACCATTATATGCTGAATTTAACCATGGTATATACTTCATAATACTATATTATGAAAACAGATAAAAGTGAGTTATTTCATCGATTTCCTGTAGAACAAAGTCATTTTACAGCATCTCAGGAATTACTACGTGTTTGAATATCTCAACCGGTTTTTTTGAAAAAATTAATGGATGCCCAGAAGAAATTACAATAAGAAATAATGTCGATGATGTCCGATAATATTCGATTCAGAAATAAGATTGTGTTCTTGGTGTGGTGAATAGTAAACAAAAACGTATTGCTAAGCCCTAGGAATGAAAAATAAATAAACATATAACTAATAGACAAAACAGAAAGTCATATGTTTCAGTTACAGGTAAGCAAATTGAAGGAAGTTATTTAAAGCCCAAAGACTGTTCTAAATGTCCCAGAAAGTGCAATGAGAATTTTACCGAAACAGTACGGCAGACAGGTCTTCAGGCAATATTGAAAAACAAAGACCGGATGGTGCCACAAGATGTTCATTGTAAAACATAGTCATTCACAAAAATTCCGATAGTTAATCAAATGTTCTTTGAATTCGGGCACTCGCAAATGAAATGAGATTCCGTGCAAGAATCGAAAACTAAAACAGTTGGATATAAATACCATCCATCCGCATGGTACTCTGCTGTTCAGATGGCACACAAAAAATACAATGTAACTGAGATGGATCAACAAGATTTTCTTGATTTTTCTGAATTACAAAAATGCATATTAAAGAATAAGAAGATTGATGCGGATGGAGAAAGTGTTATACGATTCATACGGATTGAGAAAATATGGATTTGACGAGCTATTCAAAATGCTCCAAGTCATACGAAGAGAAACCAGAATAATTAACCATTTCTTCAACCAGGATCTTTCGCGGGCTCTATACCTACATATCGCTAAGTTCAATGGCATGTGTGGCGCACAACAAAGTGTTTTAAAAAATATGTTAGAGGTAAAAGTAAGGGCCTTCGGTTTATTTTTATGGATTTTATGTAGTTTTAATACATCTACTTGAATTATCTGGTTGTCAAGTGTCAACACAAAACAATCAAATTGCATCTAATACTAATTTTTTTAATGAAAAATGACTATTCGTGAAATAGCGCAGCAGGCGACTTTTTTACCTTAGGTGAGTCGGTGTAAGTGTGACAAAGAATCTAATGACATGACTTTCAATCTGGTTCATGATGAATAGGTGTGTTTTAAACAGTTGGAAACTTTACCGTAGGATCTACAAAAGCATTACAATTAATATGTACAGAAGGAACCCACTGTATATCTTACTATAATAGGACATTGTAATATTTTTTTATCACTAGTCAGTTTGTTACACTTATCCCAATATCCGGGTAAGTGTAACTAACTTCATTTTTATTCCAAAAATATTTCAAAACCATAACGTATTACATGCATATAAAGGTAATATTTCATTTAATGGATATTGAGTCTTGAGTTAAAACTATAGTATAGAATTTTAACAAAATGGAATAAAACATTTTTTTTGGGTAAGTGTGTCATACTAATGTATGAAGAGCTAGTGATGTACCGAAACAAAAACGACGTATTTTTTATTCGATAGTTAATGTATCCTAGTTGAAGGAAATCCGATGCGACTAACGAGTTTGCTTTTTGATGAATCATGGGAAAAACTTGTTTTGTCAATATCATAATATTATATGCTTTGTTGACAATCTTTTAAATTCAGCTTTATGATTGTACTGTTTAACAGTGGCAAAGGGTGACTTTTGGAAATAGGTAGGCTGTGGAGATCTGATAAAAAGAACATCCTTGTCAGTTATACTTACGAGAAATAAGAAGATAATACGATATTACTACGAATGAATAGGTACACACTAATGATAACGACACACTTATTTAATGAAACTTCAAAAACTCACTGACGACATAAAATTAAGCGATCAGTTTAAATTAAGTACTTAAGTATTTTTTCAAAACATTTATACACATCAAAGATCATTAGATAAAGCTCTTTTCGTTTTTATAAAAAGTCTTTATTTATTAATATTTGATTAAACACCATAAAAATATATTTTTTAAAAATCATTTATTTAGTTTTAGACTCTGCGGTCGGAGCTTACCTTAGTTCATACAATTCGATAGACTGGGCGGGGCTACGTGACGTCAAGTCCATATGAAAACAATTGAGAATTATTCGAAACATAATCCAGCCTTTATTTGCGTAAAGGCAGATGGCGCGCTGTGGTATATTTTTTAAAACCTTTGCAGAATATTTTGTTATTATCTGTGTAATACATTCCTACACATACGGCATCTCTATTCTATAAAATAAATTATTCTATAGAATATAATATAATCAAGTGATTATTTAAATAAGTCAATATGCAATTAAAAAATTTTGTTATTAAGAAGGTAGGCTTAAAATAATCGCCTAGTATGGAGTCTTCGCCACTGTTGTTTAATAAGACAAGTTATAATATCAATTGATTACAAAACGATCGCAATTTTTTTTGCGAGCTTATTCTACGGCTTGCGATTTTTCTTAAATGATAACTTATTTCTTTTAATAAAACCTATAAACCAATTGTGTCTGGGTACTTTATTTTTAAACGGTGTGTTAATATTATTTTCTATAAAATACTATCCAATTAATTGTAGGACTACTTTTTTGTGAAACAGAAACCATGCATTTCCAACGTATGCAAATTTTCTGCCAAAGAAGTTTCAATCTCTTTGGGTACTATTGTAATTTGGGTACTAAAACTGTCTTCCCTTCTTTTGTAAACTTGCGCAATAATTATTGTAGAACATGGAACCAGTATTTTTTCGCAGCTTCATATCCTGTCAATAGATTGTTTTTTACACGTTCAACTGTTTCTTGTATTTTTCCATTGTCGTAAGCTTCTGTATCTGTCTTTCGTTTAGCGTATTTAGATGTGCAACACATTAATGCTATACCTCAGTTGAGGCATGGTCTAAAAAGATCGTGGCTAGGCGATGCGCGCATTGCGGATCACGGGTGCAAATGACGCATGCCGAACGAAATGTAATTTGTCGTATAAATCCAACATGCGTCCATTTAATGTTCTTTTTATTGTTCTATTAGTAGAGTTGCGACTGAACTGTCGAGCCGTGCGGACGTGTTTTTGCATCGCTATTATTTCGCTTTCGTTATCTTCAATTTTGACCCTGCTATTCACAAGTTTTTGATCCCGTTTCTATACTAATACCTTCGCCTGCCCTTGGAATACGATTTGTGAAACTTTTGTGTGTTTTCCCCTTGGACTTTCCCGGGAATTGTGACTTTTAATTCGTTTAATAATAGTTACGTAATTATTGTAACAATAATATTTATTGTGCGATAAATTGTGGTTGAGTGAGTGACGTGTGACGAGTGTTACCTAGCGCCATGGTCAACCACAAAGGGGACCCCATGCAAGTGGAAGGAATGTCCACTAGGAAGCGGAAGTCGGACGTGGCTGAGGGTATTGGTGACCCAAAGCAGGCCCCCAAGGTCAAGGATAAAAGGCCTGAGAAAGAAAAAGAGAAAGACAAGCAGAGTGCTTCCACCACTTCAAAGGGCAAGGGCGTTAAGTCAAGGGCTGGTTCAACCTCAGCATCTTGCGAGGAGATCAGTCCCGTGGCTTTGAGTATTCTCTCTGAGTCTCAGGAGAGTGCGTCCAGGGCGACGATTGCCATCAAAAGGGCGCTTGCCACCCTCGAGAAGGACAGTCGTATATCCAGAGCAACCGTGAACGCAGTTGCCGAGGAGCTTGAGATGGCAATCACTGAAACGTGGGCCATGGCGATAGAGCTGGAGGCACACAAGGCAATTGTGAAGGATCGTGCCTCCTTAACGAGAGCCATCATCCAGGCTCCTTCTAATGCTCCTCCCAGGGCTCTTTGGAGTGACGTAACCCGTAGAGAGGCTCAACCAACTAGAGTCTCCGAATGGCCACCAGTTCCTCCGAAAACTGTCGCCAGGCCGGGGGTGATGTTTTATCCGACTAAGGAGGGCCAAGAATCGACTGCCACAAAGGAAGCGGTCATGAAAACTATTGTGCCTGAAACTTTGGGAGTGCACATCACCGGGGTACGCAAGATCCGGGGAGGCGGGATCATCGTGCATCCCAAAAGTGACGACGAGGCTAAGCGGCTCATGGCTGCCCCTGGGCTGACTGAAGCCGGCTTAAAGGCCCAAGTCGCGGGGAGAAAGCTTCCCCGCGTCATAATTTTTAATGTACCCATTGAGACGACAGAAGAGCAGCTCAAGGAGGCAATCATAAACAATACCCAGGAGGCGTCTGGCCTTGCATCTGAGGGTTACGCTGGAACTAAACTGAGCCACAAGGCGGGACCGAAGACCGAACGTTGTCATATGATAATGTCGATCCCTGGAAAGGCTCGAGAGGCGCTGCTTAATGATGGCAGACTTTTCATGGGGTGGAATTCGTTCCCTGTGCGTGACTTTTGCGGAGTTGTCAAGTGTGCAAAGTGCCACTTATACGGACACATGGCTAAGGGTTGCAACGCTAAGGTTACAACGTGCGGCCACTGCACTAAAGAAGGGCATGACAGAGCAGACTGCCCCACCGCTGACGAACCGGGCAAGTGCCCTGCGTGCACGCGCTACAAGAAGCCGAACGGCCACTTGGCCACCGATCCCGACTGTCCCGCGCGCCTACACGCTATTGAGGAGGAAAGAAGCCGCACTGATTACTGTCCGCAATGATCTCCTTCGCTCAGATAAACGTGGGCAGAGGTCGAGCCACATCTGCCGGGCTGCTTGAGGTTGCTCGGGATCAGAATACGGACATAATTATGATACAAGAACCATGCGCCTTTGGTCCCAATCGGGGCCTAAGCGGTGGCCGTATCATACAAGCTACCCCGAAATCTCTAGCTTGCATATTTGTAATTGACACCGCACTGACTGTGTTGCATCTCTCGCATCTATCCAATGAGCTCTTCGCGGTGGCTGAGATTGCTAATAACAGGGGGCTCTCCATTGTAGTTATATCTGCGTATTTTCAGTACAGTTCTTCTACCCTGTATTGCACAAAACAACTGGAGAAAATCTTATATGCTTGCAGAGGCAAGCAGATAATTGTTGGGGCGGACGTTAACGTCCAGTCCTTGCTCTGGGCCCCCTCTGGGCCCAGACGTAACAAGGACAAACCTGAGCCACTCGAGGAGCTCTTGGCCGCCTTTGATTTGACGGTGCTAAATGACCCTAACGGGCCGGCCACTTTCTCCTCCAGAAATGGTGAGTCACATATTGATGTCACTCTGACATCCAGTGGCGTTGCCAGACGCGCCGTGGACTGGCAGGTCCACACGGACGCGGTGGCTAGCGATCACCGTCTGATCACATTTTCGTTCAGAGTTGCGGGAGATGCGGCCCCATTGAGCCAAACCGAGAGCCTACTACTTCCCAGGCGCTTTCGGACGAGCGGTGTCAATTGGGATGCTTTTGACGTCAAAATTGGTGGACTGGCTTCTGCCATGTCGGCTGACGATCTCCACCAAAGAGCCAATGACTTGACTGCGTTCATTACTCAAACTGCGGAGTCCACGCTGGGTAGAACCTTTCTGAGGCCACCCAACCTTGCGCCATGGTGGATACCAAAATTGACGTCTTTGAGAAGGACCATGAGACTTGCCCAAAGAAAATTGCAAAGAGCTAGAAGATCTCAGAACGACTTACCCAGAAATGACGAACCTACGGAGATTGCTTATAAATCCGCAAGGGCAAAATTCAAAAAAGAGTTAAATAAAGCCAAGAAAAAGCACTGGCGGGATTTTGTCTCTGAAATGGGGGGCTATGATCCGTGGGGACCGCCTTTCCGCGTGATAAAGCTGGGCTCAAGGCCTGGTAAAGTCATGGCGGCTATGCGGCGCCCCGATGGCACCTTTGCGATGGACAGCGCAGAGTCTGCATCCATACTGCTGGAAGCTCTAATTCCACAGGACATACCTACGGCACATGAAGATGACAGAACCTGTCAACTAAGACTATCTGCAATCTTGCCGTTGGAAACTCACCATTCTCCTGAGCTTACCCAGTCGGAGGTGGGATTAATTTTTGATGGCCTCAGGGCGGGCAAAGCCCCCGGACCTGATGGGATCAGCAATGTGATTGCCAGAAGGGCGTGGCTTCGAGCACCTCATGAGATAGTCGGGCTGTATGCTGACTGCATGAGCAGGGGCATCTTCCCGGACTGTTGGAAGAAGGGTCTCCTTAGGATTATACCTAAGATGAGCACACGACCACCGCATGACCCAAAAGCGTACCGTCCAATCACTCTTCTGCCAGTGCTGGGTAAGATATTGGAGCGGTTAATCAGCAGAAGACTGGAGGACCACCTTGAGAGAATCTACCCTATCTCGGAGAGGCAATTTGGCTTTAGACCCGGCAAGTCTACTGAGGACGCTATCAGATTTGCACAGAAATTTGTTGAGGACTCAGAAAGAGTTATTGTGGCAGGCTTCTTTTTGGACATAGCCGGTGCCTTCGACACCGCATGGTGGCCATTAATTCTATCTAAGCTTCGGCTCCGACAGATCCCGGGGGACCTCTTTGCCCTAGTGCAAAGCTATTTTAATAAAAGGGAAGTTATATACGACTCTAGCACTGAATTGATTTACAGGGAGACCACCATGGGGTGTCCGCAGGGTTCCGTGCTTGGCCCCTTGCTATGGAATATACTTTTTGACGATGTTTTGACGTTACCTCTGCCACCGGGCTGCGCGCTCGTCGCGTACGCTGATGACCTTCTTTTACTAGTTGGCTCGTCGAGCCGTCCGACACTCGAGCGCGTAGCTAAGGACGCATTATCGAGAATCCTTAACTGGGGTAAGCTTAATAAGCTTGCATTTGCACCTAGCAAAACGGAAGCTATCCTCCTAAAGGGCAGCTCAAGGATAAACATAAATAAGCGATCACCCGCAGTGCGCTTCGGCGACTCTGCTATAAGGTTTTCTCGAGAGGTGACCTACTTGGGGGTCGTTCTGGACTTGAAGCAGACCTTTTTGAAGCATGCTAAAGTAATTGTGGCTAAGGCCAACTCAGCCTATCAGAAGGTTGCTCGCCTGGCGGGCAACAATTGGGGTCTAAAGCCTCGGGCCCTGAGAATCGCCTACGAGGCTATATTCATGGGCATCGCTGGCTATGCCTCCAGCGTGTGGCACACCAAAGCCTCGCTGACAATTGTGAAGAGGGCTCTGCTTAGCGGACAGAGGGCTGCTCTGATTGGCCTTACTAAGGCCTATAGGACCACATCTTCGGATGCCCTGGCGGTCCTTGCGGGGGTCTTTCCCCTCGACTTGCACGTTCAAATTAGAGGATCGATCACTCTCCTTATGAGGAGGATCAATACAACTCTCGCCGGTGTCCCTCTGACACCGCCATCGAGAGTGGAGGGCGTGAGCTACAGAAAAACTGTATCTGAGCTGGTCTACAAGACCGCATATGCGGCATGGCAGGCGAGATGGGTGGCCTCCTCTAAGGGCCGCCAGACTTTTCTATACTTTCCAGATGTCTCGGTGAGACATATGACGAGGAGACTGGTGCCTACCCACTGGACTAGTCAATTCATGACTGGCCATGGAAACTTTGCGGCCAAACTGCAGGGGTTTGGTTTGGCAGGACATGGGTCGGGTTGCTCATGTGGACACGACCAGCAGGACGCAGAGCACGTCCTGTGGGACTGTCCACTTATGGGCCCCGAACGAGCGGAGTTGTTTGCCCGGGTCCGACCCCATTCGGGCCCAATAGGACACGCGGACATGGTGGCAACCGAGGCCAATTTTGCGGCCTTTACTAAATTCGCCAGAGCGTACGGGGGGCGGGACACTCTCGACTCCCCTTGCGACTCTTCAAACTAAAGTCACTCTGATAGTTGCCATATAAATTAACATCATGCATTCGCACTTCGGTGCAAGGTTGCATCACCAGTCCCGTGCGGCTCGGCTCGGGACAAAATGAGGGCTTAAATTCTTTGATCTGGCACACGTAAGGGTTATGTTAGCCGGCCGCGTATGACGTGGCTGCATATACATAACGGGAGCGGAGGTGGGAATTTTACACACCATGTTCTATTAGTAACAATAATAATATATTCATTGATATGTTTTCTTTTTCAAGTAAATGGGTAACGTTTTTATTCATCTTTACACGATTTAAGAATTAATACCCCCGTCGCCATCACAAAACAAATTGACGTACTGACACCTCGACGTTTGCTCTGCGAATGCCAGCGAGTCCAAAATTTCGTCGCGCCTATAGTTGAAAAATATTTGCCGTTTCACTCATGTATCTTCTTAATTATCACGTCAGGTTAGATAAGTACTTATTTTAAAAACAAATGCATTCTTATCTCCTCTTCTGAGTCCCTACTTAGCTAACATAAAACTAATAAAATTATAAACATTTTATTTCAGTAACGATCATTTTTTCCGATCGATATAAATAATGCGTCGTGTCCCATCACTAGTTAAAATATTGACTTTGCAAATTCATAGAAAATATATGGGGGAAGTGTGACACAAAACAAAGGCGCACTTACCCCACGTGTTTACTTTCATGGGGAAAGTGTGTCTACTCGATTAAAGCTTCAAAATGCTTATCAATAAGTAAAACGATAACAACACGTGAAGCAGAGTATCAAAACACATATACTCACCAATTTTTACAACCACAATGTACAGATTTCCGCGATTTAAAAAATAGTTTAGAAACAGCTACCATCTCACTCGTCGACATCAAAATGACGTCTGGAGAATATTCCATGTAGTCACCTTAGAAAACATGGTATCGACACTATTTCTGATTATTCTTATACATCAGAGACTTTGCTATCACCTTTCCATAGATGGCATCATCCAATTTGTATTAGATACTGAGAAATCTTAGTAGATACACTTAGCCCAAAGTTACACTTATCTCGATTCACCTTTCTATCAGAGCAAATTTGTGATGTGTGTTTATCTTAAATATTTGATCAACCCGCCACGCCGGGCCTCTTCCTAAGCCCGGGCCTCTAGGCTAGAGCCCTGTTAGCCCCCCCTTGTGGGGACCATGCGTCAAACACTTTGGATAAGTAAGTGAAATGTGTGTTACAGTCAATTTTAAAGCTAGTAAGTATATACACTAAATGAATAATATTACTCACACTTTTTTGTAAAATTTATTTTGTTACATGTATCTAAATAAATTGTACATATTACAGTTTCTCGTGAGATAACTCACTGGAAATATATGGCCGTATGGTATCGAGATTAAACAATGACGCATTGGAGTATTGAACTCAGTAAAGTTACAATTCTATTATATTTAATTAAAACGTTACTTATATATTGATGGTTACGATTGTATTCATTTATTTGCTAACCTACTTTTGAATCATTGAGATGTTTACATATTAAGTAAATAATATATAAGATATGATCGTATTTCAAATAAACTTACCAAAGTATTCGCTTCTGTTTCTCCCTTGTATTTCGGTGGTTTTTATTGCGTAAGTATTTTTTAGTGTTTTATTTAGACATGATTAAATTCTAAATATGCTATACAGTTTCGATCGGTTTCCCATACAATAGCTCAAGGCAAACTGTGATACGACCGACAGCGTACCTACATAAAATTTTCCGGATACGCAATTCCTTAAAATATACATAGAAGATACTGCATCACTCAACATCAGCCCTCGATATGGACCGGAGCGTAGTTTCGATTCATGAAATCAACCAGATTATCGCTCCGTCTAGTGGAAAGTCTAAGCGCTTGGCCACAGTGACGGGCGGGCAACGGCGCGGCGGCGTTTTGCAAAACTCAAACGAATAACCGTGTGTATTATGCCCAAAAAAAGACACTGTCTACGAACATTTCACACACGGTTATACATTTGAGTTGCGCATGACGCCGCCGCGCTGCCCCCACGCGATCACTACGTTTTTGCATTAAGTTGACCATCTGAGTTAGATACACAATTGAAAAAAAAAAGTTAACAAGAGAACGTCATGTTAAGAGCCCAATGAATGATTCGTACATACCAATATTTCCTAAGGAACCGAAAACGTTGTGGTAACTATAGATTAAAGAGTTATGAACACGTCGCCTTCTGTATCCATACAATAACGAACTGTCATTTTGAGAGTCAATTTTACGGAAAAAATTAATTCAAGTAGGCAGTGCACTTTACCACTGATAGATGTCAAAATAAAATCGCGTGTCTATATAACAGTACCAACGTACACACAAATTCATTTAAAAATCCGTGTCCGTAGAATATTCATTGTAAGTACCTATTACTAATTGTACTTCAGCCTAAAGAAATGTGAAAATTTATATTTGAAGATCGATAAAATTTATCGATCTCATCAAATCTGATTTCGTTCGGCGTTTGACAGTGTTACCATGTTAAATAAAATATCTTACGGGGCCTGTGTAATCACGTAAAAAGACTGATAAAACGGATACTTACATAAAAGTATTATAAATAAATATTAATTGTGTATTTATAGTTATTGCATTTATAAATTGCAGTTGTCATATTATTGTCATCGTTTAACAATAACAAAATAATTTACATAAATTATAAATGGTATATAGGTAAATATATATATGGTATATAGGTATATATAAATGGTATATAGGTAAGGTAAAAGGTTATATAGGTAAATGAAATTTTATGTCCGACACATAAAATAAGTATAACGGTATAAGTGTCAGATGTAAACGTACCATTTCAGTCTATAATATCACTGAAAATATTGCAAACTGATACATGTGGGATGAGAGTCAAGCTGCATGAGGATCCAATGAAATTGGAAGCTGTGTACTCGATTACGTGAAAAATATCACCACACTGAGCATTTAATTTTTTACAGAGACAATTATGCCAGGCAGAATAAAAATAAATACATTGCTGCATAATATGCCATCGGGAATTCACAAAAAAATAAAACGATCTCTCATAAGTTTTTGGTCACCGGGCGAGCTAAATGAAGGCGATATTGTCCATTCTACAATTGAGCAGCAGAAGACTAGGGCTCCAAAAAGTAGGACCAATATTTGTGCCCAGCCAAATGGTTACCATTGTACAAACAAATAAGAAAACAGGACAACCATACATTGTTAAACCCATGGCGACAAATAATTTTCACAACATGAAAAAACTAGCAGATAAAATCGGTAAAAATTACAACACAGATGAAAATGGAGAAAAAGTTTTGTGGCAGAAGATTAAAGTTATATAAGTAGACAGAGACTAGCCATACATTATTTTTTTAAAACCAGTTATCATGAAGAATGTAGGGAATTGAATGTTCGTCAACGGCAAATAGGAAAACCGTTACCAATAGATGGTCTCAATTTATCCAAAGCATATCAAGAGCGGCCAAAAATAACGACAATTAAAAAGAAGGATTTGCTTTCTCTCTGCCCTGCTAAACATCGTGAATTTTATTATGATTTTTTTGCTTCTCTTCCAAGTGATGTTTAAAAATTAAAAATCCTACCTAAAATTTTTATTCTCCCATTAAATAAAATAATTAAGTATTTTTTTGTTGTTTTGAACTAATAATTTGTATTTTTCTTGTTTTTTTTCAATAAATCTTTAGAGATTGTACCATAACATAATATTTTGAAAACCTTCCTTTACAGTGCCCAACAAATTAGTCGAAATTATTAGAGTGATGGTAGGAAAATTTACATAGAAAGTATTGAGTTGATTCAAATTTTTCCATGAAATTTTCAAATATCCTAATAAAATACTGTCGTAACTCAAAAATATTCAAATATCTCCATTTGTATATGTTTTAGAGAAAAATGGTGAATACAGTTGAAAATAGATCATGTTTTTCCATAAAAATGAGTAATAACTTTAACATTCAGACTTTTCCTGTATTTACAAAGAATATTTGAAACTTCAAATGGCTCTCCTGCAAAATGTCAATTTATGGATTACTACAGTATTTTACTGGGGGTGCGAATTATATTTATGTCAATATTTTTGTTTATGGTAAAACGGCTATTAATAATTGTCACACCTAAAAGTATATTAGTCTATGGTCACACCTGTCACACAGTGTTGCCAACCGTACTATAATTATAGTATTTGTACTATAATTTTGGTCCGCGTACTATGTACGATATTAAACAAGTATAGTACGCCCAAAATACTATAATCTTCAATATCAGAAAAAAATATGTAAAAAGTACTAAAATTTCGATATTTCCGTTCGATAAATTGGTGAAAAGTACTATAATTTCGCAATATAAGATTTGTGGAACTTGGAAAAAAATTGCTCGAAAAACATAAAAAAATCACTTCACTTTGGTTAAAATGAAATTTTTTGAATTCTTCGTTAAGCATTTTTGGTCGGAAGAGGTACCTAAATAAAAAGGGGTCTCGGGGTTTCTCAAATTCTCCGTTATTTTTTTCTCAGAAACAAAAAACCTATACATTTTCAACATATGACAACGCGTACTATATTTTTTCCCCAAATACTATAATTTTGGAGGCTCTGTACTATAATTCCACTTTGAAAAGATGGCAACACTGCTGTCACATCGCGTGCTACTCCACGCGCTGAAAGAGTTCGTTCGTTCGAAACGGTTCGTTTTATTGTTTTATTACTCGTTCCTGTTGTGTGCTGCCATTAAGAATTGTAATAAAAAACTATGGCTCCGAGATCTAAAGCCGAGTTAATGCGTGAATCGCGTCAGCGTAAGCGAGACGCCGAATTACGCAGCAGCGAAGAGTTCAAGCAGTTTCTTCGCGAAACGCCATTCAGTTCACATACTACAGACATTGAAATGTTTCTAGCATTTATACGATTCCGTACTTCAAACAAGCCGAAGCCGATGAGTGCCGCTGAACGTGTTAAGAACTATCGTAAGAGAAAAAAAGAATCTACAAGCGGTCAGATTGTGCCATCTACGACGAAAACTGCTGCTCAGCGTAAACGTGGAAGGCGCAGACGACACTTAGATGACGATTCGAGACGCGAAGCCAACAAGCTACGAATGCGCAACGTTAGACTTAAGATAAAGCTGCAAATGGAGGAGTGGAAACGGAAAGCCGCCGAGGGTAAAATACGAGTCGATTCGATTTCAGAGCCGCCGCGAAAAGTCGTTGAATTCGATCGCCATTGCAACCAGAACCGTTTCAACGTTTCGTGCGCGATTTGCGATCTTATTTATATATTTACGAATCGGATACATAAAATGGAGACAAAACGCGAACCAGTCGAGGTTGCTTCGCACACTGAAATAATTCATTCGCCAAATGCATCAACAAAACATCCAAACTTTCACGGCACTCACATAAAGCAAGAGAATGTCGACGATACCAGCCGTGGTTTTGAGGTTAGTTTTTAAAATCTTCATCTTCAACTTCATCTTCTTGATGATACTTAAAAGAGTACGAAAACATCTTCTTGGCTACGCTTCCAGGCACTGTTGCGTACTAAATGGGAGGAGCTTGTTAGTTTATAATGGAGATGCGGTTAAAAATAGGCGGAGCATGTTAGTTCACAGTATTAACACGTAGCCAAGAAGATGTTTTCGTACAGGGGCCTTATGTTGTAACTTGCGAGTTGAAGTCGCCCGGTCGACATGACGTCATATGACATCATTGTGACGTACTACCGGAGTGATAATAAATAGCATTCGAGAAATTAACGCTACTCAAATACTGGCGTTATT
Source organism: Rhyacophila brunnea (assembly GCF_057557595.1). Classification (NCBI taxonomy): domain Eukaryota; kingdom Metazoa; phylum Arthropoda; class Insecta; order Trichoptera; family Rhyacophilidae; genus Rhyacophila; species Rhyacophila brunnea. Next base: position 27,971,267 of record NW_028232785.1, on the reverse strand, counting down.
CATTGTCCCCATACACAAATAGGTGTTTCAGCATAATAATATATATGGTGAGTCGTGTGCTTGGGCGGCTCGTATCGATGCGTGTATTGAGGTTACGTCACAATTACCTCATGTCGTCGGGTGACTTCATGTCACAAGTTATAACATAAGGCCCCAGTACTTTCTGAATTTCATTGTGTTGCGCATCACTATAATAATAATATTGTGAATGAGTTTTATTAACACACGAGTCAATCTTGCTGGTCTATTCTATAGACAAGGCCGCTAAAGTGATAAAGTGATAATATTTATTACATACGTTATGTATTGATGTATTATAATTGTTACAATAAGTAAGCCGTCTCATCAGTCAAATCTGTCTCTCTCTCGCTCTAAATTTTATCACAGCCAAGAGACGCACTGTTAAAATATAGCACTCATTGTAACAATACCAACCAACTTATTGTAATTGTTACAATACGTGTTAACAACTCTACTAACTATTGAATAGACCCGTTGATTGTGTTTCTATAATGTTTTTAGTAGACACGGTAGATTTGGTAGCCATAACAATAGGTTACTATTTTGTTATGGTGTTCAATTTGAATTGAAAAATGGTTTGTCATGACGTAATATAAAGTTCTATGAATAAATATAACATGATAAAACAGAACATGAAGAAATAGAACAGTGACAAAACAAAACAGCGATAAAAAATATAACATATAATATTGAAATTGTCGTATCTCTATATGTTGTATAGGTTTTTAATATTACACAGGTTTTCAATACGTCGTAAAAAATCAAATTAATAAAAAAAAACGACATTGCACATTTTTTCCTGTAGCGAGAGCTAACCGTGAGCGCACGTGATGTGACGGTAATATGTTCACCCCATATTCAGATCACGAGCCGACGAAGAGATTTAAAGAAATTTTACAATCTGCTCATACGCCTGGTACTGGTGAGGTCTTTAGAAATTTGCTTGTAATGTAATTTTTGATTTCACTAATATGTATATTATATATATAAATATATATAGGTAAGTATATTTAGTTTCATCTCGAAGAGACGAAGTTTCGCTACCTGAATGTGTGTGTTTTATTCATGGCCCCCACATCCTAAAGCGGGCCCCTAGGCTGTGTTTTTGCGGGCCACCTTACATATCGCTAAGGATAAAGGCAGTGTGACGCTCTATAGTAGCGTTTTCCAAAAATGTTGTACGCTGTAAAATTAATGTGTATATTTAGTGTCTTTTGTATATTTTATTACATCCATTTGTATTGTGTAGTTGTCGCGTATCGATAAGTATACAATTAAAAATTATATCATACAACCACATAAGTTTAAATAATAACCGTATCAGTGATATCCCTAGATAAAATCTTGTCACCAAGGACGTCGAATGACAACGGAAGTAAACTAGATATCGCGAACCCGATAAAATCAGTGAGCTGAATTTTCATTATTACTAAGTTTAGGTAGCTATTTCTATATATTCCAAATAATTTTCCTCGATTTGCTGCCCTTCGCGCTGCAGTAACGCTGCAGGCGACTTTTTTAAAAATATTTTAGCAAATTTGTGATGTGTGTTTTTCTCACTTATCTGGTCAACTCGCCATGCTGAGCCCCTTCTAAGCTTGGGCCCCCAAGCTAGAGCCCTGTGAGCCCACCCCCCCACCCCTTTGTGGGCGCCATGGTTTTTTTATTAAGTGAGTGAATCCAATACGAATCGAACTATCGCCTATCTCTTTTGCCTCCTGGTGGAATGTGGAGTGTTTACTAAACTTAACCTCGGTACCTATTGAAATCAGAACCTATCACGTTTTAGGATTTTCAGGCCGATCATTCCGATAACTAATGAAATTAAATCGCGATACCTGTGATATTGTCAGATTTTTCCTTTGGACTGAGAATGATTATTAGTTTTATCTTTCTTGCAAATGTTTTTCATTGTTACCAGTTTTGACTTTAATGTTTTCACTTATGTTTATTTTGATTTTCAGCATACCCAACCTGACATGGTCGAAATTCAGTCCGCTCTGCCGTCCAATGAAATTGAGATCCAGGAGCATGATATCAAAAAAGAAATTGTTCTGGCAACTACTGAAGTCTGGCATGTGTTAAATCGAGCTTTCTTATATAACAAGAGTTTTGTATGCAGCGAATGCTTAGCATTTTTCTCATCTGAAAAAATCTTATAAAACACAATATTGAACATCCAGTTTCTTCATATCGTCACTGTTCTGGCAGAAGACACTAATTCGAAAAAATTACATATTGAGTGAGTTATACCAAAATGTTCCTTATTTCAAACTTTACCGTCTAGAAACCTTCTTAATAAATAAACAGTCTTTATTTTAAAGTCATCCTTTTAACGATTACTTAATAAACTCACATGATAGACCATTTCAAACATTTTAACAACTTCAAAGTCAAATTACTCAAAACTAGTATTCTCCAGTTAGTGTGTTCCGCCAGAACAAAGACGATATTATGGTTACGATAAAAATAAATGTAAAGTCATCAAATCCGTTTTCAATGATAGCATTTATAAAATAGCAAACTTATGTCGTACAGGTAACTTTAAGACGGTACTTTAGTGAAACGGCAAATAATTTTCAACTATAGGTGCGACGAAATTTTTGACTCGCTGGCAATCGGAGAGCGAACGTCGAACTGTGAACACGTCAATTTGTTTCGTGATGGCGACGGCGGTATTAATTCTTAAATCGTGTAAAGATGACTAAAAAACGTTACCCATTTACTTGAAAAAGAAAACATTTCAATGAATATATTATGTTTATTGTTACTGATAGAACAATAAATGTAAATAAATAAACTGTACATAACATCGACGCATGTTGGATTTATTTGGCAAATTACATTTCGTTCGGCACGCGTCATTTGCACAATCCTCGCATCGCCTAGCCACGATCTTTTTAGAACATGCTTCAACTGAGATATAGCCTTAAGAATCATAAAATGGTTCATCGTGTCGGAAAACCTTCCAAATGCGATTCATGTGAGTACAAGTGTTCCATTTTCAGTACCTAAATAAAAGACACATAAATTCAGTGTTCGAAATAGAAAATTTTACGAACTGGAACGCCTAATAATTTTTCAGAAATGTGCCATATTTAATATAATATTTGTAATATAAAATATATCTTAGTTTACACATAATGTACTTTATAAAACATTTTCATCAGCACCTTTGCCCGAATCAGTTGTTTATAACATAAAAATATATAATAATATAAGTTTACAATATTGTTTACTAAAAAATACATCGTTCACAACAATAATAATAATTGTACAAATATAAATACATGAAGTAGGAGTAGTTTGAATTAAACACATGTCACTAAGTGTAGATGGAAATATGAGTGAAGATACCTTGTCGTAATTGATTTTTGGGTATAGGAAAGTTCGGGTCGAGGAAGGAAAGGAGAAGTACAAGTGAGAAAAACCCAAAAATCAATTACGATGACAAACAACTGTGAAAGTCTCTAGCAGAAGATACCTTGGTTAAACCAAGAGACATGCCAGGTACTTTATTCAAAACTTTGATTTTAAGTAACTTAGAAAAATATTTGATTAAACTATTTTTTAAGCAAATCAAAATCTATCGTTCATTATAAATTAATTTTATAAAATTAGGTACTTAAATAATAATACACAAGTTTTACGAATGTAACATTCTTTATTAATATGCATAGATTTAAACAACCTCAGACTTGTAGATATTAAAGAAATAGTATTAAAATATTTACAGCATGTGGGCATGTAGGACAATTAAATTTATTCGGTTTAAATAATTTTCCGATGTTGTTGAAATTATTAATTAATATGTAAAGGGTACAGTAAATATTTTCATATATTTTTCCCATTTGATTCTGCGATGATTTTATTTAAATGCATTTTACCTATTTTATTTCGTCAACATTTCCTGCATGAGTTTTTGCAATGTATACATATTTTCTGAGATTATATGAATTTATGAATTGAAATTAGAGAAATATACCTGCAATACTCTCATTTACGGAACATAAGAAGATGGTAGCAAAGCACCCAGCGACGTCCCTAAACAAAATACCGCCCAAATTTTTCTACAGTATTTTCAATCTCCCTATCATGACTCAAATACATTTATGTAATAAAGAACCTGTTCAATGGATATATAACAAAAAAAAATTGCTGCGATAATAGTTATATGAAATTAAATTCAAGTAGGTAAGTATAAAAAACTAGTACATGATATTTTTATTCGCTTCTTATATTATATAAGTTCTATTAGTTATATTATATAAATCTATGAAAATTACATGAAAACTAATAATTTGGAACTTATTAATTTTACAGATTCTATAATCGCAATAATATAAATTTTCACCCTCGTGACCGAGGAAACAAAAAAGCTGTTTTTTTCTATTCATCCATTATAGACATGGCTGATTTTGAATTCTAGCTCCACATTATTATTTGTCCTAGTTTTTATACATTTATATTATAATTTTTCAACTCTTATGACCTCAATTCAATTCAAAGAATTTGGTAATCCTTTGTCTAGCTAACTGTGTTATATTACTACCTATTATTTTCCATCTATAAAAACTTCACCGGGTAAGTAATTGTCGTTCTGTATTTTTAACCATGTAATTATAGCATTGTAACTGTCCTTTTCTCAAAATCTTTATACATACCTATACAATATTATATAATATAATCAATGACGTCCCTAGACAAAATACCGCCATATTTTTTATACAGTACTTTTAATCATCATTTCATGAATCTAAAATTTAAGAAAGGTGTTGTATCCGGATACGTTACTAACAAAATATATAGGTTCTACTAAAATTTACAAAATTATATTTATAAATAGGATATTTTCCTCTAAAGTGGGGATTTTTTGGACGCTCGTAACTTAGTGGCTTCTAACACGTCATTTTTGAGATAATTACATTAATTTGCTTCATCCTCAGGATTTAAGGGCGATCCGTGTCGCTTTTCTCTTCACGAAACTTGGCAACATTAAAATGATATTTTTAGTCTATAGCGATGCTTCGATACAGATTAAAATCGAAATAAACAAAATAAACTAGACATCGCGAACCTGAAAAAAAATGCAGTCTTGTCAAACCTTTTATGTTGATTAATAGGTACATTTTGTTTCCAACTAGTTAGCTGATTTTTTAAATGGAAAGATATATTCGTTATTACCAAGTTTAGGTAGTTATTCCTATATTTACCAAATGATTCTCCTCGATTTGCCACCCTTCGAGTAACTGCCGCCGCCAAGCGACGCTCAATCTTCCTAACCCCACCGGACGTCACTATATGTATATTACATAGTGTATAAAATCATCTGAGTGTATAAAACTATTAATAAGAATTTTAAGTGTTCGCCCAATAATTATTCTTCGTTCGTCTAATGAGGCATTAGAAATTTCGTTTTAACATTTTGACCCTTACTAGGCAGGCTTCATTATCAATCGAATTAACTAATTCATCATCATCATCAGTGGCTCGGCAACCCGGTGTGGGTCTTGGCCTCCTCCACCGGTCCCTATTCAGTTTGGCAGCTTTCCAATTCGGTACCCCCAGAATATGGCAGTCACTGGCAGCTCCATCCAACCAGCGAATCTTTGGCCTGCCTCTTCTAAGCCCTATTGGATTGCTGGACATCACTCTCTTTGCCGGTTCATTCTCATTCATACGGTGCACATGACCCAGCCAAAGCAGTCTCCCAATCTTAAATGATTGAACTGCACTGCAATCTTCGTCGAATTACATAGCTATTGGACAATAATTACCGACCTATTCTTATCATTCAGTGGTAGGCCTCAAGAGATAGTTACATACTTAGAGGGTAGGTAGCCAAAGAGCGCAGAATCGTTGAAATAGTCATAAGAATAATAATAATAAAAAATTTAAATCAAACAGTAGGTATATTGTGTCAATGATCGATCAATGAGAAATATGGGTCCAGATGCTGAGATAATGTCAAATAAATCTTGCTGTCATCGCATACTAAAGTGTGGTTTGAATATTTTACTCTCCGAGTTGCCAGACTTCGTCCGTCGATCACATTCTATTTGAAATTAAAACGCGATCATTTGGACTGAAAAAAAATCTGTACCTAATTGTTTTAAACATTTTCATTGATTAATTTGTTGATTTACACATTAAAAAAGAGAGATTTATCAATTAATAGTTAATTTGTATTTATGAAATTCGTAAACTTGTGTTGTTTTCACTGCTATATTATTTAATGCAAGTCTACATATAAATACCTAACACACAATTATAGAATTATCGGAAGACATTACTATAATCGCAACTTTTGACAGCTCGACTTTTTTATTCGTTCGTTGATCAGTAGCAGACCATTGACAAATCAGACGATTTATTGTCCTCGGACTTTTGGCTCGCCAATGGAGCGCTAGCATTACATAGTGATATTGCACTTATTTGAAATGAAATTAAGTTGGTATTGGCATTTACAGTGACCAGATCGGAAAACCTCTTAGCTTCAACAACCTTCCTTGATATGCAAACGTTAGGACATTTCTAAAGGATGTAGTTTGCCACCACATGGACTTGCAGAACGAGTACCTTACGTCCAAGTAGCTAAGCGTAGTATTTGTACTATACTTTTGTCAGCGTCGTATGTACGATATAAGAAAGGTAGGTATAGTAACTGAGCCCAAAATACTATAACTTTTGAAAAAAATATTTATCAAAGAGCCAAGAATAAATTAAAATTGTTTAAGGTAAAAAAAACCTTGTCATGAAACAGATCCGGAAATATTTTTTGGCTGGAAGAGATTAAAATGAGACTCAGGTTGAAAAATCTTCCGTTTACTTTATATATGTAACAAACAAAAAACTAACACATTTTCGATCGAAGACAAAGCGTAGGTTCAGCGACGTCCCTAGACAAAATGCCGCCCCTAGGCAGGGCCAAAATGCCACCCCATTTTTATGCAGTATTTTTTTATCATCCTTTCATGACTCCAATATCGAAGAAATATGTTGTATTGATAATTACATTACTAACAAAAATATAAGACCACAAAATTTAAATCCCATCTCTACTTCAATACACAATATTGAGAGTCCACGGTTTCAGATACATTTAAAAATACACCTGACAACTTTCAAAACTCGCGAATCACTGATAAAAATATTTGGATAAATTAATTAGGTAAATATGTACCTACCTTCATAATTAAATTATAATTCGCAAATCTGCACGTGTCATTGCTGGTCATCAAGGACGTGACGTCCAAGGACAACAGAAGTAAACTAGACATCGCGAACCCATCAAAAGAAAATACAGCCCTGCTAAACATTTTATGTTAATAAGTACATTTTGTTTCCAACCAGTGAGATGATTTTTTTAATGGAAAGATATTTCCGTTATTACCAAGTTTAGCTATCTATTCTTATATTATATCTAATGTTTCTCCTCGATTTGCCGCCCTTCAAGTAACTGCCGCCCCCAAGCGACGCTCAATCTGCCTACCCCCATGGGACGTCACTGCGTAGGTTACTGTGACTATGATTTTTGACAAACTACCGTAATAATTAATTATGATTGCGTAGTACTGTAATTAATTATTCGTTGACAAAAAGATGGCAACACTGCGGCCCCAGTAAAATGAATATTAATATTTTTACACGTACATATTATGTACAATTTATTTTCAATTTTTATCATTGCATTCATAGTTTGTTTATAAATGGTATACAAATGCCAGCGCTCCATTGGCACGCAAGTCAGACGATTTACAGTCTTCGGACTTTTTTTTCGCGTGGAGCACCCCAGCATCGCGATTTCCTAATTCATTGATTAATTTAACAAAATTAATAATCTACACATTAGAAAATGAGAGGTTTATCAATTATTTTTTTATTTGATTTGTGAAATTCATAAAATAAAACGTAAAACTTGTGTTGTTTTCACTGCTATATTATTTTATGCAAGTCTACATATAAATAACACAAAATTATAGAATTATCGGAAGACATTACGATAATCGCAACTTTTGACTTTTGACAGCTCGACTTTTATTCGTTCGTTGATCAGTAGCAGAGCAGTGACAAATCGGAGGATTTTATTGTCCTCGGACTTTTGACTCGCCAATGGAGCGCTGGCATTACAGCTATTGTCACGCCTAGTCAGTGTTGCGAATCGTACTGTAATTATAGTATTTGTACTACAATTTTCGTCTGCGTACTATGTGCGACATAAAAGAGCTGGTATAGTACGCCGAAAATACTACAATCTTGAATATTGGAGAAAATAAATACATAAAAAGTACTAAAATTTCGATATTTCCGTACTATAAATTGTATAAGTAGGTAGGTACCTACCTACATACCATAATTTCGCATTATAAGAAAATTTGGGGAACCTGGTAAAAAATTCCTCGAAAAACGTAAAAAAATCCGTCGACTTTGGTTTAAAATGAAATATCTTGAATTTGTCGGTAAGCGTTTGTGATTGGAAGTAGTACCTACCTAAATAAAAATGGTTCGAGGAATTTCTCAAATTCACTGTTATTTTTTTGTGAAAAGCAAAAATCCTATAAATTTTCAACATAATATGACAATGCGTACTATAATTTTTGCCGAAATACTATAATTTCTTGGACCGCGTAATATATTTCGGTCGCAAAAAGATGGCAGCACTGTGCCTAGTCGGCCTAGTATTATAGTATATTAGTCTATGGTCACGCCTGACGCCGCTCGGCTGCCGTTCCACGTGTTGAGAGTTTCTAGTGTTATCGACATTTTTTGTTACATTTGCGAATCAAACATATACAATGGATATCAAACGCGAACATGAGCAAAGTGATTCACACGCTGAAATAAAGCATGTGTTAAATGCGTCATCAAATAATCGTCCAAACATTCCGGACACTCACATAAAGCAAGAAACTGTCAACAATAACAGCCGCGGTTTTGAGGTTAGTTTTTGAACAAGTCATATTTTCTTAATTTTATTTTGTTGTGCATCACTCTATAATATTCTGCATAGTTTTATTATAACACGAGACATTCTTGATTGGTAGGCACAGTAGATTTCGAAGCATTTGGTTAATATTTTGTTATTGTGGCCGATTTGATAGTCACCGAGACCACGCGTTGATATATCTCGCTTGCAAACATACGACAGAACTGCGTTTGTGGTCAGGCACATGTTTTTCATCCGAGGTTGAATACAAATCGCCGTTGTTTTGTTAAAAGGGCGAATTAACCAATATGCTATTTTACAGGAGGAGGATTTTTAACTAGGTATTGACATTTATTTGTTTTTGACCTGTGGATGATTATAAATATCTAACAAGTTTATAATAAAGCTTAGAAAGAATACTGTCATTATATTAGGCATTATTATATAATATTTAAAATGGCCTAATCTTTCACATTCGCTTTTTATTCGTAATTTTAATTAATTTAATTATAGTCGACTATCGTTTTTAAGTACTTTCCTGTGGAGATACAAATTCGCCATTTTTACACAACAAAGCTAGTGGGGTACATATTGTATTTTCATTAAAATCTCGATTTCGCCAAAATGGTTGATTCGCCATTTTTACAAAACACCGACGAAATTGTCCGCAGTTGTATAAATAAATATCGGAATTGTTTTTGTTTTCTTTACAAACGTTTCTAAACATGTCGTTATACCTACAACCATGGTCCCAACATCCTGAAGCGGGCCCCTGGGCCAGGATGTTTGGCGGGCCTCCCTACCTATTGCCAATGTTATGGGCAGTGTGTTGTTCTACAGTAGTGTTCCCAAATGGTATTTCGTGTATTTAAATCGATTTTCTATATTTTTAAATGAATCCCCTTGAATTATATCGTCGGTCCCAATTAAAAAAGTCGGATCTGCAAAATGCTACTTTTCAGTACGAGCAATCAAAGATATTTTTATCCGTAAAATCGCCAATTTATGAAATATTGTTACCAAATTTGGCAAAAACACTTATTTTTAGGTGGTTCAAATATATATATTACAATTTTTGAGAATTACTTATAAAAACTCGAGAAAAGTCACATGCGACATTTTTAACTGGAATAAATTAAGTAATTTTGTCAGAAGTGTCAGTTATGACAATTTTAATGGGACTATGTTAAAATTAATATGTCGAATGTGTCAGTTCCGACTATTTTAACTGGAATTTGGTAAAAATTTTATGTCGGATCTGTCGAATAAAGCAATTCCAAGTACTTAATTTAAAGAATGTATGTATAAAATCGAAATCACAGATAGATATAAAAGTAGCTACTTACAAAAAAGAAAACATAATCATAAATTTGACATTGTAAACATAAAAAATATACCTCATAATCATAAAAACTGGTCATTGTTGTAGGTTTATAAAACTCCTATATATTTAAATATTTTTTTTAACTTAAAAATCCCCAAAAACTATAGTTAGTAATAGTTAACTTTGTTTTTTGTCACTATTACTATCAATGATATCCTCCGCTTGTATTTTTAAGAATCTTTCAATATGGGCGAGCTCCATGTAAAAGTTGTGATATTTTTCTGGAATAAGATTACTCTTACACATATCTTGCAAATTTTCATACTTATAGTAACTGACAGGAAGTGAGCCATCATAAGCTTCCTTCAGATTTTCAAGAGAATTTGATCTGAAGGAAGCTTGTGAAGTGTTTCGTGTTGCACATCTTAGCACAACTATAGCTTTTACAGGTTCACTTAAATCATATTTATACTCAATCGTGTCGCATTGTTGTGCATTTACCTTTAGTTCTGTTACACGAGTCAATTACATAAATTCACGAAGTATTTTTTGTCCAATTTTTGTTTGCGAGTAATGATTTAAAATCCTATAGGTACATCATTGTAATGACTTTCTTTACTATGTATGGTTCACTTTCAGCTTTTGTCCAACGGATTAAGCAATACCTACCACTTCTTAGGAACATACAAACATTTTGCGATCACTAGCTCTTTCAATGGTTGAGTGGACGCTGTCATTCTCATTCTGAGTGTGGTCCTTTTCCATAAATCTATGAGTAATGGTGACATTGAACTTCTTGACTGCAAGCATATAATGGGTAAATACGATGCGGTTTCTATTTTGACCACCACAATTATTGTCGGACCAAAATTTAAATTCTTTTACACCGATAAATAATGCGGTTCTTTTATAAAATTGTACAGACAACTTACTAGAAACCTCATTTGCTCCCCGTTTTGCAACTCCTTCGTGCCACATATAAAAAGTTCCGATTTTCATTGCCATATTATACACAGTAACATTCAAAGTTGGTAATTTTCGTTTGTAATAAAAAATACGTCATACTTCCCCATGAAGAGTCGTTAGTACTTTTTGAAAGTCAAATATAACAATTACAATACTTTTACTCTGTAAAGCCTCGTTTTTATCTTCATTTTTAAGTGTGCGATGTGCCTTCCTAAGGGCTAAATGTTTGCCCTGTCTTTTTTTATCTTCGTCTGTTGGACCGGTTTTGATCGAAAATGCATGACAAAGGCAATTTTTTTTTGGCCGGTGAAATGCTATATTGAACTTTTCATTTACAATATTTCTGTATTACCCTTTGGTTTGTGACTTGTTAGAATATTTATTCAGATCAAACCACTCGCGATATAAATTGAACATTCAAGAGTCACTTACAGTTTTTTAGAATCTTTTCGAATATAGTGCGATTCTACCAGAGGAAAACAGTTTACGTGATCGCATATGCTTTTCACCACCGTTATCTATGACGGTTTTGATGGTCGTATTTTCCACGTTGATCAGGCTCAATATTATTATCTCCATCATATTTCTTCCAAGCAGTGCTTATAATAGTACGTTTTCCAGATGAAATAGTATTCAGAAACATAGTCTTACAAAATATTTCTTTTTCTTATCCTCAATAGGCACATAATAAACAAATGTATTTCAACGATCATGCTTGGTGACTACAGTTTTTTGACGACGCTTCAGAATTTTCTCGGTATATTTTACGTCTAGAGACCAAAATTTGTGAAAAATGTGTAAGCGTTGCTCTTCAGAAAAAAAATCATAGCACTTCAGTCGGCATTTTGGCATGGATTCTTCAAACATTTTTCACTAGCTGAAAAATAAAAATAGTCATTCTTAACGATATACTAAACAAAATAATGAAGAATAATATGTAAATTAGCCATTTTATATATATTACCCGTAACCCTCAGAAGCTAGCTTAAACATTTTAATAAAAAAATAATTTAATCAAGGAACATTGTCGGTACTACAATAATTTTAAAACACCAGTCCCATTAAAACTGTCGGTTCTACCACTTAACACAAAACAGAATTGTTGATGTACAGTGAAAATAGTCGGTTGTACCACTTATGACATTAGGCATAAAGTTTTGTCCAATTAAAAACGTCGGATGTCCCACATCGGACAGAGATCTTATTAAAATGTAGGTTAAAATAGTCATATCTTCCACAACCGACATTATTACTTGGAAACACCTAGTTGTGAACTATGTTAAGTAAATATAAAAATATGACAATTATAAAATATCCACTTATTTAATTTTATAAGAATGCCACTTAAAAATAATATTTTAGTAAAATTTTACTTAACCTACCTTTTCTGTCAGAATGACCGTTGAGATTTGAATTTTCAGTGTTCATTTCTTTCTTTTTCTCCGGAAATTTGTCACTATAATTTGAGCCTATAGCATTTTTAAATATCCTTTGCGACCTATTGCTTGCTATGATGAATAAAAATACGGATTATAGAAACTTTTCTAAAGTTTTATAAAAATATCCGTCTGTCCGGTGAACATAGCAGCAACTGTCAGATCCAACGCATCTTGCTCACCCGCGCCCAGCCAACAATGTCGGTTGGTAAGAACCGACATTGTTATTCGGACACTGTTGGTAGATCTGTCATTTTTAACTTGAGTATCTCGGAATTTTTCAAACAAACAAAAAAAACTGTGATTGTGGTATAAATATTTAAAGTGTTTAAATAACTTTTACGTAATAATCCGAAAATGACAAAAATTCAGATCCGACTTTTTTAATTGGGACCGACGATATAGTTGTCCGCACTAGGTACCTACTTATCATATAATATGAACCACTGGTCTCGACCCCCTCTTGTGGTGGCCAAGTATCATTTTAGCCCAGGCGGCTCTCGTGGTGCAGTGGGTAAGGCGCTGGCTTTCCACCCAAGAGTTCTGGGTTCGATCCCGGTCATGACAAAAACATTTATGTTTTTTTCTCACAGCTTGTGTGTTTGTGATTGTTTCAAAATTACTAACAACAACCTTGTACGAAAAAGCAAGGACATGGTTATAAATAATTCAAAAAAAAAAGTAGCATTCGACCTTTCGATATTAGATAAATAGCTAATTTTTATTATTCAGTAAACATTAAAAATAATTCACGTTAATTATGATGTAGTTATATTATAATACAATAAATATCTGTGGGTCTATTCTATGCTTATCGACCGCTAAAGTGATAAAGTGAAAAATATTATCAAACTTAGGGTAGGTTTGTATCAAAATATTAGCACTTATTGTAACAATTACACGAAGCCGGTTTTTATTGTTGCAATAAGTGCTATATTTTAACAGCACCTATCTTGCTGCTGTTAAAATATCGCACTTATTGCAACAATAAAAACCGGCTTCGTGTAATTGTTACAATAAGTGCTAATATTTTGATACAAACCTACCCTAAGTTTGATACTATTTATCAATTTAGTGTTCGATAAGTATAGAATAGACCCACTGGTGTGTGTTTATCTCACAACACGTTGGGCCCCTCTAAGCCCGGGCCCCTAGGCAGGAGCCCTGTCAACTCCCTCTTTGCGGGGGCCATGCCTACAACTATTCAACGTTTTTATATGAGGTCGCAGGTATGTAAGTACTGAACCATACGGGTTTCAAGCAGTCACAAAACTATTTCGCAACCTATATAAAGTTGTCAAAACAATAACCTAACCTCAAATCGATATTCATTTAATTTTTCGTGCGAATATTTCATGCACCTATGTGGATTCAAGTAGATATTGCAAGATGGTTAGGAGATTATAATATTACATAATATAGATACCTACATATTTGTTAAGTTACAATGAATATAATAATCTAGATTTATACCTATCTAACTAATTTTTCAAGTAAGATGGTTGGTTAGTAGCGTGTCGTTTAGTAGCCTTTGGTTTCGACAGACAAGTGATTACTTAGAATGAAAGCCAGTTGCCACGGACCATTGCCGACTCAAGTAGAAAGCCGATACATTCATTACGACCGGTCCTACTTTTTCCGCCCCTCCCGTTGTTGTCTATGAATGACCTGTGATTGCCTGTCATTGTTCAATAGAGTGCTCATACTGACGCGTCTGTCGTGTTGATTTGGATAGATGAGCTACATGATGATAAATAATACACTAGCATTAACACACCTACAAATATAATGCATAGATCAATGCTACATATTTTTTGAAAATCGATATTACCACCGGTTTCTGTGTGAAGGACTAGTCTGACTTTGACAGCTGATGAATAACAGGAATGTATATTATTTATAATCTATTAATATATTTGTTTTGCGATTTTTTTATAATTCAATTAGAAACGAGAAAGGGCGAATCAATGTGTCAAGCAATTTGGGATCTGATTTTGACAGCTGAACAGTAGACCACTTGTTGCTTGTGCAAAAAGATATGCTCAGGTTTTATTAATCTAAAGATGGCGTTGCACGGACCATGGTTTGGGAGCCGGGCTATCTTTATTATTTTTTGACCCCACACAAGAACACAAAGCCAGCGTGTCAAGAATCTAGTAGTTTCAAGATTCAAATCCGTCATCTTGAAAAAAAATAAGTTTTTTTTCTAGTGATTACCTACTCTGCATACTCTGGAGGTATTTTCAAATTATGTATGTTCAATATTATAAAGAATGTTACTTTCTCAAATTTGTGAATTATTTGTGGAATGAAAGGAACAGTTAATAAAATTATTATCAAGTGCATGTACGTAATAACTAAATACAAATGTAATGCATAGATCAATGCTACATTTTTTTTGGTAATCGACATAACCACTGGTTTTTGTGTGAAGGACTAGTCTGACTTTGACAGCTGATGAATAACCGGAATGTATATTATTTATAATTTATTAATATATTTGTTTTGACAAATTTTTATGATTCAATGTGAAACGAGAAAGGACGAATCAATATATCAAGCAATCTGGGATCTGATTTGGATAGCTGAACAGTGGACCACTCGTTTCTTTTGCAAAATATATGCTCAGGCTTTATTAATCTAAAGATGGCGCTGCCTCGACGCAATCTTTCATTCCAATCGTTGAAGTGTTTCTATTAGGTGGAACGTACCGTCACGTCACGTATTCTAATAAATTTAGTCTATGGTTTCGTCATTCCGTAATATATTTTGTATTATCAAATCCTCTATAAATCCATGTATGGAAATTGCTATCTCGAGTAGTACTTCGATTTTGGAAAAGGAAATTGAAATTGTTTGCTTTTGTAGTTATAAATCAATAAAATGAAGAAGCGAAAAGAGCATGTGTCCATGATATAAATTAATCTCAAACGAGAAACATTGGTCTAAGCAATTAATTGTTGAGTCTAATTACGTACGGCAATTTTTATATATTATGCTCGCCTATTTAATAAACATTTTTATATTGGGAACTATTTATTTTTACAACTGTTTTTGTTTGGTTGATAAATAAATATTGTCGAATGCCCAATTCATAAATGACATTTTCGATCTTGTATTTTATCGAGACAAAAAGTTCGAAAATAACGAAAAAATAATTTTGTTAAAGTGACATCACTATAAAGCTTGAATTTGTTTTTTTGAATTATCATTCCAGATTCATGGTAATTTCAATTAATTTTGACAGTTTCGACGTGTGCGTAAGTAAAAATCATGGGCCCCACATCCCGATGCGGGCCCCCTAGGCTAGAAGCTATGGCGGGCCCCCCTACCTATCGATAAGGGTAAAGGTAGTGTGATGCTTTACAGTAGCGTTTTGCAAACGGTGTACGCGGTAAAAAAATGTGTATATTTAGTTTTTTTTGTATATTTTAATACATCCATTTGAATTATGGTGTCGAGTATCGTGTGTTGTACATACATTTACATCACTTATCTGGTCGATTCGCCACGCCAGGCCCCTCCTAAGCCCGGGCTTCAGGCTAGAGCCCTGTCAGACCCCCCCTTGTGGGGGCCATGGTAGAAAAACTTACGATATTACATGCATAACTAAAATTATGAACATTACCCAACTAGGAGACCATAGGTAATAGGTATACGTAAGCAGCAGACAAAAAAAAAATGAATAGAAAATCCATAGCGAAATCCACTAAACATGGTTTTGACGTGATCCAAAAATGTGTAGACCTGCTGAACAAAATACGTTCACTGATTCGTGTGGTGATAATGTAGCGTAATACGCGTGACGTGATCTTATTGTGCTGGTTATTTTGGCTGATTTTGCTGACAATATTTGTTTTTATTTAAAATGACCTACGGCAGGGAGTATTAGTCTGATAACATTTTAAATACCAAGAAAAACGACATTACACACTTATTTCCCGTAGCGAGAGCTAACCGTGAGCGCACGTGACGTGATGGTAATGTGTCCACCCCATAATAATGTTACGAACCATCGAAAAGATTCACTACAATTTTACAATCAGCTCACACGCCTGGCAAGGATAGAATCTTTTGTGATTTGCTTCTGATTTTTTTTCTTTTATTTTGTTAACTGTCAATTCATGGTGGAACTGCATTGTATTGTTGTTTTAATTTAATAATACGCAATTTTTTTTGTAGTACTTATTCCACTTTTAATCAATAGATTAGGACCTGTTTCGTCCGCTTCAGAGGGACATTTTCAACTCCCTCTGTCCTCACTCAATGACCCTCTTAGGCAGACGAAACCGGTCCAAATCTATTGATTAAAAGTGGAATAAGAACTAGAAAAAAAAATGCATTTTATTAAATTAAATCAACAAATTTGCTTCGGAGCTCCATTTTGACCTATACTACCTACAACCAAGTGTTGATTTTCAATTGCGTATTTTGAAAATAATTAATACCATTTAAATAGCAGATATTAAGTAGTAGCATATTAAGTAGTAGTATATTAAGTAGCATTAAATAGTAGATTACCACATTTAAATAGCAGACTAATGATATCTAATGGCCACCAAATCGTTACGCACCTAGCGCGTCTTTAGCACTGAAAGACTTTTAAGTACTAGGTACCTATTTACTTAACATTAAGATAACAATATCGAATACGATAAGTATGTTTTTGAAATTTAATAATTTCTGATAGAGATAATGTACATTAATATAAGATTTCTTATATCAAGCTGTCAATGAATGTGTTTTGTTTGAATTCAAATTGTGAATTATTGTTTTGATAATAATTGTTGTCCTATTGATAATGTCTACGATTTTTCATTTAAAATATTTTTTAATTATCTTTGGGTCTGTGTGTGTGTGTAAATCCTCTAGAATGGTATGGTAAGGTTCAACAATTCCGAGGTCACGCTGTATCTTCCACAACTGTCACATAATGGTATCGTTAAATACTAAACATGGCGGACTCTTTGACTATCTTATTTAATACTTTGGACGCGGAAGACGCACACGGTGCGTAATGACCAGGCGGCCGATCGATGTAATTAACGTGCATTTTAAAGGGGGCAATTAAAATCTCATTATCTATTCAGCAGCGAAAGCGTTAAGTTGATCTTGCGAGATTGCGGTGAGGCATTTCCGATTCAAGTAGAAAGCCGATACATTTACAACGACTGGTCTTACTTTTTCCGCCCCTCACGTTGTTGTCTATGGATGACCTGTCATTATTCTATTGAGTGCTCATACTGACGTGTCTGTCGGGTTCACACAGGGAATGCTTTGATTTGGATAGATGAGTTACATGATAAATATTACACTAGAATTAACACACCTTCTAATAATGTTATGCGTAGATCAATGTTACATATTTTTTGAAAATCGATATTACCACCGGTTTTTGTGTGAAGGACTAGACTGACTTTAACAGTTGAGTCGCTTAGAATCATAACTCAGATATTCCAAAAATCGAGTTTTGAGATAATCACCAGAACACTATTTTTAGTAATTAGAAGAAAAGTATTGAACGCACTTGAATATTAATGAGTTAGTGAGTCGATTGACACTATTTTCTGTATATATATAATACTCCTAAGGTTACGGGTAGCATTTAAAAATTTTATAATGTGAGTTTTGGCACTAACTTTGAATATGTGAGTTATGGCCCAAAGGTGTAGGAATAATGTGAGTTTTGATTCCAAGCTGCATAAATATTAATACATGCTTGCTTAATAGATGCATCATACTTTTTATACAAATTTGATAGGAATGATTGGATTTTTAAATAAAACTATTCATTGTAGGACATTCTGTCATATTTTATTTTGTTCTTACATAATTATTAGCAGTAATTATAAATTGTATTCTAAATAATATTAGATTTTTGTCCTAATGTGACTCCAGACACTGTATTTTATTGATATCACATTTTTTATGATCAAATTCTTGCATTCTTCTGATTGACAACGATTTGCAAAGATTAGCTCCTTTGTGATGTGTACATAAGGGATATTATAGGCATTCCACTTGCCTTGTATCTGAAACCAAAATATAACTAACCAACCTAATATACCCTTGAAAGTATTTGCCCTCTATTGTGGAACAAAAGGAATACGTAGATACCTACTAATAGATAATTAACTCTGTAAAAAAGAAGTCTCAGTCATTGTAAAGTTTATTTTGATAACTCAATGGAATCTTTCATAGGTATTCATGGTTTATAATTAATATATCATTGAAACATTGATCTGAATTTATTTGACAGTGTCATTGTGCAAAGTAATAAAATAATTAATAATAAATACCAACTTATTTTAACATAATATTATAACTTCGTTCAAATGCGTATCATCATCAGCCTGAATCTATCCACTGCTGGATGAAGGCCTCTTCAAGCTGCTTCCACTTCTTTCGGTCCTGTGCATTGCACGGCCACGTACTTCCGCAGTACTTTATCATTTCATCGATCCAGCGGCCTCTAGGTCTACCTTGCCGACGTGGACTTCTTGGATACCACCGGATGACTAGATTTGTCCAACGATTGTCTCTCCTTCGATCTATGTGTTCAGCCCATCTCTTGAAAACAATTTTTACAAACTAACTCATGTGACTCTTGTCATGTCAAAAAATAGAGCCTATAGATCCAGAGTAAATTGGCTGGCAACAGCCAATGACAAGTTCTTTAAAAGGCGTAATTAAGTTTCTGATACTGCTAAGAATAATTATTAAACTTTATATTTTATACAGAAGGTATAAGTGATGACAAAACACAAGTTATTATCAATGGAAATTCAATATCACATTTCGGTACTGACCTGTCAATCTTGAAATTATTTTTCTTCCAGTTTTAAGATACTTCCCTCTCTCCCTTACGACCACCTGTGACTGGGGATACACTTATATCCATATTGAATAATTCTATATTATATTTAGTCAACTTTTAACAAATAACGCCTAAATTATCAAACACAATAACTAAACAAGTGAACTTCTTTTTGAGATGTGAAATCCGCCATGACACTTTGAGTAATAGAGCTCTCTGATTGGTTAGAAAGGCCTTGGAGTCAAAACTCACATTTTTCTCTGAATTATGTGAGTTTTGACTCCAACAGTGAACTTCGTCAAAGATTTTAACAGAGTTTAAAAACTTTTGATACCCAACTATTTTCTGTATATATATTAATGCATTTGTAATGCACAAAATTGCAAAATGTAAGTTATGATTCTAAACGACTCAGTTGATTAATAACAGGAGAGTATATTATTTAAAAAAACACTGATAGTTAATATATTTGATTTGAAAATTTTATATAACTCAAATTGAAACGAGAATGGGCGAATCAATATGTCAAGCAATCTGGGATCTGATTTTGTTTGCAAAGTTATGCTCAGGTATTCATTGCCTGTGTGAATACGACAGACGAGTCAATATGAGCACTCTATAGAGCAATGACAGGAAATAACAGGCCATCCATAGACAACAGCGGGAGGGCTGGAAAAAGTAGGACCAGTCAATGTGAATATATCGGCTTTCTACTTCAGTCAGCAATGACCTACCATGTTACAATGCGTTTTCATGTGACTACTCGAGTCGGCGTTGTAGAAAACCTTCTTCTATTTACACAACGTCTAAATTCATGAAGGTGAAGCTTAAATAAGTGATTACTCGAGACCGGATTATATGCATTTACATATTTGCATTTATGCAATTGCATATTTAGCCCATTCTCTCCGGTTATTGCATATTTTACCTAAAATCTAGTGATGCTGCATATTATCGCTATATTTTATATTTCGAGGCCATCAAAGGTGTAATAATAACTTAATAATAACTTCGATAGTGCAGAAGCTATGGCAGTTTATTAGTCCAAGGAAGCATTTTACAATTCTGGTAATAAAAAATATAGCTGTGATATTTGATTTAACTTTAATAGGTATATATAAGTACATATTATATTTAGTTTCCTCCTGCAGAGACGAAGTTTCGCTACGTCAATGTTCTTATTGAGAATACAGTTTAATAGTTAGTATAATATCATTAAATTAGTGAATCCAGTGCGAATCGAATTACCTCCTGTCTTCTTTACTTCCTTGAAGAATGCTATGTTCTTCTTTAAAGAAGAAGTTCTTTGCCCATATCCGCCCCTTAACTGGAGCATATAGACATCACGCAGCGCCTCCAAGAATCCCTGTCCCTCGCCAGTCTTCTTGCTTAGTTCCAGGTCAGTCAGCATCCCGTAGCTCCGTCGTTTACACTCTGTAGATTGTATTTAGCGGCCTTCCAGGTCGCAGGAATCCAGTTGGCTTGAAGAACAGGCAAGCCAGGTTAATGTTCTCTTTTGGCATCCGCAGCACGTGGCCGAGCCAGGTCCAACGTCGCCTTTTCACTTTGAGCGTGATGAGAGGCTGCTTGGGGCGTTCTCTTATCTTCGCGCTTTACTAAAATTAAAATTGAAACCTACTGAAATCAGTATCACGTATGTTTATTTAGGATTTTTGGGCCGATCATTCAGATACGTAATGAAATCAAATAGCGACACTTGTGATATTGTCAGATTTTACAATTGAATTGAGAATGTTTATTGGTTTTACTTTTGTTGAGAAAGTTTTTATTGTTGGCAGTTTTAACGGTCTTTTGAATGTTTTCAATCACTCATGTTTATTTTATTTTCAGGAGATGCCATTAATCTTGAAACACGAACGGGAAACCGCATCAAATGGCATTCAACATAATGGATTATTTGTAGAAAGATTCAAAGAAAACTCCGAGAAAATTAAATTGCATCAACTTCAGTATACCCAACCTGACATGGTTGACATTCAGTCCGCTCTGCCGTATGATGAAATCGACATCCACGAGCATGATATCAAAAAAGACATTGAGCCTGCAACTAAAGACGTCTGTCTGGCATTAAATCGGGTTTCATTTTATGAAAATAATTTTGTATGCGGCGCGTGCTTTGCTTTTTTCTCATCTGAAAAAATTCTTATGAACCACAAGATTGTGCATAACGTATCTCTATATGATAACGATCAAAATAAATGTAAAATCAAGAAATCCGTTTTCAATGTAAGCAACCAGAAAATTACAAAATTTAGTCTTACAGGTAACTTAAAAAAACCTAAGACGGTTAAAAGTGGCGAAAAGCCTTTAAAATGCGATTCATGTGATTTCGAAACAGTGACATCTAGCAAGTTAAAAAGACATAAAAAGATTCATAGTGGTGAAAAGCCATTCAAATGCGATTTATGTGATTACAGATGTAATCAGTTCTGTCACCTAAAAGAACATAAAATGGTTCATAGTGGTGAAAAATCTTTTAAATGCGATTCATGTGATTTCGAAACAGTGACATCTAGCAAGTTAAAAAGACATAAAATGATTCATAGTGGTGAAAAGCCATTCAAATGCGATTTATGTGATTACAGATGTAATCAGTTCTGTCACCTAAAAGAACATAAAATGGTTCATAGTGGTGAAAAATCTTTTAAATGCGATTCATGTGATTTCGAAACAGTGACATCTAGCAAGTTAAAAAGACATAAAATGATTCATAGTGGTGAAAAGCCATTCAAATGCGATTTATGTGATTACAGATGTAATCAGTTCTGTCACCTAAAAGTACATAAAATAGTTCATAGTGGTGAAAAGCCTTTTAAATGCGATTCCTGTGATTTCAAAACTGTGACATCTAGTAGTTTAAAAGTACATAAAATGGTTCATAGTGGTGAAAAGCCATTCAAATGCAATTCATGTGATTACAGATGTAATAGGATCGGTAACCTAAAAGTACATAAAATGGTTCATAGTGGCAAAAAGCCATTCAAATGCGATTCATGTGATTACAGATGTAATCAGTCCGGTAGCCTAAAAGCACATAAGAGGCTTCATGGTGGTAAAAAATCTTTCAAACGTAATTCATCTGAATACAAAAGTGCCTTATCCAGTAATGTAAAAAAACATAAATTGATTCATAGTGGCGAAAAGCCTTTCAAATGCAATTCCTGTGATTTTAAAACTGTGACATCCAGTAGGTTAAAAATACATAAAATGGTTCATAGTGGCGAAAAGCCATTCAAATGCAATTCATGTGATTACAGATGTAATAGGATCGGTTACCTAAAAGTACATAAAATGGTTCATAGTGGTGAAAAGCCTTTAAGTGCGATTCCTGTGATTTCAAAACTGTGACATCTAGTAGTTTAAAAGTACATAAAATGGTTCATAGTGGTGAAAAGCCATTCAAATGCAATTCATGTGATTACAGATGTAATAGGATCGGTAACCTAAAAGTACATAAAATGGTTCATAGTGGCAAAAAGCCATTCAAATGCGATTCATGTGATTACAGATGTAATCAGTCCGGTAGCCTAAAAGCACATAAGAGGCTTCATGGTGGTAAAAAATCTTTCAAACGTAATTCATCTGAATACAAAAGTGCCTTATCCAGTAATGTAAAAAAACATAAATTGATTCATAGTGGCGAAAAGCCTTTCAAATGCAATTCCTGTGATTTTAAAACTGTGACATCCAGTAGGTTAAAAATACATAAAATGGTTCATAGTGGCGAAAAGCCATTTAAATGCGATTCATGCGATTACAGATGTAATCAGTCCGGCATCCTTAGAGAACATAAATTGGTTCATAGTGGTGGACAGCCTTTGACATGTAATTCATTTGAATACAAAGATGCCTTATCCAGTAATTTAATAAAAAATAAAATGGTTCATAGTTGCGAAAAGCCGTTCAATTGCGAGTCATGTGATTACAAATGTGCCATAGTTAATCAATTAAAGCTCCATGAAATGGTTCATTGTGCCAAAACGCCGTTCAAATGCGAGTCATGTGAGTACAAATGTGCCACAGTCGATCAATTAAAGATACATAAAATGGTTCATAGTGACGAAACGCCGTTCACATGCGAGTCATGTGAGTACAAATGTGCCACAGTCGATCAATTAAAGATACATAAAATGGTTCATAGTGACGAAACGCCGTTCACATGCGAGTCATGTGAGTACAAATGTGCCACAGTCGATCAATTAAAGATACATAAAATGGTTCATAATGACGAAACGCCGTTCACATGCGAGTCTTGTGAGTACAAATGTGCCACAGTCGATCAATTAAAGATACATAAAATGGTTCATAATGACGAAACGCCGTTCACATGCGAGTGTTGTGAGTACAAATGTGCCACCGTCGATCAATTAAAGATACATAAAACGGTTCACAGTGACGATACGCCGTTCAAATGCGAGTCATGTGAGTACAGATGTGCCATAGTCGATCAATTAAAGATACATAAAATGGTTCACAATGACGAAACGCCGTTCACATGCGAGTCATGTGAGTACACATGTGCCACCGTCGATCAATTAAAGATACATAAAACGGTTCATAATGACGAAACGCCGTTCACATGCGAGTCATGTGAGTACACATGTGCCTCAGTCGATCAATTAAAGATACATAAAATGGTTCATAGTGACGAAACGCCGTTCAAATGCGTGTCATGTGAGTACAAATGTGCCACAGTCGATCAATTAAAGATACATAAAATGGTTCACAATGACGAAACGCCATTCAAATGCGAGTCATGTGAGTACAAATGTGCCACCGTCGATCAATTAAAGATACATAAAACGGTTCATAATGACGAAACGCCGTTCACATGCGAGTCATGTGAGTACACATGTGCCACAGTCGATCAATTAAAGATACATAAAATGGTTCATAATGACGAAACGCCGTTCACATGCGAGTCATGTGAGTACACATGTGCCACAGTCGATCAATTAAAGATACATAAAATGGTTCATAGTGACGAAACGCCGTTCAAATGCGTGTCATGTGAGTACAAATGTGCCACAGTCGATCAATTAAAGATACATAAAATGGTTCACAATGACGAAACGCCATTCAAATGCGAGTCATGTGAGTACAAATGTGCCACAGTCGATCAATTAAAGATACATAAAATGGTTCACAGTGACGATACGCCGTTCAAATGCGAGTCATGTGAGTACAGATGTGCCATAGTCGATCAATTAAAGATACATAAAATGGTTCATAATGACGAAACGCCGTTCACATGCGAGTCATGTGAGTACACATGTGCCACAGTCGATCAATTAAAGATACATAAAATGGTTCATAGTGACGAAACGCCGTTCAAATGCGTGTCATGTGAGTACAAATGTGCCACAGTCGATCAATTAAAAATACATAAAATTGTTCATATTGGTGGAAAGCTTTTTAAATGCAATTTGTGTGATTACAAAACTGTGACATCCAGTAAGTTAAAAAAACATAAAATTGTTCATATTGGCGAAAAGCCTATCAAATGCAATTCGTATGACGACAGCTGTCATCGGTCCACTACCTTAAAAACACATAAAATGATTCATAATGTTAAAAAGCCTTCAAAATGCGAATCATTTGAATACGCATGTAGCAATTCCGCTAACTTAAGGAACATTAGAAGGCTTATAATGATGAAAAACCCTTTAAATGCGACTTTTTGATTATATAGCTTTGACATCTAGTAAAAAAAAATATAAAATATATAAACGATTAGATTATAAATGTATAGAACTCAAAAATTAATACAAACGTTCAAAAATCTTTTAAAACGCAGTGAGAGCGTATAATCCTTGTTTGTGAATACCCATATTAAAGGATTATTTTATTCACTGATAGCGGAGCAAGTGGTCTTGTGTTCATATGTTTGATAAACACCTTCAAATGGGCTTAAAGGCCATTTTAATTAATGTACATGGCCCATTCTATGCTTATTCAAGTTAAGTGAAAGTGTAATGTCACGTAACTTGAATAAGCATAGAATGGTCCATAACGTGTATCCCGAAAAGTGCCACCATATTAGAATGAAAATTGCAGCCTTTTTGGTCGAATGAAAAGACATCAAATCATTTATTGTGTATATTTGAAATATTCGTATTGAAAGATAATAGGAGACTGAATGTAACTGACTGCTCTTCTTACAGAAACAGGGACACAACATTTAATATTCTCTAAATTAAAATCAGCTGTATTTTCTGCTCGATCATTATAGTTTTTAAAAGTAGTCAAACCACCTTCTTTTGTATAAAAAAACATTATATTTATTTAGTTTTAAAATGAAACTTTATGCATCTGCCTTATATTAATTACTCTGACTTCCGACGATAAAATGATCTGATTATAACGTTTATACAGCGCTACATATAAGCCTAGAGAAGTAACCTTTTTTGTGGAGATAAGTGGACTTGATCATTTTTTTTAGTTAGGATACATATTATTATGTACTTTATAATTACATGCAGAACGAAGATATTTTGCTCACGAATGTTTTTTTTTAAATCGATATTTGTAGGTTTTTGTATTATGTTTACGCATGTGCTGTTTTCAAGTGTATTCTGTATTTGTGTTGCTAGATTTCAAAATCAGCCAAGTCCACCTATAGGTATTTTTGACTTTTTTGTTAATTGCTGAAGAACTGCTACTTTCTATCATTTCTGCATTATCGGAATTTGGAGCTTATTAATTTTAAATATTCTGTACTCGAAATAATATAAACTTTCACCCTTGTGACTGTGTACTTGAGAAAATAAAAAGCTGATTTACTCCTATTTATCTATTACGGACTTGGCTGATTTTGAAATCTAGCGACACATTTGTCCTTATTTTTAGAGATTCGTTCTAA
Source organism: Rhyacophila brunnea (assembly GCF_057557595.1). Taxonomy (NCBI): domain Eukaryota; kingdom Metazoa; phylum Arthropoda; class Insecta; order Trichoptera; family Rhyacophilidae; genus Rhyacophila; species Rhyacophila brunnea. The sequence continues at coordinate 27,944,894 of NW_028232785.1, read as the reverse complement.
TTTTCAACTCGTATGACCTAAATTCACCTAAAGAATTAGGTAATCCTATGTTAGGCTAACTATATTATTATGTTATTGTCAATCTTTATTTTTGATCATGTAGTTATAGTCATAGCATTGTAACTGTATTTTCCTCAATACATGCTTTTATCTGACTGTATTAAACTATTAATACGAATTTTAATAAATAATTGAATTAGAAAATTTGTTTTAATATTTTGACCCTTACTAGGCAGGCTGCACTGATGATTAACTACTTAGTTCATCTCAAAATATAATGACTGTATCATTTATATTGTGTTCACAGTATAAAAACATTTACCTATTTAATATTTTTGGATAGTGACAGGGCCCCAAAATGCTGAACTTCAGTCGGCATTTCTGTGGTACAATTTTAACGACTCAACCATCTTGATCTGGTTGGTATCTGTAGTCAATTCCATCACTAAAATATGAACATCTACCCCATGGCAAAGCTGAATAAATATGTTATAAGTCCCATCACGGCCCCCATAAAGGGAGGGCTGACATGGCTCTAGCCCAAAAGCCCGGGCTCAGTGGGGGCCCGTTGTGGCGGTTTGATCAGCTATGTAAGAACATCACAAGTTTGCTCTAATAGTCTTAGAAAAGTCGCCCAAGGCGCTATTTCACGAAGGAGATATAAACATTTTTAAAAAATGATCTTGTACGATGCAATTTTTGATTGTTTTGTGTTGATACTCTATAACTCCATAATTTTAGCATAAGTATTAAAACTAAAAAAAAAAACGCTAAGAATACATTGAAAGCCCTTAACGTTACCTTTAACACCGCTTCTATTTGTCACATATGACACTAAAATAAGCGATAGGTAGGGGGCCCGTGAAAGATCCTGCCAAGGGGGCCCGATTTAGGATGTGGGCGGAAGACCATCTTTTCCCACACCGTGCGCATAAAAGAGATAGGGTATATTGTTTTTACCTGAACGGTTGACAGGTTGTCAGTTTGACGACAGTTCCCAATATTGACCGAACGGTTAGCCCCGCTAATAAATATTGTTCATAAGCCCCATAAAAAAAACAGCTTGAAAATACGTGTTAAATATTCAACATATTAGTGTATAAATTCTGGAAGTAAAAGTCTAAGGGAAGTTTCATAAGTAAGTCCGTGTTGTTGTTTTTTTTTTAACCTTAATATTTGATCGACTTTGACGGTTTTCATTTTTCACGCGTAACATTTCATTTACTAGTAGGAATTACCCACCCTAAAAAATAAGCGTTTGCGAAGTGTTCCATTGTACAAATGTTTAGCAAACTAGTAGATAATAATATGAACTCTTTCAGTTACATAGGGCCGTATGTATGAGATTCCCAAATTCTTTATAAGCTTTTTAACCGATTTTCCACCATATAGCGCATGGCACTGTCTGATGATAGTCTGATGTCACACGTCATTCAAAATGGCTGCTTCATCTGTCACTTTCAAATGTCATTTTAATAATGCATTCAGACTCTTTAAAACATTTGCGAACTTTAAAAACAGTTCCTAGTCGTGCTGTTTACAAAATACGTAAGTATAATTTTGATCCATAGACTATGGATATCTTATCATAATCTAGATAGTAGGTAGCTGATACAATGCTCTCGTATTTCGTAAAACCCCCTAAATTCGCCAAGTGCTCCTCATTTCACCTAAATCAATTAAACACTAGAAACTCATGTTTTTACTATCGCACCACTTTAAGCCACTAAGGCGATTTTAAAGATAATATTCGTCCTGTCACGACAAAATTTTCAAACCGCCATTATTTTCGCCGTGTTTGTGTTAGTGCCGTTTTCCGGTTTAAAGAGATTTTTTCGGAATACCTCTGAACTTTTGCTGATTTCTACGAATCTTGTAGAGGTAGATTCTTCATATTTTTAATATAATATAGTGATATAGTCTGCTTACCAAATGTAACGTGCGATTTCCGATATTTATAATAAAACATCAATTGTGTCGATGAGTTTCAAAATCCGCTATAACATTTTTTCATTATGTTGAGAAAATCAACAAAAACTTTTTGAACTAAAAAGGTTTTTGAATGTTTCAGTAGTATTATAGCGGGGTTTGATAGACACATTGATTTTGTTTCATAAATGACAGTTAATCGTAGCAGATTTTGAAAGAGGCGATAAAATTTTCATGTAGAGATGTAAACTCTTTATTAGCACATGACAGATATTGTCAGCATCTTTTTGATTACATAATAGGTATTTGTTGTGAACAAATTTTCATAATCAATTTTAGAAAAATGCAAACCTCCATGAAAAAATATTATACCTACATAGTATTTTATAATCAAGTTTATAGAAAATAAAATGAATCAAATAAAGAACATTCTAACATGACAATCAAAATTATTTTTATACTTAATATTTTTCTATGATATTTTAATTAGTTCTTAGAATTTGACGTAAACCTCAAATTATAGAATGTGATGATCCTTTTCAATACCTATCGTTTTTCAGCTCTTGAAGGTGACGATATTTGGATGCAAAAATGGGTATATCCTCGATATACATTTTTAGACAATATTACTGCCTGATTTTCTCCGTTGCAAAAGAGGTAGCCATTCACATGAATACCTCAAACAATAGTTGATATCACCATTCGGTAAATATTTTAATTGACGAATATCATCGACAGTAGGGTCTCCGGCTCCCTTGCCTGGTCAGAGTGATGTAGGGTTTGTTTGTAACTGATCATATTGTGAAAAAAAATCAAAATTTAGTACTTTCACCTTATATTGTTGCTTCTGTCGTGCTAATCTCATCCGTGCTATGTAATCCGATGGTGAATTTATTGGTGGTTTGAAATAATGTTAAAGCGTCGCATGAACACTGTCGGCCTCCATCATAGTGTGAACTTTATCCAAAATAATATGTTGATAAAATTAATATTGTTATCGATTTTTTCTTAGCCGTATCGCTAAGAACACTGGCTAACACCTTATTGCAATTCTGGTAATTACATCCATCAGATATAAGTATCACTTCTTTATAGCTAGGGGTAAATTTTCTAAGTAATCCATAATGCATACTTGATACACCCCCATTTGCTTCATGCCATACGTACCTACAATGACACTTCTTTATTATTTAATTCATATATGATGAAGTTATGAACTAGGAGTTTTTGCTTGTAATACATGGCAGACAACACTTTGGAGATCCATTGTCAATACCAGTTTATCAGAACTTGCACTCTCTTTTGAAGCATTTTTTGCAGCAATATAAGAGTGTTTTTTCGAAGAGTTTTAACCGAAGGTTCCAACAATCAACTTGTTATATAATATCTGAAGACACGGATACATTTTTCATTGACGACCTTAGAAGCATCATCTTTTATGTTTATAATATAAAGTTGTTCACCTGAACGGAATGTTCGATTTAAAATATGAGTAAGTCCGTTGTCAGGGGGTAGCAATGTAATATAGTTTAGAAATTCAAAGGTATCTGCATTTGAATTTGTGAATTCATTTAATTTTCTATGAACATCTACGGGAGTTAAAATAATATCTCCAACATCGCTCTTATCCGATGATGTAGGAGCTTCATTAAAAATCTAAAGGAGCTTCGTATCAGAGCCAGAAGCTGTAAAATTATCTAAAGATCCCCTAGATTCTTGATACTTTTTGTGTAGTGCTAATTCAAGAATATTTTTCCTCGATATGACATCTCTAAAAAACAATGCTATGAAAATTACATGTCAAAAAAACATTTAAAATGACAATGAACAGATAAAACGTTTCACTTTTGATTATTGTAAACATAGGTAAGTAATATTTAAATATTGGCTATTGAGGTAGTGGTTGTTAATATACTTCCTGAATTCGGATAAAACCTTAATGTAGATTATAGCGGCTCTAATGTTTTTAAATATATTGAAATTAAATAATGGCAAAATATGTTTTCAATCATGTTGATGTTACAATAACTCTACACCTAACAGCGTAAATAATAAAAATTATCTCAACCTTACCCACTAAATTTCAAACACGTCTTTTAATTCTTGAATACACTTATATAATTTTATTATAGTAAGTAGAAGAAATAATATAATTCTTACCATGCAAATAAAACAATGGATAATTACTGTCAAGTGACTGACAAAAGTATTAACTTGACTCATTAAAATGTGTGAGAGTCATATCAATGTTTGTTTGAATTGCACATAACTGTTATTTCATTTAGTAATATCTGCCATGTGATCAATATCATAAAGGTGATCTTAAGTTAATTACTGCTATGTACACTAACGAGCAGATATTACCATCACTGAATTCAACACCGACATAATATGACAGCTTTTGTTTTTATTTATTTAGAATATTTTGGTAATTCCAATCACTTAGCATGTAGTATAGATGGATGGAGAAAAAAATAACCTATCCAACGATGTAAATAACTCAAAACTGACAAAATGTGCACATAGCAGGTATTGCAGAATCAACGACAATAATATACAAAAATATCGATATCAATAACTCAATATGATATAACTTTCAAGCAAACTATTATTCTCATTTTCACAAAAGCGATGATAGACTTTTAATTTTAGATCAATTATTTAAAATGAACTTGTTACTTCTACGAAACAACAAAAACAATTACTATTCATCATCAGCCTGAATGTATCGACTGCTGGATGAAGGCCTCTCCAAGCTGATTCCACTTCTCTCGGTCCTGTGCGTTGCAGATATTGAGATACTTACAAACACAATATGTCAATTAATCAATTATTATAATCGGCTTAATTTTATTGACAAACGCACTATTGAATAATATGTTTAAATGACTTGCAACATTTTGCTGACTTTCGTTGAAATGAATACCTATCTATTATAAATTATTGAGGTCAGTTATTTCGTTATAACAAAAAACCAATGACATTATTAATGAACAACGCACTCAATACAGTAGCTAGCAAGTGAATTCGCGCATAGTGACATTCGCACATGTATAGGTAGACGTTACGCAATTTCCAATAGGTATGCGATTTTATCACGCATCGGGAATTTATAGCAATATCACCTTTAATGTAAAGGTGTTAGAACAGTATTTCTATTGTCAATGTTCATTTGAGCGAACCCGTTCGAACCGAACCATAATTCGGCAGACCGACAAAAAGCATCGGGAATTTATAGCAATATCACCTTTATTGATTGTAATGGCGCTAGAACAGATTATACCATTCGACAGACCCGGCAAAAAAGTGTCATTTTTTTCTAGTTGCTTCGTCCATATTAATGTCATTGCAAAAAACGTATACATTTTAAACAGCTGGTGTCAACACATTTATGTTTATACTATAATAAATTATTTATGATTGGACCGCGTGATAAAAAGATGGCAGCACTGTACGCAGACCCATAGACTAAAATAATTTTCATCACGCAATCGACAGGTGACACGTTTGACTCATTTCTGCTATAAATACGCAAAATGGACGAGAAACGCGAACCTCGTGAATTGGAAACTGGTGCAGAAGGCCAACATTGGTTAGATGTGTCGATAGTTCATTCCAAAAACCCGACTACAGCCGTTTATATAAAGCAAGAAATTATCGACGACGCCAGTTACACTTTTGAGGTTAGTTTTTCAATACATTTTTAATGTTTGTAGTGGTATATATTCACAAATTAAGTCATTATGATTTGTTTATAGTGCCGCATATGACCGCATGACCATTTACCATGTTTTTTAGCGGAAACAATTTATCCCATGTATACAATTATATTAAAAACCTTTGTCTATCGCGAGATGTTTTTCGGTGCAGCGCATCTATTCTATACATAAGACTGTTTTCGGTCTTTACGGCAGCTAACTAGGGTACAAAAGTATCTAAATTTTAACAATTATTATAACAATAATTACAATAAGGTTAGCCGTCTGAACTGTCAAAACTGTCTATCTCACACAGCCAAGAGAGGTGCTGTTAAAACATAGCACTTATTGTAACAATTACAACTAATTTATTGTGAAGCCGCGTTGACACGGTCCAAGTACGATCCAAGTAGACTTGGATAGGAATAATTAGTATGAAGATGTCTCATCCAAGTGACAGCTTCATACTATTTATTCCTATCCAAGTGACAGCTCCATAATATTTATTCCTATCCAAGTTAACTTGGATGAATAGGACGCGGTCCAAGTAGCTTGGATGGGAATAATTAGTATGAAGATGTCGCATACGAGTGCACTTAGATAGGAATAAATAGTATGAAGCTGTCACTTGGATGAGACATCTTCATACTAAGTATTCCTATCCAAGTCTACTTGGATCGTACTTGGACCGTGTCAACGCGGCTTAACAAATCCTTGGATCCGTTCGTACCCTAGATAGCTGCCGAAACCAGTCTGTGTATAGAAAACATGGGCAGTAATTATCAATTTAAAGTTGATATGTCCATACATGTGGTTACATCATTATCACACACCAAGGTTAGGTTAGGTTTGGGTTAGGTTAAAAGAATGAAAGTTTTAAAAGGCCATGCGGTCATCTGCGTCCAGTGACGTCCCGTGTGGGTAGGCAGAGTGATCATCGCTTGGGGGCGGCAGTTCTTCGTAGGGCGGCAAATTGAGGAGAATCATTAGGTATAGTTATTAAGAAATAGATAGGTACATAAACTTAGTAATAACGGAATTATCTTTAGATTAAAAAAATCACCCCACTGGTTTGAAACAAAATGTATTAATTAACATAAAAAGTTTAACAAGGTTTAAAGGTCGGGTTTGCCATGTCTAGTTTACTTTCGCTCCTTGATGATCAGCAATGACCAATGACATTAATATGGACGAAGCATCTGGAAAAAAAAATGACACTCACTTTTTTGTCGGGTCTGCCGAATGGCATAATCTGTTCTAACGTCATTATAATAAAGGCGATATTGCTATAAATTCTCGAAGCTTCTTGTCGGGTCTGCCGAATGGTTCGGTTCGAACGGGCTCGCTCAAACGAACATTGATACTAGAAACACTGTTCTAACGCCATTACAATAAAGGTGATCATCAGCCTGAAACTATCCACAGCTGGATGAAGGCCTCTTCAAGCTGCTTCCACTTCTCTCGGTACTGTGAATTGCGCTGCCACGTACTTCCGCAGAACTTTATCATTTCATCAATCCAGCGGCCTCTAGGTCTACTTTGCGGACCTTTTGTACCTATAAGATACCACTGGATGACTAAATTTGTCCAACGATTGACTCTTCTTCGAGCTATGTGTCCAGCCCATCTCCATTTGAGTCTTTTAATGAACTCTATTACATCGCAAACCTTTGTCTGCTTCCTTATCCACTAATTCCTCTTTTAGTCCTTTCGCTTTATGCCTAGCATGCACCTATCCATATCACATTGTGTTTTTAAGTTTCTAGATCTCTCTTTTACTTAGGGTCCATAAAAATATTATATATATAATATAATATGTTATATATATATAATATTATTATATCATCATCAGCCGGGGTCAAGCCACTGCTGGATAAAGGCCTCCTCAAGCTTCCTCCAACTCTCTCGATCCTGTGTCGTTCGCTGCCACGTATTTCCGCCGAACTTTACCAGTTTGTCAATCCAGCGGCTTTTAGGGCGATCCTGTGGCCGTTTTGTGCCCCTTGGGTACCACTGTATGACGGCATTTGTCCAGCGGTCGTCCTTTCGGCGAGCAATATGACCTGTCCATCTCCATTTCAGCTGTTTGGCAACGTCTATTACATCGCGTACTCCTGTCTGCTTCCTAACCTATTCTATTCTCTTACGGTCCTTTCGCGTGATGCCCAACATACACCTCTCCATGCCTCGCTGTGCGAATCTCTCGTGTTGAGGGTCTACGTCTCGCAGCCATACGTGAGCACGGGTAGCACACATTGGTCGAACACCCTACGCTTAAGACACAACGGTAGGTCACTTTTGAAGATACTATTCAGACGTCCGAAAGCACTCCATCCCAGCTTTGTTCTTCAAGCAATTTCATCGTGCATGTTTCCGTCTATGGACACCTGCTGTCCGAGACAGACGTAGCTGCTGACTTGCTCGAGTTGGGTACCATTAATACAGATAATCGCATTATTATATAAGATGCAAAAACCAAACTAAAAATCGCAAATGATCGAAAACGTTCGCAATTAGATGACGCAATTATTTAAAATGCAATACAATGAATTTTGTGGCGACCAGGTCTGATGGCCTGATGGGCCCAACAGCTGGTTGCCATCTAAACAAACAATGGTGATCATCAAAGTGGTATTCAACACTTCATTATAGTGATTTAAATATATGATGTGCTACAATTATGTATTGTTGATTGGCTCCATTCCGATGCGTTAGAAGCAGACTTGAGGATGGGTCTATTATTTGGGACCTGCATCAGTTGAACAACGGCCTTCTGTTGGAGAGGGTCAAGAATAATTTCTTGAAACTCTTTTACTTCGGCTGTATGGATATTATCCATGGCTCTATCCGACTTACTTTCTCTTAGGTATGCTTACATACTGTAGCCTAAATTTTAGAAGGGTTTTTATTTAATTGGATTATTTTTTTCTGATTTATACGCGGCGTAAATGGAAACTCTGCATTTCTTGGTGGTGATGGCTTGTGTATCTCTGATAATTATCTTAGAAATCGAGGGCAACCGTTGTTTTACTCCCAAGGTGCAGAACTAACATGCCATTAAGGTTCAAATAGACTATATGACGATCGAGCAAATACATAGGAAGAGCGATTTAGTCTCTATGATCATATCTATGCCATTCCGACATATTATACATACATATTGTATAATAGCTATGACATCGTATTTTCACTCTGTGAAACGGGTTTGTCGGCATTTATATGACCGATCGTCATAGAGTTAGTAATGCCAACTGAGAGGGCAATAACCGTTTTTAATCAAATCGCTTCGTATATTGATATTTTCATCTTATGTGAGGGTGAATTTAGCTGGCCGTTGTTTTATGAGTTTTTAAGATAGGGTTTATCAATCTAGTTCACTCTGTGTGCTTCCGTCGTGTACTTTTATTATTTTTATTTTAATATTGTATTATTTACTCACATTCCTGTATTTTTATTTGAAAATTGTTGACACATACTTTATGTCATTTCGTGAACGCTTTGATTTTACTATTTGTCATGTTTGTTATAGTATGTAAATTAAATAAAGTTGATTTTGAAAAATAATTCATCGTTGGGGCGGGGAACAATAATTGAACCGCCATGAAAATATACCACTTTATATGTGTGCTAAATCTATAATATTAAAATCAATATTTGTTTGTTTGTTGTTTGTCCGTATTTTATGCGCTGCCATACCGTTCATCCGATTGCGATAAAACTTTGTGAACTTATTGCTTGCACTTGCGCGTAGATTATATGCTATATCTTATATTATATGAAAATGAATGTCTGTCTGTCTGTCCTGTGCGTTCCTATACCATTCATCCGATTGCTATGAAACTTTTGTCAGTTGTTGTGCGCACACCAGCGAAGGTTTCTAAATTAGTAATATATAAAATATTAAGTTTGTTGTTTGTTTGTTCCATCCAATTTTGAATTTTGTACTAAATATTAATACTATTAACGCATTCGCTGCTGAGTAGATAATGACTTTTTAATTAGCACCTTTAAAATGCACGTTAATTACATCGATCGGCCGCCTGGTCATTACGCGCATGTGCGTATTCAGCGTCCAAAGTATTAATAACGTTTGCATATTTTGGATTCGATTTTAATTTAGTGTTCTTTTGTTTGACCTATACTCCTATTAGAATTATTTTCATATTGCCATATTGTATTACACAGATATTTTAATATTAAAAAAAAATTAAGTACCTCTTATTATTTTTTTAAATATCTAAGATAAATATAACCACGAAGCGACCCTGTGCGAAGCCGGGTACTTCAGCTAGTAATATATAAAATTATAATTACATATCGTACGTATTATAAATTATGCTTTTTTTTTGTTTTAGAACCCTCAAGCGAACCTTCCTGTTATAAAATCTGAGATTGGTTCCCGAGAAGTTGATTTCAAAAACGAATTTGTTAAAGACCCAATACATCGAATAAATTATGATGATCTACAACCCGGATGCTCATATTCGGAATACAGGCCAGTTGATCAGGTATTTACGCAATAAAATATAATGTTATAATTTTAACGCTGTCCCTACGATCATGTCGTCATCCACTGCCATATTTAGATTAATAAAGCCTTAGCATAACTTTTTGCACAAAACAACGAGTTGTCCACTTTTCAGCTGTCAAAATCAGATCCCAGATTGCTTGACATATTGATTCGCCCTTTCTCGTTTCAAATTGAATTATGAAGAATTCTTAAATCAAATATATTAACTAACAGTGTTATTTATAAATAATATACATTCCTGTTATTCATCAGTGATGTCAAAGTCAGACTAGTCATTCACACAAAAACCGGTGATAATATGGACTAATGATATGGGATAATGTGAACTGAAACTGGTTTTACTATGTTTACAAAGTGTAATAATGCTTCTTTCAGGACTTTATGGCGGACCTCTCTAATATGAAATCTGAGATAGATGATCAAAGAGCCGTCATCAAGCGTGAGAATATTGAGGATGTTTCAGAACCATTATATGATGAAGACCCTCAACCTAGCTGTTCGTATTCAGATTACAGGCCAATTGTAAGTAGATAAATAATGTGTAGGTAATGTCTTATATAGAAGGTTGGAATTTGCAAACATGAAATGGAGTGAGATTAGACTGATTCTATTTTCAAAACTATTTGTACCAAATTAATGTTGTAAGCCTCTACTACCTC